>NC_138998.1:89437286-90660794 GCF_964374135.1 Grampus griseus
AAATCCTAGTATAATGACTTTCTTGCTCTATGACCTTAGACAGGCTATTTAACCTCTCTAGCCTAGTTTCCTCATTTACGAAATGTTGAATAATAAATCAACCTCTTAAGGCTCATGGAAGGATGAAATGAGATAATCAGTGTAAGTGCTTAGTACAGTACTTGGTCCCCAGAAAGCACTCATGAAATGGCTGCGTAAGGGTGCAGACACCACTGTATAAGTGGCCCGAGTTGAGGTCAGGTGGGTGGGGACCGAATCACAAAGGTCCCTGTAGGCTATATGAAGACTGAAGCTAGTCCCCCTGGGTTCAAATCCTAATTCTGTCATTTCATAGCTACACAATCTTGAACAGATTATTTGCTCAATGTGAATACGCTGCTAGTAAAACATACCATAGCCTGTAGGAGTAATAGCCTGACATAATATAAGCTTTCAAGTTAAGTATGAAATACCAAGAATAAATTATGGTAATAATACTAGGTACCTACAAGAATGCTTTTCAGGAGAGGTGAAAATGCCTTACAGGTTTTATTTAATTAATCTTCATAGATGTCTTGGGAGTTAAAAGCAAGTGGGTATTATTATTATTTTTTTAACATCTTTATTGGAGTATAATTGCTTTACAATGGTGTGTTAGTTTCTGCTTTATAACAAAGTGAATCAGTTATACATATACATATGTTCCCATATCTCCTCCCTCTTGCATCTCCCTCCCTCCCACTCTCCCTATCCCACCCCTCTAGGTGGTCACAAAGCACCAAGCTGATCTCCCTGTGCTATGCTCCCTGTGCTATGCGGCTGCTTCCCACTAGCTATCGGTTTTACATCTGATAGTGTATATAAAAAGAAACGAAATTGAGTTGTTTGTAGTGAGGTGGGATGGACCTAGAGTCTGTTATACAGAGTGAAGTAAGTCAGAAAAAGAAAAACAAGTGGGTATTAATAGTTCCATTTTACAGGATGGAAGGCAAAGGAAAACGTGGCTTGATCGTAACTCTACTGTCGTATCTCTTCATTCCAACAAAAGAACTAGGCATTCTGAAATCACAGAGCCAGGTCTAATATTACTTCCCGAACACCTGAAAGTTTGCCTTCAGTTCATTCATTCAACTAAATAGATATTGATACCATCACACCTTTTCATCAGCCAAGATTACTCTGCCTAACTTTTCTTATTTTCTTTTATTTCCTAAACCATCTTTTCTGTTCTAGCCAGATGACTTTCTGGTGCTCACTTAGGTCCAATACTGAAATGTCAACCTTTCCAATATTATTCCAAGCTGTTCTATATTATTATGTGTTGAATAATCTCCCCTTCCATTTCTGAAATGTATCACTCCCTGCCTTTATTTTTTAAATTTAATTTAGCTTTACATTTTTATTAAAATAAGTTAAAAATATAACACTATAGAAATTTTCAGTCCTGAAGATTACTTCTAGAAATTCTAGATCAAATACTTATACTTTATTTATTACATTTTCATCTTCAGATAGTAACTCACCGATATGAATCATAAAGGCTTAACTCAATGTAACTAACTGCCTTCTCTTTAGCTCTTCCCAGAGTTTGATGTGAACATTATTACTTTTATTTCTTCTATTTTTTCTTTCTTGTTCTTTTAAAGTAAAAAGGAAAAGTGTTCACTTAAGCTGCTAGACACTGTAGAATGGACTGGCTCTCCATAGCCCCCTGGTTAGCATATTTTAAGCTTATACCATATTTTCTTGATTAAAAAGCTTCATTTGTTTTTCAGCTTCTGTTTGCTAAAATCTCATATTCATTGGAAACACTCATTTCCATTTCCTTCACTATTATGGGGTTATTTCCTAATAAGACTTCTATGCTTACATTTCACTGGGTGTCAGTAGAGACAAGCTTAGGCTGCTATTTTGAGTGTGTGTGGGGGGGGGGGGTGTAGGGTGTCACTCCCTGATGGCTGCGTTGCTCAATACAGGCAAACCTTGGAGATACGGCGGGTCCGGTTCCAGACCATCACAATCAAAAGTGAATATTGCAATAAAGCTAGTCTCACAAAGTTTTTGGTTTTCCAGAGCATATAAGTTATGTTTACACTATAATGTAGTCTATTAAGTGTACAATAACATTATACCTAAAAAAAAAAAAGGACATGCTTTAATTTTACAATGCCTTATTGCTAAAAAATGCTATCATCTGAGCCTTCAGTGAGTCATCCTTTTTCTGATGGAGGGTCTTGCCTCGACATTGATGGCTGCTGACTGGTCAGGGTGATTGGTGGTAGATGAAAGTTAGAGAGGCTGTGACAATTTCTTAAAATAAGACAACAATGAAGTTTGTCACATTAATTGACTCTTCCTTTCATGAACGATTTCTCTACAGCATGCAATGTTGTTTGATACCATTTTACCCACAGCAGAACTTCTTTCAAAATTGGAGTCAATCCTCTCAAACCCTGCCACTGCTTATCAATTAAATTTATGTCACACTGTAAATCCTTTCTCATCATTTCAACAATCTTCATAGCATCTTCACCAGGAGTAGATTCCAGCTCAAGAAAACACTTTCTTTGCTCCATTAGAAGCAACTCCCCATCTGTTAAAGTTTTATCATGAGATTGAAGCAATTCAGTCACATCTTCAGCTCCTAATTCTAGTTCTCTTGCTATTTCCACCACATCTGTAGTTACTTCCTCCATGCAAGTCTTTTTTTTTTTTTTTTTTTTTGCGGTACGCGGGCCTCTCACTGTTGTGGCCTCTCCCATTGCGGAGCACAGGCTCCAGACGCGCAGGCTCAGCGGCCATGGCTCACGGGCCCAGCCACTCCGCGGCATGTGATCTTCCCGGACCGGGGCACGAACCCGTGTCCCCTGCATCGGCAGATGGACTCTCAACCACTGCACCACCAGGGAAGCCCCTCCATGCAAGTCTTGAACCCTTCAATGTCATCCATGATGGTTGGAATCAACTTTTTCCCAACTCCTGTTAATGTTTATGTTTTTGTTTGTTTTTTATTTTTTTGGCCGCACTGCACAGCTTTTGGGATCTTAGTTCCCCGACCAGGGATCGAACCCAGGCCTTGGCAGTGAAAGCGCCAAGTCCTAACCACTGGACCGCCAGGGAATTCCCTTAATGTTGATATTTAGATCTCTTCCCATGAAACGCAAACATTCTTAATGGCATCTAGGATGGTGAATCCTTTCCAGGAGGTTTTCAACTAATTGACTTTGCCCAGATCCATCAGAGGAATCACTATATATGGCAGCTACAGCCTTACAAAATGTATTTCTTAAATAATAAGACTTGAAAGTCGAAGAGACTCCTTGTTCCATGGGTGGCAGAATGGATGTGTTAGTAGGCATGAAAACATTAGTCTCGTTGTGCATCTACATCAGAGCTCTTGGATGACCAAGTGCATTGCCAATGAGCAGTAATATTTTAAAAGGAATCTTCTTTTCTAAGCAGTAGGTCACAACAGCGGGTTTAAAATATTCAGTAAACTGTTATAAACAGATATGCTGCCATCCAGGTTTTGCTGTTCCACTTATACAGCACAGGCAGAGTTGGTTTAGCCTAACTCTTGAGGGCCCTAGGATTTTCCGAATGGTAAATGAGCACTGATTTCAATTTAAGTCACCAGCTGCATTAGCCCCCAACAAGAGAGTGGGTTTGTCTTTTGAAGCCTGGAAGTCAGACATTGACTTCTCCTCCCTAGATATGAAAGCCCTAGATGGCATCTTCTTCCAGTAGAAGGCTGTTTCATCTACACTGAAAATCTGGTGTTCCGTGTAGCCACCTTCATGAGGTATCTTAGCTAGATCTTTGGGATAACTTGCTGCAGCTCCTACATCAGCACTTGCTGCTTCACCTTGCCCTTTGATGTTATGGAGATGGCACCTTTTCTTAAAGCTCATGAACCAGCCTCCGCTGGCTTCAAACTTCTCTTCTGCAGCTTCCTCACCTCTCAGCCTTCACAGAATTGAACAGAGTTACGACCTTGCTCTGGATTAGGCTTTGGCTTAAGGGAATGTTGTGTCTGGTTTGATCTTCTAACCAGACCACTAAAACTTCTCCATATCAGCAATAAGACTGTTTCACATTCTTATCATTTGTGTGTTAAATGGAACAGTACTTTTAATTTCCTTCAAGAACGTTTCCTTTGCATTCACACCTTGGCTGTTTGGCGCAAGAGGGCTCACTTTCAGCCTTCCCCAGCTTTCAACATGCCTTCCTCACTAAGCTTGATCATTTCTAGCTTTCGATTTAAAATGAGAGACATGTGACTCTTCCTTTCACTTGAACACTTAAGAGACCAGTGTAGAGTGATTAACTGATTTAATTTCAACATTGTTGTGTCTCAGGGAATAGAGAGGCCTGAGGAGAGGGAGAGAGATGAGGGGGAGGGGGGGACTGCTGGTTGGTGGAGCAGTCAGAACACACACAACCTTTATCAGTTAAGTTCGCTGTCTCATATGGGTGTGATTTGTAGCACCCCCTCCCCAAATTACAGTAGTAACATTAAAGATCGCTGATCACAGACCACCATAACAAATATAATAATAAGGAAAAGTCTGAAATACTGCAAGAATTAACAAAATGTGACACAGAGATATGAAGCGAGTAATACAGTTGAAAAAATGTTGCCAATAGACCTGCTGGACACAGGGTTGCCATAAACCTTCAATTTGTAAAAAAATGCAATATCTGCAATAAAATGAGGTATGCCTATACATTTATTTTGCTTCTTAAATCCATAAACTCTTTAATAACAAACACTGCTTTTTAAAATTTATCCCAAATATGTAATGCATTTCAATGTACTCTGGGTATAAAGAAAATACAGGACTGATCATTTATGTGAAAAAGAAACAAACAAACTATAAATGCAATTTTTATCCCTTTTATTCATCAGAGACACAAATTACAGAACCAAGCTTGGCTTAATAACAGTAGCATATAAAAATGTTGACCTGATAACGCCAAAAATCTATTGTGGCAGATTCAGAGTTAATCAGAAGACTGAGAAAAAAAGGAGAAAACTCAAACATTTTGCTTGTTATTATTTGTTCACTGCTATCTCAAGAACATATAATTTCTCTCTGAAAACCCTAAGAGCACATCACATGTAGATCTGGGAAATTGTACAGGCCAAAGAAGCTTTTAACCTGGAATTTTATTGTTCCCGTAACAGCAAGCCTCTCTACCTTCTAGAACTGTTTTTAAAAATACAGCTATTACCTATATTAAATTTTCTATATTAAAAAAATAGACCTTTGAGGACTTTTTCTATGTGATTAGGTTTTAGGCTATTGAACAAAGGAAAATCTCCCTTTAAATAAAATATTTCAGAATAAGAATTTTCTCGTGGCATTTTAAAAAGCCATTACGATTAGACCTCCTCTGCGGCAGAAGTTTTGTAAAATGTCACTTTATTTGACTGGTCCTACCTAATAGTATAAACAGACTTCATAGTAATTGTTCCAAATGTCAGAAGCATGAAATTTCTGTACTTCTCTCCTTATCTCATTATACTTATAATTTTCTTTTAAAAATATAAGTATGTATTCACTGTATTTGTCATCTGCCAATGTACATAAGCCCCTAAAGTTCTATGACTATGTCTACATATTTGGAATAAGACATTGCATAGAAATTAGGTGCTAAGTGAAATCTACTGATACCTATGACATAAACTCTCAAACTAATTATATTTAGAGACAGCATTATTTTATACAAATTTTGCTGCTTTATTATTTCAGTATCTCAAGATTATTTTCAATAATGACCTAAATATATCTGAGATGAAAAGTAGAGATTATGAAGAAAGAGTTGTATTCTTAGAAGTGGTTCTTAAAGACCTAAGTGCTGGCAACTTCTTCCTTAGCATAAATTCCCTTCTCCTGTATGGTTTACTTCTTTAAGCCATTTAACTTTATTTCTTTAGCTTGAGAATTTTCAAAACAGTTATATATGGAATTTAAGGGAAAAAATGTCATAAAGAATCTAGGGGTAAGACAGGAATAAAGACACAGACCTACTAGAGAATGGACTTGAGGATATGGGGAGGGGGAAGGGTAAGGTGTGACAAAGCGAGAGAGAGGCACGGACACATATACACTACCAAACGTAAGGTAGATAGCTAGTGGGAAGCAGCCGCATAGCATAGGGAGATCAGCTGGGTGCTTTGTGACCGCCTGGAGGGGTGGGATAGGGAGGGTGTGAGGGAGGGAGACGCAAGAGGGAAGAGATATGGGAACATATGTATATGTATAACTGATTCACTTTGTTATAAAGCAGAAACTAACACACCATTGTAAAGCAATTATACTCCAATAAAGATGTAAAACAAACAAACAAACAAGAAAAACAGTTCCCCTTCATCAGAAATGGAAGGCTGACCAATGCATGGTTTAAACTGCTTGTGTCAAACTCTGCTGTCCTTAAAAGCTGTGAGAAGAGCTATTCACTAAAAAGAGCCCAAGAGAGAAACTTTAATCAAAGAAAAAAAAGTATTCCTTTCTTTGACTAGCATTTACAGATAGATAGCATCTATCTGTAAGTTCTTAGATGTTTATTTGTTTACATTTTTTCCTGAAAGTTAAAAGGAATGCTAATAGATATTGGGAAGAAAACTCCATTATTATCTAATCTGTTAGAAAAGATGATACTAACTCTCACAATGTAGTGTATTCCTGGAAATCATGAGTCAGACTGTGTTGAAAGGTCAAATGTGCATTATTACTCCAACATTCACCTGTGGGAACATGCTTGGGATACTCTACACCCAAGTGAGAGTTAGTCTGCTTGCTATTAGGGAGCATCCATGTGTTAGAAAGTAAAATGATGCCAGAGAAGGCTATTGTGTGAGGAAGTATAAACATGCTGAATAATGAGTATGCAAAGGTACAAAGTGCCATGTTTACTTTTTCTAGCTAAAGATTAGTACAATGTAAATAACTACCAGTCCACCAAATTTACACATTTATTGCTACACTGAATTGAACAGAAATAAAAAGTTAAATCAAATTGAACATATGGTCAACTACTATGGATCCCAAATACAAACTGTAAATGATAAAAACCTTTTGTGATGTAAATATCTTATGTGGTATCCTCTAAAACGATTATCTGAATAGACTTCAACTGTAATCCATATAGCACGCACACGACTTAAAAAACAAAAGAAAGAAAAAAATATATATATATGCAATAAAATTGCTATTTTGTCCTAAATAGCAACTCTGGTTGGGGATTGAAAAACTTCCAGCTCAAGGACCTGAGTTTGGTAAAATAATATGATCTGCAGGTCACTGCATCTGGCCTCTGTTAAATGGGTCTGGAAAATAGAGGAATTCCACAAATGCAAACTATGCATGGCTACCGGATACTACCTGCCTATCAAAACCCTACTTAAAAATATTTAGCAAAAACAGCCCAATAACAATACAAGGGAATAAAAAATGAAACCAAGGTCATAAGGGCCTGGGTCCTTTTTCATTTTCCATTTTAAAAAATAAGCAATCTTGGAATGCCATGTTTCCTGATTTTCAAAAACAGGAGTTTGTATTTATTTAGGTACCAGAGAGACTGACAGTTTCATGCTTTTTTTAACTCTCATCTTTTCACTAGCAAGTCTAATGAGAACATCACAAAAGCAGAGAATGTTATGAATAGAATGAATGAATCATAGGATCCACCCTATGGACCCCATGACACAGTCATGGCAAATGCTAATTATCTGTACATTGCAAGTCTTATTCCTATGCTCAGGGAACCTCAAAATCTGCACCTGACTTGTGTTTGTGTCCTTTTGGGTTTATGTACCCCACTCTGTTACCCTCAAGGCACAACATAATGCACATAGAGATCTTAATGAAAACAATTAAAAGCAGAGTTTATTCATGAGCTGTAAAAAGTGAAACTGTAGAACTAACAGTGTGAACAGAACACAAATGTCTGTGTTCTCGACCTGCAGCAGGTGCAGAGTGGAGAGGGATGAGGGACCACTTACCTCGGGTGTACCAAGAGCATGTTCTCCGGCTAAAAGCAGCATGCTCAGGCCTCCCATTTGAGTAGGATCTAAATAAGTCAAAAACAAGTAAATCGTCAATTCATAACCATGAAGTACATATAGTCCAGAGTCGAAAAAGAATACTCACGAAGACTAGCAATCAGAAATCCAACAGAACCACATGTAACTTATTACAGAAAACTTCTGAAACTCTTTATGAAGGAAAAACCCGGGGTACATGTGCTTAGTACTCATACTTTTGTGAGCTTTTTAAATACCACTGCTGTCCACCATTCCAACAAAATACTTTCTTCAGTACCACAGCTGTTTATAACATGAATTATCTCCTAATGTGATGCTTCTTTCCTTACTGCATGGGGAGTCTGGATGGATTTTTTTTTTTAAACGGAAGAGTGCTTATACTTGTCTTCTAAGAAACTTGAGATTGTTATTCTCAAATTGTTGTTTCTGCCACATGATATCAGGCTGATAAAAAGAACAAGGCCATCAGAGGAACTAGAGAACAGGGAGGTATTTTACAAAGGGGACTCCAAAAATCTAGTGGGCTTTGTTCAAATATTCTTTCTTTAAAACTTTCAAAAATAAATTTAAATTAAACAATGATATATTTATAACATCTTAAATCTTAGGGGTACAGTTAGGCCCTTCCTTGAAAGGCCTCGAAATACCTTTAACATTGAAAATGAACCCTTTTTATACTACCAAAGATCTTTGTTTTCATTCCTTCAATAATCAACAGAAAAAGAAAGAGAAAATGAAAGCAAACTGGTAGATCTATGACCCAGGATTATATCTAAACAGGGGAAGTACAGACAAAAAGAAACCTACAGACTTTAAGTTTGTCTTAAATGAATTAAATTTCAGAACTTCAATGAACTAACATATCTGAAACTGTCTAAGTCAGTGCTTATCCCAGTGCATATTGGTCCTCAATAAATGCACTTTTTATTTTAGTAATCTCTCTACAATTCAAAATGAGGACCGGGCATAGTGTTGCCTGAAGACATTAAGGTGTCTCTCTTCTCTTTCTTTTTTTGATTTTTTTGTTTAAAGATATGCCCTTAAGTACATCTTTGAATACAATCTGTCTCAGGAACTCATGAAGCAACTCTGACCACATCTTACATATAGTCAAATTAAAAAAAAAATATTTTTTTGAAAAAAGAATCTGAGGGGAAGGAAGGAAGGAAGGGAGGGAGGAAGGAAGGAAGAAAGGAAGGAAGGAAGTTAGGAACGGCTTAGTAGAGGGGAAAATATGTCACCAAACAATCAGGTGGTCACAAAACAGCTCCATATTGGAAGGTAGCCACGTAGGAATACACAGAGGAACATGAGCTGGTTTGCTGAAATAAGGCTCTCTGTTGTTGTTTTAAGAGCCCATCCTTAATTAAATGTTAAGTTTATGAACTATTTTGGCTGCTAAAAGAGACACGTAAATCTACTGGCAAATAAAAATCAGGGGAGAGAAATGAATTTAGCAGAAAGTAAAGGTGTACTTTGGTTCTTTGGGCAGCTAAATACTTTTGCAGCTGCCATTCTAGAGATCAGGAGTCTTGCATAATTGCATTCTAATAAAGATAAAAATGTGTTAGTGCATAATTGCATTCTAATAAAGATAAAAATGTGTTAGTTCAAATTATAAAGTAAAATAGGAACATATTTCCATAATTTATTTAACTTATATACCAATATGACTTTGCTGTATAGACACTAAAACACAGACAAGAAATCATCATCTTTTATATTAATTTATATAATGTTATTTGGATATATCAAAAATATATTTATATAAATAGCTGCTTTCCCTTCACCGAGAGGGCTTCTACTAAATTAAATTCTACATAGCTTTCCCTCCTTGGAAATTATACACTTGACTGCTTTGGGGTTATTCAAAATGCAAAATGTCATGTGACAAGGACTATTGGGAAAACAAAGCAAAATGAGATTCCATGCTGAGGAAAAGCATAAACTGGCCTCTAAAAGCCCTAAAGTATCCCCTAGATTTAAACAGCTAAGCACCATGTTTCAATTAAAGGCAAATTAATTTGCTTTCATTGTGTTAAAAAGGAACATCACACCAATGTTATCCGCTATACACTAGCTTAACAAGGGCTCTGATCACGGATTTCCAACATCCGTCACAGGCCCTTATACATAATGAGATAAATGTGAGAAAGTTGTTTTCCTTCTTTCCTGTATTTTGCTTAAAGAATGCTGTTTTTAAAAGCTGACTTGTAGGGGCTTCCCTGGTGACACAGTGGTTAAGAATCTGCCTGCCAATGCAGGGGACACGGGTTCGATCCCTGGTCCGGAAAGATCCCACATGCTGCAGAGCAACTAAGCCCGTGCGCCACAACTACTGAGCCTGCGCTCTAGAGCCCTGTGAGCCACAACTACCGAGCCCACGAGCCGCAACTACTGAAGCCTGCGTGACTAGAGCCAGTGCTCTGCAACAAGAGAAGCCACCACAATGAGGAGCCCACGCACCGCAAAGAAGAGTAGACCCTGCTTGCCACAACTAGAAGAAAGCCCACGTGCAGCAACGAAGACCCAACACAGCCAAAAATAAATAATTAAATAAATAAATTTTAAAAAATAAAAAATAAAAGCTGACTTGTAAATATCCTGGTTGAAGTCTAGGTCCCACTTTAAATTTGTAGGTATAACAGGTAGATTAATAAACTGTCAGAAACGGTGCTACAGGCAGACATCTTTCACTGCTTTCTGTAGTTTATCTACAATTACTTTTGGTTTTTGAAGAGCCACTGTGTGCAAAAAAAAAAAAAAAAACCTACATAGACCAATCTAGATTTAGAACTGGGAGAAAAAGCAATGGAAGATAAATGCTAATCAAAGGAATTTATTTAGAAGCCAGTAATAATATCCTCTTATTTGGTCCTGATGATAAAATGTTTTATAAGAGACTCTTACTGACACAATTTGGGGAGTCTAGAGAGCTCACCAAGACTACTAGCAAGTGGGTTGAAGCTAAAATTATACAAAGTAACAGCTAAAACAAGGACAGATTTCTATTCTGATTCCTCTGGGATATGCAAAAGCATCATTTTGGAAGCTCACCTAGAATTATACTACAGACACTTACATAACAATCACCTGAAGACTTTGTTCCCCCAGAATGCTGCCATTGCATCAGACTGCATTTCTTAGATTTATATATGACATCACCACACACTTTGTTATACCATGAATCACACACTACACTGTTAAATCTCATTAGGCCTACTGGCTATTAAAAAAATGAAGTGTCATCACAATACTGCTTAACTTCCATTCCCAAGCTTTCCATTTTGCAAACTGTTCAGAGCTCTCATCTTTAAGAAAATTTGCTTGTAATAATGAAACAGGAACCCTATAGCTCAACACCAACTTCAATGCTTCCATCCTGCCCAATCTCCCTATTTCATCCCGGAAAACTCCTCTCTTGATTACGGTATTGTAATAGCCATGGAAGATAGAATCATTTGCAGGGTGAATATAAATGCTTTATTTCATGGTAATAAATGCTGTAGCATTCCTTACCACCCAAAGAGTATTAAGGTCTCATAACAAATGGGACCATCTGGGATGTTAAATTTGCCTGGCCCGTAACAGGAATGGGGGCCAGAGAGAGGGTAGGATGGAAATTCCCTCTAAGAAACAGCTGTCAGATCCATCACAGATTTGTGATAGAGTTGTTCATACTCTTGGTTTCGATGTTTAATAACCTCAGATGATCTACATAATTGTGTTTTTTTTGGTATCCAAGATAACTAAGGTGCTTACTGTGAATGAGTTTGTAAGCTATTTTGTTACATTATAAAATTCCCTGAGCTCCGGACAATCTCCACATTGCTGTCTGCTTTTCCATAATGTCAATGTCAGGAATCCACACATATTTGTAATGACTCAACCACTTGGTCCATACCTCCTTTCTTTAACTATATTATATATACACATTCTATGTATGTTATACTCCAAAGCTTTAAGCTATGCTGCATATTTGCCATTGCTTCCTATTGGTTAAATTTTGCTTTTCTCTCTCTTTCTATTATCTGTTAAAAATACTGCCTAAATGAATTGACCTGTTCTTAAAGAACAGGTGAAATTAGTGTCTAAACTCACCAGCCATCCCAAAGTTAAGCTGAGGCATTTCTTCAGTCTTTGCTTTCTTGGGGCTTGACAAGTCTCTTGAAGAGTCAGACGGGAAGGCCCACAGTTTCTTCCGTGGATTGACAGTGGATGTTGGGGATTTCACAGGCTTGTTTGTGGTGGGACACCATTTGTAGCCAGGATTTGCTTTCATAAATGCATCTTTATACTATAAATAAAGAACAGATAACATATTTTAATTAACACATAGATTGAAAAAGTACCTTCACCTTACTCCCCTATTTAGATAATGAATGAGAAAAGCACTTTCAGTAAGTTCTTTCCTTGTAGAAGAATGACAATCTCAGCACAGGGCTTTAGAGCTAGGACATGAATTTATCTGCTAGAAAGTTCATTTGTGGGATGAGGGTTCAGAGGCAACACATTTTGTATCTTTTAATCCTCTTCTTTTTTTTTTAGGATCTAAAAAGTTACCTGACCTTGGTAAAGAAAGGGAGTTTTCATAATGTGGTGTGTAAAGCAGCACCTATTTCAAAGTAGGTATCAAGTACCTTACAAAATGTGAGTCAGTCCCAGGGCCAGTAACTAGATTCTGCTCACTGCTTAATTTACTAAGTATGTTAAAAATTAAATCTGTGCTTTACTGTACAGGCAAATGCAGGGACACCTAACAGAGCAAAGTAATCAGTTGTGGGATAAAAGCACCAAGATCACGAATGGGAGAAGGGGAACAAAGTAGGGCAAACTGATGCAGAACGTTTTAGTTCTTTGAAGATGCAGGGCCATGTAGAAGAAAGAGTACTGGATGCAGAGTCTGATGACCTGGGTTCAAAACCCACCTCTGCTATTAGCCAGCTGTGGACATTAAGCAAATTATACAACCTTTCTCAGCCTCAATTCTTCCATCTAAAAAGTGTAGCTGCACCTGGTAACATCCCAGGGTTTTGTAATGAGCACATGTGATCTCAAAAGTGAACATGCTGAGAGCTGTGATGTGTGATGTTGCAGATTAATCCACCACAAACTGTATGTCTTTATTTGGAGGTTTCAAACTTCACTGTTAATATCTTCCTTTCTCCTTCACTTTTCTGTGGTTTTCTCCCTTTTCCCCAACTTGGCCATTTCTTTCCCTTTCCTGGCGATAATTAAACAAAAATATATTTCTTGCTATTCATGTTATATTACCAATGGTTATGTTATCTGATAAAATGTATTTTTCATGTATTCTTCAATGATTTTGTTATATTACTGCTAGATACCTTATTTAATTAATACAATTCTTTCAATCCCCTACACTTGCTTTTTAAAATGGTCACTCTGTGTGTAAAATTAATTTAGTGTAAGCTCAAAAGTTTATGAGTTTATCTAACTCATTAAAGAAAAAAAGGTTTATTTAATGAGTTTATCTAACTCATTAAAGAAAAAAAAGGTTCCTTTACCCTTAGTGTAAGAAAAGTATATGTAATCCAACTAACAAACTTTTTCCACCACTTCACTTTAAATCATATAAATGAAAATTGTACTGTAAATAATATAATGCAATGTTAGTAGTCAATGGTTTAGAATCACCCTTAATTCAAATTTTCTGAATAATCAATTTTTTTAACTAAAAGCTGTATATCTGCATATTGATACATAGGTACAGGAGGAAGGAAGGTAAGCGTAAAAAACAGTAAGATACAGTTCTACTTTTCCTACAAAAATAATTAAAATGGGATACAAGGCCAGATGCAAACTAGAATTTACCATCACATAACAGAATAAATTTGGAGGTATCAATGTAGTGTAAGAGGTACTCTATCCCAGCACATTCACATGCATGGGGGGATTTACATGTTAAGCTGAGGCAGACAAATAGCCTCGCCTGCTGTCTGGTGATGGAAAGTGACAAATGATAGGGTGAGATGAAAGCAGCAGGCACATGCATCATTATTTTGTCCCAGCAAAATGCACACGAGCTGGTCTGTCAGATGAAAAGTCATTTGGACAAAGGTCACCACTCTATAACGTAACAAAAGACTATCAAACAATTTAACATATTTGTCATAAAAAATTTTAAAAGTTTTGGGTACTTTCGGTGGTTTCTGAAGAAAAAAGTCCCAGGCTTCCCTGGTGGTGCACTGGTTGAGAGTCTGCCTGCCGATGCAGGGGACACGGGTTCGTGCCCCGGTCCAGGAAGATCCCACATGGTACGGAGCGGCTGGGCTCGTGAGCCATGGCCGCTGAGTCTGCACGTCCGGAGCCTGTGCTCCACAACAGGAGAGGCCACAACAGTGAGAGGCCCGCGTACCGCAAAAAAAAAAAAAAAAAAGAAGTCCCAATTCACAGATGGGACTACACAGATGGATGTCACTAGCCTTCAGATTTCTTCTGTTTCTTAGGTGTCCCCTTCCTCCCCTCCAATGTTGTCGATCTGCTAGGTAAGTTCTTTCCCAGTAAATATTACATCCTTTTCTAAGAATCACTTAGCAATTTGCTTTGATGAAAATCAACATGTGTAATGAAAATGATAATACTGTCATTCTTATGAATGAATTATTACCAGCATCAACTATTTTTAAAAGCACTGATGGTATTAATAAAGGTTAGCTTAAACTAACTTATGATGTGGAGCTGTGCTGAAGATAACATAAAGCAGAGACAATCACTGACCATAAACATCTCTTTCTCTTGCACTTATTCTACCCACCCATCCACATCCATCTCAATACTTTGTGAGGATCGACTAGGTGACAGACACTGGTTAGACACTGGGGACTAAAAGAGCATAAATTAGAGTCTCTGTCTTCAAACTGTTTACAATCCACAATCAGTAATCAAAATGTTACTTCTTCTTATACATGGTCCACGGACTTTCCCCTGACTCAGGCATGAAAAATGGTTTGGCAGAGGGTTCGTAAAAGGGGAAGCTACCTATGTGTTGAAGAACAAAAGGCAAGAGAAACGCCTGGAGTATGTGAGGTTTTATGGAAAATGGTGACTGAGAATTCACTATGAGAGTCAATGCTCTATAAATGTATTACAATTTTAACCTTGCGGATTCTTAAACTCGATGTAAAACAACATTCATTAGCTCAGTCAAGTATATATTTGAGCAAAAGGGTTAAGAATGTAGGAGACAGAGAAAAGAATAACACACAGCCCTTGTCCTTAGATGGAGATGCCATAAATTCATGAAAAGACATACAGGTCAACACAAGCAGTGTATGAACACCAAGTGAGGGCGGAGGCAGGAAGAACCCTCAGCGTGTGAGGATGTCTGTCCTTGGAACTGGGCTCATCATCAATCACTTGCTCTGATTCAGCTATAAGAGACAACAGAAAGGCTTAATCATTTGTTGTGATGAGGTTATTAGGAAAGGGATTACAGAGAAAGCTGAGTAAGGGAGAAATGAAAAAAGACTATATATAGTCTGAAGCAAATAGCTGAGTGAAAGTATTAGCAAGCTGGTCAACCATGTGGGCAAAAATCCATCAGCACAGGACTGAAAGGACCAAAGAGACAGGCCCACCCATCCAGATCCCCAAGGCAGGGCTTTCATGCTGGGGGTGGGAGGGGAAGCTCAGTTATCCTCCAAGAACATCAATCACAGGCTACTGGTCCTATCTCCTAGGTAACTAACCTCCTGCTAAAACACTGATTTTTTTAAAATCGCCCATTAATATAAAAATTCCTATTTTATTTTTGCAAATTTCCAACTGATTAGATAACCTAAGTGAATTTACCTTATAGGCACAGATCCTGACTTACACAAGATGCTCAGTAAATGCTGGCTCCCTTCTGTCCACCCTCAACTACTACCACATTTCATTAGCAATGATAATATATCACTGTTATTCAATAATGGTATTAAATACATACCCTTTGCCACAGTATTCTGTCTACTTCATATATGACAATGGCATTACTATATACCAAAAGACAACACTCTATTATGTTAATCTTTAAAAAATTGGGTCTCAACATTACATACTTTTGCAGATCATTTATAAGAATGGGAAATCTGATCTTAAAAAGCACCTTAAGGAGAGATGTACTTATTAACTGTCTTCCAATTGTTTGTTTCTAATTGGAGGGGAGGGGATGTATCAAAAAGTCCAGGAGTATTTCTAGCTATTATTACATTCTAGATCTTCTCAACAGAGTGAAAGAGAATGATAACCCTGGTGAGGTCCAGTAATAAGGGACCCTGGGAATATCTATACAAATAAAGAGAGCTGATTCTGGTGCAAATATGTGAAATATCACCATGATAAAAAAAAATCTACCAGAATTATGAAGGAGAGATTACAAAGGAATTATCTGATTTTTAAAGAGCTATAACACACTTTTAGAACTCTGCAGGGGGCTAAGTGAATCCCTAGCATAACAAATTTTGAGACAGCTAATGAATTTTGAGACAGCTGTACCTTTTCACATTGGCAGGCAGAAATCACATTATACAGGGTGGAAGAGGAGAGGAAGATATTTGAGAAGTGGCATTAATTTGTACTTCCTTAGTTTTAGGAACTTTCCCTCACAAAACTTTAAAACTTCTCATTTAGATCTGAATTATTCTTACTAGATAGTTTAATAGGAAGAAAATTAATCAGACTTTTATATGACAGAACATTGAGTTAAGTTTACAGTCCAACAGAACAAAAATATTTCAAATTATACATTAACCTATAAAACTTTCATGTTAAAGCCACTCCAGTAAAAACTATACACTTCAAAAAGTGACTTGAATAAGTGACCAGGGAATTGTTTGGTTCTCTTGTAGGAAAGTCATAAAGGAAAAACTGAGTTGGCTACATATACAGTTGCCTAAATTGCCTATAAGGATTACTGTGGCAACGGCAGTTCATTTCAACATACGAAGTTTTTTAAAGGACAATTTTACTCCCTAATTTGGGTAAGGAGAAAGTCAGTTTAATCAGTTAGCACTATTTAAAAAGTACCAAAAATTTCAGAATTTCTTTTAAAATGTAATTTTGGTACATTTTAAAAGGTAGATAGGGATCTGGGTAAGAAAACTATCTACATTTCTGAAAATGTATGAATAGATAATTCATGTTAACTAATTTGAATTGTAAAATGTTTTCTTTAAAAAATATGTTCGCTTAGCTTTAGTAATTTCCTTAAACACTTTAAACCTTTTCTTTAAAAAATAGTTTATGACATGAATTTGCAATATTTCAAACGATACAAAAGTTAATTTTTACCTACATCCCTTTGAATGACCACAAGTTCCAAAGTAATCAAGATTTACTGTAGGATATTGGCGTATTAGGTCCCTGAATCAATCCAAATATTAACATCTGAAACCAATACCAAAAATTAGTTTTAAGAGACTCAGTTTAAATTCTCAGTGTCACTCACTATGAGGTCTATTTTTTTTATCACTAGCTATGGGGTCTTTATAAAGTCCCTATAATTTTATTTGATTTGAATATTTAAATGGTAGTGTTTACTAACAATGGATTGATGTTTCTGAAATCAAGTAGTTAGCCCACTTAATGGAACACCTATTTTGTTAGGGATTATTAATCACATTGGACAGTATCTGCCAAGTTGGGCAAATGATGCATTTTAGTTTTGTTGATTCTTGTGTTTCAAAGACTAATTTTGTATTTCAGTAGCACTTCAGCGTGTTAACAGGCCCTAATAAAAACAGTAAAAGATTACTAGGTAAAGAAGTAACAAATACAAACAAACATAAGTTTGCTTATCAGGAACAACTAACGTTTGTATAGCATTTTAAACTTCAGACCATGCCTGTGCACACAATGCCTTATTTGCATCTTACCTCGACCCTGTGAGGGCAGGCATCTTTATTGCCATTTATAGATGTGGAAACTCAGAAAGGTCTGAGAATGGAGAAGGCCAAGTATGAGAACCCAAGCTCTACTACTATTAATTTGCTGCCCTGGATAAGTCACTTAAGTCCTCTGGGCCACAGTGTCCTCATCCTTAGCTTTCGGAAAATAACATCTAACTCATGGGATTATTCTTAGGATTAAATGAGTCAAATGTTTATAATGGAATCCTGGGCAGAATAAAGCAATACTCAAAACTTGATATTATTATTTCAAAAATAAACACTTGAATATTTTTTATAGTAAGAAAGTCCTGACATCTGGAACACAGGAATGGGAAAGGTCTCAGAAACAAAAAGTACTGGGAAACATGAAGCCCAAATCTTTGGTTTCACTACCCACCTCCCCGCAAAGTGCCGGGGCCCCTAATTAAGTGATACTCAGAAAACCCCACACAGAGTAAAGTCATTTCATTAGAGGCAGTCCAAAGCGGCTGACAGAAGAAAGAAATGTCAATTGACAGCTGAGGGTGGACCGAAAAGAAAGACTCATGGAAAAGCAAAGAGGAAATTCAAAAGAACAAAAGGGCTAAGAATCATTTAATATACAGATAAAAATATGACTGTAACTCAATTGTTCACAAAAGTCTCACCAAGTTACAGATTATAAAATTATTCTTGTAGAGAAACAATGGGTTGAAATTTTGAAAAAATTTAACAGGCATTCTGAAATTTTTAAGTAAGGAAGTATTTAAACAAAATATTACATAAAATTTCCGGGATAAATATATAAAATAAGAGTGTTTAAAGAAACAGCAAAGTTTCATCTACCTAGAAATCACTTTTGTGTAACACTTGTTTCTCCAGAATGTGGAGATAAATGAGCTGCTGCTCTAGCTTAGTAGTATGAAAGATGCCACAACATTCTTGTAAAAATACAAATTCTGTTAAGCATGATGTGATAATTAACAAAAACTGTTCAGAGTAATACATGAGAAAATGACGGTAAATCTTCTTTGGAGAAGAATACATTTCCGATGAAATCAAAGCAAGGGAATGAATATGTTAATTTTATCTCGAAGAAACATGGAGGAAGAACTGATCACTAAAGACCCCATGGAGATTTGTGGTGATAATCTCTCCTAGACTACTGACGACAACAGATACCAACATTTACGAAAGGCTATTACGGTTTCCCTTCAAGCTGTATTTTATTGAATTTAATTCCACAGCTTTTTATTGACATACAGCTGAACTTCCAACTTTTCAGGCCAGTCTCCCAAGATTTTTTGCCTTTATATCATCGTTTCCTGTTACTCTGATACAAATACCCCAGGCTTGGGGTAAAACTTTCTTGTTCTTGAAATTGTTCTCACTTTTCCATATCTGCTCTTATCCTTGCCTTTCTTCTAAATCCTGTACCAAAGCCTATGCCAAATTCTATCAACTTCATAAAGCCTTTTCTGAAATATCCCCAACCTGACCCCAACCTCTGCACAGGCAGACTCCTCCTGTAAGACCCACGACATGTTATTGTTACCAT
The DNA here is from genome assembly GCF_964374135.1 of Grampus griseus. NCBI lineage: Eukaryota > Metazoa > Chordata > Mammalia > Artiodactyla > Delphinidae > Grampus > Grampus griseus. The sequence continues at coordinate 89,456,746 of NC_138998.1, forward strand.
TTTTGACTGACTTACTCAAATCTCTAGTCTCTCAGCTGTCTAAAGTGAGCAGTATATACTACAAGGATGCTAGAGTCAAATAGGCAAGAGTATCCCAGGCTCCACCAATGTAGAGGTGGTCAAGATACGAACTCCAAAGAGCCTTAGATCCCTGCTCTGAAGAATGGGATAACTGACTTTACATGTTTGTGCTTAGGTAAAACATCCAGTCTGGAATGAACCAATCAATAAATGCATGCATTCTGCCTTATGCCTCAGATCCTACAAAAACCAAAGGAGGGGGTATTATAAAGGTCACTCAAAATTGCCTTAACTTTCCAGGTCCTCCCCTCTCCTTTGCACTGACTCTGCTCTACCTGAAGGACAACATATGTGATCCTCTACATTGACTGTCCATTAATTAACTATGACTATTAGTTTAAGTGACATGTGGAAGTTTCCAGCAATATCTTAGTCAAAAATGCAGGCTTATATTCATATATTTGTAAGGGAAAATGATAAAAGGAAAAATAATATTGTTTCTGGGTCTCCTAACAGGCAGTTGAAGAAGCTAGAGCCTGTGAATGTCCACAACACTGCACCATCGTGCACACTGCCGAATTTAAGAAAAGAACCCAGGTTATATCCTTAGGACAGTATTTTTTAAATTACTTATAACTAATTATTGCTCTAATGAGATTCATCAGAGAATATGAAACCCTCATTCAACCATTTTTTCAACAATGCCAATCAGTACTGGGAAATAATTCAAGAAACCGAAAACAAATCCCAAAACAGGTATGTCCTCTTACCAGATGCACAAATAGAAAATAATCAAAAAGCAAGGGAAGGGTCAGAGAAAGTTTTAACAGCTTAAAAAAAACCCATCTCTTCAAAGTTGTATTAATTATTACTTTAAGAATATATTTTAAAAACAAGAAGAGAATGGAAAAAATTAAGTACTTCTCATTCAATTGGTAATGACAGAATAGATATTGGTGAACATCACATAACTATTTACACTCACATGCAAACTAAGCTGCAAGACTATGTCTTGTTCCTAATAGAGAACACATTTTAAATTGGGGGTTTAAAATTAAAAGGTTACACATATAAAAATTGTTTTAAAAATGACTGCCTGGAGAGAGGGGACCTTGAGGAACTGAGACCATATTTATCACAAACAATCGTTAAGACCCGGTACATTGAAGCCACCCAATAAGTTTTTGTTGATTAAACTGACATTTCAATTAAGGCTGCAATATTAACACAAAAAGCACCAGCACAATTACCTGCACTTTAACGTAATTTCAAAACCATTTGATCAATAAGTTGAAACAAGTATCACTTATGCCTAGAAACCAATTGTATAAAGGATTTTCAAAGCAACTGAACCTTCCACACTTGGTACTAGAAGTGAGACAATATTTCATAAGAGCAACAAGGCAAGTTGTGAGATGGAAGATCCAGTTATGGTCTCTACTTGAAGTAGTCTGCAGTGGGGGGGCACCTTATCAGATTTAGATTTCATTACTCACCACAATGGCAAATACTGTGAAGCTAATTAAGTAATTAGTAAAGGAATTCCTGTATGAAAATAATGCTTCCTCCTCTTAAAAATGGCCGCCTATTTGGTTTGTAAAGTAGCAGTATTTAAGAAAAAGCAAACAGTATAGTGAGACAGGTTGCATGTTATCCAGAAACAGTAATCCAAAAACAAACTCAAGAGTTTAATTATAGGAAGTTTGTGCAGTTCCCTATGAGGGTTCAGATAATTGTTTGTTTTATCATATAAGCATGACTATGAAAGGATCTAAAGCTATCTAATAGGAAAATTTTACTGTTAATTACTGTTATGCTCGTGAAAATGTCCTGCAACATTTAAAATCATGTAGGTTACTGGAATTGATTTTAAATTTTCTAGATGCTCTACATAGTCAAAATCCTGTCTTTAACAATACAGTTAATTCCTGAAGCCTTATGTAATCGTTAATTACATAGCAACTATGCTAATCATTTACTCTGGATTCAAATTTCCCTGAACATTGCATAAGAAATTTTTATGTTCCATCTTAGCTTGTTAAAAAACTCAATAAAACCACAGCAGTTGAAAGAACTGTTTTTCTACATACTGAGATATCTAATAAAATGTCTCACTTGAAACTCTGTATTTGTCCCCTGCTGGTTCATCTTTCCATAGAACTTAACCAAATGTTTGCGTGGCTAGGAATCAAGATTATTTGCAAGTTGCAACGCTCAAGAAACAGTTAGAATTACTCCTTTCAAGTTTAACCACAACGATATTGCTTTGCTTTCCCCTTACTTGCTAAATCCACTAGACAATACATTTTAAATGCATAATGAACTCACATTCATTTAAGATTATTTTAGGAACAGACTAGAATACAATTTTTCAAGAAATTTACTCACATTTTGGAATTAATGCCCCACCTCTCTGAATAGCCTTCCTGCATAGAAATACTTCTCCCCAACTATTGCCTACACAGTGTTTACATGCACGCACACATCACAGTACATCCTGTTCCACTGCCATTCATTCATTTACTGGTTTTAAATATTCATGCTGCACAACCTACAGAAACAAGTCAAGGCAAATCTCTTGATAATTGCGTTTATTGCAAAATCAAAAAGTATTAGCGCTGGAAGGGATACAAATTTTGCTCTAACTTTCTCATTCTAAAAACATATTTTAAAAAAAGAAAAGAAAAGAAAAGCTGAGACCCAGAGATTGACTTAGATATGGTTACAAAGCTATTCAGCATCAGAACTAGATTAATATTGTCATCTTTACTATGGGCATTCTCTGACAGCAGAAGCGGGTTCCTAGAAATACTAAAAACAAAAACCATTCATAATAAATAAAATCACCTTCATAAAAATCAATCCCCCACATCAATCAGTGGAATATATACAATGCAAAAAAACTTCTTGGTAATAGGTTACTTTTGGCACCTCACCAGTATTTGCAAGGTGGACTTGGAACTCAGGAATAGGAACAAAGCTTGTATGTCTTTACATAACACTTGATTCAAGGATTCACCTTCGTGCTGCTAGACCTTTAGCACGGACTCCAAATTTACTGACTGGGGGTTACAGGATTGGTTGCTCACGGTCACCATAAAACCTCGTCACTGTAACCTACCTCCTTGGCCATGTCTGTGTATTTCTGCTTTTCCTTTGGATCGAGAACAGCCCACCAATCAGCTAGTATCTTGGTAGCACCTCGGTTATCAAGCCTGGGGTGTTCCTGACGTACAAGGGAGCGATGACGTTTGCAAAATAAGAGAAATGCATTCATTGGTCTCCGGGCTCGCTGTTCTGGTGATTCATCATCTTCAGTTTCACCGACATCTTGCTCTAGACCATCGGCCCCAAGAAGTTGAACCTATTAGCAATAAAACAAAAGCCAAATGTTTAACACATCCTGGATAACTTTGCTTTAGCAATTAGTCTTGGTTTTCAAATTGTATTTTTCCTTAGCTCCACTTAAACAACTTACAAATTGGGGGGAAAAAACGATTTTTTAAAAGTCATCAACCACTGTTTGTGGTTGGTAACCAACTTAAGATGTTTTCTTTTGCTTAGTTTCTACAGCAACCTGTGCATGTCTGTACTACAGCATATATCACATTGTTGTTATAATTGCTTACATTTTTTTCTCACTAACAGTGAGCTCTTTGAGGACAAAAGCTCTCTTATTTTCCTCATACACAGTGTATAGCTTAATGTCTGGTCTAACATTAGTATTTAACTATTGAATGAAGGATTCAACCCATTCTGTGATATATGGGTCTCAAGATTAACAACAATATCCACATAAGACACATGAGCATTAGTTCTGTCTTTCTACTCTTTGGAATGTGCTATTGTACAACTAATAATATGAAAATGTTTAACATGAAAGTAGATAAAAATCTAATACAGACTACTTAATGTTTTTGTGCATATCACAAGTGGAGCCTCCTAGTGTAAAAATCAAAACAGACCTCTAACATTATTTGAAGGAAGAGCTACATAGTAAATTTTCAAGCTTGTAGATATCACACTTTCTTGTCCACTGAAATTCAATGGTGATAGGGCTTAAACTTTCAAAATCTGTTTTGAATCCTCCCTTTTCTTAAACATTTCATTGAAGGTCTTCAAGGACTTCTGCAAAGCTCTGATCCTCTCCATCTGTGTAATTCTCATTGCCACTGCCCTAGTACCACTCTTGCCCATGGCCTTGTCTTCCTGCTTCCAATCTCTTACAATACTTCCTGCGCATGGCTGCAGGTTACATTTCTTAAAGCACATTTCTGATCACAGAATCTCAGAATATAACAGGATTGTTAAGTATCTTCTAAGGCTAAAATATGACAGTGCAACCAAGAACAGAAGTCCAGTATGCTTACTAAAACCATTTCTTTACTTGCTGCTTCACAGTTAAAATCAAGAAGGATCGAGGTAGTTGTTAGACTGCATTACACAGTAGGGCAGTAGTTCTTAAACATGAGTGGGCACTGGAATCCCTGGAGGTCTTGTTAAAACACAGATTGTTAAGTCCCACTCCCAGAGCTTCTGATTCTGTAGGTCTGGAGTGGGCCTTGAGAATGTGTATTTCTAACAAGTTGCCAGGTTATGCTGATGCTGCTAGCCTGGGGATCACACTTCGAGAACTACTACTAGAAGGCAACCACGTTCTCTTATAGCGTGTTTATTGGGCAACTGTTACAGACGCTCTAGGACAAATCACTAGCTTCATCCAATTAGATGGTTTTTAAAAGTCTTTTAAGTTTAAATTAAGTATTGCACATGCATTTAATTAACCATCAATTATCTTCAAACACAAATAGTACAGAACAATCATGAAGTCATAGCTACTTGATTTGGAAATACATTAGGGATTATTACTGGGGGTGAAGGATACAGATTTATCTTCCTCATTATGTGTACAATCACTAAAAATGATTTGAGTTTTCAAGGAATATTTATTTAGCATTCTGAAACTAAGAAGCTACAGAAAAAGATCGGGCATAAAAAAATGTATTACGTAGGTTGAGGAAGTAATTATAGTTTCCCTTCAGAAAAGAATAACTTTTGATTCAGTTACTAAATTGTAAAACTCAAGTCAAGAGCTGAGATAAATAAGACAAATCCTGGCCCAAGGAGCTCACTGTTTGGGGAGAGGAGAAAGATATATAAGCAACTAAATTAAAAAGCAGGATGATGACTGCAACAATGAACCAGTGCAGTAATGAAGCACTAGCAGATGGGTAGGAGAACAGGCAAGTCTCCCTAGAAAAGGTGTGGTCTGGGCTAACTTTTGAAAGATGAATCAGAGCGTGTAGGGTAGTCAATGGGGAGTCATGGGGAACTAATAGAGATTAAAGCTCAATAGTTCAGACACTTATATGCAGCTCAATAGTACCAGTATATAAAAGATTAGAACAGGAATCTAAGGTTACAGAAGAAGGTATGGGCCACTTCATGAAGAATGTGCTCTGTCGTGTTAAAAAAAAAGAAGATTAAAAAAATGTGCATTTAACCCTGTAAATGAGTGGCTTCAGACTGCATGGATCAATAAAAACCCTTGGGAGGGGACCAACAGAGATTACCAACTTTTTGTTTTGTCAAGTATGAACATTAAAAAAAAATTTTAACTACTATCTAATATTATAACTGTTTCATTACATTAACTAATCAAAAAGTAAGTAAACAAATCAATAAATGTATGATATATAAATTAAATTAAAACGAAAAGGTATCTGGACCTATTTTTCTTTCACCAGAGGCCAAGTAACACTGCAACAAATCAACACTAGCACTGGACCAGGATATGGAAACCACAGCTGGATGCAATGAAGAGCCATGAGTGGTTTTAAGCAGGGGAAAGACATTGTTAGATCTGTATTTTGAGAGAACTCCTGTCATCAGTGTTGAGCATGAATTACAGTAGCAAAACTGGAGTCAAACAAAACTAGAGGAACAAGTTAAAAGTTTATTTCAGCTGTCCATGCGAGAATGGAGACAGGGCTGAATCAAGGCAGTAATCACGAGAATGGAGAACTGAAAACAGAAACAATATTCACTAATGAGGTAGGACCAAGAGTGATTGGTGTCTAACTGGATGTAAAGGTTGAAAAAGGAAGAAGAGTGTTTCCAACTTTGGCAGCAAGATTCCTTCATACACAACAGAGAACACTTTTTCTCAAATGAGAGAAGTTAGATCTGGTGGCAGAATGTGAAGTGGCTCTTAGCAGAGAAGTCCCAGTTGGGATAATGAACTGATGTACCAATATAAAGAAGTAAGACCAAGGGTGCGGGTGAGATCTCTGAATGTGGACCAAAAAGAGAACAGGACTCGATGACTTCATTCTTTCACTTAATAACTATTTACTGGGCACCTGATATGGAGCAGGCACTGTTCTAGGTGATGCAGACAGAACAGTGAGCGTATAGACTCCCCATCCTCATGAAGATGAAGAGTAGCACAACTGGCCTGCCATTCTGGAAGGATCTCTCTGGCTGCTCTGTTGAGAACAGACTGTAGAACGGCAAGAGCAGAGGCAGAGAGAGAGGCAGAATACAATAATCTGCACTAGCATTGGTGGTGGCTTGGACCAAGGTAGCAGTAGTGACATTGCTAACAAGGGATCAACTTGAGAACTATTTTGAAGGTATGGTTGAGAATTTACTGATGGATGGACAGATGTGAGACTTGAGCAAAAGAAAACAGACAAGGTTTCAGGTCTGACCAACTTGACAGCTGGAGTTGCCATTCACTGAGAAAGGAAAGATGTAGGAGGATGGGGTTTGCAGGAGAAAAGTGACAGCTTCATTTTGAACACATTCAAACTGAGATTCTGATTTGATACCTAAGTGGATATGTCAAGTAAACAGTCAGAAATACAAGTCCAGAGTTTAGAAGAAAGGTCCAGGGTAGAGACAGGAATTAAGATAAGAAGCCCAGAGAACATCAACATTTGAAGGTAGAATAATGGAGGGACATCAACTGGAAGGAACCAGAATGGTATAGTTGGGAAGTTAGGAATAGAAATGAGTGATTGCTGTCATGGAAACAGCAGACAGCTTCAAGGACCAAGTGATCAACAGGTGCAAATGTGTCAGAGAGATCAAACTAAGCATAAGCATAAACTTGGCAATTTCCTCATACAGGAAGAATAACACCATTTCTCTGAAAACGGAAAGGAAAAGATGGATAAGGAGTGAGATAAGAGTAAGATGAGTAAGTAGAGAAAGCTGAAGGAGTCATTTCTGGTGGCCTCTGTGAAAGAGAAGAAAAGTTCAACCGTGAGGAGACCATAAACAGTACCCAGAGAAGATGTCTGTGAAACAGGAAAAATGTTTATAATTCCTGCTGAGATGAGTGGAAGAGGGAGCTGACCCAAGCCTAGGACAAAAGACTGAACGGATATCGAAGGCCTGAAGAATAGTAAAAGCATGTTTATGAAATTTGTAGTGACACAAAATAAGTACTCATCTATTTTTTACTGATTGATTGATTGACTGATTGATGGCTGCGTTGGGTCTTCATTGCTGCGCGCGGGCTTTCTCTAGTTGCGGCGAGTGGGGGCTACTCTTTGTTGCGGTGCGCGGGCTTCTCACTGCAGTGGCTTCTCTTGTTGAGAAGCACGGGCTTTAGGCACGCGGATTTCAGTAGTTGTGGCATATGGGCTCTAGAGCACAGGCTCAGTAGCTGTGGTGCACGGGCTTAGCTGCTCCACAGCATGTGGGATCTTCCCAGACCAAGGCTCGAACCCGTGTCCCCTGCATTGGCAGGCGGATTCTTAACCACTGCACCACCAGGGAAGTCCAGTACTCATCTATTCTTCTACTGAGCATATAACTATTCAAAATCTACTCTGTGCCAGCCACCATTCTAGGCTTTGAGGAAGGAGAAGAGGACAGGAAGGGCAAGACCCTTGCTCTTACCGAGCTTATAGCCTAGTCTAGGAAGGCAGACATAAACAAGTGCACAGCTAAACACAAGGCATATAAGAAGAAGTGTGAGGGAGGAAATCCTCAGACGTGGAAGGCACACTGGGTGGGAGGGACACCTGAGATGATGGGGAGGTAGTCCTTGTGCTGAGACCTGAATGATGAAGAGGAGGAACCAGTCACGCCAAGATCTGAAGGGACGTGTGGCTTTCTAAAGTCAGCTGCATGGCTGTGTGGCTTTCTCGCAAGAGCCGGCTGCTCAAGTGTGAGACCAGAGGAGGGGACTAGGAGGAATGACTGAGCACAGAGGCACGGAGGGGTGACAGCAGCCAGATGCTCCGGAGGCCTCAGAAATGAGAACCTGAACAGCTCTGAACCTGCCTATGGTGGCAAGGCTAGGCTGGGAGGGAAGAAAGAGAGGCCAGGAGCAACAGGTGGGTGCAGGTAAGCACATGAAATTTTATGAACTCACTGCGTTTGAATATTGTCTGCAAATTATTAGTTAATTGACAGAAATACTATTTAAGAAGGATCTGGGGCTTCCCTGGTGGCGCAGTGGTTGAGAGTCTGCCTGCCGATGCAGGGGACACGGGTTCGTGCCCCGGTCCGGGAAGATCCCACATGCCGCGGAGCGGCTGGGCCCATGAGCCATGGCCGCTGAGCCTGCACGTCCGGAGCCTGTGCTCCGCAACGGGAGAGGCCACAACAGTGAGAGGCCCGCGTACCGCAAACAAAAAAAAAAAAAAAAAGAAGGATCTGTTTCAGTTTAAACTACTACTACAGATACTTTAAGAGTCATCAACATTTGGAATAAAAATGTAGATTAAGTAGTTAACTAGGATTCAAGTTATACAGACTCACTCTAGTAACGCCTCCTTTGCACCACACAGGTTCACTGCAGTTTCCAGAATGAATGGTCAAATAAACTTAAAACTTCTACAATAAAAGGAGGAAATTACCTTATCAATATCCTCCTCTTCGTCTTCCTCTTCTTCCTCTTCTGAAAAGTCAAGAAGTTTCTTTGCTAGCAATGGATGCCACTGAAGACACTTTCGTTTTGGTCGTTTTCCAGCCCCTTCTCCTTCTGCGGAATGATCTTTATTTCTATTACTGCCTTTCATTACTGTGACCTGTAGTAATGAAAAAAAGGAGAAACAGAAATGAAAGTAAATTTGATTAAAATTAGTTTATTTAGCTTCCTTAACTTTAACTGGATTATAGTTTTAATGATTAAAGTATCTACCAGCTTAGACATTTACTGGATTCAGTAAGAACTAAGTACATAATCAAACATTCATTTTAGTGGGTTAAATTGCTAATAAAATTTGCCTTTTATGAAATCTGCTTCCTTCCACTTCATAACTTCAGAACTCAAAACCCAAATAAAGTGTTAGGATGATTACAAGTTACTGCCATCTGTTCGTATTTACTCAAAATAGTGTTTCTCAAAGTTTTCCACCAGAGGAATGTGAAAGATGCCTCCCAGGGGAGCAAAGGTGCTCACAGAGGTGGGCCTCCCTACATTCTCCAACGACTCCTATTTTATCATAATTTACATGAATTTCACATTCTATACTATGATAAATATGAGTCTGAAGTATTATTAAGTAAAATGAATGCTTTATAAGAATCAAGTGTTTTAGATTTAAAATAAAAGTATTTCATAAGACGACACACATTTTTCAAAAACTAACTGTGCAGCCTCCAAGGATCCGGTCTACGCATGAATCACTTAGTGGGATGAGCACCTTTCTGCACCGGCCTGTGATACAACAAGTCACGAAGATCTTTGCATCTCCCTATTACATATGCCCTAGAGATACAACAAATCACAAAGATCTTTGCATCTCCCTATTACATATGCCCTAGAGAGCAACAAAGTTTTGCTCTCTAGGCTTTTTTCCCCTAAAAGACGATTGGCTGAAATAGCTAGGCTATAGACAGGCTATGAATCTGACAATATCTTTCAGAAGCTGAAAATTCTAAATTATTTTTCAGTGAATATTTTTAAAAGTTTTTCTCAATGAAAGAAACTACGTATTTATATTATAAAGGTGAAAATAACAAAAAATGAGGTTTACCTTCTCCATCATGCCCAGTCCCACAGCCCAAAGGTAAATTATACACAGTTTCTTACATGCTTTCTCATAATTATTTAATATTTTTCATTCATTCATTTAAAGTAACATTTATACACAAACTACTCTTTATACATAGTCATGTGAAAATTGAAACAATACAGTTAAATGCCATCAACTTAAATGGTTCATGCTGACAATTACAAACGTAAATGCCATTGCCAAAATCACAGGGTGGTGGTCGTTTTGGTCAGTTTAAATCTGTATTGGTCCAAACACTTGCAAAGTACTTTTTTTTTCAATAAACTTTTTTTGTGGTACGCGGGTCTCTCACTGCTGTGGCCTCTCCCGTTGTGGAGCACAGGCTCCGGACGCGCAGGCTCAGCGGCCATGGCTCACAGGCCCAGCCGCTCCGCGGCATGTGGGATCTTCCCAGACTGGGGCACAAACCCGCGTCCCCTGCATCGGCAGGCGGACTCTCAACCACTGAGCCACCAGGGAAGCCCTATCAATAAACTTTTAATGCCATGTTGCTGACACTAGGATCCATGAACATATAGTTTCAATATTCATCTAGTTCTCAAGCCTTCAAAACAATACGACATAAGCAATTTTTTAATCTTCCTTCCTTGTTTTTGAGTTTGGGGTCATATTTAAGTCTTCTTCACTTCAAAATGGAAAAATATTCACTAATGTTTCCTTTGAGAACTTACGTGACTTCATTATTTTAAAGAAACCATGTAAATAACTGATCAATCTGGAATTCATTCTGACAAAGGAGTGAGGGAGGGATCTAGCTTTTTTTTTTTCCCAAATAGCTAACCAACTGTTCCAAACCATTTATTAAATCATCCAGCTTTTCCCCATTCCTTTGAAATGCTACTTTTATCCTATACTACATTACCACATGTGTATAAGTCTACTTCTGGATTCTCTTCTGTTAATAATCATCCCCTCTGTTTTCCTATCCTTTGACCAACTTTAATATCCTTAGGACAATATCATTCTGTACCTTTTTCTACATCAGTAAACACAGCCATTTAAAAGTTTTAAGTTGAAAATATCATGCTCTTCTAAGTCAATACACCTTGATCATCCTCATTTTGTAATAACTATATAATATTCCAAAATAGGAACATATCACAATTTTCTCAATTATTCCATGATTGATAGATGTTCAGATTATTTCTTGTACTACAATAAAATCTTCATTTTAATAATCTTTTAATCTTCATTTTGATAAAATCCTCATTATTAAAAGCTGTGTCTAGCCAAAAAAAAAGGGTGGGGAGGTGAGAAAAACATGTTCCCGTGGTTTTCTTAGCAAGAAACTTCTGCTGAGTATCTGAAGCAATTACATGATTCATGTGGCTGCCTCAAGAGTAGAAGTTATTGAAAACTTTAAATGGAATTAGTTATCTGGTATGCTCTTAATAAATAATAAAGGAACAACGATTTCTTTGAATTGATAGACTATTTCACAATTCCCAGTCTATCTACAAATAAAACTTGGCATGGAAAACCCAATTTCTAAAAATACCAACGCTATATAGAGAGAAGAGGAAACAGCTATTTTTGTGGCTTATTAATCACTTCAGGATGAGATGCTTGAGTGGTAATTAAACCCATACTGGGTTTTAATACCGGATATTTTATAACACATTTTTTAAACAATAAAAGAAATTAATGGGAAACTATACGTCAGGCAAGCTGTTATCAGCGGGAGAGGTCAAAGTGACTGCCGGTGCCTAGAGAAAAATACATCATTTAGCCTCAAGGATTCTGATTATGCTATTTGATTATGTGTGAATTGTGTTTAAGTGTATGTGCCTTTGCACATATTTATGTGTAATTTCAATATTCAAACAGAAAATAGAATATCAAGAATCAAATGAATGGATGGTATATGTGGCTTTGGGGTTCAAAATAACCACGTTCACCTCCTCCCACCTCAATGTTCTGATTCTTTCCACATAGCTGCTACAGCACTACGATAATGTATATCTTCTCTGATACTCCCAATTAATCTCTCCATCTCCATAAATACAATAGAAAGATCTTATATTGCTAACAACACTTACCACATTTTCCCTTGAATTACAATTATTTGGGTACATCCTACCTCCATCACTAGGCCTTTTTCTTGATGATCCAAGACTAGTTATCTTTATATAGAAGCATCTGGCTTATCAGAACATGAAGATCAGTCAGTTGTGAGAATTGTTATAAACAACCATATGAAACTCCATGCTAAATTATGGTGATAATTCACTATTTTTATACAGTAGAATGGCTTCAAAATTAACCCCCATCTCTCTCATTCCTGTGACTTCAGCTATTTCTTCCTGAGTGGGAAAAAAGGAGGTCTGAAAACTATGTATAACACTGAATGCGGGCCAGGGCGGCATGTTCTGTGTGAGAACCACCGAACCCCTGGGCTGTACGAAAAGTAAGATTGATAACCTCTAGCACAGTCTGGAACAAAGTAGGGGGGAAGTAAGTATTTTTGGCATGAATGAAAGCTGAACTGAAGATAGTAAACCTGGGACAAAATAGTCAAGAAAAGTGTAACTGACCTAATGACCATGAAATACCCCAAACTGTAAACTAGAGATTTTAATAACTTATAGTTATCTGATTACTTTTTAATTCACCATGGATCTGTTTTCAAACTGTTGAAAGAAGGCAGAAGAATGTGTGTGGGGGGGGAGGGGGGAGGGGATGATGCTCCTGATTATCATTCAGAAGTAATGACAAAGCAAGAGAGGAGAACGCAAGAAAAGATGAAGAAAAACATCTTCTGAGAAAGAAAAGGGAAAAAGAAGGCAGAATTTTGAGACTCAAGCATATTGCTTTTCCTATTTCAACAATGAGGAGGAAAAATTGTTAAGTTCTGTTAATTTTTGACAGTAACAGAGGGCTGTTTGTAATTATTTTGCCACTAAAACCCCCACACACATTATAAAGTTCGGCTTCTTGTTCTGGAACATGAGCAAATTAAGCTAGCAATCTATACGTAATGAATGAAGCAATTGGGGGACTTTATTCAAAAGGGGTCCTTCTTCCTTTCTACATGGCAACTGTAGAATAACAAATCAGGTTATTCAACTACCAGTGGACCCTGTACTTGAAAGACTCAATATCATAAAATTATGTTGCTGAGATTATCAAACGATGGAGGCTGAAGGTCCCTATCCAAAATACCGTTGACCCTTGAACAACATGGGTTTGAACTGTGAGCATCCACTTATACATCAAATTTTTTTCAATAAAAACAGACTATATTACTACATGATCCACGGTTGGTTGAATCTACAGATGGGGGAGCCATGGGTACAGGCAGGTGACTGTAAAGCTATATAACCCCTGCATTCAAGGGTCAGCTGTATTGAATATTTACTTATCTTATAAAAACAAACCAACCCATGTGTTCCCTTTTCTTTGCCAGATGAGTTACCCTAATTAGTACTCATAATACTGATGTAAATGTAAATCAACTTGGTGATAAATTAGGAAAAACTTCATTTACCTTTATTCTTCAAGTGCAGCAAGTCCATTCATGAAGACCTTTACTGAGGTCAAACTTCATGAGAAATTTAAAGAAGAAATATCATAGAAGAAACAGGACAAAGTAAATACCACGTTTAACAAAAGAAAAAAATGGACACTGGAGCCTAACAGGCCTCCTTTAGAATCCGGCCTCCTGCCACTAACTGCTTGTTGTAAAGTTATTCATCTTGCTGATCTTTCCACACATTAAAACTAAGTAATAGCTCTACTGTGAGAACACTTTTTATATAACACCCAGCACAGAGCCTGGCATCTAGAAGGTTCTCACTCCATGTTAGTAAATCCTCCCTTTACCCACAAGCTTCTTAGAGGGAGTATGGGTTTAACAGGCAGCACGTTCTTGCTTAACTCAGCCTAAGATGCAGTTCAAGAGAGAGCACAGAGGACTCCCATTTAACAGTGGTCCACATGCTTCCCAGATGATATAACCTCCAGCCTCAGCAACTGAAAAAGAAAGACGGAAAATTTCTTTCCTTTTGTCTGAGTGATATACAGTCAGAAACAGAGCCTTGGCATAGTCATAAATTCTGTAAGATCCTCTAGTCTTTCCTCTTGTCTCACAACTTAGGCAATCAGTACACTTTAGCTTTTAAAACACTGTGTAAATTTAACTGTGTCACAGGGGTATTTTAGAGTTTAAACTGTTTCCTAAATGTCCAATAAAATCCCATTCAAATCATATTAATGGAAATTCAGACCAAATGAGACAGGGGAAGGTAAGGGAGGCCCAGGAAATTTCACTGTCAGACAGCCATGCATTCTAACCTCAAGTAAGGCCTCTCCTGGGTCCAACTAAGACTGTAAAGCTTTAGAGCTGTCTCGGATCTACAGAGAAGATGAAAAATCAGCGCAAAGAAATGGTGGTAAATCGGTAGCTCTAGAGCTTCCCACAAGTTGGACCAACCTGCTTAAAACCTTCTGAGAGTGCCGCTGCTCTCGACACCCCTTGCTTCCACTGCCTTGCGCACTCCCTAAAATTCTCCCACTTTCTGCCAAAACGGACATCCTCCTCCAAAGCCCAGGTAATATATCACTTCCCTTCTAAAGCTTTCTGTGAAAATCTTAAGTCAAATGCCATCGCTCTTTGATCACACTTGAGCTTGCTGGTCAAGCACTTACCATGGTGTTTCAGTTAGTTTTATCTACGTCCTCACTATCCTCCACAAAATAGGTTGTGAACTTCTAGAGGGAAGGTGTCATGGTTTCTTACTTTTCTGGCCCAGGACTTCAAACTGAGCCTGGTACACAGCAGTCCCTGTAAAGGGTATTTATGGCTTATAATTTCCTCACCTAACACTTAACCACATATCACAACTTCCCAGAATGAATTGTTCCTCAGGATAATTTTAAAAACAATACTAATACACAGCTAATATTTATTAAATACTAATCACTTCATACTTAATATTCATTATCTCATTTAATCCTTATAAGAACCCTTGAGGCAGGTACTATACTATGCATCCCAGTTGAAGAAGCTGAGGGTTAAGCCACGTGCCTAAGGTCACACAGTTAGCAGAGAAGCTGGCGCTAGAAGCAGGAAGCCCAACTCAAGAGCCCAAAAGCACACCTAGGACAAGAAGCTCTAATATAAAGCCTTCCATCTGTTGATGCTCTGGGCATTTCCCATGGAACAAATAGCTTATGAGCCACGGAACTACCTAAAGGGAGCACTGAAGGGTTAGAAAGTGAACACTTTCAATGGTTCACAGCAGAAAAGTAAGTGTACATCTCTGATGACTCCAAGCGACAATTAAATTAGATTAACTTTAAAACTCTTTGAAGATTAAAGCCCTATAAGTGCTAATTATTATTTATTGTAATTCTAATGACAATTTTAAACTGTAGACAGATTAAATGAAAAATATCTTTCTATAAAGTAATACTCTCATTTTAGAAGCAATTCAGTCACTCTATTCATGCAGAGTGTCTTTAAATGCACTCCTTATTGAAAAGCAGTAGCTCTTCAAGTTGAAACTTTAACTCTGTCAAGATGTTATCTACATGCTCTTCATGAATATTAATAAGACACACACTATTTAAAGAACGGCTTAGCTATACTGGCAGTTCTGGTTCCTGTGTCCTTCTCTCATGAAGGAATATGTATTCTAAGATCTCTGATACTTACAACTCCATGACATTTAGCCTTAGGAGAGCTTAACATGGTTCTCAAAATGCATGCTACTCTAGGCTACAGACAGAAACAACAGCTACCTTGAAAGAGATAAGGCACCAAAAGAAGTGACTTAGGGAAGAAAAACTACTTACACAAGGAATTCAGTAACAGGGTGGAACATGTTCCCCATCACACCACGCTCCCCCAAAAGCCCAACTCTCTGTTTTCTTATAATTTTATGGTGGCATTTACATTCTTCATCACAAAGTCACCAAATTCCTATCCTTCAACAGGCTTAGCATAATACATTTGCCTCTTTTAGTTTCTAAATTAACAAAGGTGCTTTCTTTTTAATCCATTTATTATATTGTTAGGACATACCTATCCCACCGACAAGAATCTGATGCACAACAAGACAAACTCACGGCAGTCTCTTCCTCATTTATTCTCAATGCAGCTGAACGCGTATTTATTGATCGCATGTTGAGCTATGCACTGTGGGAGTTAAGTGTACAGCCTTACCTCTCATTTAACCATCGCCCCTGCCGCCTCTGCTCCCCTGCCGGGCTGGTGTCGTCCTGTCTGGCAGCACCTGCCCTGTGCTTCCTCAGCTCTCCCAGGCCTGCACACTGTACCCCACACACCCATTCTCACTTTCTGTGCAAGTCCCCCTGAACTCCCATTTCTGAGGAGCTATCTTCATTTGACCCAGCTCCTGTCTCTTTCCTTCCTGAGCACCGGTTTTGGCCACCCACGTTTCATGGCTGTGCCATATTTTTTGACACTTGATTGTATAACAATCATCATTTTCCCGTACAATATATGTATAATGATTCCATATGAACTCCTCCCACAGAGACCCTTGAGGGTAAAGAACACGCCAGATGCTATATTTTCTGGATCTGTCAGAGCAAACATCCAGTGTTAGACAGGGAGTACATGAGGAAGTGAACACAGAAACAATACCTCTCTGCTTTCTTAGTATGCTGTTTCTTTACATTGTTTTGCTAGAAGGCAGAAGAGATATAAGGCTTGAAAAGAAAATATGCAGAGAAGGAAAAATAAGAACCCAGAAGGGTTGCTCGGGAGGGGAGAGGAGAAACAGGCAAATTGACAAGGCGATGTAATAAATATAATGAAATCTAAGTCACTTCCAAGCAGCTGTCAGTACCAGTCTAAGAACATGTTTTCATAGCTTTATTCCCCTCTCTGGTTATTTGTTACTGACTCTCATTATTCTCTCAAAATACAATAGCATAGCACCTTCAGCTCACTAGCTCTCTTTTCCTATCATAACTGGTCTGCTAATTCACCTCAACTCTGAACTCATCTAACCATTTTTCTTTCCCAGTCTATCCCCAAGCTGCCAGCCGCTCCCGTGGTCTCACACTACTACAAACTTTTCCAATCTCAGGTTGGTCTTCAGTGCTCGTTCATAGTCTTGACGTGTCTTAGTCCCACCCAATCCCACAGTGCCCATTATAACTTATTGGTTTCTCCTCAACCCCTACTGATGATGATGAGTAAGGATAGTAATAATAGTTATATATATATATGTATAAAATGCTTCTATATATATAATGCTTATGTATATATTGCTTCCTATGTGCCAGAAGCTAAGAGCATTCTACTTATTAATTCTCTTAACACACCACAAGCCTAAGAGGTAGGTACTATTATAATCTCCTTTTTACGGATGAAAAAAACTGAGGCACAGATAACATATAGTTTGCCTTGTTTAGTTTGTTAAGTTAAAAAGGTTTTAATAATATTATATGTATCAAAATGGTGGGACACAATTATCACACTGGAAAGAAGCTGAAGCACAAGAAGACAAGCTCACGGAGTCACTTATTGTCAATGAAGTTGAATACATATTTACTGATCACCTGATTAACTATGCATTATGTTTGTACATTACAGAATGTCCAAGGTCACACTGCTAGCACATAATTGGTGGAACCAGTATCTGGCTCCAGTCTGGCTTCGGAGTCTGGTTCTGGACCATTATACAATACTGCCTCCTAATAATAACTAACCTGATTAAACCTTTGCTACTTGCTGAACACTGTATATGAATTAATTTCTTTAATCCTCCATATACCTCTTGGAGAAAGGAACTATAATGGTCATATATTATACAGGAAGCAGCTGGGAATGACAAAGCTTAAACAGCATATGCCCAAGGCCATTCTGCCAGCATGTGACAGAGCCAGGATTCAAACCTAGGTCTTCTGTCCCCAGAGCTCAAGCTTCTCCATACTGTCCTTCCCACTGTAATCCTAGTCATTCTAAGAAAATGTCTTTGCCTCCTGGTTGACAGAAAGGTCTCCATATGTGGACCCTCCCAAAGTCCCACCTTGCCTACCAATTTCAAAACTTGTTTCTTCTACCCTATCTCAAAGGCAGAGTTTCAAGGTCAGCTTCTCCTCTCACTCCCAGTCTATGCTTCTCATCTTTCCTGCTACCCTGGGCCATTAGTCTTTCAGTTTCTTTGATGAACTACTGATGAACTATCCACAGTAGTTGAACTTCTCTTTTGCTCTGTATACAATCTCAAGTCTAAGGCCCTCTCTGAATCCTCCTCCTCCTTTAGCTAGTCCTCGTTTTTGGTACAAATTGGCCTCCAGCCATCAGGCCAGGAGACTGCCTAACCCCAAGCCATGAAACTAGCAGCCAGGAAGAACTGGCCTGTCTGGTACTAAGACTGTTCACAGGCTCCACCTTGCACTTCCCGTATTGACTTCCTTCCTAATCTTCTTGGTTCTAAAGCCTGGGATTAATTTCCTAGAAAGTATTCACAGCTCATTCCAACTGTGTCACAGGCTTTGGCTTCTCTACCTCAATAATTCACGCTTACATCTTTGATTTCTAGCCTCTCAGAGAAAAACACCTTGCCTGGGCCAGCCCTGTGTCTCCACCGTATCCGTGGGAAATATGCCAGAGCCCGCATGGTGCCTAGGAACTAGACATTCCTTCCTTTCACAGAAACATCTGGAAAACATATACTATCTTTGCTACTTTCTCACCGTAAGTTCAAATCATTGCAAACGGCTCCTAGCCCTGACACCTAACCTCTCACCACGTTCTGTCCCCTCCACCTGTTACATGTATGGTCTGCTCCCGTCCATCCCCCATACTGGCTCAGCGGTCTGGTCTTCTTATCTATAGCCATGCTGACTTCAATTCTCCACACTACAAATATCTGCTCATGCCCTTGTCCTGCATGAATCTCTTTAACAGTCAGTCCCTCAATATACTCAGGAAGACGTCCGAACCTCTTTCTTCACAGAGCACACAAGGCTCTTCGTCCCTACTTAGTTTTACGGCTCACGTTTCTTTGCTCAATTCTCACTCTTAAAGCTCTACCTACACTGTGTTACATGCCATCACCTGGAACTCACCAGGGACTCTCACCTCTTAGCATCTGTACTACTGTCTCCTCCCAGTGGAGCTCGGATCTCACATAAGCCCACACTGGCCCTTACTAGTCTGAGAAAGAGGTGCTTCTTAGGTGTCTCCACAGTACCCTGTACTCGATATCCATCCCCCAAAGAAACGGTGTGTTTCCCTCTGTATATCCCACTTGGCTCTGACAGGGAACGAGGGCTGTATAATGTTCACCACAGTATCTGCAGGGCCTGACACAGAGCCGGGCCCACTGTGGGAAAACACTTGTTCGGGTCTGCTCCCTGCGGTCTCTTCCTGTCACCTTCATTGCTTCTCACTTGCCACTGCTTCTTTTCTGCTCCTTCCTCACCATGCCTTGCTCTTTCTTCCTGCCCTGTGACCCTCCATCTCAGAAGTTGCTTGCACCAACTTCAAACAGCATTCTCAAACTACCAAACCAGAACACCTGGCAATTTTACTTGTTTGGAAATTCTAGTATCTAGGCAACAAATGTCAAAATGACTCAATGAATAATTTTGACCTCATAAAGAGAAATAATTATCTATTCCCTTTTCTCCTGTACCCATCACTGAACACTATTTAATCTCCTGTGCACCAGTTTGCATACAGCCCTTTAAATTGTAAGAATGAGCATGCATATTTTTAAAAGCAAATATACTGAACTCCATCTAAAATAATCAAAGTTTTAAAAATTATTTTTTCATTTATATTAACTTAAAACGTTTTCTAAACTAATAAAAAGGTCTGGATGTCTTTAACCATCCTGATCTCGAATTATAACTTAAAAAAAAACAACCCAGAAACAATGGTTCTAGTTAAGAATCAACAATCTATGATACCTCTAGATGGAAATTTCTTTTTCCTAAGCTACTATTCTTTACTCTAAAAAGATGGCAAATAATCTTAAGTTACAGTTAAATTTAGTTTACTTAATAAAGCAAAACTTCTCAGTCTTAATGGTTACAAAGCAAAACTATTTTTCCACAATGTAAAAAGGAATTGGTATTTCTTATTTTAGTAGTTACAGTGTTTACTGAAACAGCTTATCCTAGCTTCTGCAATGCCCACCTGCTTTACACTGTGGCACACCGGAATTGAGTTAACTTGTCATTGACCAGATCACATACTTTAAGAAGGTAGGACGTTCCTTATCTATATATTCCCAAATGCTTGGACTACTGTCTTGAATATATTATGTATTTAATGAAAAGTGTTTGAAAATGCATTAACTTAATGATGTTATATCAGACTGCACATTTGCCAAGAAAATTAATTAGAATACATAGGGAGCTATGATACATTTATAGTTTCCATTTAGAGCTACGCAGAAAACCATTTGTTTTATACTTGCTTCACACCTGGTGAAATTTTTTCCTTAAATATATTCCAATTTTCTGACTTAATACACAAGATACAAAAGTGCTTATCTGCTGATTCAGAGTCATAACAGTGCCCTGTTCAGAGCATTATACATTCCATTTATATTCCTTTCAGGTGTTATAGTCCTTTAAAATGTTTGGTCGGAATGTGCTCTAACTTCAGTGCCAAGTACTGAAAACTTTTGTTAATTTACCAAATGTATTAAATTCATATTTGTTTTAAAAAGTTCTTCACTTCATAGAATTAACAAAACAAGTTCCTATTTGCATACCATTTGCTTGCGTTTTTTCCCTTTTGAAAACTACCAAAGTGAGAATATAAATGGCTAGATGTTTTAGGATGACCCTAAATCCAGTCTTCTTTCCTTCCATTTTTCTCTCAATGCACAGTATGAGAATGGACATTGCCCACAAAATACATGTTTACTGAAGCATCCTGTAATATTTTTCTTACAACCTAATTTACATAAGTCTGCTCCCTCTGCTGGCCGAATTTTTATCCTCTAGCATCCTATTTAAAATAAAAAGGCAATGCCTTATACTATAAAGAAAACAAGGGCTTCCTTGGTGGCACAGTGGTTGGGAGTCCGCCTGCCGATGCAGGGCACACGGGTTCGTGCCCCAGTCTGGGAAGGTCCCACATGCCGCGGAGCGGCTGGGCCCGTGAGCCATGGCCGCTGAGCCTGCGCGTCCGGAGCCTGTGCTCTGCAACGGGAGAGGCCACAACAGTGAGAGGCCCGCGTACAAAAAAAAAAAAAGAAAACAAAAGCTCCTCTATAAAAAATTATAAACCAAATAAACCTGGAAAATCACTTAAGAAGCTCTTCTACATCATTAAGGCATGGCATTAGCTGATTTTAGGGAGAAGCAGTCTTTCAAGTATTGAATTTTCAAATTTAGTGTCATTTTGCCCCTAAGCAAGATTCTTAACTCTACTAAGACCATTTCTCATTAATTCAGTTCCTTTTAACCTGGAATCTCCATAGTACTTTGCAACGAGTATCTAACCAGACCTTCCATATTTACATGAACGGCATTATGTAGAGTGGGCAAGCAGGAGGGAGTTTGCCTCACTCATACACATAGTGATTTGTCACAGCAGCAAGAGTTAATGGCAGAATATACAGTCAACAACAGGGGCTACACAGTGCTACCCATATGCCCACAATACTTTTTCTTTCACCTTCTTTTTTCAAAGATGGAAGTTACTTTGCGGACATATGTAAGAAATTCTGTTTTGATTATTATAATAAAGCTCTTTATAATATGAAATTTGGGTACATTTCACTAATAAGTTCTAAATATATTTTCTAATAAGAAAAATCAGTGTTGCTCTAAAAACCTCCTGGCTACTTTAACTGCTACTTCCCAATCATGAACCACGTTGTAACTTGCAAAGCATGTATTGCATATATTAATTTATTTAATATTATACAATCTTGTTAAGTGGGTATAATTAAGCCCACTTTACAGCTGAGTAAGAGGAGCCTCAGATTTACATAATTTTTCCAATGTCATCAAGGGGCAAAACAGGGACACAGCCTAAAGGCTCTGACTTTAATCCCAAAGCACGACTACTTTCTTCCACTTAACTGCATCACTGATTTTAGCTTTCAGTCAATACATTTATTTTGAGAGGAAAAGTAATCCATTTCATAAGCCTTTTAAAGCATTTTTTTAGTGCCTTAGCATTTACTTAGCTAGAGAATTCCCAAATTTCCAGTCATATTTCAAAATAGTCCTTTGTATGGATTTAGACATACGACATACATTGGGGAAGGGAGGGAATCAGGGAACAAGAAAGCTTATGTATCTGTGACTCAGTGTACTTTGCTTCACTTTGCATTTTGTAAATATTGATGTTGCAGCTCCTAAAGTGCTCTCAGAAGTAGTTATGACTGATAGCCCATGAGTGCTGTGTCTTTCAAAACAAATATGCTTTACTGATGGAGAGCACGTGCATCTCCATCTAATTATTCTGAGAGGCAGGGTGGAACAAACAACATGATTTCTCAACTCAACTCAGCATTCTACGTTGAACACAATAGGCAGGTTACAGTTTAACACATACCATGAAAGCTTGTCATTTCCACGAGCAACACAACATGTAAGGGAAGGGCACTACAAATCTGCCATATAATCCTAGAGAAGCATAAGACTTCCTGTGGTTATTGCAAATATTTTTAAGTATAAACAAAAATTCAGAACATATTTATTACAAAAAGAGGTTTTTTACATATGTCCAAGTATTTACTGGATTTTAAAATATGTAATAAGATATACAGTTTTAGAATAAAAGTAAGTTTGGGCAAGAATTTGTAAAAGAACCAACTGGAGTAAATAAAATATGCTTGCTCACTCCGATTTTAGGGAAAAAATAAATAAAACCTGTCATTGTCTGATGTGTACCCAAAGTCACAAGCTAACAGAAAATATCAGGCACATTATTTATATCCTACTAAAGCATTTCTCAAACTGGAAGGTAAGCCTCATTGAGGAGCCACAGAATTCTGCTTGCAGCGCTATCCCAGCTGTCTGGATTCAGTGACTACCAAATCTGTTCCTGAGAGGTAGGCAAATTCCTCCTCAGCTCTTATGTTGCTCCTCTAGGGAGACCTCCTGATCCCAAATCAACCTTTTAAGGACCTACTGATGCACTAGGATTAAGATAGATGACACTGATTATAAAAGATGAGTTGGACCAATAAAGGACTTGTTGAGATAAGATCTATATAATAATGAAACAATTTAGGAACTAGATAGCACACAATAGAGGGCAATAGACATGGTCCAAACGATTAGGGAATATTTAGTACGCAATAATAAGACATTCTCGGCACCCAGATACTTGGCAATTATAATAGACATTGGAGAATTCAGACAATTCTCTTTATTCACTTTGATGATCTCAATTCGTCCCAGTGTTAACCCTTTAACTAAAGGCTAAACTTACCCACATCACTGAGGGCACTGCCAGGGGTGAACTACAGGTTCTGGGATTTCCCTGTCACTGCAAACTTTGCCAGCTCTCACCTGGCTTCTCTTACTCTGGGCACCAGCAAAAATAGCCCTTTGAAAAGATCCTGCAAACAACTATTCAGATCCTCATTGTCTTGTTATTTAAGACTGGGTTAGGGTCTGCACCTTTCCAAAGGATGAGGTAGCTGGAAGGAAGTCAGGTGGCTGGCTATTCCTGAAACCTCAGGCTTGACTTAAGAAGAATTGGCTGGCACCTTATGGGGAAAAGTGATGCTTAAGGGAACACAGAACTGGAATTTTGTTGGCATTCACACAGAAACTGGTCAGTGATGATCTGAGACAGGTGTAAAGTGTAGTAATATTTTCATGCTTCTCATTTTTCTCTTGCTTGTAGAGTTTTTGCATCGAGAGAAGATGGGAACTATGGAACCAGTAATAGTAGCAGATTCAGAGTAAGGAGGCCCAGCATCTAGTCCTGGTTTTCACCTCACAAAAAGAGAAAGATTCAAAACCAGACCCAAATCAAGGACAAAATTAGTAATTGATTAAGTAGGAAAACTGTGGAAGGTCTTCAAGCATGAGAACCTTGGTCTAGATGACCTTGAATACCCATTATTACCATTCTCTGCTATGATTTTTGCCTCGATGTCTCCAGCTGAGACCAGGCCGCACTGCAGAGTCCCCCCTCTCCTGTATATAGGCCTTCCTTCCCCTCTCTCATCTCCTACCAGGAAGATAAAAGACACAATAAATCAGCTTTCACAGCCCCTCACACAGCATTTACACTGGTGACAATTCACCTGTAGGTAGGTCTTTAAAAAATACAATAGCTGTTTTGTATATTTCTTCCCACATTGCTTTTCTCACAGTCTATGCCAACCCCTTCTACCATTAATTAACACTGGATTCTATAATTTGAAAATTGAATACAATTCTGAATTTTGTATATCTTCATTAAGTTGTTTTTAATTACTGACATTTTAAACATTTTCCATGTGCTTCTTAGAATTCCATATTAAGGAAAAATAACTCTTCCAACTTTTAAATAAGACTTCCCAACATCTTTTTAGAGAGTGTATAGGAAGCATTTTTTTCCCTTAAAAGAAAAAGTCAATTTCTAATAGCTTCAAATCAAGGCCATGGAGGCCCCTAGTAACTTTTTTTTTACTTTATTAATAATTGAGTTTATGCTTTTTTATGGAGATGTTAAACTCTCAAAGACCAGGAGATTCAGATTGCTAACAGGTTGGTTAGGATTAAATCACCTTTGCCCTACTTTTGCATTTATTAAGAATCACATAAGCCTGGAGAATCTGGAGCAAAACTCTGCCTATGACACTGGAAAATTTGAACACCACAATATGCAGCTCAGACAGGTAATAAATGTGGCTAAATCTGAGACTTTAAATCCTGGGTCTCTTCACATCAATCCAAACCATTCATGTGCCAAGAGGGGAACGAGCTGGAACACTGAAGAGCTCCCTGGTGATGGAAAGATTAATGGGGAATTATAGGTACCTAATACATGAACAGTAGACAAAGGGGGCTGTCCTTCACCACTGAAAGTGCTAAATTATTAACTGTGACAAGCCCAGGCAACCACTGTCACTATTCTTTCAACACCTAACTTCCAGACAGTTTAAAATGTTTACTTTTCTACCTAAAAATTACCACAGGTTTATAGTAATAGAAATCTAGTCATCATATATCCATTTAAATATGTTATACCTAATATTTAGGATTTACAAAGTCAAAAAGAATGCTGTGTAATAGAAACAATAATAAACACTTCCATTTCAGACATTTACTTTCAATTTAGTTAACTACATTTTTATTGTAAATAAGGAAAGACTTGTAATTTAAAACTGAAAATAGAATTTTCATGTGCACAAAGTATGTCTTTTATCATTTTCTTTCTGGACTTAATCATGCATCAGGACACTATTCTAACTACAATCATTAGTTCATTTAATCCTCAAAACAACTCTATGAAGTAGGAAGCCTAATTATCCACATTTTACAGATAAAGCAGCTGAGGCCCAGACGGAAACTTGCCCAGGCTAACAGCCAGGAAACTGGTACAATGGACACCAGGATTCAGACTCAAGTGGTCCAGCTGCCATACTACACTGCTGTTCAATACTTCTTGTCCGTACATGGATGGCTCTAGAAGCATTTGGGAAAATGATAAACTCTGCAGTTGTCGCCATGCATTTCTTAAAATGGGATTAAACTAAAAAGGTTCCTACTGAGTCCTCTGAAGATCAAGAGGGCCTCGGAAGTAAAACACGTGATGATTACCTTTGTCAGCTTTAACCGGTGATTTTCTATTTCAAGTGACATGCACCCATGTACTGCTAAAGTGACTGAGTACAGTTTAACTTCCCTGTAATTAGCATTATGAGCCTGCACCACAATTAAATCATTGCCTTACCTCGGTAGTTTATAAGAGTTGTATTATTAAATATCCTTGAGTTCACTGAATGATTTTTATATAAGAAGTAAATATTAACAGACAGACTCCAGATAAATATTTTGTTGGGTGACTTTCCCCTCCCGCCAACTCTTTGGCTGATTAGTTAAGTATTTCGTAACTAAAACTTGTTTTACTTAGTATTCCCCAAAAATCCTGGAGTCCATATGTTATAACAACTTTCAAAAATTCTGAGATTCATCTAAGAGGTATCTCTGCTACCAAATGGTTATATGGATCCCTAAATCCTAATTTCTCCTCTGCTACTACAAACCTCACACCCTGGGTAGGATAAAGCAAAGTATGTGGGAGGTGCAACAGGTGCAAGAGCTATAACTACTTCATTCATAAATGTGACAGTATCTGAACCACAACCACTACCGAACTTTGGGAATTCTGTAACTGTAATTCTCAAGTTCTGTCTGGAATGCTCCCTAAACATACTGCAGTCAGAAATTACTGGCCAGGTACCTATCATCAAAAAAGATGAAATTCTTTTAAACACATTAAAAACGGAACAGGGCTTCCCTGGTGGCGCAGAGGTTGGGAGTCCGCCTGCCGATGCAGGGGACACGGGTTCGTGCCCTGGTCCGGGAAGATCCCATGTGCTGCGGAGCAGCTGGGCCCGTGAGCCATGGCCGCTGGGCCTGTGTGTCCGGAGCCTGTGCTCCGCAACGGGAGAGGCCACAACAGTGAGAGGCCCGCGTACCACAAAAAAAAAAAGGGAACAGGGGTGGGGGGAAGAATGGTTATTCTTATATAAAAATTGGACTCTACTACTGCTAAAATGGAGAGAGGCAAACCAGAAGATTTCTCATGGTTGTTTCTAGACACTGGATTCTACGAGGTATAAATTTGGGTTGGCTAATAAAACTGCACATTAGAACTGAAAGGGACCTTAGAAATCACAGACCAACCCCATCAATTTAAAGATCTGTAAACGTAAGTTCACAAAAAGTTGGTTTAAAATTAAATCTTCTTATTCTCTGAGTTGGTATAAAGTTTGGTCCCTTTTGAGCAAATTATTATCATTATTATTAGGGTATTTTGGTTTGTTGTTTACTGAATTACAAACCTGAGATTGCTTTAAAGTTGTATTATTAGTAAGACAAATGAGAAAACCGCCATTTAAAAAATTCAGAATTGCCAGGTTTATTTACAATCAAATAATAGAAAGAACTCTTTCTTTCTCTTCCTCCACTTTCAGCCTATGAAATGAACTGGATCAATATAGGAAAAGCTTCTAAAGGGCAATTTTATTCTATTATCCTAATGAAAGAAATCACTGCAGAATGGAACAGCCAAGAAATGATCTGTTTGAGAAACCTACA
This sequence comes from Grampus griseus, assembly GCF_964374135.1. NCBI lineage: Eukaryota > Metazoa > Chordata > Mammalia > Artiodactyla > Delphinidae > Grampus > Grampus griseus. Next base: position 89,484,021 of record NC_138998.1, read on the forward strand.
ATTCTCCAGGTTCCTTGCTATTTGAAAGAATAAAATATCTCAAAGAAAAAGTACATACCAACAAAAAAACCTAGTGGCCGCAAAATGTAGGAGAGCAAAAACCTGCACTGAGAGTTAACTGAAAATCAATCAATAAAGACAAAAATCAGGAAAGTTGAATGAAGGATTCCATGGTTTGGGGGACTTTTGCCCAAAACACAATATCAGTCAAAATGCTCTAGGACACAGGGAGTATTTCTGTAAGGCATTACTTACAGCAGATAGCAAGCAATCAGAAAAGTGGAAATCAGGATCCATTACTCATGGCAGGACAACCTGCATTATCCTCTTACAGATGCATCACTGGCGAGAGTGGATGAAGAAAAATGAAGGCTGAGAAAGAAAGGAAATGGTGTTTCTTTTACACGTAATTTTCAGCAAACTTTGATGAGTTTCAATCCTGGATGAGTTTTCCTCCCTCTCCTTCCTTCAATTTCTTTTAGAAAAATCATCTTGGTTAGGTTGTTCAAGTGTGACTTTGCAACTAGCCTAATGTGGACCCAAATTACCACCTCCAACATTCCTTGTAGCAAGCACCTGATTAAATACCCTCTGGTTAAGCGGATTGAGGTAGCTTTACGCCAGTTCCAGGAACAAGAACCTGTCAAGCTGACAAATCAGTATCTTCACCCTGTCGGATACTGTCTCCTGTCAGGACGGTTTCCTATTTCTTAAAACTTGCTTCTCCACTTTGGTAGCCTCCTATCAATCTATATAAGGGCCTGGCTCCTAAAGCACGTAAATTCTTATTTTCCATTCTCCTTTTTCTCTGAAGATTATTACACCGTTGACCTGATCTGGCAGGAAGTTATCTGGAAGCCATTTGCAGTGATCCTACCACAGAATTAGAACTGCATTTCTATCAGAGCCCATTTTAATTTCTAAAATGCCTAAATCAGTTGCGGGTGTTTTAAAACGACTCATAAAAAAGGATCACCACTATTGTGGTACTGCTTCCCCCCGCCGCCCCCCCGCCGCCCCACCCTTTGTCCATAGTCAGAAAAAAAGATTAAAGGCAGGAAGTAGCCTAACTATCAACAAGCAGTTTTCCTTTGAAGACAGATAACAAGATACTGCAGTTAAAAGTATATCTGTAATTGCAAAGTTACTCTTCTTGAACAAATTCCAAGTACAATATCTGCCTTTGATCTTGGAAAAGCATTTTTCTCACTTTTCATAGCTGACACTGATAGTTCAGTTAGGCACCCCTGCTCCCAAATATGGGAAAAATGTTCCCTGAAATTCAATCATGTGAGTTATTAGCTTTTAGCCGTCAGCCTAGAAGTAGCTGCTTATGCTCTGCCACTGCTGCTGCCTGGGAGAGTTCTGCCTGCTCCGACGATATGAGGACTTGTCATAGTAACGGCATCCACCTGACCACCTGTGTGATGTCGGACTGTCCTGGAGAGTCATTCAGCATCTCCTTGGACAGGGACCATTATCTCAGTAAAACATAATTACAACTATGAGAAAAAAGTTTGAGGACCTTAAACCTAAACCCTGTTTAAGGTTTTAAAATGAAATCCATTCTCAACCTTCATTTTCTATTTCAGCAAAAGTCTAATGGCAATATGTGGTTTCAATAATGAAGCAAGTCTATTTTAAAACAATAAAAATATTCCTAGTGTCTCTATGGTCCATTTTAAACAATTAGGGGAGATAAATACCATAGCATTGTACCATTTATTCAAAAATATTTTCTTAACTTCAACAGCTATTGGTTGTGGATCTCTTAATATAAGGAGGAAACAAGAGACATTAACATGGTAAAATTATGGGGTTAAGCTCTTATCTTTGGTAATTAATAACCCTTAAAGCTCAATTAGTAGAGAGAAACAGTAGTATCTAACTGAACGCTAAGAAAGATTTGTAATCCTAGGTTAAAATCCCCCATTACAACAATAGGATTTTTTCAGGCAATGAGAAAAAGAACACCTTCCATGGAAAAGAGCTATGCTTTTAAAGTTCACACATGCGCACACACACACACGCACACACACATACACACATACACATATACATACACTCCCAAAGTGTAGAGCTGATATATTGATAGATACCAGAGAACTGCTATCTAAACTTGGATAGTAAAGTATTCCATGCTTTCATAAAATATGATTTTGATTGAACATGACCCCAAAAGCCAAATCTAACTTTTGAGACTCTTTGAAAGTAGCATTAACCACCTAAGCATGTGAACACACAGTGACTCACAGTATCTGCAAGTAACATGCTAGGTAGCAGAATTAAGGAACGATAATCATGTCACTCTGTCAGCATCAGGCAAATGTCATTAATAAATCTTACAATACCCTAGCAGAATAGCCATTTTCTTTTCCCTGAAAAAGAAAACTTTGCCTCCCATCCTTACGAAATGGCAGTGATTTTACAGATATATAGGGAACACACACAAAAAAGCATACATTTCTAAAATGTACAGATCCAGAGCGCATCAAACCCTGAATCCCACCATCTTTGTGAAATACAAATAAAACACTAAATAGGAAGAAAACTCTCAACAAGAAAGGGCATAGAAATTAGGTAATCAAGAAATTAAAAAACAAACAAACAAACAAAAAACCCACCTCTCCTTAAATGCATTTAGAGCAACATTTATACCCCATGATTCTAATTTAGAAGAAAACAATCTGTAGAAGTGTATCTATACATAGAAAAGACACTGGAAGGATAAACATCAAAATGTTGTGTTCACAATGGATATGGAGTAGTATATGCATTGAGGGTGATTTCCATTTTTGACTTCATGCTTTTCAGTGTTTTCGACATGTATTATAAACAAAAAAGAAAGCCAATAAGGTGTTTTAAAATCAGATATTTTAAATGTAATTTAATAGAGAACAAAGTAGCAGGCTTCTGAGGTACCAAATCAATAAGCTGCAGTGGAAAGTCATTTTCTCTTTCTGATTCTGTCTGCGACCATGTGACATCTTTTCACACTTGCTCAAAATTAACTGCTTCACTACATAATGACTGCAACTACAGCAAATGGACCTTTTTGTCTGTAATTCAATTACTGTAGAAGGTTTTATAGTTAGAATATTAAGACGTGAAGCATGCATTTGACTACATACAGAGAAATATAGCAGACTCTCAACATACCATATGCTAATTAAGAGTGAATTTAAAAATTCCATTGTCTATTTATCCCAGAGGCCTCCTAGCTTATTAACCACCGCTGTGGGTCTAGTGGGAGAGTAGAGACGTTGTTCTGTCTCATTTCCAGGTAATGGAAGTGATTTCCATACTGTGATCAAACGCCAGAGTTGGTTTGCTAGAATGTGTTCCCTGGGCCCTGCAGTATTTTATTCACACAGCTACCGCGACTTTATCACCTTGGATAGAAATTTTCATGTCTTCCACACTTGACTGAAGCATACTGACTACAAAGAATGCATCCAGTAAATGACAGACAAAAGAACAAACTGTCCTAGAAATAACTAAACTTGCAGACAAATGTCAGAAATGGCTCAAGAAATCATAGTGAATCATCTGGAATCTCAGTAACATAAAACACTGAAAGAAAGCTAGTAAATGTTCCTTCCTTATGAGAGGTTCCTAGCAACTTAAGGCTTCTTTCCTTCCTTCAACCCCCTGCTCACCCCCCATCCATGTTCCTAGCATCTTCAAGAATTTATTCAACATCTGCTTTTAAAAAGAGAGGGACAAAATTAGTTTTTTTCTGTAGTACGGTTATAAAGCTTGATTTTTCTCCTCACTAACTACAAATTATCTTTTGGATTTCATTACACTGTGCTGTTATGAAGAATGCTGAACATGTGTCATTTTATTTTACATTGGATTACGTGATCAGTAGCTGCTGAGAACATGCTTTAGGTGTAGCTATAGGTGCAGCCTCCTCTATGATCTAGATTGACTTTTATAGCCAACAGGTGTTAGATTTGGGGAATTTATATCTACAGCATCCCCGCTGTTAGTTTTACTCTGAAGACTGGGAGATAAAAGTTTACCCTCAGTTAAGCAGCTGAGTAAAAGTATCCACAAGATAATTTAACTTAATAAAATAGTAAGTGTAGAAACCTCCAGAATTTCTACAGGATTATAGTACCATCCACCTTATTCTTTATATATGTGGCATGCATCCTCTGAGTCCGAAGAGGAGAAACTTCCAATTACTTATATGGTTCTGCTCAACTTACAGGAATATCCTTTACTCTAAATCAGCATTTCTTAGTGAGGATACTTTTGGCATTTTGTGTGGGACAGGTCTTTACTAGGCAAGACTGTTTTCACTCCCTGCTGAGTCAACATACATCTTAGCTCCTTTCCCATCCTTTCATCCCCCTCCTCAATCTCAGGTAGTAACATGCCCCAATCGCTGAGAAAAATAATGTCCCACAACTTTCCAAACACTCCCGAGGTGAGGGGCTGGAGGGAGTACTATGATCAGCACCCCCCCGTCCCCCCCCGCCAGTTGAGAATCACTGCTCTAAATAAACCCTATATATAAAAATTCACAAAGATAATTTAAACTCCCTAAAAAATCAAGCTTCATAGGGCTCTCCCCACATGAAGAGCCCATGAATGACTGCATTCACTAACACCTCCATCACCCCAACCTCACCCCTTCCATTTTCAGGAATATGCAAGGCTCACCTACACTATATTCTTAAGGCGTCCTTGGTCAGCTTGAATATTTTCTATGAACCTCTGACCATTAACCCTTATGTCATAAAACTTCTATGTCAGTTAATATTTCCACATCTATCTGTGTTGATTACATATGAGATATATAAATTGATTTAACCTTGTCAAAACAGGTTTCTAAAGCATTATTTATTCGCGCCACAATCATGCTTCCTCTAGTCAGTTATTTGAAGAGCGACAAAGACCCAACTTGTTCAATTAATGAAATTAATTCGTTTCGGAATTGTAAATCCCTACTTTTTTTTCATTGTCAGAACTGAATAATCACTTACATAGAAGTTGAAACATGAGTGCCTGCCTTATTTACATGTGCAGCAGCTCCTATAGGACCCGTCAACAGCTTAGATGCCTTTTAAAAACTGGTATAGCAAGACCTGGTACTTCAATAGAATCACAAATGGTCTCCTATAAACATGAGATAAATAGTGGTTTTAGTGGTTTCTGACTGAAAACCCAGCCTCCTTCAGGTGCAGCAAGTCCTCATGTTTTCGTAATTTGGCTCTGTCGCCAGAGTCAGGCCAATCAACATTCTCATTTTACTTGGAAACCACTCCCCCCTTGCTTTTTGCATGTCTACCACCACTTGTACTCCTTGGCTTCTGGGATCCTATTTGGATTTCACGATCTTTTGCCTTGGGAACAGACACTCCTTGAGATAAATGAGGTAAATAAGTCTGCTCAGGGTTAGCTCTAGTTAAAACAGGGAAGCCAGATGTGTTCATTTATGCCACCCTTCAACTCTGCTCTGCAAACAACTTTTCTACACTTTCCTCAGAACCAAACAGTCCCATGTGGCCAATGAGCAAGTCTGGCTTCTTCAGCCCTCTATCATCCAAAAATAGGACTCGCTTATCAGTGATGGCATTCTGGGCACAGTAACACTTATGGGCTCAGCAGGAAGCATTTGAAATCTTAAATTACGCTCTGCTTTACACTTGTTCCTCCCAGCCTTCCTTGATCCCTGGGACTCAGATCGGACTTTCTTACTGGTGCTATTCATTGCTACCAGACTTTCTGCTTTAAATACCTGCCCTGAATCAAAGCCCAGAAAATTCCATGAGCCTAAATTTAGGGTAATATACATTAAATTATTACCATGGTCTATAAATTCCAAACAAATTAAAAATTATGTATCTTTGTATCATCTTCACAAAATATTTGCTAGGTAGCGTAACTCTAATCTATATTGAGAACTTTACAATGTCCAGTATCGCATTCAGTAAGAAAATCTGATGATACCGATATCAATTTTAAAGAAGCCACTTAGATTTCTAGTCTTTTTTTTTTTTTTTTTTAAACGAAGCCCTTAAATACAACTTTGAAAGAAATCCCAGACCATCCTGCCTAATTCCACTTTGGCTACATCTAGTGCTTCATGTGGTTTGGCAGAAAGGTTAACAGTGTGGACTCTTGTTTTTTCCTGGATTCATAAACCTCGATCAACAAATAATTAACTGTGTTACCTGGAGCAAGTAACCTAACCTCTTTGTGCCTTAGCATCCTCATCTATACAAAGGGGAACAACAGTCCTACCACATTGTGAGGGTTAAACCAATTTCTTTATATATATATATATATATATATATATATATATATATATAATATATGAACTGCTTAGAGTACTGCCTTGCTTATAGTAAGTGTATATGTATGAACCTTGCAAAGAGTAAGTGTATATGAGAGTTTGCTATTATTATCATCGTTATGATCAGTCACGGAATATAAGCATTCAAATCAACTTGAAATAAACTATAATTAACAACTACTAATCATTAACCTCATATAGTCAAAAAAGTAACAAATTCATTCAACACTGAGAACTTATAAACAGATGCCACAACTTATAAACAGATGCTATGCTAAGCTGACCCACGCTGCTTTAATCTAGTGCTCTTATCAGTAAATATTACAAGTAAAGGAATACTTCTGCATTTCAAAATTCTATGGGTAGAAAAAACTGGGGGAAAACCAAAATATAAACAGTGGGAGATTAGTTTAAAAGGAACAACATGAAAATCCTTTTCTTGGCATGAAGAGATATTTGAGATAAACTGTTAAATGAAAAAAATAAGAACAGGTTCATGAGACATAAGAAGATTAAAATTTCTCTTTTATAAAAATACGACATAATAAATATGCTTATATATGCATAGACAAAAAAAAGAAGCCTGGGAGAATGAACACTGAATTGTTCACACTATTATCTCTATATAACAGGATTGAGTTTTTCTAATTTTTGTTAAGTTTTTAATAAATAAAAATAATTCAAAAACCGTAAATAAGAAAACACTGGGGTGTACTGTAAGCTTTCATAAAGAATAAGCTTTTAAAAATACTAATTGGCTAAACAGAGATTAGCCAAATCATTCATAAATTTGTATACACTATGCAGAATAAGATTATTAGCATATTAATAATTAACTATTTGAAAGCTTAACTCAAATAGCAAAAATCTTCCATAGAATCAGGCCAGTGCTTCTTACAACCTTATCTTAAAGGGAACTTTGGAACCACACCAAATATAAAATTTATATCTGTTATAAGCACAATGTCTTGTATGTGGCAGAAAACATACATTATTTTCTAATTGATGGCTATTCTAATAGAGGACTAGTTTTTTCTAGGCTTGCTGTTTTTTTAATAAAATTAAGAAAAAAATGGTTAGGAAAGCAGGCTTCCCCATGTTATTAATACAGGTTACCAACATCATGTGTTTGAGAACATGTCAGGGATGTTGTAGAAACTTTCCTTACAATGAGTGGGCGATACGACAAAATCACTGATAAAAACTTTTCACTTTAGGTTTATTTTAAAGTTCATATAAGTCCAGATACTCACGAACACCCAACCTTCAAAGAAAGACATTTTCTGTTTCAATGATACCCTTTAGTCAGGAATGCTGCAGGGCCAATTCTAAACCCAAATATAAAGTGCCACCTAGTGGATATTTTTATAAAGTTTCTCTGCTTACACTTCAGTGTTATGAAGTAATCTTTAGAAAAGCTACTTTGGGTGGTCAAAAGGTACAAACTTCCAGTTATAAAATAAATAAGTCCTGGGGATATAATGTACAGCATGGTAACTATAGTTAATAATACTAAATTCCATATTTGAAAGTTTCTAAGCGAGAAGGTCTTAAAAGTTCTCATCACAAGAAAAAAAAATTTCTAACTATGTGTGGCGATGAATGTCAACTAGACTTATTGTGATAATAAGCATTTTACTACATATACATACACACACTTATATATTGAATCATGTTGTACACCTGAAACTAATATAATACTGTATCTCAATAAAAATAGACAGCTACTCTATATGAGGAAACAGCCATCCCTTACAGCGTTTCCTCACCAATTAGTAATCTGAGCTGGTGGATAACATATAATTTTTTTAAAAAAACACACCTCTGACTGATAATATTGATTTTATATCTCAAGTTGAACCTCTGCCACCATCACAGAGAATAAAAAAGGGCCCAGTTATCTTCTAAGTGTTCCAGGACCTGTAACGACAGCATACATAAGCTAGAAAGGAGATCCAATTTAACATCCTTTTATCATTCACTTCAGTTGATAACAATAAAATATTAGCATCATTATATGAGGACAGTAATTACTATTACATCTGCTCTACACTATATGAAAACAAATTCACTTGGTCTAAATACACTATATCTGGTATTTAGAAATCAGCAGGGTTTCCAGCAAAGCCTTTGTACAAGCTGCAAAGGCCCTGGTTTACCATCAGAGGTGGCAGAAACACAAGTTATGACCAATTAAAATGAAATTAATGAAAAGAATTAAAGTGATATAAACACATAATTGAGGTAAAGTAGAAGGCTGAGGCACCTAAGTGTTCATAGTTTTAGTATGTGATAATTCAGATAACAGTTTAGGGGTAGACTTAAACAGATGAATTCCATATCTATCTAAATTTTCCTAGTTATAGATGCAATATTTTGCCTTTGGAAGCAGTCTCTATAAATATTTTTAAAAGCTTCTAATTATCTAGATATTTTCAGACTCCCACATTGTAAAACAGAAATGACTAACTTATTTGGAGAGCATCACACTCACTGATGAAAAGTTTTGACTCAGAAAAGAGTTGTTCACGAGTTGTATCTGACATCTTTAGGAAAATTTTGCATGTTTTACTACTGTTCCCGGGTGTCATCTTTAATTTATAGTATAATTTCTGTTTAAGGAACTACTCTTCTAAAAATGAGATGCTTCCTTTTATAGAATTAACAGGGACTGCAAATCCAAAATCCAATCCTTGGAGGTCACTGTGTCCTCCCATTTACAGATGAGGAAAAAACAAGATCCACAGGGGTCAAAGGTTAGATCAAGTTCACCAAATAACTTAGTGGCAGAGTGAAAATACAGGTCTCTTAATCACAAAATTAGAACCCTTTCCACTATCTCACACTGCCTTTTTATTCTTCCTCAAACAGAAATGGAATGTTTCCATTAAATTCTTCTTAAAGTACTACAGTTTCACTTTTAATCTAAAAGGTCCACATGGGGACCTCCCTGGCGGCGCAGTGGTTAAGGATCAACCTGCCAATGCAAGGGACATGGGTTCGATCCCTGGTCTGGGAAGATCCCACATGCCACGGAGCAACTAAGCCCGTGCACCACAACTACTGAGCCTGCGCTCTAGAGCCTACGAGCCACAACTACTGAAGCCCGGGCGCCTAGAGCCCGTGCTCCGCAACAGGAGAAGCCACCGCAATGAGAAGCCTGCGTACTACAACCAAGACTAGCCCCCACTCGCCACAACTAGAGAAAGCCCGCGCACAGCAACAGAGACCCAACACAGCCAAAAATAAATAAAAATTAAATTTTAAAAATAAATAAATAATAAAATTTAAAAACTAAAATAAAAGGTCCACATGGTAAATGCTGCCCAGATGTGCATGAAGGGCAAATAGGAGTGTTAGAGCTGTGAGTTTCTTCATGATCATCAAAGAAAATATAGCGGGATGGGTGCAAAGCAGCTTCTGTGGAGAAATTTACATCAGTGATTTTGAAGAGAGGACCAAGAGACCAGGGAGCAGACCCAGCAGTTATTAAAGTGGGAACCGTTATTGTTTACTGAGAGGGTAGAAGGAGCTGCCTCTCTGCCTCTGCTCCCCACTGGCATGGTCCTTAAACTTTCAACAGCTGGGGAGATACCATTTCCTCAACAGGTGCTCAAAAAGTGATAGTTGAGAAACAGAAGTTCGCAGGGTAAACAGAAGTGCACAGGCTAACTTATATTACTTAAGAAAAGCTCTGATTTCCCTCAAAACTGCTATTTTTTTACCTCTCATACCTCAAAAAGTAAGTATATACACACCACACATTCTTTCAGCTCTGAATCAGTTGCAGTTTCCAGGGTCTGAAACTTTTATCTGTGATCTTCCTGTCAGATTTGGAGAAAGTGACACTTCTCTTTAACTTCTAATCTACAGTTAAAAGTGTCCTTTTAGTTACTACTTTAATGTTTATTCCTTAGTACTCATAGGGCCATATTCCTGACACAGTAAATACAGACTGAGTGAAAGTCTGGGGAAAAAAAAAAAACAAAAAAAAAACACGTGGATTCAAATACTGACTCTAAGCAGAGGCATGCCTTGGCTAAATGACCTAACCTCTGAATCTCTGGTTGCTCTATCTGGCTCTGGAGAGGCCCATCTAGCTCTAAATTATTTTAAGGCTCTATTTCTTGAGAACACTCTACAATAGACTTCAACACAACAAAACCTATCTGGCCTGTCTCTAACATTACGTCTTCAGCAAAGGCTTTAAACAGAAGTCTGAGGAGTGTAGTGATAGGACCAAATCTAAAAGGGGTTCTTTGTAGCTTATAAGTGAATTGCTTTTGAGAAAGCCTCTGTCGACATCTTACTTTGGCTCCTCCTCTATACAAACTGCTGTGGGAGCCTAAGAAAAGCAGCTTTCAAATGTGCAAGTGCATAGATTTGGTGTTGCTGCCGCCAGGCTGCAACGGCTGCCAGAGGACCAGAGTGAGTCAAAGCAATTCTACACATCGCAGGCCTCAAGGTCTTCCCTTTACTTGGCAAACTATACACTGGGATCAGTCATCCAGCTAAATGTCAAGAGTCCCAAAGTCATTACTGGTGCAAAGGGTTCCAGTCTGAAACTTCCAAAATGATATAACTTAAATCATTACAAAGGAGATCTTTTTATGTTACTACAAACTTAGACTAATTTGTGAAAAATTAAAAGGGTAGTGAGACCATGACTCAGGAATTACACGATGTATGTGTTTGGAAGAACATTCACATACACCTTTTCTGGATCAAAGGTATTACTGGCACATATTAAAAGAATCAAATAGAATCAACAGGAACCATTTTTAATGCTACTTACACAGTCTGAGAATTCTCAAAGATATTTACATCTGAATGCCTCATTTTCAGGCTCCTGTAACACTTGTTTCCAACTTTTAAGGCAATTATAGATGATCTACTTACAGGCTCTTTTCCCTTGAAAAATGTATCTCCATAAGTATTATTAATGGTTTCGGTCAAAATACATCATATGTAAGCTTGAATGCACTTTATTTTTTCGAAAGGGAGAAGAATTAACTTTACTTTTGTGGTCACACCCCTCTGTAAAAAGTAGTTCATTTCTACCCTCCAACATAAATGAAATACTTGAAGGCTGTCACTGAAGACAGCTCCTCTTCTACAGACACTGTTCTATGAGACTTTTCACTGTTCTAGATGAAAATAAACTATCAAATGAAAAAACGTCTACATGTTTAGATATTAAGAAATGCATTTCTATCAAATAGGCTTCTTAATTTTGAAAGTAATTCTGCATGTAATATGTTACACTAATTTTTGAAAAAATATACAGTAGACAAACATCCTAAGAGATATTTCTAAGAAAAAATTTTGAAATAGGTCTTACTAATAATCTGTTCTCTTATCAAAGAACAATTTGTAAAAAGGAAAATCTTATTATAAAGGAGACACACTTTGATCTTAATCTTAATCTTCTTTCTCCAACAGCCTGACAATTTTTAAACTTTTGGCTATACTCTTAATTTGGGGAAGAAACTACACAACTCAGTTAAAGAGGAAATGAATAAAACAATTCTTATGGTTTGGAGAGGTGGGGAATGGGTGGGTAATGAAGCAAAAATGCTGGGGGTTTGAAAGAAATGTAGAATAAAAGTTTATTATAAACAGATTTTAAATGGCCATTTTATCAGAAATTGAACTTTTTGACAGGATATAAAAACTCACTATCTTACTCCAAGAAAAACCTTTTCTTGAATCAAACAAATCTCACTGTTACTGAATCCCACACAAAGTTGTGTTACTATGTAACTCCTTGCATCACTTCTGTAAGGAATATTTTCTCTACCAACTTGCTCTTTTCTTCCTCATCAAAATTCTGCTAAAAACATAATGAATGTGGAACTCCTTCTCTTATTAAACTCAATAACTTGATTTAGGAATACTCAAACTTATTTCGAATTCCTACTTTGTTCTTCATTCAAAATCACAGATTTCTAGAGTTAGAACAAACTTTAAAGATTACCCGTTCAACCGTGAAAGAGGAGGAAATTCAGGTCCAAATGAAGAAATTTGCTCAAGGTCCCAGAACTTGCTCAAGGTGAAAGAGCTGGGACTAGTAACAAAGTCATCCCTGGGATTAATTTTTCATTTTCATTCATCACTGAGGAAGTTGAAAAGGCAACATATAATAATAACTAAAAGTTTATTCATTTTATATTTTTTAAAACAAGAAAGCAAATCATTGACACTTTCCACAAAGTATAAAAATTTATTTTCATTAAATTTCATGTCATTGTGCTTTCCTGGTGGTGCAGTGGTTAAGAACCCACCTGCCAATGCAGGGTACATGGGTTTGAGCCCTGGTCCGGGAAGATCCCACATGCTGTGGAGCAACTAAGCCCGTGTGCCACAACTACTGAGCCTACACTCTAGAGCCCACGAGCCACAACTACTGAGCCCACGTGCCACAACTACTGAAACCCATGCACCTGGAACCCATGCTCCACAACAAGAGAAGCCACCGCAATGAGAAGCCTGCACACAGCAACGAAGAGTAGCCCCTATTTGCTGCAACTAGAGAAAGCCCGCGCACAGCAACAAAGACGCAACACAGCCAAAAATAAAAATAAATAAATTAAAAAAAAATTCACGTCGTTAAATTTGTTTCATTAAAATGATCAACAGCCATTCAACATTCAAAACAAATGCATCCACTGCCTTGCCAACCATCTTGAAAAAAAGGCAAAACAATATATGAGAACTAAAAAGGAATTCAGACCTATGAGAAAATTCATAAGATCATAATATTATCCTGGAGAGGTTTGATTAACTCACCATACCATATTCCAACAGACGACAGAACTTAGTAAAAAAAAAAAATACCATTGTCTCTATTCTTCCACTGTGTAGCTGCTTTTTACACCACCCCCTACTTCAACCTCTAAATGATTCACACATTACACTGAGGGTATATCCTATCTCAAGGAACTAGTGACAGTACAGCACATCACAAATTCAAAAACACTGTAAATGTTCCATGAAGTTTCTACCTGGACTACACAACATTTTCAACCTAGGTTTTTTCCATGAAATGCCACATTCAACTATGCTTGAAAACTGCAATCATATTATCCTAGATCTTCTTTAACTTAAAATACCATTTTGCATCATATGTCTCTATAAAGTAGCTAGGACCTTTCTACTAATAGGTCAAATCTTCCCAATAATTACTTTTCAAATTGTAATTTCAGAATAAGAACAATCTTTCTTATATAACCTGAACTAAGAATTATGTAAGAATACATAAAATAATTAATGCACTTATTTTACACTTGAGGAGCTAAGCTGAAGAGATCCTTAAGGTTTCACATAAATAACTCTAAGACATCTGCTCTACATCTCAATTCAACATTCCAGACATAAGATTACATTTCATCTAAAAGTCATCAGGCAGGAGGCAGCATTTCCAATTTGCCACGTTTTAATAATGAGTTTTGTCAATGGTCATAATTTGGTGTTTAGGGCTTTTCCCAACCATATTAATTTTTCTGTGCCTATCAGGGATGAACAGTCACAAGTGAAAACTTTGAAGATACATGATTTTCAAGAAAAGGATCTCAGAAAACAGAATCATAAAAGTAACCTGGATTTCTAACTGAAATACAATTTATTCTTTTAATACACTCTTCCATTGTGAATATTTAGTTATGCCAGAGACTTATCAACACTCTTTCTCCCTAAGTATTTACAGCAAGTCTCTCAAGTAGACAATCAGTTTGCAGTCCTAGATGGATCTAATAAGATGTGTGAATAGTTTTATACCACTGCACTCAATTTTACAGTTCCTAAAACTCTTTGGGGATATCATTCTCAATATATATTGCTTCCGGTTTTGTCCATTTCATTCTTTGGATCGATTTTCTCTGGTGAACTAAAGCATTCATCGCTTTTTTACCAAACAGCACACACACAAAATTACAATTTTCTTCCATCTTGTGAACAGTATTGAGATATATCCCTTGTCATGTCAACCTTGAGATGAAGATTCAATGTTTTCCTTTGAGGGTCAAAGAAATAATTCAAGAGAAAAACAGTAAGCATATTATCACTTAAGACTTCTTATTAACAGTCTCATTGGTGTCTAGGCTCAAATTTGTCCAAATTTTAACATGAGATTACACTACATATGAAATTCAAGACTTCAAGTTACAGACAGAAGTTCTTATTACAGCAGCCAAAACCTAATCTGAATGCTTATTTTTATTTCTTTATACTACCCAAATCAAAGAACTTTTTGTTGGGCAACTGTAGACACTCAGAGGAGTCAATGAACATATTTCAGACAGCCGCTTCTTGTCTGTGAACCTAGAACTATTTCTGCTGAAGGAAATGCAGGTTATACAGAGAGAAAAATTAGGATTCCCCCACCCAAAAAAAAAGCCTCCACTTAGCACAGCTGGAGGATGAAACAGCAAATGAAATATATATGTAAATCTCATTTAACTAGAAAGCAACTAACCGATATTCCTTGATTGACCACATGGGCCAGGAGGGGGTAACCTTTTAGAAAAAGTCAGGAATTATATAAACAAGCTAACATCAGCTTAAAAAACAAAAACAAACAAACAAAAAAAACAACCTTCCAGAATGTCTTAGGCAGGAGGTGGAGAGGTTGTTGGTGTTGGTAGTGGGCAATTCACTAGATGTCTGTACCACATACTTCTTCAAACCTCCCACCTCTTCTACATACTATAAATATTTAAAACTGTGAAATAAGTGTTAATCATTAGAGTGATGACACCAAGCTCATCTTCCCATTAAAAAATAAGCTTCACTTACTATTAATAAGAAATTCAGTTGTGTACTAACATTTCTACAATGATTTTATTTACAAATATTAAGACTTCTCTAGCTAACTTTCAATGAGTAAGAAAAATTAACCAAAACATTCTTTTCTAAACAACTGTTCCAGTTTATCCTATAAATTTTATTCTAGGAAACTGGGACACTGATTTCATTCACTATACACCAAATTACTACTTGGTAGGAAATATCTCTTCCTATTTATTCTAAATTGATATAAACTATATCACTGACCCAAATTTTGTCAATTGACATTTTTCTCTAAATTATCAGAAAAGAGCATTTTTCTCAAATGCTGTGATTGAGAAACAGCTAAGTCTAACATATAACACCTTTATCAAACTCAAATTCAGGTGTACTGACATACATACAATTATGTGTATATGAATATCATCCTAATTTGGATCCATTTAATAATTCCTAAGAAAGGAGTCTATGACAAATCAACTAAGGAATAAAAAGTTCATCTGTTCTCCATTTCATGGTTCATGAGTCAGAGCAAGGGAGTAGGAAAGGCTTGGACTTGGCAGCCAGATAGGCCTGGCTATGAATTTTTACCACTACCAGTTGTCTAATTTAAGGGCCTCTCTGTTCACTCATCTATAAAAGTAGGCTAGTAGCTACTTCACAGGATGGTTAGAATGGAAACAGATAGTACAGAAAATCCCTTTTAGAATGCCTCACATATGCTGCCTTAAATATTTACTTGTAAAAAACCAGCATGACAGGATGTATTTTCTTTTTTTTTCCAAGCCCTCTGGCACCCCTCACCCCAAGAGAGATGCTTACATAACTTCTAAGTGATCATCTCCATTTCCAAACTAATCTGTATCAGTAGATTTATTCAGAGTCATGCTTTAAGCCTTTCATTCTCTGAATCCAAACTCTGTGGGACTTCACAGTCTAGTCCCAGAATTTAATTCCTCAGATAGGCATTCCACATCATTTTTTGTGCCCTCCCTGCCTCACCCCAACTCTTGCCAAAATCTGGCCCCAAACTTCCATTGCCTTTCTCTATATCCAATACCCCAGAAGGTGTATTCAAGGCCCAGCTTCCTGCGTTTGAGTACTTCCTTGCCTCTTTTTATTTGCCCAGGGATCCCTTATTTAAAATACCCCTTTCTCTCTTCCTCTCCATGCAGGCGGAAATAACAGCCCCTTCCTCCAAATTTCTTAGTTCCCTACAGCATGAGCCATAAACTTCCTTGTGACCCTCTTCTGTTATTGGCTTGAATGATTATTTTACATCTGTTACTCTTAGCCTCTTATCGTTTTACCTCCACTACAGACACATCCACAGCACCATCATCGGTAGCCTCTTAACCACAGACAGTGAGTCTTACACAGAGTCCCCCATTGAAAATGATAGGCTTAAATCCTGTAAGATAAACTTGTCCAGGTTCATCCTACTCATAACTGTAAACTCTAAATGGAGGAGGGGGATGAGGAAGGGAGGGTATCCCTATGGGTCTTTGAAGTCCCCAGAAAAATGTAAAGGGAGAAACAGGAGAACGCAACCCCACCGCGATTTCACCATCCTTACTGGGTACAAAGAGTAAAAGAGCCAGAACCTCTCAACGAAAACTGTCTTTGAAATTATTTAAATGCAAATAATTTTACGCAGACCCACCAAAAGAATCTCTAGCACATTTTTTAAAGTTTGAAGGAAAAAGAAACAATCCTTGAGTAAGCTCCAGTAAGAGCAGAAGAAAGGCTGTCTTGATGCGCTTTAATCTCGAGAGAACAGCTGACTGGATGATTCCATTCAGTGAAAAATCAGACTCACTCACTCTTGCCCTGGCACTGAGATCTAGACGTTCTCTGACTCGAGAGTTCCAGGGCATGGACTTCCCTAGGTCCAGAGAGGTCCTTCACAGTTGACAGGGTACTAATTGACGAACACAAATCCTGTGTTTACAGGGCAGCTTGAAACTCACAGAAAGTAACACTGCCATCTACCCAGTGTAAGGGCTAAGTAACAGAAATTATTATAAATGGATGAAAACAGCAGCCAAGATTCTCCTAAGCTCAAAACAGACCTTAACCAAAGAGCAATGATGCCATCATTCAAACAAGACACCGTGTGTGGCTAGCACAGGGAAAGGGAGTGAAGTATCCGCCAGCAAAGCACAAAAGAAATGTACAGAATCTGAGGAAGATTTTGCGGGGGAAACAGTCTGGCACAGACACAGAAGAATACCATATTTAGTGATCTTTAACATTACGGTGCCCGGGTGAGCATCCTAGGAGTCCCAATCCCTCAAAACAATTGTCAGTATTAAAGTGCTGCTGCTCTTTCTGTTCTATTGCTTTTATTTTAAAAAAAAGAAAAGAGGGGCTTCCCTGGTGGCGCAGTGGTTGAGAGTCCGCCTGCTGATGCAGGGGACACGGGTTTGTGCCCCGGTCCGGGAAGGTCCCACATGCCGTGAAGCAGCTGGGCCCATGAGCCATGGCCGCTGGGCCTGTGCGTCCGGAGCCTGTGCTCCGCAACAGGAGAGGCCACAGCAGTGAGAGGCCCGTGTACCGCAAAAAGAAAAAAAAAAAGAAAAAAGAAAAGAATCAGTGATTTATTATTCAGATTTAATACAACCTAGTCAGCCTTTCAGAAATGTAGATTTTGCAACTAAGATAATGAATGGAAATTAACTTCAGGAAAACAGACTCATTCCTCACTTCTTTTTCCTCAAAATTACAGACCCATTTGAACATTTCACTGCTTTCTTATCCAGATACAAACTCCCACACAAAATGAATATTGCTATTCTAGCAACACCTAAATTTGAATGAAGTTATTCAGAACTATTTTAAAAAAGATGCTTTTTAGTAATACAGATAAATCTGTATTTTGTATAATTACATGAGTAATTACATAAAGCTCAACTTTGACCTTACTGTTATATGTATTACTAACTTTGCCGTATAAAAAATATAAACCAAGAGTAAAAATTAAACGTGCAGTTCAAAATTTATTAATTTAGCATTTAAAAATTCCTCTTCCAAGTTAAGACCATTCAGTGGAAAATCTGTAATAAATGCATTTCCTAGTTTCTACCAAAGGAAAATTTTGTATCACTTGTTTATATATATTTATAAATTTTCTACTGTATTTAAACGTGATCCAACTTATTAACACAATGGTGCATTTTTAATATTTGCTGCAACTTAGTCATTAGAGAATATATGGTTCTTTTTCAAAAGACATTAAACTAAAATACTAAATGACTAGGTTTTCAGACGCACTTTCAAGTCTGTCTAAATTAAAATACTAAGTGAATTAGTATTACAAAAGAAACTTATAACTGATAAGTTAAAATATTAATGTGAACATTTAATAGGTCAAGCCTTTTACATTAACCAAAGTCACAATATAAAGGCAGTTAGAGTGAGCATAAAAGGATGTTTCTCTCCATGTATTCCTGAGGAACAAACAGTAATCTCTTCTAGAGATAGGATGGTATTAACTGCTTCTTTCAGAACAGAACATTTGGTGTAATATGGTTTTGTAGAGTTCTGTGAAGGAAGCGGTTCGGAGGAGTGAATTATCACCGGTAGCCTGGATTCTGGGTCCTCATGGCAGGATTGCACAGTAAATCTCCAGTGTTTCGTGTGTACTGAGGCTGGAGGTGAGTTTGGAGGTTAACGACTGGTCTTTCACTGAGTACTTTAACATTAAAAACAAAAAAAACCTAAAGAGATTTTTTAAATCCCATTTAGAATTAAGTTAATGTTATTAAAAATAGATCCTCATTTTAAAAGTTTTCTCCCTTTTTCATTTGTTTTTTTAGTTACAAAACTTTTCGCTTGCCTTACTCTCTTATTAACCTAAAATTTGCCTGACTTCCATGGGATTTTTCACAAAGCAGATCCATAATATCTTGACAAGATTCGATTATTCTGTGTCCCTTAATGAAAGAAAGAGCCTCCTTAATCTTGGTTAATGCTCAGATAGACAGCTCTCTGGCCAGGACCCTCAGGAGTGATTGGGCAGTGTTTACAATTTACAGAAAGTTAAGACAGTTTGTGGCCCTTGCCCCGTGTAGTCTCCTCTCTGGCTTCTTTTGCCTCTAATCCAGAGTTCAGCGGTACTCACAAAATGAATTCTGGACAAGTAACAGGTTCAGGAAACAGTAGTCATGTGCAAATCCGAAGAGTCAGATAACTCCTTGAAAGGGGTTAGAGCACAAATCTATCTTAGAGTGAGAGTCCCTGCAACAGCTATAGGAAGGCAGCGAGCGAAGGAGTTCAGGTCTCACTCGCCATTTACCTTGGGTTGAGGAGTTCCTAGCAGAGAAACCACAGGAGAAAGGAACGGGCAACTTGCCTCTAGCACCAGATAAAGACAGACCCATAGACTTCAAGGATCCACAACAGTTAAAACCGAAAGTTAAAACCAACACTGACTCAAAGATGGTAGCTGGCAAGTGAAAGGAGACATGGAGCTAGGTGGTACAGCAAGTAGCAAAGGGAGGATGCACTGCCCCACTCACAGCTGAGGGGCTGGTGGGGCGGGGGAGGAAGAGGCCAGGACTCAAGGTTTTGCGCTGAACAATGCCTGGGCTGCCTGGTGAAAGAAATTGAGAAGCCAAAGGAATTCATTATCCTTTCTCAAAGAAAGATAAATCTATTCTTTCTCCAGAACAAATCAAAGCTAAATAACATGAAGGGAAGTTCGATGTATGCCCCACTTGCTACGGTTATGAGAGACAATAACTGGCAGGTTGCTGTGACATAGCCCGGTAAGGTAGATGGATTCAGGTTTTTGGTAGTGGTGCCCAGACATCCCATGAGAAACTGTATTTCATTTCCATTGAAGATAAAATACAAAAAGGTTGGAGTCAAAAGGGTTCTTACAGATCACTGTTCTACCACTCTCATTTTGCAAAAACCCAGAGTGAAGCTCAAGAAGAAATGACTACTTATGGTTTACAAAGCTACCCACAGGTAGAATTGTTTACAGTATGCATGATTTTTGCCCACTGCTTTTAGGGTAATTATTATTGCTGAGCTGGGAAAAGGCATTTCCGTCCTTACTACATTTACGTCTTTCCTTTCTTCATTCAATAAACATCAATTGATTAATAAGTACTAGGCACTACACCAGAACCTGGAAGACTCCCCTGGAAAACCTCAGAAAATGAATGTGGTAGATAGTGGTACCAAGTTTGACAACAGGCAAAACACTGAAGTCAGTCAACTAAAATCACAGACCATCAAGTACAAAGTACCAAGTTAGGAGGAACTGTGATATGAAAATTGGAATGGATTGTGCAAGTATAATCAGATACCAAAAGAACCAATGGCTGAGAAAAACAGAAGTAGGTGAAGGACAGAAAAGGGGAAAGAGTGGCAAATAGAAGTTGTCATTTACTCGAGCTTTTGGGACTTTTGCAACACAGAACAAAACACAGGTTGCAAACAGTCCTCTGTAGGTCACTCCTTCTCTATCTCAATTCAAATTAAGGAAAAAAGAAATCAGTAAAAGATGTGTACATTTCTCTGCCCAAACTATCTTTAGAAGGCAGGAATAGCTGACAACTTTCGTTTAACATGAGAACATTACATTATTATGATGTAGTTTTCCTGGGAGAAAACACTTAGCTAGCAAACATACCCAGCTATTTCAGGATGTCTGGACTTAACTGGGTTTGAGAAAAGGTGTGAGTGACAACTGGAAAACTAAGAAATACAAGCAGCTGCTGCAAAGGATGAAACTAATTTTTAAAAGGTCATCAGGATTATTGCTAAAATGGTGTTACAGGCAATTTACAAAATTATTTTTTTAAAAATCTAGTCATTTTAAAGAACTATATAAGAGATATAGAATGAGAACACTTATACTCAGCTAGAGGGAGGATTAAGATGTAACAAGTTCTATGTAAATCCATTTGCCATGATCCTACAGAGTTTGAGGTTGGGTTGACGTAGCATTTCTACCCATGAACATATATCCTAGAGTGCATAAAGAGGCATGAATAGGACTCTCAAGACTTTTTCCTTTGCAGTTTTATCTCCCATAACAAAAACTGGAGACAATCTAAATAGCCATCCAAAGAAAGTGGATAAATAAATTGTGGTATTTTCATACAATGAAATACAACTGTGATCATAAATGAATTACAGGTATAAGAAAGGATGAATCTCTCAAACATGCTCAGTGGCAAAATAGGTGTTGCAAAAGAAAACATATAGTATTAATATTTATATAAAATTCAAAAACAAGCAAAACTTAATGTAGGGGATACATAAAACGTGGGGAAAAACTATAAAGGAAAACATGGAATTAATAAACTCAACATTCAGGATTGTGGTGGTAGTTAAAGAGAGGTGATGGAATCTGGGCCAGGCATAGCTCTATTTCCTAAGTTAGTGGTAGGTACTCAGTTATTCATGTTAATGTTATTCTTTGTATCTTATTCACATGTTATAAATACTCCTTGTATATATAGCATTTTCTAAATACTATGAGGTTTACTTCTATTTTTAAAAAGCTCTCAGAAATAACACTATATTTAACAAACTATTTTAAAGGTACGTTTTAAGTATCTGCAAGTAACAAGTACCTAGCACACACTCAGGACTTTATAAAATTATCTCTTTTAATTCACAGAGCAACTCTCTGAGGTAAACATTTTCATTTTACATAGGAGGAAACTGAGATGTCTGTTACGTAGATTGCCCAACATTACATAGCTAGCAGCGGTAGAATTCAAACCATATCCAACTCTGAAAACCATGGTGCGCCCGTAGGTAGGACTATCTAAAATACAACAGCACAGATAAATTTCCAACATAAACACAAAACTGACTTGTTATACTGAAGTTTACTATTTTAATTCATCTTAGCATTTATAATGCAACCCTAGATCATATTCTAATATTGACAGTCTGTATTAACTTTATGTCACAGTACCTCATTATTACTTCATAATCACAATTTACTGTTAAACTCTATAAATTCTAAAACTGGCAACAGATACCAAGTATGTTTATGGAAATTCTCAATTTGGCTGTACTTCTTTTCATAACTTGACTTCCTCTAGGACTGGAAGTTTAAGGAAAGTTAGCTGCTGGTAGGCTGAAACACAGCATTCTCATTTCACTGCCCTCCCATCAGGGACTCGTTCGCAAGCAAGCAAACAGGCTTGCCAAGTGAGAAATTACTCACTTCCACCCTCTTTTTCCTCATCTTTCTTCCAATAATACTTCAAAACCTAATTTTAAATTCATGCAGGAAACCTGATTAATACCACCTGCTTTTCTCTACTCCATTAACTCTGGGCCTCTTTGGCACACATACAACACACTCACTTATATAATTATTTGTCAGCTTTGTACTTCGGTGTTGTTTTCATTTGCATGTGTGTCCAGCCTGCAAGAGCCACTGAAAAGTGTTTACAAGTTTATTGCTTCTGAGCTATGCCCTAACTCATTCTTCTTTGCCCAAAGCACCATCAACTGTGCTCCGTAAACAGTAGTCACTTAATAAATGCTGATTGACTTACTACAGCAGAACAATTCGCCTCTGGTATTTCTCAATGTCCCAGTGACTCCTCCACATCTACAAACATGCTGGAGATGATACCAGGTACCGTTAGAGGCTTGGGGTCTTCCTGAGGGTGCCTGGGACAAGAAAAACACAGAGAGAGACCAAAGACAGTCAGGAGAAACACAGAGAGAGGGAACATGGAAATAAACAGAGGACAGAACAGAGTGAGAGGAGTCAAAGAGTCAGGAGTTACGAGAGACACTCAGAGACAGGGAAGAGGTCAGCAATCCAAACTTGGGTTTTAGGTTGGAAACCACATTTTTGGTATTATTGACTCCTATTATAGGTGCATTCATGTTACTAAATTTATGATATAACTGACCACTTCAAGGTTATTTCTAAGGTTTTTCTGAGCTTGTAACTTTATCTATTAAAATTCATCTTTATGTGGTAGCATCTTTGGAGACCTACACACAGATACAAACATGATTCTCCTATTAACCCAGCTGTAAATAAGGAAATATTTTTCTAATTCTTCAGTTTAGAAACTGGTTACTTCAGAGAGGTAATGTGACTTGCCCAAGGTCACAAGCAAGAATATGATCATTGGGGCCCCAAATCTTCTGATTCCGAACTCCAGTGCCTTTTCTGATGTCCTATGTTCTCTATTAGAAATGAATCATATATAAATCCAAACTGTTTTTATAAAATAAAGTTCAAACCACACATTCAAGATAAAACTTTCTATCTGTTCAGACAATGAACTGCTGAGGTTACTCTCTTAGGATACTTTACTTCAGAGCTTCATTTATTTAAAAAAAATCTATCAGAAAAAAATAAAGCAGAATAAAACTATATCAGAATGACAGAAAATTTCAAACACAAAGGAAATTACGTGAACAGGCACTTGACAAAATTTTAACATTTTTAAAAAGGAGCCAGAGTTAGTTCATTGCTTTTACAACTGTAATTTCAAAGTTTTGGTGATTCAACAAATTTCAGCTGAAAGATCAAAAGCTCCACATTTCAATGAGTTCTTACATCTGAGTACTAGTAAACCTGTCTCAAACATGTTCTCTCATGATGTCGCGTACCTAAAGTCTATACTGCAATTCTATTTCAGGGTACTGCATATAGTAGCAATGATTTAATTGTAATCAATTTTCTGTAATTGTCAGAAAAGCTCCTTTGATACAAGTGTAATAAGCATGTGAGTGGATTTCACAGCAAGACAATAAGACCACAAAGAAATTTCTATTCAATTGTGTATCAATATTTTCCCATGTTCAGCAATTTTTTAAATTGTCAAATCAGGCCTAAAGTACAGTACTGTTCTGCCCTCTAGTGACTGCCTAGGTTCTGTTAACTACATGTGTTTTTTAATTGCTTTTTGAGCAATACTTAGGGTTTGTTTTTTTTTTTAAATACATATGACAGTGCTTTTTTATAACTGAATAGTGAACAAAGGGAACTGGTCAAATTTAAGATACGGCTTGTGGTATGAACACAATGCAGGAAAGATAACACAATTTCTTCTCATAAGGATGGTACACCTAAGTATTACAAACAAAGAAAGTTTATATCATTTATTCCAATCTTTATTCATATTTTTATGTAATTTATTTGGAAAGGCCAAAGAATTACATTCAGTTTCTTTGCTAAAAACTTTACAAGTGTCACAACTATAAATCCCAAGTTGGTTTAATTATATTATTTTGGAGTCTGAGGTATCAAGGCAAGTGGTACTACATATATCACACATAGATGAACAATTTTCTAATAATTATAACAGAGCCAAAATATGCTTAATACAAAACTATCCTGAACATTATTTACCTTTAACTGTTTCAAGTGGCACTTTAGGATTTTTCTGAACCTCAGTGTTGTCTTTAAAATATTGTTACTTTATATGTGGAAACATTCATCAAGGATGGCAATTAAGACACAATTATTACACAGAGATTCACCATAGTATTTTGATGAAGGGTACTTCTTTCCCTCTTAGTTTCTCTTGCCATAAACCTCTTGTAAGAAACCAATGCATCTCTAGAACAGCATTTCTACACTCACTAATCCTAAGCATACTACTTCTGTGTCTACACACTTATGTTAAAAACAAAATTACATTTGTACACATGAATGTAAAAGGATACCTGAACATGTGAGGATAACCCACAGGCAGTATGGTGGTGTGGTTAAGAGCACAAACCCTGCAGCCAGACTGCTTGAATTCCAGCTCTGCCCCTATTAGCAGTATGACCTAGGGAAGATTACTTAATTGCTCTGTGTTTCAGTTTCCTCAGGTACAAAATGGGAGTAAAGAGAGACACCTACCAATAGTAATGTTTTATATCTTCATAAGTATTTGGGTTATACAGGTACATATATGAGATTATCAAAATCCAGAAAATATATGTTTAAGATTTGTGTATTTCACTGAATGTAAATTTTACATCAAAAGAAAAGACTTGTACATAAATACTGAGCTACAATCAATAATATACATGCTGAAGTAATTAGGGGATTTGCAGTGATGTCTTTTAAATGCATCAAAAAGAAATTGAACTGATGATGGATGCACAGATTATAGGTATGTAATAAAATAAGTATAGTAAAATGTTAATGGTTAAATCTAGGTGGTGAGTATAAACATATGCTATATGTTTGAAGTTTCAAAATAAAACGTTGAGGGGGAAATACATCTACCTTTCAAATAGTTGATGTGAAGATTAAATAAATAAGGGAATTAAATATACAGAAGAGAGCCTGACAATCAACAGTAGAGAATGGCGATATGTTTAAGCAAATGAAACTATTCATCCCTAGTTGGAAGGAAAAGGTAAGAAAGTAATAAGGCATTGGGCTCCAACTGGGCTCCACTGGACCAAGTAGTTGCCATCAAGGTCGTTAAAGCTCAAATTTCAAATATTTACATCATTAATTTGCATGGGCCATGTAGAGAACATGGTCTTTGAAAGTCAGAACGAGCTGATTTGAATCCTGGCTCTGTCTTCAATCACTCAAGAAGCTCAGACAATTTATTTAAATGTTCTGAGCCTCAGTTCTCTCATATATATAATATGAGAGTAATGATACCTACATCTAAGGGTCATTGTGAAGATAAGAAAAAAATACACACACACATACAGAAATTAGCACATGAAATGCAAATAATAACTACTGCAGTTCTTTAAAATTATAATCATTATTACTACTTAGGGTGAGTCTTTAAAATTATAATCATTATTACTACTTAGGGTGAGCCTTTTATACCCTTACAACTATTCTCTGCAGATGGAAACAAAAGTGGCTATGTATCTGATTCTAACCTAGAAATTTCATGTGCAGGTGGCCCTACTAATCCAAAGAGCTTTCTACAGGATCTTTATTAAAACAGTAGGCCTTTCTAAAAGTACCAGTGTACTTAGAGTAAAAGAAGAACTGGCAATGACAGGGAATTCACTTACCCCTCTGTAATGCCAATTATAATAAATGTAAGTCCTACGGGTGAGGCATTTAGGAAGTATGTTTGCTGATGATATTTTAAAGAAAGTCACACTTAGTGTATCTGAGGAAATAATATTAGCATCTGGATAAGATCTGATTTGAAACAGTCTTAGGTAACACATTTAAAGAAAAGAATATTAAAACTATATTTATAGAAGATGAATTCTATGCTCCCAGGGAGTGGCTTTGAGTCATTATAGATTACTCCACGAAGACAGTGGCTCAACATAGTTTCAGCTAAAAATAGAATCAAGAAAGTGGAAATGAAAGGGGGAATATTGAAAACATATACACAACTTGGCTTCTTCCTTGACTACTCTACAAAAACTGCTTCTCCAAATGTAAATCAAAACCACAGTATCAGAATGGCTATCACCAAAAAG
The DNA here is from genome assembly GCF_964374135.1 of Grampus griseus. Classification (NCBI taxonomy): domain Eukaryota; kingdom Metazoa; phylum Chordata; class Mammalia; order Artiodactyla; family Delphinidae; genus Grampus; species Grampus griseus. Next base: position 89,510,524 of record NC_138998.1, read on the forward strand.
TCTACAAATAACAAATGTTGGCGAGGATATGGACAAAAAGGAACCCTGGTACACTGTTAGTGGGAGTGTAAATTGGTGCAGCCACTACAGAAAACAGTATGAAGGTTCCTCAAAAGACTAAAACTACAACTACCATATAACCCAGCAATTCCAATCCCGAGTATACATCCCAAGAAAATAAAAACACTAATTCGAAAAGATATCTGCACCCCAATATTCATAGCAGCATTATTTATAATAGCCAAGGTATGAAAGCAACCTAAGTGTCCATCAACAGATGAATGAATAAAGAAGATGTGGTATATATGTGTGTATATATATATGTGTATACACACACACACACACACACACACACACACACACACACACACACACAATGGAATACTATTCAGCCATAAAAAAGAATGAAATTCTGCCATTTGTAACAACATGGATGGACCTAGAGAGTATTATGCTTAGTGAAATAAGTCAGACAGAGAAAGATAAATATTGTATATTATCACTTCTATGTGGAATCTAAAAAATAAAACAAATGAATATAAATGAATATGACAAAACAGAAACATAATTATAAATACAGAGAACAAACTAGTGGTTACCACTGGTGAGAGGGAAAGGGGGAGGAGGGGCAAGGTAAGGGTAGGGGATTAAGAGGCATAAATATTATGTATAAAATAAACAAGCTACAAGAATATATTGTACAGCACAGGGAATACAGCTAATATTTTAAGATAAATTCGAATGGAGTATAATGTATAAAATACTGAATCACTATGTTGTACAATATAATGTTGTAAATCAACTATACATCAATAAAATGAATTATTTTTTTGAAAGAAAACCCCATTTATTTATTTTTATACATTAATTAATTAATTTTTGGCTGTGTTGGGTCTTTGTTGTGGTGCGCAGGCTTCTCACTGTGGTGGCCTCTCTTGTTGTGGAGCACGGGCTCTAGGCACACGGGCTCTAGGCACACGGGCTTCAGTAGTTGTGGCTCACTGGCTCTAGAGCACAGGCTCAGTAGTTGTGGCACATGGGCTCAGCTGCTCTACGGTATGTGGGATCTTCCCAGGCCAGGGCTCGAACCCGTGTCCCCTGCATCGGCAGGAGGACTCTCAACCACTGTGCCACCAGGGAAGTCCTGAATTAATTATTTTTAAAACTGCTTTCTCCAAAGGACCCATGGATCACCTAACCCAAACACCCTTTTTTTTAAAAAAAAGATTTTTTTTTTTGGATGTGGACTATTTTTTTTAAAAGTCTTTATTGAATTTGTTACAATACTGCTTCTGTTTTATGTTTTGGTTTTTTGGCCACATGGCATATGGGATCTTAGCTCCCCAACCAGGGATCGAACCTGCACCCCCTGCACTGGAAAGCAAAGTCTTAACCACTGGACAGCCAGGGAAGTCTCCCCAAACACCTTTTTTAAGCATTAAATGTCTCTATTTTTCTTGAAAACTCTTTCCCATCTTCCTTAGCACTATATTGCTCTTCCCACTAAAGACCTGATTGTTCTTCTTTCCTTTAGACGTCTCTTAACAAGTAGGTAGGTGTTTTCAGAGGTTCTGTCTTAGCCATATTTTCTACTTTCACCAATTTTCAAAGTTTCAGCTCCACCCCTCTCTTAAGCTATACCCATCTTCAACTGGAATCTCTTCCAAACTCACATCAAATTCATAAATGCATCCTATACATAATCACATGGATACTCTCTGCATTTCAAATCCAATCCACCCCAAACTTCACCTTCCCCTCCCATAAATCAGTTTCTACTACATCTCTCTACATATGGTAGTAGGATTATCTAAACATCTACACTTAAATTAAAAACCTACCTCTGACTTCCTTTTCAACACCCCCCCACCGCTTCTTTCCCTCTTATGATTCCTTCTACATCCCCAACACAAGTTCAATCTGTTGCTAAATTCTACACATTAGTAGTTTGGTTCAAGCAATAAGACAGGATTTGTATTCTTTGAGAAACAGAGTGAAAGCTAAATTTACAATCACTAAAAACACACAGAAACACACACACACAGGCTAAATAGTAGTAGGCATCAGACATTTGAGAAAATCATTGAAGGAATCCTTAAAAGTGAGTATCCATTAATTTTTGCCTTGCAAACTGGGAGAAGATTTATTTGATTTTGTGAGTTGGATACCTCAATCCAAAATATTTTAAGATACATCCAGACAGGGTATAACCTTCATAATGTCTCCCACGATGGTCCTATTTACAACTCTCAAATCCTATTAGAAAAACAAATTTCTTCTTACCTAGGATATGTATGCTAAAGCCCCCCAAACCAAACTTTCCAATGCCTACCTCTTTTCCCTTCCAATCCATCCCATTTATATTGTCTACTCAAAAATTTTCAGTGGTTTATCTGCCTTTAAGAAAAAAAAAGTAAACTCACTGTGACTTTCAAGACCCTCTTACATCTAGCTTGCGACCAAAATTTCCCATTTTACCCTCACAAACATCCCATCCAAATGGCAAAAGGATGGGCATTCCTTGAAGATATTGTGGATTTGGATCCAGTCCACCTGAATACAGCAAATATCAACATAATAAAGCAAGTTGCACAAATTTTTTGTTTTCCCAGTGAATATAAAAGTATGTTTACACTATACTGTAGTCTATTAAGTGTGCAACAGCATTACGCCTAAAAAAATGTACATGCCTTAATATTTTTTTATTGCTAAAAAATGCTAACCAACATCTGAGCCTTCAACAAGTCATAAACTTTTTATAATAATAACATCAAAGATCACTGACCACAGATCATTATGATGAATACAATAATAATGGAAAAGTTTGAAATATTGCAAGAATTACAAAAATGTGACAAAGAGACACAACGTGAGCAACTGCTGTTGGAAAAAAATGATGCTGATAAACTTACTCGACATAGGGTTGTCTCGCCTTCAATGTGTAAAACATGCAATATCTGCAAAGCACAATAAAATGAGGTATGCCTGTATTCGCCTTCTCCAGACTTCTGTATTTACTCCTCTGTGTAGTCTTCCCTGATATTCCTACCTGGGATTTTAGATCCTCCTCAGAACTCTTAATGAGGTTTATTTATCTACCTTTATTCTACCTAATTAGTTTGCCTTCTATTACCACATCGTGACCTTGACAGTGTCTAACACTTTGCACATAGTAAACATTTATCAGATAAACAAACCGAGGAGCAGAAAGTATATTACTCTATCTTTAAATAAAACATTTTTCCAATGAGATTACTATAGGGAGTTCAGGTTCTAAAAAGGAACACAAGAGCTGGAGAAAGAGTGCAAACACTCCTCACTTTTATTTTTTTTTGCAGTACACGGGCCTCTCACTGTTGTGGCCTCTCCCGTTGCGGAGCACAGGCTCCAGACACGCAGGCTCAGCGGCCATGGCTCACGGGCCCAGCCGCTCCGCGGCATGTGGGATCTTCCTGGACCAGGGCATGAACCCGTGTCCCCTGCATCGGCAGGTGGACGCTCAACCACTGCACCACCAGGGAAGCCCACTCCTCACTCTTATAGGTGGGCCATAAAGGTTTAGAATTTCAATATACAGTACACTAATAATTGAAAAAATATATAACTAAAGTCTATAAAATCCATAGTTGTTATGGTTAGAAAGTTCACATATTCGACTAGGAAAAGGCAAAATTGCTATAAAAAGATCACAAATACCTAATACATACATGCTAACTTACAGAAAAGCTTTTTGAAGGAACCAAAGTATTTTCATAGATGGTCCTAAATCATCTTCAAAACCAGTTTAGATACACTAGAGATATTCAAAATTAATAAATAAAAGTTACTAGGGACAAAGGACAAAGGTGTACTGCTTCATGCTCATGTGCATGAAAATTATTAGAAATAAAAATACTTTCTTCTCTTGGATCAATTAATTGTGAAATGCTAAGCCAATGACCTAAAATGAAGTGAAATTTTGCTTGTCTAGTTATGGAAGAACAGAGTAAGGTCATGAGTTCACAGCTGTTTAAAATTTTTTAAATTTTTTATAGTTATCAGGTTGAGATAATCAATTTACAAAAATAGCTCTCATACTTTAAAATTCATTAAGAATTTATAATATAGCTCCTTGTTTTGTTAAAATAATTATAGTCTTTGAAGAAAATTGTGTAATTATAAAAATGTACTATTATGCTTAAATAATTTACTTGTTGTTTGAGGTGATAATTTTGTTAATACCAACAGTATGAGATGATAATATTCCTGAAATAACTATAATCCACTGAATGATAGATGACTTATGTCCTAATACTTTCATATATTTGAGCTTTGATTATGCTTTAATAAAATTGCAAAGTTAAATTGGGCAAAGTATAATTAAACTCAAACATCTATTATTATGATTGTATAGAAAATATTTTAAGATATCTAACAATATAAAGAATAAATGTTATTCTTTCCTAATGGCTTAAAGCAAGCCAATCCTGTATTCTATAGACTTTTAATATAAGATGTGCAGTATAATGACATTTCCCTTGTTGTGAATAGAGACAATAACATGCTTGAAATTCCATTTCAAGGAACAGTTAAAGCAGTAAAAAAAAAAAAAGTCAAACGCCACTTTTGACCCACTGTCATTGTGAGAACAAACATTTTCTTAGCAACCCTGCCATTGTGCTGAGTTGGCAGTGTACCCTGCAGCACTTTTAATCCTCTTAAGAACCTTACATGGTCAGTATTCACCCCATTTCACAGATGAAGTTAAGTAACTTTCCCACAGCCCAATCAGTAAACAACTGAGTTAGATGTAGTCTTGTGTAGAGTCCATCTGACTCCACAGCCTATGCTTCTGAGATCAAATTACAGCCTAAAAAAGTGATCCATTTAAATTTGTCTTCTATAAGGAAATCTACCTATCCATAGGAATCTCCAGGAAGCAATAGTGATCATTATGCAGTTGACAATCCAGAGGCAAGAATAAGAATGTTTATAAGCATTAGGAAGTAAAAGTTCTAAAATATTTTTCACAGGCACATTATGAACTCTAATGTATGGAATAGTTTATAATAATAGAAGTAATCGGTAAAAAATTCTATGTCTTTGATGATTAGGTAAAAATTCATAAAGAAGAGACATAACTGGGACACCTTTACCATCAACAAGATAGATTTATCTTATGTTCTCTAAAAAGTGAAACTCTCAGTGAATAATAAGGAAAAGCAGCACCCATTATGTTAACAGGAAAAACTAAACTTTCGAACTTGAAAACTATCATCCTTTAAGTATTCATTTCACCAAATGAACTGAAAGATGAGCTGTATGCGTCATCAAATGGCAGGACAAAATGACTGCTATAGGAAGAGGTTTGGTACTTAAACAGGGGATTGACAGTGGCTGCTGATTTCAAACTTTTCTCTATTTTCTCTTTATATAATACACCCATTTGATGATATGGCAACTCTAACAAAGCTGAAAACATAGCAGATATTCAAAAACAATATTAAGGTCATGGTTCAATTTCAATTCGTGTCCATCCGGGTGCTGCCTGGATAGATAGATGGACATATACTCCTCTGCATGGATACATCTCACATTCTGTAGGTTTCACTCTCTCTAATCTTCTAATTAGTGTGGCAAAACTAAGAATGCTTGGGACACTGTTCATCACATAAATGGTATCTTCTTATTATTTAAGCCTTATTCAGAAGCCAGTTCCTCCCCATCTAGCTGGCTCTTTCAAGAAACCTGTACACTGTATGTGCCTATGATAATTCAACACCTTAAAACATTACATTCCTGAAGAGGAATACTTCTGCCTCAAAGAGATGCTTGGTAATAAATGACTTTACAATAAAAGTTAAGTAAACACTGAAATAATTAGATAACTCATCTACTTTTTAAGAACAGTAATATAACCATGGCAGAGGCAGAACAACTGCAAATTGAGCAAATTATAAAAGTCTATAAAACCAAAACACAATGCTCTTCTCTAACATCTTTATAGATCAATTTGAATATGGAAATATCCTAAAAATAGTACCCCTAAGAATAAAACATCTAAATGTGGACTTTAGTCAACATTTCGGTTACATATTAACTGAATCCAGGTACCATATAGCATCTCTTTAGGCCCAGCCTGAACCAATCTGCCTTCCTTAAATCTCAGAACCTTAACAGGCACTCCACTCACAGGGCCACTGATGGAGTGTTAGGGAAGTACTTGGCAGAAGGCTTACAACTCTTAATAAACCCCTGCTGACTCAATGTACACCACAAATGAGCTAACAGCTACCCAGAAATTTTTTGCTGCTCATTTTAAGTTCTTTTTTAATTTTTAAAATAAATTTATTTATTTATTTTTGGCTGCATTGGACCTTCTTTGCTGCACGCGGGCTTACTCTAGTTGCGGTGAACAGGAGCTACTCTTTGTTGTGGTGCGCCGGTTTCTCATTGCGCTGGCATCTCTTGCTGTAGAGCACAGGCTCTAGGCACACGGGCTTCAGTAGTTGTGTCGTGCGGGCTCAGTAGTTGTGGTGCACAGGCTCTAGAGTGCAGGCTCAGTAGTTGTGGCGCACGGGCTTAGTTGCTCTGCAGCATGTGGGATCTTCCCAGACCAGGGCTCAAACCCATGTCCCCTGCGCTGGCAGGCAGATTCTTAACCACTGCGCCACCAGGGAAGTCCTTCATTTTAAGTTCTTAAGCTTACCAACATTTATTGATTATAGGACTAACTGCAACTTAAAGGCACAGAAAGATGTATTTTTAAGAAACACTCCCCTTCCTGAACTCAGACTGGGAAGAACAACTATCTCCAGGTAGACCTGGGGATGTTTATTAACATAAAAGTCAATGGAATACATGATTAACAAAAGTGAACTCCTGTATTATCAATTCGCCAAATGTTCACTAAACAAGTTCCACATGTCAGACACTGTTTCTACGTTTGGAGTATACAGCCATCGACAAACTAGACTCTCTAATGTAAACTTAAGTCTCTTGGCTTCTTCAAGAGGTTATCTGAAAAAAATTACATGTATATACTCGTATACATTTACATTTATCTGTGTATGTACAGAATATCCAGTAAATGCAGTACATACTTTACATTAAAATGTATGGAAATTCTGACTGCAATGTTATGAGAAATTTTACACCATTTGATCCATTTCTTTATCTGGAGAAACACAATTCTCTGTAATAGAGATCAGAGGGAATATGTATGGACTTCAGTATAAAAATAATTTATCCATCACCTTTCATAGTAGTAATAATGAATGAAGTGGTATGTCTGACTTTATTTGTACTGTCCTTAACTAGTAAATTCAATATCAGTAGACTGATCCTACTGTCTACAGAAGAAATACATTGCTAAAGCTTATCATATACAAGGCTTGAGTTTCAGTCATTCTGTAAATAGCTTTAGAGGGAAACCGAAATCAAAAGCAGATAAGGAGATTGGTTCAAGATGGCAGACTAGAAGGATGTGTATTCATTCCATCTTGCGAAAGCACCGGAATCACAACTAGCTGATGAACAGTCACCAACAGGAAGACACTGGAACTCACCAAAAAGGATACCCCACATCCAAAGACAAAGGCAAGCCACAGTGAGACCGTAGAAGGGGCACAATCACAATAAAATCAAATCCCATAATGGCTGGGTGGATGACTCAAAACTGGAGAACAACTATACCACAGAAGTCCACCCACTGGAGTGACAGTTCTCAGTCCCACGTCAGGCTTCCCAAATGTGGGTCCGGGAATGGGAGAAGGAATTCCTAGAGAATCAGACTTTGAAGCCTAGTGGGATTTGACTGCAGGACTTCGACAGGACTGGGGGAAACAGAGACTCCACTCTTGGAGGGCACACACAAAGTAGTGTGCACATCGGGACCCAGCAGAAGGAACAGTGACCCCATAGGAGACTGAACCAGACCTACCTGCTAGTGTTGGAGGGTCTCCTGCAGAGGCAGGGGATGGCTGTGGCACACCACGGGGACAAGGACACTGGCAGCAGAAGTTCCAGGAAATACTCCTTGGCATGAGCCCTCCCAGAGTCTGCCATTAGCCCCACCAAAGAGCCTGCAGCATCCTGTGCTGGGTTGCCTCAGGCCAAACAACCAACAGGGAGGGAACTCAGCCCTACCCATCAGCAGACAAGCAGATTGAAGTTTTACTGAGCTCAGCCCACCAGAGCAACACCCAACTCTACCCACCATCAGTCCCTCCCATCAGAAAGCTTGCACAAGGCTCTTAAATAGCCTCATCCACCAGAGGGCAAACAGTAGAACCAAGAAGAACTACAGTCCTGCAGCCTGTGGAACAAAAACCACATTCACAGAAAGACAGATAAAATGAAAAGGCAGACAGCTATGTACCAGACGAAGGAGTAAGATAAAACCCAGAAAAACAATTAAATGACGTGGAGATAGGCAACCTTCCAGAAAAAGAATTCAGAATAATGATAGTGAAGATGATCCAGGACTTCAGAAAGAAAATGGAGGCAAAGATCGCAAGAAATGTTTAACAAACACCTAGAAGAATTAAAGAACAAATAAACAGAGATGAACAATACAATAACTAAAATGAAAAATACACTAGAAGGATTCAATAGCAGAATAACTGAGGCAGAAGAACGGATAATTGACCTGGAGGACAGAATGGTGGAATTTACTGCTATGGAACAATATTAAGAGACCTCTGGGACAATATTAAACGCAAATACATTCACATTAGAGGGGTCCTAGAAGGAGAAGAGAGAAAGGACCCGAGAAAATATTTGAGGAGATTATAGTTGAAAACTTCCCTAACATGGGAAAGGAAATAGCCACCCAAATCCAGGAAGTGCCAAGTCCCAGGCAGACTAAACCCAAGGAGAAACACACCGAGAAACACAGTAATCAAACTAACAAAAATTAAAGACAGGGAAAAATTATTAAAAGCAACAAGGGAAAAATGACAAATAACATGCAAGGGAACTCTCATAAGGTTAACAGCTGATTTCTCAGCAGAATCTCTACAAGCCAGAAGGGAGTGGCACAATATATTTAAAGTGATGAAAGGGAAGAACCTAAAACCAAGACTACTCTACCTAGCAAGGATCTCTTTCAGATTCAACAGAGAAATCAAAAGCTTTACAGACAAGCAAAAGCTAAGTGAATTCAGCACCACCAAATCAGCTCTACAATAAATGCTAAAGGAACTTCTCTAAGTGGGAAACACAAGAGAAGGAAAGGAACTACAAAAGCAAACTCAAAACACTTAAGAAAATGGTAATAGGAACACACATATGGATAATTACTTTAAATGTAAATGGATTAAATGCTCCATCCAAAAGACACAGACTGGCTGAATGGATACAAAAACAAGACCCATATATATGTTGTCTACAAGAGACCAACTTCAGACTTAGGGACACACACAGACTGAAAGTAAGGGGATGCAAAAAGATATTCCATGCAAATGGAAATCAAAAGGATGCTGGAGTAGCAATATTCATATCAGATGAAATAGACTTTAAAATAAAGAATGTTACAAGAGACAAGGAAGGACACTACATAATGATTAAGGGACCAATCCAAGAAGATGTAATAGTTATAAATATATACGCACCCAACATAGGAGCACCTAAAAACATAAGACAAATGCTAACTGCTATAAAAGAGGAAATCCACAGTAACAATAATAGTGGGGGACTTTAACACCTCACTTACACCAATGGACAGATCATCCAGACAGAAAATTAATGAGGAAATACAAGCTTTAAATGACACAACAGACCAGATAGATTTAATTGATATTTATAGGACATTCAATCCAAAAACAGCAGATTACACTTTCTTCTCAAGTGCACACGGAACATTCTGCAGTATAGATCATATCTTGGATCACAACTCAAGCCTCAGTAAATTTAAGAAAATTGAAATCATATCAAGCATCTTCTCCGACCACAATATATAAGATTAGAAATAAATTACAGGGAAAAACACATAAAAAACACAAACACATGGGGGCTAAACAATATGTTACTAAATAACCAAGAGATCACTGAAGAAATCAAAGAGGAAATCAAAAAATACCTAGAGACAAATGACAACGAAAACATGATGATCCAAAACCTAAGGGATACAGCAAAAACAGTTCTAAGAAAGAAGTTTATAGCAACACAATACTACCTCAAGAAACAAGAAAAATCTCAAACAATCTAACCTTACACCTAAAGGAACTAGAAAAAGAAGAACAAACAAAACCCAAAGTTAGTAGAAGGAAAGAAATCATAAGGATCAGAGCAGAAATAAATGAAATAGAAACAAAGAAAACAATAGCAAAGACCAATAAAACTAAAACCCAGTTCTCTGAGAGGACAAACAAAATTGATAAACCTTTAGCCAGACTCATCAAGAAAGGAGGGAGAGGACTCATATCAACAAAATTAGAAATGAAAAAGGAGAAGTTACAATGGACACAGCAGAAATATGAAATATCATAAGAGACTACTACAAGCAACTCTTTGCCAATAAAATGGACAACCTGGAAGAAATGCACAGTTTTAGAAAAGTATAACCTTCCAAGACTGAACCAGGAAGAAACAGAAAATATGAACAGACCAATCACAAGTAATGAAATTGAACTTGTGATTAAAAACCTTCCAACAAACAAAAGTCCAGGACCAGAAGACTTCACAGGTGAACTCTAACAAACATTTAGAGAAGAGCTAACATCCAACCTCTCAAACTCTTCCAAAAAATTGCAGAGGAAGGAACACTCCCCACCTCATTCTACAAGACCACTGTCACCCTGATACCAAAACCAAAGATACTACAATAAAAGAAAATTACACACCAATATCACTGAAGAATATAGATGCAAAAATCCTCAACAAAATACCAACAAACAATATCCACAACACATTAAAAGGATCATACACCATGATAAAGTGGGATTTATCACAGGGATGCAAGGATTCTTCAATATATGCAAATCAATCAATGTGATACACCATATTAACAAATTGAAGAAGAAAAACCACATGATCATCCCAATAGATGCAGAAAAAGCTTTTGACAAAATTCAACACCCATTCATGATAAAAACTCTCCAGAAAATGGGCATAGAGGGAACCTACCTCAGCATAATAAAGGTCATATAAGACAAACCCACAGCAAACGTCATTCTCAATGGTGAAAAACTGAAAGCATTTCCTCTAAGATCAGGAACAAGACAAGGATGTTCACTCTCACCACTATTATTCAACATAGTTTTGGGAGTCCTAGCCCCCACAATCAGAGAAGAAAAAGAAATAAAAGGAATACAAATTGGAAAAGAAGAAGTAAAACTGTCACTGTTTGCAGATAACATGATACTATACATAGATAATCCTAAAGATGCCACCAGAAAACTACTAGAGCTAATCAATGAATTTAGTAAAGTTGCAAGATACAAAATTAATACACAGAACTCTCTTGCATTCCTATACACTAACAACAAAAGATCAGAAAGAGAAATTAAGGAAACAATCCCAACAAAAAAATAAAATACCTAGCAATAATCCTACCTAAGGAGGTAAAAGACCTGTACTCAGAAAACTATAAGACACTGATGAAAAAAATCAAAGATGACACAAACAGATGGAGAGATATACCATGTTCTTGGATTGGAAGAATCAATATTGTGAAAATGACTACACTACCCAAAGCCATCTACAGATTCAATGCAATCCCTATCAAATTACCAATGGCATTTTTTACAGAACTAGAACAAAAAAATTTCAAAATTTGTATGGAGACACAAAAGACCCTGGATAGCCAAAGCAGTCTTGAGGGAAAAAAACGGAGCTGGAGGAATCAGACTCCCTGACTTCAGACTATACTACAAACCTACAGTAATCAAGACAATATGGTACTGGCACAAAAGTAGCATTATAGATCAATGGAACAGTATGGAAAGCCCAGAGATAAACCCATGCACCTATGGTCAACTAATCTATGACAAAAGAGGCAAGGATATACAATGGAGAAGAAACAGTCTCTTCAAAAGTGGTATGGGGAAAACTGGGCAGCCACATGTAAAAGAATGAAATTAGAACAATACCTAACACCATACACAAAAATAAATTCAAAATGAATTAAAGACCTAAATGTAAGACCGGACACTATAAAATTCTTAGAGGAAAACATAGGAAGAACACTGTTTGACATAAACCACAGCAAGATCTTTTTTGGCCCACCTCCTAGAGTAATGGAAATAAAAACAAAAATAAACAAATGGGACCTAATGAAACTTCAAAGCTTTTGCACAGCAAAGGAAACTGTACACAAGATGAAAAGACAATCCTCAGAATGGGAGAAAATATTAGCAAATGAATCAACAAAGGATTAATCTCCAAACTGTATAAACAGCTCATGCAGCTCAATATTAAAAAAAAACAAACAACGCAATCCAAAAATGGGCAGAAGACCTAAACAGACATTTCTCCAAAGACATACAGATGGCCAAGAAGCACATGAAAAGCTGCTCAACATCCCTAATTATTAGAGAAACGCAAATCAAAACTACAATGAGGTATCACATCACACTGGTTAGAATTTGCATCACAAACAACAAATGCTGGAGAGGGTGTGGAGAAAAGGGAGTCCTCTTGCACTGTTGGTGGGAATGTAAACTGATACAGCCATTATGGAGAACAGTATGGAGGTTCCTTAAAAAACTAAAAATAGAATTACCATGTGACCCAGCAATCCCACTACTGGGCATATACCCAGAGAAAACCATAATTCAAAAAGACACATGCACCCCAATGTTTAATGCAACACTATTTACAATGGCCAGGTCATGGAAGCAACCTAAATGCCCACCGACAGACGAATCAATAAAGAAGATGTGATACATATATACAATGGAATATTACTCAGCCATAAAAAGGAACAACATTGGGTCATTTGCAGAGACGTGGATGGACCTAGAGACTGTCATACAGAGTGAAGTAAGTCAGAAAGAGAAAAACAAATATCGTATATTAACACGTATATGTGGAATCTAGAAAAACGGTATACATGAACTGGTTTGCGAGGCAGAAATAGAGACACAGATGTAAAGAACAAAAGGATGGACACCAAAGGGGGAAAGCGGCGGGTGGGGGGATGAATTGGAAGATTGGGCTTGACATATATACACTAATATGTATAAAATAGATAACCAATAAGAACCTGCTGTATAAAAAAGTATAATAATATTCAAAAAAAACACAAAGGTAGATAAATGAGTTAAAATAATTTTCAACCAATTAAACTGTCATCCACAAAATTAGATCAGTGCTCAAGAGCTTATCCTTTAGTCTATAAACACACAAGATGAGAAAAAAAATTACAAATCAATTTAAAATTATTTTTATACAAAGGTACATGTCTCAAAGGTTTGTTTCCTTTGGAGTATGTTTTGTTTTTATAAATCACCAGAAACTGAAATTATTCTAGTGACACAGAACACACATATTAGAAAAAGTTTAAAGATAAAACGAAGAGTTAAGCTGAGCCTACATCAATGCTATTACCCATCAGTAATCCCAACCACCCATCAACTGACTTACCTAACAGAAAAAGTTCCTATTGTGTAGTAGAAAGAAGTACTATACAAATGTTCAAAGAACTGCACTTAGACTATCATACTTGAGAAATACGATGATTCCCTAGCTCAAGAGCTGATATCAGAGGAAAGAAGGGAAAGGAGGAAGAAGAAAAACGTGGATAAAAAAAGAGAGAGTGGGAGGCAGGAAAATAAACAGGTAGAAGAGCAGATTTAGGACTCCATGGCTTCTGCTGGCTTTATTTCAAATAAACAATCTCTTCTTTCTGTTTTCCAGAATCTTTAAGAGTATGCCATTTCCCTGTTGAATTCACAACTGATTCACAAAGTAAAAGAATACAGCCTTGAAAAAATGTGAATTGGCTTGATTATAGTAAGCAGAAACAGATACAACTCGAAAGAGTAATCGTCTTATTCCTCAACCTAATTTTCAAATACATTCCATTCCTTGAAAACAATGAATACACATGGAAATCGATTTTTACAATGATGTAATTCCTCCATCATACAAAACACTCTAATTTTCAAGTTCTTAGATTTGATCCCTTCACTTGAAAGACACTTTTTCATGCAGTGACTTCAAAGTGGAAGAAATATGAATTCAGTAATTTCAAATGTCTCCCATCTCAAAGATCCAAAGGTATTTTTAGTCTTAGATGACTATAGTAAACCAGGTTTTCTTGTTTATAGATTAAATAACATAGAAAGTTTTTTTTTTTTAACTTTCACTTCACTCTTTGGTACAGAAAAACAATTACCTCTGGGATGAACTGAACTGGTTGCCCTCAAATTCATATGATGAAACCTCAAAGCCCAATGTGATTATATTTGGAGATAGACCCTAGAAGTAGGTAAAAGTTAAGTAAGGTCATTAGGGTGGGGCCATTATCTGATAGAACTGGTGTCCTTTTAAGAAGGGGAAGAAACTAGAGCACACTTTCTACACACACACACACACACACACACACACACACACACACACACAAAAGGTCATGTGAGAACACAGCAAGAAGGCAACTGTCCATAAGCCAGGAAGAGCAACCACACCAGAGACAATTTGTCAGCATCTTTATCATGGACTTTTAGCCTCCAGAACTGTTAAAAAATATCTGCTGTTTAAGCCACCCAGTCTGTGGTATTTTGTTATGGCAGCCCAAGCAGACTATATAATCTCTAAAAATTAAAAGATTCTACTTTTGAAATAGTTTTACTCTATCAATAATCTAGCTGAGGGGACTTCCCTGGTGGTCCAGTGGTTAAGACTCTGTGCTCCCAGTGTAGAGGGCCCGGGTTTGATCCCTGGTCAGGGAACTAGATCCCACATGCATGCCGCAACTACGAGTTCTCGTGCCGCAACCAAGAGTCCGCATGCCGCAACTAAAAGATACTGTACGCGGCAACGAAGATTCCACGTGCCGCAACTAAGACCCGGCGCAGCCAAATAAACAAACACACAAAAAATCCAGCTGAATATGTCACTGATAGTTGTTGCAACAATGATTCGTTTATGAAGAGAAGTGCCTGGAGCAATCTGAAGAATAATTCACTCCAAAATTATTTATATATGTGTGTGTTGTTCTACATTAAATTGTCATTTGGAAATAGCATAAAGCTTTGAACCCCTAAGAGATATCCTCTGTTGTCCTGATTCTGAGTGCAAGGGGACAATGCCAACAGAGAAGTCCTCGAAGGAATCTAAATAATCTCACCCTCCCTGGAAAACAGCAGCGTAAAAATCTTGAAAGAGAAATGCTGATTCTTTTGAAACCAAACAACATTTGCTCTACATGGTGAAGAAAATTTCTGTGGCACTGTCTCCTGTCCTTGTACCTTGTGCACCGAGATTATATAAAATTTGATTTCTTTGATGCTGACCTCATTAATATCCAGAGTCAAGGCCATATATCCACCTTTGGCAATCACTCTGTCCTTAGGATTTCTACGTTCTCAGTGGCAAGAAGTGATTTATTAGATCATAGGGTGACTAGTATCTCTATAGGATTCACCCTTTCAGTGGTAACTGTTGAATATATAGGCTCTTATGCATTCAGGACAATTTGTTAAAACTCAAAGTATGTGTGTGTAAATATAAATATGCAAACACAGCTTATACATACATACACTGTAATAAAGGTATATTATAGTGCATTCAAGATTATTGAACTATGATCACATTTTTCTTAACTACCATTTCTTGACTGCATCCCATGTGCCAGGCAGCGTATCAACACTCAACATAATTCCCTTATTTAATTATCAGAATTCCACAAGGTAGAGATCGTTATCCGATATTAAGATGAGAAAACAAAATTTCAGAGAGGTTACATAAACACCCAAATTCTTTCAATTTAAAAGTTCCAGAACTACGGTTTATGCCTAAGTTTCTCTGACTCCACAGATGTCTAAGAATGTTCCTTCTCCCCAATCTTAAAGAACTATGAACTATCGAACAAAGCACTGTTTATATACTCCTTGATATTTAAATCATCTTAGTCCACACAGGTCTGGTAGCAATGTTTTATAAAACCTGTGGGATTAATCAAATCTACATTGGTCGAGTTCATAATGCCTAGCAATTTTCTAGAAAACTTAGGAGCGAATAATGCAATCACTGTAGAGTGACTATGACCTCGAGTGAAGTACATCAGAAAACCCATGGGATTCAATTGTTAACCACCCTATAGTATTCTGCATTTTTTCTCTCTAGAATGATTCCTTAAATTGATCTTAAGTAGAAGCATTTGGTTACCATTACATGGTAAAATTATTGTATTACTACTGGAAAAAGCAAAGTACCCATTTTCTCATGCTCTTCCTCTATATCCAATTAGATAACATCTGTCAAAAGTTCTTAACTTAGTAAACATAGGTAAGAAGTTATTATGAGAATCATTATATCCCTTCTCTAATGCTGTATGCAAACCACAGAGGGTCCAGTCTGCAGTAATTTTCATTCATTTTAAAACAACTTATAAAACAATAAGGTAAGTAAGTTTAGTATAGACTGTATTTCCACTTATTGCATAGTGGAAAAGTGATAATGTTCAAAACTTAATGAAACTCTTGAATTGTATCAACTCCTCATTCCTTAAAACTTGTCACAGGGTTTCAAAGCTCAATGTGTTCCACGTAACTACAAGAGGATTCATAGTCAAATAACTTTCCATGTTAAACAGATTCATTTACTACAGGACTTCCTGGAAGCTTAACATACAAGGTGCATTCTGTCTGTCTAGAAGAACCGTAGACAGGATTATGCAGATATTATACTTAAAATATGCATTATGCCTCCCTATCAGCCTTCCCCTACCCCACCCCTCTTAAAAGGCCACTCCTATCCAATGCCATGAGTTGGCCATGTGACATGCTTTAGCCAATGAAATATAAGAGGTAGTGACATATACCACCTCTCAGAAGCAGTTTAAAGAGCCCAGATTCCACCATCATTCCTTTCTCCTTTTGCCACAAGACTTAAGCATCCCAGAGAGGTTGTCCTTCAGCTTTGGTCCAGGAATGAAGAGGATATGGAGCAGAGTGGCAGCAAATTCATCAAGAACATGAACATGAGCGAGAAAGAAACTTTTACTGCTATAAACCACTAAGACTTGGGGATTCTCTGGATAATTAAACAAAACTTTGCCTAAGCTAACTTAAATAGCATGTTTCCCAGATTTACTGAACCCTGGCATCATTCTGCTCGGTAACATTTTCCAAAATTTGTTTCCTAAATTACTCCTGATTTTGTGTGGCAATTTTCTGTTAGTTAATACTGTATTTAAGATGAATGTATAGTTATGCTAGAAGTATAAAGTCTCAGTCTTCTTAAATTTTATCAGCATTTTTTGTCAATTTCTGCTTACAGTCAATAAAAATATTGTATTAAAATAATCTGATTAACATTTAGAGATCATAGATGAGATGGCTACTTAAGCCAAGACTGCCAACAACTACTGATTAATGATTTAGTTTTCTGAATAGGTAATATAAAAGGTCCTGCTTTACTTTCTATATATGTATTCATATTCAGAAAACTAAGAATACCGCCACAAATTTAATTTTCTTTGTATCTCACTATACTCAACTGCCTTTAGGATTAGTAATCGAGAACGTATTTGACATTTCAGTATAGATATTCAAATATTCTGTAGTCTATTCTGCTGACCCAGAAAAACCATAACCAACTGTATCCTAACTGGCATTTGTAAATCCAGAATTTATATTTCTAACTTCACTGTGCCTTAAAGGATAGCACAGAAAGGAGGAAAACTAACTAAATCCCAATCTTCTCACTGGCACTAAGTTTTTTTGTTGTTTCAATATCCTAGTAAACACACAAGCTAAATGGCATTTATTTTTACAATGTGTACAATCCTAGACTGCAACATTCAGAAGAATGGTTCAGAGGCCTTATATTTATACTCATATCATAAAAGCAACATTCAGTCACATACTCACTACAACAAAAAAGGTAGACACAGATATTCTAGACGGACCTAATAAGCTATCAAAAATACTTAAGAACAGAAAAGATTTAAGATTTCAATGAATAAAAAAATTGAAAAGTAAGTTCATGTCCTGAAAATTGCAACTAAACAATATTTACTACTTCTGTTAATTTTAACTTATATTAAATTCCTTGGTCTTATAAATCATCAGTTCACCATAAAGTATTGAAACATCAGTAAAGCAATCACACATTTTCATTCCCAGACTGAGAAAACTCTATGCATTTAAGTAATCATGACCAAAATTAATCTTAAAATATTCCTAAAGAAGCAGTTTTGAATATAACTTATATACAAGAGGACAGAATTATAGTATCTGTGAGTTTCAAAGTTTGACATAATTTG
The DNA here is from genome assembly GCF_964374135.1 of Grampus griseus. Lineage (NCBI taxonomy): Eukaryota > Metazoa > Chordata > Mammalia > Artiodactyla > Delphinidae > Grampus > Grampus griseus. The sequence continues at coordinate 89,528,936 of NC_138998.1, forward strand.
CCACATGTATATATTTTAAAATCTCAACTCTTTCAGGCAATACAAAAAAAGGCTTTGGGGGAACAGGCCAATGTAATATTTATTTAGGTATGTATTCTCTAGATAATTAGGACTTCAATAAATGGACTTTTCACCAACAGCCCACTACTGTGGAGAAACAAACCAGAGATTCTGAAATAGTTAATTTTTTAAAATTCATGATTTTAAAGGAAAATTTAACTTACTTGATGATAGAGATTAAAGTGTCCCTTTAAAAATACTAATAAAATTGACCAAAAAAATACACAATTATCACACTTCCTTGATCAATACGGAAGGTGAATCCATCAGATGGAAAAAAGTTGAGACCAGCTCTGTTACCACTTAGCTCCTGACAGCTTCACTGCTTCCAGGTAAGTAAGATGCACCTGCAGGGCTGCTCTTACCGGTCAAGTCAAGACTTTCCATTGTGATTTCAATGGAACATCAGAACTTCCAGCTTCTGTGATGCAGCAGAATTCTGTGAAGGACCCATAGCAAAGTGATTAAAATGGTGAGCCAGGAAGCCCTTTCAAACAAAGCTGACACTTATTCTCCTTTAGCAAAATAATCCCTAAATAAGATGAATTAACAGCCAAGCAATCAAAATCAGGAAAATTATTAAACACCCCTCTACTAACACTATTTAGGAAAAAAAGACCTAAAGTGTTTATTGTCAACTTTAATGTAACAAAAAGATAGTCACTAAAATTACTCAATGGGAATTCTGAGACTAAAGTTACAGAGACAAAGAATTAAAGGCAATCACTTCTTAGCTTTCTGACTAAATTCACGTGTAGAGTTACAGGTGAATTCTCTGGAAAAACATGAAATTATATTGACATCCTGACTAAATTCAAGTTATTTAAAATGACTGGCCCAACCCATACAGTTAAGCTGTGGTTCAGATGTTAATATCTTATATTTTATCTTTTAAATGTTTTAAAGATAACAAGTGAAATCAAGATAGTTTTTTTTTAAGGTGGGGAGCGGGGGGGAACACATACAAATAGAGAAAAGCTGTAACTAAAAAATTACTTTCTAGTTACATATGATGAAATAAATATAAGAGGATCAGAATCAACAAGAGTATACAAATTAAATGAGCATTTTACATTAATACTGCAAATATAGACATACACTTAAACTGTATCTTTTTTTAAAATTATTTCAGTTTCTGAGACATTCATTTAGTTTCTCAAGTGCTTCATGGTAATACTAAATTCACACTCAACTAAGAGAGACAATTTCCTACCCTCCTGCAGATTATGACAATTTATTTCCTTACAATCAGTAGGCTATAACACACTCTAGAAATCAGATATCACTTACTGGCTTACAGCTTGATCAATACTGTTAGTCATTTTATGGCTTGGCTAAAGTTTTTTCCCCTAATCAGCCACTACGATATGGAAGAACTGGCTCTTACACATTAAATATCAAAAATGTGTAATGATTCATCTGAGTAATCCTAACTAGACTTAGATGGTTCAGTTGTCACCCAGTGCTATGGAAGAAAACAACAACTTGAAAGAATAAATAAAATATTAAATGGCCTCACGTGGCTTCACACAAGATACTACTCATTCATCCACATTTTTTAAAACAAGGATATGGATGAAAGAATAAATCCAGATCTTTGACGAAAACTACGAAGGACACATGAATACTTTCAAATTAAATGCCTATGTTTTTATCAAGGAAGGGTACAATTCCACAAACTGATTAAATAAATGATATAAAAGTCTATCCTTAATTATCATAAACTAGGCAACTAACATTAAAACTGCTGTTTCGGGCTTCCCTGGTGGCTCAGGGGTTAAGAATCCGCCTGCCAATGCAGGGGACACAGGTTCGAACCCTGGTCTGGAAAGATTCCACATGCCGCAGAGGAACTAAGCCCGTGGGCCACAACTACTGAGCCTGCACTCTAGAGCTCGCGAGCCACAACTACTGAAGCCCGCGCACCTAGATCCCGTGCTCCACAACAAGAGAAGCCACCGCGATGAAAGCCTACGCACCACAACAAAGAGTAGTCCTGGCTCGCCACAACTACAGGAAGCTCACGCGCAGCAATGAAGACCCAACACAGCCAAAAATAAATAAATTTTGTTTAAAAACTGCTGTTTTAAGAAAATCACATGTACTATCTCATATATTTATTTCCATACTTTTTCTTCATATAAATCCATGAAAGCCAGTATAAAGAACTATTAAAATAAAAAGTTAATAAATAGGCAAAAATCATGAATATCTATAAATAACTGTCAAGTAAATAAATTGGTATAAACTAAAAAAACAAAGAGTATATAATTAATACTGCCAAAACTGGGAGAGGAGGGTCCAACATTAATTCTGATAGTGTGGGTTTAATTCTTATTTTGATTTAGAGATTTGCTTACATTTTAGTGTTTTTTTTAATTTATTTATTTTATTTAATTTATTTTATTTTTGGCTGCGTTAGGCCTTCGTTGCTACGCGTGGGCTTTCTCTAGTTGTGGCGAGCGGGGGTTACTCTTTGTTCTGGTGCGCAGGCTTCTCATTGCGGTGGCTTCTCTTGTTGTGGAGCACGGGCTCTAGACGTGCGGGCTTCAGTAGTTGTGGCTCACGGGCTCCAGAGCCCAGGCTCAGCAGCTGTGGTGCACAGGCTTAGTTGCTCCGTGGCATGCGGGATCTTCCCAGGCCAGGGATTGAACCCGTGTCGCCTGCATTGGCAGGCGGATTCTTAACCACTGCGCCACCAGGGAAGCCCCTACATTTTAGTTTAAGAAGTTGAGTGCATGCTATCTGAGAAATAAAATATGCTAGTATATCCTATATACAGAAGTTCTTTTAGGAGCTCAAAAATAAACTCTCACTAATCTTAAGGTACCCTTACACATTTGTTTGTTTCTATAATCAAATATATACCCCCCAAATGGACCATATCTATACTTTATTTTGATTACTGTTCAATAATTTATCACCTGGGATGCAACTATCTATGGATAAAGTAGGGAGGGAGAGGGAGGAGGCTGACTATGCTGTGGCCAATATGGGTTTTAAAACTCAGGAAAACGAAGAAATCATGTTGGACTTCACTGACTAGGAGGGGAGCCAGGGAATCAGCCACAGAGCAGAGGTCAACTTTAAGGCTGAAGATCCTGCCTGTGACAGATTCCCTTTGAGTTCTCTGACAGCCAAACTCCAGATTTTATCTGGCTACTACAAATGCCCACATGAGTAGCTTCAGAAAAGCAGTTTCAGCATAAGCTGCTCTGCATTTAAGTTACCAGTACTTCAAAAGTGTTTTGATTTGATGGAAATGGGTGGCTGTGTGAGGTGTCAGAAGGGCAGGTGGGCAAGAACGGGAAATGTCTAAAGGGTGAATACAACCCTGCAGACTTGAACATGCCCTTAGACCATAGCCAGGAGAGATCTTCCACTGAGCCACACCAGGCCTGTCTGTGTTCTCTGGGTCACACTACAGCTTCCTCCTAACCCTCACTTCCCATCCACACAGGGCCTTGGATTCCTGACTGCCCACACTTAGCTCCCACTGCCTCATTAAGAGCCTGCTCCGTTAACGGGCTCCTTTTCCCTTTGCAAGGCCCGCTTCCCACCACAACACTACTTCCCACAGGATGCACACCTAGCCAGGATGGACCTGGCACAGCTCAGGATGCCCTCTGAGATCATCATGGCAGATGGGAGAGCTAATGTTGAATTATCTGCTCTTTACCTCTTAACCACAAATAGGGTATCTGACTTGGCATCTGAAAAACCCATCTTAAAGATCTGGCCTCAGCAACCACTGAAATATCCCAAAGCAGCTGGCTTTCTGGCAGTTTACACATTGCCCCCCTTCGGGGTCCTATGTTTTGAAAGCTTATTATACTAAAAAAGGTGAGGTGCCACTTCTTATAACGAGGCAGTCTCCCTCATTAGTGTTAATGTCCAGTATAACATTCAAAGGCACATCATGACAAGATCCCCTTCTATGCCAACACTGTATGTTTTGCACCCTAATGTCACTACAACCTAGTCAGTGCAGAAGGGGACTCCAGGCAACCATGTTGCCCATTTACATGGAAGACTATTTAATCCCCATGAATGACTGCTTTTCTGATGTTTTCATCATTTCTCTGGGTAATAGATTAAGCTTTAACTAACTCATTTTCATACATAACCCTAATTCAATCAAGCTCAGTAAAAGTCATTCTGGACTGCAATTATTTGCTAAGGAACAATTACATTCAAATGAAAAAAAACTTGCTGGGCATGATACAATGCACGGTACAGATGCCTCTCCATTTATGGAGCCAGAAACAACAACAAAAATAGCCAAGCTGCTAGAAACGGAAATAGATTTTTTTCCTCATCTTCCTGAAAATAGAATACGCATGCTTTTACACCTGAAGAAAACAAAATGGAGAACCCAAGAAAGCAAATTTCAAAATTTTTTTTTCAATTATGTTTATGCTTTGAAAGAGGCTGCATTTCTAATCTAAGAGTAAGCATGACCTCTGAAAGCCAAAATAAATCCAGGTCACAAATAACAGTCTTAACATCCACTCTTTCACTAAATCTTCCACTGGCTTCCTCCCATTTTCCCAACAATGTGTATTCCGATTTCCACTTTACAAAGTAGGTGTTCTTAAAAGGTTTTTCCTGTCTTAAAATTACTTCTTTAAATAAATACAATTCTTATATTTTCCTCAATTCACTCTTTTACACACTGCATGTTTACAAATGAAATGTAAAGGTTGTTTATAAATAAACTTAAATACAAACACCGAGCTCTTACTTCTACGTAAATATACCGTATTTTTAGTCCAAAAAAACTCATTAACTAAAGCCTCCTTATGTATATGCATAAGGTCTCCCACTCACCCCACTGTAATTAATATTCTTTTCATCTCCTCAGTAGTAGCACCAGGCACATTACAAAATAATATAGTACTGAAATTGCATACCGGCTGTTATGCAATTTTGGCCAATGAATTCCATACCTCAGGTCACTGTGGTACACCAGAGGACAAAGGATTTTTTTTTCTAGAAATGATAAGCTCCGGGTAAATCATTTGCTGAAATAAATTATCTTCATGTAGACAAAGATAAATGCAGGGAAATATATAATATGTGTGCTTTTAACAAGAGTTGCCTTTATTTCATACTTCATATTGTCACTGTCTTTATTTTATGACAGTGACAATATAAAGTATGAATAAAGACAACACTTGTTAAAATCACCCACTCTCACTGTCTTTATAGTTGAAGCTTAAACCAAAGCTATTTCACAGGCATTTCTCGCCAGACACCAATCTTTAACAGAAATTACAAGTGTCAGCTATACTGAGAATGGTAATTTCTTAAAAGAAAATGCAAATCTGAAGTATCTTTTTATCACCTTCCCACCCCCACCCCTGCATTTCCTCATGACCCAGAGCCTTTCAGGTAAGAAACCTTAAACATAGCAATAAAGGCAAAACAAGTCCTAAGAGTTCACTAGATACTAACAGCAAAGCAAAGTAACTACAAGTCATTACAGATCTGTCCATCTGTTTGGAATTTCCAGAAAGGTGTTGGAAAACACCAGCAGGCAGAGACAGAAACTCTAGCATTCACTGTTAGACATAGGTCTAAGATGAAAGATTTGGAAATCCTCTCTCCTTCAGTACTCAATATTGACCAATTATAAAACTGTGCTTTAAAAACTACCTTCCACCTATCTACATGCCAAGAGCACAGAGATGCAAATGGTATAACCTTTTACAGTTTGAGAAATTAATAATGACCTACCATGCATTAACACTGCAAAAGGTATTCTAAGAGTTGTTGTTTTCTAGAAGCTGATGATCTAGTTGGGTAATCGCATACACACACACACACACACACAATTACACAAGAAGAGAGAGAAATGTATAACGTCAAAACAGTAAGCAAAGAATTCCCCAAAAGTTAGACTGCACAAGGGAATCTTTAGGCAGAAAACAAATAAAAGCTGCAACCTAAGGCACTAGCTGCAAACTGGGATATGCAGAAAGGGGATGGAGAAGGGTGTCACAGGCACAGGCAGAGACTGGGCCTAAGTTACATACTGGGAAGAAGCATGCTGAAAGGGACCGGAGGCAGATCTGGTCGAAGTGCAGGGCTCACATCAGAAAGTGGAACATGAAATGTGGGCAAATGAGAAAGTAATGCAACTTGCTTTTTTCTCTCCGTAGCCTCATAAACAGCAGAGCACAGTTAGCAGCATGGTGTTCTGCAAAGCATACTGGCTTTAGGGCCAAACTTGTACCCCTCATTTGCTTACTCCCCTGCAACTGTAGGCCAATTCCTGAGACTCTCTGAGACTCCAATCCTCATCTGCAAAATCAGGGTAACAATTTCTACACCCCTAAAGGTTGCCTTAAATTATTAGAAGATATTATAAATACAAAGGTCTTGGCATACAGGAAGTGCTCGGTAAATGTTAGTAAGGTCACTAGAGTTAAACTATGTGGTAGAAAAGCATTTAATAAAGTAATATTGTGAACATGCTGAAGTTTGCTTTGAATATTCTCAACATTTGGTTGAGAACTGCTAAGTAAATTGCTAGCTTTCCAAAAGGTAGATTTTGTTTTAATTTACGTAGTTTTAACATACGTTTAATTCTGACAGTCTGAACAACCACTTTTTACTCCTACCAATTTCGAGCTACATTACCTGATTTGATAATATGATATTTTATTATAATGCTCATATGCCATAAGACTGTTGTTTCAGGGACCATGGTGGAACTATGAATTTCTGCAGTTACCGTAAGTAGAGGTGGAAAATGAGTAGGCATTAGTCCAGTCAGATGGCTTGGCAGGGAGGCCCTGAAAGCCTCTTTTATGCTCTTGTGAACTATATAAATGTGCCTTTGACCTTCTCAGGCAGGGGAAATTGCACATTTAAGGTAGAAAGAGTTTCACTTCCAGGAAGAGTATAAAAACATGCTTGCCAGGAGCTACGTGAGGAACACTGACAGGGAACCCCAGGTACTTTGGGAAGATTCCTTAGCTCTGTCAAGCCACTGAGCTGGAAAGTATAAGGGTAAGATAATCCCAGCCCTGTGGGGACATCGCGCCTATGCATTACTCTGGTTTAGCCCAAGTAAACCTTGGCCTACACACTTGAGGAATTAGCCTATATCTTTAGAGAGGGGTTCTGTGAAAGAAACCCACTGGAGGAATCTCAGGATCGCCTTGTCCTTTGAGGTAAGAAAGGATTCCTTTAATCAACAATAATTCACAATATACAGAAAATCACACTCTTAATTTAGTCCAAAGTCATTTGATTAAAAAAGGAAGTCAGCTGTTAGCAATTTACATAATTTTAAATGGAAAATATTCTGTTCTGAGAAGTAAAGGACACTAGTCTTTCCCTTTTTTCCTTTATCACTTAAATTTCACAAAGACAATTTAAAGACATATAAGCGTAATTTTAAATTTTGTGATATAAAAAGCTCATCTCTATTAAAATTTACATTGTGTTATTAAAAACCAAAAAAACTATACTATCCAGAAAGAGCCCTTGTCCCTTTCAGGTGCACCTAATGCATATCCAGCAAATAGCTTTGCAACAGAAAGACTGGTTCCAGATATGTTAATTGCAAGAACATTCCTGATATGAAGACATAAAGGAGTCTGCTCAAAAATGATCCACAATAAAGTGTTAATATGCTCCCTTTTTGAAGTTATTTATTCACAAAGCAGTTATAAATAATAATAAATAAAAATAATCCTATACAGTAATTAGCTACTTTAAACCAGATAAATAATCCTATAAATAATCCTATAAATAATAAATAGGATAAATAACAATTTATCCTATACAGTAATTAGCTGTCATTAAATAATCCTATACAGTAATTAGCTACTTTAAACCAGAAAGATCCAAAAAACTTTCCTTAGAGGGAAACAGAGATGTCCAATCCCAACATTTCCATAGCTGAAACCAAGACAGACCCAAAAAGGTTAAGAGACTGGACAAAAGGCCTTCAGCTGGTTTGTGGCCACGCTGGACAACACCCCGTGGCTCCACACTGCTGCCCCCGCAGGATTTGATGTTATTAGCCCCTACTGGACATTCCAATCAGTCGTGGAATCACAGAATGCTGCAGGCAGTCGGAGGTCATCCGATTCAGCCCCTTCGACCACACGGCAAGCTACAGGCAGAGCTAGGCCAGAACCCAGGGCTCCCACTATGGGTCAGTGCATTGCCCCTACTGCACACTGCTCTTCTGGACTATCATCAATCAGTTTGATCTGACAGCAGGGGGCTCCAGACCAGGTTACCTTAGATCCCTACTCTTTCTCTGGTCTTCCATTGTAAATAGCAACATTCAGCTGGAAAAGGATCAAAAACAGGGCCTAACTTCACTCTCGGGGTTGTCAGAGAATGCTTCTTGGCTCTAGAACACTTTCCCCTTTCTAGTCTGAAGACACAGAAAGACAACTTCTAGTTGCAGAAGTAAAAGCACACAAAATACTTCTTTGTGTTTCTAAATACTTTTATAAATACCTTGAATAAAAAGTTAATGTTCGTTTACGTGGGGGGAGGGGGGAGTGAGTATATGGAAACTCTGTACTTTCTATCCAATTTTGCTGTGAACCTAAAACTGCTCTAAAAAGTAAAGTTTATTAATTTTTTAAAAAGCTAATATCAACTTACTTCATTCTAACAATATGAAAATTATATACTCACTAGCAAACGACCGGCCAATACCAGTTGAGAATTTATAAACAGTAATTCTCCCTTAAATGCTCACTCCCACCAGAAACACCTAGTAACAATTAAATTTATGTCCTCCATTAAAACTAAGCCCATGTCCTACAACAACAATGTCTGAACAGTATACATGCTCCAGTGATCACTAATCTTCAGTAAATGCCTCTGCTCCTATGGCAGTCATTTAAAGTAATATACAATATCTGGCTCAAATTAAACCAACCAAAAAAAAAAAAATCAAAGGACATATTCTTCAAGTATTCCCATTGATAGACAAAGGGTTTATCCTTTGTGGTTAATTCCCGCATACTGACCCTTAGAGCTCAGTGTTATACACCCACCAGAGGCCACCAATTATAAGGTGAATGGTGAAAGGTGTATGCCCTGCAAACATCTGTAACAGCCATGGTTCTCGATACTGCCAATAAGTATTTTGAAATTTTAACTTTTTTTATAGTTAAGAAAATCAGGTTTTGTCACCTTTCAAGTTAAAATGGAAACTCACTGTAGATGCCTTATTTAAGTGGGAGAATAATCAGCCACAAAGGTATGTTTTTCTATACTGGCTTTTCTTAAGCAGAAATTATAGACATGTATGTTTTTGCCTGCAAGGTATATGTATATCTCCCATTTTCTGGTTAAAGCACTTTGAGTTTTGAGAAAATACTCCACCTTCTCAAGGTCCATGTGCCCTGAGTGGGACTGAACTAATTCTACTCAAGCTTCAGAGATAGAAATATAACCCAGGCTTGGGCCATCAGCTTATTCCATCTTCCGGAATGAGAAATGGGTGTGAAACCTGGATTGGGGCACAGCACACAAAATATATAACAGGTGTGTTAAGCTACATTATTACTAGTGTCTGAAGTGAGAGGAGAAAAGAAAGTAGAATGCTTTGCAGTGTTGTTGTAATAAGAGAAAAAAAACCAAAAGTAGTGGACCACACATAAAGCCCCTGAAAAGAAATGAAAGAGAGCACTGATTTATTTTACTTTATTTCAAATCCTAATTTCAATAAATTTATTCAAAAATTTTGGCACATCATGACATTCAGTGAGTCAAGATGTTTAAATTTTCAATCTGTACTCCTGTAGCACCAATTTTCTTTCAATTTATATTTCCTATAAAGAGAAGTTTCAAGTTTCAACAAAAACACTGAAAACCTGGATAATGTTAATGTGACTTGTAAAACCAATTCTAAGGGCCTTTCCAATGCCTTGTTTGTTATGTATGCTATTACACTTACGTGGAGAGTAGCACACAATTCATTCTCCATGCCTGAAATTATTATTTTTTTTCTTATATTTCGGAGGAGGAAAAAAAAAACATGGAATAGTTGGGAATACAGTGCTTTGCTTTAGTGAGAGTTACCATACAAATTTCTGGAAAAATAACCAATTTTTAAAAAACTAAAGTAAAATATAATGACATGAAAGCTATTCTGAATATCATTTTTTAATTGAGGTAAAACTGGTATATAATATTATATAAAATTCAGGTGTATAAAATTATAAATCAATATTTGTACACACTACAAAGTGGTCACCACAGTAAGTCTAGTTACCATCCATCCCCATACAGTTGATCCCCTCTACCCATTTCACTGTACCCCCAAGCACTTGTCCCTCTGGTATCCACCAATCTATTCTCTGTGTCTATGATTTTGTTTTTGTTTTGTTTATTGTTTATTTTATTTTTTAGATTCCACATATAAGTGAAATCATACAGTATTTGTCTGACTTATTTCACTTAGGATAATACCCTATAGGTATCCATGTTGCAATGAATGGCAAATTCAATTAATGAATTTCACGTTATGTTTTATGGCTGCATAGTATTTCAGTGTCTGCATGTATGTGTGTGTGTGTGTGTGTGTGATCTTCTTTATCCATTCATCCATTGGTAGACACAAGTTGTTTCCACACCTTGGCTATTGTAAACAATGCTGCAATGAACGCAGGGGTGCATATATCTCTTTGAATTAGTGTGTTTGTATCCGGATAAATATCCAGAAGTAGAATAACTGGATCATATGGTAGTACTCTTCTTAATTTTTTGAGGAATCTCTATACACTGTTTTCCATAGTGGTTGCACCAATTTATATTCCTACCAACAGCATATAAGGGTTCCCTTTTCTCCACATTGTCTACAACACTTATTATTTCTTTTTGGTAACAGCCTGAATATAAATTTTAAAGGGAATCTTCCTCGCACCCTAAGTTACTTTTATAGATAGGAATAGTCACAAAGAACCAAAGAGTTGGGTATCATACAATATATTGGAAATTATTTTCTTCATAAATCTCTCATATAAGTTTACTTGACCCAGGCCTTTCATAAAAGTTGACAATAATATATGTGATGTGTTCACATATGAATGAACACATACAGCCTCAACTCCAAAGTGTTGAATTCTATCGTTACTCTGATTCCAGAGAGTACTTGCTGTAATTTAAAAGCAACAACACAAGCACTTGTTTCTTACTTTGGATGTAAGATGGATACAAAGAAAGAAATATCATTTAAATGTAAAATCAGACCTAGAATATATTTCCAAACATTAGCTATACTAAGGAGGCTTATACAGTGTTCTATAAATGTCAATCCCTGCTTTGACAACACAGTTACTTCAATTACTCTACTTGGGGTGAACAGTAACAGGAAGAATAGGAATATATCTCAGATTCTGATTCTGGAATATGATTCATTGTCTTAATGAATCTAGTCAGCGTCAAGAGTTTCATATAATGAATTTTTGGGAATCCTCCAGATATAGTCTAAGATACACACTTGAATAGAAGCCTATTTATTTATAATAAAATCTGCAACACAGTTCAACACTGTAGCTAACAAGACAGTCTTAATTAACTAATTAGCTTCCCTTTATCCCATACTCCACTCCCATTCCCCTCCCTCCCTCCATTTTATTGACTCTTGTCCTTCCAGTTTTATTGAGATATAATTGAGATATAGCACTGTATAAGTTTAAGGTGTACAGCATAATGGTTTGCCTTACATACATCGTGAAATGATTATCACAATAAGTTTAAGGAATATCCATCATCTCATACAGATATAAAATTAAAGAAATAGGAGAAAAAATATTTTTCCTTGTGATGAGAACTCTTAGCATTTATTCTCTTAACAACTTTCATATATAACATAGAGCAGTGTTAATTATATTTAGCATGTTGTACACTACATCCCTAGTGATTCATTATTTCTATACATTTCAATATAGTGATTATTTCTATACATTTCAAAATGATCACCATGCTAAGTCAAAGTACTATATGTCCCCACACAAGGATATTTTATATATATATATATAGTTAGTAACTATATTCCCCATTCTGTACATTTCATACCCTTGACATTTACTTTGCAACTGCAAGTTTGTACCTCTTCATCTCCCTCACCTATTTCATTCCTCTCCCCAACACCCTCTCCTCTGGCAACCACCTCCTTGTTCTCTGTACCTCTGTACCTGTAACTCTGTTTCTGTTTTGTTATGTTCATTCATTTTGTTTTATAGATTCCACATATAAGTGAAATCATACAGTATTTGTCTTTCTCTGTCTGACATATTTTACTTAGCATAATACCCTCTAGGTCCATCCATGTTATTGCAAATGTCACGATTTCATTCTTTTTTATGGTCAATATTCCATTCAGCCACTCTACATCTTTAGATGGGAGCACACAGTCCATTTGTGTTTAATGTAGTTATTAGTAAGTATGTACTTTTTGTCATTTTGTTCATTGCTTCGGGGTTGTTTTCGTAGTTCTTCTTTGTTCCTTCTTCTTTTGCTCTCTTCCCTTGTGATATGGCTAACTTTAGTGTTATGTTTGGATTCTTTTCCCTTTTTTTGTGTGTGTATCTAGTATAGATTTTTGGTTTGTGGTTACCATGAGATTTATATATAGCAATCTATATATACGTGATTACTTTAAGTTGCTGATTTCTTAAGCTCATACACATTTTTACTTCATTTTTACTCTCCCCCCCAATGCTTACTGGGTTTGTTTTTTTTAATGACTGGGATGGAGGAGTGGTGGGAGGGAGGTCCAAGAGGGAGGGGATATATGTACACATATAGCTGATTCACTTTGTTGTACAGCAGAAACTAACACACCATTGTAAAGCAACTATACTCCAATAAAAATAAACTGTTTTTTACATATTTCACATTTTTTGTTTTTGTTTGCCTTAACTAATTACTGTAGATATAGATGATTTTATACCTCTTGTCATTTAACCTTCTTACTAGCTTTGTATGTGATTGATTTATGACCTTTACCATATATTTGCCTTTACCAATGAGCTTTTTTCCCTTTTGTAATTTTCATGTTTCTAGTTGTGGCCTTTTCTTTTTCGATAAGAGAAGTCCCTTTAACAGTCTTGTAAAGCTGGTTTGGTGGTGCTGAACACTGTTGGCTTTTGCTTGTCTGTAAAACTTTTGATTTCTCCATCAAATCTAAATAAAAGCCTTGCCAGGTATTCTTGGTTGTAGGTTTTTCCCTTTCATTACTTTCAATACATTGTTTCACTCCCTTATGGCCTGTAGAGTTTCTGCTGAAAAGTCAGCTGACACTCTTATGGGAGTTCCCTCGTATGCAACTTGTTGCTTTTCCCTTGCAGCTTTTAATATTCACTCTTTATCTTTAATTTTTGCCATTTTAATTACGTGTCTTGGTATAGTTCTCTTTGGGTTGATCCTGTTTGGGGCTCTGTGCTTCCTGGACCTGGATGTCTGTTTCCTTTTCCAGGTTAGGGAGGTTTTCAGCTATTATGTCCACAAATATGGCTCTCTGCCCCTTTCTCTTTCTCTTCTCCTTCAGGGACCCCTATCATGTGAATGTTAGTAGGCTCGTTATCCCAGTGGTCTCTTTCAAACTGTCCTCATTTCTTTTCACTCTTTTTCTGTTCAGCTTCAGTGATTTCCACTCAGATCAGCGAGTTTTCCAGCTTGCTGATCCGTTTCTCTGTATCGTTTAGTTTACTGTTGATTCCTTCAAGTTTATTTTTCATTTCAGTTATTGTATTATTCATCTCTGCTTGGTTGCTCTTTATATATTCTTTTGTTAAAAACGTCTAACTTCTCACTCTGTGCATCCATTCTTCTCCCTAGTTCTTTCATCATCTTTACGATCACTACCCTGAACTCTTTCTCGAGCAGACTGCCTATCTCTACTTCACTTAGTCCTTCTAGGGTTTTAGCTTGTTCCTTTGTTTTGAACATATTCATCTGTCACCTCATTTTGGCGTAATACACTGTTTTTATTTCTATGTATTTGGTTAAGCTGGTTTATGGTTCCTGACCTTGGAGAAGTGGCCTTTTGTAGGAGACGTCCTATGTGTCCCAGCAAACACACTCCCCTCTGGTCACCAGAGCTATGTGTCTTAGGGGTGCCCCCATTGTGGGCTGCATGGGTCCTTCTCTTGTAGCTGGGTGACTACCGTGGGCAGTATGGTAGGTGTGGCTGGCCCCCAGTTCAGTTGGCTGCTGCCGGGCTCTGCCTTATTTGGAGGATGCCAGCCACTGGTGGGCAGGGCCAGGTTGCAGGGTGGGTGGCTGTGGCATCAGGAGCCCCAGATCTAGTGTTGGCTGGCTGGTGGGCAGGGCTGCTTCCTGACACTGCTGGCTATAGGGTCCAGGGTATCCCAAAGCTGGTGTCCGCCCACTGGTAACTGAGGCTAGATCCCAGGACGGCTGGCTGAGTGGTCCAGGGTATCTCAGAGCTGGTATTCGCTTGCTCGTGTACAGGGCCGGGGCTGGGGAGTGGGTCCAGGGCTGGTGCTGGCCTGCTGGTGGGTGGGCTGGTTCTTGACAAGGCAGGCTGGGGGGCTGTGGTAGTCCCGCGGCTGGTGCCCATCCACTGGTGGGTGAGGCTGGGTCCTGGAGCTAGTGCTGGCCCACTGGTGGGCAGAGGTGGGTGTGAGTGTCTCGGGCTGCAAGGCCCTGGGGGTCCCGGAGCTGGCGTTGGCCCACTGGTAGATGGGGCTGAGGCCCAGAGGGTCCTGGGGTTAGTGCCTGCCCAGTGGCGCACAGGGTTTGGTCCTGGGGCAGCTGTGGGCTCAGGGGATCTTATGGCAGCTGTGCTGCTGGTGGGTGGGGCTATGTATGTCCCTTCCCATCATCTCCCCGCTACCCTCCTGCTAGTTCCCTGGCCTGAGGCGTCCCAGTGCTGGAACCACTGACAGGCTGGTGGGTGGGGCTAGTCCCAGTACTAATAAGCCAGAGGGAGAATTCCAAAATGGTGCTTCCCAGCTCCAGTTTCCTTGCAGTACAACAAGCTCCCCAAAATGGCTGCTGCCAGTGTCTATCTCCCCAGGGTCAGTCCCAGTTGCCCCCTGCCTCTCTGGGGTGCCCTCCAAGATCAGCAAGTGGGTCTGACTCAGACTCTTTTCAAATTACCACGTCTTCCCTGGGTCTTGGAGTGTGTGAGATTTTGTGCTCGCCCTTTAAGAACGGAGTCTCTATTTCCCACAGCTGTCGGTCTGCAGAAAGTAAGTCCCACTTGGCCTCCAAAGCCAGTGTTCTGGGAGTTTGTCTTCCCGAGGTAGGATCCCCTGGTTGGGGATCCTGATGTGGGGCTTGGACCTCTGGCTCCTTGGGGAGAAGCTCTGCAATTGTAATTGTAATCCTCCCATTTGCAGGCCCCCCTCCCCTCCCCCGGGGGTATGGGTCTTGACTATATCACACCTCAGCCCATCCTACCTGTCTCATTGTGGTTCCTTTTTTTTTTGGTTTTTTTTTGCGGTACGCGGGCCTCTCACCGCTGCGGCCTCTCCCGTTGCGGAGCACAGGCTCCGGACGCGCAGGCTCAGCGGCCGTGGCTCACGGGCCCAGCCGCTCCGCGGCATGTGGGATCTTCCTGGACCGGGGCACGAACCCGTGTCGCCTGCATCGGCAGGCGGACTCTCAACCACTGCGCCACCAGGGAAGCCCTGTGGTTCCTTCTTTATATCTCTAGTGGTAGAAGATCTTTTCTGCTAGTCTTCCAATCTTTCTCATCAACAGTGGCTCTGTAGATAACTAATTTTAGTGCGCCCATGGGAGGAGGTAAGCTCATAGTCTTCCTACTCCGTCATCTTGGCCACTCCTCCAAAGCAATAATTTTAATGCGCTTACTGAGTATTCTGAATATGTGCTAATTTTACACAGAACTGAGAATGGTACATCAGATAAACCGAGGTAGAGGAGAGGACAGATGCTGTTAAGAGGAAAATCTCTTTTGAATTTCGAATATGAGAACTCAAATAATACTTTTCTTCTATTTATTTCCTGAGCTATGTTTTCCACCCCCTCTCAGAGCAAAACGTAGTTGAAGATTCAACTCTCTGACCACCTCACCCTCAACACCACCTTAAACTTGGGTCACCCAACGCATGGTAAAGAGGATGGTAGGAATTGGGGCAGGGAGAGAGAAGGAGTTGCTAAGGCTAATGTAAACCTGACAATACCCAACATACCATATGAAATATCATTCAGAGACTACAAAGCGGGGGCTTCCCTGGTGGCACAGTGGTTAAGAACCTGCCTGCCAATGCAGGGGACACAGCTTCGAGCCCTGGTCCGGGAAGATCCTACACGCTGTGGAGCAACTAAGCCCGTGCGTCCCAACTACTGAGCCTGCGCTCTAGAGCCCGCAAGCCACAACTACTGAGCCCACGTGCCACAACTACTGAAGCCCGTGCACCTAGAGCCTGTGCTCCGCAACAAGAGAAGCCACCGCAGTGAGAAGCCCGCACACTGCAACAAAGGGTAGCCCCCGCTCACCGCAACTAGAGAAAGCCCACGCGCATCAACGAAGACCCAATGCAGCCAAAAGTAAATAATAAAATAAAATAAATTAATTTTTTAAAAAAGAGACTACAAAGCAGCTGCAAGCCATCTAAATTTCAATGTATAAGGTTCAAAAAAACCAACATAGTTTCTGTCCCATGAACACTCAGTGTTGAGTGTTGAACACTCAACACAGCAGAGTCTCAGCAAACACACAGAATTGTTTGCTTATGTTGTGACATAAAGATTTAAAATTAGAAGAAGAAATGTACTATAGAAATGGTCCGAAGCAAAATTAAAGCTGAGAGGACTTCCCTGGTGGTCCAGTGGTTGAGACTTAATGCTTCCAATGCAGGGGGTCTGGGTTCGATCCCTGGTCCATGGAACTAAGAGCCCATATACCACAACTAAGCCCGC
Source organism: Grampus griseus (assembly GCF_964374135.1). Lineage (NCBI taxonomy): Eukaryota > Metazoa > Chordata > Mammalia > Artiodactyla > Delphinidae > Grampus > Grampus griseus. The sequence continues at coordinate 89,545,898 of NC_138998.1, forward strand.
GTGCCACAACTACTGAGCCTGCCCTCTCTAGAGCCCAGGCACCGCAACTACAGAGCCCACGCGCCACAATTTGAGAGGCCACTCACCACAACTAGAGAAGCCCACGTGATGCAACGAAGACCCAGTGCAGCAAAAATAAATAAATAAAATTTTTTAAAAAATTAAAGCTGAGGTTTGGTGTCCTCAAACTTTCTTCGCAAATCTTCTCCCCTCCCCCAAATATTCCTCACGTCACCACAGGTACCAGCAGGTTTCACTCCATCATCCTCCACATCAAAACCTGCTTTTACATCAATGATGGAGAATGTTTACCAAGTAGTAAAATATGCATGGTAACAAGCATTATGTCCAAGTAAAAAATCTCTAACTGTGGAGTAATAAGAGTAGGTAGCAATGAAAGCACATCCACAAATTTATAAGTAACCATCATCATCTCCTCTTTGTCTGCTTTTTATTTATTTATTATTATTTACTTTTGGCTGTGTTGGGTCTTTGTTGCTGCGCACGGGCTTTCTCTAGTTGCGGTGAGTGGGGGCTAGTCTTCGTTGCGGTGCGTGGGCTTCTCACTGTGTTGGCTTCTCTTGTTGCAGAGCACGGGCTCTACTTGCGCGGGCTTCAGTAGTTGTGGCTCGTGAGCTCTAGAGCACAGGCTTAGTAGTTGTGGCGCACGGGCCTAGCTGCTCCGCGACATGTGGGACCTTCCCGGACCAGGGCTCAAACCCGTGTCCCCTGCATTGGCAGGCGGATTCTTAACCACTGCACCACGAGGGAAGTCCCTATCTGCTTTTATACCACCAAAATGTAACAGTTAGTCTAAAATGAGTAGCATCAATGGGGTAAGAAAAGTCTGAAAGTAGCAAACAGGGGATCCTTACCTTAACTGAAAAGCATGTAAAATGACTTATTGCAATATGAGTCAGCAGTGTAAAGTACTCAAAAGGAAATCGAATTTAGTAGAACTACACTGTCCAGCAAGAAGGAATGAGAGCCCACTCTACATGGTGCTGTCTGTCTTATCAAGTGAGGACAGACAGAACTAAAGTGCCTCTAGACCCGATCATTCAGAGATTATGGACAGGAGCTAAGCAACCCTGTTAGGGGCAAAATGGTTGAAGGCAATGAAAATATTACTCTGGAAAAGAAGTGCTGTTTTCATAACGTTTTGGGGTCTTATAAAGAAGAGGCATCAAAGACATAATTTTATATAGTCGTTTCAGAGTTTAAAATGGGAATCAATTAACAGATGTTTCTAGGAGGCAGTTTGAGGTATTCAGTATGAGGAAACACTCTCTAACCATCAGATCTGTCCGAAAGTGAAGTGAGTCTCTCTTGGATATTTATCCATCAATGGAGATGTTCGAACAGAAACTTTAGGAGTCACTGTATGGGCGCTGAGGGCTAGTCGCTAAGCCTTAGAGTCTAAGATCCAAACATTTCAAGATTCTCTAGCTTTCTGAAATCAAAGCAAATAAAAGCTGGAAGCCATGAGGCTTGGAATCCATCATGCCCAGCAGTCATGGTGCCCAGCAACCACAGCTCTATGCCCTTGATCCAAATGCCAAATGTGCTAGTACAGTAACATACCAAAGGAAAGTTTAGGCTCTATGCACTTTAAATCATAACGAATGTTAGTTATTAGTCAAACTGCTTAAGGAACTGGAAATTGATCTGATGCTAGTTTCTATTAAAAGTCTACACAGACCGTTTCATAAAATCAAAAGATTTAATATTAATACAATTCAATCACCTACTAAGCTTATGTTCATATTGTTACACTGAATCCAAACTGGTTTAATATAAGAAATTAAAAATAAATATGAAGTACTATTATTTTCATAAAACTGCTCTTTGAAATCCAAAACTTTTTAGACATTCAAATCTATAAAAAAATTATTACAGTAATTGATATAATAAGTTTTTTTTATTTTATATATTAAGAAGACACAGCCACCAATAGTACAGTTATACTCATCAACTTCACAAATATGAAAAAAATTTTCAGAGTAAAAATTACCAGATGGGTAAATCATTTAAGCACATGCCTTCTCAATGTGTATTTTTAAAATCATTATTTTATGAACATCCCAAAAGACTAGGCTACTAATTGTAAGAGAGCAAAGGATTTGTCAGACACTCACATTTGGCTAGGGATTTTATTTTTTAATTTGTATCTTACAGACTTAGGTCCACATTTTTATTTCATTATCTTATGAAATTTGTCTTTTGGCATATTTTTAGCTGAACTTGCAGGGTGGAGAATATACCCTGGCATTGAAGATCATGAGGTTAATATTTTGGTAGGATTAACATACCTTATAATTGACTTCCTAAGGGATTGTTCCATTGTTCCCCTGCCAGAGGACATTCCCTTTCAGTTAAAATTCCACTGTACAGATAACTAATTTGATATCCACCCGGTGAGTTCTTTCTGCAATTGTACATTTTTATTGTGTGAACCCTTCTCTGAAGGTTATCCCAAACACCTGATATAAAAGCAAAAAACAAACTCCCACAACCTTAACTTTAGAAATCATATGTCCTCAATAAAAATGAACTTTAAATTACAAGTAGATACACGTAGACACTTCCAAAAACTGAAAAGCAGTAACAAACAAGTAGAAACAAGCATTTCTAAGATGCCACAGAAGATTCCCACTAGGATCTGTAATTCCCACTAGCCAGCTCTTGGTTGCCAATGCTTATGGAAGACTAGATTAACTAGATTAAGTATTCTGAAAACCATTTTCAATTCACTTTGGAATACTCTGTCTTCCCATAAATGAATTTTCTTAAAGTAATAAAATATATGCAAAAATAATTTGAAAAAAAAAATTTAAAAAAAATTAAATAAATAAAAAATAATTTGAAAAGTTTTCAAATATATAAAATTTTAAATAACAACTATAGCTTTTTCTTGTAGCTAAAAGTAAAATCAATTTTACATTTCTTAAATACAGGTCAGAAAGATAGCAACTGGAGAGAAGTTAAGGAGTCTTTGGTAGCTAAGGAAAACTGATCTGATTGAAATGTCACTAGGTTGCTATGGATAATCCACAAATAGCAAGAAGAATGCATGCACTGGTGATATTTATATGCGAGACCTCCTCCTAAAAAAGACAATGTCTTTAAAAACAAACCAGAACCCCCAAGCTTGTCTTAAATTATCAGCTTTTCCTTTTTCTTTTTTTAAGCTAATTCCAAGCAAAAAGAAGGGTTCCAGTCCAAACATGCAAGAATAAACCTTACACTACATACCAAACACAATGCTTAATTCAAATCTTCTAGATACCCTAAACCAGAAGACTTACTTGAAATTTTTATCTTTTTCCTAACACTTAACCTTCTCCCACCATACAGATATTCTATAGTAATTTTCTTCTTCTTCCTTTTCACCTAAATATCTTCACTGTTTTCATGCAAGTAGTTTACTATCATGACTGCCTGCCCGGGGCACTTTATGAGGTAGATGTGATTAGGCAACAGTCAGATGTGCTGAGTGAAATGGGGGAAGAGCCCAAAATGAGCCCAAGGGCTTGGAGGCCTGGGCAGAGGGACAAGGTGATATTGCCCTACTGTGGTGGAAAAGCAGGGCGTCCTGTGGTTAGGGCAGAGGAGATCGCAGAACGGTTTGCTCTAGTCGGCAGAGACCCAGTTGTGACCTCTTTGTTACATGGAGTGAACCAGAAAAAAGTGGAGGAGACAGCAGGATTTGTGAGTCATCCCAACACGCACAGGCTAAACCTGTGGTTGAGAAGTGTCATCCAGGGTCCTCACCTCTGAAGAATGGGGAGGACAGGGGCCCCAGGACTGAAATCTCAGGGAACCTTCACAGCCTGCCTTTGGACATTTCCCTCATCATTTTGAGAACAGTCAGGAAAGAAGCATGAGGGCTCATTACCCATGACTGACACTGTTGAGTATTTTGAAAAGTTGGTGTGACCTGTTGTCCGGGGGGCCTGCTGATCCTGAAGTCCCCTTTCCCTACAGCACCCTATAGCCTGCCGGTAGCATAAACTGCTCTTCCACTTTTCCTTATGTTTACAATCCCTAAGCATTGCAAAAAAGATCTCTACATGCCAAAACATATTTCACTCACAGAATTACCAGACCATATCCTATTTTCTGTTAGAACTGGTTTAAAAGTGAAAAGATAAACTAACTGCTTTAGTGGGTAACAGAAATGACAAACTCATCAGGATGAGGCAAACCCTATCTGAAAATCTAGAATCACTTTCCCCACTCCTTACCCCAGAAATTTAAGTAGTTCAATTCAAATTAATGGAGGCAATATCAGCAACCGAAATAACCCCAAGTTTGGTTTTTTTCTTCGGGGGTAAGTTGAGGGTGAGGAGAGAACATATTCAAATATAAAGAGTAGCTGTATTTACTCTGAGACATTTGTTTAACTAATCAGAACTTGAAGGGGCCTCAAAAAGTTTCCACAATGCAGCTTCCTTTTGAGTCAATCACTCTCAACCCAGACAACAAAACACAATCACAGGAGACACTTTTAAAAATGCAGAGGCCCAGGCACTTCCTATCCTGAAACCACTAAAATGAGAATAAAACCACTTAAATGAGAATAATCAGTGAGGATGCCTGTGGTGGCTTTTAAAAAAAACAAATCATTCCACACAGTGCCTCAAAAACATGTGCATAATTAGTACTAACTTAGGGACTACTACCTTGCATGATTTTTGTATTTATATTTTGGTATTCATATTTTGGGGGATTTATATATTCATAGACCCTGGATAGTTTTCAAATGAACAGGTTTAGAAGTTGTTTGTTTTTTACTTTTGTTTAATTTTGGTTTTGGTTTGTTTCCCCCTCATTAGCAATTAATTAGCATTACAGCTTCCTTTATGAAGAGGAGGTGCTAAGGGACAAAGCTACTGAATAACTGGGGAGCTTAGCTACTCACATCACCTAAAACAGACAGCCTCAGCTCTGCAAGCTCAGCACAAAGAGACCCACATCTTATCAGGAGAAAAAAATGCTTAACTACCCTAGAAATTGCAGGCTTCCCCAAGTTCAGATCAAACATTTAAAAAGGAAACATTTCACAATTATAAATAAATCAAAACACTTCTTTCAAGTTGGAGAGATCAAGGAAGTAAAAATGCTGTTGAGGAATATGGTAGTTTCCTATCTAGAATTTTTCTAGACAAAAAGAGTCTACCTTCAGGTACTGACACCTGTTATAAGAGTTTCTAATTTCTCAATGTTTTAAGTTCTCATTTTACTTTAATACTGGAAAATAAATCCTGAAGCTCAGGTTTCAGTGCATAACAATGTAAGCTACACATCTGGATCAAAGAAATGCTAATATCAAATATAAAGACTCTAAAAATTGGTGATTGCCAATTATTTGATGCCACATCTACTTTTGTTTTGGGTTCAATTTTCAAAATGTTTCCTAATGTTCTGTGAATTTTATTAACTATGTCACAGCATTCACTGACATACTGAAAGTTCATTAAACTAAATGGAAATAATCTCAATGAACCCTAAAATAAGATGTTTCCTCACATAAAAATAGTACATATAGGAGAGAAAGATGAGAAAAAATTATTTAATCTATCTCAACCTCTTTGTTTACTGAGGGGCTTTCAAGTGACTAGTTTTATATTTTTATATCAGAGTTGGGAGATATTTTATTTATGAAGAAATTCTATGTTTTATTTTCATTCCAATGTAAGAAAAAGGAGGAAGCAAACACCTATTAAATACACTTTACTTGCACACGCACACAATTTTCATTTATAACCATCAAGTATTTAATTCAATACCTTTACTAAAAAATAAGGAGCCCTTTAAATCTTTCTGTACTGTTTAAAATTGTTGCAGTGAGCATTTTTGTCTGTTAATATAATTTTTTAAAATATGGAGCCCTCCAGTGGCCAAATATTTATGTCACCATTGAAAGAAAACCATTAAATAAGAGAGTTCTCGTCATGCTTTGTTTTTCACAACAAACAGAAATAACCATTGTACATTCTTGCTATTTATCATTTTCTAAATAATTTAGTAAATGTCCTCCTCAAAATAAGCCATACTTATATCATCATCAACGGTAAGATATAGTGCGCGTAGAAAAGAAAAAAATATTTTGAACCTGTTTAACCTTAGAGAAAGTAGAACTTAAGTAATATACAATCACATACAAAAATGCATGCATCAGATTTAAAATACACTGTTTTTCCTCCATGATCACATGCTAGGTGGTAATAAAATTAAGTGAGTTCACTGTGAGTCAAAATTCTTGCTTATAGTATTTATCAATATTCTTGCCTCAAACTCTAATCACCCTAGCTTCTAAACAAATTAACAATTACAGGAACAGTTTGAAGACTTTCCTCATCAGAATTCTCTCTTCCATAAAGACGCATAAAGCTTCCTGTGCATTTGGGAAACATCTAGAAACTGATTTCTATTGATCGAGACCGGCAATGAAAAACACACTAATCAAACAGGTATTGCATAGGGTACCTACTAGCTTCCAGAAACTTCACTGGGATAATCTCATTTAATAGTTAAAATAACCCTATAAGATAAAGTCTCGGCCAGTCTCCGAGATGGCCCCCCCGCCTCCTAGAAGTCCCCCCGTCCACACTGAATAGGGAACACCTGTGTAACCAACAGGGTACTGAAGAAATCAAAGAGAATTCTGAGGCTGGGTCACACAGAAGACACTGTGACTTCTGCCTTAATGGCTCTTCAACTCCTTGCTCTGGGGGATGCAAAATCATGAGGACACTCTGTAAGTCCTAAGAAAAGGTCCATGTGACTGGGAAGCTCATGAACCCTCCTGCCAACCAGGCACAATCTAGCCAGGCCTGTGAGTGAACCATCTTAAAAGTAATCCACCACCCCAGGCAAGGCTTCACAGGAACCCTGCCCAGAGTCACCCAGCTAAGCCACTCCCAAATTCCTGACCCACAGAAGCTGTGAGATAATACATGTTTTAAGTTTCATGTCAATCTGTTATACTTCCATAGGTAACTAATACAGACTGATGCTTCTACTGTCTCCATTTTACAGAAGAGCCTGGGAGTGTTTAAAACTTTAAATATATCTAGGAAGAAGGATATTTTTCTTTCTGTAGAGCTTTTCTACCTCTGTGTTATTATTTGGCCATTTCCCCAAAACATTTAACTTGTAATAGTCTGGATTTTCAAATCACCCATATAGAACATTTCTTCTAGCTTTGCTTGTTAAATAGATTAGCATCCCTAAACTTAAAAAAATTTTTTTAATTCTTCACAGAAAATAAAAGTATTGATTATATAATACGTAGCCTATTTTACTAATGATTATGTCTCAGCTTGTATTCCAAATATGTAATATGGCTTATGTATAAGTAAAAATCCCCTTTTCTTATAATTTGCCTCTGTAGCTCAAGAACTAAGGCTGCTAACACAGCACATACAATTTGACTTAATTTATCTAAATGCACAGTTGTAAATGGTGGATAAAAAGCACTTCTTATATGCCAGAAGCTATTCTAAATCCTATTAAATATTAACCATTTAATCCTCACATCAACCTAGGAGGTAGGTACTATTACCCCCATTTTACAGACATATAGAGGTAAGGAAAGGTTAAGGAACTTTCTCAAAAACACACATAATCAACGGCAGAGCCACGACTGAACCCCAGCAGCAGTCTGGCTTCTGATCCTATGCTCTTAACCATGAGCCTATACTGGTTCTCCTAATCTCTATTTCACAAAGTACTATGGGTAGGAGAAAGACCATGTGCTTTGGAATTAGAGTTATTAAGCCCTTTATATCTGTATGATTTAAACATTCTAAATCTAAACATTAGATTTAGAATCTAAACATTCTAAATCCATTTTTCTCATGTGCATAATGGGGATAAATGGGTTGCATTTTTATTTTTATGAATATTAAATAAAAACATGAATTAAAAACACCCTGTATAATGCTGACCCATAATCAATATCTATTCGTGTTTTATCTTTTCCCCAAAGGCAGATTTTTTATTAATGCCAGTGAAGCTTAAGCTTCAGAGTCCTTCACTTTCGCAGCCCAACCCAAGAACAATGTGCCTAATTGCATATTCATAACTCGTCTTCCTTTTCTTAAAAGAGGGCCTCCAAATTGTATGACCCTCAGACACCAACAAAACCTGGACCTACCTCTGCTCTTTCCATTAATTATCTCAACACTAAAGCAAGCCCAATGGGTTCCAGTCTGGGTAACAGGGAGTAAATATACTCCACCTTGTCTGTCCCACTAAATGTAGCTATAAAATCTGGACAGAATATATGCCACAGCTATCTAAGTAGCAGGAAAATAATGGAAGAACAACAAATTCTTAAGTACCATCTTCTCCATTCTCTCATGTGCTGGACTTTTAGCATATCTGTTGTAGCAGAGAGATGCAGCAAAAACAGGAACCAAAAGGAACAAAAAATCTGAATAAGGGGAACCTTCATCTCTGATTGGTTCCAAGAGGGTGGGGCAAACCCACCTCTTTATCCTCCCACCACTTACTCCCAGACACGGGTACAACCATGGGACGTGCACAGTAAGACCATGGTAACTAAAGCCCCAGCTTTCCAACCAGAGAATCAAAATGAAAAGTGGGGAACTTCCCTGGCAGTCCAGTGGTTAAGACTTCGCCTTCCAATGCCAGGGGTGTGGGTTCAATCCCTGGTCAGGGAACTAAGACCCCACATGCCTCAGGGCCAAAAAACCAAAACATACAACAGAAGCAATATTGTAACAAATCCAATAAAGACTTAAAAAAAAAAAATGAAAGTGGGAGATGGTAAAGAGGAGTTCTTTATTAACTCTTGGTCTCATCCCAAGCTACACACGCATGGATCTGACCCTAAGCAGTACACAAGGACATTGAGAACTGAACTACTGGATAGAGCACGGCTCAATTCTCAGATTGGCCACTGGGTGGCAAATAAGAAGACAAATCCAAATAACACTGAAAAGGCTTTCAAAACAGAACTGACCTAGAAAACAATTCACAGATATCCAGCTTGAACTTGAATCCTGAACTTAACTGAATCAATTTCCTACTAAAACTAAAATATCACAATTTTCCATAGACTTTATAAAAAAACCCAGAGTCTCATAACAATCAAAATGTCCAGGATAAAACCCAAAGTCAGTCAGTGTATGAAGAAAAAAGAAAAATCTCAACTTGCATAGGAAAAGATAATCAACAGACCCCAATTCTGAAACAATGCAGATGTCAAAATTATTTGACAAAGATTTTTTTTTTTTTTGCAGTACGCAGGCCTCTCACCTTTGCGGCCTCTCCCGCTGCGGAGCACAGGCTCCGGATGCGCAGGCTCAGCGGCCATGGCTCACGGGCCCAGCCACTCTGCGTCATGTGGGATACTCCCAGACCGGGGCACAAACCCGTGTCCCCTGCATCCGCAGGCGGACTCTCAACCACTGCGCCACCAGGGAAGCCCCCTTGACAAAGATTTTTTAAATCCTCCAACAAGTGAAGGCAAACACTCTTAAAGATGACAAAAAAAAAAAAAAAAGGACTTAAAGGTGGTACAGTGCTCTGGAAAAGTTTGGATATTCCTCATATAAATATGTGCTTATGATATAAACGTGCAATCCTACTTACTCCTAGGTATTAACCCAGGAGAAATCAATGCATATGTTCACACAAAAATCTCTACATGAATGCTTATGGTGGCTTTATTCATGATTGCTATAAATTGGAAATAACCTGATGGGTAAATAGATGAACTCTAATACCTATATAATGGAATACCACTCAGCAGAAAAAAAGAATGGGCTATTGATGCAACAACTTGGGTGAACCTCAGGTACTACAGTAAGTGAAAAAAGCAAGTCTCAAAAGAGTCAATTTGTATCACATGCTCCAAAAGATAAAATTATTATAATGAAGAAAAAAACAGTGTTGGCAGGAGTTGGGGTTGGGAGAAGGGTATGACTACAAGTAATATAAGAAAAGTTGGAGGGGGAGGAGTGGGACTTTATAAATGTGAACATTGAACTGTTCATAAAATCTATTCATGTTTTAAATAAATAGAGTTATATACACCAAAAGCCAATTTTATTGCCAGTTAATCTAAAAAGTTTAATAAACAAAAAGTTTTAAGCCCAAAGTTTAAAAAAAATAATAAATTGCTGGAGTATTTATGAATAAAAGCATTTGTAAGAAATGAGTAGTATCAATTTACTGATTGAAAGGACATTTGGCCCATTGCACTAAAACCCAGTGGAATCAACTAAACAGCATCAGAACTGAAAATGACTTAGAAAGGTGTAATCTTACCCAATATGCTTCCTGTTCTATTGTATACACAAAACCAAGACCAAAATAGCACATGGAACGAAAATCAAAAACACTGTGTCACTGTCAGTTACCAGGCATCAACTCAGGCCTTCAAACTGAAGGATATCCAAATTACCTGAGGTAAGAATCTCTCTGTCTTTGGAAGACCCATTCCAATGTTAATAATTCCACCTGGAAATTTCAAGCTATGTTCTCCATAATACCATCTTTGCAGTGTTTTCATCTTCTCTACCACATTAAGAAAAAGGTGAGGAAATTTTACTTCCAGAAAGGTGATACAAACATACTTATCCCTAATGCTCTCACTAAATACAACTAAAAACACTAGACACTACATATCAAACAATCATAAGAAGACTCTGAAAGGAGGAAAAAAAGACAAGCTAGCTAGGGACTTCACGACCCAAGGAGCAACACAGTTTTGAGATCCCTGGTTCTTCTTTTCATCCTGTATGTCCTAGACTTGGAACTGAAGAAGCCAGCAACCCAGAAATGCCAATGAGGCGCAGACCAAAAAGTCCCAACAAAGGTCCACTCTCTCCAGCCAAAGGACCAGGAAAGCCTAGCAAGACAGAAAACTTTTAGACAACAACTGTACTACCTGAGACAAACATGACAGAAAAAACTATGGTCCCCAACACCCACAATGGAGGAGTGTGTTAGAAGGACGAGTAGGGAGGTGGGATTTTCATCCTATCAGACAGTAACAAGTCCAAGTCCTCCCTCGCCCCCTCCATATAGAGAGTCAATGGAGATCATGTGCAGACATAAACTTTCACCTCCCACCTAGCAGTAATAATGTTTCCCTCTCTTTCCCCACTTGGGTGGTATCAGAAGAGGCCTAGTGAAGACACATCAGGATTTTGACCACTGCCCAGCAGTAAAGAGGCCACCACTGATCCTGACCCTTGGTGTCAGTGGAGGCCATGCATAAAGCAGTAATGAGACACTCCTGACCCTTCCAGCTGCAGTGGTATCCTCAGAGGCCTACTGACGAATGGGACCTCCCACCTCTGCCCAGAAGTACCAAGGAGTCCCTCTCTACCTTGGATGTCAACGGAGGCCAAGTGGGGAAAACTTGATTTCTCTTCCAACCTGGCAGCAAAAATATGGTGCCATTCCTTCCCCCTGCTACAGCAGTGTCAGAGGAAGTCAGCTAAAACAGGAGGTTTATGTAAGATCCAAAGATTCACAAGATAATGCCCAAAATATCCAGGTTTCAGTTGAAAGTCACTTCATATACCAAAAGCAAGACTGTCTCAACTTGAATGAAAAAAAAAAAAAAAACAATTAACAGATGATAAATTAAAGATGAGACGTTAAAATTATCTGACAAAGATTTTGAAGCAGCCATTATTAAAAAAATGTTTCAGTGAGCAGCTGCAAACATACCTGAAACAAATGAAAACATAATATGTCTCAGCAAATAAATAGAAGATATAAAAAAGAACTAAATGGAAATTTTGGAACTGAGAATCACAATAACCAAAATTTAAAACTTAAAGAATGGGCACAAAGGCAGAGTGGAGGTGACAGAGGAAAGGATCAGTGAATTAGAAAAGAAAACAATAGATATTACGCAACTGGAACAAAAGAAAGAAAAATTTCTAAAAATTCTAAACAGAGCCTCAGGGATCTATGAAACAATAACAAAAGTTTAAAATCCATGTTATTGCAATCCAGGAAGGAAGGACAAAAAAGGGTAAGGCTGAGAAAGTGCTCAAGCAAATAACGGTTGAAAACTTTCCAAATCTGGCAAGCAACATATACCAAGATACATCATAATCAAACTAGAAACCATGGAGATGAGAAGGCAGTGGCAATTTTTCAAGTGCTCAAAGAACAGAACTGTCAACCGAGAATCCTCTACCCAGTGAAAATACCCCTCAGGAAGGAAATGAAAATAAAGACATTATCGGATGAAGGAAAACTCAAGAGAACTTTCACCAACAGACCTAACCAAAAAGAGCAGCTAAAGAAATGTAATAAACAAAAAGGAAAAAACAAAAGAAGGAACCTCAGAATATAAAAAAGAAAAAAGAACATAAGCAAAAATATGGGTAAATACAATATGCTTTCCTTCTTCTCTTGACTTTTCTAAATTATTTTTGATGGTTTTAACAAATTATAACAGTGTCTAATACAGTTCTAAATGTATGTAAAGTATTTAAGACACTTATTATAAATGCAGGAAGTAAAGAAAGAGGAAGTAAATGTACTAACTAAAAAGCCAGATTGGCAGTGGGTTAAAAAACATGATCTAACTATATGCTACCAAAAACTCACTTCAAATATAGTGACATAGGTAGGTAAAAGTAAAAGAATGTAAATGGCATATCCTGCAAACATTAATCAAAATAAAGCAAGAATGCTATATTAATCAGAAAAGTAGACTTCAAAGAAAATCACCAGACACAGGGAGAGGGACATTAAGGGCCTCATGATAAAAGGGTCATACCACCAAGAAGATACAGCAATCCTATAATATGTATGTACTAATAACAGATCTATAAAATATGTAAAATAAAAACCTATCGAACTGATATGAGAGTGTGAGACGTCAACAAACCTCTCTCAGGAATTGACTGAATGACTAGAGAGAAAATCAGAATATACAAGATCTCAACAACATCATCAAACTACAGGATCTAATCAACATTTATAGAACACTTGACCCAACAACAGCAGAATACACATTCTTTTTCAAGTGCCCAAGGAATACATACCAAGAAAGACTATATGCTACCCTATAAAACAAGTTCATCAACAAATTTAAAGAAATTAAAATCTTAGGAGTGTGTTCTCTGATCACAATAGAATCAAATTATAAGTCATTAACAAAGATAACAGGAAAACTCCTTAACGCTTGAAAACTAACAATATACTTACACATAATCCATGAATCAAAAGTCTCAAGGGAAATTTTTTTAAAAACACATTGAACTGAAGGAAAATGAAAATACAGCCTAACAAAATTTGTGGAAACTAGCAAAAGCAGTGCTGAGAGGGGAGGCTGTAGCACTCTTGCAGCTTTCTCTTGGAAAAGAAAATCTTCCAAATCAGTAATTTAAATTCCCACCTCAAGAACCTTGAAAAAAGATCCAAATAAACCCAAACAAGTAGAGATTAAGGAAATAATAAAGAGATGAAATAAATGAAATTAAAAATAGAAAAATGATTTTGGTATTACCTTGATACCAAAACCAGACAAAGATAGTACCAAAAAGAAAAACTATACAACAATATCCCTCATTAGCACCGATGCAAGAATCCTTAACAAAATATTAGCAAATAGGGCTTCCCTGGTGGCGCAGTGGTTGAGAGTCCGCCTGCCGATACAGGGGACACGGGTTCGTGCCCCGGTCCGGGAAGATCCCACATGCCGCGGAGCGGCTGGGCCCGTGAGCCATGGCCGCTGAGCCTGCGCGTCCGGAGCCTGTGCTCCGCAACGGGAGAGGCCACAATAGTGAGAGGCCCGCATACAGCAAAAAAAAAAAAAAAAAAAAAAAAAAAATATTAGCAAATAGAATTCAACAATATATAAAAAGAATTATATAGCATAACCAGAGATTTATTTCAGGAATGCAAGGATAGTTCGATATTCAAAAATCAATTAATATAATCCACCACATTAACTGGTAAAAAGAGAAATATCATATGATCATATCAATTGATTCAGGAAAAGTACTCAACAAAATTCAACATCCATTCCTGATAAAAATTTTCAGTAAGAGGAATTGAGGAAAATTTCTTCAATGTGATGAAGAGCATCTAAAAATAACGTATAGCTAACATTCTAACACTAAAATGTTGAATGCCTGTTTCCTAAGATCAGGGACAACGCAAAAATATCCACTCTCATTACTCTTATTATGTAGTGCTGGTAGTTCTGCCAGTACAGTTAATCAAGGAAAGGAATAAAAGGCATATAATCCTGAAAAGAAGAAATAAAACCATCCCTATTTGCAGATGACATGATTGTCTATATGGAAAATTCCAAGGAATCTATAAAAACAATTTCTAAAATGAGTATGTGAACTTATAAGGTCATAAGTTAAACATACAAAAATCAATTATATTTTTATTTATGAGCAACGAACATATGGCCATCAAAATTAACGTTTTTATATACTAGAAGTAAACATGTAGACACCAAAATTAAAAATACAATAAATACCATTGGATTTCCCTGGCAGTCCAGTGGTTAAGACTCTGCGCTTCTAATGCAGGGGGCACGGGTTCTATCCCTGGCCGGGGAACTAAGATCCCACATGCCGCACGGCACAGCCAAAAAACTAAATAAAAATAAAAATGTAATACCATGTACAGTAGTTTTTAAAATGAAGTAATTAATTGTAAATCTAATAAAATAAAATATATAAAATATGTAAATAAAATAAAATATATCTAATAAAAATATGTCCAACACACAGACATCCAACACACGGATGCTGAAAAGTACAAAATGCTGACGAAAAAAAATCAAAGATCTAAATAAATGAAGAGATACACTGTGTTCAAGAAATGGAAGACTAAACATAATAAAAATGCAAATTCTCCCCAAACTGATATACAGATTTAACACAATTCCTTTAAAAAAAATTTCCCAGCAAGATTTTTGAAGATGCAGTAGATAGAGACAAGATTAGTCTAGACTTTATACAGAAAGGCAAGCAACTAGAATAGCTAAAACAATTTTGAAAAAGAAGAATGAAATCAATCTATCTGATTTCAAGACCTAATATATAGCTACAGTAATAATTAAGAATGCATGATATTGCTGGAGGAGCAGACACAATAGATCAATGAAACAGAATAGAGAATAGAGAACCAGAAATAGACCCATATAAATATGCCTACCTTATTTTTGACCAAGGCACAAAAGCAACTCAATAGAGGAAGGTTAGCTTTCAAACCAATGGTGCTGGAGCAACTGGACATCCATAGGTCCATCCAAAGGACCTCAAGCTAAGAAACACATCTTATACAAACATTAACTCACAATGAATCATGAACTTAAATGTCAAACACAAAACTATAAAGAGAAAAAGAGGAAAAAAAAAGTCTTCAGAATGTAGGGCTAGGTAAAGAGTTCTTGGACTTGGACTTGACACCAAAAACACAATCCATAAAAGGAAAAAGTGATAAACTGAACTCCAACAAAATTCAAAACTTTTGCTCTGCCAAAAACCCTATAAAGAAGACGAAAAGGTAAGATATAGATTCGGAAAAAATACATGCCAACCACATATCTGACAACTATTATCTAGAATACATAAAGAACTCTCAAAACACAACAGTAAAAAAAACCCAAACAATCCAATTAGAAAATGAACAAAATTAATGAAAAGACATTTTACCACAGAGTATACAGTTGACCCTTAAACAACACAGGGGTTAGGGGTGCCAACACCCTCTCCCCACCACACAATCAAAAATTGTGTGTGACTTTACTGTCGACCCTCCGTGGTTTCAACCAACCATAGATTGTGTAGTACTGTGTTAACATATTTACTGAAAAAAAATCAATGTTTCAGTGGACCTGCACAGTTCAAACCCACATTAAGAGTCAACTGTATTGATACACACACTTGCATGAATCTCCAGAGAATTATGCTGAATGAAAATAAGTCAATCTCAAAAGACTATGTACCATACAACCTTATTTCTATAACATTCCTAAAGTGACAAAATTACAAAAATGGGAAACAGATTAGCGGTTGCAAGCAATTATAAAGGGGGAGAGGGCAAGAGGGAAGTGGATGTGACAATAAGAAAGGCAACATGAGGTACCCTCGAGGTGATGGAAACGTTCTACATATTGTCTGTATATATGCTGATACTCTGGCTGTGATATTTTACCATAGTTTTGCAAAAAGTTATCACTGGGGGGAACATGAATAAAAGGTACATGGGATCTCTCCGTATAATTTTTGATAACTGCACATGAATTGACAATTATCTTGAAATTAAAAGTTTAGTTAAAAAACTATAAAGCAATAGTGATACAACAACAACAGCAAACAAAAAGCAGGTGAGAAGTGTGTACTTCTTCATGTTCTCATTCTTGGGGTAAGAGTCTCCTTGCAAGGCCTTGGACTAGGATTACCAAGTCAAATTTACTCTCACTCTACATTCCTCCTTAGCTAACATCATTCATTCTGGAGGTTTCAATTACCTTACGCCATTCTTCTCTTCAGAAGTCCAGCCAACAGATCTGCTTCTCTTGGGGCTGTCCCTGTTTCGGTAGTTGTCACTATATCATCAATGCATCAGATGTTACTGTTAATGTGTGGTTTCCTCTGTCTCACTCTCACACATCTAGTCAATCATAAAAACCATTAATTCAAGTTTCTAAATACATGGTAAATCAGTCCATTTCTTCTCATCTTCACTGCCACCTCCTGGTCTAGGCTACGACTATAACAATCTCTTGACTGACTTCTTCATCCCCATTTGTGCCTCCCTCAAAAGCATCCCTCCTGTAGGAACCAAACTGATCTTTACAAAACATAAATACAAACCCCTCACTCTCTAGCTGAAAATCTTTCAATGTTATCCACTATGCTTGCAGTAATCTCATCAAAGCACACAAGGTACCACATATTCTGGTTTCCACCACAATGATTCCACCCTTCTCGCTCTTTTCTAAAATCCAGTCATACTATTCTTCTAGTTTCTCCTAGACATCCTGCTTTTTCTCACCTCAGGGCCTCTGCATTCCCTCCCACCACTCCCAGCCCAATCTACCTAATTTTCTACTCATCGGATCTTATCTATCACTTCCTCCAAGACAGGTTTTCCTGAACCTTCAGATGAGGATAGGTCCCTTATTGAATAATGAAGGAGATACCTATACAGTACTGTACAACTTCAAATAAATCTAATTAAAGTGTTTTCATAAAAAGAATCAAATAATTCTAAGATTCATACAAAGATAATATCTAAGGTATAAATAATATATTTCAATTCACAAGTCATACATATTTGCTTTGGTGATTTATTTAGGTTAATTTAGACCTACTTGATAAAGACACTTAACATCCATTTTCTTTGGAACTTTCTAAATATGAAATACAATAGTAATAATTCTCCTAGTAAGAAGCTTTGTCATTCATAGTCAAATCTGCGACCGTGATCTCAGATTTCTAGCCTGCAGAACTGTGAGAAATAAATGTTTGTTGTTTACAAGCCACCCAGTCTGTGATACTTTGTCATAGCACCTTGAATTGACTAAGACAGAAAACTGGTACTCAAAGTGTGGTGCTGCTATAACAAATACCTAAAAATGTGAAGTGGCTTTGGAACTGACAGTAATGAGTAGAGGCTGGAAGAGTTTTGAAGTGCATGCTAGAAAAAGCCTACTTTACAGTGAACAGACCATTAAAAGCTATTCTAGTGAGGGCTCAAAAGAAGAGCTGCAGAGAAAGCCTCAGTCTTGCCTAAAGAACACCTAAGTGGCCTTGAACAGAATGTTGGTGGAAAGATGGACAGTGAAGGCCATTCTGATGAGGTCTCCGATGGAAATGAGGAACATGTTATTGGAAACTGAAGGAAAGGCAATCCTTGTTAAAAAGCAGCAAAGAACGAGGCTAAACTGCCCTCACGTCCTAGTGTTTTGTGGAAAACAGAGCTTGTGGTTCTATCTTGTGCAAGATAGAAATAGCCAACAAAACTGGCTATCTGGCTGAACCTTTTTCTAAGCAAAGTGTTGAAGGTACCATCTGGCTTCCCTCGAATGTTATAGTAAAACGTGAAGAAGAAAGAGATGACTTAAAGACAGAATTTGCAATCAAAAGGGAAGCAGAAATTTAAAATTTGGGAAACTCTCAGCTTATCCATATTACAAAAAATAAGCAAGCATGTTTGGGAAAGACCACTAAGGGTGTGGCCAAAAGACCTTTTGATGAGAAGATGAGTATGCATATGAACCAGGGGTTTAATCAGCCACCCCAGCAAGAAAACTGCAATTTGAACTCGAGGGGAAGGAGACAGGAACAAATGAAGGTTGGCTGTCAGACTTCTTGAAATTCATAGACGGGAACCATAGAGCTATTCTGCTTCAAATGTGTGATATTCAGCACGAGGTAATTCAGAGATCATCAGGGCTTCCGGCTCAGTTTCAAAAGTGGGGAGGGCATAACCTGGGTTTCAACAGGCCAGAAGACTCCCACCCAAAGCCATGGGAGACAGACCCCTCCCCGGCAGAGCTGTGGGGAAGTGGCTATCTTCATCTAGATTTCAAGGGAAGGAGCCACTTGGAGGCACAAGACCCAAGCAGAAGGCACCACGGCAAGGGCAAGGCCACCAGAGACCTCACCAGGGCAGTGCCCAGCAGAGCTGTGAGGGCGGGGCTGCAGGTCCCTACAACTCCAAACCAGCAGAGCCACGGGTGTACCATTCCCACCCTGGAGAGAGCCTGTGGGACTGCACCCAGCAAAGCCCTGGGGGCAGGGACGCTCTAGTGTGTCCAGAAAGTGGGGCTCCTGCCTCAGTGGGCCTGGCAGGCAGAGCATCAAATTAAAGAAGATTATTCTTGAGCCTTAAGATTTGATGCTGTTTGCCCTGTTGGGTTCTGACTTGCTTAGGAACTATCACCCCCTTGTTTCCTACTTCTCCTTCTTAGAATGGGAGTGTTTAACGCTATGCCTGTACTACCATTACAATCTGGAAGCACATGATTTGTTTGATTTCACAGGTTCACAGCTAAAGGGGAATTTGTCTCAGGATGAACCATCCCTTGAGTCTTACCCATACCTGATACAGATGATATTTATTTATTTAATTTATTTTTTGCGGTACGCGGGCCTCTCACCTTTGTGGCCTCTCCCATTGCGGAGCACAGGCTCCGGACGCGCAGGCCCAGCGGCCATGGCTCACGGGCCCAGCCGCTCCGCAGCATGTGAGATCCTCCCAGACCGGGGCACGAACCCGCGTCCCCTGCATCGGCAGGCGGACTCTCAACCACTGCGCCACCAGGGAAGCCCCAACCACTATTAATTGATGTAAAATATGCTTACAAAATAGGAAATAGAACTTGAGACTACTGGGTTTTGCAAAAGAAGCAAGGAATACTCTAAAAGTGCAGCTTCACAGGGTATTAGTGTTTATATTTTACCAGCCTCAGGTTAATAAAACTGGGCTGTTTCCAAACTGTGAAGGAGGACATACACTCAAACCTGTATTAACCAAAAAGCTGGAGGAGTAGCTTCGTTTGACTGACTAAATTTACTTATAAGGCCTTTTTGTTTCAACTACTGCTATTGAAAAACTTTCTAAAATGTATTAAGGAATACTTTCTTGCTTTAGTAAGTACCCTATAGTGAATATAATTAAATCACCAGTGACTGACTGCAAGTCTTATACATTAGGGTCAGCCTTGTGAGCATCAGTATTCATTGGACCCTAATGAAGATGTGCACATTCAGGCTAAATGTATACAGACTGGCCCTAGGCTATTCATTCTTTGGGAGCTCGTCTTTTTAAAAAAAAAAAAAAAACTGAATTGTTTAAAATCAATATTTCAAAGGGGAGAAAAGGAGCTTATTTTCTTGTAAGTCAAAACCAGGAAAAATAAACCTGGTTATCTGAGCTTTTACTATATCACTGGAGCTTTCCTAAAGTAATAGGTACTCTTGAAAAATCTGTTCCATTTCAACACTTTTAAGGAAATAAATGCCCAAGGGCAAAGCTGGGGGAAAAGAAAGGTAAAATCCAATTCCTATATAGAGAAGAAAACAATATTGAAGAAAGCTGCGCAATATCCAGGTATTTACTATGTACTAAGTATGCTTAGGTACTAAGTACTCTGCTAAGCACTATGGCTACAGGAAGCCTTTTGTGCCTGGGCCTCAGTTTCTTCACCTGCAAAATTAAAAGTCGAGCTATATATGCCTCTCGTTTAATATATAAAAACTTCCCATGCTGTGATTCATTACGAACAAAGTGATAGTACTCTACTGTGACCCACTGCGTGTATGTGTGGGGTTCAGGGGGTGGTGAAATAACTTTCCAAGGGACCTAGGATGCCTGAACTAAGAATACTATTCTCTACAATTAATTTAGGAATGCTGGCTAGTCATTTTATCCCTCTTTTATTGGGCAGAACAGTAAATTAAGAACAAATAAAGAGCTGATTGGGCTATGTGTTATGGGATTAAATATTAAATATCCCAAAAGAGACAGTGAAGCATCCGTGGAGGCCTTATTTCCTTTCAGTTTTCTTTGAAGTCTTATCCTAAAAGACAAATGGTATCAGCACTTGCAGTCTGATCCACAGAGCACTGGAGTGAACATGAGCAGGGCTGGATTTGGGTTCTAGCCTTGACAGTAGCAAACTGTGTGATCTTAGACAAGTCACCTGCTCATCTGCAAAATATTGTCTTCTATTTGTGTCATTAAACAAGAAAGCCATGACAAATTCAGTGTATTTCCTTTTAAAATAAAGATATTACACAAATAGTTCAGGAGAATGCCCTGGATGTATTTTGATTTTGGAAAGGCATTTGACCAAGTATTGAATACAAACATTAAGACAGACTGCACAGTCAAATGGGTTCCTAACTTTGAACAGCAAGCTCTGAGTAATGAATCAGAAGAAATGCTGGAAAGATGGACTGAATTAACAAGATTAAATTTAACTGTAGATTCAAATGAATGGCCTAGATCACTCTTTAAAATCGCAACTATATGCATATAATAAACTTCTGGCTTTCAGTTTGGATACATCAGTCTCCCTGTGTGGAATAACTGATTCATTGGGTTTTCTTCTTATGTTTCCCAAGTATAAATGTAAACCCTGGTACTACAGTGAAAAAAAATCCACCAAGCATGGAGTACAAGAGGCCTGACTTAAGTACAGTTCATGTGAAAAAGAACAAAGCTTGAGCTGACTTCGAGCTCAACATGAGTCAACAGTGTGATATGACTGCCAAAAAAGTTAACGTAAGCTTAGCCACGAACAACAGAAGTATAGTGTCCAGAACAAGAGAGTTGCAGCTTTACTGTATTCTCTGCATGCTGTGCTGGATACCACACTTCTAGAATGATAGGCTCCATCCCCAGGACACCCTACTTAGGAGTGATACTGACAAAACAAGCACAATTCCATGACAGGAAGTGACCAGAATGGGAAAGGACCTAGAAAACAAGCCCTCGAGACTGAAAAAACTAAGACTATTTCTCCTGGAAAAGCTAAGTCTTGGGGGAGAGATACTGAATATCTGATGAGCTGCTGGTGACAAAGTTCAGACCTAATAGGACACATAGCAAAGCAGATTTGGTGTCATACAAACAGTACCCAAAACAGAATGGGCTGCTTCAGCATTGGGGACATTCAGGTAATGCAATTGTTATCAACTCTGGCTACACAATAGAAAACACCTGGGAACAGTTTTAAATCTATCAATGCCCAGGCCCCACCCCTAACCAATTAAATCAGAATCCCTGGGATTGGGCCTGGGCAATGGTAGGTATTAAAAGCTTTCCAGGGGTTTCTAGCATGCAGCTACACTTAGGAATGACCAAGGTAAATACAGTCAGGGTGGCTACCTGTCTGTGTGTGGTATAGTGTAGAGGGGATTCCTTCTCAGAAGCCTGCATTAGATTTAACTTGTTAACATTATCCTCTATGATCATGAAGATTAGCTCTCTTTGCAAATATTTGAGAAGAAATCAAGTTTAAATGGCACAGTCTCTTAAAGGGAAGAATTTAGGTTGAGTTATAATAGCTAGCCTATTCTATTCGTGAATAACTGCTTTCAGTGATTTAAGCATTACCATCTTTGAGGAAAAGGACAACAGTATCGGCATGTTTACACGTTGATAAATTTAAACAATTTAATTCCAAAGTTTGTAAAATAAATTTAAAATATGCTAACATTCAAGAGTTCTCAAGTTAATTTCATGATAAAATATTCTTAAAATCAAGCAGAAGCTCCCTTGTAGTTTGAATGGTCTCTGCCACTAGTAGCTTATCAGATGTACATGATAAAATGTTATATTTTCCTACTTTAAATATTTTCTAAAATGTTTTATAACATAATAGCCTGCACCAATATACAGTCCTCCGTATTTCCTCCAGTGTTGGTTATATTCTTATTCTTAATCCTACTCTTCTGACCACTGAATAGAGGCATTTATACACATTTCCTAATCTCCTTTGAAAAAGATACATCCAGAGCCTTCTGGTCTTAATATAGGTCAGGCAACTACTGTAGTGGGTGGGGTTATGAGTCTAAATTTTAGTGACCCCCTCCAGATTTTTCCACTTACATATAACACACCCTCTAAACTTTAAAACTTTCACTTTAGGTTACAGTAAGTCATCAACCATTTCCTTTTACTTTCGCATCTGTCAATGCAAAAAGCTCCAAATGATCTGAAGCTTCTTCTAGGCTACTCAAAGTCTCTCTCATTAATCTTTGTCATGTGGTTCTAAATAACGAGAGAGATATAATGAGAGAGATATTAAACAGGATCATCTTGTTTACAGACAACCACCACCAAAAGAGTCTGGAATAACGCCGTGGATTTGACTAGATGGATTCAGAGTGAAGGAGCTTTTCAGGAGTCCTGATGTGGGGACCAAGCATACAGTTAACATTTTACCAATAGCTGGCTAACTGTACCACGTTCCAAGTAATGACTGCCCTTTCCATATCAAAACACTAGAAAGAACTACGACCTTACAACCATCTGAGCAGCTGCTGGGTGGACAGTCTGCTCCACAGCCAACAGTCACCTTTCCATTTTTCAAGCACATACCTCTCACAGAAATGTTTTCAGTGCAGCAGTCTACAGAGCTGGTTATAACACCGGCACGATGTGACAACAAAATTCATGATGATTTTGCTTTTTTAGCCTGCCCCTTTTTTTTTAAATTCTTCCCTCCCCCTTCATCCCGCAAAGAAAACCAAACCAATGATACTTCCACAAAACCTGACTCAGACTTATGAATATAATGCTTTCAGTGAAAGCAGACCAGCTTTATAGGAGAACAGCTTTCATGAGAAGCAGGAAGCTGATCTGAGCAGCAGAGAGCAGGAATGGGGCGGAGCAGAAAGGAACTGAGCTGGGGGGGAGCGAGCACAGACCGTCCTGGCTGCTTCTAGTTACTTATCAACAGTTTCAGCTTATAGCACAGATTTATGAACAGGGTGAGCATCGGTCCTGCCATACCTTTTCTTTCTTTTACGAATCTCTGTCAATCTGGTAAACTATTACACGGGATAGTGAGGCCTTACAGACTCGCCAGAGCCCAGTTGCAGGGAAATGATGTAAGCTTCCCACCTCCCACCAGCTCCTGCTCTGCCAATCCACCTCTATTCTGACCTGTTAACATCCCCTCCCTCCCCCAGTGCCACTGCCGTGGGGCGCCCCGGGCCCCAGGCTCGCCTGGCTGTGTCCTACTGTGCAGCAGAAAGTATTTGCCAGGGGATAAGGAGCATTTTTGTTTTGAGAAAAGTCTTCAATGAAAAAAGTAAATACCTCTCTATTTAAACAATAATGCTGAGTTGACAAAAGCTAGTCCCCAGTCGCCAGGAGAAATAATATTAAATAGGATGGTGGTAAAGAATGCAATTTAGCAAAAGGCAGCAGAAAGTGTGATGCAGCAATGGGTATAATAATGGGAGTTAGGAGACACCGGTTCTCCTAATACCACCTCGATGACCTTGAACAATCGGCTTAATCTCTCTGGTTTCATTTTCTGTAAAGGGAAAGAGTTAACGTAAATTACACCTGAGGTCTCTTGTGGTAATTTTATGAACTGATATGCAAAAGAGACAAATCGGGAAAAAAGTAATCTGACTGTTGCCAATTGTTTGTTGTTTACTCAAAATTGCACACAACTCCTTACACTGAGCTATTTAAAATACGCTTTGCCAAGGTGCTAGTAAATGTGAGTAGGACTAGCAAAAGATGTGTAGGAAAAAAGTTACAGGCAATTTGAGTGTTAATCCTGACCTGGAGAATTTATAGAGAATTAGGATTGTGAAGATTCATTCTCAGGAAAAGATGATTTATTAACAGATGCTTAGAAGCAATTAAGACCTTTAACATTAACCTAGACAACATAAACTATTTACCTTGGCCAGCACTGTTCTAAGTTTACAGGAGTGTGTGTGTGTGTGTGTGTGTGCGCGCGTGCACGCGCGCGCGCACACACACACACACACACACACACACACACACACACACACACATCGGGGGAGAATTTTTTTTTAATTAAGAGCCCACTGGTTACTAGGACAACAGTCTTCAAATTAGGTTAGGCAAACTCCTAGAAGTGCATAAGACTTTCCAAGGGGTATGAGGGGTATGCAGGCACATAGATGGTAAATCAATTTCCATATCAACCTTTGTAAGTACACTTATCTGCCTGAGAATGCCCCTAGAGAGTAGGTTCACCTGTCTCTTCCCCTCTTTTCCTATCCCCCCTCTCCCACTTTACAAAATCAAGGCACATAGTCATTCATCACAAACGTCACTCTGGGGCATTGCTTAAGGTAGGAAAAAACCTCTGAGCAGGACATAAGGGTACAATTAGAAATACTGGTAGCGGTAGCGAGGGGCTTCCCTGGTGGTGCAGTGGTTGAGAATCTGCCTGCTAATGCGGGGGACACGGGTTCGAGCCCTGGTTTGGGAGGATCCCACATGCCGAGGAGCAACTGGGCCGTGAGCCACAACTACTGAGCCTGCGCATCTGGAGCCTGTGCTCCGCAACAGGAGAGGCCAGGATAGTGAGAGGCCTGCACACTGCGATGAAGAGTGGCCCCCACTTGCCACAACTAGAGAAAGCCCTCGCACAGAAACGAAGACCCAACACAGCCAAAAATAAATTAATAAACTCCTACCCCCAACATCTTCTTTAAAGAAAAAAAAAAAGAAAGAAATACTGGTAGCGAAAAAGTGTGTGGCACTAACTCTTGCAACTCAGGTGGTTTTGCCAATTTTTTGCTTGGAATAAAATTGGAGGAGGACCTAATTTGGTTGTCAGCTGATAAATCATTAAAGACAATTTTAAATGATAGAGCACTGTGGTTTTGAATATAACTGAGGAGGAGTTCAAAGAACTGAGTGACACTGCTGTAATAATACTCTCATCCTCTTCAACATATTTATGTAAACAAAATTTCAGTGTATATATTAAAATGAATGAAAAGTATGCTGAACTCTTTCTGCAGTGAATAATATTCATGTGTTGATATATGAACTAACTAGAAGAAAAGTACCAATAATGCACTGAGATAAATTTCCAGTAAAATAATATTTTTCTCTAATATTATTTATCAAAATTTGTAATTCACATGTTATTTTGATCAACTGTGTACTAATAATCACTGTGATAAATATCTTTTAAAGTCTCATGATCACAAAAAATTAAATTTTGTCACCAGAAGTACCATAGGGTGATCAAAAATAGATTTTTTAAATGTAATAATACATAAGGATAAAATTTAGTGGGAAAAGTATAATAATAAAGACTTCAAGGAGAAAAATTCACACTAAAATCTGACTGTTAAAGAATAGTTTGTAAATGGATAGTGGTAGGTAAATATTAAACAGCTATGGTATTTGATTCAAGTAAATACATTTTAAAAGGCTATACCAATTTTATTAAGAAATGTCAACATTTACAATCAATGACGATTATATCATTAGCAAATGATTAAACCTATGACAAAATTTTTAAATGTCATTGAAGAAATATATGACAGAATCCAATAGTTTTCAAAATTCTTTTACTGCAGCAAAAATGTTTAAAGACTGGTGAACCCTTCTTCCAGTCCAGAGCACCTTTCAACTGTTACTAAGAGTTTAAAATAAATAAGTAAATAAATAATTTTTTTAAAAAAAGGACAGCAATCTAGAACCTCAAGAAATGAGCCACATGGAGCAACTAAGTTTTCCAGTTACCTGTGGTTATATTCTTTGAGTATCACAACCGTTTTGTCTAATTTTAAGCTATCATAAATGAAAATCTTCTCAAAATGGGGAACTTGAGACCACACCAACGTGATTTAACCGTTTATTAGTGTTTCCCAGACAATTATTACTAACACCAGTCCTGCAAAGTATTCATATGATGCCCCCAAGGCTTTTGCTGATCCTTGTGTTTGGCATTTTGCATTTCTGCCAGCAAGCAGGGGATGTGGGTTCAATTCCCGGCCCACCAATCACGAGCTGCCAGCCCCTAAGCCAAGGTGCTGAAACACCCTGAGCTACACCTTTCTTCCCTATAAAAATAAGTTCATCTCATTTTCTTAAACTATCTCACAAAACTGAGATGAGTTCACAGAAGTGAACATGCTTTACTTTAAAACTCCACACAGAGAAAACTTAGGTTCTCACTACTGAGTGCCTGCATGAAGCTCCCCTCTCCATTCTAACTGTGGAAATCAGCCAAAAAGCTAACTAAATCTGTTTAATTCTGATAAAAATGGTTTAAGTAAGGGATGGGTGTCTTCTATAAAATACATACATCAACTTAGTGACATTTATTTCCAGAGGTCATATGAGTTCTGGATCACTGATACTGATGGATGGCTGAGTGACATATAGAAAGATGTAACTCTATATATGTCCCATCCAAAACCTCAATCCGCTGATATAAAAAAAGATTCATGGAAAAGAGAGGCCTAACATTTTTAAGATGTGATGCTCATTCACCTTAGTACCAAGCCTATCACCCTCCCAACCACCAATATACAAATACATGTTGCTTTTATTAATTATCTGCTCACTAAAAGTTTTTTATTATTATGGTGTTTGGTAGTCCAAAACTTCAGTTCCCAAGCTACTGGTCCATCGAGTGCCCTAGAACCTTAGGTTCATTCCCAGAAGCACAAAATAAACCTTTCACTTTCAAAAGTAGCAAATAAAATTCAAATAACATCGAAGGGGAGATAAGGTTTTAAAGAGTTAACTGATACTACCTGTTCTATTTAAAATGTCCATATGGTAAGCTTACTCTATTCTATGAATTATTATGTGCTTACTATTATTACAGTCTCACTTGACCCTTGAAGCAATTCTAATATTATTTCCAGGCTACTGATTGTGAAACTGAACCTCAAAAGTATTGAAGTGATTTGCTCAACATCACAAATGAAAGCCAGAACTAGAACTCAATCCTGCAGATGGATAGTCCAGCAAAGTTTGCTGGTACATGTACTTGCCCCACTGAAACTGCTGGTATAATCAACAAAAACTGCAGTGAGAAGCTATGGCAGCATTCCTGCTCTTTTCTGTGTTTCCCATGGGGCATCATGGTTTTAGTCCAAAAAGCAGGCATTTTGGAATAGCACAGATCAGAGTTTGAATCCAGACCATGTGACTTGGGCGAGTTATTTAACTTTTCTAAGGCTCAATTTCCTCAATGAAAAGCATTTACCTCTGAAAGTATCAGGGCCCAGCAAAATGTCCCTTTCAACTCCTGAACTGCAATTCTATTCCACTGGCAAATCTTCAGTCTCATGCTCATGCCATGTTATTGCTGAGTTCCTGTGGATAACTGTGTTTGGGGCTTTTAATCTACATTATTTTCCTCTGTGCCTTCTGTCTAAATCTAAAACCTGGTTTTTTTCACTTAAAGTGACTGCTGGATATCTCAGTTTACCTATTTCCCTCAGGCAGAGTTAGGCTGCATTCCATGTGTTCCCAAAAGCTCTGCATATGCCACTATTACAGCATGGATGACTCTCATTTGTGACTAAAGATCTCATTACCCTGTGAGATCCCACAGAAAAGAATCCACGTTTTGCTCATCTTCACAACCCCAGCATCTAGTACACTGTGTTGCACTCAATAAATGTTGAAAGATCAGCTGCAAGTTTTCAAACCTGTTTTTTGTCTCCTTCAAGGTTTCCTTTGCCACTGTCTCTTTAGATAGTGATAATCTTGGATCACCAAAAGTGATTAGGATTTAGAGGATTAGTGATTACTCCTCTGGCAACTGGCTGGGGAAATAAAAAGGAAACAATCCTGGGTTGATGTTTCAGTACCCACTTTCCTGAATATGCCCAGATTCTGTTTTCAGACAAAAGATATGCCTTAGGGTCATGATCACTTAAAATTTTTTGACTAGCTCAAGGGGCTTTGTTTACCCCATAATATCCAGCAAAGTGCCTAGCACAAGGTCAATGTCAGATAAACACTTTTTATATTGGTTAACTGACAGCTGCTATTGGAACTGCCATAGGCCAAATGCAGAAGATCCCTGAACTACCAACAAGGGTGTTAAAAGATTTAGCAAAACACCAGTTAGTCTCTAATTTCAGATAATTAGCTTTTTAGAAATGTGAAACTATGATTAAATATAGTCAGACAATAAAAATTCCCCCAAATATCATACTTCTATCTTTTCCATATGGAGGTCTTTGAAAAGTATAGTGCTAAGAGAACTTCCTAACCTTAATCTGGAAAAGAACACTCTCTCATAAACTATATGGCACAAATTAACAGAAACTGTTGGTGCTTTAAGGTATGTGTATAGGAAGGAGACTCGGGATCAGTGATAAAGTAATACTCCTGCAATTCCCCAAATCTGATTCTATTTTGATAAATCTAAACATACCTATTTGAAAAAGTTACAGGGGGCCCAGAGGGGTGGGAGTTCTGAAAGTTGCACGTGTCCCTTTTGTTAATAAAGCCTGCGCTTGTGCATACTGGTAAATATAGTAAAATAAACTTTAAAGTAAAACTTTAGGTTGTATGCAAAGATCTATCTTTAAATGTTTCAAGTTCCCCTAAGATTTCCTTGCATTATTAGCCTTCAAGAGACATTAAGGCTGAGCATTCTGTTCAATGCTAAGGCAGCTATTATACTAAAAATCATCTTAAGATATTTTTAAAAATCAGCAATCTCTCAGAGAACACCTGGTGATCTTAACAAACCTTTTTTTAACCCAAGACA
Source organism: Grampus griseus (assembly GCF_964374135.1). Classification (NCBI taxonomy): domain Eukaryota; kingdom Metazoa; phylum Chordata; class Mammalia; order Artiodactyla; family Delphinidae; genus Grampus; species Grampus griseus. The sequence continues at coordinate 89,575,140 of NC_138998.1, forward strand.
TTAAGAAAAATATATATATATAGTATAGTAAGTAGATTACATTTTACAGGCCCATAGGCTTATAAGTTTTCCCAAATGTCAAACTCATACTATACTGAGAGATTATTAACTTTGTGATGGAATTAATCTCTTTAATATAAAAGCCACAGTCATAGCTACCATATAATCAAAATTAAGTTATATACACAATGCCAAAAAAATTCAAAGTAACATTTTTTTGTGTCATAATGATTATAAAGGCTAAATGGTATATATTCACCAGTAAGTTACAGATTCTCCTCACCACATACATTCAAATATTCTTTTATTATCTTCATGAAATCTTAATAAGAACATTTAAATTACCTAAAGTATTCTGCTCAAGGAAATATTTCTATTAGTATTAAGACCCTTGAAAATAGAATGTTACTAGGTATGGGATTTGTATTCTCCTTTTAACTGCATGCTATTACTAACAGGGGTAACATTCATTGATTTTTTTTTTCTTTTTTAAATTTTATTTTTTTTATTGAAGTATAGTTGATTTACAGTGTTGTGCTCATCTCTGCTGTACAGCAAAGTGACTCCGTTATACACATATAGACATTCTTTTTTTATATTCTTTTCCATTATGGTTTATCACAGGATACTGAATATAGTTCCCTGTGCTATACAGTAGAACCTTGCTGTTTATCCATTCTATATATAATAGTTTACATCTGCTAATCTCAAACTCCCAGTCTTTCCCTCCCCTATCCTGCTCCACCTTGGCAACCACAAGTCTGTTCTCTATGTCTGTGAGTCTGTTTCTGTTTTGTAGATAGGTTCATTTGTGCCATATTTTAGATTACACATATAAGTGATACCATATGGTATTTGTCTTTCTCCTTCTGACTTACTTCACTTAGTATGATAATCTCTAGTTGCATCCATGTTGCTTCAAATGGCATTATTTCATTCATTTTATGGCTGAGTAGTATTCCATTGTATATATGTACCACATCTTTATCCATTCATCTCTTGATGGACATTTAGGTTGTTTCCATGTTTTGGCTATTTTGAATAGTGTTGCCATGAACATAGGGGTGCATGTATCTTTTTGAATTATGGTTTTGTCTGGGTATATACCCAGGAGTGGGATTGCTGGAGCATATGGTAATTCTATTTTTAGTTTTCTGAGGAACGTCCACACTGTTTTCCACAGTGGCTGCACCAACTTACATTCCTACCAACAGTGTAGGAGGGTTCCCTTTTCTCCACACCCTCTCCAGCATTTGTTATTTGTAGACTTTTTAATGATGGCCATGCTGACTGGTGTGAGATGGTACCTCACTGAAGTTTTGATTTGTATTTCTCTAATAGTTAGTGATGTTGAACATCTTTTCATGTGTCTACTGGCCATCTGTATGTCTTTGGAGAAATGTCTATAAGGTCTTTTGCCCATTTTTTGATTGGGTTGTTTGTTTTTTGTTGTTGAGCTGTATGAGCTGTTTGTATATTTTGGTGAACATTCATTAATTTTTATAGTTCCTTATAAAACAAGTAAATCATATTTAGTAGAAATATATTTTCTCAAATCAGATTACATATATTATTTATTTGCATGTTTTTTAACCTGATAACTTTTCCAGAGAAAAGCTGTTTTTCTATTATCCTCTAACATCTCTCTAGCTCTATGAGGTCTCAGGTTTGAAAGTCATAATTTGTCAATGTTTTAGCAAGTCCCTTGATACAGAGATATCTAAGATGGGTCTACAATACACAAGGTTTTACTGATGGAAATTTAGCAAGCATATTTTACAATATATTTTCACTTAAGAGAAAAACCACTGAGGTAAACATTTCCATTTTACAGAGAAAGACACTAAGCTCCGTAGAGGCCAAGCAACTCACATACTAAATAAGCTTTAAAAGGAAAGATTTGAGTTAGGTTTTCTTTCTTGAAATCAGGTGCTTTTAGCATATACTGGAAAGTTTAAAAATACATTTGTTCTTCAATGAAGAATAAAATTTGGGGGAGCAGGGAATTCCACATGCTTCTCAAATGCCTCCTGCTTCTCCTCCCCTTTAAAGCAGCTGTTTCTGCATCATATTGGACTTGCACTGCTCCCCGAATTCTCTAGCTATTGTTTTGATCTCTTTCATTATAACTTTTTTCATTGTCCTATGAAAAATGAAGAATGTTATCTATGTTTTGTTTTTTGTTTTTTGTTTTTAGATAGGCATTATAGTTTTAAAAAGAAGAAAGGCTTCTTCTAGAACTTACAAGCACCAAAGAGAAGGGAAATATACCTTGAAAGCTAATGATGTGATTCTACACTTAATCTATGATTCTGTCCTTAAGATTATAGGGGAAAAAACCCATCCAGAATGGCATTAACCTTTAGGAAATTGGCCACTTCCCAAGAGTGGATAATGCATGGAAGCTGGAGGTATTATGGGTTGTGTTAAGGAGGCAAGGTCACAAAAGGTCAGTAACTAAGTTTCCGGCAATACTGGGGCACGCAAAGTTGTGACTTCTGTTGGAACCATACACAGCCTGTGCTTTTATTGATGAGTGGAACCCCTGACCTCGCACTCCCGAACAGCTTAATTCCTACTATCTGTCCCAAACCCCAAGTGCTGGTTGTAGGCCCACTGGCATGGCTTTTTATGATAGACTAAGTAATAGGTAAATAAGCTCTCAGATGTGAAACACTGCCCAACATGGTCACTGCAAGAGGGATTCATCTATGTAGGTAGGAAGTGCTCTGGATAAAGGTTAAACTCTAAAATGATTTAAAGAAATAAGAGAGGGAGTGGTAAAATAAGAGAGATGAAGATTTAGAAAACTGAAATACAATAGATACGTGTATAGGAACATAGATAAATAATTTTGTTTATAATATAAAACATATATCTAATTATTTCAGTCATAAAATCTTCATGCTTAAAGCTGATACACCCTTACTGGTCCCACGGAATGGTTATTTATAAAAATATTTTCAGAAGTGTTTACAAGAAATACTTCCTCTTTGAAACTGTAAAACTCATATTGTACTTGTGAAGTAATATATTCCTGGGAAAAAATGAAAGGATTAGGATCTGTAGAAAGGATGAAGGGACCAAATTACACCCCAAAATGTTGGAAAGCACTAAAACAAAGGCATAAAGGAACTAATCAAAATTCATGGAGCACAAGGCAAAATTTCCAGCCAACTGTGAAAATCACACTTTTGAAACAAATTTTGTTTTGCTAGATCTTGTCCTTTCTTTAAATACACCTATGTGCCTTTTTTGTGATTAAGAAGGCCAAAATTCTCAATTCTGAGATATTTCTGTACTTGAACAACAGGTTAACTGTCCTTTGATATCTTCCCAGAGAAAATGAAGAGCACGATTCTACTTCCGAAACTTTGAAAAAGAACTGCTATGTGGTACTGCTCAAAAACTAAGCCAACACTTAGGCTTTCATGCTTCCTCTGGTGGAACTTCTTGAAACAGTGCCAAGAATCATTTGATCACGTAAACCAGTGCTGATGAGTTAGAAGCAGCTGGAGTATATGAATCAGTGGTCATTTCTCTGTTACATTTTTGTTTTCAAATAATTATCTGGAGAACCAAGTAACTTGATCAAAAAGGCACACTGGAAACAAAATTAGGAGGCAGAAAACCTAGAGAATAGTTCTGAATTAGGATTAAACTCCTTCAACTGTTCTCTATTTTTTTCTATAGCTTTGTTTTCTCAGTCCTCTTATAAGATTTTGGAGAGTAAGGAACCAAGTACATTTCTACCTTCCTAAACACAACAAGATAATGGTCAAATAGCATATGTTCAAAAGACATTTACTCATTGAGTGTAATTAATAAGCTCAAATAATAAAATGTTTCCTTACTTTTCCCCCACTAAAATCAAGTATGCATTAAAAATAGGAGAAATTGCATAAAATGATTTCTAAAGATTCAAATACAATGCATCAAAAAAGCTAAAGGGAAGTTTCATGGGGCAGAGTACAATAAATGCAGAAATGGAAATAAATGTGTGTAACACAACAGCCCTAATTCTTACAACACAGATGTTCTTTGTAAACACCATTTATGTTTTTTTAAACTAATTTAGGAGATTTAATTTCTTATATTCATGAATGTTCACTAGTAGACTATATACAGTATATGATTTTAAACTGAAATAAATATTGCCCACAATCACATCACTCCATAGTGATTTTTGACTCCCTGCCTTTTTTCTTTGTAACCCCGAAGCCTGCCATGCCTTTACATCATGCTATATGTTCAATTTTTACCCCATTCTTGCACATTTCAATCAGAGAATAGGACATGAGAAAGGCAAGAGTTGAGAGGAAAAGGTAAGTGGGTATTAAGAAATAAGAACAAAAAGATAAACAGCCAAATCATTCAGGACTTTCTTAGTCATGGTAAGGAGTGTGTATTTATCCTAAGAATGATGAGAATTCAGTATAGGAGTAATAAGATTAGATCTGCATTTTGGAAGGCCCCCCCCCGCCCCCTGGCAGCAAGGGGAGGAGGGTGGACAGAAAAGGGGCAAAACTAGAGGCAGGGACACTTTTTAAGAACTTGCTTAGAGACTTCTCTGGTGGTCCAGTGGTTAAGACTCTGCTCCCAATACAGGGGGCCCAGGTTCAATCCCTGGTGAGGAAACTCAGATCCCGCACACTGCAAGTAAAAGATCCTGCAACGAAGATCCCGAGTGCCACAACTGACCCGGCACAGCCAAATAAATTAAATAAATAAATAAATTGAAAAAATTGAAGGAAAACAAAAAAAAAGAACTTGCTTAAATTACACAGGCAAGTAATGTGGTGGTCTGTATTAGGATGGGGCCAGTAAAGAGGAGGAGCCATGGATCAATTCCAGAGATGCAAAGGAAGTAGAATCAACTAGACTTGATGATTAAACGTATCAGGGTAGCAGATGGGAAGACAGGGAAAGGGAAGTTTTACTATAAATCCTTCCTGAGGAGTATTTTTTTAAATGACGAGCTGTAATAGTTATAAACTTGCTTTTCTTTATATGCTTGCCTTTATACAGGTATTCCTAAACAATACACCGTTTAAATCTGCCAGCTTCTGAACTCTAGATAAGTAGAATATTCTTCTGTAACTTGCTCCCTTCTCTCAGGATTATATGTCTGATATTCATCTGGGTGCTTGTGTTTACCTCTTTCGATTATATGGCCAAATGTTGAATGAATATACCAAAATTAACTGTTCTAGTAAATGAATGATATGCAAAAAAAATTTTTACCCCATTCTTTTTTACTCACTTATGTTAGTTTTAGGAAAAATAACGTAAGTATTTCCTAATGTTATTAAAAATATAAATGAACATAATCTTAACGGCTGAATTTTTTTTTTTTTAACTGGAATTGGGAAACTCAGGAACAGAGAAGTTAAGCATCTTGAACAAAGTTACCAGATTTACAGATAGCAAACTGGGATTTGAACCTACAGTGCGTGATTCCACAGCCCTTGCTAGTAACCAAATTGCTTCTTCTGTTTATGCGATGTATGTTTGCCACACCCCTCCCCTCGTCCCACCTACATCTCATTCAACTGCATTAGCTTCCAGCTTCTCTCCAACACGAGAAAGGGCTACTCAATCCAGGCTGGCTTCTTTACTGATCCTCCTACTGTCTACCTTTCCGACCCCCATCCCTGTGCTCCAGGCCACTTTTCTTACTTTGTGACCATGTTGTTCATATAGTTCCTTCTGTCAGTCACTTCCTCCTTTTCTACCTCCTCAAAGCCTGACCACCTTTTAATACCTGGCTCATGTCCCCTCCCCTCCATAAGGTCTTACAATTAAAACCTTCATTCAAATCATTCAGTAATTACTTATTTAACACCCACTGTATATCAGGCACAGCTCTGAATACTAGGATAGAAAGGGGAATGAAACAGACAAGGCTTCTACTCTCAAAGGAAGAACAGAAGATAAACAAGTTAAAAAATAATTTTTCAGTGATAAAATATTATGAAAACAAGGTGATTTCTGTACTATTTCTGCTTGGCTTTCTGCCAGCTTCCTGTAAAACTGTAAATCATTGAAGGCAAGGATTCAACCTTTTGTCTAAAGCCTGGCATACAATAGGTACCTCAGTGATCAGTGACTTAATACGTGTACAAATGAAGAGAATGGATGACTGGATGGAATGACGGATGGACGGAGGGATGAATGAATGAACAAGCAACTGCCTCAAACTGTGACTAAACCATTCCGTCTCTAAGTTTTGCTTTCCCCAACTAAATTGTTCCCCCGACTAGACTTGAGGGTCAAGAGCCTAGAGTCTGAAAATCTGTACTGGTCTGGCCTGCCCAGTGAAGGTGAAAATGAATCAACATAGGGCAGGCACCTCCAGTTAAGGCGTGATCCCCACTATTTCTTATCCTCTTACCCAATGCCCATTTCCCATAGTCAGGCTCCCTGCCTGGTTCCTGCAAGCATCTGCCCCCATGCAGTTACCTTTAGGACAAGGTCCCAAATTTTCATAACTAATAGTAAATAGAAAATTGAAAAACTCCATAACATAATCTTAACTAATTCTTTAGGAATTGTGAGAATAGCAATTTCTAGCTCAGATTATCTAGAACTACAAGAAGTTCTGAATCATCCTAATATGCGGCTAAATTCTCAAAAGCTTACCAAAACGAATTTCATTTTTCTTTAAAAATGCTAATTTAAGTTTTCAAAACATTCTGAAGAAGTGGTGGAATATAGTTTTAAATTAAAGCAGGATAAAATGGCCAAGCTCTCAACAGTGTGGAATTACTTGCTTACATCATTGGACACAATAATCACAGACCACAAACAAGGACACTGTTTACTTAGCCTTGACAACAAAAATAAATCCACAGACAACTCTGTAGACCCCAGTCTAATGAACACAGTCTTAATAGTTCAACATTCACTTTAGGTGCACATTTAATTGTCAACAATATTATAAGCATAAATGCAAACTTTGTGACAAAAATCCAACAGTAATGGTCAGTTATAAATAAGTTAACTAACCAGGGCACCCAGAAAATACATTATTTCTTTTGTAATAATCATTAAGTGAAACATTAAAAAAAATTTTTTTTTCTCATTAAGAGCTAGCTAACCCCTGAGGATGTGCCCATCACTTGACTTAAGTTTAAGAAACACAGATCTAAAAAATACAATTAAGGGTATCTCTCCAAAAATGAATTCATGTTTATTTGTGATATGGGCACATATATATGTACAACAAACTGAATACTTTAATCAGAGTTCATTCCTGATTAATATTCAAACGCTAGTGATTCTTAAAACATTAAAACTTTACATTCCTCTGCCCATCAGCCACAGTTCTCTGATGAACAAATAGTTAATGTACATAAATAAACTCTTTAAAACAGCAGCTTACTGATTACTGTTACTTAAGAGAACCATGTGGATGAATTATCTTGGCCAAATAATTATCTTCTATTTATTTGATATTAACTTCCGATTTTGCATTGGGATTTCTTAAAGTGAGAACATTTGTTTAATATTAAAGTTATATGAAAGAGCATCTGAAAAAATATCTGAAAGTTGATCTTTTATTGTTCACTAACAAAATGCCCAAAAATTATAATAAAGTGTAACCCTAACCAACAAGAGTTAATGCAGATTGAAATCTGAAGAGTCTGGAACCTCTTAGTTTAGGGGTTACTGAACTCTTTTGTGAAATAAACATAATACAACCAAATATCTTATCTTCTTGCATCTCCGTACTGTGCTTTAATAACAATTAAAATAAGTCCACTTTTTAGTTATCCAGAGAGTCTTAATTATATAAAACACAGGTTTCCTATTCAGGAAATATTTCTCTTATTATTTCAAGTGCCTCATGCCAATTTAGCATCACTAAAAATTATAAATTTTGATAAAATATTTTCCAAAGAAACTAACGAACCATAGAAAAATAAATAAGATTGTATTTTTGTGGTACTGAGTTAGCTAAAAGCCACAAAATTGGAAAAGAAACACTTCTTATAAACATCATAATTATAAAAACTTAATAATTTAAAGACTTGAATTGTACTTGCTTTCATATATAAAGTATGGGCCTTTCAAGAAGCTATTTTTTCCTACTTGGAAATAAAGATATTTCCTTTTTATCTTAGCATAAATAACTAATTCCAATTCCAAGCTCCCAATTCCATCTCCAGGTACTATTCTTTCTCTCTTCCTCCTTTCAAAATAACACTTATCAAAACACTTGTCAACAGCAACCATCACCTTTTCTCCCTTCCTACTTGCTCCTCAACCCACTGCTATATGGCTCTCACCCTGCTCCAGCTCTCAAAACTGACTCTCCATGAGATCACCAGTGGCCTGAACATGCTAAATGCAGGGGTGGATTTACATCCTCACCTTACTGTTTCTTCTGCTTGAGTTACTGACTTGACATTCTCCTGGTTTCCCTTCTGGCTCCCTGACCAGTCCTCAGCCCCAAACTGGTTCATGCCATCCATCTGCCCTCTTCGAGGCCTTATTCCTATACATTCCCCTGCATTTCTGTCTCCCAAAGGCCTAACAATTCTTAAGATTTCAACTGAAAACACTTGCTCAAAGAAGCCTGCCCTGCTTCTGCAGCTTTGGTCAGCTACCCAACTGTAATTTTCTTACTACCCCATTCTTTTATTCTTGAGCATTTATGATTATTTGAATTAAAATAATTGTATAAGTAATTATTTGATACCAACAGCCTTCACTGAAATGTAAGGGTAGGGACTGTGATCTCTAGTGCCCAGCACACAGCATTCTACACATGAACATTTGAAGGAAGGAAGGGAGAAAGGGACAGAGGGAGGAATGAGTTTCACAAACTAAATTAAAAACTATTAACTTTGATTCTAAATAGTAAACTAAAGAAAAAAAATAGCATCATTTCAATAATCTGATTCAGGTGTTATAAACGAGCCAACTGTGAAATCAGCTGAATTTCAGACAAGTAATATTAGAGATACTATGTATAATTTAAAGTACAATTTATCCTGAATATTGAAATGACTGGCACTTAAAACAACCACAGCCCTATAAAAAAATAGTTCCAGAAATCAAAACTGAAGACTGTTTTGCAGAATCATTAATCCTCTCAGGCTCAGTAGAAATCAGGCTATACATGAAGAAAACCATAAACATACTGGAATAAATATTTCTGGTTTTTGTCTTTTGTGGGGTTTTTTTGGCCTGGCCAAGACACATGTGGGATCTTAGTTCCCTGCCCAGGGATCGAACCCACGCCCCCTGCAGTAGAAGCGCGGAGTCTTAACCACTGGACCACCAGGGAAGTCCCTGGAATAAATATTGCTTAAACCTGAATTAACATTTTAAAACTACTCTCAATGACTCAGTTTGCTTCTTAACATGATAAAGGAAGCATTAATTACTACAAATACCTAGTATACTGTGCTGTTCATAATAAGGTGTAAATCATTCACGCTCAGTCTACTCATTCATAAAATAAGCAGTTGAGTAGCTGATCTGCAAGTTCCCTTCCAACCTTTTTGAAAGTTAAGAGTTATACCAAGAAACCTAACACAGCAACATCCCAGTTAATCTGAAAGTCTGCTTCTGAGTCTCTTTTAACTATTTGAAATACAAAGGATTAAAGCCTAAAAAAAACATTAAAAGCCCTCTGAGTAGTCAAGATTTGTTTTTATTAATACACAACAAGTCACATATATTGAAGGCAGGCCTTTAAACTTCACAACACCTTGATTTTTATTTTGATCCCTGTTGCAATATGCTTCATTAACTACTAAACAAATCATATAACTAGGCTGCTAACAGCCTTGAGAAGGGTCAAAAATGTAATGAGATAGGAAAAATGGAACAAGAAAAAATATTAAAGCACAGTTCATTCTCTAAAGACCAGCAACGCAGAGAGGATTTAGTGAAGCAAAGAGCACAAGTTACCTCCATAGCTTATTATACTACACCATTCTATTAATACTAACAGCAATAATGATAATTTTGAATTACCAAAACAGTAAAATTATGTTTGTTATATTCTATTTAGCAAGGTAGGAAAATATATCATCATTGAAATGTTTAAAATTTAAACTTACATTTTCTTTAAAAGTTAAAAACTGTTAAAAACAACGGGTCCTAGAACTTAAACTACCAAGCACTACACTTTAACTGGTACATTATAGTCCCAGAGACAAAACATTAACACAGGAGGTATTATCTTATTTATATGCCAACAGCTTTAAGGTAGGAAAAGTTCTTTAAAGTAAGTAAAGAACTGCTTTCCACTCATGATGTAAAACAAACACAGAAAACAAGAAACAGGGAGAAGACTCTCTTTTGTTGAAATTTATGTCTGGAAGCTCTCTTAAAATGAGTACTAATTGTTTGGCATTTGGGTGACTCCGGGTTTTCAAAGATGGCTACTTAACTGGCATACTAAGACAATCTTTCAACAAAAAAAGAAATAATTTCAATGCTTTTGTAAAAAACATCAATACCTTTTTAAAATATCCTAGTTTTATAAACATTGGCTGGATACTTGGATAAAACTAAATACAATGTGACCTAAAAACAAAACAGATGGGTGAAGGTGGTCACCTGGCACAAACTTACAGGAAAAAACAGAAAAATGTCATGAAAAAAAAACTTTACACATATTTAATATGTGTGCTGAAACTTAAGGTAAATACTGAAGAAATTTTTGCCGCATGTTTCCAAAAGTATACAATCTTGCTAACTGTTTACTACCTATGGAAAGTACTTTAAAAAATACTTCTACCAAGTTAATGTGAATATTTTATTAAACAGAAAGTTTGCCAAAATACCTAATGCCCTAACAAGCTAAAAAGAAACTACTGCTTCTGCTGAAATCTTTGAAATAAAGAATTTTTAAGTTAGAGATTCTTTTTATAAATGAATATTTTGGCTTATATATATGTGTATTATACTTAAATGTACATTATAAAACATGTTTTATAAATATGCAGCTACAGATGTAGTAATACTGTATACAAATTAATAGAATCTGAATTTTATTTAAAAAACATTTTAATGATAGTAATTATAATTATAAAGCATTATTCTTTTCTAAAAATATCAGACTACTCGTTAGAGGACATAGTTCTTGATTAAGAATTAGATTTAATAAATTCTATAAATTCTGCCCTGTGGTTGATAGATTGTACTCTTTACGTAAAATTTGTAAGCTAACTTATCTTAAATTCCTAATTCCAAAGTAAAAGAAACAGCTAACTCAAGGATGTTAAGTATGGAGGATGTATGCGATGTATAAAAACCTGAACAACGTCAGTTCATGCCCACAGCAGAGGAGACTAATCAGCAAAACACTAATTATAATTTGGAGTATCATTCCATTCTCAAATCTACCTTTTAAAAACTCTGCTTAATTCCACAATTATTACCTGTCTAGTATGTACAAAGCACCCGTGCAAGACAGAAGAATGAAAAAAATATTCAGACTTGGTAGGAGCAGGGCACAAATACAGGATCACAGAAGAATAATTCCCAAGTCTAGGAATCCTGACACTGGCCTGTAACACCAAAAAAGATTCAGTATAAACAGGGAAACAACTATTCCTTTCCTAAATGTGGGGTAAAGGTATTAAGTTTCTCTTTTATCCATTCAACACTTCAGAACTTAAGTGTGATTACTCTTGAAAAGCTCAGTAAGTGAAAATATGATTAAAGGGATTTTAAGGCAAAACTAGCAGCTTCTATAAAAAATCAGAAGCTTGGTTTAAATTTGCTCCTTGCTAAGTACAGATTGTTCTTTAAGCAAAACATTCAAGGATTCACTTACGAATAACAATTTAAAAGGTTAGCAACAGACTAGGTATCAGGTAGACTTTAGGTCTTCCATATTTAAACATTTATTTGCATAATTACTTACAGAAGACTAAAATCATGAAATTTTGTGTCTCAATAAAAATACTGACTAGGGCTTCCCTGGTGGCGCAGTGGTAGAGAGTCCGCCTGCCGATGCAGGGCACACGGGTTCGTGCCCCGGTCTGGGAAGATCCCACATGCCGCGGAGCGGCTGGGCCCGTGAGCCATGGCCACTGAGCCTGTGCGTCCGGAGCCTGTGCTCTGCAACGGGAGAGGCCACAACAGTGAGAGGCCCGCGTACTGCAAAAAAAAAAAAAAAAAATCTTCCAAAAAACAAAAGTCCAGGATCAGAAGTCTTCAGAGGTGAACTCTATCAAACAATTAGAGAAGAGCTAACACCCATGCTTCTCAAACTCTTCAAAACAATTACAGAGGAAGAAACACTCCCAAGTTCATTCTATGAAGCCACCATCACCTGGGTACCAAAACCAGACAAAGATATCACACACACAAAAAAAATTACAAACCAGTAACACGGATGAACATAGATGCAAAAATCCTCAACAAAATACTAGCAAACAATATCCAACAACACATTAAAAGGATCATACGCCATGATCAAGTGGGTCTTATCACAGGGATGCAAGGATTCTTCATGTGCAAATCAATCAATATGATACACCGTATTAACAAATTAAAGAACAAAAACCATATGATCATCTCAATAGATGCAGAAAAAGCTTTGCACAAAATTCAACACCCATTCATGATAAAAACTCTCCAGAAAATGGGCATAGAGGGAACCTACCTCAACAGAGTAAAGGCCATATATGACAAACCCACAGCAAACATCATTCTCAAAGGTGAAAAACTGAAAGCATTTCCTCTAAGATCAGGAACAAGACAAGGATGTCCCCTCTCACTACTATTATTTAACATAGTTTTTGAAGTCCTAGCCATGGCAATCAGAGGAGAAAAAGAAATAAAAGAAATACAAATTGGAAAAGAAGAAGTAAAACTGTTACCGTTTGCAGATGACATGATACTATACATAGAAAATCCTAAAGATGCCACGAGAAAACTACTAGAGCAAATCAATGAATTTGGTAAAGTCACAGGATACAAAATTAATGCACAGGGCTTCCCTGGTGGCGCAGTGGTTGAGAATCTTCCTGCTAAGGCAGGGGACACGGGTTCGAGCCCTGGTCTAGGAGGATCCCACATGCCATGGAGCAACTAGGCCCGTGAGCCACAACTACTGAGCCTGCACGTCTGGAGCCTGCGCTCTGCAACAAGAGAGGCCGCGATACTGAGAAGTCCATGCACCACGATGAAGAGTGGCCCCTGCTTACCACAACTAGAGAAAGCCCTCACACAGAAACGAAGACCCAACACAACAAAAATAAATTAATTAATTAATAAACTCCTACCCTCGACATCTTCTTTAAAAAAAAAAAAAATTAATGCACAGAAATCTCCTGCATTCCTATGCATTAACAACGAAAAATCAGAAAGAGAAATTAAGGAAACAATCCCATTTATCACTGCAACAAAAAGAATAAAATACCTAGGAATAAACCTACCCAAGAAGATAAAAGACCTGTATTCAGAAAACTATAAGACACTGATGAAAGAAATCAAAAATGACACAAACAGATGGAGAGATACACCATGTTCTTGGATTGGAAAAATCAATATTGTGAAAATGACTACACTACCCAAAGCAATCTACACATTGAATGCAATCTCTATCAAATTACCAATGGCATTTTTCACAGAATTAGAACAAAAAAATTTACAATTTATATGGAAACACAAAAGCAATCTTGAGAAAGAAAAATGGAGCTGGAGGAATCAGGCTCCCTGAATTCAGACTATACTACAAAGCTACAGTAATCAAGACAGTCTGGTACTGGCACAAAAACAGAAATATAGATCAATGGAACAGGAAAAAAATTCCAGAGATAAACTCACACACCTATGGTTACCTATCTATGACAAAGGAAACAAGAATATACAATGGAGAAAAGATAGTCTCTTCAATAAGTGGTGCTGGGAAAACTGGACAGCTATATGTAAAAGAATGAAATTAGAACAATACCTAACACCATACACAAAAATAAACTCCAAATGGATTAAAGACCTAAATGTAAGACTAGACACTGTAAAACTCTTAGAGGAAAACACAGAACACACTTTGACATAAATCACAGCAAGATCTTTTTTGACCCACCTCCTAGAGTAATGAAAATAAAAACAAAAATAAACAAATGGGACCTAATTAAACTTAAAAGCTTTTGCACAGCAAATACCATAAACGAGACGGAAAGACAACCCTCAGAATGGGAGAAAATATTTGCACACAAAACCACTGACAAAGGATTAATCTCCAAAATATACAAGCAGCTTATGCAGCTCAATATCAAAAAACAAACAACCTAATCAAAAAATGGACAGAAGACCTAAATAGACATTTCTCCAAAGAAGACACACAGACAGCCAAGAGGCACATGAAAAGATGCTCAACATCACTAACTACTAGAGAAATGCAGATCAAAACTACAATGTGGTATCACCTCACACTGTTCAGAATGGCCATCATCAAAAAATCTACAAACAATAAATGCTGGAGAGCATGTGGAGAAAAGGGAACCCTCATGCACTGTTGGTGGGAATGTAAACTGATATACAGCCACTATGGAGAACAATATGGAGGTTCCTTAAAAAATTAAATATAGAATTACCATATGACCTAGCAATCCCACTAGTGTGCATATACCCTAAGAAAACCATAATTCAAAAAGACATGTGCACCCCAATGTTCACCACAGCACTATTTACAATAGCCAGGACATGGAAGCAACCTAAATGTCCATCAACAGAGGAATGGATAAAGAATATTACTCAGCCATAAAAAGGAACGAAATTGGGTCATTTGTAGAGACATGGCTGAACCTAGAGTCTGTCATACAGAGTGAAGTAAGTCAGAAAGAGAAAAACAAATATCGTATATTAACGCATATATGTGGAATCTAGAAGAACGGTACAGATGAACCAATTTGCAGGGCAGGAATAGAGACAGAGACGTAGAGAACAGACGTGTGGACACGGGGGTGGGGGGAGTGGAAGGGGATGAATTGGGAGATTGGGACTGACATATATACACTACCATGTGTAAAACAGATAGCTAGTGGGAACCTGCTGTATAGCACAGGGAACTCAGTTCAGCTCCCTGTGGTGACCTGGATGGGTGGGATGGCGGGGAGGTCCAAGAGGGAGGGGATATATGTACACATATAGCTGATTCACTTCATTGTACAGCAGAAACTAACACAACATTGTAAAGCAACTCTACCCCAATTAAAAAATTAAAAAAAAATTTTAAATAAATAAAAATATTGAATATTTAATATTTCTAACCCACAGGATATTTTTTTTCCTGATAGCATACCTATATATTAGTCAGATTTTTGGTAAATACTTCACTATTAAAAAATCAACTAGGGGCTTCCTTGGTGGCGCAGTGGTTGAGAGTCCGCCTGCCGATGCAGGGGACACGGGTTCGTGCCCCGGTCCGGGAGGATCCCACATGCCGCGGAGCGGCTGGGCCCGTGAACCATGGCCGCTGAGCCTGCGCGTCCGGAGCCTGTGCTCCGCAACGGGAGAGGCCTGTGTACCGCAAAAAAAAAAAAAATTCAACTGAAGTTCAGAGTGACTGACATCAAAAGATAATGTTCCTTTACTAATTGAATCCCACATGGAAATCTTACTTTTGACTCTTCAGTAAAATAAAACAGATTGTTATTATATATTATCATATGAACGTGCTGGTATAAAATAACAATATTGAACATTTAAAGAAAGAGCAAGGATGACAATGATGAAGGAGATAGTGAGAATAATAATAAGGAAAAAATTAACAACAAAAAACCTTGGATTTAAGACTTATCTTCCATCCAAAATGCTAGCACAACAGAAGCAATGTCTTTAAAAATCAGAATAACAGCCAACATAAACTCCTGGTAAACTAAAACTATTTTTTCACTTAGAAAACTATGATATATAGAATCTTATTTTTTTTATTTATTTTTTTTTTGCGACACGCAGGCCTCTCACTGTTGTGGCCTTTCCCATTGCGGAGCACAGGCTCCGGATGCGCAGGCTCCGTGGCATGTGGGATCTTCCCAGACTGGGGCACAGACCCGTGTCCCCTGCATACGCAGGCGGACTCTCAACCACTGCGTCACCAGGGAAGCCCTAGAATCTATTTTTTTAACACTAATCGTTTATAATTTCCTCTAACTGAAATTAAACTCTATAACTAATGTCAAGTGGTTAAAATGAACTAGACCCGATTAACTGCCTATATAATGCCATAAGTAACTCAAATTTTACATAAAAGATTATTGGCTTTTTAAAATCTGCAGCACTGATTTAAAATGAGTACAACCCAGTTACTTGGGGTTACAAAATCCACTGCTAGATATATACAATTATATTACATAAATAACAAAAATACCCCAGAACTTGCCAAATCATGTTCTTAAAACGAGATTTAAAAATTAATTCTACAGAAAATGATAGTAAAACTAAAAGATACTCTACTATAGGTCCTTTTTGAATGTCCCCACAGGATACTGAGAACACAAGTACAGAAAAGAGGGATACAGCTTGACATCTGACTAAAAGCCGCTGTGCAAACTGGGGAAGAAGAAACTATACACCGTGAGGATTAAACTCCTTTAATTTCTTCTCTCTGGTCGTAAAAGAGGCACCCTCAACATAGGTTAAGTGTCTATGTAAAAAGAAGCATAAAGAAGTCTGTTGGGATGGGAGGGACTGCAAGGCATCCATCAACATTTGTTTGAAAAGACCTGCCAGGCTCTCAGGAGTTACACTTGAATAATGTGACCCTTCTAGACAGGACAATAAGGAGACAGATTAGACCTTTCAAGGGGTGATTCATCCTCGGACACATGGTGAGACGGGATCCAATATACAGCTTGGATCCTGCAAGTTTGCTTAAGCGTCTGGGCAGCTCTTTCTGTAGCCCCGAAACTAACTAGTGGGTGTAAAGCACCTACAGTCCCTGGAAGCACTCGGGGAGGCTCCAGACCGAGCGGTAAAACGCAGGGCTCTTCCAGGCCGACCCCCAACCAACAGCGCCTGAGCGGAGGGCAGTTCCCAGAGCAAGATCTGCAGGGTGCTTACGCACTCACCCTTTCACAAGACCTGCTGTCTGCCTGAGATTTTGAAGAAAACTCTTAAACCTGAGTAGTCTAATGAAACAATGAAAAGCAGATATTAAAAGAAAAGTAGCTCGCCTCGACACTCTAGAGGGGACCCAACGTGAAAGTGACGAAAGATGGCATTCTACACTGGCGACTCTTTTCCAGGTGTGCGACCCTCCTGGGGTTTTTCTCACCGGTTCTAAACTCGACGCCCACCCACGCACTTCAGGGCGGAAGTATAAAACCGGAGGGTCATTCGGGGCCCAGACAGTTACTGTTATCAGTTACAAGAGCTGCGGGGGACCAGTATGTACACATCCACCCTTTTTAATACCTCGAAAGGCTCAAAATCAACTCCCCCCACCCCAATCAGGTAGCTGCCTTCTGCAGACGGCGTCTTCCTCTCTTGCAAATCCACCACTCTCCCTGCATTGGACAGCACGGGGAAAAAGCCACAGGCAGGTGACCGGCCCGCACTCCGCATGGCCCGGGGCGCGGGAGGGACTCTTCCCCCTCTGCCCTCGGTGAACCTGGCGCTGGCTTCACCGGAGGAGGAAGCACCTCCCGGTGGGCGAGGGCGCTGTGCTTCTCCCTCCTTCCTGCAGATGGAGGCGGGCGAGGAAGGCGCCTGTTCCAAGGCCAAGAGCCCCTCTGCTCTCACAGCAGACAGGCAGGGCAGTGAAGCCACAGAACGCCCCGTGCTTCTGGAAAAGGGGAAAGGAGGCGAACACGCAGGTGCTACTGTTTTCAAAACACTGTAAAATTCTAACCCGGCCGCTAGTACGTGATATTTTTTGTACACACAAAACCTGAAGAGAAATGGGTTTCCAGAAACTTTACCCATTGACAAATGAAGTTTAAACTCCACCCTCTCTTCCAGAATCGAGTCTGTGTCCCCACCGGCTAGAAGGCAGTGTGGTAAAATGTCCTACCCTGAATGAATTTATATTCAAGTTGCTTTCCCTCGGTAGCTCCTCGCTGTTGCCTGGAAACAGGAAACCCTTCCCACCTACATGCTTCCTGACTACTCCCCCCGCTCCTCTTAACAGTGCAGTAAATGTACCTGGCCATGCTTCCAGATACTGTTTGTCTTAAAGAAGAGCTGAGCTTTTAAATAGAGCAATGGCAGAAATTTTGCCATTCACTAGCCAAACAAATTAGTACCGAACACTTGAATTACTTAGAACAACAACAAAAGGCACTTTACTTAGAAGCATTTAAAAATGGTGAATGTTAAATATAAATGTTAAAACAGGTGTGTCAAATAAAAACAGAAGTTATCCTGAGTTTTTTAACCTACTATTTTGCCTCAATATTTCTTTGAAATCCTGTGTTCTTGGGGTAAGGGAGGACACCATCTCTTAAACAGCCCCCTATGCTGAAATGATCACAGTCACCTTGGCGCTCCCTAAACTTCAACACCCAGATCACACCAGTTGCTAAGCCCTCATGGAGTCTAGTTACCTATTCTTCACTCATTTGGTCTTTCCTTTCCACTCCTTTTGCTATCACTGAACGTTAGCTCTGAATGGATTTTCATTGAAGATTATTGCAGCAACAAGAGCTACTGCTATTATCATCAATTACTTAGAGACTACCATATGCCAAGAAGCCATTTACATGTTTTAATCTCACTATTTCTCTCAAAAGTCAGTGAGGCAGGTACTATTATTATCCCACTTTAAAGATGAGGAAACTGAGATTTACAGAGTTTAAGTAACTTGCCCAAAGTCATACACACTTAAAGTAAGCCTCAAAGTCCTCTCCTGGGAAGACAGAAGTAGAACATCTTTATCTTCCAACGCTGCCTTCTGTTCCTACTAATTTTTGTTGGGAAAAATTGTTTTGATAAATTTTTAAAATTTTAAATGTTCATTCACTGCCTTGCTAGGTGAATCACATTGTGCTTCACACAGCAACAGTACCACACAATGGTCCACCCCCTCCCTTTAGAGAGGAACAGGTGTATTAGAGATCTTTTTTAGTGTTTTAATTAATGGGATTTATGGCAACAAATTTTATGTGCCTTTCAGAGATGCAGTAAAAAAAAATAAATTTGTGCTTGTGATTTAATGTTTATAAACAGCGGTGGGAGAATAAAAAGTCATAAGAAAAGTTTTGCTCAGTCCCTTGTAGCCAAAGACCCAAGACCCTAATAATAAAACAAAATTCACAGGGTAAAAATAACTAACCAGATAGATAGACAGACAGACAGATCGATCGATGGATCAAGCCTCATTATGTTGACTTGTACCTAAAGCAAAACTGAAAACTAGAAACCACCCCAAAGTTAGTGAATTGGTGAGGCCATTAAGTTGAAATTGTAAACAAGTTATTGAGAATTTCTAGTTAACATATTGTTGGGCTTTAAAAAAGTCAGTTATTTATTCAGCAAAATGTAGGCAGCGTTTTGATTCTTAAATGTATTGAAGGGCTTCCCTGGTGGCGCCGTGGTTAAGAATCCGCCTGCCAATGCAGGGAACACAGGTTCGATCCCTGTTCCGGGAAGATCCCACATGCTGCAGAGCAATTAAGCCCGTGTACCACAACTACTCAGCCTGCACTCTAGAGCCCACGCGCCACAACTACTGAAGCCCACACGCCTAGAGCCCGTGCTCCGCAACAAGAGAAGCCACTGCAGTGAGAAGCCCGTGCACCGCAACGAAGAGTGGCCCCCGCTCACGGCAACTAGAGAAAGCCAACATACAGCAACGAAGATCCAATTCAGCCAAAAATAAATAAATAAATAAAATTAATTTATTAAAAAAATTGTATTGAAGAAATCACTTATGCATATGCCAACAAAATCATAAAACAGCCATTTAATTCTAAGCAAACACCATAGGCAGGATTGGGTTCCAGTTGTAGCATTATGACTTACAAGCCACCTCAACTTCAGCACATCCCTCAGATGGCCTGAACCTCAGTTTCCCCACATCTACAAAGATAACAATGGCAACCCTGACTTCACTCTAGGTCGTTCTGAAAATCAAATGAGAATATGGATGGGATCTAAAAATATAAAGTTAGTTTTTCTGAACTATATATTCCTTGGTTCTCATCACATTTTAAATTGTCAAACATACAACAGAAAGATTTGAAGTCAGCACTTCTCTAGTTTCTGACACACATGCTTCATTTATCTACATTTAGAAAACCTGCTTTACCATTTTTATTAACTTTCGAGATAGTACGCTATTCAAGAACTACATGCCTATTAAAATTATTTAAATTACACATAATTACCCAGGGAAATTAGTACAATGACCAGTACTGCGTCTGCAGTTATTCAAGATATGCTTGTTACTTATGAAATTTTCAGCTATGGAAATTGTATTCATCTAGAGCCAAAACCGAAAAGCTAAGAGAAATGGACAGATGATACAGCATTTCAATAAAAATTAGTATTATAACTAACATAATCCCATATGGTATTTGTTCAGACTACAGATATCTATCCCCATCAGGTGGTCAGTATAGGCAACACTGGTAGCAATTCTGCCAAAAACTGAAATATTTGTGAGCCGATAGGTTTGGGGTTTTTCTTTTCCTAAATGAAAACCTAGGCCACTCACTGCAAAATATAGTCCAAAAACATCTTATTCACCAGGACAGTGATAAAATCAAGCAAGCCTTGGATAATCAAACTGTCCCTGAATACTGGCAACAAAATGAGACAATACCAAATAAACCTGAACTGTTATCATTAAATGTTTTTAAAATTTACTATGGTGCATAATTTGATACACAACTAAATAGTGTATGTGTTCATCAAGTGGTGAGGTGGGGAAAGGAAAAGGGGAATACAACTGAGGGTGTTACTATTTTTAATTCAAGTTGTTTACTTACACAACTAACGAGGAAAGAAAATTCTTTACAAGAAACTTTATCAAGTTCACTGAGACAAAAATGTTTTTAGGCCTAGATTATCCAGGTAATGATCCTGGTTCTTCCACTAGAGTTTATAAGGATACAATGGTGAATGTCTAACTGCCAGCCTTTTCATGGCTTTATGTAATTCTTTGGTTCCAATACACCTTTCATTTATCCTTCTCTGTTTTTAAGTGTGAGACCATTCTAATAACCAGTGGTCAGATACCTGGGGTGTTAACCCTATGTGGATATCTGGACCGCAGCGACTATTATAGCACCTCTCTAACCCACGAAGTCCACTCGAGCTGGTTTACACTGCCCTCTACAGCCTTGAGTCATTCCTTCTGAAAAATAAATCTGTCTTTTTGTAATGTGGAAGGACAACACAGAACAAGGGGTCAAGAGATATTCTTAAGCATTCAGTTTTCATCTCTAAATCACATTAATAACGGTGACTTGAAAGCTGAATTTTAAAATACTTGTCACATATGTTTTTACCCATTTTTATTCATCACGCTCCCAATGAGGAATTTTCCTTATTTCATTTCAACAAACAATTACTGAGGGCTTATTATTATGCATGACACTGTGCTAAGTGTTAGAAGTACCAAAATATCTGTGATGTGATCCTTTATTCTTCATAATTTCCAAAGAGCAGCCTAAGATTTAATAGATAATAATTAAAGATATGTATGTATTTGAAATGACATTTCTTGAAAGATCAATCTAAAGCTGCTATATTGCAAAGAAGAGTAAAACAACCTATACCCAATTATAACTTACTATAATGTTATCTTGGAGTAAAAGAATGGTGGGTTTGAATCTAGAGTCCTCTATTAGCTGTGTGATCATGGATAGTTACTTCACTTTCTGGATCTCAATTTTCTCATTTACAAAATGGGGATGTTTGTAATTCTTACCTCCAGTTTTTGGAAAGAATAAGTGATATATCCTTGAACCCATATTGCCTTATCATAATGACTGTTCAATAAATGATAGCTCCTAAATTATTTTTATTACCCACATGTATTTTCCAAACCAAAAATGGAGACACATAAGATGAAAAAATGTTAGTGTATTTATGAAGACAATGAGAGAGGAGATTTTAAATTAGTACTGTCCCAAAAAACCAAAACTGTGCATTTCCTCTTAAATCTACTGAAAATAGTCAATAAAACTGTACCTATGGGCTTCCCTGGTGGCGCAGTGGTTGAGAGTCCGCCTGCCGATGCAGGGGACACGGGTTCGTGTCCTGGTCCAGGAAGATCCCACATGCTGCGGAGCGGCTGGGCCCGTGAGCCATGGCCGCTCAGCCTGCAGGTCCGGAGCCTGTGCTCCGCAACAGGAGAGGCCACAATAGTGAGAGGCCCGCGTACCGCAAAAAAAAAACCCAAAACTGTACCTATGTTTAATCTATAGTTTCATTTTGAAAGCCTACATAACATTTTCACAAATATATTTATTATTTGTATCTCAAGAAATTCTCAGCTTATACAAGGATACCAGATGATCTGACTAAGAAATCTTCAAGGAGAATACTTCTTAATCTCCATAAGACATATTTGATTCTTTTTGCTGTTATTTAGATTTAATCTACATATATTATTAAAGGAACAAAATTGTGAAACATTGAAAAACAGTTGCAATAATGTAGGTTGATTATTGTAAATATGATCTTATTCCTATAATAAGGGTGTAAGACTGAACAGAATCATTTCATTGTTTCTACTTGGTTAATCTTTTAATAACTAAATTGGGATAACATTAAAAATTAGTATATGAGTTGCATATTTGCTCAAAATTTTTAAATAAGCCAAAAATACATGAATTGGTATACTGGTAGTAAATTAAAGGCACTGACTTCTTTTGAATTCACAATTAACAAATAGTGTGACATTTAATAACATCAATTAATGAATTTTTGTTGTTTTATATTCTGTAAAATGGGCCTCTTACTATAACAGAAGTAAATCAATATAGTATTTCCCAAAAAAGACTAGCTTTCAGTTATACTTCAATAAATATAATCGTTATTTCAATGGTTGATAATTTGAATGTTACTTTAAAAAAATCGGCCTGTTCACATATTTGTATAATAAACACTGAAATGATTATTCCATATTGATAGTAATTTTAACCTTTTTTTAAGAAGAATTTGTAAACATACTAACAATCAGAAGACTACAAAGAAAGGAGGTAACACGTTGAGAGTTTACTGTAATTATAAAGCATTTAAAGACTAACATACAATTACTTTTAACACATGAAGATCTCCAGTCCACTTCAAGCATTTTTGGCTTCTCTGAAGAGTAACCATCTCAGTAAACTAGCCCTTTGATGGGTACCAACTGCCTCAAGATAATGTATAAAATGAGTTTTTAATTATTTGCTCTTATTTAAAAAAAAATAAATGACTGTCACAAATCCGTTCACTAGGAATTGCTGAGAAGTAACAAAAGGACCAGCTGAATACTGCAATTCCAGAAGGTTCAGGCAACACAGAATTTCAGAAGTAGTCACCAGCACACAGTGGTTCTGTTCAGAAATAACTGTACCATCCAAGTGTACTTTCTGGGTAATATTTTCAGTCTCTTAGTCTAGCATGATATAATGTCCCGTAACCTTTATTTACCCTTTCACATTATGTTGCTAAATGACTTCTTCACAAAATAAGTACATTATCCTTTCAGAAAGAGCAAATGCCCTGCACAATAAATGGCAAACAGGAGAGAAACTGCACCAGTGGTGTGTAGCTCAACTAACATATCCCAAGAAGTGGATTAAATGATGCACGCACACACACAGGGACCAAACACTGAGCAGGGGGGAAAAGAAGAACAAAGAAATTACTCTAAATAAGAAACACAGTCAAAGGTAGGCCAAACATACCTCTCTTAAAAATACTGTTTACTTAGTAAGTTTGAGAAGCCAGTAGAACCAGTGATCAAAGATTTGCTTAAGGCAATGAATTTCAACAACTAGAACAACATCATCAGCTGCTTTCAGGGGAATAAGATACAAGAAACTATCATATTTAGAATATTTTCTTAGGTTGTTGAAAAGGAATTGCTAACTTAAATGAGGTAACAGTTGTGAGTAAAATAACCTAGTACAGTTTCTGACATGTAGTATCTAGTAAGTTAGCTAATAGTAGTATTACAATTACAGAATTTCATCCCCACACCAAGATAGCACAGTGATATTTTATCACAATTTTGCCAGAAAATTGAAGCTTAAATAGAGGCATCAAGTAACCAGCCATAACACAGTTAACTGGTGGTCAAACAAGATGTGAACACAGGTGTGTATGATTGTTGAAAGCTATATGGTTGTATCAGACATATACTTCACAGGTGTTTCAAAATCATCTGTATATATATAAAAAGAAACTTGAATCCTGGAAATGAAAATCTGGACCTCTTGGAAAAGACTGAATATGAATAGTAGGATACCACTAAAAGAATACCACTGAAGAAGGAGTTAGTGGGCCAAAGATTTCTTCAGAATGCAAAAGAAAAGGATAAAGAAATAAAAGGTAAAAAAAAGAAAAGTTTTCAGACACAGAGACCCAGAGGACAGATCTATTTTTCATTATCTATTAGCAATTCCAAGAGGTGAGAATAGACAGTGAGGGAGAGGCAATATCTGAAAATAGAGTATTTGAGAATTTGACATAATTGAAGAACATAATTCCAAAGGAATAAAGCTTCACATTGAAAGAAGTCACCCACTGAGTACCAACTGGGATAAATTAAAAACAAAAACACACACAACAAAGAGAAATTCTGAGTAACAAGGATAAAGCAAAAATCTTTTAAATTATCATAAAAAAGAAAAAAGACTTATCCACAAAAGAGATACCAAACTTCCACTTTTAATAATAATTCAGGGGGAAACTTGTCTTTATCAACCTAAAAGGCTGAAAACAGAGAACGGGGGAAAATAAGAGCATGCTGAAGTTCTTCTCTTATTCAGAGAAAAGCTAGATACCTACAATTCCAGACATTATAAGAAAAACATGTTTAAATACACATGTTAAAAATATATTGTGGGGCTTCCCTGGTTGCTCAGTGGTTAAGAATGCAAGGGACACGGGTTCGAGCCCTGGTCCGGGAAGATCCCACATGCTGCAGAGCAACTAAGCCCATGCACCACAACTACTGAGCCTGCACTCTACAGCCCCCAAGCCACAACTGCTGAGCCTGTGCTCTACAGCCCGCGAGCCACAACTACTGAGCCTGCGAGCCACAACTACTGAGGCTGCATGCGCCTAGAGCCTGTGCTCCACAACAAGAAAAGCCAAAGCAATGAGAAGCCCACGCACCGCAACAAAGAGTACCCCCATCTCGCCACAACTAGAGAAAGCCCGTGTGCAGCAACGAAGACCCAACGCAGCCAAAAATAAATAAATAAATTTATTTAAAAAAAAAAAATATATATATATATATATAGTGAAGGTGGGGGAATTGGAGGAAGGGGGTCAAAAGATACAAACTTCCAGTTATAATATAAATAAGTACTGGGGATGTAATGTACAGCATGATAACTAGTTAACACTGTTGTATGGTATATTTGAAAGATGCTAAGACAGTAAATCCTAAAAGTTAAAGAACGTTTTTTTTCTTTTTTGTGGGGGGGGATCTATATGAGATGATGGATATTAAGTCAACTAAACTTACTGTAGTAAACATTTCATAATATATGTAAGTCAAATCATTAATTCTCTATACCTTAAATTTGCACAGAGATGTATGTCAACTACATCTAAATAAAACTGAAAGAAAACAAATAAACAAACAAGCAAACAAAAGTGATAACGAAGTAGGAAAGAAAGGTATGCTATTCAAACCAGTAGAGCAAATAAAGAATAAAACAAAGAAATGTGATCATTCCAATGATAGTATGGAAAATGGAAACAAAGAGAGGGTAATATAAAAAAATTAGCAGGTGTAAGTCACAGTAAATATTAACACACTGTCAGAGACATGCTCAGACTAAATTAAAAAATAAAAATCTATGTCCACGTCCATAAAAGACATCTTAAAACAAAATGACACATAAAGTTTTAAAATTCAGGTATATGAAACTATACAGCAGGCAAATGGAAAGAGAAAGTACATATAGCAACAGTGACACCAGACAAAAAAGAAATCAAGGAGAAAAATCATTAAAAGGGAAAAAGAAATATTTACATTGCCAAAAAGAATAATCTTCCAAGAGTGAATAAGAGTCACTGATTCTTATACATTTAACAACACAGTTTTTGAAATACAAAAAGAAAACATTTCAAATAGCAGAAATTAACAAATCACAATCAAATCACACTGACAGACTTTAAAATACCCCTCTCAGAAAATAACAGATAAAGTAAAAGAAAAATAATGTTATGAAGGATAGGAATAACATATTCAAATTATCCTAATGGATATAATATTAACCTAAAAGACATTTCATATGTAACACTCTAGACTCCACATGAAAAGAAATCACATTCTTTTTGAAGACATGAAACACTCAGAGACTGATCATATAGTGGACAGCAAAGGCTAAATTAACAATTCCTGGGGCTTTCCTGGTGGTGCAGTGGTTAAGAATCTACCTGCCAATGCAGGGGACACAGGTTCAAGCCCTGGTCTGGGAAGATCCCACATGCCGCAATGTAACTAAGCCCATGTGCCACAACTACTGAGCCTGCACTCCAGAGCCCGGGAGCCACATCTACTGAGCCCGTGCGCCTAGAGGCCGTGCCCTGCAACAAGAGGCACCTGTGCACCGCGATGAAGAGTAGCCCCTGCTCACCGCAACTAGAGAAAAGCCCATGTGCAGCAACAAAGACCCAATGCAGCCAAAACTAAAATAAATAAATAATTTTTTTAAAAAAAAACATTCACTTAAAAAAAAATTCCTAAATATTGTTATCCTGCAGGCCACATTCATTAACCTAAATATAATAAGGTACGAAATCAATTAACAAACAAAATAGATAAATTAGGAGTTTGAGATTAACATATCACACTACTATATATAAAATAAACAACAAGGACCTAATGTATACCACAGGGAACTATATTCAATATCTTGTAATAACCTATAATGGAAAAGAATCAGAAAAACAATACGTGTGTATATGCGTGCGTGTATAACTGAATCACTTTGCTACACACCTGAAACTAATACACTGTAAATTAACTATAGTTCAATTTAAAAAAGGTTAAAAAAAAGAATACGCAAAAGAAAAGAAATCAATAATAAAATGACAGCCAAAAAAATTTAACTGGGAACTTTATTTCTAAAAGTAGCGTATTGGGGCTTCCCTGGTGGTGCAGTGGTTGAGAGTCCGCCTGGCGATGCAGGGGACATGGGTTCGTGCCTCGGTCCGGGAAGATCCCACATGCCGCGGAGCGGCTGGGCCCGTGAGCCATGGCCGCTGAGCCTGCGGGTCCGGAGCCTGTGCTCCGCAACGGGAGAGGCCACAACAGTGAGAGGCCCGCGTACCGCAAAAAAAAAAAAAAAAAAAAGTAGTGTATTGGTTAAAGAGCAAATCAAAGTGCAATTTTTTTGTATTTCAAACTGACAATGACCACACTACGTAAGAAAAACTGTGAGATGTCACCAACATGGTACTCATTGAAAATAGTGAGACAAATGACATTTTAGAGAACAATTAAAGTTTGAAAATAAATGAATTATTTCAAAACAAGCACTAGAAAACAAGAACAAAAAAGACAGAATTAATAATAAAAGTTAATAAATGAGAAATACTAGAGACAGAGAAAAATTAAGCATTATAAGAAAACACTAAGAACAACTTCATACCAAAAACTTTAAAGTCTATATGAAATGGATGGCTTCCTAACAAACTATAACTTATCAAAACTTACCAAAGAACAAGCAGAAAAACCAACACCACACTAACCGAGGTAAAAAAATTAAAGCAACTGGCCAAAGGTCTACATCCTCAAAAAAGGCACTAGCCTGAGGGAGTTTTATAGGAGCTCTAATACACAAGCATTCAAAATAAACAACTTTCACCTGAAACAAACCCTTCCATAAGTGAGGCTCACTTAACCCCATTCAAGAACCAGGTAAGAATAGCAAAGAAAAGAAAAATTATTGTTCCGTCACACTTCAAAGTAGATGTAAAATTCTTAAGTAAAATTTAAAAATGGAATAAAACAGGGTATGCGAAGAATAACATCAAATAGAGTTTAGCCCAGAAATGTAAGGATGATTGCCATCAGAAAATGTATCAATGCAATTCACTATATTAAGAGGTAAAAGAAAAAAATGACATGATCAGGTCAACAAACTATTTTACTACACATTCATGATAAAATGTCTTAGCTAAGAATAGGAGAGAATTTCCTTAATCTGATAAAAAAAGATCTAAGAGAAGGACATAAAGACACTATTCATAGTAGTCAAATATTAGATGCATTAAAATATGTAAATATAGAGACTTCCCTGGTGGTCCAGTGGTTAAGATTTCACACTTCTAATAGAGTAGGGGGCACGAGTTTGAGCTCTGGTCTGGGAACTAAGATTCCACATGCCATGTGGCGTGGCCAATAAATAAATAAATAAATAATATATCTAAATATATATACAAGAAAGGATGTACACTATTCACCAGGAGTAATCAGCATTGTACCAGAGGTACTAGTCAATGCATTAACCAAAAGCAAAAATAAAAAGAAAGAAAAACGGAAAAAGGAAAACACCGGACAAGGCAACACAACTATCATTCATTAGTGACTTAATGATTTGACTTTATGTAAGAAAATCTCCAAGAGAATAAACTGACAAACTAATAAAACCAGTAAGAGAGGTATTTTAAAACTATATAATTCAATCTATCATTTCCACAGAAACAGAAAAATACATCAATAGAACACAGTATTTAAGTTCCAAAATATTTGTACATGATTAAAGCATTTCAAATTAGTTAGAAAAAGCACACACTATTCTACAGATGGAGCTAGGACAACCAGTTGTGTGTGTGTGTGTGTGTGTGTTTGGGGGTGGGGGGTGACAGGAGAAGAGGGGTAAAAAGATTGATCTCCACCTCACAATATTAACAATAAATTTCAGACAGACTTTTTAAAAGGCTTAAACATGAGAATCAAACACATACATGTATAAAAGAATATATAAGGGAGTATATCAATGACACTGGGGTAGGAAAGACCTTCTTAAAGTACAAAAAGAAAAGCAAGAAGGAAAAGATTGACAAAGTTGACTACATAAAAACTGTCAGTGTCCCCTGGGAAATGGCATTATAAATAAAGTTAAAAGAAAACACACCTAACTAGCTTGGGGAATTGGTGGGGCTGACAGCAAACATTAAGACTAGGAATGAAAGTCAAAAGGAAATTTCTTCTTATCTTTTATTCATTCAGCATTCATTCACAAACATTTATTGAGTGTTTAATATGTGCCAGACCCTGTTATAAGCACTAGGTATATGGAGCAAGCAAAACAAAGGGCCCTGTTCTCATGAAGCTTCCTTTCGAGAGAGAGAAGCAAGGCTCTAAACATGTAAGCCAGCAAGCAACTAAAACATTTTTATTTTAAATTAAAATAACTTCAGAAATTAGTAAATAGTAGGAAAAATAAAACAGGATTATAGTTATTCTCAAATGTTTTGGCAAAGAAAAAAATGTATTCATGCATTACCTCTGAAATGGAAACATTAACCTTTGAAACTTTATAAAATTTAATTTTCTCTATAATAGTTTATACTTAAGGAATTTATGCACATAAAGATATTTAACCTTCTGAAATACCTGGATAGAAATTCTTAAAAGGCCAAATCCAGCAATGACTGACCAGAAAATGGGGGTTTAATGAAAGAATTACAGGCTTTGTGGAGAGATACTTATATATCCATTGTGGCACCAAGTAGAGGATAGCACCTTGTGTCTGGTCCTGAGAGATGGAGCTGAAAGCCACACTGAGCTTCACAGATGTGGTGAGCAAGTTCCATGCGTCTTGAGAAGGACGCAGGGAAGGGCCCTTTAGGTCACAAACACTAAGGCTCTAACTGGGCAAAGGAGACGGACCAAAGATGTCCAGACACTCCATCACGCCATCAACAACCTGCCACTTTCTCTCTCTCTCTCTCTCTCTCTCTCTCTCTCTCTCTCTCTCACACACACACACACACACACACACACACACACACACACACACTCTCTTGCTATACACCAAGGAGGAGAAGCTGTAGAGCCCAAAGCTGTGGGGCTGACAAAACTTCTAAACCAAAAACCTTACATGGACAGTAAAATAACAGGCTTTCAGGTCAAAAACAGATGTCTGTCTACTTCCTAAATATCTGCACAATAGCACATATAAAAATCCACCATGCCCCCCCCCCATTTTGGAGGGAAAAAAAAGACCTCAGGCTGCTATAATCTTATGGTTCATTTGTTAAGGAAAAAAGCTCAAATACTGGTACTTTATAAGTTACATTCCATTTCATTAAAATATTTTATAGAAGGCTGAAGCATGTTAACTCATTTCTTTGCAGGTTACCTATAGTCATTTCAGCAGAAATAGAAATGTGCATAGTACTCTTCTCGCTCTGAAGCTTTTCTCTATTTTCATTCTAAAATTTAAAATGTAAAAACACAGATTTACAAGTCTAATTAAACAAGAAGCAGTTTCCAAAATATAAAAAGCTCCTTCACTTTTTAATTTATCATTAATATTTCTTAAAAATATACTCACAAATATATTTAACATATTATATAATTTATTTAAAATTCTATTACATTCAGTCAATCTGTCAATAGTAAATGAATTCCGGGAGTTCCCTGGTGGTCCAGTGGTTAGGACTCGGCACTTTTCACTGCCGAGGATATTAAATTTCCCAGGTTCAATCCCTGGTCAGGGAACTAAGATTCCACAAGCTGAGTGGTGCATCCAAATAAATAAATTAATTAAAATAAATGAATTACATAAAATGTGATATTCAAACATTATTTTTAATCAATTACTTACCCAAGACAACTACCAACATACTAAAAAATTGCCCATTAAATAAACCCTGCGTTTGTCTAAAGCAATGACAGACTCTAAAGAACTATTATTCTTTTTAGACACTCAGGTCCACATCTGCCTTCTATAAAACACATGTTCAAAGCATGAACGTTTGAGTAAAGCGAAACTTTCCTTAGAACAAGTGTGTTTATTTGAACACACAATTTCAGAACCAAATCAACAAGTGTTTTACGGGTTCACACTCATAAGGGATCACATGTGTGTTTATTTGAATGTAATCTCATTGAAATAAACACAGCTGCGTTTATTTCAACGTGTGAGAATCGAGATCTACACATGTTTGTGCAAGGACGAATCAAGAAACCGTGGCTTAGTGCATAGAAATGTGACTAGGAAATAGCACACAGCACAATCACTTTCTTCAAACATGTCACTGAAAACTAAAGCTACAGCAAAAAGATATTTCAGAAAAGCTACAATTCAATGCATCCCATAATGAACTCAAGATATCAATTTACACTGTGAAGTATTAAAGTGTCTCTTTTATGTTTCATTTGAAAAAAATAAAGAAAAATGCAAAGATGATAAATAATAAATACGCAAGAACCTACCCACTGAAATTTACCATTCTGTAGTATAACTTCAGCCCTTTTTAAAAAAATAAACAAAAAGATGTAAATAAAATTGACATCCTCCATTTTTCTCTTCCTGGTCCCATTCAGCTTCATCCCTTCCTCCTCAGAAGTGAATACTGTCATGAATTTGAGCTAAACAATGTATATATCATTGTTTTGCTTTTTTCTAAAACATATACAGAAGATATAAAGTAAAAATTCTCCTATGTTTTGTTTTCTATCAACTTTGTTTTTGAGATTGATCCAACAATGCTATTTCCAGTTTTCTCTATTACAAAACAATTCTGCTATAAATATCCTTGTACACATCCTTGTGCAGATGTTTGAGACTTTCTCTAGGGTATAACTAGATGCAGAATTGCTATATTTCTCAAGTTCTGCTAGATACTGACCAACTGTTCCCCTAAGTGGTTGTATCAAAGTGTACACTGATTTGGAATGGATTCTATAATCAGGACAATCTTTCCCAAGCATAGTGTTCAAGAAATTGGTTTCTTAAATGGCAAAATTCCATTTATTCCATACCTTACAACACCTAAGATACAAATGTGCAGACTTTCACATTTTTGCTTGATCTGCTTAGGTTAGCACAGTAGTTCTCCACCAGAGGTGACTGTGCCCCTAGGAGACATTTTGATGGTCCTGACTAGGGGAATGGTACTACTAGCATCTAGTGGCTGGAGATCAGGGATGTCTCACTCTCCCCAGCTTTACCTTTTGAAAAATACAATGTCCAACTGGCTTGTTCTGATATAAACTCAAATTCACTCCTTGGCCAAGTATAAATTCCAGAAACTTTTGGCCTACGAAATCTTTCTTTAGTTAATAATAAGCAGTGACCTTAAGTGGAAGTGCTTTCTGACATCACAAACAGTTGAACTCAGAATAAGGAGAACAAGCTACAGCACATAAAGCCATTCTATAGCCCCATTAATCAGACTTTTTACAACACTTCTTTCTGAAGTAACTGACTACACATATCTAAACTGAAACAACTGGAAATACAACTAAATCTGAGTCTCATGGTTTATGAGAATGAAATCTTACTCTCACTTCCTAGTCGACTTTACTTAGTATCTTGGCTGACATTCTTGCTTTTTCTTTTATTTACATATCTATGCCATGGCAAGAGCAAGAAAGAAAGATTTTTAAGCTAAACTATTTAATTACCTCTTTTGGAAAAAAAGAAGACAGGTGATAAAAGGTCAAAATACTACCTAGGAAGAGCTGAAAAGACATATGTTTGCTTTTGCCTCTCTGAGAGGGGTTTTTTTTTTCCTCTTTTTTCCCTACCCTACCCTAAGTTAGAAAGTAATAAAGGGTTTAACTTTCTCTCAATTTAATATGCAAAATGTAACTTCATTATTCATTTGGAGGCCATGTGAGTCAATGGATTAAAAAAAAATGAACAAGAACTTGAGACAAAGAATTTTAATCCTAACTGACACTGACCCTCTCTTATTATTGTCATCCTTGGCAATTTTATTATCAGACCTTGTGGCTCTCAATAATGGCCTCTACAATGAAGTCTTCTCAATCTACACAACCATCCCTGAGTTTTAGTTCAGCATTTCCAACTACTTGCTTGACATCTCCACAATCGTTGCCCCTTACCACATTCCATGCTCCTGAACCTGAACTGCAATTTCTCTGCTCACTCTCAAACACCCTCCATCACAGAAGCTCCATCCATTTTTGAAAAACCCCAGCATCCTTTTGGCCAGCTTCTTCTCCTTTATTCCCCTAACTCCTGTACTGCTTCCTCTATAGCAACTTTTCTATCCATTTCTTCTTTTCCACACCCACAGCCAAGAGCAGGTCCTGGTTTACCATGTACATTCACCGCCTCCAGACTTGTCTCGCTTCTGCTTATTCCCAGTTTCTCCTCCTGAAATTCACCCTACACATATGTGGTCATATTAATCTTTCTTCTTCTTTTTTTTGTTTGTTCTTTTTTTAAAGTATTTTAAATATTTGCAGTTTTTATTTATTTATTTGGCTGCGCCAGGTCTTCGTTGCTGCATGCAGGATCTTTAGTTGCGGCATGTGGGATCTTTTAGTTGGAGCAAACACTTAGTTGCGGCACGTGGAATCTAATTCCCTGACCAGGGCTCGAACCCCGGCCCCCTGCATTGCGAGTGTGGAGCCTTAGTCACTAGACCACCCGGGAAGTCCCTTGTATGTTCTTTTTTTATTGAGGCATGATTGACACACAATCAACTGAATATATTTGAAGTGTACAATTTGATAAGTTTGATAATCCTATGAAACAGTCACATTCAAGACAATGAAGAGATCCGTCATCCCCCCAATTTTTTCTTGTGCCTCTGAAATCCCTCCCTCTACTCCTCTCTCCACTGTAAAGCAACCACTTATCTGCTTCTTATGACTACAGATTAGTTTGTATTTTTTAGAATTTCATGTAAATGGAATCATACAGTATGTACTCTTTTTTGTCTGGGCTTTTCAATCAGCATAATTATTTTGAGATTCACCAATGTTGATGGGTAGATCAATAGTTCTTTCCTTTTTCTTGCTGAATAATAGTTCATTGTATTCATAGACCATCATTTATCCATTCATTTGCTGATGGATATTTTGGATATTACAAATAAATCTACAATGAACATTCATGTATGCATCTCTGTATGGACATACGCTTTCTCTGACTTGGATAAATACTGTAAGAGGAAAATGACTAGATCAGTGGTAAGTGTAGGTTTAACTTTTTAAGAAACTGCCAAACTATCTTCAAAGTGGTTCTACCATTTTACTTTCTCACCTGTAGTCTATGAGAGTTCTAGTTTCTCTACACTGGATATGATCAGTCTTTTTAATTTTAGCCACTTTAATAGGTGTATAATGGTATCTCGTTGTGGTTCTAATGTGCATTTCCCTAATGACTAACAATGTTGAATATTTTCCATGTGCTTTGTAGCCATCACCTATCTTCTTTGATGAAATGTCTATTCAATCTTTCACCCATTTTTATTAGGTTGTTGATCTTTCTATAATATCGTTCTGACTATGTTCTTCCCGGATTAAAAATCTTCGATGCCAATTGCCTGGCATCGAAGGATATCTAAGACCTGGCCTCAAACCAATATGAAACGACTTTTCTCCCAGAACTCTTTAATAAGCCAAATTGCAGCCCAGCAGAATAACTGGTTTCTAGACACCAACCCACATTTGCATGCCACTATGCCTTTTCTCAGGCTATTCCTTCTACCTAGAAAGCCTCTCACAGAAATTTGTACATACATGTCCAGATCTCTCCTATGTCAAGGCAAAATCAAATAACACCCCTTTCATGAGGGCTTCTGTTTTCCTCAGTCAAAAGCAACTCCCTCCTCTAAACTGTCTCTTGTTCATTTATGTCCATGTTGTTATTTCTATCTGGTTCTATCTGGCCCTTTACAGAGAAAGGTTTTTTTTTTTTTTGGTTTTTTTTTTTTTGGGGGGGTACACGGGCCTCTCACTGCTGTGGCCTCTCCCGTTGCGGAGCACAGGCTGCGGACTCACAGGCTCAGCAGCCATGGCTCACGGGCCCAGCCGCTCGGTGGCATGTGGGATCTTCCCAGACCGGGGCACGAACCTGTGTCCCCTGCATCGGCAGGCGTACTCTCAACCACTGCGCCACCAGAGAAGCCCCCATGTTGTTATTTCTATATTGTTCTGACCACACGAGACACTACAGCTAATGGTTAGGAAGATGGACTCTAGATCCAGACTGCCTGAGTTCAAATCCCATTACTAGCTGTGGGACTCTGAGCTAGTTACTTAACTCCCCTGTACCTTAGTGTAATGGACACCGGGATGCCCCACCTAGACCCCCCTTCAGGCCAGCAAACCCACTGCCCAGCTGCTGGAAGTGTGGAATGCTAAGGGCTCAGAGCTGCACAAGACCTACCTTTTCCAGAGATTCTGGGAGATTATACCCCTCCCCTCACTGTCTGTCCCCCAAGGCAGTCCCCCACAGCGAATGTCTGACTGGCCCTCTATGTTGCCATTCCCGCTCCAAAACTCCTCAAAGGATCCCACTGAGGCTACATTTTTAGCAAAACCCAAATCTTTACCTGTTTTTTTCCTCTATCCAAGTGGCTCTCAAATTTTAGTGTCAATCAGAACCACCTGAAAGACTAGTTGAACCGCAGGATGCTGCCCGACTCCCCTGAGTTCCTGAGTCAGGGTTCCTGAGTGAGACCTGAGAATATGCATTTTCAGGTATCAATGAGACCACTGCCCTCCCCATCCTGCTTCGCTCCCCTGCTCAGGTTCCTGCTGAGCCCTCCCTCAATAAATCACCTTCGCAAGACTTTGCATCTCAGGCCCTGCTTCTAAGAAACTTGACCTAAGACACACAACTTAATGTATAAAACATGTACATTATTAATTAGACTAAATGATAATTGTGGAGATAAAATCAGGAAATATATGTGCTATGCTCAGAACAGTACATAGCACATAAAAAACTTTTAATAAGAATTAGTTACCATGATCAGCTCCCCTAATATTACTAAACATTAGGGTCTATCCCTTATCCAACTTTATATCTCTTATATTACCTACGACCAATACCTACAATTGAAATCAATCTAGTGGGCTTAATGTTCATTGCAATAGCTAAAATAATTACACCTTGGTCTCTACTGAAAGAGAGATATAATATCTGCTCTCTGAAAGAATTCTGGAGGAAAACAAAGTACAAGCACTCAGTTATAGTTGCAGGCAATGTTCAAGAAAGAATTCAAGAAATGAGAATAAAAAGCTGGGAGTGGATCATCAGTGGGATTCCTACAAGGTGACTACTGCAAAGGAAAGAGTGTCAAATGTTATCTGGAAAGAATGTTAAAGGAACTAAATGGCAGATCACATATACACGTGAATAAGGCCCTGTTATAAAATAGATTACCAGAAAAAACAATGAAAGTGAACAAATCTTTAATTTCCTGATCATAGATCTATTGCTTGACTTGGTAAACCATTTGCAATTAGAGCAGTCAGAATTTTTTGGTTTTTAGGTAAACAATGGACATCAACCAACTTCTCTAGCTAGACTTTAAAGAAAATCCATTAAGATGCCTAGCCATTTTGCAGAGTTATCTTGATGAGGCCCACACTTCTCAAAACAGAATAATCATGCTATGTCCACTGCCATCATCCCAAGAGAATACAGAGTGGTATAACAAGTAGAAGACACAAAATTAAAAAGGCAGATAGTCTTAGGGAATGAATTTTCTTTTTCTTTTTTTTTGGGGGGGGGTCATGAATTTTCTTGATGGAAAAGAACTTCAAACACTACTTCTATGTTAAAACATGTAGGTATATTCTTGATACGTGTGTAAATTACACCACTGTATGCTTGTGTCAATACTCACCAAACTCTATACTTAAGATCTATACATTATACTGTATGTTATTTTTACCTCAATTTTAAAAAAAAAAGAGGCATACATTATGGAATAGAATATAATATTCAAATAGATTTTTAAGATCAAGCATTCTGGAAACTTCAACAAAACTGAGCTTTCTGGAAGCACAATTTGGCCTTTGACCCATGACTTCACAAGAAAATGATTTTACCTTCTTCTGCTATTCAGGTACTTCAGTAGAAAATTTGAGAAGCAGAACACCAAGAAACCAATTATTGGTTTTTCATTGGTTATTTTATATAATTTGAGCCTTTTCTGGAAATTTAAATGGGTGACCTGGTAGGATTACCACCTAAGACTGGTCTGTGCCTTAAAACACATTTCCTAAAACAACCTCTTCAAAAGAAATACCAGAAAAATCACCGCAACCACAGTAGCCCCAGTGGGGCAGCCCCACTGCTTCTGTTCATTAAAGGAATAACTACAGAAAGTTACCAGATACCTGTAAAGCTGTTTAACACAGAGAACTTACATGTAATATTCCCCTACAGAGAAAAGGGCTCTGAAAGTTTGCTCAGCAAAATGATTTGGCTCAAGGCCAGCATCAAAAACAGCATCTAATCCAAAAAAAAAAAAATATATATATATATATATATATACACACACACACACACGACACTCTTAAAAATCATGAATCTAACGTGAGCTCTTTTGTATGTAATAATAAGTATATAAACCTGTTCAATAAACATCTGTTAATTCACGGAGTTGAACAGGCAGTGGATTCTATTAACCAATAATTTTCTAAAATGGAAAGCAAAGTCCTACATCTTGGAAGAACTTGGCAGGATAGCAACTAAGAGTGATATAATATCAGAGCACTGAACAACAGAGCTGAGCAGGCCGGGCCACCTGAGCCCATACTCGATTTGACAGTAGAGACAAGGGCTTGCTGTGGAAGGATATGGCTTCCACCCCTGACATCAACCACACAAGATTATGGATAAACTCCAAAACCTCCCAATTGCTATAATGAGGGGTGGGGAGGAGGGGTGAGGGGAGGGTGATATTCGTCCAGAAATTTTTAGGACTCTAAGGCATTACCACTCATTCAAATTCACAAGAATGTGGGTGAATAATCCTTTGCTGGCTTCATCCATGATTCCACAGGTTTAAACTAGAGATTCTTCATCATTCAAAAAGACAGCCTCCTTCGATGATAGCACTCCATCCCAGCAGTGTTTCAGATGCCCTTCCATTGGGCCTCCTTAACTCACATCTTTCTAACCTAGAGGTGCATAATGTATTTGTGGAAGATGAGCACTGTGTTCTTAAACATGAGTGGGATGGTATTTCTGGTTCTGTTTCTGCTTTTTGACGAATACTTTTTTTTTGTTGGACTTCCATGATCATAGTGGTGATGTGATCTTAGTCAATGTCTTCTTGGAAAAGTTAACAAGCACTCAAGTTTTTTCCAGGGTCTTTTTTTTTTTTTTTTGCGGTACGCAACCCTCTCACTGTTGTGGACGCGCAGGCTCAGAGGCCATGTCTCACGGGCCCAGCCGCTCCGCGGCATGTGGGATCTTCCCGGACCGGGGCACGAACCCGTGTCCCCTGCATCGGCAGGTGGACTCTCAACCACTGCGCCACCAGGGAAGCCCTTTCCGGGGTCTTTAATGAAGAACCCAACTTGTGTGAATTATTTGATACTTGCACATCACTTTTCCTTTCTAAACTGCCCTTTGAAATCTACAAATTCCTTTGTAGGCTGGGTATATCTAAAACCTTAAACCAAGAGGCAAGCACCTGAAAAGTTACCCCAACTGTGCTATTTTGTTTGGTCAAATCACCCTGTTCTCACCCCCTCCTACTCCAAACTGTTAGTCTACATGCAAACAGAGAGGGTAAGATAGGGTGGGAAATTGAGCAACTAAACCTCAAACAGGAGGCTTTGGTAGAGCAGAAACAAATACTCTGGAAAAGAAGTAGAATCAAAGATTTTTTTTTTTTTTAAAGGATGAATTGCCATGTTAAAGTAAAGCCATTCTCAGTCATTTGCATGGATTTATGTCCTGCCAAAAATATTTCTTAGGTAGTAGAGAGGTTAGACAATACGGAAAAGGCAAAAAATGATGTCATAATAATTGCTGTAGATAAAAAGACCTCAGGAGAGCCCCATCACCAGACTCAGTATTAACTTCTGGATTGTCTTCCCACTGATTCACTTCCATATCATCTTCTTATCACTCAAGGTTTTAGAAAAAAATTACCGCTAGCAAGTTTAAAATATTTACAAACCATAAGATATAACCACACCTCCAGAGTCACTCACAGTAACTGCTTATCTGGAGCATTAAACACAATGCACACACACACAAAACAAACCTAAAATACTACCATCTTCCCAAAATATCACATTCCACCAATGTTAGAAACCTAGAAAATAAGTGTTGTGGAATTAAAGATTTAATGAAACTAGATAGAATAATTAAAAGAATTAATTAATAAGATACTTAGAAGTTAAGCTGAGTGAGTAACCATGTTTTTTTGCTTAAAATTAATATTGTGCTCAAAAAGTGAAATCATACCAGTCTACTTACAACACAACCTCTTTGTGTACCAGGTCATTTAAGCTAGGCCCACTTCATACACATAAAATGTGAGAGAAAAAGGTCAATTTATTTTCCACAAAAAGCCAGAAAAGGGTTTAAAAATTAAGAATGAATAACACTCCAAATCTGTAATCACTAGACCCTCACCACTGTCTGTTTTGTTCACTGATGTTCAGCTCTGTTCTTCAGAAAAGGAACAGCCCTCAACATACTCAGCACTCCTGGGTTTAGATTCCAAATCCTATTTCATCCACTTTACTCTCTCCACATACCTTTTGGTATCCAACTAGCATTTGGGCATATGAGAATCATCTGCAGAGGGCTTGTGAAAAATACAAATCCTTAGATCCTACTCTGAAGATTCTGATTTGTTCAGGAGGAGACCAGGGAGGCAGTGGTTGGGGCAGTAGTAGTAGCGACATCTCAAGGCCTGATTTATTTACCTCTTCCTCTGCACTTTCACTTTATAGGGTCTGATGTGGTATCTTTCAGTTACTATCTTCGGTTCTGCTGTTTAAGCTCCAAAGTCTCTCCTCCTTCACGTGCCCTCACAGGCACAACCCTCATCTACCCAACCTGTCCTGTAGCCCATGCATTAAAAAGCACAGGCATGATGTTAGCTATAAGTATGTGAGAGCAGGGGGAAAAGTGGTGAATTGGACTTAGACTCTAGAGTCAGAATGACCAGAATTCAAATCCTGAAGCATAGACAGCATATATGGATAAGATATTTAGCCACCTGCAGTCTTAGGTTCCCCAGTAAAATGGGGAATAATAATCTCTCTCTCATGGTATTACTGTAAAGATTAAATAAGATGATTTTAAATACCTATGGCATTGTCTGGAACATTACACTCTAATAAACAGTAGCAATTATTATTATGGAGAAGAATTTATAACAATGGTTAAAATCCATCAGTTGAATGCAGTGAGAATTGTTATCATTCATTTTAATGGGATGTCTAAATACCAAATAAGTCAGATTTTTCACTAACCATCTGTTCAAACTCAGATTGAGCAGATCCTTACCAACCTGAGGTCACACTGCACTCCAAAATAAAACCTTTGAAATGGAGTGTTCTCCTTATGAAGCCAAGTACAGCATTTTAAGGGTGGGTGAAATGAGGTCTTTGCTACCTCAGCAAAACTGACTAAAAATGACTTTGATCTATAAATTCCTAAATACTTGGAGCTTCAGTGTCCTTAGAGATTGCCTATGTCCCTCCCTCCTGTCATGGTTGTTGAGACTAGCTGAAATGTCCCTGTTCTTTGGACCTGAACAAGGGAAACATGAAGAAACCAGATGAGAATTTGTCATCTTACTTCAAAAGAAAGAACCTTAAGTTGGGGGAGGGGAAGTTGGGGTAAGGCCTATTATCTTTCCGTTTTTTGTAGGTGCTTTTACTGATTTGGACATTTTTTAAAAACACAATTTTACTTTTAACAATGATTTAAAGGACAGTCACTTGATATGTAATACTGGAGTAATACCTGTCTGTACTAAGTCGTAATGCCCATCTTCTCTACTACTGTGGAAGCTGGCATTGGGGATACCTATTTTTACTTACTTTATATTCTCGGGGCTTAATACCATGCCTGCCAAGCAAATGTCAGGACCTCAATAAATGTTCCCTGAGTGTATATAATGGTTTCTGTGATCATCCATTCAAGAGTTTACTTCTGATATGGCGAGAGTTGTTTCAACTGCTTTTCTGACATCAGCAGAGGATCAGATCAAGTCCAAGAATAATCCCTTAACACACTAATGTCTCTCACAGCTGAAACAAACCCAGCAATTGTTTATTGGGGGTATCTTCCATGTGCCTTGCACTCTGCTCAGAAAAGGGCAATGTTCTGCAACGTAAACATGGGCCTTTCAGCCTCCTACATAAAAAAAGGTACTAGTCAGGAACTTGGGAAGAATACTAAATAATTTGAATTTTGAAATATTACAATTTGTCAATGTTTCTGGGAGATTCTTCCCCTTGTGGCTGTAATGGGTCATAAAGTCACAAGGAGTTACCATGGGAAGGACCTTCCCGATCATTCCAAGCCAGGCCAAACACTTATTTAATGAAAGAGAAAACTGAGGCCTGTTGAAATAAAGGGTCTGGTACAGGTTACACACTTAGTGCCACAAAAGCCAGGGCTGGAATCCGGGTTTCTCAATTTTCAGGACTTACACCCTAACACACGAATATACTGATGAGGTCTGTAACACTGGAGGGAAAGGATCATACATATTACATTTTTTTAAATTAATTAATTTATTTATTTATTTTTGGCTGCATTGGGTCTTTGTTGCTGCACACGGGCTTTCTCTAGTTGGGGCGAGCTGGAGCTACTATTCGTTGCGGTGGGCATGCTTCTTCTCATTGCGGTGGTTTCTCCTGCTGTGGAGCACAGGCTCTAGGTGTGCGGGCTTCAGTAGTTGTGGCACTAGGGCTCAGTAGTTGTGGTGCACGGGCTTAGTTCCTCTGCAGCATGTGGGATCTTCCTGGACCAGGGATTGAACGTGTGTCCCCTGTGTTGGCAGGCGGATTCTTAACCACTGCACCATGAGGGAAGTCCCTACATTTTTATATTGTCTCTCCTTACAATCTTATACACTTATGCTAGATGTGAAGGCAAACGCTGATTTTTCTGAAAGTGTTTTTCTAACAAAAATGTATTGTACTAAATAAAACCTAAATAGCATTATTATTCAAAAACAAATTTCTTTAAATGGAAAACAAAACAAAACATAAAACCTCCTGAAATGCTTTCTCGGAAACCATTTTATAAAACTGATGATCATAAGGAATTTTTACATTAAAAAAAAAGTGTTATCATTGGGCTATGTTACTGATTCAAGATGCAGCATCAAATAAGTAACTGATATGTGGTTATTTCTGTATTTCCGCTCTTCTTTCCTGGTGTGTGTGTGTATTTAGAATAGAATATACAAAGGACTCAAAAGAG
The DNA here is from genome assembly GCF_964374135.1 of Grampus griseus. Classification (NCBI taxonomy): domain Eukaryota; kingdom Metazoa; phylum Chordata; class Mammalia; order Artiodactyla; family Delphinidae; genus Grampus; species Grampus griseus. The sequence continues at coordinate 89,617,652 of NC_138998.1, forward strand.
CTATAAAACTATATTTATAGTATATAAAAACTGAGCTCTGCTGTAAATTACCTAAATGTTGATATAATAACTTTACTTAGCATTTTTTTGCTTTCATAGTGTTTATAAGGGTTCCTGAGAGCATGACTTCAGATAGTGCTAAACTCTTAGAAAAGTTGTTCCAGTGAATTTGATTTGATGCTTTCATTTTCTCAAAAAGAGCTCCTATATCAAAAGGAGGCATTCAAAATCACTCCACCGAGCTACAGTTGAAGTACTTTAGGGTGCTGTCAATTCAGCCTTTAAAATATCAGACCTGCACGCCACGAGAGAGAAGCCCGTGCATAGCAACAAAAGATACTGCATGCCGCAACTAAGACCCAATGCAGCCAAAAATAAATAAAATAATAAATCGGTCTTTAAAAAATATATATATTACCTGGCTCCATTCATGCCTCTTCAATCCCTGCGGCCACCCTAGATGAGTTCTCAGTTACTTCCAGCCTCTGATGCTGTAATAGTTTCCTCACCTGATGCTCCTGCCACCCATCCCCTCCTCCAATGTTGCCGGTGCAGGGTGCATTCTATGGGGCCTGCTTCAATTATCCTCCACTGCCTGGTCTGGCAATTATGAGTTCCTAGGATCTGACCCATTATTACCTTGAAGCATATTTCCCTTTCCTAAAGGTCCTTGGGCTTCCCAATCTCTACCATGCCCTTGCTCTAGGTTTTCCCTTCACCAGGACTGTCCTTTCCCCTTATTTATTCAAACAACAAATATTTATTGACCACCTATTCTCTATCACCTATTAAAAATACAAAACCAAATAAAGTAATCTCCCCACAGTCAGGGGCTATGCCCAAATCCCAATCTCCAAGACCCATTTCCAGTTCCCATGAAGACATCCTTAATAATGGAGTCAGATGTTACTGCTCCCTCATCTAACCTCCTTTTAGCATATTATTTTTTTTTTGGCCACGCCATGCGGCTTATGGGATCTTAGTTCCCCAACAAGGGATCGAACCTGGGCCCATGGCCGTGAAAGCATGGAGTCCTAACCACTGAACTGCCAGGGAATTCTCAGCATACTATTGTCTTTACCTCTCCAGTTACTAATTACTTTATCCAAGGGTCAACACACAGGTGTTGAGCATCCACTATACTCAATTCCCCTTGTGTTATCACATTAATATCTTATAAGGAGGTTATTTCTGTACTTCCTCTCCCTTCCTATTGTACTCACTCCTTGTGAGCAAGGATATCACCTTACCCACCCTTATCTTCTTGGTACCATTCACAGAACATAGCAGTTGCTCAATAAATAAATGCTGAAAGAATTAACAGACCTATAAATGAATGTGGTGGGGGGAGTATTAACTCAACACTATTCCTCTTCTCCCTGTCTCGATTCTTCATAGATTATTTTAAAATTTAAATGTACCCTCCTCTCATTCAGTGTTGCAAAAAAAAAGGCAATTAAGAATAGCACACTAGGGCTTCCCTGGTGGCGCAGTGCTTGAGAGTCCGCCTGCCGATGCAGGGGACACGGGTTTGTGACCCGGTCCGGGAAGATCCCACATGCCGCGGGGCGGCTGGGCCCGTGAGCCATGGCCGCTGAACCTGTGCGTCCGGAGCCTGTGCTCCGCGATGGGAGAGGCCACAACAGTGAGAGGCCCACGTACCGCAACAAAATAAAAAATAAAAGAATAGCACACTTGGGGCTTCCCTGGTGGTGCAGTGGTTAAGAATCCGCCTGCCAATGCAGGGGACCAGGTTCAAGCCCTGGTCCAGGAAGATCCCACATGCCATGGAGCAACTAAGCCCGTGTGCCACAACTACTGAGCCTGCGCTCTAGAGCCATGAGCCACAACTACTGAGCCCACGTGCTGCAACTACTGAAGCCCACACGCCTAGAGCCCATGCTCCGCAACAAGAGAAGCCACAGCAATGAGAAGTCCACGCACAGCAAGGAAGAGTAGCCCCCGCTCGCCACAACTAGAGAAAAGCCCGCGTGCAGCAACAAAGACCCAATGCAGCCAAAAATAAAAAATAAATTAAATAAATAAATTTAAAAAAAGAAGAGCACGCTTGTTTAAGACACTCTTCTCAGTCTGAAAGGTCTCCTTACTAGCTCACCTGACTGCTATCAGGGAATTTCAAAGAAAAGTCTTGAGAAGTATGAGAGAGCACTTTAGCTGCAAGGAATGCACATGGTTTGCCTCTAATTCTGCCAACTACAGAGAAAGCCATCCAGAGTACCAGGCATCCTCTTCCAAGCATAATAGTATATTCCCCAAAGCCTGCCACCAGGTACAAACTTCTGTACCACCTTTCATGCTGAGCAGGAATGTCTCCAAGAGCGCCAGAGGCACTCTAAAAACGGTGCAGAAAAAGACACTCAGCTCCTGGAAGAAGACAGGGCATTCCTGAGGTCAGCACCACGCTCTGCTCTCCATCTCTGTAAGAACCCCTCCTGGACTTGCACAGTTCCTGACCCCTCTCTAATCACAAACCACCCAGATAAAACGGCAACCCCACATTCCTTCTCCTTCCTGTGCTTTATTTTTCCTGTAACGTACTACCATCTAACATACCATACAGCTTACTTGGTTTATTTTATTGTTTGTTTTCCCTCATGAGAAGGTACCTTCCATCCAGGAAGCATTTTTTAACCATCTTATTATTATTACCATAGTCCCAGAGACTAGAACAGAGCCTAGCCCATAGTAGCAGCTCAATAAATGTCTGCTGAATGAATGCTACAATTTTTTTATTATTTATCTTTAACTGTATAATACTACCCATTATAGGATACCTCCCTCATCCCCAAGAAAGCCACTTGTCTTCTGGTTTTTGTTTTCATACAGAAATGACTGTAAATATAAGATCATATGTTATGTGTATGAATAGACAAATGAACCCACACATAAACACAGAGGTACTGAATACATCTAACAGAGGCAGGAGTGTCTTTTTTACAAAGGAGTATAATTATAGCTGCTAAGTTAATCTACTGATATAGGCAAAGCACTTGACTGCTTTACATAGGTTATATCTTCTAATTTTCAAAATAACTTTAAAAAAGTAACCATTATTTTTCTTTTTTATAGATGAGAAAAACAAAATACCATGGGATTAAGTGCCTAGTCCAAACTCAGACAAATAAGAGGTGGCAGAGATGACACTCAAACAGGGCTTGTCTGACACACAATGATACTTTTAAACCATGCTGCCTCCCGGGTAGATATTAAAAGACCAACTTAATTAGGTTTCTGAGTGTGGCTGGATCCAGAATATCATTTTAAATCATGAAAAAGAAGCCAGGCAAATGCAGGGGGGAAAAAAAGCAACCATTCCAAGAATCAGAAATTAGAGAGTACAGGCTTAAGAGTCCCTGGATAAGTCAGGACACTGGAAAAGGAACTTTGCACTTAGATGCTGGTCCCTCCTGTGCGATCCTAGCAAGTTACTCATCCTCTTCGAGCCTCAGCTTCAAAATTTGTGAGAGAAGGAAAGAGGAGACGAGGAGAGAAGGGGGTAGCTGGATAAATTATACCTACCAGCAAAAACCTGTTATGATATGAGATACGTGAAAGTGCATATTAGAGTGCCTGATATACAATAGGTAGTAAATATGTTATATTTAATGTCAGATTTTACTGATTTCTTGAAGGACAGGACAAATATAAAACAAAAAGAAAAACCAACTGGGATAGGTTTCATGAGCATCTGGGAAAGATCTGATCAGATCTTATAATGACATGTCAGACGGGCCCACAAAACTCTGAATTCAGCCTTACATTTCATTCAACTACTAAGTTAACTCCCAAATGCCTCTTTACTTGATAAGTAATGAAGTAGGTACTGTTGGGTCATGAAAGGCAAAATCATCACCAACAAATAAGACAAAGTTCAATAATTTCATTTACTGAATAGCTATTTAGTGAATGGTCACCAATACCATTAATTTACTAAGTTTTAGAACCGTCGTAAATTCTTTCAAACTTTTCTTAAGTTTCTGAGGAAAACTATAATTCATGCCATTATCCTGAGTTTAGCTAAGAAAATTTATGTATTACTTATTTATAGCATATTTATTTATAGTATAACTTTAAAATTTTTGAGAATGTTTGAGTTTTATTTTCATGTTGTCAGAGCAAATACTTTTCTAGCACTATCTCTCTATAATATAAAACAGCTTGTTTAGGCAATTGTTACTTGAATAGCACTTACACGTTTTAAAGCAAGGAAATAAGTACTGATTAACCTTTCAAACTATCTTGAACATTATGAAGTTTACCTAAAATACTCATTACTCACAAGTCAGAACAAATAAACTATCAGAGCAGTTTATGTTAATAGACCATAACAGATACTGGATGGCTAAAGTTACTCAAGAAATCAATATAATCACTTTTCCTTCTGAATATACAGCAGGGGTTGGGGGGATTAAGGAACCATACATTATTTTCAGGTACAATAACTATATCACATTTGTAGTGAAATAAAATAATTTTACAGGTATGCTTAATGAAACACCCAGCAAGACAACCAGTTTTCCAAATATGATCAATTATCTAATTCATACATTTTAAATTAATAAGACATATTTAATGAAAAAATTTCTTGCATTATTATTATTACTACAATTTTTATGAAGGTAAATTTTTTTTTGTTAGTATTTAACTCAGAAGTCCAAATCCTTCTCATAATCATAACCTAAAAAGAAAGTAAAGAGGATACCAGTTTCTTTTTTTTTTTTTTTTGCGGTGCGCGGGCCTCTCACTGCTGTGGCCTCTCCCGTTGCAGAGCACAGGCTCGGGATGCGCAGGCTCAGCGGCCATGGCTCACGGGCCTAGCCGCTCCGCGGCATGTGGGATCTTCCCGGACCGGGGCACGAACCCGTGTCTCCTGCATCGGCAGGCGGACTCTCAACCACTGTGCCACCAGGGAAGCCCGATACGAGTTTCTTGCAAAAATTACCTGTCTCATGTGAGATGAAATGAGCTTATCACATTTCCTAAAATGATTTGTCACTAAAACCACTTGATAATGATTTATTTAATCATGTAGCCCTGTGTATCATGATATCTAAAAAAAAATCTGGGTTTTATTTAGTCAATAACCAATAAGCAAATAAACAGTGTTCTGACAAAGGACTTTAAAAACCATGGTCCTTAAGTTACTCACACTAACATTTCCTAAAATTATGGCAACAGGAAATACAAAATTTAAAAACCAGTAATTTATGGCCAGGAATGACTAGAGAACGAATGTTATCTCAGCAAAGTCTAAAGAGTTGAGGAATCAAAATATGGATGGTCTGTGGATCCCAGGTCTTAGAGACGATCTTCAGAGGGCAGAGAAAAAGGTGCTAATTCAAATAAACTTCACATTATCGAATCAGTCTCCTGTAAGCCAGGAAGCCGGCAGGAAAGCTCTGGACAGGTTAGGTACTACAGTATGGAAAAACTGGTTACTGGCCAGAGGTACCTAAGTAAAAGTAAAAGGTTAAGGATTACCTGGCGATTTCATGTATAATAATATTCCTACTAGAAACAATTAGCATGTTGGAGCTACTGCAAAAAAGCACTCTCCTTTTTACACACCAGCAACACTTTACTGCCATTTCTCCCAAACTCTGAAAAGGATTGGCAAAAGAGCACATTTCAAAATCTTTGTTTGGAGCCTAGTAATTTACGATCATGTCACCAAACTGAATGAAAGACCCAACACAACTGTGGTTTTAGCTACTTAATGCATCATCACTACCTACTGGGCAAGACTCAAACTCAACCAGGGAAGCACCACAGACTACAAACAGGGTAATGGACTTCCTGCTGAATATCCCACCAACTGCCACTCCTGAAATAAGACTGAGAAAGGTAATTATTGCTCCTGTTAAGAAAATAATTCCACAGACCAGCACAAAGATAGTGAACACGTTACTGTCCTTTCCAAATGTGTAGGGGATTAAACCTCTACACTCCCGAGTCACCCAAACGACCACCCTCACGTCAGACAAGCTGCATTCTGAAACCTTCTGCTTCCAACTAAACATAAGGTACTGATCTGCTATCACCCTCCTCCCACAAAAATTAAAAGCTTTTATTTCCATTTAGCTGCCACTTAGGATTTATAAAAAGTTTGTTTTTTCCTTTCTTTCCCTTAACTCAAGTCTTCACAGAGGATACTTTCCTCATCACAGGTTGCCAATTTTTGGAACATTATAAATCCCATCAAGTTGCACTTATATGATGTGACAATTAACTTTTAATGATGGATAAAAGAGATGGATGCTTAAAGTCATTCTGCATTCTATTACTGTACCCATCTGATAAAGGAAAGCTCCTTCATAAAGGTCAAAACTTTTCTTCTTTAATCAGAACTCTAAAAGACAGACTAACTTTGAAAATATATTAAATTGGTTGGGCCAAGAGATGTGTAATAGAATATAGAGGCTTTTGTCAGTACACTGCAGAGGTAAAGAAATGTCTCCACTCCATTCCAACAGAAACAATTTCTATTATGTTTATAACTAAGAAAAAAATGATTTCATAAATAACTAGCATTTTATATTCAAGAACTATACTTATAATTTTCTAGATGTGACGTTTTAATATCTGATGTCTAAAGACAATCTCCTCAGATACAACTGTCTGCAGGGTCTCCATGTACAGCTGTGCAAGCTGTGCTGTGCACAACCCTAGGGGGCACCATTCACAGCAGAGGGCATAGATCTATATATTTATTATGACAATTTCCTGCCAAAAGGCAGTAAAGTGTCTTGTTCTAACAAAATCAATCTATTATGACAATTTTCCAACATTTGAAACTAGAGTATCTCAAGAAAAGGGTGTTTTTTTTCTGAATCACACAAAGAAGCAGAAGATGCCTGCAACTGCTGGGACTACATAGCTCTTATTCTCTGGAAATTCCGGGCTGGAGGATGGCAGGTGAACTCCGAGAAGCAATGCTTTGATAAGGCATTACAGGCTTCCTCCCTGCACTGCAGAAAAGAGGTTAATTTCTCCCAAATGAAACATAGAAATACAAACCTTGAAAATATTATCGAGGGTCTTAACTCACCAATGTTCATGCACATGCATTTGAGGGGATTCAGTCAGAGATACAAGGTATGTTGTCACTATGTTTCACTACAGTAGTTTCTTAATAAGGCCACCATGAGGCATCGCAGTACACAAATCTTTCACAACTAAATCTGTTAGGGTTTAAAAACTTCTTTCTCCTGATCAACAGCTTTATACTTTCTTGGAGAGAACAAAATCTAACAGCCCTAGAATAACTTCAATGGCTCTTTCGCTTAAGATTAGGATGAGCTGTTATAAGGCTGAGATGTTTTTTCCTAAGACCAGACTGTAATAAACTCATGGCATTTGATAAACTGGCATGCCATTTAACAATGTGTTATTGTTTTGCAAATTCTTCCTGTTTTCACAGGACACAGGGAACAACACCAAAGCCATGTATCTGTTAGATACCAAAATTATGTTATACTACTAAATAACTTAGAAGTCAAGTAGCATGATAATAAAATGCTTTCAAAGTTATTAAGTATGCTGTATTACATACAGCTCTACTCTAACAATACATTATTTTCGTTCTTTAATGTTTTTAACCATTATGAACAACACACCAAAAAAAGTCACATATTCCTGCTGTGAAAATGGCGCCATCAATGGACGAAAAATATTTTCTACTTCATTTTGGAGCTAAGCAGATTTCTCTAGCAAAACACCAAATCAGAAGTCTTACGTCTTGGTTCCAGCACGGCCACTCACATGGCCTGGGTCCCAGTTCCTTAATCTGGGCCTTTCTTTCTTCAAATTTAAAATGATGGATTACAGGCCTCCAAGATCATCTGCAATGTCCCTTCTAGAGCTCAAATTCTACTATTCTCTTTGAATGTAAATTATCTGAATCCTAGGACTTCCCTGGCAGTCCAGTGGTATGAGAATCCACGCTCCCACTGCAGGGGGCACGGTTCAATCCCTGGTCGAGGAACTAAGATCCCACATGCCGTGCAGTGAGGCCAAGAAAAAAAAGATTATAACATTAAAAAAAAAAAAAAATTATCTGAATTCCAAAACTGTTTTCTTTTTTATATTTGCAGCACAATCTTATTTAAAAAAAAACCAAAACAAAACACAGATATTTCACCTCTTAGAATACTATATAATACTACCTTTTTGAACTTTAGAAGTTTACTGTATGCTTGGGATGATTTAAGAAATAATTAACAAGCAAATGTGAATATGGCAACGTGTTCGACAAAGAAGAGGTACTTTTATCCTGGGCCGGAACCTCAACATTACAATTCAACAGGAGCCAAGACGGGTACAGGGCACTACGCAGTGGTACAAAGGCCGTGCTGGCAGCACAAGAGGCAGTGTAAGGGAGAGAGTGAGTAGGAGCGTGGCCTCCTTAGAGTGAGCTGGAATGGAATGCCAGCTCCACCACTTACCGGAAGAATGACCTTGGGCAAGTTGCCGAGCCTCTGAGACTCAATTCCCTCATCTAAAATGGAGATGATAATTCCTCCCTCACAGGCTGTTTCAAGGTGGAAAGAGAGGAACCACTGGATTCAACTGCTTAAAAACTGAGGGTGGGGAGGAACTCTACCTAATTATCCTCATGATTTTTATTTTCATACCTCATTTTAAATGAAAAGCCAAAGTAACGTTCACAGTTTCTAACCCCTTCCATCTTTATACGCTTTCTTCAATAAACACAGGCTCTGGCTTTTCTTCAAACTGTGATTCTTCAACAAACTTCTTTATCCATTAATACTACACCGTGTCCCAGAGTTGGTATAAATATGCAAAATCAAATTATGAAAATTAAATTGAAACAAAAGGAATCTGTAGAAATAAATATTTTAAATAAATTTCTTTTGTGTCAGACCTTAAGTCTATTAAATAAAAAGAAAAGGTTTGGGAGATCTAATGCAATCAACCTTTTATCATTCTCCCACAGTACAATAATTAAGTAGGCCTCTTTACTCTTAGGGAACTTTGAGATAAGATCCTAACAAATAAAACTTTTCTACTATGTAAAATATGAGTTGAATAATTGATCCTGTCGTTATTTTTGGATATAAATGTCTTCTCTTGTAAAGTTGGCAGCAGTGCCATATTGAATTCTCTAACTGGCCTGTGAAACGTTCCTTTTCTACAGAGTGCCAAGTTAAAATGCCTTTTAAATTTACAAAGAAAAAAACTTTAGCACTTCCCATCACTTCTTTGAAAACACCAGTTGATATCACATTATAATATATGTCCTAGAAATGGGTGTAGCTTAGATATTCAGATATCAATTCATATTTTCCAATTAATTTTCATTACAGTTTCAGAAATATGTCTCACAGGAAAAAAAAATGGCCCCAACACATAATCCAAATCTCACTTAAGAATCCTAATATACACTTCAAAGCACATTCTTTGTCCGTGTGTGGTTGCTATGCATTTAATTTTCCACCACAAGCTGTAAAAAAGTTAAGTCAAATGGACAATCATTCCACATGATCTGAGAACACTTATTTAAATATACAAATAGATTTAAATACACCAGAAATTTACGGCCCATTCCACTGATATCTTATAGCCCACAGGACACTGACAATTAAACAACCATATTGTCTATGCCACTGTCGTTCCAGGTATTTACAATAAGTTATCAGGTTGAAAGTAAAAACAGAAAAAAAAAATCATAGTTTAAATAAGATAAATTCTGCTCTTCACCATGGCAGTTCTCTAGAGGAATGGTCAGAATACAGGGTTTTTTGTCTCAGGGGAGCTACTGCAAACTCAGTAACTCGGGTCCAGCCACTTGACAACGTTGAACCTGTTTCCTCATCTGCAAAAATGGGACTAATGATACCCTCCTATCTACTTCACAGCATAAAGAGCAAATAAGATGTCACTGAAATCACAGTGTAAACTCTAGATTGCAATAACAAGTGTAACATATAATACTCTTGTGCCTTTAAGGGTGACAAACTTACAATAAAGAAAGACTTGATGACTAATGACCAAAAGGATGAGAGCAAAGAAGTTTTAACAGTTTAAGTCTTTATTTGGAGACTATGCTAAAGATGCTGGAGGGCTCTCAGAGAAAATTTTTATTCAGCTCTAGGAAGCTTGGGCAGACTAAATTGTTTTTGTAAGGGCAAAGGGAAACTCGCTGTGCTTACTACAAGACATCAGAAATGCAAATTAGAGCACAGTAATTTATTAATTGTGCAGATGTGAAACTGCTTTAAATAAACATGCCCTAAATGAGATTGAACTGCAGAGGGGGTAAAGGGGTACCTGTTTTGACTGGTGTGTCAGAGCCAAAGAAGGATGCCTTCGTCTGGCCAGCTTCTAAAGGAGAGAGCTAATGCCATAGCTGCTTCTCAGGGGAAATGTTTGTTCCCCCCAACTCTGACAACACTCAATAAAATGCATGACAGGTTTATTTTACGATCACAAAACTAGAATTTTTAGCACCTTTTAAAGAGGAAGTCTGAATAAGAAAATTCCAAAAATAGGAGTAAAAATACTAACTACCTTGTTTTATTTATTTGTAAATAAATTCAGTCCTAATTGAAATAGTATACATGAGGGTGATCCATGACATATGCCAGCATTAGTGATGAGGGAAGAAGGTATAGGATGATAGCTTATAAAAAATAATTCTATCACAAACCCCATTTTCTTCATTGATAATGTGTCGATAGAAGTATGTTAATAATGACATTTAAATAAACAGCTAAATATGATTTGGCAGTTGTGGTCACCAGAGCACCTCTGTGCAGGCAATACTGCCAAGGCTTAAAACCATGTCTGCGTATGAGGTAATCCCAGAATCGTTGGCTTTGCTTCAATCAGGGCAGGATTCATTTACAGGCCTCTGATCTTTACACTAATCCATTCCTGTACCTTGTAGAATCTCCTATATCTAGTACATAGTATAAAACAGAGCAATTCAACATAAATGAATCAGACACCTACTATGCTGTTCTACGAACTGTGGGTACAAAGATAAGTAAAATCCAGATCTTACTGCTTAAGAGGGTCACAGTTTTTAAGATCTGAGGCTACCAAAGTCATTCCTCTGAGATGTTCTTACTAACACTGTGACCCCCTCCCCCCATTGGCTGTATTTTTCTGCCTACTGATAGCCAGTCTATCTCCATATACTGTCCTGCTCTAGGGGACCTCCTGGAATTTACCTTTTCATGCCCATCTACGGCCTCTGGCAGATACCTCATGCTGAGCTACACACTGTCCACCCCCTTAACTCAGTCAACTAATATTTTTTGAGTCCCTACACTTTTACAGGTATGGGAGATACAGCAACAAACAAAAATTATCTCCATTCTTATCAGATCCCTCATGCTGAGCTAGACTCTGTCCTCATCCCTACAAATTAGCCTAATTCTGCCTATTCATTCAACAGTATCCACTGCACTCCTACCATGATCTAGCTGCTGAGGATACGGCAGTAAGCAAAACAAAGTCTTTGAGCTCATGGAATTTATGGAAATTTGGTGTGACACTGCCCAATTTTGACCTATGGTCTCCAAAATGGAGTTCCTGAGCCCCAAAACATGAGTAAGACTTAGCCCACTGGAGTAGGTAAAAAGGAAATAATATAATTTTTCTTTACATTCAATTTATTTTTTATTTCTAAGCATTTATATTTTATTACATTAAATAATATATTAACAGCCCAGTATACGTAAGTTATAAATAAATGTACAGATATTGAAGATATATGCTCCAATTCTTTTACTGAAGGGAATAGCACTTAAAAAGTCTGGAGACCATTGGCTTGGATGATGACACAACTGCAGGGAACTGTTTGGCCAAGATGCGGTTAGCCTGGGCTTTCCAATAGCCTGGTTCATTTTTCTCTGACAGACCCAAGTAAGCATTCTGGCAAGGATGCCTAAACATTAAGCTAAACAACCAAAGTTCACGTCCATCCCAATTTCCCTCCCTAATTATCTCCTAACAACAATATCCTCATCATCCCTGTGTCCCATGGATATTATAGCATCTTTATTTTCTATTCCACATTTGGTATGTGTATGTCATTACGATACTAGAAACAACCTGAAGCCAAAGCTATTACCATTTTATTCTGCAAGCCCCAGAATTCCTAATCCAGCTTTACACATAATGGGTAGTCAATAAACACATGCTATATAACTGAATATATGGAACCCAGAATTACCAAACAGATATGATAGAGGCCAGTCATTTGCTTTACCAAAGATTGCTCTCCTTTATAATGATCAGTACTGTATCCCTTTAAGCAGCTCTCCTCTGTGTAACTTTACAGATCACTGATTACTATTAGGACCTGGCAATGGTAAAGCTTCAAGTAACCACTGCTAATTGAAGATCAATTATAAATACATATGAAATGTTCTGAAATTATAGTTTGTCAATAAGAATACATAGTTAATTTTGAAAAACTAAGTAAGTCAAAACTTTTCAGGAAAACATCTTTAACGATGAAAAGTACCAATCACCCTAATACTTAAGACCTATATATTAGACTTCATGATCATCTAGCTGTATTTGAAATATATGTCAGGAATGATATAGTTACCTTAAAAAATATTAAAGAAATAAAATCCACCACTGATTCATGATCACAGTTCCTTATGTAGTAAACTCACCACTCTGTGTGTGAGACCAGATCCTCAGACGTATAACTCTACGCCCATTCCTCAAGACCCACTCCCAAGACCTTTCAAGCTACAGAAGGCTTTTGTATGGATTTAAATGTATGCAGAGGCTGTATGTAGAAAATCATTAAAACTTTTTAAAACCCTGGGCCTTACAACATATCTGAACATGTTGTCTGGGACAACAAAGAATGTATAGCACCAAATGAGACAAGAATGCATACCCATATACAAAATTTATTTAAAAAATTCATTATTACCATGAGGACTAGTAAATAAGGTCCGAATAACTGTACTTCCACGATGCCAAACAGCCCCATGACAGAGAACAGAAGAAAGACTAACAAACCACTCTTCTGTGTGTCTCCGTTCCTCTTTGCTTCTTTAATGTAAACATTAGGGTCATTATCAATGTTGTGAGCTTATGAAGAAATATTTTCCCAGATCAGTTTCTTCCTTATGATTTCACTTACGAATGTATTTGCTTGTTATTAAAGTACCCAGGGTTGGCATCTGGAACACTGAGCAGTTTACAAACAAGGTTTTAATCTAAACTGTGTTGATGTCCAGAAATGACCAGTCAAAAGGGAGCCATAAATAAAACCGGGTGAAAATGCATACATTCTGAGGTGTAATAAACATAAAAGTTATGATTTTAAAACGCGATACTGAAGGTCTGATCAAGTCAAAGGGAAATCCAAAGACCAGAACCCAGATTACTAAACATAAAAGAGAAAGAAGACCAAACTCATGTGTGCCCTCCAGGTCATGGCTTACTAAGCCATGAGAGAAACCACAGCTGTAAATACAGGTTGAAAACATCCTGGAAAACCTGAAAATTGCTTGATGGAAGCATTGGGCATAATTTTTAATCTATAATCTCTCATGGATAGAAAAGTACATTTTTACCTCTTCAGAATCTCACGTGTGTTTAATAACTGGGCTTGAGATCTTATTAATATATATATTTCTAACCAGTATAATTTATCTAAGTAAGAATAAGTGTTAGCTGTAGTAGTTTATATTTTTATTGGAATGTGAACACAGTTCAAACTTATTCTGTTTACTATACTTTTAACATGACTTGGTATACAGTACGTGGAATCCTCAAACCCTACCCTTTACTTCAAAAGTGTTGTCATTACAGATTGTGACATTAATAGCAATAAACAAAAAAGTAAAAATAAATAAAAACAAAGTCCAAAACTCTTGAATGAAACATAACAACATAAATTGAAAACTTCATCCAAAAAAAAAAAAAAATTCACTGGCTTTTGAAATAGACTAAAAGCAAAAAGAATATACTAATAAGTAAATAAAAGCCAAATCAGGGTTAAAAGTCTAATTTTTAAAATCCACTCCAGTGCTTGGGCCAAACTAGTTTACAACCCTAATGACAATTAGGACAAATACAGTGCCACAGGAAGAAACCCCTGCTGTATTTCAATGTCAGTTCCTACGTTGGAATTAGCCAGTGTTTTAGTGGTTTTTACTCAGTATTATTTTAGGCCATATCTGTTAGAACAATTAGCACAGAATAATTTATATTATGTATATTTACATCTACTGGACTTTTCCAGCCAGTAGAAGACACTTACTTTGAGGATAAGGGTTGTTCTATACTCACCTTTTATATTCTCAAAGTTTAAATCAGCATCAATACACTGTAAGTACCAGTGAATTAAATCAGTAGTAGTTTTTGCTACCTGAATCTCACCTACACTTGACCAAATTATTTAACATGCAAAATGGTCTTTGAACATGACCCAAGAAAGCAAGTCAAAAGAAAAGTGTCAGATGTCATAAAACGTACTCAGTTTACCAGCCTACCTGAATGAGAACAGTATGGAAGTGGTTTATTGTGGGGGGATGAAAGACAAGAAATGGAGAGCCTGACACACCCCGGGCAAAGCATCATGCAGCTAGAACCATGCAAGAGCACTCTTCGTAAGATTATCATCCACAAAAGCTACTTTGCCAAAATAGAAAAATACCCTATTTCTATGTTTCATGGATCAGGGAAAAAGAAAAGCCATTTAAAAAGAACAAACTTTTTATCTTCTATATCTGAATCAGGCTCTGACTTTGCTGAATTTGCAAAGAAAAGAGAACTTAATTTCACATGAATAGGGCTCAGTACAAAAAAAGCAATGGGTTACTTTGTATTTTTTTAAATGATTTGCTACTTGTATAGAAATGTGTAATTTATAAAATCTTTTCTACTTATCATAGCAGAAATAAGTTTCTTAGGTAAAATAAATCAAAAGTACCCATAGACCATTTTGAAAACTGGTAACTTCTGATTAACCCTCTAATCCATGTTTGCTCATTAAGACACTCTGAAATGAAGTCTATGAATCTGCTTATTAATTTTTTCCACAAATACTGAATTTCTTTTCAAAGCAAATGCCAGAAAACTATTTTATAACACTATCCATGTTAAACTGTTAAATTCCTTTTGTAAAATATATTCAGATTAAGTACTTAAAAGTACCAGAGTAAAAACATATAGAATATTCAGTGAGAAAAACTCCTCATGATGAATGATGATTGCTACTGACATACCAAAGGAATTAATAAGTAGTGAAACCAGTAACTGTTATTAGACATTTCTGTACTAGATATACCAAACAGAAAGAAAGTTCACTAAATATCAGTTTATAAACTAAGTTTGAAGTCGGTTTTGTCTTTGACTGTGACCTCACAGATGAAAACTGACAGCTGGCCCCAGCTCAGAGACTTTCTCATCTACCTCTCTTAAGACTGATAGAGAACAGTGTTCCAAGCCCTATCACTTCAAAATGAAGACGATTTCTCTTTTGGGAGAAAGAAAAATTGGAGGGAATTCTTGGCTAAAAGTTGCCTCAAAACTTTCATTTCTAACCTTTTGGAATGTGGTCCTCAAGGCAGGTAAATACAAAACAAGCCCAGGAGACAGTGGCACTGCAGACAGGCATTCTAAGCCTGGCACAGCCACTTGCTAGCTGTGTGACCTCAGACAAACTACTTAACCTAAGACTTAGTTTCCTCCTCATTAAAACAGGGTCACCTCTCCTCAGAAAGTTGTTGTGAAAAATAAACAAAGTAGTAAAAATAAAACTTGTATTGATACTTCACAAGGCAGCCCTCAGTCCAAATATCTTTCTCCCGAGGGGTACAGCTCAGTGGCAGAGCATCTGACTGCAAATTATCTTTCTCCCTTCCTCCCAAAGAGAAATACTATTTGGGCAACTCTTCTAAAAACTGCTTTCAATTTTCCCTTAAATATAATTGAAACCATGTAATCACACTATCACCTTAAAAAACAAAAATGATTGGATAAGGAACTTACTTCATAAAAACAACAGGTGCCTTTACTTCACAGAGCCCTGCGAAAGGCTCCACATGATCCCTTCCTAACTGACACATACGTAGAGACTGTGTAAGTCTCCAATTCATATATCAACAACTTTATGATAATACGTAGGGATGAATACTAAAAGGACTCAAAAACTACAAACAAATCTTTAAAATCAAATAATGGTAAATTAAAAAAAAGTTCAACCCCACATCCCATTCTCAGACATTTCTAGGCAGTATCCCGGATGCACATTAGTGAATATAATAATCAGCTGAGAGAAACAGGACCGAGAGATAAAGGGGGAGGGGAGGGAGGAGAGGGAAGGAAGAATGCGAGAGAATGAAGAAAATGGTAACTTCAGTAACTTAAAATATAATCAGAGTTTGACAGCTGGGTGTAGAGAATTATTTTCTCATTTTGTTACATGCTCCACCACATTCCCTTTGCAGTCAATGAGAACTCTACCCTTGGGTGAGTTTTGAGAGGTGCACCAAAAGCTGGAAAACAAGTCAGCATTCTTTATTATTAAAAGAATCAGCACTGCTAATAAGACTCCCTCTGAATCACTCAATCTGTAGCTTTCCTACACCAAAGGATGTAGTCAAATCAACAAACAATAAAAGACAGAAAACTTTCTTTAGCCATTAACAGTTTTAATCTACCAAATGAAGACTGATTTAAGTCTTACCATAACAATAGTTCAGATACAGCTATTACTTTATTCCTAGCGCGTCATATAGACTCTTCCTCACATCATACTTTTCAATTTTTATAGTGGTTTTTATAGGAAATTAGAAGTACAGATGAAAGATCTTGACTCAGCATTTCACAGTTATTTATTGAAAATAAAGATACCTAGAACCTCTACAAAACAATAAAACCCAGAAACATTCTCACCTGAGAGGAGACCAAATTTGCAGAAAACATTTTCTATTTTTACTTTTCTGATAGAAGGAAAGAAACATGCAAGTAGCAAAGTAATAAAGGAAATATAACCCCTTCATGAAACTTCTCCTAAGAGTAAAACATAATGAAAGTAACCTAAGTTTTGCTGACCATTATGAGAAATGTTCAACATGGTAGAAATTTCAAACGTTACTGCTATCAGTGTGTTTGTGTTTGCTTTACAAAACTAAAAATTACAACAACCAAAAAAGAATCACAATGTCAAAATGGATAGACGAGGTTCAACTAGTGTGTGTATGTGTGTTTAAGCTTTCCTTATCAAAATTAGCAAAAGGATTTTCATTGAGTAAAATGGGTAGGAATACCAGATAATTTCACGCTGTGGACTAAGGAAGTTAATACAATAGGATCACAATCCCTTATAGGAAACCCTAAGGTCCAATGCTTCAGATTTTTGTGGGCTTTAAAAAGGTCAGATGGAGCATATAGTATATTTTATGTAACATTCCTAGTCCAATCTAGGATAGGGCCTCATAATCAACCATACTACTTACTACTTCTACAGCAAAATATGTGAATATTCTAAGTGGGCTTTAAAAACTATTTTAAACAGGTCCATGACACTCTGGGTCAGGTTTTGCCACCAAGTGAGTTTTGATGTCAAACTTTTGGAGGAACAAAAACTTTTTAGTTTTTCAGAGATTTTTTTAGATAGAGGATTGTGAATGTATATCCAATACCACTACAGATCAAGATACAAAGACTGTTTATTTATTTATTAGAGATGAAAAAGTATGGCAAATTAAAATTTAGCCAAGTAGGAAGATGTTCCTGGCAAATCTATCCTTACAAGTTAGGAAATACAGGGAATTCCCTGGTGGTCCAGTGGTTAGGACTCCACGCTCTCATTGCCAAGGGCCTGGGTTCAATCCCTGGCTGAGGAACTAAGATCCTGCAAACCGCACAGTGTGGCCAAAAAAATTAATTAACTACTTAATTAATTTTTTAAAGAAAGTTATAAAAAACAAAGTTATTTAATTTTAATTTATTCAAATAAAGTAAATGAACATTGAGACTACTTAAAAATGTCTATGTTAGAAGCAGTGAGTATTCAAGTTTGAGAACCCTGGTACTTGCAGTCTTTTGCACTTCCTTTGCACTTAACCACAGGTTGCATTTCCCCTGGCCTTTGATTTTCACATTGTTCAAGATTTCAGGGATTTGGAGTATTTCCCGTTCATCTTCTCCTTAGTATGTCCCACTTTTTTATTTAAGTGTCATTTTGCACAATGTAATTTGTTACGCACTTCGGATATAATGCTTCTCAATCTTCATGCCTTGACACGAAGGTAAGTTTTAATTGGTTGTGAGGAGTGCCCCCAAGTAATTAGTTATGAAAAGTTAAGGTACCACAGTTCATAAAGGATTTTACATGTGCATATATGGGTGTATTTAAGGTTTTCATCATAATAACATCACTCTTGCTTGTAATGATATACTTTCTTGTTAGGGAAAGAAGTGGCTTTATCACACTGTGAACTACCTATAAAACCGACTGCATGGAACTTCCCTGGTGGTCCAATGGTAAAGAATGCGCCTTCCAAGGCAGGGGATGCGGGTTCAATCCCTGGTCAGGGAACTAAGATCCCACATGACGCAGAGCAATTAAGCCCAAGTGCCGCAACTACTGAACTAGCGCGCCTCAACTAGAGAGCCTGCATGCCGCAAATTACAGAGCCCACACGCCCTGGAGCCTGCAAGCCACAACTAGAGAAGAGAAAACCTGCAAGCCACAACTAGAGAGAAGCCCGCGTGCCTCAACAAAAGATCCCTCATGCCTCAGTGAAGATCCCGACTACCACAACTAAGACCCGAGGCAGCCAAAAATAAAATTAATTAAATAAATTAATAAATCTTAAAAAAAAAAAAACCTGCATAATTTACCTATGTCTATAACCAGGGAAATCATAGTGTCCCATGCGTAAACATTAGTCGCATGTGTCTTGGTAGAAAAGAGAATTGATGCTCTAAGACATTCCAAGATGTATCAAAGTCACCAGAGGGAATGTCCAGTGCTGTCAACTAACCACTCTGAACTGTGTACTGTCCTGTGCTATGTCTTTTTAAAGAGGTGGGAGGAGCACTTGAAGGAGCACTGTACTTAAATGTGGCATGCCTCAGTTGTTTTTTTCTTTTTTTCCTCCTGGTTATTCTTATTATTTCCTTCAGTAACAACTTGTTTGTCCAGCACCTCATATCCAGTTAAAAATGCACCAGTGTTTCATGATATCAGAGTTGAAAATTACTTTGGAGGAAACAAAAATTAAAAGGCACAGCCTTGTGAAATTTCAAACTTAGTGGGAGTTGGGGTGAGATGAGATGTACTGAATAACTATAAATCATATATTATTGAGCGCTGACTGTGGATAAGGGTCATTACAGACATTATTGTCTTATGTCATTCTCATTCTGCTGCATGGTAAACATTAAGATGCCCTTTTGCACATATGATAATGGAAGTTCATTCTGAGGTGACATGCCCAAAGTCCCTCAGCTTATAAGCTAGAGAGGCAGCAAAAGTGAAACCCAGGGCTCTTTGGCTGCGAAGCCTCTGCTCTCTGTACTATACCTGCTACTATGGGACATCTACAGAGTGCGATGAGGGCCCTCTGAGTATTGTAAACATGCTGACTGAAATACAGCCATAGAATCTTGAGGCTCTGGAAGGGACCTCAGCAGTAAATGAACTCTAAGCCCACATTCAAGTATGTGACTCCATTCAATCTTTTTCAATCTTTAGCCATCAGTCCCTAATACCAGAGTTCCTCAAAATATGTCAGAGGACTTCACACCTGCTTCACAATCACTGCAGTACCGTTAAAATGCATATTCCTGGGCCCTATCCCAGACACACTGAATCAGAATATGAGGATGGGGCCTGGGAAATTCCATATTTTGCAAGCAAAACTGGTGTTTTTTAAATTGTAAGTCATAAAACAAATTTAGTGAATGACACCCTGTATTTTTTTTTAATAAAATTGTTTGGAACAGATTAGATTTATAAAGATTAGATAGGAACAGAAAACATTAGAGCACTGCTCTTAGTACTGTTTCAGGAAACTTTCGTTCCAGGTTTTTTTATGTGGATTGGAATATAAAAGGTATTTCTCACCATAGATCTCAAAAACATTTGAGAAATACAGCTGCTTTAAACAACTTTTATCCTCATTCTTATTTGTCCTTTGAAATAAGTTATCAACCTTTTTTAAAATTATTCCCTTTACAAAATATCCAAACTTCTATGTCCTTTTCAGGATCTCAGTTATTCCAATCCAGGATTTTCTGTTTTATTCCCTGATCTTTTCACCCAAGGGCTATATTTAACTATTGGTTTAATTATTTAATCAATATTTTACAATATTTTTCACTTTTCTAAGATTTCATAAAATCCAATTCATTCTTAATCATTTTTACTTCGTATTTTACACAACCTCCTCACTATCTGAAGTTATTTTACTATCTAGATCCTGGATCTGACTCACATATATTAACTTATTAAGTTTATATTTTGGAAGGTGTGCCAATGCTTCATGGTCTATATTTAATCCTTTAAGTCTTTCATTCCCTTAGTCTTTCATTTTCTATTTATATATACTATTAGATAGAATTCTTTACTGGCTTGTCTTCTTTTGAATTTCCGTTGTGTAACTGGTACTTATTTCAATTTTCACTTTATCTTTTTCTTTGAAAGAAAAAAAAAAAGGAAAGAAAACAATCCCCATTAAGACATGAGGATTTTCTGGGTATATCTTTACAGTTATAAAATGATGTCCTGGCATTTTAAGAAACTATAATTGCCTTCTAAGGGATAATATGAACACATATGAATGTTGAGTGAAGCTGAACTCAAAAAGTGCTTTCCTCAGGTATGACTTAAAATACAGAAATCTCTACAATTCGACACAGTATGTGATGACTGCCCCTGAGGTAGTACAAACCCACTGATGGAATTACAGTCACAGAATCTTCAAGCTGGAAAAATGTCCATTCAGTCATTAACCTTAGTCCTTACCACCTTTGGAGCAGTGTTTCTCAAAGGGTAGCTGAGGACCCTCTGCATCCAATTTACTTGGGGCACATGATAAAAATGAAGCAGTGGGACTTCCCTGATGGTGCAGTGGTTAAGAATCCGCCTGCCAATGCAGGGGACATGGGTTCGAGCCCTGATCCGGGAAGATCCCACATGCTGCAGAGCAACTAAGCCCGCACGCCACAACTACTTGAGCCTGTGCTCTAGAGCTCGAGAGCCACAACTACTGAGCCTGTGCTCTAGAGCTTGAGAGCCACAACTACTGAAGCCCATGCACCTACAGCCCTCGCTCCGCAACAAGAGAAGACGTGGCAATGAGAAGCCCGTGCATCGCAACAAAGAGCAGCCCCCACTCGCCGCAACTAGAGAAAGCCCGCATGTGAAGACCCACCACAGCCAAAAATAAATAAAATAATTCATTTTTTTAAAAGTGAGGCAGTGAAATTACAATGTTTTTATAATTTGGGTTTGTTTTCATTTCATAGTGAGAGGAAGGAAGCTGACTAAAAATACAGGAGAGATACCACTCAGACCTATTTTAAAAGGTGCCCTTGGTAGTGAAATGTTGAAAAACAAGGTGGATTTCAAACTACGAGTTCAAGAAAAGTGTCTTCTTAAGATAAATACTTGCTTAAATTTAAATTTTAAAATATAGGTATGCCACACTGGTGGTGATGCAATATGCCAAAATCAACTGCCTATATTTAGTAATTCAGAACATTTAAAAACACAATCTTAAACATTTCTGCACTCTTGCAAGAGACTAATAATTTCAGGGATTTCTGTTAGTACAGCAAAAACAGGCACATCTATAATGAGGCTATATTCAAAAAGTTCTTTTAATAGGGTGGAACTGTGAAGTCTTTATTACTTCTATTAAAGATTTCTAATATTAAAGTAATTGATATTCATGGTAAGATCCCATTAAAACTATGGCCCTTGCTTTACCCATGCTCTTTATGAAATGTAGGAAAACGTAAACATTAATTATACTGGCTGATGATTAATAATTAAAAATTATGTTTGTAATTTTACTGAAAAATATGGCTGTATAAATACTTTAGCTGCTGAATTAGATTTTCATGAGTTGTGCCACATTTTAAGGCTGTTGTTCCTTCTTTAACTATATACAAAAAACGTTATCAATTACATAGTTACTTACAGCATAAGCAAACTATAATTATATGTTCATCCTAGCTTTCACTCAAAGCTATGTTATAAATTCAATGTCTAAACAAATCTGTTCCAATGGATGAAGTATAAAGATCAGGTCTGTAAGGTCAAAGACAGTATACACTTTTCAAGTTGTACAGCAGAGCTATATATACATTAAAAGCAGAGCTACCTCACAAACTCCTAAACCCGGAACTTTTTAAAAAAAATTTGGATATAAAGATCAAGGTGGATATAAAAAAAGAAAGGTGTCAAAATTTCAAAATGTGTTAGTATCTTAGTCCCTAGGGGAAGATTCTACCTAAAACCGCCACAGTACCTCCAAAGACGTACCACTAAGAAACAACATAGATGAACCCCCTTTTCAATAGCTAGCTTTAAATGTGAAATGCAAATTAAGACTTCAGCTTCAGAACTTAATAGAGATATGCAGAATAATAAAATGAGAAGTTTGAAAACTCTTGGCAATGTAGAAGCAAAACCTTTATCTAAAATCTTATTTTGAAAATTAAGCCTCAAATCCAATAAATACATTTTAGATGCAAATAACTTGTAATTCATTGTCGGCGTGACTTTTAAAATCACTACTTCAAATTTTATACTATAAAAACTACTCTGATTTCAAAGACCAAGACTTTTCTTGAAAACATTGTTTTAATGAAGCAGTTATTTGATATCTCAAAGAAATGCAAGAGCTCATCAGATCGCTTTTATTCTGGAAATTACCTATTCCCATTTTAAATTTTGAATTGGTCAAATATATTTCGACGGCAAAAGAACTAGCATTAAAAGTTTGCTCCAGTGAACAAAATAACGTGCCTCACATGTATAAATGTGGTGTTCTTCAGTAATCAGGAATGCATTTTGAATACTCTTGCCATATGTTCAAAAATGAAAAACTTCTCTTGCAAAGAAGCTTTAAAAAAAAAAAATACGCTGAAATCCACATATTTTGGTGTGTATTAAATTCATCTTACAGACCCATCTCATTCTGACCACTCCAATTGGCCTGTTATGCATGTGACATATTAGGAGGCTCTTCTATCTGAAATAACACGATATTTTACATTCCATTAAAAAATGCTGGACACAGAACTTCTATTATATATCATCTAAGGTTCTCAACAATGTCAAAGTACATTTTGCTACCATACAGAAACTACCAGAAAGGCCTGGTCTTCAAAACTCAATTCCTCTCAATACTAAGACAATCTTTTAGTAACATACACAATATGCCAGCAAGCCAGGAAACAAAATAAGATCCCTTTGCTTTTTCTTTTATGGAAAACTGAATTCAAGTCCATTTTCATTCACAAAATACAGTCTGTCTTCATTATGGTAATATTACAAAGCACCAAAGCTGATTTACACGATTTCGTACAACCAGTTTTCTTAACGTATCAGCAACTTAAAGTACCTGAGGTGTTTCTGACAATGGAGGGGCAAAATTACACATTGGTTTTCTGCAAGTTTGGGCTCACCATGCGGCTTTCAAATGTTAAACCCTCAGTTTTCACCCAGAGGGTTACTTCTCACAACCACACTTTTAAGGCACTTACTGTCCCACATGTTATTTCACCAACTTTTCCATTTGGGAAGCATATATCTGAAAAAAGCACTTAGTGTCAGATTTCAAAGTTGCTATTTATTATATATACAGACTGTTAAAATGCACTCAATTTCTCCAAATATATAAATTTTGACAAAAATTACTATCAATTAGGACAGTTATTTGCCTTTTGAATCAAGCTGGTACACTAAATGCTAAATTTACTATATTGCCCAGTCCACCCTCCCCCCACTAAAAAGGTAACTGTCACAAACAGCACAAGTTCCCTAAGAAAGAGAGCCCAGGAAAGAGTAAGCAAATGTCAGTCACTGTAATTTAGAGAGGTCTTCTGAGCAATGACTCCTTGGGTTTTTAATAATTCTCTCTACTCACAAGCTACAATCTTTCTACAATATTATCTAGCATTAAATTTCCTAGGCCTTCAACTCTACGTAAAATTTTATTATCAATTAAAAAAGATAAGTTTTCAAATGACACTTGCAGGAAAATGTGAAATGCACATTTCAACTATCTTAAAATAATAATAACTATAGCTGAATTGTAAATACTAGAAATCATAAATTGACTTCTGCTATGGGAAACTTAGCAAGACAAGTTTCTGGGATGCTGCAAACCCAATAAGGCATCTTCTTATGTGTACAGTAAGAACCCTTATGTCATTACTAATACCATCCAGCTTCCCTGTATGAAGAGTTTGCATACTTACCCAGGAAGGCAAATGGAAAGTACACAGGGAGGAAGATGAACTGCAGCAAAGCCTTTGTCATATGATAGTGACCTATAAAGTATCAAATAAAGGTACATCATCAGTGTGGTAGAGCTCTACAACTGAGTCCCAACTCCTGCAACATCTGTGAAGGAAGGACCCCGAAACCCAGGAGTCCAGCTCCCCACCAACCCCTCCTTCTCACCATCCCCACCTCTACGCTCGAACTGTGGGGCAATAAAGGCAAAGAAGCTCCCTGTATTCAAAGGGCAGAGGCTGAGGGGAGGGTAGCCCAGCTGGCATTCTAGGGTGTCTCCAGCACACTTGCCCCCTACTCCCGGTATGTACAAGGCAGCTGATCCATCCTGCAAACCCAAAACCCACATCGTGATCATTCATCAACTTGCACAAGTGATCGCCGCCCCCAGGACAAATGCACCAGGAACCAAATCATGGCAATCGATAGGCAGTCCGAGCCTCCCCGTGCCCAGGAGCCGGCAGGAGGTAGCAGGGCGACGGCAGCAAATCCAGCAGATCCAGGTAGCGCAGCCCTCAGCCCTGCAGACCTGGGCGGCCACAAATGTCGCCCCAACGCCCGGCCCCGGTCACAATCCCGAGATTGGAGATCGGAACCGAGCGGGGAAACACATTCACCAGAGCCCCCGGCGTCAAGTGCAGGGCCACCAGGTCTTCGAGGTCGGGGTGGGGGGAGCTGGAAAACGGAGAGGGAGGAAGGGAGCGAGGGATCCCACCCCGGCTTTGTTGCTGGTCACCATCAAGTTTGCATCTTAGTACAAAATGTCGATCTTTAAGGCTGACAAGACAGAGGCAGAGGGAGAAAGAGAAAGGGAATAGAGTCCATCTTGCTTTGGGGAAGAGGGGGGAGAAAAAAAAATGAAGTGCAAAGCCCACACTCCGGGCGTAAAAGTCTGCTAAACACCGTTCCATAACGGAGGAGCAACGAGTGGGGTGTCCCCGTCCCCGTGCCCGCTCGAACTGGCGGCGGTCTGGACAGAAAACACCTCCTCCCTCTCCTCCTCTTCCTCCTCCTTCCCCTCCTCCTCCTCCTCCTCCTCCTCCTCCTCCCTCCCTCTCCTCCCTCTCCTCCTCCTCCCGCGGGCCCCGGCGAAGATCCCGCCGCCACCGCCGCTGCCTCCGCTGCCCCCCGGGGGGGCACAGCCGCTCCGCCCGGCGCTGCCATTCCGGGCTTGGACCGCGCGGCGCGCGTGGGGCCGGGAGTGGGGTGGCCGCGCGGAGACGTCCGCGCCGGGGACCCCCTGCGCCCCCTCGCCGCGGGCTGGCTACAAAAGTCGCGCGAGCCGAGGTGGCGGCGGCGCGCAGAAGAGGCGCGCGTGGGGGCCCCACGTCGCGAGTGGGCAACCCCAGGAGATGGCGAAGAACGCCCCTCCCCGCGCGGGGAAAGTACCCCGGTCCCCGGCAGCCCGGCGTCCGCGGCCGGGAGAGGAGAACTGGACGTGTCATTAGCAGGACAGGCAATGGTTTCAAAGCCCCAGGCCAATGACCATCAGCAGAGGCAGAGCTCGCTCCGTCCCCATCCCCCATCACCTCCACCCACCTTCCCCTTCGTACCCCCCCACCTCCACCCCACCTCGCGAAACTTTTCGGCGAGATCCACCTGGACTAATTTGTCCTCAAACAGTTAAAATATTGACTGGACCCTACACACCAGGAGGGAAGGAGAATGCACGCTTTATTTTCCTTTCTACCGAAAGGAAAGCAAAAAATAGCTTCTCTCTCCGTCTCTCCCTCTCCCCCCCACCCCTGTCGTACATGTTGTGTCTTAGCTTTTTGCATCGTTTCGTTTTACCTTCCTCATTTAGCTGAAATGATCGCGGATTATTTCACACATAAACGTGTTCCAGATTCCTGGATTCAGGGTCCTTGTAAATTACAGGACTCGGGTTTGGTCTCAGTTACGTTAAGTTTCATACAAGACCAAAAAATAAAAAAAATAATAATAATAAATTGCTGAGGGTGAGCGAGCGAGACGAGGTGGAGGAGGAAAAGAAACCTCGAGTCTGATTTCTGTAATTTACTAGCGACCCGGATCGCAGCAAATAACAGGGTAACACGAGTGTGGCTTAAGAGGGCTGGGGAGCTCTTTCTAGAGGCATCGACCCCATCCCCGGATAAAGGATCTGCAAGTTTTCTGTCATCGCGACCATGCAATGCCATCACTTACCTTCAGAAATAAGACTTTAAACAGCCAAGGCCTTCCTCCTCCCCTCCACCACCGCCCCCCCCCCCGCCAGCTTCGCTCTCTCCACCTTAAACTTATTGACACAACATAATCCCACATTCAAGCAAAATCCTGACACAGCCTCCCTCCTCCTCTTCCCCCTCCTCTCTTCCCTCCCGTTCTCTCGTTCGCTCTCCCTCTCGTCCTCTCCGGTTTTCTCTCGCTCTCTCTCTTGCCCTCACCCCCCGCCCCCGCCGGCTTTCCCTCCCTCTTCTCTCTCCCCTTCTCCCTCGCCCTCTTCCCCCTCTCCCCCTATTCTTCCTCCTAGCCACTCTGGCACTAAAACAGCACTTTCTCTACTCGCCGCGCATTTGGTTAGGGGTGGGGGGGTGAGAGGGCACCAATCTCCGGGGCCGGAACACCCAAATCCCAACTCTCCAGATGAACGAGCAACTGGGCTGCTGTTCCCGGTCACCGACGCAGACGAAACGTTCGATAAATCCACTGAGGGCTGGCTCCTTGTACCTTCCTCCCCTGCCCCGACTCCCCAGGCCCCACCTCCCCAGCAGCCGAGCCCAGGCTGGGCTCCACGTACTTTCGCCGAGATGAAGTTTGGGGCTCCCCAGGCGGCCAAGAGCCGCCCGCCGGCGTGAGGGCTCTGTTGTTGTTTTCCTCAGGCTGCTCCTGCCCGCGCCGCGGCTCCCGTGCCCCTCTCGGGCGGCGCTGCCTGTGTGCCGAGAGGTGCTGGTTGCAAACGCAGCCTGGCACCGGCTGGCCTACTACTCCCCAGCCCGGCCCCCAGCCTCCCGCCCGCAGGGCACTGCCTTCGCGCCCCCCGCTCGCCGCCGGCGCGGCCGCGGCGACCCTCGCCCCCGACCTCTCACGACCCAAAGTTTTGGCGGAGGGGTAAAGTGCCCGGGGAGCGGGCCGGCTGGCGGCGGCTCCGGACGCGCGGGGTTCCCTCCGTCTTCCTCAAGTCCAGCCTACCGGCTGCCGCCACAGCCGCCGCCGCCGCTGCTCCTGCCGCGGAGTCCTTGGGGCTGCAGCCCGGCGGCTCTCAAGTGAGTAGGAAAACAGAAAGTGCGGGGAGAGCGCCCGGGAAGGGCTGGGGATGGGGGGGCGCTTACCTCGCGGGCTCGCCGGGCGCGAGGGCGTGTGTGTGGCTCGCCCTCAGCGGCCAGTCAGGGGTTCTCTATGGGAAAGTGGAGAGAGAGGAGCTCGCGGAGCCGCTCTGCCTCCGCTTCACTGTACACTGCTCCACATACAGTACATGCAGCCAGGAGAGACTGAAAACACTCATTTTATATAAGGCAGCCTGCCATTGGTCCGCTCCGTGATGGACAGGCCGCGCGGCCAAACAGAAGGCCCGTTACACCCAAACACACGCACACATACACACATTTTACAGAGACACACAAAGATCATCACATTTTCTATTTTCTAATGTTCGGGACCTGTAGACAGTAGGAGAGGACAGGTAGAGAGGCCCAGCAGAGTGGGTTGCGAGCGAAAAACCCTGTTTGCACCAAGTTGCAAGGCTTGAAACTGGTGTCCTTTTGACTTGGGAGGGTTATAGTAATAAACTACAACTCCACTGGATATGGAAGTGAGGGGTTTTTTTTTTCTTTTTTTTTTTTTTAATCGTTGCCTTGTGGTGCCCCATGGAAGAGGCGTGCATTGTGTTATGATTTTACAGCCTGACCTGGCTAACAAGTGGCCAGGAAAGGCTTTTATCAGCTTGGATTTCTTTTGTCAATGGGTTAACTATCACATAGGCCAAAACAGTGCAAGATAAGTTTATTAGGACTGTAAGCACTGAGATTGTTAGTGCTTCATTCGTAGGTAAATTGAGAAAAATCAACACAACAATACACAGAAACAAAGATAAACATTTTGCTGAAATAGCCACTCTACTTTTAGCTGGTCAGAGGACTGCAGATCACCTGTGTTGGCATACAAACAGTGCTGTAAAGTAGAATAAGTCATGGAAGATCGGCTATTGCCCCTTTTCCTTAAAAATAGGCCTTTTGAATCAATATATGCAAGATATATATTTTGCATTTTATATATATATTTACTTTCCATATTTCACATCATATGTGAACATCACATGTTGGTTGACTTTGGGAGATGGAGAACCCAAGGGCTCTTCTTTCTAATTTTTTTTCTGTGATGCGTCTTTGACAGATTATATTTGACAGTCCTATATAAGCAAGTCAACAGGTTGCTGGGAAAAAAAACATAGCTGGAAACTAAGAGGAATAAATTCTAGACCCAACTCTTAAACTTGCTAAACAATCTTGAGCAACTACTTCAGCCTCTTTAATGCCCAGATTTGGTTTGGGGTTTTGTTTTCATTTTTTCTTTTAAGGTTAAAATAAGAAGCTTCTCCCAGTTTTACTTCACTAAATGTTTATTCAGCATCTACTGTGTACCAGGCATTACCATAGGCCCTAGATGTTTTCTTATGGTTCTTTCTGATTTAAGAGTCTGTGAATTATTCTTAAACACAAACATTTTGAAGATTAAATAAACATCATGATTTTATGGCCTAGATGCGTAGCTTTAAAACTTAAAGGGAAGCTGGATAAGAGAACTTATTTCAAATCCCGCTTTATTTCCTTGATGTTATCTTGAGATTTTTCTCTTACATCCATAAAGTTATCGAATGAGTGTGTATGTGCGTGTGTGTGTGAAAGACTGGGAACCAGAAACAGATACAGAGAAAATTTAAGTTTATGAAGTTTAGACAACAAACAGTGGTATTTAGAAATGTGATGTTTTGTTTATTTTTTAAAGGAAAATAAATTTTAAAAGGGAAAAGTATATAAAACCACAGCATTTTAAACTGATAATATTAAAGATTATATTAATGATGCTCTGCATTTAGTTGACGGAAGGAACAAAGTGTTCTTTATCCACATTACACACTGCTTTGAGATTGGTGCTAAGTATTGTTATCTCTATTTTATCCATCAGAGAAATGGGACTGCTCAAGATTACACAGAATACCAGTGAAGAAGGAACTTAAACCCAGGACTCTTTAATACCCAACATAGGTTTTAAATAACTTGACAGTCCTTCCTTCCAAATGACAAACTTCAGGGACAAGAGGCAGATAGAGGAAAAGCCAGAAAAACTTTCTCAGGATTTCACTATTCTCTTTTTTGAAGAGGAAAAAAAAAAAATCAGCACAAGTTGCTATATTTAGTTGCTGAGTGAAGTGCTGTGAATTATTTGCTAGTATATTCGTGTTATGAAAAATATGAAAGACCTGTCCATTCCCCACCCCTACCCCCAACCCCAGCCATAGGAAAACATTCTTTATTTCTTTATGGTCTCAAAGATTTTTTTTTTTTTGGTTGAAGTATACTTAGCTTAGCAGGATTATTTAGAGTTACATTTTCAAACTTTTAGATCACCCATTGCTATCAGTAAAACGTTTGGGTGAGTATCCTCAATATATGTATATTTCTGTATATGTTTTTAAAATGTACCACTACATGGATATATTATTTATTATTACAAAGCGTGCAATCACAGAAACTAAATGAAAAAGCGTGAAATAAAAATAAAAGTTAAGGGAATTCCCCGGCGGTCTAGTGGTTAGGGCTCACCGGGCCACGTTCGATCCCTGATTGGGGAACTAAGATCAGCAAGCCACGCGGTGCAGCCAAAAATATAATAAAATAGAAGTTAAATAAGAGTTTTAATATTTTCTCCCCACGCTCCTATGATATAGTCTTATCACGTGCCCCAGAGTTTTTGTATTCAAGTTTCGATACCTCTGACAGTACAAGGTACTAACTGACCAGGACTGATGCAAGGGAGCATGAAGAAGTGCATAGAAATGATTAGTTGCAAGTCATTACTGCTACTGGAAAACTGGTGGGTCCACAGAGCCTTTAGATTTGGATAACGGCACATTTTTTTAACACAAATTATATATTGGTGGTGTTTTGGGCATTATGTGGCAGTATAAGCCATCTTTCAGTACTCTTTTGCAGATCATTTATTGAGAAGGATCTATGTGCTAGGTAGGCACTGTGCATACCAGAATTTTGGAAAAGGAAAATTGCCTGCTCCTAGAAGTGATGGAATACAATTCCAGTCTCTTGTGTGATAGGTAAAGCCTTGCCAGGAAGTAAGGAGAAGAGGCTTAGAACTAAATGTAATGTAGCACTTTACCATTTATCATTTAGGGAAATACTTTTTAGAATTTTAATTATCTTATTTAAAAATAAATATCAAGAAATTTTAAATGCCAATAGTGCCCCAAAATTAAAAATATGAAAAATCATAGCTTTCAGGGAGTTTATTTAATTTTTATAATGTAGGGTTATGAAAAGAAAAATAACTGTTGGTTTCCTGAGTAAAATGGCATTCAAAAGGGTCTCCAAGAAAGCGTTTTTCCTTTCTTGTTTTCACATTTGATGGTCAATCACAGGTTGAACTCATGGTTAGCATATTCCTCTTTTTCATGGCCTTCACTGTCCATTTTCTTAATTTCATTTTGAATAAAATAATTTCAAAATAATTTGGGAAGAATAAATTTAAATATATGTGTAAATGTGCACATACAAGTGTTTATGTGCACATGTGTATATATCTATAAACAACTTTTTACTTCCTTATTTTACATTATTTCTTTATTCAGTCCTATTTCAAATCCTGATTTCACCACTTCCTAACTGTGTAACCTTGGACAAATTCCTTGATCGCGCCAAGACTCAGTTTCCTAGTTTGTAGGATAACAAGAGAAACCAAAAATGAAACAATCCATATAAAATGCTTAAACCTGGAACATACTGAACATTCAAAACATATTATTTTTACCTTTCACACATACAAGCCCATACAACTGCTTTACAGGATGTCTTCTAAGACTTAACCTTCACATCAAATGGAGCTTATAGAACTTGTTGCAACTTACTTGCCCAGTGTTTGCAATTTCCTTTTAGCCTGCATTCTACTAACTCCAGCATCTCTGCACATAAAAGGGATGTCAGCCTGATCCCAGCATAAAGCAAACATCCTATTGGGTGGCCATTATTAAGCACCTGAAAAGGCAAACTTGTAATAAATCATTTCTTGAAACAAGCCCTGCTTTGTGCATTGAAACTCTAGATAGTTGCAGAGAGGAGGGTCTGCCTTACATAACAATTTTTGACTTGTACTTGACCTTGCTGAGCTTCACTTTCTTTTCTCATATAAGAGAAAAATAGAGAAAATCACACCTATTTCCCCAAGGCCAATGCAAAGGGACTAGAAGTTCTAAAACTTGGACAGCTGGACCACTTCTCAGCACCAATGCAAAAATTCATAATCTTGAAGAGAACCAGCTTCTACTGGATCCCAACAGAGTTGGGGGTAGAAAGAAACAGAAAAACACCCTTTGGCTAGAGCAGTGCTAGCCAAATCATCTTGGAATTCCCTCTCTCTTGTGATCTTCTGTAGCATTTTATCTATATTACTCTTAAGGCATCCAAATGCCTTACCTTGTATTACATTATTTGTATGTTGATAGAGATCTCTATTTGATGGCAAACACCTTGAAGAAAATGATGATGTTTCATTCGTCGTTTTGTTTTCCAGCAGTCGCTAGCACAATAGCCTGTACATTGCCTAACACGTAACAGTAACTCAACAAAGATTTGTAAAACAAATGAACAAAACAAGCAAAAACAAACAATAAAAAGACTATAAATTTTAAAAAGAATCAGAGAGAATCTAGGGATGAGACAGGTGCCAGAGAACGTTGGGCGCCCCAGGTATATGGCGAACAGAACTTACATTATAGTCATCATAGGTTATACCCACATACTGTTTAAATTTTCTAAAGCACCTTTACATTTGAGATAGCCTGTCATACTCACTAAAATCCACGTGAGGTAGGTGAGACAGATAGAGGGAACTTCTTTTTAAAGATGAAAAACTGAAGCAGGGCGATTTCCCTGGTGGCGCAGTGGTTAAGAATCCACCTGCCAATGCAGGGGACAAAGGTTTGATCCCTGGTCCGGGAAGATCCCACATGCCGTGGAGCAACTAAGCCCGTGCACCACAAGTACTAAGCCTGTGCTCTAGAGCCCTCGAACCACAACTGCTGAGCCCGCGTGCTGCAACTACTGAAGCCCGCACGCCTAGGGCCTGTGCTCCGCAACAAGAGAAGCCAACACAATGAGAAGCCTGTGCACCGCACGGAAGAGTAGCCCCCGCTCACCGCAACTAGAGAAAGCCCGTGCGCAGTAAGGAAGACCCAACGCAGCCAAAAATAATAAATAAATTAAATAAATAAATTTATTTTAAAAAAATTGAAGCAGGGAAAGGTTAAATGATTCTCTCAATATTATACAGCCAGTAGCAGTGCTGGGGTAGTAGTAAGGTTCTAGACATCTAGTTCTGCAAGCTTTCTGCCTTAGGTAGCAGGCAGGGGAAGGGGGAGTTGCCAAGGCGTCACTTAAGGATCATACCATAAAAATAGTTCTCTAAGTGGATGATGATTTTACACTAATGGTTTTGATAATAAAGTCAGTTAGCACTAGCATTAGCATTAGACAGCCCTTCTAGCCACCATCTCATTAGAAGCTTCAACAACATCCCGAACAGGGAAGGTATACTGTGACACACCCAGCTCTTGGGAGCTCCTATCTTCCCAAGACAATCTATTTCATCTTCTGATGGTTTTGACCACGACAGAGTTCTTCCAAATCTTTAACATACCTTCTCTCCTCCTAAAATATACCTTCTCTCCTCCTAAGTGTTATTCAGTGCTCCTTTTTCTATTCCCTGGTTACCACATAGAACAATCTAATCCCTTTTCCATGTGCCACTTGAATTATGTGAAGACAGCTCTCATGACGGCCTCCTGCTTTGAGCTGTACCTTTTCCAGGTGAACAGTCCCGGTTCCTTAAATCATTCTTCCTATTCCTGATTCTTGGTCTTCTCTCAAACCCTGCCTATTGTCCTTCACATGGGATATCTAGAGCAGGTGGGGGCGGAGGCAGTTTGCAGTACAGCATGACCATGACTCCCTTCTCTCTGATACAAAATTTCTATTACTGCAATCTAAGATGGAACTCGCTTTTTTGGCAGTCACATCACTCTGCTGACCGTTATTGTGCTTATTCTCCAAAAAAACTTTTTGTTTGAAATGTGGACTGTTAAGCCATGTCTCCTCCATTCTATTATACGATGTATTTTGGGGAAACTGAGGCATAGGCTTTTATAACCCTGTGGTTGTATAGTGGTTAAGATTCAAGGCTTTGGAGTTAAAACAACATGAGTTCAGAGCTTGGATGCAGTAGTTACTAATTTGTGTGGACAAATTTTACAACCTGTCTTTGCTTCAGTTCTTCATGTGTAAAGGGGAGGGTAATATGTAACTCATAAGGTTATTAAAAGAATTTGATAAAAATAATGTATATAAAATAATTAAAACAGTGCTTTCATATAATAAGTATTCAATAAGTGGTAGAGTTTTCCTTTTCCTGTAGCTGATGAAACTCAGCCCAGAATTCCATTTTGCCAGCATCTTTTTGTATGCTGATTATTTCATTCAACATATTTGCTATTGATCTCACTATCCTTGGTTCATTCACAAATTTGATGCCTTCTTTACATTTTTCCAAGTCATTTTTAAAAGCATGGTCTAAGGCAGAACCTAGAGCACCTACCCCCAACAGGTAGACATTGATCATTAATCAGCACTCCCATGACCACAGTTATTGAACCTGTGATAGAGCCACCTAATTTCACCTAAATTTTAAAAATTTAGAGTTGGAAATTCCCTGGTGGTCTAGTGGTTAGGATTTGGCACTTTCACTGCCATGGCCCGGGGTTCAATCCCTGGCTGGGGAACTGAGATCCCTTGAGGCCCATAAAGAAAAAGAAAAAAAAAAATTAAACCTAAAGAAATTTATAAAGAATTATATAAAATAGCAATCATGTAGGAGCTTTATTATAATTTAACATATTATTATATTGCCTCAGATTTCTTTATAAGAAATAAAACGTTGAATATACAATTGAGGACCCATTCGCTGGTCCAGTTCCTCTCCAGTTCTCCCCAGAGGTGACCATTATTTTGTAATTTCACTCTCATCCTATCCATATTTTTTGTAGCCTGCTCATGAAGACATCTGATGTGGCTTTGTCAAAAGGCTTTATGAAATTTTCATTCACTAATGTTACCAGAGAGGAGTTCTTTGATGGGTGGGTTATACTAATTCTGGTTAATTAAAACAAAAAGAGGAAATTATGGAACGATATGAGAAGCCTCTTAGAAATAAAAGAAAAGCTGCAGAGCCAGATCTCAGAAAGCCCAGGGGCATTGTCAACTCCAGGGATTGAGATCACTTTTGGTGAGAATATCTTCATTATGATGAATTTGCTCAAACTCTTTTCCTTCCCTTCTTTGTGCCACTAAAAAGAGTGGAATGGAAGAGTCCACTTGCCCTTATCCAAGTTTTATGCTTACTCTTCGGCCAAAGTAGAAGAGGACACTTTGCTTGACCCTCCCACCAAGATTGCATGGTTACATGCTGTGGGGAGAAGGGGGCATTATTGGAGGCAGCGGGGAGATGAGTTAGTACAGAATTATTTAGATGGAGGCAATATGTTGCTAACATTCTGCTTCTTGGTGGACTCACAGGTGCTCATTTTATAACTTACATAGATGCTACATTATTCTTTTGTATGTATCAAATATATTTTGAAAATACTTTAAGAAAACAATAGAAAAAAGGATTGCATGCAAAGGCTATTAGCTTTCCAAAGTAACACTGGAGTACTACTAAGAGAAGAAGGCAAATAGATACTAGGCAGGTAAAAACAAGAGATCTGTAACACATCCAAAGGCCACAGTGCAACTGAGCTATCAGTTTATTAACCTTGTTACAAAAGAAAAATAGATTTAGGCTAGTCTTAGGAACTCCATGCTGGCTTCTAGCGATTACTTGGTCCTTTTTTTGAGTACACGCAGATCTTTCCTTCACTTGCTTATCTTAGTCAGATTTCATTTCGTTCCAAGGACCGTAAAGCCACTCAGATAAGCTGAAGAGAAAAGGGAACTTAACTGGACAAATATTGGGGTCTTTCACAGAACTCAAGTGCAGTAAGGACAATCAGGTATGGAAACAAAAAGCACATGGCCTCCTTCGCTGGCAATGCCACCAGGTGAGGGGCAAGGACTCCCCTATAATGGAGGGCTGCTCTTTTGGTGTTTGTAGGCAGAAATTGTCCTCTAAAGTGAGGACAGGGATGGGAGGATATAATGGGCATTTCACTACATAGCACTTTCTAGAATATTATCTAGGTTCGGTATCTCATTTACAACCGTATAATTTGCAGAATCCACCTTTCTTCCCCTAATCCCAAGAAATTTAACTAGAGTGTTTATGGCCTGATTTTATACTCACATATATTTAGAAATAAATTATTTCCTTGTATGTTTGTTTATTTATTTGTTATATCCCTTGACTCATTCCAGAAAGGATTTCCATTGGTGTTCAACAGTGCAAACTTAACTGCATATTTT
Organism: Grampus griseus; assembly: GCF_964374135.1. Taxonomy (NCBI): domain Eukaryota; kingdom Metazoa; phylum Chordata; class Mammalia; order Artiodactyla; family Delphinidae; genus Grampus; species Grampus griseus. The sequence continues at coordinate 89,653,856 of NC_138998.1, forward strand.
CTCAAGACTCTCGGGTATTATTGAATAGAGCTCGGAAATCTGAATACATTTAGAGTGCCTAGGTGGTCTCTTAAATTTTTTTAAACTTATTTTTACTTCCTATTACGTTCTACAGCGATCTTCTCAAACTAGCTAAATAAAAGGGACATTTATTAGAATCACCACACAGGTAAAGTTACGGCGAGGAACAACCAACAGAAAGCTATAATTTAAACCCCAAACGAAGTGAGATTATCGGGGCTCAGAGATAGGCAATAGGCCAGGGACATTTTCTGAAGCTGCACTTGCAATGCGGGAAGTACAACTCATGAGAAAGGTTCCTTTAACCTGGAGTGGGATGGGACAGACAGGAGAGGCATACAATTGAGAAGTTAACTAAAACAGTGATGTTTTGAGGTAATGGGGCTAAAACTGAGGGGGAAAGGTTGTGTTAAATAATGGTTTTTATATGAATTCACTTCTAGACTCACCCTCACCATATGGAGTTATTGACAAAAACAAATCTATTGAGGATGGCTGACAAGAAAGGACAGCTTTAAAAGAACAGTGTGACAGTGCTTAAAAAGGAAGCATTAAATGTTACCTGAAATCAGACTGAAGTCTCTTTACAGTGGAAGAATCGACTCCAGGTCTTAGGAGGATTTAGCTATTTGCAAAGAGATGTTTTCCTTTTCCATCATTTGATACTTTTTCTTACAATACCATCTTCTTCATTCAAAAACCAAGATTTCTAGTCTGTTGGATTGCTAAAGTCCTCTTTCCAAATATCAGATCGACTGTTACAAGTCTGTTAAAGTGCTGACCTTTGGCCAGTGCTACTTGAGAGAAGGAAAAATGAAATGAGTAACTTTGCTTGTCACAATATAGAAGGAGAGAGGAAGGGAAGAAAGGCAAAAGGAAAGAAATAGGAAGGGAAGGAAGAAAGGTATATTCTAAGAGAAGTTATGCTGGGATGATTTCAGAATTCACCCACCCTTGGCTCTGACTTTACATTTAGATGTGACCTGAGTAGGAGCTGAAGAGGGGGAAGAAATAAATATAAAAGAAACCTTTCCCTAAGTAGATAATTCTGAATTAGAAGAAGAAAGGCTTTTCAGCAACATCTGGGTCCCCAGCATCAGACAGGGGGATAAGGGTCTCTCTGCCCTCTAAGTCCCCAACTGCTCCAGACATAACAAAGTCAATGGCTGCAGCCAGACGAGGCCTCCTTTGGCCATCCTGCCTTAGATGATTGGTATCTTCCTGCTATACCTTAGCTGCTCAGTAGAGTCCCATTGCTTCTCTCCAGTCTTACTTGTTCTGTTCACAAGAGAAAAGCAGGCAGCAGAAAGCTCTCACTTTTTCATCCCCCACCACTGTATCCAGTCTTCCCTTCCCAGTTTGGAGGCTGTATCTGCCTTCACCTACTGGAGTTGTCTCTAACATTCCAAAAGAGGAAGAGCCAGTGATCTGACAGGTATTGCAAAGTAATGAGTAGAGAGGAGCTGGTCCAAATTCCTGGTGATTGTCTGCAAAACCAGTGGCTTTTCAATCCTAAGTGAAGTAAAGTAGAAAGAGGCATCCACTAAAGTTCAAACTATTCTCCTGGTGAGGTTGGAGGAAACAACCAAGCTCTAGGAGCCACTAAGTTTCATGGGTCACGCGTCCATTAATTCATTCAACAGCACTTATTAAGTGTCTTCTTTGCGTCAGGTACTGTGGTTATTGTAAGAGATACCAAATAGATGTGGTCCCGTGCTAATGGAGCCTATGGTCTAGCAGCAGAGATGGATATAATACACAACATAATACAAAATGTTCCTTGGAATCACGGATGGAGCCAGAGCAAACCAGTTTACAATGCTGAAGGAATCTAAAAGTAAAGGAGCAAATGCAGGATCTGAGGGTGCTAAAACTTTAGCTGTTTTAAAGGGTAAAGAGGTTTTCCTTCGCTAAGGAAAAAGGCTGGATTATGAGATCTTTAGATTCTTAGATTGGCTTTGTATTCTACATAAAAGAAAATACTATTTTTGGGACATGTCCTTTTTATGATTTTTGTGGTCAGTATTCTTCTTTTAGAATTCTAGGGTTTGTGTGTACTAGTGAGTGGCTGGGAGAGATTATTTTGTTTGCTTCAGAAATTTCAGTAGGAGGCTAAATGTATTAGGAGTATTCAACAGCAACAAAACATTTTAAGTATTGGTGGTTATGAGAAGATATGTCAGGGCTTCCCTGGTGGCTCAGTGGTTAAGAATCCACCTGCCAACGCAGGGGACACGGGTTTGAGCCCTGGTCGGGGAAGATCCCACATGCCGCGGAGCAACTAAGCCTGTGCGCCGCAACTACTGAGCCTGCGCTCTAGAGCCCGTGCTCTGCAACAAAAGAAGCCACCGCAATGAGACGCACCACAACAAAGAGTAGCCCCTGCTTGCCGCAACTAGAGAAAGCCCGTGCACAGCAACAAAGACCCAATGCAGCCAAAAATAAATAAATAAAATAAATTTTTAAAAAAAGAAGATATGTCAGAAAATATGACGCATTGGAGGTTTCAGCTGGAAGCTACACTGAACAAAAAAAGTTTACCTGCTAGCAACAAGAATCACCATTTCCATAGTTAAAGCATGTCTAGCAAGAATGGCAAGCACTGGATAGTGATGTCGATTTTTATTTATATTTTGGAGAGGCATAATTACATTTTGATCTTATGTCATTTTTTATGAAATAGACCTGTTACTCTGCTGGAGTTGTGTATCTTTGGTAAGCTGTGCAATTAGTATTGACATTTGCTTTATCTGTGCATGTCCATAGGGTGTGTGTGAACGAAGACTCCAGTGGAGACAGAATTGCTTAGAGCTTTAGGAGCTGGTGCTTCTGGAGTCAGAAAGATCTGAATTCAAACATTGGCTCTGCTATTTACTAGTCACGTGACTTTGGATAAGCTTCTTTTTTTTTTTTTAAAGAAGATGTTGGGGGTAGGAGTTTATTAATTAATTTATTTATTTTTGCGGTGTTGGGTCTTCGTTTCTGTGTGAGGGCTTTCTCTAGTTGTGGCAAGCGGGGGCCACTCTTCATTGGGGTGCACGGGCCTCTCACTATCACGGCCTCTCTTGTTGCGGAGCACAGGCTCCAGACGCGCAGGCTCAGTAGTTGTGGCTCACGGGCCTATTTGCTCCGTGGCATGTGGGATCCTCCCAGGCCAGGGCTCGAACCCATGTCCCCTGCATTAGCAGGCAGATTCTCAACCACTGCGCCACCAGGGAAGACCTCTTTTTTCTTTTTTAAGGTGACGTTGGTTCATAACGTTACATAAATTTCATGTGTACAACATTATATTTATACTTCTGTATACACTACAGCACGCTCACCACCAAAATTTGGTTTCCATCCATCGGACAAACATCTTAAACCTGCTAAGCCTTAGTCCTCAGTTTCATAAACTCTAAGATGAAGATTATAATGGTCCCTACCTGTCAGGCTTATTGTGAGAATTAAACAAGATGCTGCATATAAAAACAGTCTCTGGCACTCAATAAATAGTAGCTCTTATTTTAAGTGTGGCTTGTCATGTAGAGTAATGTTTTGTGTCCAGTGATGTGGAGCCCTGGAAGATAAATAGAAATTTTATCTTCTGAGGTTGATAGTTAAAATGCTTGAGAGATTTGGGAAGGCCATTCTTGGAAGATTGCTAAAATTTAATATGGTGGCACAGAGATTACAATGGATGGAATGAACTAAATATTTCCTTCTGCTTCTTTATAAAATATAGTGATATTCACAGTTATTTGGTAACATTGGAGAATTTAAGAGTGTTTATACTCTTCTGATTTGACTTGTTTAGCTTTCCTCGCATCTGGAGGGATCTCAGTTCCCCGACCAGGAATCGAACCCGGGCCCTGGCCATGAAAGTGCCAAGTCCTAACCACTGGACCACCAGGGAATTCCCTTGTTTAGTTTTCTTAATATGTCTGTAGTCCTGTAGTCAACCATGAACTCATTTTTAGCTCCAAATCACCACTGCATCCGTAGTACTCTGCAGTCTTACGATAGCATCTTTCAAAATGTGGTTCATCAGAATCACCCGGGTGACTTGTTACAAATTCAGATTCCTGGCCCTGATGTGTGAAGAAGTCTCTGAATTTTAAATAAATATCCCAACCCAGCTTATTTTTATCAACACCTAAGCTGAAGAATGACTAGACCACATAAGTAATGATGCTTCACAAATCAGCTCTACTCCCCAAGCTCCATCAGGTTGTGTCTATTATTTAAATGGTAGCTTGTATGAAACCTTTACCCTAAAACCCTCACAGGACATGAAACTATTTGTTCTTTATGCCTGAACAACCATTCAAAATCACTTGATTATTTATTTTCTCTTCTAGTCTTCAGAAACAATTGTCTTTCCCTGCTTGTTGTGGTTACAGCTAAACTGTTACCTTATCCCTGTTACTGGAGAGAAGGGCTGGGGATGGAGCAAATGTGAATAAATGTGTGATTAGGATCCAGAGAGACACCCTCCCCTCCGCCGGTTTATGCAAACCTCTCCATGGTTGAACTGGTTAAAGCTGGCCTTTCTCTCCCCACTTTCCTCTGTCCATAAAGTCTCAGATATCCCTGGCATATATCCCCATGACATCCCCAACCTGTATATCCCTGACCCTTCCATCTTGATCACTACTTCAGATCCATGTTGATCACATCAGCCAGATACCTGTGATTACTGTCTGCTTCTGCTTCTAGAAATTCGTTAGCCATGAAGGTAGTAAAACTTATATTTCCGTGTCCCAATTTGTAAACAGGAGAAATATATATGTGTGAAAGTATCAACTCGAGTTGTGGGGTGAAGAGTAGAAAAGGAAAGATGCCTATGAAGTCAGGGAAGAAATCTCTACCTGTATATAGCCTAAGTGATTGCAGGCAAAGAAGCAGGTAAGCCTTGGAAGTGGGTCTGATGCTGGCTGCCCCAATATGTTGAATCTGTGAGTACTTAACTCACTAAGCCATTTTCTACTGCCCAGGCAACATGACAAGTTCCGATATTTGAGTTCCATGGTTTGGGGTATTGATTCATGAATGAACAATCCCAATTTACTTTTTTTCCCCCCCCAGTTTACTTTTGATTAAGAATATTTTTAGGAGATTTGTTGTATGGTAAATTTGGAAAGCAAAACCTGTTCAGCATGAATCTGCTAGTGTCCCACAAAAGAAACCTGTCCATTTAGCCAGTTTAATAGAATCAGGCCTGTATGCTGAGCTGGCTCCACCAGCACTCTGGTTCACAGGGGTGGCATTACATAGTCTGCTACAAAGCAGTGGGGACACACATGGGCTTTGCAGTCAGGTGTGAGTATTGAGCCCTGGCTCCACCCCTTACCAGTCGTATGAACCTGAACAAGTTATCTAGCCTCAGTTTCATCAACTGAAGGAACAGAATAATAGCTATGATAATAAGGTAATGGACATAAAGCTCTGGGTTGTCCCTGGCATGTCGTAGTGTTCAATAAGTGTTCTTTTCCTTTGTCTTCATATGATTCTATTGTCCCCATCTTTTCTTTGCATCTTGTCCAAGTCTTTTTCAAATATAACCGTGTAATATGTCAAGACGTGCCTTAATTCCCTATTCTTCATTTTCTCATTTTCGTTTTTTAATTCAACAAATATTTCCTGAGCACCTGTTATGTGCAAGGTACTATTCGAGGTAAACAATCAGAGAACTAAACAGAAATCCTTGCCATCAGGGAGCTTACATTCTAGTTGCGGGGAGAAATATAATAGCCAATAAACATAATAAATGAGTTAATTATGTTGTATACTAAGTGAGATGAGTGTTATGGAAAAAGAGAGATCAGGGGAATAGAGACTGGGTGTAGAGGTAGAGGTGTTCCAGTCTTAAATAAGATGATCAAGATAGGTCTCCCTGAGTTGTTTAAACACAGAGGGTGTAGGAACTGTGTGGTTTTTGTTGTTGTTTGGGGGCTTTTTTGGGGGGAAGTTGGCAGAGCTCACTATACTTGGGCAATTTTAGGCAAAAATGAGAGGCTGGAATGCCTAAAAGAAGTAGGATGTTATTCCCTAATTTCTCAAATGCAACAGGAAAGCAGCAGAAGACAGCTTAGTGATGCTTGTCCATTAGGTGGCAAGAACTGTTTTTCTGCTTATCTCTTTCTGATCTCACTCACCTCTAGTCTCTACTAAGGGCCATTGAATCTTCATCCCTCCCTCTCCTTGGTTTCACATCTCAGGACCTTGCAGAATGGTTAGTGACATCAATAAGAAATGAGAAATTAGGGCTTCTTATACTATATCTCTGTGTTTGATATAAAAGAAATCCTTTGCAACTCAGGGAAACACGTGATTTAGTTATAAACACATGATTGGACTTAACCTTAGACAATTTTTATTAGAACAAAGCAGATAATTTTTTTCTAAAGCCTGGTAAAGTAGAAAGAGCACTGCAGTGGGAATCAGAGACCAGTGTCTGCCCCAGTCCTGCCACCAGCTACCATTTAACAGTCTACGTCCAAGACAGTCTCACCTGTGAGTTGTGGGTAGAGGGAGGTGTCCCTTCCACCTCTCTAGTTACACGAGTCTTTGAAAAACTCCAAGAAAATTTTTCTCCTAGAAACTAAAGCAGGTATAATGTGTGGGCTTAAAAACTCTTGACATCTGCTTTATTGAAAACTGCAATTAAGGTGATTTGTCCATTTCTGGATGGGAACAAAAGCAGGGTGGTAATCTTCCACATATTATTTGTGCCTCTTTACCTTTCATGAGATAAATGAAGGGGAGAATATTCTTACCACATACTGCTCACCAGCAGTTTTGCCAAATACATTGAACATCAAGGCCTTCCTATTCGATGTTATCTATCAAACACTTAAATTAATCCAGTACTTAGGAACTTAAGAAGACCTACGAGTGACAAAGTCCTGTCCTCAAGGTCTCAAAACATTTTAGCAATTATTATTTTAATATCACAGTTAATTATATTTGTAATATGTTATTACATAAGTGATATAATCTTCATTTTACATGGGAATAAATTGAAATGCATACAAACGTCCACTAAAAAAAACCGAAGTCACTCCAAACTGTAAAGCCAGACCTTTCCTTAATCTCCTAAACCAGGGACTGGCAAACTACTCCCCACAGGCCAAATATGCTTCCCCTTACTACCCGCCACCTCCCGACCTATTTTTGTATGGTTTGTATATTTTTTTAATGGTTGAAAAAAATCAGAAGAATAATATTTTGTGACATGAACATTATATGAAATTCACATTTCAGTGTTCATAAGTAAAGATTTACTGGACCACAACCATTCCCATTATTTATATATTATCTGTTTTATATATACGTGTGTGTGTGTGTGTGTGTGTGTGTGTGTGTGTTGGACGAGGTCATCAAGAGGGCATAACTGCGCACTCCTCTGAGTGCCTCACATGCTCCCCTGTCTTGGAAGGTACCTCTGCCCACCGTTCCCTCCGTGGGAGCTGTTCCAGGGACGCAGCCTTGAGAGAGCAAGGTGTTGTTGAGACCATCGCCACTGAACACGTGACTGAACCCGGTAAGGCCTCTGTATAAACTTTTAAGATTCTGGCGGGAGGGTGTGGAGACGTGTGTAAGTTCCGTTGCTTATTAAACCTGCCACCTACCAGTCTGGAATGGCTTACTTCTTTCTTCAGTCTCTCTGTGCCCTCAGTGTCTGGGGTCAGTTTTCGAACCAGCAGCATGGCTGTTTTCTCTTGAAAATGGCAGAGTTGAGTAGTTGTGACAAAGATCATATAGCCCACAAAGCCTAAAATATTTATTGTCTGACCCTTTACAGAGAAAAATGACCAATCCCTGGTCTAGCCCATGTGGCTGTCTTTGTTAGGGGTCTAAGGAGAACATACATAGACTTATGGCATTTCAGGCCTGCCTGATTTTATATATAATTGCACATGGTACCATTTTGCAAGAAAAACTACACATCTTCTCCCATGCTACTGCATTTCCTTCTTTATGGGTTGTTAATTGCTATTCATGGAAATTCCTATTTCTTCATTCATTCACTTCATGAGCCCTTACAGTGCACCTACCTGGGAGTAAGCGACTAACAAAAAGTAGCTTTACTGGTCAATTTTTTATTTTATATTATTTACTTTTGGTTGCGTTGGGTCTTCATTGCTGCATGCAGGCTTTCTCTAGCTGAGGCGAGCGAGGGCTACTCCTCGTTGCGGTGCATGGGCTTCTCATTGTGGTGGCTTCTCTTGTTGCGGAGCACAGGCTCTAGGTGAGTGGGCTTCAGTAGTTGTGGCACATGGGCTCAGTAGTTGTGGCTCACGGGGCTCTAGAGTGCAGGTTCAGTAGTTGTGGTGCACGGGCTTAGTTGCTCCGCGGCATGTGGAATCTTCTCGGACCAGGGATCGAACCTGTGTCCCCTTCATTGGCAGGCGGATTCTTAACCACCGCACCACCAGGGAAGTCCTGTTGGTCCATTTTTATAGACAAGTAATGAACAAATATAGACCATTATTATACAATAGTGAGAAGTGCCATCCTAGGGTTATGACTGGGACAGAAGAGAAGGTATTTGTCTCAGCTGCAGGGGTTGGTGAATGCTTCCTAGAAAAGAAGACACTTGAACTGGGAACAAGAGGATGAGGAGCTGAGAGGGGACATGCATTCCATGTTAGACAGAGCAATATTTTCCAAGACTTGTGTTAGTCAGAGTTCAGTGCAGGAAACATAAACCAATATAGTCATTTTAAGAAGGTGAAAATCTACGGGTGATTAAGATAAAATCATGGAAGGGCCAGAAGAATGGGCTGTAGGCTGGCCTACCAGGAATGATTCTTGAAAGACTATAGTACTGTCCCGCTGAGGCCATCACTGGAATTATTCAGACCAAAAACATGTTACCGGGCTTCCCTGGTGGCGCAGTGGTTGGGAGTCCGCCTGCCGATGCAGGGGACACGGGTTCGCGCCCCGGTCCGGGAAGATCCCACATGCCACGGAGCGGCTGGGCCCGTGAGCCATGGCCGCTGAGCCTGCGTGTCTGGAGCCTGTGCTCCGCAACGGGAGAGGCCACAGCAGTGAGAGGCCCGCATACCGCAAAAAAAAAAAAACAAAACAAAACACATGTTACCATCCTCTAATGAGGAATCAGGAAGGCAGCCCTGATCCTGGTGCCACTGGACTCTGCTAGAGAAAAGGATCTCTGCAAAATTGCTTGCCAGTAGAAAAACTGCCAGGAGAGCAGGAAGATGGCCTCAGCTCTGTTTTTTTAATTTCTAAATCTCACAGAAGTGCATCTATTTTGTGCATTCAGAACTTTTGCTGCAAAGAATTTGAGAAAGAAAGCCATTAGCTTTCTAGTCTCTGCAGCACAGGAAGGCACCATAGAAGTACGGTGGGATGGAGGTTGATCAAGCCAAACCACAGAATCCATCACATGTACAGAATCAATGTCACTGTCCATTCAAGGAAATGCAAATAGTTTGGATTGGCTACAGCAGTAGTTCCCAAATAGTCAAGAGTGGATCCCTTTTTAACATCAAAACATTGAGCCCCCGATGCATGTGACAGTAGTTTTATTTAATATCCTGCAACTTAGAAATATATTACAAATAGTTTCATTCAAAAGGAATTTTATTTTATTAATCACAATAGAAATAAATACATTTGGAAAATGATGGTGATAAAAGTAACTCACATGAGTTGCATGCCTTATATATGTTAACTCAGTAGTAACGCATATATATTTAAGCCAAATCATTTGTTTAGTCAGCAAATAATGCCTGGACCTCTTCAGAATTCCAGAACTCTTTTCAGTAATGCCTAGGAAACCAGGTATTTTAGACTCACACTTGGGAACCATTGAGCTTTAATAGTTTAAGGTGTGTGATAAGGAAGACATAGCAAAGAGGCTCTAAAAGATGGCTAATTTCTTTTGATATTAGTCGGGAGGTGATGCAGAGTTACTGAATTTTGAGCAAGGAAATGACAAAATCAGATTTTCACGTCAGAAAGACCTCTCTGGCAAAGGCTGGCTGATACATCAAAGGAATGAGCGACTGAGGGCAATTAGAAAATATAGGAGGCTAGTTCAGCGATCCAGGTGGGAAAATCAGGGATCTAATAAGCAAGGTATAGATAGTGGGGATGAAGAGGAATGGATGTTTAGTGGCAGAATTGATTGCTGATTGATTGATTTGGTGTGATATGGGTGACTAAGAGGACATGAAAGGAAGGACTAAGAGGCCATGCTTGGGTAACCATGTAAATATGAAATATAGGAAAAAAATAATTGTTCCAAGTTCTCAAGATATGTATTGGGTTGGCCAAAAAGTTAGTTCGGGTTTTTCCATAAGACCAATATATATCTTTTTTAATATTCTCAAGAAATATATATATATTTAAAATAAAAATCAGTTAAGTGACATGATTACTGTTCTAAATTAGTCAGGACAAGCTAACTGCTATAAAAATAACCCCCACATCTCAGTGACTTGACACAGTAAAGATATGTTTAGATCGCAATCCAATGAAAGAGAGGCAGACTCTGGCCCATGTGATTATTTAGAGACCCAGGCTTTTCCTTTCATTGATTCTGCCATCTTCTAGGGCTACTGGGTTCTCTACAGCATCTGGACAAAGTAAGATAGAGAGTTGAATTGCAAACAGGAAGATCCTATGGTCCAGGCAAGGAAGAAATGTACATTACTTGTCACATGTTCCAATGGTTAGAGCTCAGTAGTGGTCATGAGAATGTAATCTAGCTGTGTGCCCAGGAAAAAGAAGACATGAGTTTTAGGAGCATTTAACCAAGTCTCTACCATAAGCACTCGTTAGGTTATAAAGAAAAACTCACAGAATTTTGAAATATGATTGCAGTGAATGACAAAATGATTTGAGTTTAATCAATGTCTAAATGTAATGATATAACAGAGAAAGCTGTGAATCACTTGACTATATTACTGAAGAAATTCTGTGGTCATATATTGTGGGGATTGGGAAGAAATGGGAGGGAGTAATACCTCTACTGAGTTCAGAAATAGGTGAACCAACGATAAAGAAATTATCACTATCTCCCGGGTGGGGGTACTCCACCTGTTTGTCCATTAACTATTTATTAAGTACCATTTGCTAGGCACTGTTCTAGGTTCTGGAATAGAAACAACTTATACTGCCTGACAGACAGGCGTATCCCTAGAGTCGAGGTGGGTCTACCAGATCCTCATGGCTTGAAGGCCCAAGCTTTTATAATGTTCAACTCAATACACTTTGCTCTGATTCTCTCTCTCTTTTTTTTTTTTTTTTTTTTTTGAGGTATGCAGGCCTCTCACTGTTGTGGCCTCTCCCGTTGCAGAGCACAGGCTCCGGACGTGCAGGCTCAGTGGCCATGGCTCACGGGCCCAGCCGCTCCACGGCATGTGGGATCTTCCCGGACCGGGGCACAAAACTGTGTCCCTTGCTCAACCACTGCGTCACCAGGGAAGCCCTGCTCTGATTCTCTACTAAGCAAGTGCCTTCTAATTCTCTCCTGACTGTCTTTGATCAACCAGCACAAGTCTTCTAATCCTTGTGGTTCCTGCAGCCTCTTCTCCTCCTCTTCCTCCTTTTTGTCATCACCACTATCATGCTCCTCATAATAACCACCATTATTAGGTGTTAGGTACTTTATACATTTCTTCTGTTCCTCATGACAGTTGCATTTTACAGATGCATGCACTGAGTCTCAGAGAAATTCAGTAACTTGCCCTCACAGGTAGTAGTGATGAGCCTGGGTCAGAATGCAGTTCTGCTGACTTCCTGTCCCAAGTGCTTCCTACCGTTATAAAGGAGTAAATCTGCATCTGGGTCTATAGATCAGTCCCTTGATCATTTATGAAATATGGATTACTTGAATTGGTCAAGTCTGGGTACATTGACAATATCAAGTTTCTGGTCTCACAACACTCAGGACCTGAAACTGAGCTGAGAAAACTCCTCAGAGGTCTTCGACCCTATGAGGTCTTGCCAGGATTGCTGGTTGGCCACTGGCCTCTATTCCTTTTTTTAAGGTAAAAAGTCATTTATTTTATTATTTTAATTGAAGTATAGTTGATTTACAATATTGTGTTAGTTTCAGGTGTACAGCATAGTGATTCAGTATTTTTGCAGATTATATTCCATATAAGCTATTATAAGATAATGGGTGTAGTTCCTTGTGCTATACAGTAAATCCTTGTTGCTTACCTATTTTACATATAGTATTTCTTTTTAACATCTTTGTTGGAGTATAATTGCTTTACAATGGTGTGTTAGTTTCTGCTGTATAACAAAGTGAATCAGCTATATGTAAGCATATATCCCTATATCCCCTTCCTCTTGCATCTCCCTCAGTATTTTTAAATCTGTTAATACCATACCTCTAATTTGTCCCTGACATCCCTATTTCTGAACTTTAACTTCAACATTTGTGACCTGGTAATATCACAAAATAATCTGTTTGTCAGAGGGAACTGTTAACATATTTACATTTTTATAATGAGAAAAAACACTCTCACAACAGATACAAAATCTACTGAGGTTACAAGATAAACATTACATTTGATTCCTTCAACAAAACCATACTGTGTAGTTGCAATTATTGAACAAAGGTGTAATCAGAAAAATATATTTTGAATTAAAATATATTGATAGGAATAAAGCAACATAAATGTGTTTTCCTCTAATGGCAGTTTTATTTTCCCAGAGTGGGAATTTAAAATTGCTTAAATTGCTTTTAAGTTAGGAGTACGAAAAGTGCTTCAATGGTGATAAAATGCGTAACAAATGTTTAACCAGCATGCAAAGGATGACAATGAAAAGCAGCACAGTTCTGCACGTGTCGAGATAAAACATGCACACTTACATCACTCCATACTGATATTTCTAACCCATGTACAGCTAGCAAAAGCATCTACTTCATTATAATCTTTCACATTATTACATATCCTTAGGTACCAGTTACCCTTGCACAATATATCATTTATTTTAGTTCACAATATTTCTGATTTTGCATCTTTTGTGGTTATCTCTGCTGGTCCTTCACTTCTGAATTACATCATCATTATGTTATAGAAGTAGTAGAAATGTAGGTCAAAGTGTGTCTTTCAAAAATCACTGTAGGAACACTAAAAGAAACAAATGAGGGAAGAATGTGCTTTTCTTATACAATATCCAATAATGATGACAGTTGCTCACGGCTGTTCTTGGGAGAAGGGCCATGGTAAGTGTGTGACTTGGGTTGCAATGACTTTGTTGGTGATCTGTACAAACTTGAAAACCCACTGTTCTCAAGTGAGTTGCACTAAAGCCTAGCTTTATCACAAGTAAACCTGTGATGATTATCCAGCTCAACATCTCTGTGGATAGAGTAGACAACTACAAGGCTGCCTGGCAGGACTTGATAACTCATCAATCTACGAGCACTTTAATGTAGTGACTGCAAATCCTACTCTGAGAAAGTACAGGAGCACTGCCTAAGAGTGAGGATACTTGATTCTAGCTCAAGTTCAAACCTGTGACTCTGAGGGATTCACCTAACCTTCTGCAGGTTCAAGTTTTTAATCTGTAAAATGACGGGGATAGGCTAGATCTACAAGGTCCCTTCCAGGTTTAAAATAGAGCAATACTACTCCATTGTGGGAGATAACAGACTTCCTTAAAAAATTGATTAGTAATATTGTATATGAGGTGATACTTAGAAAATAATTGCAATCTATATGGTTGCAGAACTAGTGTAGGGAACATGAATATTCTTTTTTTTTTTTTTTTTGAAGTACGCTGGCCTCTCACTGTTGTGGCCTCTCCCGTTGCGGAGCACAGGCTCCGGACGCACAGGCTCAGCGGCCATGGCTCACGGGCCTAGCCGCTCCGCAGCATGTGGGATCTTCCAGGACCGCAGCACGAACCCGTGTCCCCTGCATCGGCAGGCAGACTCTCAACCACTGCACCACCAGGGAAGCCCAACATGAATATTCTTAATAAAAAAGATTGAATTTCTTTTTGTCCGATAAACCAGTTTAAACCTGCGCCTGCATCATTGGCCTCCAGGCTGGTGATAGCTGTAGTATGTGCTTACTGGGACTCCCCATGCCTGCGAGGGTTCATACAAAATTGCCAGGTTCTCTTGATATCACAAAGTTCCTGGGAAGCTATTCTGTTGATCCTACAGTCAACCCTGGTTTCCACTGGAACCTGTGCCAGCCCATGAGGACCTTTTGTCTCAGGGGTTTGGATGGATAATTCAATGACACTGCCGAGGCAAGGCAAGTTTGGGTGAGACAAGTTATGTCTGGGCCTGGGACCCAGCCCTGCCAGGTACCCCAATCCAAGGGCCACTTGCCCCAGAGTCCTGTTCCCCCTCTACCCTTGACTTCTCCCAGGGTTGAGAACAGCCTTCTTTTTTCCTGCTTTTTACTTTAAAAGGATCCTCCCTCTCTCCTGTCCATCTCTAGGAAACCTTGCATAATCTCTTCAGTGAGTTTAGAATTTTATCCAAGTTGGAAGGAGGATATGGTTCATGCGGCTTCAACTTGGTCATGTAAATACCTCTGAAGAAAGGAAATTCAAAATCTTGAGACTAACATCTGGGATTGAGGGCAAAGAAAAATGCACAGGCCAAAACACAAATTAATATTTCAGTAAGTGATCCTGTCACAGTATCAAGTAGATAAAATGTAATCACATTTAGGGGGAAATGGATTTGTATTTGTTTTTATTGTAATTTTTTTAGTAACTGCTTTATTGAGATATAATTATATACCATACAGTTAACCTATTTAATGTGCACGTCTTTATTTTTAATAGTGAGTTTGAATGAAGGCATATTTAATTAGAGGGATAGCTGGAAAAATTTATGGGTGTTTTTAAAGGGAACTTCTGAATACCTTAAAATATTTAAGAGGTTAATTGTGCTGGCACTTTTATTGTGTAAAATTTCAATAAAATATTACTTCTATAGGATGTAATGGGGTACATAATAACATTAAAAGTTTTTATACTATGGGCTTCCCTGGTGGCGCAGTGGTTGAGAGTCCAACTGCCATTGCAGGGGACATGGGTCCGTGCCCCGGTCCGGGAAGATCCCACATGCTGCGGAGAGGCTGGGCCCGTGAGCCATGGCCGCTGAGCCTGCGTGTCCGTAGCTTGTGCTCCGCAACGGGACAGGCCACAGCAGTGAGAGGCCCACGTACCACAAAAAAAAAAAAAAAAAAAGTTTTTATACTATGATGTTAACTGAAAGGGCAGGCTACAAAATTATAGATATGACCATACCTATAGGAAAATATGCATAGATAAAAAGACAGGAGCAAAAAAATGGGCTAATTTTGGGTGGTCAGATTTAGGGCACATATTTTATTTTCCATTTTTATAGATTATTATATTCCTCAATTAGTATGTATACTTTTGGAATGAGAAAGGAAACTTTATTTATGAAACTTTGGAATTATCTTTTTTTTTTTCTGAAACACATATCATGGGCACTACTCATCAGGCCTGACTTGGGTTATTTGGGGAGATTATAAATGATAACAATAAACTGCCTTTGTTTATTGCTTTATAATTTACAAATTGCATTCAAGAATATTATTTCATTGAGCAAAGAGACAGGCATTTTCCTGAGGAAATTGTCAAAAGTTGGGGAAGCCAAGGAAAGAAGAACATTTTTAAAGGACTTCTAAGTGTAAGCAGATGTCTCTGGTGGTGAATTACCATCATCTGAGATGATGGAAGGGGAAGGGGGGTGGGGTAGAGGTGGGAAGAGCACAGAGCAATTACACGGGGCTATCACTGACTCGAGGGGAAAGGGGAAGAAACGGGATTTGGGGGCATGGGATTCTTATACATATTTCTATGCCTTTCTATAGTATCATCAACTTAGGTCAGGTTAGCAGTTGTTCATAAAGAGGTTGTTCACAGGGGGCAAAAGAGGAGTGAGGAGTAAGGAATCCCACTTCAGTGCCAGTGAGTAAGTTTAAGAGAAGGAAGGAGATAACCAAATACACCAGTGGCATTTGTAAATCCATTATTTGTTAAGTCTGAAAACACATTAGGGAGTATGCAAGATGGGTTTAGATAAAGTCTATATCATATACATTTTAAGAGAAATGGAGTTTATTTATTCTGAGTAGACTGTATTGACAGCAATAACGAAGATAAGGTGAATGAAAAAATATTTCTCAAAATACTTACATTACATTATTTTATATTAAGATTATAAACACTGTTTTTTGTGGTATGCGGGCCTCTCACTGCTGTGGCCTGTCCCACCGCAGAGCACAGGCTCCAGACGCGCAGGCCCAAGCGGCCATGGCTCACGGGCCCAGCCGCTCCGCGGCATGTGGGATCTTCCCAGACCGGGGCACGAACCCGCGTCCCCTGCATCGGCAGGCGGACTCTCGACCACTGCGCCATCAGGGAAGCCCGAGAACATGATCTCTTTAATGAAAATAATAAGTAATAAAAGACCTGTAAATGATAAAAGGCTAGGCCATTATGGACACTGTACACTTTATCAGGCAATCCTAAAACAAATAAAGCAAATCCATATTTATTATTAGGTTTTTTTAAAGCACATAGCATCTCAAGTCCTCCGAATCCCAGCCACTCCCACCCCAAATGCCTGGTACTGTCTACGGATTTTGCAAATATATTAGGGTTAACTTTCAGATTATCAAGTAATGAGTATATTGTTATATTTTTAGAAAAAAGTGTCATACTCTACCTCATGTGATACTGAAAACTGAAATAATAAAATAGCTAGTACTGGATAGGAAAGGGTAGAATAGAGGTGACTCTCTGATGTCAGGATGGGGAAGAATGCTTTTAGCATAAATCAATGCAGGAAACACTAGGAAAGAGATTGAGTACATATTCAATACATAATCAAGATACTGACTATAAAAATTTTTAATTTCGCAGACCTATCATAACTAAAATGAAAATGATATGAAAAAATTTTCAAAATATAGAGCTTCCCTGGTGGCGCAGTTGTTGAGAGTCTGACTGCCGATGCAGGGGGCACAGGTTCGTGCCCCGGTCCGGGAAGATCCCACATGCCGCGGAGCGGCTAGGCCCGTGAGCCATGGCCACTGAGCCTGCGTGTCCGTAGCCTGTGCTCCACAGCGGGAGAGGCCACAACAGTGAGAGGTCCGTGTACCGCAAAAAAAAAAAAAAAAAATTCAAAATATATGAAAAATTGGTTAATAGCCATAATATATAAAGAACTTTTAAAAATTAAAAGTAAAAATATGCTGATCACAATTTTTAAAAACAGGGTGCATATAAATACTTAACATCAAAAGGAATAAACTTGAAAACATGCACATTACTAAAAATAAAAGAAATACAAATGAAAGTAAATAGTATTTTCGACAACTAAATTGGCAATTTTTTTCAAACCATTTTGTTTGCTGAATATGCACTGAAATGCTATTCTCATGCTGGAGTGCAAATTAATGCATAGTTTTTAGAAGGAAATTTGGCAATAGTTTCCAAAAACCATAGAAATATTTGTATGCTTTGATCCAGTATATCCAACCACTAATTTCTTTTAAGGAAACAATGAGAGATGTGTGTAAGTATTTTAAGAATGTTTATCTTAATACTATTTTAATTGCAAAAAAATTAGAACATCATGTGTCCAAATAACTTGATAAATGTTTGATGGTTTATTCATATGATGGAATAATAGCCAAAAAAAAACACATGTTTTTAAAAGAGTGTTTAATGACATAGCAATATTCTCACATTGAATGGAAAAAAGCAGGGTAAAAAAGCTATACATATAGTTTTTTCTTAATTTTGGTTTTTAAAATATTCATGGAAAAAGTATTAGAAATGACTGCATGAAAATGTTAACAGTTTTATCTCTGGTTAGTAACATTTTGAGTAATTTTTATTTTCTTTATAATTTTTGTATTCTTTCTATAATTAATTATACTATTTGAAAAATAAAATCTTACTAAAAGTAATTCTTTGTTACTTTCGCACATGAAATAACACATTTAGTAGCATGATCTGCCTTTAGTTGTGTTAAAGAACTAGAAACAAATATTCATTTAGTCCATCTTAAGAAAGTTGTTAATGATACCAGTTAGGAGAGGAAGAAATTGAAGATTAGAGAGACTAAATGATTTGCAAGTATTCATTTAATTCAACAGCAGTTTTGGTTTTTTTTTTTGAGCATATAGTAATTACTGTGAATTGGATTAGGCATTTAGGCATTAAGCATAAAAGATTAAAAATTGTCCCCAAGAGTGTGTGTTCTCATAGTAGGTGACATTATATTAAAAAAATGATATTTTCAATTAGTGGGATAAGTGCTGGCAGAGATCCCACATACCGCAACTAAGCCCTTGTGCTGCAACTACTGAGCCCACATGCTCTAGGCCTGCGCAGTGCGACTAGAGAAGCCTGCCACAACAAAGAACCAGTGCACCCAAATTTAATTAATTAATTAATTTTAAAAAAGAAGCAGGGGATATGATTAAGGCGGGGTTGGCTAGATAGAAGTAAAGAGAACTCTAAAGGACCAACCACTACTCAACCTTAGCAATATACCCAAGGAAGAGCTCCTCCTTTCTACTCCAGGTCTGAGAGCCAGAAATGGCAGAGAAGTTGCTGCGACAGAAGTCTCTGGGGTGTAGGAGAAGTTGTTCCCAAGGAGGTATTTCACTGAAGGCACTCTGCTAGGAAACAGCCCAAGAGGGTGCTGGGGAAAGCTGCTGGCTGCTCCCTGCTGCTGACTGCCCTGCACTGAAGAGGCTGCCTGAGCTGCAGGACCCTGGTATTGGCAAAGCTGAAGTCACCAATGCTGCAGGAGGTGGGTGCCTGGGAAGCCATGGGCACTATAGGAGCCAGACACTTGGGAAATTGTGAGCGCTGCTGGAGCCTGGTACTGGAGAAGCGTCACATGCCTGCCAAAGGAGCAGACTGGGAACTGGAAGGAAAATCCCTTCATCCTGCAATGCCTCTCCACCACCCTCTATTGACAAAGTTTAACATTATGTCAGCTGGCAAATAAAAACTATTTTAAAGGCACAGTTGCATTTTTGCACAGCAGGCAATGAAGAGTGAGTTTGGAACTGAGGTGATAAATTTGTAACTGGCATGGTGTGGAGAGTTTTCCAGCTAATGGAATAACGTGAGAGAAGACATGTAAAGAGGACTTCCATATCTGACAGCATGATAGACTAGATACCCAGACTGATGCTCTCACTATAAAACAAACCAAAAAATCCCCTAATATCCTGGATTTTAAAAATAAGATATTTGTGTTTAAATACATTGGTGAGATGGCAAGAAAGTATGGAATACATAGATGTCAAAACTAAGAGAAGACATGAACTTGAACACACTGAAAATGTCTTTCACTTTGGGGGCAATTGCCAAATCTTTTGAATTTGAACTTTACTTTTCAGGTCTTGAGGAGTACAAGGGATAAAGATTATTTCCAAGTTCCTCTCAAATTGGGGAGTCTAATTTTGAGACTCTTACATTTCACTAGGATGCAGAATACTCAATGTGAAAGTAAACAAAAAACTGATGGTGAATCTGTTCACTTAATCAGTGTGATGGTGAAATAAACCCACCCTACTCCCATTTTGTAAGGGAGCTTCAAGGAAAATTGTAGTATTTAAACTTTGGCAGTGGTTGAAGGAGGACAATTCTTTCCTCATAATTCATAAACACAAGTCAACCCCTAGGGATTACAGCCTGGATTTACACTACCCACATGGTCTGAAAAACTTCAAGGTAAATATTAAGTTTGAAGTGATGCCAAATTAGTAGTGTCCTAGGGTTTGGAAAAAGTAAACACAAATCCTCTCAGAAGGATAGTGCCTTCAATCCAGGAATCAAAAAAGTCCTACAGATAAATTCCAAGAATGACTAGGTCACCATCAAAAATCACAAAATAACCAAGGAAGAATAGCCACAATAAGAAAGAACCAACAGAATCAATAACCCACAAAAGCTTAACTGTTTGAATTATTAACACAACTGGTATGTTTAATATGTTTAAAGAAATAGTAGACTAAAAGATGATCGAGCTAATTTGAAAATAAATCACATATAATCTCTGAAAAATGTAGTACTTGAAAAAAATTCAATAGGTTGCTTTAGAAGCAGATTAGACGCTGCTGAAGTCAGAATTAGTGAACTGGAAGATAGTACTGAAAATTAGAATGTAGTACAGACATATAAAGAGGCAGAAAATATGAAGAGACATTGAGACACAAATGATAGAGTGAGAAGATTTCACATACATCAAATTGGAATTCTAGAAAGAGATGAGAGACAGAATGGTGCAGGCAGAACATTAGAAGAGTTAGTGATAGAGAACTTTCCAGAACAAATGAAGAACCTATATCCAAATATTCAAAATGCATTATCAATTCTCAAACAGCATAAAGTAAGAGAAAAAAATACCCCCAGCCATGCTGTAGATAAATGTAGAACACCAGTGACAAGGAAACTTAAAAGAAAAAAGTAAATTACCATGAAAAGATAATTAGACTGAGAACTACCATGGAAGGCAAAAGAAAATAGCATAATCTTAATGTGCTAAAAGAACATAACTCTCACCCTGGAATTATATGATTGTCAAAAACATATTTCAAAACCAGGGCAAAATGAAGACATTTCAGACAAACAAAAACTGAGAGTTTGCAATTAACAATCCCTAACCTAAGGAAACTCTAAAATATGTGCTTCATATGGAAGAAAGTGACCCCAAATCAGTGGTCTGGGATTCAAGAATAGGTGATAAAACCAAACATAAAATATAGGTAAATCTAAGTAAACACTGTAAAAAAATAATTTTGAGGAGCTTAAAAAAAGATATACCTAAAATATACAGCTATAAATTATAAGGGATAATCAGAGTTAAAGTGTCCTAGAGACCTTATGTTGTTCAGGAGGATGATACAAATATTGATTAATTTTATGTTTTTTAAGTTAAATATTATGGACAAATTTCTATGGTAAATGCAAAAGCAATGGAAATAGAGTGGGCTTATCTGTATTTTCAGATTTTTCTTCCATGGTTATTTATTACTTAGTTAATAAAAAGTAATCTATCCAAGATCAGAATTAATTGACATCTATGAAAAAGTTCAGATGTATAAAGGGCTTTGTGAAGGGTTGATATGGGCTTCATCTCTATATTTTCTTTTTATGATTCTCTCACTGGCCTTTTTAGTATGTCAGCTTCACTCTTATAACAAAACAGTTGCAACAGTTCTAGAGATAACGTATGTATGAGTCAGACTGCAGATTAAGAGAAAATTTCTCTTTGCTCAACTTTACTGTGATAGGACCCACACATAAAGCAATCATTGTGACGGACGGGGACAGTGTCGGGGGGATGTCATGCACAGACTCTCTTAGGCTTGAGTTGCACAGTGCTCTCTATGCATCTGACCATGTCCCAGTCCATTAAGCTAAAAAAATAAGGCAACAGTTTTGAGGATTAACATTCCTCTATCAATTATTTACCCCATGTATGCTTATTGAAACTTTATGTTAGTTCTAAGTCTCAGGTTTTAAACTTTTAAAATAATTTTAATATTAAACCAGACTCACGTTTCTGGGTAAGTCCCACTTTGTCATGATGTAATATCCTTTTTGTTCATGGCTGGATTCAACTTGCTAATAGTTTGCTGAGAAGTTTTGAATCTGTAGGGAAATTGATTTGTAGTTTTCTTGTAATGCTTCTGCCTGGTTTTGGTATCATAGTAAATGCTATCCTCGTAAAATGAGTTGGTACGTATCCCCTCTTCTTCCTTTATTTTCTTAAAGAGTTTGTGTAAATTTGCCATTATTTTTTAAAATATTCAGTAGATTTCATTAGTGAAGCCATCTGGACCTGGAGTTTTCTTTGTGAGAATACTTTTGTTTCTTTTTTTTGCTGCGCTGTGCATGGCATGTGGGAATCTTAGTTCTCCGACCAGGGATCAAACCCGTGCCCCCTGCAGTGGAAGCATAGAGTCTTACTTAACCACTGGACCGCCAGAGAAGTCCCTGTGAGGATACTTTTAAATTATGGAATTCTACAATAGTTGTATGGACATAGTATGATTCAGATTATCTGTTTCTTCTTTTGTTAGTTTTGGTCATTTGTACCTCTCAAGGAATTTGTTCATTTTATATAAGTTATTGGAATTGTTAGCATAATGTTGTTGATAATTTTTCCTTATATCTTAATTGATCTGTAGTGATATTTCCTCTTTCACTTTTTAAAAAGAAAAAAATCTATTTATTTGTTTATTTATTTTTGGCCGTGTTGGGTCTTCGTTGCAGCGAGCAGCGGCTACTCTTCATTGCGGTGCGTGGGCTTCTCATTGCAGTGGCTTCTCTTGTTGCAGAGCATGGGCTCATAGACATCAGTAGTTGTGGCACGTGGGCTCAGAAGTTGTGTGGGCTTAGTTGCTCTGCAGCATGTGGGATCTTCCTGGACCAAGGCCCAAACCCATGTCCCCTGCATTGATATGCAAATTCTTAACCACTGTGCCACCAGGGAAGTCCTCCTCTTTCATTTTTGATATTGGTAATTTGTGTTTTTTCTCTTTTTGAGACTTTTAAAATAATTTGAATAATGATATACACCTTCATATTGCGTAATTATAAATGCCAAGAAGCAAACTTGATGTAATGAGGCTTAACTACTATTGAAAGTCATTCTTGTAGTTTTAGTACCAAGGAAATCTAAGAATATTGGGGTTTCTTGAAGTTGAAAGGAATTAAACATTAGTTAATCAATGGTGGTAATATATACTTGGTCATGATAACTCAGTATAAGATTCTTGGCCCATGGTAGTTGTTAAATTAATAAATGGATAAATATCTTTATTATAGAATGAGGAAAACTAGATTGATACTAGATGAATATTCATGGAATTCACTCCAATGTGATCAGTCCTCCACATTGCCACATGTATTATTTTTCTAAAACACAAATATGCTTTTGTAAATTCCTAAATTAAAAACTTCAGTGGTTTTCCATTTTCTTTATGATCCATCTGAATGCCATACAGTGGCATTCAAGCCTTTTTATACCACGGTTACATTTTACTTATTCAGCCTACTTCCTACCTCTTTCTCCAATATGTTGCATCCATCCTAGATACATTCCTTTTACTAATTTAATTATTTTGCCTCAGGTCACCATACACATGTTGTTCTCTTTTACCTGAATTTTTCTTTCTTCCTTTAAGGCCAAAGTCAAAGGTCATGTCATATGCATTTTTTCTCGTCTCACTCCCAGAATAATTTACAGAGTGTTTTTCTGTTCTCCCATGGCATTTGTCCATCCCTCTAGTCTATTATAACATGTGTCACAATTAGTCAGGTTTAGATGGTTTAGTGGCCTTTCCCTAACAAATACAAGCTCTTTGAGGACAGTGATTATCTTATTCGTTTTTGTTCTACAAATTTCTAGCAATGCTTTGAGTATTGTAGGCACTCAGGAAATGTTACATGATGCACAGACACATATAATTCCATAGTCCAAAATCACAGTCTCACTCACAGAACAAACTAGAATTTTACAGAGGAAGACACTGTACTTTGGTCTGGGAAAACACTACCAGTCTGGATCAACTAATTTACAAATGTGAGTCTTTTTTTTCACAAGGGAGAAAAATCCAAGTGTAAGTTCAGCTGGGAAAGTATTATCATTTTCATGTACAAAAGAAACTACACTCATCAAAACAATTATAAAGTAATTGGAGGTTATACTTAGCTGCTGAATGAACAACACGAGTATACTGTTAATTTTGCAGGTCAACGTTATGACCTCAGATGTGAGTTTGCAAATGGATTAATACAGCATTATAAATGTAATCCTATGAATGTGTTGGAAAATTGCTACAAGGTGTACTGGGACAGAGACATGGTAATATCATTAAAGTCTACCAATAGACTAGACATTCTGCTGTTTGATAGGCCTATAAAATTGTAGTGCTTATTGGTATTCCCATTTTGCTAAGCATAAATATTATAAGAAATACACAGTAGGGAAGCAAATATGTAGGTTAGATTAAGAAGCCAAAAGAAAAGTGACATTTACAGCACATCAAAGAAATGGAATCATCATCTCAATGACTCCATTTAATTATCAGTTGTTTAAGAACATATACCCAGTTAAATATTTTAAAGAACTGCATTTATCGTGTGTTTGCATTAGTTTCAGATATAATATTTCTGCAAATAACAAAGCCTTTTCTCCTTAACATAGTACATTATTATAAATCACACTAGAGCATGGTTTACCTTTTATCCAGACAAGCAAAATTAAAGGCCATGATATACTCCTATGAGAAATAGTGGTTCATAACCGTGTTATAGCGCAATCTGAGGAATAGACACCACCCCCATCACACTGAGAATCATTTTCATAGGGCATGTTAGTGATGACAGTCATTTATTCTCCTCCATACAGGCTTCTTGGAGATTTGACCCTCCATAACATGGGAAGGGACAGACCTTTATATCACATATTCCCCCAGCAATTGTGCATTCGATGCTTGGACAAGGAAATTGACCCAGAGACTGTTAATGGCTACAGGAGCTAGATGTATAAGATCATATAGCCACTGATGCCACCACTTAGGGGCATTCATTGTAGGCCATGTGTGTTTGATAAACAGGCAGGGAGCACTGAGAGAGAGATCATGTGGTTTTGGAAAGGGGCAGAGCTGGAGAAATAAGCGGCCATGGGCTCTGAGAGCTTCCAAGTTCTTAGTCCATTCCAGCTATGAAACTCAGTGATTTCTCCTGTCCTTGGATTCTGCAGTTTCCTTGGATTCGGTCTTCACTTAAACTTTCTCCAGTGTGCCTGTTTCTTATAATCAAATGGTCCTTGAACATCAGGACATAGAGTTAAAAAATAGGTTAGTAAATGTCCATATGCTTCAATGTTTTAAAATCTGATTAATCTGACAAATATACACACAATTTATCTATTAAAATACTGTCAACATAACAAGATTGGGAAATATTTTCAGCATGTTTATTCTTAATTGAGGTTTAGGAAATAAGGGTTTGGAGTTTGTAATATTCCTTATGTCAGATCATCTTTCAGAGTCATAAATCAGTGAGTTGTGCTTTAATAAAACAGGCAGTGGGCCAGATTTGACCTCTGGCCATAATTTGCTGACCCCTGGCCTAAACAATTATAAACCCCTGGGCCTAACCAATTTCAAGATTTAGTGTTAGTTTTTCCAGTGATTCTCTAAAGTCTTATAAATTCATTCAGTGTTTTTCAGACTCATGTTTTTTAGTTTATAAAATGAGGTTGTGATAATAATTCTAACTGGCCTCATAGAATTTAATGAAGAATATTTAATTAATCAGATCAAATGAGATTAACTATAATAAAGTAGTAAATAAAGTGCCTGGCTCAGGATTTATTCAACAAATATTGTCTGTGTCAGACTTTAATATAGCCATTAGAAGAAAGAGCAGAGCTAAGTAATACAAAAAAAACAGTAAGCAGCAATAAAATTAATATCTACACAAAACTAGCAGTGTAATAGATAAAGCAGAAAGAGCTTTACACTGGGAAAGAAGTTATTTAAATACAGAAATAGCACCTTACAAAAAGGAACCAAGAAATGTAAACTTGGTAGGTAGATTCAAGTATAAAAGTTATACCCCCAACTCGTGTACCAGAATGAAAGGGCTTCCCAAACCCTGGACAGTGTAGGGCACACACACACGTCCCTCAGTGCTGACTCAAAGCTGCATTTCCTTAGCAGGATCACTGACAATCTTTTTTTTTTTTTTCATTTACGAAATTATATAATGATAGACTCAAGATTGCCACGGCTTCTTCACCACTGGAGGGAGGGATTTAAGGGGGGGAAGGTAGTAATAAGTGGTATCATTATTTATGGGAGGTGGATGGAACACGGGAGAGAAGTTCATAAACTCTATACATTTCACTGACCAATCTCCTATTAAATAGGAAGCTTTTAAAAATTTAAAACACTGATAAGTTAACTTAACTGCCAGGAGCTGTAAATAGCCCTATAACAAGAGGAGAAAAAAATAAATCGCACTCTAAATGCTAATAAATACAATTTAGCATCTTATTATATATAAAAGATGTGTTTAATATGTTAGTAAAATATATTTTTTGCTTCCTTGTTAAAATAAAAAACTACAATTCCAACCTGTCAATTTAGATTCATTCTGTCCAGAATAAAGAATCTTACCACCTTTGTGCTAGACAGAGTCTCGGTGGCTTTAGTTAAGTTTCTAATAAAGTCCTGACTGGTGAGACTAAAGATATAAAAGGATCAGGAAGCCCACAAGCCTCCCTCCCGTGTTTCTTGCAGATAAAGGTCAAGGGTCGAATGACAGAGAGAGGCTTATATCATTGTTCTCTTAACACAGACTGAAGTTATCTTCCAGATTACAGATAAAGTTATTGCAGATAAGATAAAGGAGTTATCCCAGGCACTGTGGAACAACAAGCCTCCAGAATCTAAGAAATCCTTACCCTTTGTGCTCCGAAATTATGGGGTTCTTAAAACATCAGTGTATTTATTTGGCACCTTTGTTAAGAGTTCAAGCCTCTCAGTGAATCATGTATTCCTTTTAGTCTCTGCAGAATCCTGAGGGGAAAACCGGGGAGATGAGAGAGAAAAAGAGGGAGAATATTTCCATTTCGCAAAAGAGGAAAATTTAGTCACAGATTTCATTTCTGATGGAAACTGTAAACCGCTCTGCCCTGATGGTGAACCTTTAGAGTTAGACTGCTGTCTGCCCGAAACCAGTCACCTGAGGGGCTGGCCGGGCAGCTGTTGGGAAATGCTCTGAAAGGCTTTGATGCTTGCTTCTTTCTCTTCCATTTGGAAACACAAATTGCTCTCAAAAGAGGTCTCTGCTAAGTTAGACTCTAGGCTAATGCATCTGGTCAGCAGCCGCTTAATTACCTGGTAGGATCGTTTAAAATGCAGATTCCTGGGCCCCACCCCAGACTCACTGAATTAGAAACTCTGAGGTGTGTGTTTGTGTAGAGAGAAAGGTGTGTTTGGGGTTGGGGGGCTTGTGGGAGTGTCCAAGAGTATGCATTTTTTCTAGATTCCCCAGTTGATTGTTAAGCAAAGTGAAGATAAAGGCTTCAGAAATGCTTTTCTTTTTTCCTTTTTCTTTGGCCTTGCAGCGGCGGCGGCGGCGCGGCTTGTGGGATCTTAGTTCCCCGACCAGGGATTGAATCCCTGGCCCTCGGGAGTGAAAGCGCAGAGTCTTAACCACGCTGGACCGCCAGGGAACTCCCCAGAAATGCTTTTCTAACTAATCCTTCCCCACAGCACTTCTCAATTCTTGTCATTACAAGGGTCACTGTGTCCAAAGCTGCTGCTGTGTTAAGAGGCTGTATCCTGTCCTTCTAGAGAAACTTTCCTGGCCAAAAATTTTGACAGTGAAGGAACTTGTCTGTGGAGTGTCTCTAAATCAAGACAGGCCAAGCTGGGCAGGATGAAGCAGATAGGGTCAGACTACTGGAGTTAAACAGAAGGGGTTTTACCCCCAGATCCACAGGTCCCCCCAAGGGGTCCATGGATGAGAAAACATTCACATCTTTATTTTCACTAACCTTTAACTGAAAATGAGCATTTCTTTCTACTATGAATTTGGCAACAAACCACATTAGTGTTTGCAGTACCTGTGACTCCTTGTCGCTGTTAGAAATCACAGATATTCCTGTATCACATTTTAGTTGTTATGAATAGCTTGAAATATTATTTACACTCATCTAAACATCAAATTACAGTTGTTTTTAGATTGTCACTAGATCTTTTTAAAGATGTTAATAAGGAAACACAGATATTACCCTATCACACATTAAAAAAATATTTTGATAAATATAATTCAATATAGTTGCCTGCCTTTGTCATTTCATACCTTTGTTTTACACATTAGAAACATTGTTCTGAGAAGTGGTCTATAGGCTTCAACCTTTCTCAGAGTAATTTTCTAAATACATGCTATGTGACTTCACATATGATTGCCAAAGGAGCCCATGGAACTTAAGAACCCCTGATCTCAAGGAACCCCAAACCATCAAACGGCTTTGGAACAATGAAAACGAACATTTTGAGATCTTTGTTGACTTAACCTTGTGTTAATAGTTGTAATACACTGGAGATCACCCAAGTACTCCTACATCTCTCAGACTAAGCACGAAGTCTTATCCTTGACCATTTAACCTGCTTCATAACTAACCCAGTCAGAAAATAGAATCTAACCCCTTGTGGTCCTGACTGAACATCTTGATACAAGGTGCCCGTAGTCCTACTGTTGTCTGGCTGGCTGTTCTTTGGTTCTTTCTTTGTCCATGGTCATTAATTCAACAAGTACTTTTTGGCTGGTTCTGTATGAAGCATTCTGCTCCTTGTGGAAGGAATAGAAGAGAACTAATGGAGGCATGTTTCTTACCCTCCAGCACAAACTCTGGTACTTGAGGCTATATAATTAGGGGTTAAGTATGTGAGTATGAATGCCTGGGTTCAAATCTTTCCCGTCTTTTACTAGCTGTGACTTTGGGCAAATTGTTCTGTGTGCCTCTGTTTCTTCATCTGTCAAGTGAAGATAATGAATGGGTGCACTCAGGAGAATACTTCATATATAGTAACCATGCAAATGTTTATACAATATACAGAATTTTGGGCCACGGCCCAAGCTTCTGAATCAGAATCTCTGGGGGCTTGGCCACATGTCATTTACCAAGTTCCGCAGGTGATTTTGATATACTTTAGAGCAGAGTTTCTCAGCATATTTTTCATTATTCCCCCTCTAAGTAACCATTTTAGACATTTTTTCCCTAATTGCTCCCTCCCCATGAAATTTTAGTACTATAGATATGTGTACTATATATCTGCTTAGATACTTGGGCCTTTTGAAGGATGACAGGCCATTTTAATATCTAAGATTTTTCTACCCCAATCCCACCCCAAGCACCAATTTTAGCCCTCCTTGTTGAGAACACAAGCTATAAAATTGTGGTTTCTCAATCTTGGCTGCACATTAGAATAAAGTAAGGAAGCTTTTTAAAAAATACCTATGCCTAGGACACACCCCCAGACCAGTTAAATTAGAACCTCTTGGGGTGGGACACAAAAAAGAGTGTCTTTAAAAATCCCCAGGTAATTCCAATAGGCAGCCAAAGCTGAGACCCACTGCTTTAGAGTTTGAGATCTCCTTACAGGAGATTAAAATCTGGTTGGCAAACAGGAGCTACTAACATGAACATAAACAATGCAGAAATGAAGGGACCAATGAGTGCTATAGGAGTTCGGGAAAAGGAGAAACTAATACAGGCTGTTCTGATTAGGAGAAGCTTTGTGAGCTAGACTTAGAATCTGAGCAGGATCTGGAGAAAGGAATGGAAGAGAAATTTCAAATGTGGAAATAACATGGCCAAACGTATAAAAAGGACATAGGGTGTTCGGGTGATGTAATGGATTTAATGGTGGTGTCCCAAAAGATATATTCACCTGGAATCTTTGAACGTGACCTTATTTGCATAAAGGATCTTTGCAGATGTGAGTTTAGGATCTCGAGATGAGATCATCCTGGATTAGGGTGGGCCTAGTGATAAGTGTCCTTAGAAGAGAAGAGCACCCAGAGAAGGCCATGTAAAGACAGAGGCAGAAGTTGGAAACGGATGTGTATATAAGGCAAGGAACATGAGGGATTGCTGGCAACGCCGAAAGCTGGAAGAAGCAATGAAGGATTCTCCAGTAAACTCTTAGTAGGAAACACAGCCCTGCTGAAACCTCGATTTGAGACTTCTGGCCTCCAGAATTGTGAGAGAACAAATTTCTGTTGTTTTCAGCCACCTAGTTTGTAGCAATTTGTCACGGCAGCCCTAAGAAACAAATACAGGGGACAATGAGGAAACCAATCTGATAGAGTAAAGGAATTGTAATAAGAGTGGAAAATAAAATTGGAAATATAGGGTGGGTCCAAACAGGAAAGCCATTGTTTGCACAATATACTGACTGCAATGAATAATTACAGGTCCGGGATAGAAAGCGCAACCTGATAAAACCAATGTTACTGCAGAATTAATCTAGTAATTAGTGCAGTTTAGCCTACAGGGAGTAAATAGAGTTAGGGAAAACACTTACAAATATAACAACATTAAGTAAGGAAGTAAGAAAGATCTGGATTAGTAAAATGGCTGCAGAAAGAAAAATAAAGAAATTCTTCATGCAGTAAAGTTCACAAGAAGAACAAGCAAGGCCTTGATACCTGATCTGTATAACCACGAAGAAGAGGAATGTTTCAAAAATGACTTTTAAGATTTGAGTTTGAGTAAATGATGTATATTCCATCAAGAATCAAATGATACATTGACTTCTACTAATTTATTTTTTAATTTTTTTTTACTTAACAACTTCATTGAGGTATATTTTATGTATAAAATTTACCTATTTCAAATATACAGTTCAGCGATTTTTAGTAACTTCACCAAGTGGTGCAACCATCACCATAAATCAATTTTAGAACATTTCCACCCCCCTAATAAGATCCCTCATACTCATTTACAGTTAATCCTAGCTAGTACCTGTAGCAACAGGCAACCCCTATTCTACTTTCATTCTCTATAAATTTGCCCTTTTTTGGAAATTTTATAACAATGGAATTTCAAAATATGTGGTCTCTGTGTCTGGCTTATTTCACTTCACATAATGTTTTTGAAGTTCATCAATCACATTTCCTTTTTATTGCTGGATAGCATTCCATTGTATGGATAGACCACGTTTTGTGTATCCATTCACCAGTTGATGGACATTTGGGTTGTTTCCAGTATGTGTTGATATGAACATTCTGGTGCAAGTCTTTATGTGGACATGTATTCATTTCTCTTGAGCAGATACCTAGGAGTAGAATTGTTGGGTTGTGTGGGAATTTTATGTTTAACTTTTTAAGAAACTAACAAATTGTTTTCCAAAGTGGCTGTACCATTTACATTCTTATCAACAATGGATGAGGGTTCCCATTTCTCCACCTTCTGGCCAACATTTTTCATTGTCTGTCTTCTAGCCATTCCAGTGGGTGTAAAATGGTACTCATTGTGGTTTTAATTTGCATTTCCCTGGTGAATAAAGATGTTGAGCATCTTTTCATGTACCTATTAGCTGTTCGTATATTGGGTTGGCCAAAAAGTTCGTTTGTTTTTTTCTGTAAGATGGCTTTAATAACATTTAGTTGTGTTTAACTTCATTCAAAACAATTTTGTTAGATCGTATTGTGACAGCTGTCATATCAGCATGCATTAAAAAAAAACTTATCAAAATTGGTGAATTGGTGAACACAAAAGTTGACATTTTAATACTGAAGATGGAAGAAAAAAGCAACATTTTCGGCATATAATTCAAGAAAGGTAAAAACGCAGCTGAAACTGAAAAAGATTTGTGCAGTGTATGGAGAAAATGCTGTGACTGATCAAACGTGTCAAAAGTGGTCTGTGAAGTTTCATGTTGGAGATTTCTCGCTGGACGATGCTCCACAGTCAGGTAGACCAGTTGAAGTTGATAGCTATCAAATCGAGACATTAATTGAGAACAATCAACGTTATCCCACGCGGGAGAGAGCTGACATACTCAAAATATCCAAATCAAGCATTGAAAATCATTTGCACCAGCTTGGTTTTGTTAATCATTTTGATGTTTGGGTTCCACATAAGTTAAGCAGAAAAAAACCTTCTTGACTGTATTTCCGCATGCGATTCCCTACTTAAACGTAATGAAAATGTTCCGTTTTTAAAACAAATTGTAACAGGCGATGAAAAGTGGATACCGCACAATAATGTGGAACAGAAGAGATAGTGGGGCAAGCAAAATGAACCACCACCAACCACACCAAAGGCTGGTCTTCATCCAAAGAAGGTGATGATGTGTATATGGTGGGATTGGAAGGGAGTCCTCTATTATGAGCTCCTTCTGGAAAACCAAACGATTAATTACAACAAGTACTGCATCCGCTTAGACCAACTGAAAGCAGCATTCAATGAAAAGCGTCCGGAATTAGTCAACAGGAAATGCATAATCTTCCATCAGGATAATGCAAGACCGCATGTTTCTTTGATGACCAAGCAAAAACTGTTACAGCTTGGCTGGGAAGTTCTGATTCATCCACAGTATTCACCAGACATTGCACCTTTGGATTTCCATTTATTTTTGTCTTTACAGAACTCTCTTAATGGAAAACATTTCAATTCCCTGGAAGACTGTAAAAGGCACCTGGAACAGTTCTTTGCTCAAAAAGATAAGTTTTGGGAAGATGAAGTTGCCTGAAAAATGGCAGAAGGTAGTGGAACAAAAGGGTGAATATGTTGTTCAATAAAGTTCTTGGTGAAAATGAAAAATGTGTCTTTTTTTTTTTTTTTTTTTTTTTTTGCGGTACACGGACCTCTCACTGTTATGGCCTCTCCCGTTGCGGAGCACAGGCTCCAGACACACAGGCTCCGCGGCCATGGCTCACCGGCCCAGCCGTTCTGTGGCATGTGGGATCTTCCCGGACCAGGGCACGAACCCATGTCCCCTGCATTGGGACAGGCGAACTCTCAACCACTGCACCACCAGGGAAGCCCAAAAAACGTGTCTTTTATTTTTACTTAAAAACCGAAGGAACTTTTTGGCCAACCCAATATCTTCTTTGGTGAACTGTCTGTTCACACCTTTGCTCATTTATTGATTGAGTTTTTTGTCTTCTTATTGAGATGTAAGAGCTCTCTATATATCTCAAGTCCTTAATCTGATATGCGGTTTGCAAATATTTTCTCCTAGTCTGTGGCTTGTCTTTTCATTTTCTTAATGATGTACTTTGAAGTACAAAAGTTTTGAATTTTGATGAGGTCTAATTTATTATTTTTTTTTCTTGTATGCACTATGCTTTTGGTGTCATATCCAAAAAATCTTTGCCTAACCCCAAATCTTGAAGATTTTCTCCTGTACTTTCTTCTAAAAGCATTATTGTTTTCACTCTCACATTTAAATCTATGACCCATTTTGAGTTACTTTTTGTATATGGTGTGTTGTGAGGATCTAAGTTAATTTTTTGCACGTAGATAGTTGTCCCAGCACCACTTGTTGAACAGAATTCTCTCCCCAATGAATTGCCTTGGTGCTTTTGCCAAAACTCAATTGACTGTAAATATAAGGATTTATTTCTGGACTCTCAATTCTGTTCCACTGATCTATGTCTATCTTTATGCCAGTACCACACTGTCTTGATAACTGTAGCCTATGGTAAGTTTTTAAATTGGGAAGTGAAAATCCTACAGATTATTCTTTTTCAAAATTGTTTTGGTTATTCTAGATGTTTTGTATTTTCCATATAAATTTCTGGATCCGCTTGTCAATTTCTGCAAAAAAAAAAAAAAAAAAACCTGCTGGAACTTTCATAAGAATTGCATTGAATCTATAGATCAATTTGGGGAGAAAAATCATCTTAGCAGTCTTGAGCCTTTCTTTCCATGAGCATGGACTGTCTCTCCATTTATTTCGATTTTCTTTAGCAAAGTTTAAAAATTTTTGGTGTAAAAGTCTTACATTTTTATTTGTTAAATTTATTCCTAAGTATTTTTTCCTTGTGATGCTATTTTGAATGGGATTGTATTCTTAATTTCATTACTAAGTTGTTAATTTCCCCTATGTACAAATGTATTATCCCACCTATTGTTTAATAAATACTTTTTCAATGAATAGATTGACATGTGAATGAGCAAGAGGAAAATTTTTAGCCAAAGGAGAGAGAAAGATGTAAGGTTAAAGATAGATTTATACAGCATAAGCTTAATATTTCAATTTAACATTTGTGAAGGGCCATGATATGTGTGGTTTGTGACAGAGTTTATAATGTCTACCTCACAGAGTGGTAGTAAAGGCTGAAATAGAATAGCATATGTAAAGTTCCTGGCATACACATAAACTTCAGATGCTCTAGGGCTGGTATTCAGAAGGGAAGCATTTTGCTCAGGAATAAAGTTGGCTTGGTACTTACTGTTTTCTTGTCAATCTGGGGAATCACTGGGGTTGTCAGGGCTGTGCCTCATAAATATTGAGGCTCTCCTAACTACTCTTTTTCTCAGTTGGATGTTTCTCCTGCTGTTTCTCTACTCTTGGTTTTCCTTTCCATTCTCTCCACTTAAGTCAATTTGAATGATAATTGTTAATAATCGTTAATAATTGTTAATGTTTCACATAAAACTCTGGAAAGTAAATTGATGCATTTCTCAATAAAAATTGAGTTTTTTACGGCCTTAACTGGAACAGCATCAATTATTTTTTCCTCTTGTACTCTTTTTGAATGAGAGGGAAACTTTATTCATTTGTTCATTTATTCATTCTTTCACCATTTCCCATTTATCGAGTGCTTACTATCTGCTGTGCTCTTTGCTAGTTGAGAAGTGATTCCACAGAAACAAATGGACAGAATAAGTCTTTTGTCATTTCCTGGGTAGAAAAGACTGAGTCTTTCCAGAGTAGAAGAAGGAACACAGTCTATATCCTCAGAAAATATTGCTCAGATCAAGATAAATAAGGGCCATGTGAAAGTCTGCTGCTTCATTAAGTTCCCGCTCTGGGTAGAGATTCTTTGAAAAAGTTATCACCACCTGGCTGACGTTTCTGCTCAAAGGCACCTTTGAGTGGTATACAAAATTGTTCAATAAAGTAACAGTGTGTTTTTTCAGATATCTTCTTTAAACTTAAGGGGTACTAGCCTAAGATTTTCCACTAATGAACTGTGTGACTTTGGGCAAGTCACTTCACTTCCCTGCACTGACAGTTCAGGCTAAGTGATCTCAGAGGATTTTTCTAACGCTAGATTCTGTTTTCCAACTCTTATTAAGTCCTTAGACTATCAGTTTTTGAGTGGTGAAGAAGGAAGATAAGGAACAAAGAAGAGAAGAGTCTTTTTCAGATGGCTTCACGTTTTCAGGATATGGGCCATCCAAGTAAATAACTGACTGAAAAATAAATGGCTTTGCTTGTTGGTGATATGGGATAAGGAACTGGGCATGCATGACTCTCCCCTTTTCTTCTCTTTTACTTTTGATGCTGGGAGCATCATTTTTTGTTGGCTTTTCCATGCCTGAAGTTTGTTTTACAAGGTAGGTTCCCACATAGGGAGGCCAGTGGTTCTCCACTTTTGCATATGACTTGGTGGATAAATCTGTCTAATTCAGAGGTTCAGCATTAGAATGTCCATTGCTGTTCCTCATATAGGCCACAGCTCCTAACCTAGTCTCCACAGTGATAATGATTATGATGGTGGTGGTTGTGATGATGATGATCGTGATAATAATAAAGGTGATATGTTGTTCTTCATTGACCTGATGTCTTTTGGTTCAAAACTCAAATGAGAAAAATGATATGTTATTTATTGGACCTTCACAAACTTCAACCCATGTCTTCATCACTAACTGTCGGATGAGCTTTAGTAAGGAAAAGAGCAGAGAGGTGGCCTAAAGTTGCTCAAGAAATATTTTTCAGAGCCTTTGGAGGTGCAGATTACCAGGTACACAGGCTTTGGAAAAGGAAATCAAGTGGCCAGTTTAGAATACTAGAGGAGCTTAGCAAATGTGAATTGAGTGACTGCTTTATTTTATACTTTAAAATTAGTAGCTCCCCTCCTGGAACACAGTTGGAGTATTTCTGGAATCAGTCAATCACTGCTGTCAGGATATAGCGGTTCAGGTACTTTTAGCCATTACCCAAAGATCTGAATAATGCATTTGTAGTTTATCCTCGATTTACACTTATAATTCCTGTATTCTAATTCATAGGAATAAATCATATTCAGTAAGAGAAGGAAATGTTTTATATTTTATAGCTCATAAGGCTTTTACTCTCATAGTTAAAAGACAAATTAGAAAAGGAAATTATATATTCTAATTAGTGAGTATCCTGAAATGATTGTTCCAAATTATATATACAGGAAAATATCACTAATTCTGAGTATTTGGATAGAGACCAACCTGGAATTGTCTCACTTTATCCTCTTCCTTGGTAACTGCTTTTGGACGAATCTTAAATGTATACCTCTGGCTCCAACTCTCTCTTGAGGCTCTGGACCCACATCCTTCTAACTGCTTGCTGGACCTCTCTAGATTAACAGCCTACCTTGAATTTAACAGATCAAATTCCAACCACAAAACCTCCTCTTCCTGCTATGATTTGTTACCTCAGTTAAAAACATCAGTCCCGGGCTTCCCTGGTGGCCCAGTGGTTGAGAGTCTGCCTGCCGATGCAGGGGACTCGGGTTCGTGCTCCAGTCCGGGAAGATCCCACATGCCGCGGAGCGGCTGGGCCCGTGAGCCATGGCCTCTGAGCCTGCGCGTCCGGAGCCTGTGCTCCGCAATGGGAGAGGCCACAACAGTGAGAGGCCCTCGTACCGCAAAAAAAAAAAAAAAAAAAAAAAATCAGCCCATGAGCTACCAGGCTTCATTCTGTGGGAGGCTCATCTGCTCCTCCATCTTCCTCTCTGGTACCCAACCCTGGGAGGTTCTCTCAAAGTGCCTTCTGCCTATACTCCTTCTCTGTTCTTACTGTCAATCTCCTGGTACCACCACTGCTTATGCCTCACCCTGGCTATAGTGATGGCCTCCTGTCCACCTCCTCCACACCATCCTGAACATTATGACAAAGTTTTCAGAGTGGTCTTGCTAAAATAAAAAATTTAATCATGTCACTCCAGTAATCAAACATATTCAGTGTCCTCAAGACCTATAGGACAGAGTTTAAAGTTGCTAGATGGGACATTTAAAGAGGCCTTCTTGGGAATTCCCTGATGGTCCAGTGGTTAGGGCTCAGCGCTTTCACTGCCTGGGCCAGGGTTTGACCCCTGGTCGGGGAACTAAGATCCCACAAGCTGGGGCTTCCCTGGTGGTGCAGTGGTTAAGAATCTGCCTGCCAATGCAGGAGACACGGGTTGGAGCCCTGGTCTGGGAAGATCCCACATGCCGCAGAGCAACTAAGCCCGTGTGCCACAACCACTGAGTCTGCGCTCTAGAGCCCGTGAGCCACAACTACTGAGCCCGTGTGCCACAACTACTGAAGCCCATGTACCTAGAGCCTGTGCTCCCAAAAAGAGAAGCCACCACAATGAGAAGCCTGCACCTCACAACGAAGAGTAGCCCCTGCTTGCCACAACCAGAGAAAAGCCCACGTGCAACAATGAAGACCCAACGCAGCCAAAAATAAAATAAATAAAGTAAAATAAAATTAAAAAAGAACAATAAAGATCCCACAAGCTGCATGGCGTGGCCAAAACAATAAATAAAATAAAGAGGCCTTCTCATTCTGATTACTATTTTCCTTTTAGCCATATTTCCCTCCATCCCTACTTCCTTGTGAGTCCTAAACTCTGTTTACCCAGGGCTGCTTGTCTTCAGTGACTACTACGTGCCTCTGCTGTGGTTTTTCCTCCATCACCACTTTCCTCTTGTGCAGCCTTACTAAAATACCATTACTTCCAACAGCCTTCTTCCATAACCATATCTGGAACCATATTTTCCCCTTGTGGAGCAGTTACTATGAGTACCCTGCCCTTTCCCCCCAGGAACATCACTCCCATACACTCCAACCAAATGGGCTTCCAGCTGTGAGCAGCTGCCTGAGGACCTTCTTTTTGCACCTGAAACAAGGGCAGGCTGCAAGAGCCAGGAGTTTTCATTTCCCAAGAGTAGTTCTCAACCAATGAATTGAAGCAAGCTGGAGGATAAAAACCCAGGTATCTTTGCCCCTCAGTTAGGATAACTGAAGCAACTTCTGTATCGTTTACCAGAGTTCCCCATCAGGATTGAATCCCAGTTGCTCACAGCAGGAATCTGCTTAGTAATGCACCTTTTATTACTGGCTACCTTGCTTCCTTGCCTGACTTCCCTGCTGCCCTGCTGGTACTTTCTGTGACCTCCCAGATAAACCATTTGCATGTACATTCTAGTCTCAGGGCTGGCTTTTGGTGGAACCCAATGTAATACTCTGTGTCTATGATCTCCTAGCAGGCTGCTTAGGCTGCTCCTATTATAACTTCACTTACCTTGGGAAGTATTCATTCAGAAATCTATCCCAATCCTTGAGGTCAGGAACAGCGTTTCCTTCCTGTGTTCCTATTAATACCTGGCACCATCTCTTCCATGAAGTAGGCACTAAACAAATAAAGGTTGAGTGAAAGCATTAAATCTGCATTACAGAACTTAAAAGAAAGAAAATATTAAAATTTCAAGTACTTAACAGTAACTTTATACCAGAGCAATGACCACTTCATGCTTTCGGAGATTTGTCCTAACATACAGAACAAATTATTTGTAGCCCTCATTCCATACTGTTCAATTTACCTGGTATTGAGAATTATATTTCCTTTTATCTGTCCTGTTTCACCCTCTGGCCTCTAAGCTCAGGCCAGAGTTATGCTGAGACAGGCCTTTGGTTTATGCTTCTTTACAGTACCAGCTGTACCCTCTTGACGTCTTCAGTACGTACTCAACTCCAAAAATATTTTAAAATAAGGCTATAAATCACCTAAGGGTGCTTTAAAATGGTTTATTGTTTAACATAGTTTACTTTTTAATAATCATCTTTATGAAACAGGAGGGAAGGGGGCAGGGCACGACCTGTAAAAGAATGACATAACCCTTGAGGATATGACATAAACTGGGTTAGAACCAACTAGGTCCAAGATGGTAGAAGATTCGACTTCCAATAGACCTTGAGCCACATTATACAATCATTGTAATACATTAGTATATGCTAAATGACACACCCACAGGCACCATGACAGTTCTGAGGCCAACCATAAAAGACCAAAAAGTGGGCCGTGGCCAAATTCCTGGAAATATCCACCCCTACCCCGAAATAGTTGGAATTATCCTCCCACTCATCAGCCTAGGAGATTACTCAGCCCATGAAAACTAACCGTCCCATATTTCTGGGCCTCTCACCTTCTGAGATGGTCCACACTCTGTCTGTGGAATGTGTTTCTCCCATGGGTGCTCTCACTTACCTAGACAATCCCATGCCCTGGGGCTGCTCTTGCCTTTTGAGACATTCTGTCTATGGAATGTGTATCTCTCTAAATAAATCCGCTTCTTACCTATCACTTTGTCTCTCACTGAATTCTTTCTGCGATGCGACATCAAGAACCTGAGCTTCATTAAGTCCTGAGACCAGGTTTGTGATCTCAATGAAAAGGCAGTGGGTTCAAGTCCCCGCCTGGGTTCTGGCTGGGTTCGAGTCCCAGCTCGTGGGTTCAAGTCCCATCTGAGTTGTGCAGCTTCATTTATACTAGTTATGTTTATGCCTACTATATAAAAGGGGGAACCAGCAGAGTTCTATCATATTACTTAAACAAATTTTAAGTTGAAAGCATCCAAAGTAATGGGGTTTTACTGTATATGAAATTACTTGAACAGTGACTGAAATCAGAATCTTGCAGATAGAATGTGTGATATAAATAAATAGTCTGAACATCCTAATTCTGTAGGCTTCACCCATCAGTTTCTCTTTTTGCCCTCACCTCTAATGCAGCATTTATTCACATTTAGCTCTCTCTCTTCACTCCAAAAAGGCAGTATACAGATCTTGTAACTTTTCCTGCAGGCAGAAAATCTAATTCACCATAACAGACACAACAGAGTGTGTTCCCTAGGCTGACATAGACATAGCCCTTTAAAAGTTAGCTTAGTTAAAGAAAATAAACTAACACAAAAC
The DNA here is from genome assembly GCF_964374135.1 of Grampus griseus. Taxonomy (NCBI): domain Eukaryota; kingdom Metazoa; phylum Chordata; class Mammalia; order Artiodactyla; family Delphinidae; genus Grampus; species Grampus griseus. Next base: position 89,693,581 of record NC_138998.1, read on the forward strand.
TATAGGAGGATATTCAGTGTTGTATGGCCTGGACCCAGTTGTATCTTTCTTATAAAGTGACTCTGTGTTTGGCATTTCAGCTTTATTTTAATCATCAGCAAGTCTGAGTAGGTCATAACTTCACTTGGGCATCATCCCTTAGGAAATAGTGTTAGACATTTCTCTGCCAGTGGCATTTGCAGCGAAGAAGGGGCAAATTAGGCATCAGTCAGTACGCATTTCACTTCCTTGGACGATCTACAAATCTGCATGATTTTACATATGGAGATAAAAGTCAAACACTTTTGAATAGATCGTTCTTATGGATGTGGGTCGAAGGCTTGTGGATGTAGCTGTGGTTCAGAAGCAGTTACTCCGTGAAAAGGAATGCAGATACAATGCAGATGTATATAAAGGAAAAACATTCTGCTTGAAACTACTCATAAGATCACCGTCCTGGCATTCTTTTTTTAATGTAAAATAAATTTTGGATTAAATAAATTTGCACTCTGCAAGATTTAAAAATTCTTGTTAGGGAACAATAGAACACATAGTTTGTCAGGGTGTAGCAGTTGCTTTGAATAACCATCTCTTTGGAAAAATATCGCAAGCAGGAGTAGGGTGCCCAGGCGGAAGAGACGTGCCACCAGGGAGGGAACTGTAATCCACATACTACATTGTTACACTCAAGATGGCCTACAAAACCTGAAGCCTGATGCAAACTGAAAATGCAGAACACTTTGTTCAAAATTTATTAAAAATTTCAAGACAGCGACTACAGAACTTTTTTTTTTTGCGGTACGCGGGCCTCTCACTGTTGTGGCCTCTCCCGTTGCGGAGCACAGGCTCCGGATGCGCAGACTCAGCGGCCATGGCTCACGGGCCCAGCCGCTCCACGGCATGTGGCATCTTCCCGGATCGGGGCACGAACCCGAGTCCCCTGCATCGGCAGGCGGACTCTCAACCACTGCGCCACCCGGGAAGCCCGACTGCAGAACTTTAAACCAAGTTGGGGGAGGAGGGCCTGTGTGACTGCACAGGTGCCGTGCCCATGAAACTGTTCCTGGTCCCCCTCCATTTACTGAGATTCTACAAGGCCTCGTTCTTAAAGGTTCTTGACCAAATGAAGTGTCCCTGGGCACACTTAGAAATCTAAAACATGATGGAGCCTAGATAAGGGCTATGTAAACATCGTTCTGTAATTTCTTAATATACTAGAATACCTATGCACACCACAGTGGGAAACATCAGAGATTTGTTGGGTAGGGCTGGCTCTTAATAGAACTTTAAGAATTAATCCTGGAAGGATATTCTCTCATTCCTTCTCATTGGATTGTCAGCTGTTAAAAGCCAAGACCTCAATCTTGGAATCCTGAGATTTTATGCAACCATCTACCTCCACAGTGTTTGGGAATAAGGGAGAAATGGCAAATGCACCCATGTTATTATTTCACTAAGGCCTTTCCAAAAAATCCCTCCCAGATCTCCCTTGCTGTAACTGAGTCCTTGCACCCCTTTATTTCAGGACCACCCACCAGGCAGGTCTGAGCAGTCTCCTCTAGGCCTTCCCTCCCTTTTCCTATCTCATTCTCTAGGCAGTGAGTTGGGGAACTTGATATTCTTCACTCCTCCTGCCCCAAACTCCACTCCTCTCCTTATCTTGGAGGCCACTTGTATCCTTGAGTTTATCCTTGACTTGTATTCCTTTGTTCTCCCTGGGAACAGAGTAATAGAATAGAACTTATGTTTTCTTTTGAAATTAGAATAAAGATGTAGTGTGTGCGTGACCCAACTCTAGTATATTCAGTTTTGCATTCCTAAACCAGTGGGTTTCATGTATCTACTAAGCCACAAATAATTTAAGAACAACATGTATTAGTAATCCTGAAAAATTCCAATAATAGTTCTACAGGAGTGTCTCCAAATTTGATTGGAATTCTTTGCTCACTGACATCATATTTCTTCCAAGTCCTAAAAACACATGTGCTGTATGAAGTAACTTTACTGTAATTGTTCTAATTAATGTCTTTAAGAAGCATTGGCTATTATGCTTATTGGTGAACTCCTATGACAAACCAGAACATTCAACTGAATTTTAAACCAATTTTTGACTCTGAGCAAAGCAAACTTCCAAACATATTGTGATCCTTGTTATCAAAAGCACTTAAGGAAGAAGTTATGAAAATGGCATTTTGGGGTAAACTTAAATTTTATTATCTATTAAATGGGAATAATCCTATGTATCCTCTTACTTATTTTAAAAGGAAAATGAGAATTAAAAAATTTTTTTTAAATGGGGAATTTAATAAGAAAATGGTATTACTTCAACTAATATTATTATAACTATTGTAATTCTATTTAAATATTATTTTAGTTTTTAGAATTCATGACCTCTTAAGGCCCCATTGTTTTTGCTTATTTTTAAATTTTTATTGAAATACAGTTGATTTACAATGCTGTGTTTGTTTCAGGTGTACAGCAAAGTGATTCAGTTTTATATATATGTATATATATTCTTTTTCAGATTCTTTTCCATTTTAGGTTATTACAATATATTAAATATAGTTCCCTGTGCTATACAGTAGGTCCTTGTTGGTTATTTTTTAATAAATGGTAGGGCATATTTTAATACCAAGCTCCTAATTTATCCCCCCCACCTTTCCTTTTTGGTAACCATAAGTTTTTTTTTTCTATGTCTGTGGGTCTATTTCTGTTTTATAAATAAGTTCATTTGTATCATTTTTTTTAGGTTCCACATATACCTCATTGTTTTTTATTATTATTTTATAAATATTTATTTATGTATTTGTTTGTTTATTTATTTGTCTGCGCCGGGTCTTAGTTGCAGCACGCAGGATCTTTATTTGCGGCATTCGGGATCCAGTTCCCTGACCAGGGAACCCAGACCCCCTGCACTGGGAGCACTGAGTCTTAACCACTGGACCACCAGGGAAGTCCCTACCTCATTGTTTTTTAATGAACTAGAATTTTCTGTTGAGTTAGATTTTCATAGAACCTAAGTTATTGTTTAATTGATATTTCTACTTGGAAATTGGTAAGACATATTAAGTATAGATTAGACATGCTGAAAGGGCTGGTTTATCAAAATTACCTGTTCTATAGGTCTGAATCTATACTAAACACAATTTTCAATCAGTTACTTGTAGGCTAATGATACTGGCTAGTTCACAGGATTTGTGGATTTTACTTAATATATTTAAACACAAATGTGGTGGGTTTTTTGTTTAGTTGTTTTTTGGTTGTTTTGGTTTTTTGGTTTTTTTTTGGCCTTGACACGAGGCATGTGGAATCTTAGTTCCCTGACCAGGGATTGTACCAGTGTCCCCTGCAGTGGAAGCACAGAGTACTAACCACTGGACTGCCAGGGAATTCCCACAAACGGGTTTTTAAGAGCTTTATTGCACTATAATCAACATACAAGAAACTGAGCATATTTAAATTGTACAGTTTGATAAATTTTAACTTATTTAGATACCCTTGAAAGCACCACCACTATCAAGATAGTGAATATGTCAGTCACCTCCAAAAGTTCCCTTGTGCCCATTTGTAATCCTTCCCTCCCAAGTCTTCTCAAGGTCCCCTTTCCAGCATCCCTAGGCAACCACTGATCTGCTGTTACTATAGATTAGTTAGCATTTTCTAATTTTTTTTATTATTATTTCTTTGACTTGTTTTAGTTACCATAATTATCTTGAAGTTATTCATGTTGTTGCTTGTTGTTTTCAATAGTTCAGTTCATTTTTATTGCTGAGAAGTATTCTATTGTACAGATATACCATATTCTGTTTATTCATTTACCATTAAGTGTTTTATCTTCCTTTCTTTAATCTCTTCTTTAGGCTAAACTCTGCTTCAGTCATGCCTCTGCAGAGGCCTCATAGTACTACAGGAGTTTTGCTGTCAGCACATCTAGATCCAAATCCCAGCCATGTCTCTAGTGAGCTGGGTGAACGTGACCTGCATCGGTTTCTTTTCAGGGTTGTAGTTACCTCGTCTGAAAAACAAGCATAGTAATATGTAGGATTGTCGTAAGGGTTATATATGTAAAGCACATAGAACAAAACTTGACATACATTAAGTGCTATTTGGGTGGTGGTTATTATTATTTCTATTGTTATCATTACTATTATTAATTCTATATGACATGTTTGGTGGAACTTCTAGCCTGCCATAAACCCTCAACAGATGTTAGCTATTATTAGTAATTTTATTAAAATTACTACATTACCAAACAACTATTCATTCCCATTCTTTCCTCATCCCTCTTATGTTTTCAGTCTCTTCACTATCCTAGTTACTAGTAATCTCAGTGTTACCTGACCAGGTAGAATAGAGGAAGGCAGTGGTTCCCAAAGGATGATGTAGGGAGAGCAACTTTAACACCAACCTGGAAACTTGTTAGAAGTGTAAATTCTCAAGCCCCATCCTAGACTGACTGAATCAGAAACTTTGGGGGTGGGTGTTTTAACAAGACTTCCCAGAGATTCCGCTAAAGCTAAAGCACTAGAGCAGTAAGGTAATCACCAGGCTGGGCAGGAGTTCATGCAGGCTCAGTTCACACTGACTTTCTTGTTAGCAAAAGCAAACTGTTGACTAATTGAGCTTAATATCAAGTAAAACCCCTAAGTCTTTTTCACACATGTTGCTGCTAATCCCTATATTCCCCATCTAGTACTTGTACAGGATTCTTTTTGGACTGAAGTATAAGTCTTTACATTTATCCCTATTAAACTTAATCTTGTTAGATTCGGCCCATCGCTCCAGTCATGTTTGGGGAAATTTTAGTTCAGCTGGAATGAACCATGACAAAAAGCAGGGCCTGGAGATGGGGGAGGGGTGCTTTAAGGACAACGTCCTTTTATATATCGGCCAGATACTGGCCCTTGAGATTCAGGCTATGGTGGGCTTCTAATTAAACTCTTGAGACCCAGGAAGAGTGGTAATTTGATTTCAGTGTAATCCTCCTAACATTTATTGGGGACCTACCAAGTTCCTAATTGTATACAAGGTATAGGAGAGATTACTAAATAGTGCTCCCTTTAAGGTCAGATATGAGTGGAGATAAAGAGGTTTTCGGGGTCTTTTGACATGTGAAGCCCAATACACCGACGATTGCAAGTCTCTTGAGAAGAGAACTAGTATTTTTTGAGTACCAGATCCTTTGCTGTATGCTTTGTTTACATTTTCACATTTAATTTTCAAGCCAATTCAACGATATAGGGATAATTACCCCATTTATAATTGAAGAAACTTACAGGTTAATGCATTTCCTCAAGGTCACACAGGCAGTTAGCAGAACTAGAGGAAATCCCAGATTTGTATGGGTTTATAGGACGTGCTGTATGTAGGCTTTCTCCCTGAGATCAAGAAAATTAAGCTCCTATTTTATTTTTTTAATTGAAGTATAGTTGCTTTACAATGTTGTGTTAGTTTCTGGTGTACAGCAAAGTGATTCAGTTATACATATACATACATATTCTTTTCCACTATGTTTTATTACAGGATATTGAATATTGTTCCCTGTGCTATACAGGAGGACCTTGTTGTTTATCTATTTTATATATACTAGTTTATATCTGCTAATCCCAAATGCCGAGAAAATTAAGCTCTTTAAATATCTTAACTACCAGCAGCTTACATATAACTATTGATTCTCTTGGGCTGATTTATAATGAGTAAGTTTATGATCCCCCAAACATTAAAATATCAATAGATGACCCAGTCCTATGTACACTAGGGAATGCATCTAACTGTGCTCACAGTCCTAAGTTTAAAAAAATCTTACATTTGGGTTTATTTTTATTTGCCTCTTTTAAAGTGATAGCTACATATTTTCATCAATATCTATCACAATATTAATATTGTAATTGCAAGTCATTGCCTCTAGCAAACAGATCTTTGGAAAGGATATAATTTCTTCCTCTAGGGGGCAGAACTAGCCAACCCTACTCTATTTAACAGGTAATACCTATTATATTTTATATGATATAAAATGGGTATTTTAATAAAGTAGATTGTAGTATAATGGAAAGTGCACTGGACTTGGAGTCTGAAGAGTAAAATTTGGTTCCACTTGCTGGTTATATCACCCTGGGCAAAAAGTTTAACTTTTATAAACCTCAGTATTGAGATCTCTAAAATGGGGTAGTGAGAATTAACTGATATAATATCTATGAAGGAAGGCACTCTGTAGTCTGTTAAATGTTTTATAAAGATAGTATTATTATTATACTTTTGATACTTACCTATTTTACAAGTTGCCATAAAGAGAAAATGTGAAATATTTTGGACATTTCTGCCACCTACATATCAACTTAATTGATAGAGCAGAATTTGAAGTTTTTGAGCTTCTCTGAAAATGCTACGATTCTTTCATCGTTTCTTTTTAACTGTAGAGCTTCCAATAGAGTTATATAAGAACAGTGTGGTAGAACTGATATTGAAATACTAGGTTTGGTTTGTTAACTAGCATTTCAAAGATAAATGCTCTTTAAACAGCACTAACATTGTCAGTACCACTAGCATCATCATTATAAAGGACACTCACTAGGTGCCCGTCTGCCTGAAGGCATGTGGTTATACAAAGTGAGTTAATCTGGTAAAAATTCCAGTTCTTTAGGGCTTTATAATGTAATACAGACAGACTTTATATGAATAGGGAAAAATAAAGATATGCACTTAAATGCCTTCAGTTGAATCCCTGATATATCCCTTACCAGTTGTGTGACTTTAAGCAAAGGCCAATCTCTTAAACTTCAATTTCTTCATCTTTAAAATGGGGGTAAACAATTGTACCTACCTGATAGAGATTTGAGAATGAAATGCTGTATTATGGGTAAAGTCCTTAGTATAATACCAGTACTTAATGCACTGACAATATTAGCTTTTTTTAAAAGAGAAACTGAGACATGTTAAACATTTTAAGAATTTGAGCAAAAATTGATTCCAATCAGCTGCACTAAACCAGAAGTGTTTAGGAGCACTCCTCTAACAAGAGCTCAGGGAGAGACTTTTATAGAGAAAAGGCACAAACAAAGTAAGGAAATTATTGATTGGCTATAGTTTAAAGCCTAGTTGGGTATGATTGGTTGTCCTTAGGTTTTAATTTGGTGACCCTGAGGCATTTACAGGCCTAGAGCTCGGTTTGCTTATGTGGGCGCCACTGCATTACAGCTACCTCAGTCTAATAGCCTCTTTATTTAATTTAACAGGTATTATTCGAGCTAAGTACTCTAGACTCCACTATCAAACTCCTAAACCTTTCACCTCCCCCTTCTGGTCTCCATACCCTGCAAATAATGAGCTTTCTCTGGTCATTATGAATAGAATGTGTAGTCTGGAAATCATTGTCAGTCACCCATGGTGCTTCATTAACTGCCTGGAATCACAGAGTCCTAGAGCAGGAACCCCAGACTTCCAAAGTCATTTAGACCAGTGACCTCATTTTGCAAATAAGGGAACTGAGACCCAAAGAGGTTGTGTCCTACCCAAGCTATAGGGCCAGTGAGTGACAAAGATAGAAAAATCTGGACTCCACACTCAAAGCATGTCACTCTCCCTCCTCCAAACACTCTCTCCAGACTCCGTGCTCCCCTTAATCTCCTCTTCTACCTGCTCTGCCAATAGGACCATGCTTATCTGGCCTGCCGCCAATTCAGGTTGTCTGGCTTCAGCTAAGTCTTCGTGGTTAATCTTGTTATTCATTTTCTCTTTTTTCTTAGTATGTAAGTTTCACAAATTATTTAGTGGGGAAAAGAAAAATAACTCTGCCTTTATTTATTTTTCCAAATAAAGCCTTACTTGTGCCAGTAAATGAAACCAATCAAAGCTTCTCTGATTGGAGCAGGAATGGGGTTATGGGCCCACAGGCCCATAGGCTCAGCTCGGCCCTTCTCTCCCAACCCTTCTAAAGTGGTCCCTGAGGGAGCCTTAGGGCATCTAGGGAGATGCCCTAAGAGAGGGAGGCTGAACTCTTAGGGCATCTCTTAGCAAAACAATTTAAAAGGTACTTCCTAACACCTACACTTAACAATGGTTATTCTTGGGAACTCTCAAATGTCAAGAAAGGCTCAGTCCACTTCCATACTAAAAAAATACAGAAATACTAAACAGGATTGCACAAATTATGATATATTTTAAGGATTTACACTTAAGAGGTTAACACTTTTAACTCAGATACAAAATTGATGGCAACGTGTGTGGCCTCCTTTTGGCATCACATCAGGAGTTAACTCTGAGGCACTTCGCTCCCACCCCCAATTTTCACTGGCTCTCACTTTTCTTAACCTGGCCTGTTTCTTAATCCTTCAGTTCCACTTCTGCTCTCTCATTCAACCATCACTTAATGAATGTCCACTAAGTGTTAAGTTCCATGCTAGATACTGGGATCACAAAGATGAAAAAGATAATCTTTGCCCCTCAGGTAAATGGCAGACTAATGAGAAAGATAGCCCCAAAGATAGTCCCCAGGGAACCATGCCTGCTGGTATTCATGCCTTTGAGTAGTCTCAAGCCCTGAGCCCCATGACTTGTGTTAATAGCAGGGGGAGTGACACAGTGTGGGAGTAGCATTTAAGAGGACCTGTAGCTTTTGATTCTTCCTTTTGGAATGCTCTTCTTTGGGAGCTCTGAACTGCTATGTAAGAAGTTGGGCTACCTTGGTGGAAAGACCATGTGGAAAGAACTCATGGAGAGAAAGAAGCCCAGTTTCCCCAGCATGCCAGCTTGAGCCCAGTCTTCCAGCCATCTCATCCAAGACACCAGATAGATAAGTGAACCATCTTGGAAGTTTCAGCTTAGTTGAGCCCTGCAGTTGACTGTAACCCCAGCTGTTATCACATGGAGCAAAAGAATCACACAGCTGACCCTAAGCAATCCATAGCATTTATAGAGATAATAAATTCGTTTTTGTTTAAACCACTATGTTTTGGAGTAGATGATTGCATAGCAATAGATAACTGAAACAGATGGGTAAAAAAAAAAATTGCGATGCATGTGGTAAATACTGTCATTGAGGTGTGCAAACGAGTGGTGCATTGAGGAAGCATTGACTGTGCAGTATTTGCCTAGGAACTAGGGATATACAAGGATTCACAGAAGAACTGACATAATGAGCTGGAATTTTGAGTAGAATTTTGTCAGGCAAAGAAAGTAGCATGCGTAAACATAAAGAAGCTTAAAAGAGCATATTTTCATGGAGAATAGTATGTAGGTTAGTTTGGGATGGGTCATATATTAGAGCCAATTTATAAAGGGCTTTTTTTGGTCAGGCTAATATTATTCTATAGACAATGGAAAGCCAATGATGGCTTTTAGGCACCACCATCAAATGAGCAGGTATCATATCTGTTATCTCAGGCCTCCTCTTTGGCCATTTAATACCAGTGATGACTTCTTAATTCCCCTTTCTTCTTCTTTCATGGCCCTATTTAGGTTCTCCTCATGCCTGTCTAATAGATGCTACCCTTACAGTTTATTATCTCCACAACACTGTTTTCCAAGTTTCTGTCTTTTGTTCTCATCTCATCTTTCCCAATATTCTCTTTTGGCTGCAACTGAGATTTCTTGGCAGAAGATTCCAAATCTGTCTCTAGACTGGCCTTACTTTCTAAACATCACATTATCTCAGAGAAGTCTAAAACCCAATTCAATCCTCTTCCCTTCTCTACTTTTCCCCCAAGAAAATTTAGCCTCTTCTCTTCATTTCCCCATCGCTGTAATTTCTTTCTGTTACAGGCTTACAACCTCAGAATTATAGCTTCAATTCCCAACTTCTCACACACCTAATCTATCAGTCAAGTTCAATTGTTCCTCCTTTATACCATTTTTCATATTTTTCTGTTTCATTACTCTCTTCTTTATAATTGCCTTAAAATCTAGTATTGATCTTGTCAATCTCCTGATGAATTATTTTTTTCAAGGCCATTGGCTTAGTAGCTGAAAAAAATGGTCCCTCTTCAATCTGGTCTAAATCTATCTTATTTTTCAAAACTCTATTTCTTAAACTCACTGCTTCACAATATAGCTACTAAAGGGCCTTAATGTCAAGTCAAATGTGGAACTCCATCCCTGTGTTGTATGTTCTATGTGTAATACCTCCTTTTTATTTTGCAAATTGGCAAGTAAAGTTAGCTAAATAAGGATGAGATTCTTGGTAAAAAAAAAAAAGAGAGGAAAGGAAAGAGGTGATGTGTTTGTTTTTTCTTAGGAGGTTAGAGAACTGACTGAGGAATAGAAAATAGATGCCTTAGTGCTGAGAATCAAATGTTTTTCATGGGTTGGCTGGGAAGAATCACTTGGCTCACCTACTGAAAGCACAGATACTCAGGCCCTACTGCGTACAGCACTGGGTCTCCAACTTAAGTACACATTGGAATCACCCAGGGAGCTTAAAAAATTACTGATGACTGGCTCCCACCATCAGTATGTCTCATTTAATGGTCTGGACTACAGCCTTGGCATCAGAATTTTTTGTAAAGCTCTCTGGGTAATTATTATATGCAGCCAAGGTTGAGGTTCTGCCCTAGAGGTTCTGTTTGGCTATATGTATCTAGGATGGGGACAATGAATAAAGCCCCCCCACGTGATTTTGGGAGTCATTGGCATAGATAGAAACATCTGTTTCCCTGGGTATTTCTGGAAAAGGATTCAATAAATGCATAAGGCAGCCACAGGATGGAGCATTAGGTCAACAACAGGTTGTTCTGTAGACAGGGTAATAGAACAGTTTCTGAATCCTGCTGTGGATATGCTCAGCTCATCCTCACACCCTCCCTCACCATGAGACTATTCCTCACTCTTTTTCAGTTCTCTCTTTCCAGAAACCAAATTGACTTAGTTTCCTCACTTCTGCTCTAGCCAAATTGGCCTATCTTGTGTTCTTTATGATTTTTCACATTCACAGCTTCTTTGTTACCCCATTCCTTAGCTACTTACATCAAAACCTTATCCGGGCACTTCCCTGGTGGTGCAGTGGTTAAGAATCTGCCTGCCAATGCAGGGGACACGGGTTCGAGCCCTGGTCCAGGAAAATCCCACATGCCGCGGAGCAAGTAAGCCGGTGCGCCACAACTGCTGAGCCTGTGCTCTAGAGCCCGCAAGCCATAACTACTGAGCCCGCATGCCACAACTACTGAAGCCCTCACACCTAGAGCCCAGTGCTCTGCAACAAGAGAAGCCACCGCAATGAGAAGCCCACGCACTGCAATGAAGAGTAGCACCCGTTCGCCACAACTAAAGAAAGCCCCGTGCAGCAACAAAGACCCAACACAGCCAAAAATAAATAAATAAAATAAATAAATTTATTTTAAAAATAAATTATTTCTCTAAAATAATTTTTAAAAAGACCTTATCCATTCTTAATACTCAGCATAAATCATACTACTTTAGTGAAAATTTCTCTTACATCTCGGCTAGAATTGATCTCGCGAAAATCTGAATGCCCATCCAGTCTATAACATTATCACTGTGGTGTCACTTTAACTTGCATGTGATTATGATTGCCTGATGAGTAGTTTCTGTTCAAACATAATAACATGTTACATGATTAACATACATACTTGAATTTTTTTAAAATTTAGGGCAATCACATTTCAATACCTATATATTGTATTAATAGTCAGTTATGTTACTAACCTGTGCAGGCAACTAAGTCTCAGCTATTGTATCAGTTTGTTAGGGCTGCCATAACAAAATACCATAGACTAGATGGCTTATCAACAGGAATTTATTTTCTCACAGTGCTGGAGGCTGGAAGTCTGAGATCAAGGTGTCCTTAGGTTTGCTTTCTTCTGAGGCCTCTCTCTTTGGCTGATAGATGGCTGTCTTCTCTCTGTCTTCACATGGTCTTCCTTCTGAAGGTGTCAGTGTGCACATTTCCTCCTCTTATAAGGACATCAGTCATATCGGATTATGACTCACCCTAATGACCTTATCTTAATTACCTCTTTAAAGACCCTATGTCCAAATAGTCACATTCCAAGGTGCTGGGGAGTTAGGACTACAACATGTGAAATTTGGTGGGACCTAATTCAGCCCACAACAGCTATCTTGCTACATTAATGGCACACATTATATGTCAGGACGTATATAAATCTTAGCATACTGAAAACAAACAAGCAGAGAGATACCTAGTTACAGCTACATCTGTGTTTTATGATCATGCTAATAATTTTGTATTGAATGACAATTCTATGCATAAGACTCTGAAGGTAAGAAAATATAAGCAATTGTGAACTTAATTTTAATTTTACTGATATTATAAAGTCTTGACTCATAATTGCCCACATAAGAGTTTACTTTTCAAGCAATAGGCATAACTGAAGTTAAAATGAAAGAAAATAGAAGGCTTTAAGGTATTGTTGAAAGAGGCTGGGATTTGTAGGTTGACCTTGGGTAAATCACTACTTTTCTGAGCCTTTGTCTCATCTATGAAATGGAATGTTAGCTGCTTTATCTCTGCTTTATTTCTGCACATTAAAATCCTTTGCAAGTTGTGAAACACCATTCAAATATTACTCAATATATTGTGATGGGCCAGGAAGAAATTTAGAGAGAAGCCCCTAAAATGGTATCATTCCCCACCAAATAAATAGTTAACAGCAGCTCAGAGAAACTGGGAGTAAACTGCTCCAGATAAAAGCTAACTGTCTTCTGTTGCTTTTCTTTACTAAAATCTCCCCTGTAGAATCCACCAACCATGTATGACAACATGGACAAAGCCCAGACATTGTGCTAAGTGAAATAAGCCAGTTAGAGAAGGACAAATACTTTGTGATTCCACTTAGATGAGGTATCTTTAGTCAAACTCATAGAAACAGAGAGTAGAATGATGTTTGCCAGGGGCTGAAGGGAGGGGGAAATGTGGAGTCGCGGTTCAATGAGTATAAAATTTCAGTCATGTATGATGCATCAGTTCTAGAGATCTGCAGTACAGCACTGTGATTATAGTTAGCAATACTTTATTGTACACTTAACAAATTAGGTAAAAAGGTAGATCTCGTGTTATCTGTTGTTACTCCAAAAAAAAGCAGAACCCAAAACTAGAGTGGGGTAACAAGGCCTTTTCCCAAGTCCCTGACATTGAAAGGGCTCCTATATTTTTAAATAATGCTTTTTAAAGGTTGTACAAATTTTTAAGCTACTCCCTACTTGGCCTCCCCTGAATCTCTAGTCAAGGTGGCAAATTAGCCTTGGGCCCTGGGCCAGCTCCCTTGGCACCAGCTAAGTTGATGGAGTAGGAAGCCAAAGATCAAGACTGGGGAGGATCCCTCCCCCTTATCTCTTTTCTTCCCCACACTACTGATTTAAGGGTACTGTGGTACTCTTCGCACTTGGGTCAAAATTGCTACTTATGGCTCTTAAAGTCATGTAAAAGGGTCAACAGCTTTGAAATCAATGCCTGCCTGACCATAGCTCGTCATTGTTAAAGGCAGTAAATGTAGTGAGAAGTTTGCATACACACTGGGTCTATAATATAGTAAATAGATCTGATCCTTTCTTCTGGTCCTACCTACTAGTCAACAACAACTCACCATCTTCTTCACCTTTCTCTCTTATTCATACCTGTATACTGAGTACCTACTACAATATTCCTGTCACTTAGTGAGTAACAATCTCAGTGGAAAAGAGGGTAAGTGGGATTGCTAAAACCCATATGGTTCAAGTGAATCATGTTAAAACAGAGCAGGACACATTGGAGGTCTGCTTAGGGCCCATCTCTAAGTTTGCTGCTCTACTCCTTAGTTACCAAACTTGTCAATGGTCCCAGAGCCATGGAGAATGGATAAAGTTGCCAAGCAGCACTGAAAGGTGGGAGGTGATGCCGTATAGCCTGTTTTTACATAATAAATCTTTTAGGGGTTGAAAGGTAAATGTAAAGAGCCAGAAATTCAACCCAGGAGACTAGGCCAGATCATCGCCCCTCCACGTCCCAGGCTAGTTAGCTGAGGAGAGGCAAAATGACACAAAGCTTGAGAGAATGACTTCTTTAATCAATGTCAAGCCTCATTAAGTTACAACTAGCCTAGAAAATAGCTGGGATCTTCTTCAGGATGAAGGACCACTGTTGCAGCCCTTGCTTTTTCAGGAGAGTTTGGAAAAGAAGAGTCCTTCTGACAGAGATGAGGTTGTTGGAGTGGTGATGGCAGCCAGAGAAGCAATCTGCATGACCTCTCGTGAGCCGAGAAAACAGCTGGACAGCTGATATTTTCATCAGCTATGTCTTTGCCCAGCTGCACAGATGGGCCCTTAAATTATATAATAAATCACCAGCATTCCAATGTACCCATCAAGCCTCGTCAGTCACATTGCTTAAAACCTTTAGAATCACAAGATCCTTGAGTGTTCTAGTCACAAATGGACCAGTTTGCTTTTTAATACATTATTTTACCTATTGTTGTAAAGGAAAGGAATCTCTTGGACAAGGAGAGTTAACGCTTGTATTAAACCCGATGTTATACCTTTGATTCTTTCACTTTGCTGAAGATCTTGCTTGGCTTCTTAGGGAACACGTGGCCTCATCTGTGAATGGGAATTGTTGCTGTCTAGCCCCAGTGTATCTTCTAGGGTAAAACTGAAATTGAGCTTTGTGGAAAAAAAAAAGAAGTAATAGTGTTTTTATTTCTTACAGGTTGTAAAGAGGTTAACTTCATCAGTATTCAGGTGGTCTTGTATCGTTCATGATGACTCAATAGCAACATGTGTCTACAAATTATTCAAGCCCTTTTCATGACTCATGCCATGTATTATGGCAAAGTAAATTTTTCCCTCTCCCCTGGAAAAAAAAAAGTCATGTTTTTCTCATGAAAAAGTTTAAACATTTAGAAACTTTTAAGAAAGAGATTTTGCTAATAATAATAAATGGTTATTAACCTTTTTTTTTTTTTTTTTTTTTTTGCGGTACGCGGGCCTCTCACCATTGTGGCCTCTCCCGTTGTGGAGCACAGGCTCCGGACGCGCAGGCCCAGCAGCCATGGCTCATGGGCCCAGCCGCTCCGTGGCATGTGGGATCTTCCCGGACCAGGGCACGAACCCGTGTCCCCTGCATCGGCAGGCAGACTCCCAACCACTGGGCCACCAGGGAAGCCCAGGTTATTAACATTTTAAAAGTAAGCTTGTCAGTAAGATACAACTAAGATCCTAGAAACCAAAGACCTCTATTTTGGTGGTACATGAGCACTGGTATTATGATGATTTCCAATGATTCTTCTAGAAATGCTGACTTTTACCCAAGTGAGAAGAGTCTGGTCTATGGTCTATGTAGGGTTGGAACCAGTTTGACATGAGTATATCTAGACAGCCTATTGTCATTGAGAGTGAATTTAAGCCTTTTGAAGCCTTCTCCACCTACCTGACCAACATCCTTCTACTTTCTTCTGGCCAATTTCCCAAGAAATCCAGGGATAAAGCTAGTCAGTGCAGAAGATGGTTTGGTGGGCAAGGCCATTCCTGCTCCCAGGGCTGGGTATAAAGAGTTCTGGAATGACTGATCAGCTCAGGATTGTCATTGCTTCTGGCTGGTTCCTACTGTCACTGTGAGGTCTGTGCCCAAAATCCAACAGATGCCTATCTACTCTGTGTGATGCCCTTGCTGGTTTGGATTCCTGCTAGCCTCACAGTGGACCTATGAACTTGGGCTTTGAACTTATAGCTCTCTTAGTGCGTACTCAGGTATCCTGCCATTATTCATCATAACAAAACCTTCCGTGTGTCACTGTGTCATCAGGGGTAACCTTAGTCACACAGCATGGAGACCACTCCACAAGTGTAGACTGGGGATACCACCCTAGACTTGCCCTTCCCTCAAGGTTATTTCAGGTTCATCCTTAACAGTTCCAGCTCCTAAGCCTTAGGCAGGACCACCCTGTTCACCCTTCCAAGTCTATTCTACTTTGAGTCTCAAGGAGAAGAGGTCAGTGATTTGGGCCCTTTGCCACAGAAGGCCTGGGCTCCTTTTGCAAAATGATCCATCACCTTCCAAGGACAAGTTCTCTTTATGAAGTTATGAGGTAGATTGTGTTAAAAAAAAACCCACTTTTTAAAATATATTATTACAGGGACTTCCCTGGTGGCACAGTGGTTAAGAATCCTGCCAATGCAGGGTACATGGGCTCGATCCCTGGTCTTGGAAGATCCCACATGCTGCGAAGCAACTAAGCCCATGTGCCACAACTACTGAGCCTGTGCTCTAGAGTCCAAGAGTCACAACGACTGAGCCTGTGTGCCACAACTACTGAAGCCCACGTGTCTAGAGCCCATGCTCCGCAACAAGAGGAGCCACCACAATGAGAAGCCCGCGCACCGCAACAAAGAGTAGCCCCCGCTTGCCACAACTAGAGAAAAACCCGCGCACAGCAACAGAGACCCAACACAGCCATAAATAAATAAATAAATAAATAAAATTATATATATATATATAAAAAAGGATATTACTACACCCTACTTTTGAAACCATGGATACTTAGTTATTTAAATAACTAAGAATTTCCTTTCGAATAAGTCTTCTCTGAGATTTTTTGCAGGTAATTTGTAGTCTGTACATCTAAACATAAGAGTGAGTGACGTAATTTTTAAGTACTTCTTTGTCCCCACCAAGGGGCACCCTATTTATGCTCAATCTTAATAGATATCCTGAATATACAAATATCATCCCAGTAAATGGTACAGTTTTTACCACCTGGTTTAAGCTAAAGAATGCTTGATTTTCTTACATAAACATCCAAATCCAATTCCTGTTGACCAAATAGGATATATCACCAAAATATAGCTTTTTTGGGGGGGGCAGTTGGGGGCACACCACATGGCTTGTGGGATCTTAGTTCCCCGAGCAGGGGTTGAACCTGGGCCCGCAGCAGTGAAAGCACTGAGTCCTAACCACTGGACTGCCAGGGAACTCCCCACCACCAAAATATATCTAAAGACAGCATCAAATATTCTAATATATCATCAAAATATACCACCCAAATATATCACAAATTTCTCCATCTCAGTAGTCACCCCTTAGTTCAAACTATATCATCTTGGACAACATGAATGACTTCCTTACATTCACCTGTTGCCATTCTTGCCATACCCCAATAGACTTCCGTGCCACAGCAAGATATAAAAACAGAAATCAGATCATGTCACTCCCTAACTTAAAATCCATCAAAGCCTTCCCCTACTTTTTATTTTTCAAAAGCAAAAAGCCCTTTCCCAACTCTGGGCCTTTGTACTTGTTTCCTAGTCCTGACATGCTTCTCTCCAGTTCTTCACACATACAGCTCATTCTCATCCTTTTGATAACTGATCTCATGTTGCTATCTTGGAGAGGTCTTCCCTGACCTCATCTCTTAGGTTGCCACCTGCAGTTATTCTTTTATTATTCTCTTTATTTCCTACATGGAACTGTCATTTTAGTGTGGTTTCAGGAAGGAGTAAAGGTAAATGTTGTTCAGTCTGCAATATTTACCTGGCTATTGTAGTCATACATTTTTGGGGAACAAAAATTATCACCATGCTCTGCGTGGTTTTAAAACCTGCTTTTGATAATATTAAATCACAAACCCTTCTTAGATTATTAAATATTCATCTAGAGCATACGTTTTAATACATCATATAGATGTGTCATAATTTAGGTACCCAGACTCTATTGTTAGAAATTTAGGTGCTTGTTAGTCTTTTACAGAAGAGTTGGAGAAGACCAAGGTACTCATTAAAGCCCTCCAAAAAAAAAAATGGAGGTGGGCTTTGGAAAATAAGATTATTGTCTGAATGGAGAAATGATGGATCAATGAAAGGGTAAATAAAAATATATTCACAGAATCATAGAGAACTAGAATTTGGGTTGCCCTTTAAGGTCAAAAGAACTAAACTTAGGACAAATAAAGGAAGTGCAATGCTAAACATTATTGAGCTCATCGCACTGAGGTTTCTCTACTTAAGCAACTTGGTGGATAGTGATAGAAGAGCAGATTTGGTGGTGAAAGCAATTGGTTGGGTTTTAATGTTTAATCTGAGATATGTGCAGAATATCCAAGGGAAGCTATCTAGTAAGCTGTTGAACTGAATGGTGTGTGGCTTGGGAGGAAGTTCTGGTTTAGAGTTAAAGACTGGGGAGACATCGGCATATATTGCATGGTAATTGAGACCAGTGGAACTGGAGGCAAAAATCCAGGGAGGGTATGCAGAATGAGAAGAGAAGCGGGCCCAGGACGAAATGGTCAAGTACATAAACACTTGCAGAATAGGCAGAGGAAGATGGGCATTTGAAGACGGTGGAAAAAAAGAGGCCAGACCTAGGAGCAAAGCCAGGAGAGAACGTGTTGTGAGAGTCTCCAGCGTTGATTAGTCTGACCCTGTTTGACTAGTTATATGACTGCTGACTTTTCCTCCTCTTCACTCTTTGTTTATATCTCCCCAAGCTGTGCTCAGAGAGAATAACTTTTCCAGATAGATTCTTCTTCAGTAGAAGATATACATGTTGTTGTTTTCTCCAGGTGGGATATCAAGTAAGTTCTTTGAGCTCATTGAATGGGTAGGTGGAGATCTCTAGGATGTGAGATGGAACATTCAGGGGAAGCTGCTCCTGTGTCCTAAAATAGTCCTCTGGCTGACCCGTAGCAGTGCCTGACATCGTGCGCACTCCATAAACCCTCTTGAGTAAATGGATCCATTTGTTCAATATGTAATAGTGAATGACTAGGTATCCTAGCAAAATGCAAATACCCTGAGAGGGATGACAAAGAAATTGTCAACCCCTACTTAACAAGTTGGTGGGCTGGAGGTTTGTTATCAAAACTCTTCCCACTCTGGTCAGTCTCTGTGCAGTTGACTCACAGGGCCGGTTATTGTGGTTGGTTTACAGGCCTAGAGTGGAGGCTTACCTGGGAAGGGAATATCTGAGCACAGTAGTTCAGTTTTACAACCATCTATACAAACCATCTGTTTTCATTTCCTAGGCTGCCATAGCAAATTATATACTACAAACCAGGTGGCTTAGAATAACAGAAATTTACTGTCTCACAGTTCTGGAGGTTGGAAGTCTGAAATCAAGGTGTCAGCAGGGCTATGCGGCCACTGAAAACTCTAGGGGAGAATCCTTCCTTGCCTCTTTCTTAGCCACTGTCGGTTGTCAGGAATCCTTGGTGTTCCTTGTCTTGCAGATGTAGCACTCTAATCTCTACCCTCATCTTCACATGGCGTTCTTCCCTCTGTGTCTGTGTGCCTCTGTTTTCTCTGGTCATTGGATTAGGGCACACCCTAATCCAGGATGACCTCACTTTAAAAAATTGTTTTTAAATTTTGGCTGCATTGGGTCTTTGTTGCTGCGCATGGGCTTTCTCTAGTTGTGGCGAGCGGAGGCTAGTCTTCATTGTGGTGCGCAGGCTTCTCATTGTGGTGGCTTCTCTTGTTGTGGAACACGGGCTCTAGGCGTGCGGGCTTCAGTAGTTGTGGCACGCAGGCTCAGTAGTTGTGGCATGCCAGCTCAGTAGTTGTGGCTTGTGGGCTCTAGAACGCAGGCTCAGTAGTTGTGGCGCATGGGCTTAGTTGCTCCATGGCATGTGGGATCTGCCCAGACCAGGGCTCGAACCCATGTCCCCTGCATTGGCAGGCAGATTCTTAACCATTGTGCCACCCGGGAAACCCCAGTAGGACCTCATTTTAACTTAACTAATTATATCTGCAAATACTTTATTTTCAAATAAGGTTGCATTTTGAGGTCTGGGTGGATATGAATTTCTGGGGGACACTATTCAACCAGCACACTATCTATTAAGTCTAGACACTCATCTAACCTCTAGAGCAAATCTGGTTGTGGAGACAAGTAATTATATGATATGGGGCACTGACACTGTGTGTGTGTGTGTGTGTGTGTGTGTGTGTGTGTGTGTGTGTGTGTGTGTTTGTTTCCATTGTTTCCAAGTAAAAGGGCACTTGGTACCTATTGAATGTAAGAGGTCACCTGAGATTACCATGCAGTAGAAAAGAAAGAAAAGGACGTTAAGTTACTCTAAAAAATATTGTGAGTACATATTATAGGCCAGGCTTTGGGTAAGGCCCTGGAAGGAGAGTGGTAAATGGAAGGACATTATTCATGTCGTCAGGGAACATACAGTCTAAGAGGACAAGATGAGCATAGAGACATATAGAATAAGTACCTTTTAAATTTAAAAACTAAGAAGTATTATGAGATTTACTAAGTGCTTTGTGATAGAAAATAACCAAGAAGAAGCTTTTCAGATAGTAAGGTCAGGAACAAACATTTATGCTGTAACTGGGAAGTTGAGGAGGTTCAAGAGTGTTTCATTTTCTTCATCAGTTTTTTAGGGCTGCCTCTGAGCAGAGACCCTGAAACTCAGCCATCAAGATGAGGGCCTTCAGGGCTTCCCTGGTGGCGCAGTGGTTGAGAGTCCGCCTGCCGATGCAGGGGACACGGGTTCGTGCCCCGGTCCGGGAAGATCCCACGTGCCGCAGAGCGGCTGGGCCCGTGAGCCATGGCCGCTGAGCCTGTGCGTCCGAAGCCTGTGCTCCGCAACGGGAGAGGCCGCAGCAGTGAGAGGCCCGCGTACCGCAAAAAAAAAAAAAAAAAAAAAAAAAAGATGAGGGCCTCCATATCCTAACCCACATTTTACTATTTAGTTGTACTTCCAGATAGAGATCTTGATATTTTTCTCCTCACATTTCCCTATACCCCTCCTCACTCTGCCCCTACACACACACACATACACACACACACACACAGACACACACACACACACAAATACAAACTACAAACACCACTTTTCTTTATTCTCTCTCTCTTTTTAAGTGATAAGAACTATACTTAACACTTCATGAAGTTTCTTTTCAGAGAACTGCCACACCACTTTTTTTTTCCTGAATCATTTGAGAGTTACAGATATCTTGACACGTTAGCCCTACAAATTTCAGCATGTATCAGCTAAGAAAAAGGATATATTTCTTAGTATAATTCCTATAATTGGACAATTTAACATTAGTTCAATACTATTATCTAATATACAATCCATAATTTAAATTCTTCAGATTGTCTCAGTAATGTCTTTTATGACTATTTTCTTTTTTTCTGATCCAAAATCTAATGAAGAATCAAAGGTTACGTTTAGTTGACATGTCTTTTTAGTATCCTTTAATCTAGAATAGTTCACCAAACTATTTTGTCTTTTATGCCTTGACATTTTTAACGAATCCAAGCCATTGCTTTGTAGAATGTCCAATAGACCCAAACATATACTAGATTTGTAGCAGTTTTTGATATTTGCTCTAAATGCTCATTTGGAAATTAAAACTAACTGAAATGGCTAGCAACCTATGCTATTGCAGATCAAAGTATCCCAAACCAGTTCTGTGGGGTGTGAAAAGACATTTTGTTAAGGGGGACTTGGAACTGCATTATAAAAAAAAAAAGTAAAACCAGGTTTCTTTGCTGGATGTTTCTAGAACCTTTATATACAGATAGACATTATGAATCTTTAAGAGAGTTTCCCAAACTTAATTGATCATAGAACACTTTGTTTGAGGACTGTATTAGTAATCCATTGCTGAGTAACACATTACCCCAAACTTATAGACTTAAAGCAACAAGCATTTATTATCATAAACAGTTTCTGAGAATCAGGAATCAGGAAGTGGCTTTGCTATGTGGTTCTGGGTCAGAGTCTCTGCTCAGGTTGTAGTTAAGATGTTGGCTGGGGCTCCAGTCATGGTAAGGCTTGACTGGGCCTGAATGGTCTGCTCTAAGGTGGCTCATCCGCATGGCTGTTGGCAGGAGGCTTGAGTTCCTCACCATGTAGACCTCTTCATAGGGCTACATGAACACCCTCATGCCCTGCAGCTGGCTTCCCCCAGAGTGAACAATTTAAAAGAGAGCAAGGATAAAGCTATAATGTCTTTTATGACCTACTCTCAGAAGTCACACACCATCACATCTACCAATGAGTCACTAAATTCACCCCACATTCAAGAGAAGGTGAATTAAGTTCCACCCTTTTTTTAGCTTCAATTTTTGAAGGGAGCAACGTCAAAGAATGTGTGGGCATATTTTTAAATCACTAGAAGGACTATTTTGGGGGTTCATAATTCTTCATAACACACTCTAGAAAACATTAGTTATAATGTTGAAAGAATTCAGGGTAAGAAGTTACAAGAGGTGGGTCTGAGCTCCACCTCATTGGTTAATTGTGTCTTATTAACCAGTAACTTGGTTATTGAGATAACTTGGGCTTATCTTTGAACTTTTTTTTTTTTTTTTCGGTACGCAGGCCTCTCACTGTTGTGGCCTCTCCCGTTGCGGAGCACAGGCTCCGGACAGCGGCCATGGCTCACGGGCCCAGCCGCTCCGCGGCATGTGGGATCCTCCCGGACCGGGGCGCGAACCCGTGTCCCCTGCATCGGCAGGCGGACTCTCAACCACTGCGCCACCAGGGAAGTCCTCTCTGAACTTTTTGAGCTTGAATTTTTACATAAGTAAAGTGAAGATGATAATACTATTAATCTTTGAGTATCTTAGGTTTGTTGTGAAGATAAAACGAACCAGTGTACATAAAAATGCTTAAATAATTATAATGTACCACTCAGATGTTCACTCTTACTAAAATCACTGGCCAGCATATGGCCTGTCAAATCACCAAATGCTAGATGTCTTACTTTTCATATTAAAAAGCTCCTCTTCCTATCTTCCAGGAGAATGTCACATGCATAGATGTACTTAAAAATGCTTTTAATGAGCCTTATAACAACTCCATGGGAATTTTAACCTGACATTTATCTTCTTATGCAATTGCTTCTTTGCTAGACATATAGAACTTTGTCTCTGCAAGATGCTAGTTGTCTGCTAAATGAATTGTTGCTGTTGTTTTTAAAGATCTTTCTGTATTCCCACAATTTCCCTAAACCATAAGGAGGCTGCTTTTCTCCTATGTTTCCTAAGCCGGCTCCAAAGCAGTTTCTAAAGAGCATTTCAGAAAATGTTTTAAGCAATGGCAGCCTCAACAAAATAAGTACGAAGTTTCCTATGGTGACCACATGGCAAGACAGAGCAGGGTTGGATGCATGAGTCTTGATGGGGTATGCTTGTCCAAGATTAGTCTCTCTACTTTAAAGTCGTATCCCATTACCAAATGAACCACACAGACTAGACATAAAGAAAATGTTGCTGCCAGCCAACTGCAGTTTTTAAATCCAAAGAGCTTAGAACACTTATAGGCATAATCTTCTTAATCTTCATAACACTGGGAGGTAAGTCAAAGTATCATCCCTCTTAGAGGCAAGTGTGACCAAACTTGGGTTTATTTTGAGTCCCTGTATTTTTCTAATACTTTGCTCTGTGCAACTATTATTTGAATTTTGAATATGGTTTAATTCTAGTACATAAAAAGAAGAACAGACATAGGCGTTATGGTTTAATTAGGACCAGGGCTCTTAACCTAAAAAGAGCTATTGGTTAATACATTAATTAAGACATCAAGTTTACACCCTGTTGTCAACAGTAATTGTTTATTGCCTAACTAAACCCTCCTTAATTTATTATAGTCATTAGTGTCTGTTAGCAAGGGAGACTGCTTGAATTTTACAAGGGTATGTGGTTAGCAGTTTTCTGTCTCCGAGCTGGGACCTGACTCACTTGATCTTCTCACCTCACACTTAACACAGGACCAGGGCCTGACTTAAGAAATGTTTAGTCTTTTATAATTGTAGAATTATAAACAGTCATAATTCCTTCTATTCTGTGCCTCAGCTCTCAAAGCTATAAAATGAGATGATAGGATTAGATGATCTCTAAATTATCTTGTATATCTAAAATTCACAGTTAATGATTATCTGCTTTGATGCAGAGCTTAAAGCAACGACAGAAAGAAATACCTCAAATTAGAGCATTTGAGACAATCTGAGTTATTTGCATATTTTCATAATTTCCTAAAATCTGTTTGAGGGTCAGTAATTTGATCCAGAAAAGCGAAAGACCTCTGGCCACCTCAATATTGACTTTCTGAGAGGGAGATGGAAGAGGGAGAGGGAAAAGGAGAAGGAGAGGGAGGGGGAGAGAACTTTTGCTTTGCAGTTCAGCAACACATGTTTGGGGCAGCAGGAAGTCGCCAGGAATCTAGACATCACTGAGGAAATAGGCTGTTAAGGGAGAATTGCTAAACCTGTAGGAGCAGATCCAGGCTTTGTAGAGCCTACAGCTTCTTCAATGTTAAAGGCCCCCCTTAAGAGAAAGAATTCAGAATTAAGTAGGAAAATGCATGTTTATTCTGAAGTGAATTCATTTGGAAGTGAATATTTATTTGAATGCTCATAGCCTCTTCAATACCGTCAAAAATGGGGAAAGTACCATGGAGGAAATATGGACAGAGACTGAAGTCTTAACCAATCATGTTTGAAATATCTTGCTCTTGCAAATTTTATAAAAACCTATGGCCGGGGCTTCCCTGGTGGCGCAGTGGTTAAGAATCCGCCTGCCAATGCAGGGGACACGGGTTCCAGCCCTGGTCTGGGAAGATCCCACGTGCCGCAGAGCAACTAAGCCCGTGCGCCACAACAGTAAGCCTGCGCTCTAGAGCCTGAGAGCCACAACTACTGAGTCTGTGTGCCACAACTACTGCAGCCCGCATGCCTAGAGCCCGTGCTCTGGAAGAGAAGTCACCACAATGAGAAGCCCGCACAATGAAGAGTAGTCCCGCAACTAGAGAAAGCCCACGCACAACAATGAAGACCCAACGCAGCCAAAAAAAAAGACAAAATTAAAACAAACAAACAAAAGAGCCTATGGCCATGTGAACATGTTGCTAACCCCTGCCCAGGTCCTAGAAAGGGTCTGTGAGAGTGAGGAACCCAGAAGCCTGGGTTTTATTAGTTTCATATATTATCAACCATTATAAACATGAAATATATCTAGTCTGGTCCAATAGATAGTTCTTCTGGAAGTTCACTTAACTGAAAAGAAAAAAATGAAGCCATTGAAAAAAATGAGGAAGATCTATGTAAGCAATCATGAAGATTCCAGACTATATGGTTAAACGAAAAAATAAGGAATGGGATAATATAGCATGATTCCATTCATGTAAAAAAACAACAACAAGTAAACCACTGAAGCAATGGGTGTGTTGCATGTATATATGTATATGTGCTATACATTTGCTACATATCAGATCCATAACACTGGTTACTTTTGGAGAGTGTATGGGGTTGTGGGGTATTATTCGAATTTTGTGTAACAGATATTCATGTGTTACATGTAGGCCTCCTTATTAATAATAACTGCTCATCCCTCCATAATCTCTATTCAAGCATCCCCTTCTCACACCATCATTGGCTACTTTTCCAATTCACTTCTTCTAGAGTCTCTATCTATCTTTGACCCACCAGCATCTATAATCAAGCCTCCTATCATTCAGTGTCCTCAGTTCCTTCATACCCCCACTACCATCCTTACCCAGCTTAAATTTCATGGTCCATTAGTATAATCACTCATTTGCATACACCTTTACTGCCCTGCTACCTCTCACTTTGTTATACTTGCTAGGTAAACTCCATCCGTGCTTGAATCCAGCTCGCCTACCCTGCCCCTATAGCTTGGCAGCTGAATGTGGTTGGAGAAAAACCACACAACTCATGCTGCCTGGTCTCATTTTCCATTCCTTACCTAACCTCAAGGGAGCTTTTAGTGCTGCCCTGGAATCCTACTACATTTTCCCTGATCCATTCACACTCCCACACTCCTTGTTTCTTCTCTCTTCAAACCTTCATACCGCCTCCACCATCCTCACTCTTAACATGACCATGCTTACTATTTCATTGAGAAAAAAAAACAATCAGGGAAAAAAATGCCAAATACCTACCCTGCACAAACTCCCAGCACTGTACCTAGCCCCTGTTGTCTGCCTTCTTTCCTGTTCCTGTGGATGAAAAACCAGGGCTTTCATCTCAGGCCAGCCCTCTATTGTGCACTAACCCCGTCCCTTTCTCACCTACTTAACAACATCCAGGGCCACGGATCTACAGGTACAGTAGGCACAGTGTGTAGGGCCCACCTTGCTTTTAGGCACCCATGAAAATGTTTAATTCCCTTTAAAATCAGAAGAAAAGTATGAACTTTTAGGTCAAAAATGTTTTAATATATAGTGTTAATATATTCATTCTCATACAATGCAGGTCTTGATCTCTGGGGTCTCTTTATAAGGGCACTAATCCCATTCATGAGGGCTCCACCCTCACAAAAGGCCCCACCCCCTACTACCATCACCCTGGGGATTAGGCTTTCACATATGAATCTGGAGGGACACAAATATTCAGTCCATAGCATTATCTAAACCCTGTCTTGACTCACCTTCCCTTCCAACCACTCCCTCTCCATCAACTCTCTGCCTCTTTTTAACAGCAAAACTTCTTAAGAGATTTGCCTGAATTTACTGTCATCTGTCACTCTCCTCCCATTCTCCTTTGACTTCTAGTTTTCACGCCCACTGTACCACTGAAACTGCTTTCCTGACAAGGTCCCAGTGGCCTTCATGAGACTAAATCCAGTAGCCAGTTCTCAGCCATCCTGTTACTTCACTTGGAAGCAGCATCTTAAAGAGTTGATCATTCCTTCCATTTAAACTATTTTCTCCGCTTGGCTTCTTTGTAGGGAGACCACACAGTTTTCTATCAGAATAAAGACATATTTGAGAGGGAAAGTTGGGCATACTATTGATTACATTGATACAGATGCCAACTGGGACCATCTCAGACAAACTGGACCACAGAGTCACTTTTCTTCTAGGACACCACACCTGCCTGGTTCTCCCTCCTCAGTCTCCTTTGCTGTCCTCTTCTTCTCTCCAACCTCTAAATATTGGACCGCCCAGAGCATCCTTGGACCTCTTCTTGTTCTTCTTCTCTTGTTCTTTTCCTTCTCTTTCTTCTCTACACTCCTTCGGGGCTATTTTCCAACTGCTGCACACTGGTATGCTATAATGCTTGATAAAATGTTGAAATATTTCCATTCAAATTAGTAAAGAGCTGCTCTCAAACTTTCCTGCCCCACCACTCTCGCCTCACTCTGGGAGCCTCACTCCTACCCATGATCTAGTTTCTAAAATGTTAACACCTGACCCTTTAGAACTGTGCTCCAGCACCTTCTGATTGGTTAGCATGATTACCATCTAGTTCTTAAATATTCTGAATATCATCCTTGCACTCATTTACAGGGCTTTAAATGAACTCATAAGTTTATACCTCCAGCTCAGACTGAAACATTTCCCCTGAACGCCAAGACTTGTATATCCAGTCATCTAGTCAATATCACAACTTGAATACATAAGGGGTATTTCGAACTTAAAATATCCCGATTTTTTCCTCCAAACCTGCTGATACAGTCTTCCCCAATTCAGGTAATGGCAACTTTATCCTTTCAGTTGCTCTGGCCCCAAGTCCTGGTTTGTTTGTTTAACTCCTCTCTTTCACACCCCACAGGCACGCTAGACAAATGCTGTCAGCTCCACCTTCAAATAGATATCCCACTTTTCACTACCTCCACAGCTGATACTTTCCACCATTATCTCTCACCTTGTCCGCTGCAGTAGCTCCTGTCTCTCTGTTTCCACCAATGCCATTTCTAGTTATTGTTAACTCAGCAGACAGAGTGCTCCTTATAAAACATAAGACAGCTCATGTCAGAATCCTCCCATCTCACTTATGTAAAGGCCAAACCCTTATAATGGCCTCAAGGTCCTATGTGTCTGCTCCACACCACCCACTTATTACCTCTGACCCCATCTCTTACTCCTCTCCCCATCCTCCAACCACGCCAGGCACGCTCGCCTGCCTGCTTTTCCCCACCAGGCACATTCTTGCATCAGAGCCTAGGCACTTGCTGTCTCCTCCTGCCTGGCCTGTTCTTTCCCCATGCTGTACACAGCTAGCTTTTTACCTCCTTCAGGTCATTAATTAAAGGTCACTCTCTCAGTGAAGTCTTCTTTTAACAAATTATAACCCCTTACCCATTGCCCTTTCCTACTTTATTTTTGTCCATAGCACTTATAACCACATGCCCCATTGTAGATTTTACTTCTATGTTATTTGTCAGTTTCGTTCCTTGCTATCTTAGTCTACTTGGGCTACCATAACAAAATACTATAGCCTGAGTGGCTTAAGCAACAAAAGTTTATTTCTCACTGTTCCAGAGCCTGGAAGTCTGAGATCAAGGTGTTGGCAAATAATTTTCATTCTGAAGCCTCTTCTCTTGACTTGCAGGAGGCCACATCTTTCTGTGTGCTCACATGAGTTCTTTGTGCAGGTGCCCAAGGCGAGGTGGGGGGGAGGTGGGCGGGCAGGAGAACAAGCTCTCTGGTGTCTTCTCTTATAAGGACACTAATCCCATCGGAGGGTCCCCCTCATGACCTTATCTAACCCTAATTATTTTCCAAAGGCCCCACCTCCAAATACTATCACATTAGGGTTAGGGCTTCAACATGTGAATTCTGTGGAGACAAAATTCTGTCATTAACACTTGATGCAACTTCAGGGCCTAGAAGAGTGCCTGGTACATAGTGGGTACTTGGTAATTAATTGTTACATGAATTCATAACGAGAAAATAATGTTGGAAAAAAGAAAATAATGTTGAATATTACTAATTTTTTAATTCCTCAAAAAGTTTTACTACTATTAAATTTTACTCACTATTAATTAATATGCTATAGGGAAAGTCTCCAAAAACGGAGTAGCTCGTTTTTCACAGCCCTGTTCTACAACTTTTATATAGAGGTAGTAAAATATAAATTTTTGTATATTCTTTGGAAGTTTATATACTAAAAGATACATCATGCAGACTTACACACCTAGAGTCAGAGAGAAGTCCAAAGCACTGAGGCAAGGGACTCAGTGTCCCAAGCCACTCACGCAGTCAAGTCTGTCTACACCAGTCTCTGGTCACACTGCTGATCCAGTATCACACAGTGGCTAGGGAACTCTTGCTGGCAAACCCAGCTCTCTCAAATAATGCTGAAAACTGAACTAGGGAAAAGCAAGAAATCAGGCCCTCTGTTCTTCAAGGAAGACTGGAAAACAGAAGAAAGTTAAGAATGAATTGGAGCCATGGAGATGCTGTGAGGGTTTTCCAACTCATCCTTTTCTTTTCTCGTGATACTTAGACTAATTGTCCTGATAACATCCACTAATTGGCACAGTGTATCATGAAACCCCTTCTTTTGTCATCTATGATGCTGTTATGTAGACATGGACCTATCTTTTATTCTGTCTGCTTAAGAACAGTTTCATTTACCAAGTTAATCAGGAAAATACAATCATAAAATTGAAGAGTATTTAATAATTCTCGTAGGCGTTTTCATAGCATAACCCCCTGGACAACTGTGTAACCCTGAATATGAACATTACTCACTACTTGGCCTTTCCAGGGAAACCTCCAGAGAACATCAGTTCTCATTTGCATAGAGATGGGAGTTGCCAATCACTGCCTTCCCCACTGCAGAAATATACAGAATCATCTCAAACCTGGCTTCTCTACCTGTTAGAAAGGAGCTCAATTCAGTAAGTCACTCAGGATGGTTATAACCTTATAGGATTTAACAGATGTAAGGAACTTAATTCTACATACAATTTTTATGTAATCTATGAAAGGCAGTGGTGCTCAAATTTTCCCTTTCCTTCTCCAAAATAAAAAATGTTTTGAGTTAGGCTTGTTTTGTATTTTCATTTTGCAATAATTTTTCTTCTTTTTTTATTTTTTCTAGTAGTTGGGAGATAAGATGAAACTGGGGGCATGTTAATGCAATTATTATGAAAAGGATATACATTTTGATCACTAATCACCAACTTCTAGGGAAGATAGAGGTGGGAAGTGAAGCAGACAAGTCTTATTTAAGAAAACCTGACTGGAAGAAATGGGTGTTGTTTTGAGTTATGATGCCCCTTGTTGCTTCTTATACAGCTATTTTTATTAGTGCATTTGCCTCTCACTTCCAGTTTGAACAGCACTAGTTTAGAATTATGAATTCATAGCATCATTTTGCTTAGGAAAAAAAATGGTTTCATAATCAAACGTGAGGATCTACAATAGAAAACAACTTTTTTGTCCTTCAGTTTTCTCAGTTGCCTTGAATATAAACTCACAAATATCTTGATCAATGGCTACAGAATTTATAAATGTTTTGTTTAAGGCTATTGGCATAGATGCTAATAATGAACCCATAGTAAAATAGTGAACTCATAGTAAAATAAATTATGTAAAATGACAAGAGGGATCAGTGATACTTTTTTTGTCGCTGAATTGATGCTTTCTTCATTGATTTAGAGTAGAAACTGGTTGGTAGATTCAGTAGTATCAGGACTTGTTTTACTGATCAAATACAAAACGAAACCAAAAAAATGGACAAATATTTGAGAAGGTAGTTTCTTGGTACCTAATTCAGAGAATTCTATTCTATGAGTAATTTCAAGAATAAATCTGGACATTTCCTTAATTCATTTCAAGGAATATTTCTCTTAATTAAAAATTGTAAGACCTACATCAGAAACATATATTTGAATTGTTCTGCAGTTCAAAGTTTAGTTTTCATATCTAGTACCTTATTTGATTCTCACAATACCTCCCTAATGGTAGACAGGGCAAGTGAGCTATACCTGTTTCACAAAAGGGTTAACAAAAAGAGGAAAGAAGCTAAGCAAGGCCGAGGTCACAGAGCTGATAAATGGGGGAATCAGGATTTGAATACAAATCATTTGCCTCCAAATATGTCCCATAAATTGTGTTGCCTCTCCTACTTTAAACTAATATGATTACAATGGTGATACTGATGAGGTAATTGAAACAAAGATAGTTTATCTGGGGGCCTAAATTACTCAGATAACTGACTGGATGTTTTTGGTTGCTTTGCAAATTGAGACATGACCTGAGTGTTACTGAGGAAAAAAAACAGAAATTACATTTCTAAAAATGCCCCTTGTTGGGGGTACCGACACTCACCCCTACTTCTCAAATCTGTAATCTAAGAAATCTAAAAACTCTTGAGCCAAGAGTTCCCAGAATGATTTTTGTTAGAGAATATAATCACTCCTCGGATACAGAGACTTCATTAATTCTTCATATCTTGCTACATTTCACATTATTTTCCTTAGGACTAAAGAATCTAAAGTTCTAGATTCTCATCCTTAGTGATGTACGAGGTATATTTTAGTGATATTAAAAAAATACATTCAACTGTACCTACTATGTCACAGGTTTTCTTCTTCATCAGTTACCTGAGGTGAAAATATGAACATTACTAATATACCTAAATAGACAAACATATGAGATAGTCATGGTATTATTAAATGCTATGTGAACTTTCTAGAGGTTCAGATCTCTCATCATATGAGATCAGTTTGTTAATGTGAGACCGTTTTTCAGGGATGTGGACTGTAGGTACATGTTTATTTGTGCTCCAGAGGTGCTATTAAATATCTATCAATTATTTCTTAAATTTTGCATCAATATACACAAAATTCTTTAGTCACTAAAGAGTTAACCTGACATGGAAAATTTATCCATGCAAAGCCCTTACTTTAAGTGCCTGGTTTGGGCACACCCTCATGGTCTTGGAAGGTATAGAAAGTTCTTGCACACTCGTAAGCTTCCGGCCATAGGAAATCCTGCAACAAGTATGACTGGTGATGGGACTTCCCTGGTGGCGCAGTGGTTAGGAATCTGCCTGCCAATGGAGGGGACATAGGTTCGAGCCCTGATCTGGGAAGATCCCACATGCTGCAGAGGAACTAAACCCGTGCGCCACAACTACTGAGCCCGCACGCTGCAACTACTGAAGCCCGTGCCCCTAGAGCCGGTGCTCCGCAACAAGAGAAGTCACTGCAATGAGAAGCTGGCACACCGCAACAAAGAGTGGCCCCTGCTAGCTGCAACTAGAGAAAGCCCGCATGCAGCAACGAAGACCCAGCGCAGTCAAAAAAAAAAAAAAGGTTGGTTAGCACAGGGCTCCTCTGCAGGTCTGGGAGGCCATTGCCTGGCCCATAGCCTAGCAGACAGCACATGCTGGAAAAATATTTGTTGAATAAATGAATGAATGGTCCATTAGCTGATTTGGAGGCTTTATCTGCTCTACTGCTCCATCAACTGTCTCTATCCCTCAATAACTTGTACTGTCATCAGTGGGGAAGAGTTTGGGGACTCCTTTCCATAACAAATGTCCAAAGCATGTAAATAATTACAATTTAGCCCAAAGCACTGATTCTAGCTGAAAGAGAGAACAAATGGAGGAGTGTGACTGACAAAGTGACTAAAGCTGATAAGAGCTCACCAAAAGGAGAGACAGAAGCTGGAGCTGCGATGAACTAGAACTGGAAGCCCCTGGACCAATGGATATTTCAGTTGGTTGCTCTGTTTAGTTTAGAACAATACAGCAGTTAACATATTACATATCAGGCACTTGACATAGTCTTAGGTGCTGGGACTACCAGGGGTCTGAAATTCAGGAACAGGATATACTTATATTTAAACAGTATTTTAGTTACAGTTTCAAATAATATGCTGAGTATTTTTTCTTCAACCTCCAGAAATCTTTTTAGGTTAAGTATCTCTAAATTTAAAGTGATGGGGTAATCTGAAAAAAGTATAATACATACACTATGTTTTCCTCTATTTCCAGACTTTTCTTTGACATCCTGTAGATAACAAATGGACCTATTGTTTTAAACATACTGAGCACATTAAAAACATAAATAATATCCTACTTAAAAATAAATTAATCCTATGTTTCCTAATTTTTCTGATACACTAAACATAGGTTATATAGACAGATTTTCAAGAAGCTCCAGTCTAATAGAAGAGAAGGACATGGGAAAAAAATCATTTTCATAGACTGAGAGCCATCACAGAGAATATAAAAAGAACAGAAATGGCTTCCCCCATGAGCAAGAGATTATTGCTTTGGGGAGATGTAGCAGAGTCAGGAAAGAATTCACATGTGTAGCACTGTCTGAGCGGAGTTTGGGGCAATAAGTAGGCATTTACCAAGAGGACAACGTGGGGAAGGAATTCCAGGGACAGGATGGGCATAATGCAAGAACACAAAGGCAGGAGACAGCATTGTGTTTTTATAGAACTACAGCTAGTTTACTATTGCTCAAAGTTTCAGTGAGAGGCAGAGGTGAGGGTGGTGAGAAGTAGTCAGGGGCTAGTCAAGTAACATATTGTTTGCCATGTTAACGGGTCAAATTTTATTCCATAGAGTTCATGGGGAATCAGCAAATGATTTTAAGTAAGGAAATAATTTGGTCAGAGTTGTTGAGAAAAGGCAGCAGTCCCCGTTGTTCTTGCACAGCCTCTCAACATCCCTATGACCCGAGAGTAGGTTAAAAAGAAAGAGATTAAAAGCAAAATAGGGCTTCCCAGGTGGCGCAGTGGTTGAGAGTCGGCCTGCCGATGCAGGGGACGCGGGTTCGTGCCCCGGTCCAGGAGGATCCGACATGCCGCGGAGCGGCTGGGCCCGTGAGCCATGGCCGCTGAGCCTGCGCGTCCGGAGCCAGTGCTCCGCAACAGAAGAGGCCACAACAGTGAGACGCCTGTGTACCGCAAAAAAAAAAAAAAAGGAAAATAAATAGAAGTCAGGATGTTATAAGCTGGCTAAATCTATTTGTTTTAATGACAGTGTATGACTGTCTATGCTCAGTGCTTGGGACTGAAGATGGAGGAATACTGGCCTAGTTCGTACTATGGCTCTTCCATTCTCCAAAACAAGAGTAAAAATTTTTCCAGAATACTTCATCACACTCCCTTTATTATTTCCTTTCCTTTTCCCTACTTCTCAGTTATCAACATTGGTTAGGCATGGGATCACAGGAAGAGGAAGAGTGCAGGAATGGCTGCATTAGGTGGGTCACCCATATTGCTTCTTTCCCCACTTCACACCTTCACTACAGCAATGGGAGTTATTAGTAGCATGGAAAACCAAAATCCAGGGATCACCTGCAAGTCTTATTTTAGGAACTTGTTCTAGCCTTTTCTGCTATCAAACCTCTCTGGCTTTTCTTTTTCATATTAAGAGTTCTTACCAGTTAACATTAGCAGAAAGGAAATAATTGAGTTTCACCCGGTTTCTCACTCCCTCTGGGAGAGGAACTACAACATTAAAATATCCAGAAGGGAAGCAATTAGAAGAGGAAGCTAGGGATAATCAAGATTTGACTGTACGTTTATTGTAATTGTTGAATTATTTACATTCTTTGACTCCTCTTGGACTGAACTGCTGTGGTTTGGAGGGTAGAAAGGACACTGGGCAAGGAACCAGGAGGTGCTTCTCTGGATCTCATTCTGCAATTAATTAACTGTGTGTCTTCAGATAAATCACTTCTTTGAGTCTGTTTTCTGATGAGGAAAAAGAGGGAGTGTGATTATATCAATGCTTCTCAAGTTCAAGTTCTCAAGTACTTTGCATCAGATTCACCTGAGATGGTTCCAAAATATGCAGATTCCTGGATCTGACTGGAGGATATAGTGTAGTGGTTGAGCCTGTGGACTCTGTATAGGACTGGGCGTAACCCCCTGCTATGCCACTTACCAACTAGGTGACTTTGAGCAAGTTATTTCAAGCCTGTAATATCTCATTTTTCTCATCTGTAAAGCAGGAATAATAATAACGGTATCTACTCCATATTGTCCCTGGAAGGGTAAAAAGGTATAATACTTTTAAAACATCAACTATATTGCCTGTCTCTAAGCATTCAACAGATGTATGTTATCATTTGTATAGCCCACAGTATGTATGTATGGGGTATGTGTGTGTGTGTGTTTGGTGCTGGGTGGGTGCTCCATAAACATCTGTTGAATAAATAAGGGAAGTATAACTGAAGGGTTAGGTTTCTTGTTTTTTTGGGTTTTTTAAAAGAAACATTTTTTGACCTCAGATCTGAAATTCTTTATTAGCCCCAGGAATTATTTCCCCAAGAAAGGTAAAGATAGTTTGTTGTGTTGTGCTCAATCTTTGTCCCAGTCTTAACTCTCAGACTCATGAGAGCCTCATGATAATTTAAAAAATAATTAAATGATAGAAGTCCCAACAAGTGGGTGAGCTGAGAAAGGCAGGGAATGAGTCTCACGGACCTTGTTGGCTGGATCCAGCTGCCACTACATAACACAATGACTCTCACCTAGGTGTGCATCTCCATTGTACCTCACAAGATGCCGTGAATTCTCAGTCACTGTTATTACAGTTGATTTTGAATCATAAAAAAAGGCAAGATTCCATTTCCCGTTGTTGACCGAGCAGAAAACTGGGCAATGTAACTTTAAAAAAAGCTTGAAAATCAGGGCTATCAAAAACAGAGAGCGAACTTCTATCCCCCATTAACCTACTGATCAAAACATTCCACGTACATTGAACTATGTGCTTTTTTCGATGATGGTGGCCCCTCGCTGAATACTCTGCTTGTGATTCTCCCTGGTGTTTTTAGTGAGAGGAGTTACCAGTTTAGTACCAACAGAGAGGAAATCGCCTCGGAATCTCTGGAGGTGGCCTCCTAGAAAGATCGCCGGGAGGGGAGGAGTCCTGATTGTCCTGGAAGAAAAGCATGGCCCCATCCGGGAAGTCAAGGCTTGCCGGGAGGCTGGGGTTGGCGGCTTTGAGTCCTGGAGGTGGCAGACGCGGGTAGCGGCCAACGTTGGAGCTGTGGCCTGCGCGGCTGGTGGGGGCTTGGTGTGTGCAAGTGAAAGACGCACAGCCGGGCGGACACGCGTGGGCTCCGGCCTCAGCCCCATCACGCGCGGGTACGGGGCTGAAACTGACCAGGGGCCATCCTTCCCTGGCGGGCGCAACGGCCGCCTAAGATCTACTCCTGCACCGACGGGCGCCGCCGGGGGTCGAGAGCCCTGGGCCTTGCTGGGCGCGGCAGCCCCTCCCCTCCGAGCCCCGCGCTTCCGCCCGAGACCCGGCAGCGGCCGTGACCGTGGACGTGCCGCGCCTTCCGCCTGCGCCTGGGAGCTGCCGCCGCCCGTCCGCGCCCCTGTGCGCCGCGCCCACAGGCCGCGGGAAGGGAGAGCGTCCGGGCCCGGGGACCTCCGCCACACGCCGGAGACCCTCTCGGAACTGGACGCTGGGAGGTCTCGGCTAGCCCCGCGTTTCGCTCCCGCCGGGGATGGGCCACTCGGCACCTGCGGCCACTCGGGAGCGGGGACTCGGCGGGGCTATGACCGGCGGCTGCCGCCAGAGCGATGTGGGAGGGAGAACGGAGCTAGCGGAGCTTCCTTCCTCTCCCAGACTCGCAGCGACACTGGATGGCCCGACCCCCAGCGCGGACGAGCGGGGACCTCGTAGGGGACCAACTGGATTCCGGATCTCCTGCTGCCACTTGCAGATTGGAGGCGCCAGTACTAGCGCTGTGAGCGTGTAGTGGGACTTTTCCGTTGTCGTCCTCTAGACCCTCCGCCGGGAGCGTCTTCCCGCTTAAACATTAAGTCTGGCGTGGAAGGCGATTCTCCTCCCTCTTCTCTTCTCTCCCTGCCCCCACTCACCTTCGTTCATCTGTCTCTCGCCTTCTTCCCAAAAGGGCCAAGACACATGGACACGGGTGAACAAGTTAGGATACTACAAAGTGTGTGTGTGTAGGGAAGTGGTAATGGGGTGGGAGAAAATAAAATTAGAAATATCTGGGTATGTAACAATAACACACATGTCCCCAGCCTGCTAGCAGTCTCCGCGTCCAAGTGGAGGCAAATTTTACACTTTCAGTCCTAGGAGAAAATTAGCCCGGGGTATCCGGGAGCTTTCTTCTCGATATTTATTTTATTTTTCTGAAGCATATACATATTCCTACCAAATAAGAATCATCCCCAACCAGAGAAGTAGCACGCTGTTGGGAGGCCATTCCTGGACACAATTGAGGCGGCTTCCGTGGCCTTTGTCACCTCTACAGCAGAGGTCACTGGACTCTGCTCAAGGTGTTACATGAGGGGCAGGTGCTTGGGAAGCCACCACATAGTGCTCTAATGAACGATCCCATCCCGACTGAGGGCAAATGCTTTTCGTAAGGGTGAGGTGGATTGGTGCAGGGTGGAAAACATAAACTGAACCTGGGGTGTATCTTGGACGCGCCCCCTCTCCCTCTCCTCCCCAGCCTTCACCGAAGCAGCGACACGTTCCTCTTCACACCCAACATCCTCTTCCTCACTTGCTAACACCTGCATTAAAACGCCGCAGTCGGAGGGGAGTGTCTGCGAAAGGCAGGCTCCCTGAGAGTCCTCTCGCTACTGCGTAGTCATGGAATATTCTTTTATTCAAGAGGCTCTTCTAGTTGATTCTAACAGGGCTCGGGCTACTTTTCCCCTCACCACCGATAGGGGGCGGCAGATGCCCTGCGATGCCCCGGCGACTTGCAGGAAGAGCGTCCTGTTGTCTCTGGGAATCCAGCTTAATGGAACGTGTGGGTTGGAAGGTAGGACCTACCGCCTCTACGTCTATCGCAGCAGCTCCGGGGTTTGGGGTCTCGGACTCTGGGCGCGTCCTGGGGGCCCTCGGGGCTTCCCTGTGCAGGGAGTGAGAGAAGTCCTTTGAGCCCCAAGCAGTGCCTGTAAACTCAGCGTACAGCATAAATACATTCAGATGTATGCGAACGTTATGATTAATACGATATATAGACGTTTGAAGGTGTTACAAAATCGATTGAAGCTCTTGATTGTTTTTCTTTTTTTCTCAGTTCTCTTACTAAACAAGACAATTGGAAAGTACGGCTACCGCAGTCTGGATTCTGGTGGCGGTAGGGTCTGCTCAATTGCTTTGAATTTTAAAAGGGTTTCTCTCAGAAGTTGGGAACTACTGTTTAGCTATAAAGTCGTAGGATTAGTGTGGTAAAGGTTCCGAGGCATCTAGGAAGGGAAACAGGGTGGACTCGGCGGGCTCGGCCAGGGTGTGTGTCTGCGAGCGCGGCGAGGCGTCTGCGGCTGAGCCCTGTTCCGAGAGCGCGGAGCTGTGCCGGCGCGGATTGGTCCAGACCCAGAGGGATTCGCTACCGGCCGGATTTTCCCGGAAACCTACCTCGCTGGGTAACTCCAGCCCTTGAGTTTTCTCAATTGTCAAAGAGGCATTATGTGTCTTCTGCAAAGCCATATTCCCTCAGAAATGAGAACTACGCCCCACCAAGGTAAAAAGTACATATGTGGAGCAGTAGTTTGTTTTCGAAGAAAAGAAAAATCCAAAAAAAGTTTAAAAAATTGGAAGACTGGCTATTACAGTCATCTCTAAATAGCTTTCGCAAGCAATAGCTTCTAGGTTTTCCAAATGAAAAAGTACGTAATAGTAGCAAGGTTGTGTCCTTACTCTATAAATCTCATGCACAATTAAAAACTCTGATTAATACCTAAAATACCTTTGGAAGGTAGGGAAGAATTACAGTTTTTATTTGTAGACATTATCACAACACGGGTCTAAGATGTTAATTTTAATTATGGACAAAACATATTGGTGTTATATACTTTAAATGTTTTTCCAATACTGTAATAGATTCTAGAAGTGCAGCCATAACTACTAAAGAAGGGAAGAATTTCAATAGCACACTTAATTGTCAGAAATTTCATTAACGTGGGAAGTCCCTAACATGTTGTAAGAATATAGAATCTTCCCCAAATAATGATGAATATTAATTAAGGTACTATAAAATTTGTAGGAAAATGTTAAATTTGTATTTGAGAAGAATGAGGAAGAATTAAGAAGAGAAGGAAAGGACTGACTTGTCCAGGTGAGGAAAAGAAAGCTAATAAGTCTGGGTAGGGAATTTCCAAATTGGGTTCAAAATCCTAAGACAAACCAGAGGCCCAGCTGCTCTTGTGGATAGTCAGTCCTATAGCTGTTGAACCAGGAGATCTGGCTCACCTTGGAATCTGAGAATGCAGATAGTTCTTTGTGTCTGAAGACAAACCTGAACACTTTTAAATTTGCCAAGGACCAGCACTGTTTACCTTCAAATGTATGTATTAAACAATTGCACAGGAAGCATGGAAACATGTTTTATTCCATGTTTTACAGGTGGCAAAAATTACACCAAGGGCCAACCACGAAAGGATTCTTAAAAAAATTTTTTTGGTCACAAATTATCAATACTATGAGATATCGATAATATCAACTTTTAAAACAGTGTATTGATGTGTAACACAACTTGGCGTATTTACTTTATAATGATGCTGTCATTTTGTGTGCCACACAGCAGCTTTATAAGGCAGGTGTCATTAGTTCCATTTCGCATATAAGGAAATTGAGGTTCAAAGAGCCTAAGCTATTTGCCTAAATTCACAAAGCTATTCACTAGAAAGCTACTTTCTGATTCTAGAGCCCAGGCTTTTTAAGACTATCTTGCTGCAAACTCTAAGACTGCAGTGTATCCTTATAAGGGACAAACTCTTGGACTCTCAGATTATCTGGTGATTGAGCAAAAATGGGCAAACTCATTACTATCACAATTTGAGTGACCAAAAACCCAAAACTAAATTAAAAACAAAAACACCCAACATGCCGCAGAAAATCTCAGCCTCCAAATCATTTATGGAGGTAATAATGTATAGGGAGGAATCCACACCTATTTTAAAATTCAAAAATCTAAACAGAAATTTCATGATTACTTTAGATAGAATAACTAAAATTCCATTGTTTTTGCTTTACCTGACATTATTACATGGATACAGCTCTGTGTCCATGTAAATTTCCATGGCTGTATCCAAATAAATTTTCTATTTATTTTTCAATCTAAAAGAGGAAAATGAATTAACTGTTACTCAAATGTAGTTTGTTTGCTAGATAATATCTTTAATTACATTACGTTCATGGAGGGTAGTAAATGATAATAAATATTAAAAAGGAGACTTTGGACATGAAAAGGAACCACTGGTACATGGTAAAATCTCATATAATACAGTTAGTTATTCTGTGTTAGTTATTAGTTCTACCACTTAACGGTAGGTCTCAGATTATGAAGGAGTTTTGCTGCATTTGGGACTTTATATTGCATTTCCACAAGTACCATGCATTGGTACGTAAAGAACACTAGTGGAAATTGGTTATATTTAAATAATTAACACCATTCATTTGGGGCCTTGAAAGATTTCCAGGAAGGAGTATGTTTGGATATGATGTGATAACTG
The DNA here is from genome assembly GCF_964374135.1 of Grampus griseus. Taxonomy (NCBI): domain Eukaryota; kingdom Metazoa; phylum Chordata; class Mammalia; order Artiodactyla; family Delphinidae; genus Grampus; species Grampus griseus. The sequence continues at coordinate 89,733,693 of NC_138998.1, forward strand.
GTCAGACAGAGCAGTTTCCCTAGCTCCTCCTGATTGCTCCTTTGTCTCTAGTCCAACAATTCTCAAATATTTTAGTTTCAGGACCCCTCAAAACTTTTGCTTAAAAAAAAACACACAACTTTTGCTTATGTGGGTTGCATCTGTTGAGACTCATTGTATTAGAAATTAAAATTGGAAAAACGTTTAAAATATTTGTTACCTAAGTTATAATAATAATCAGCCCATTACATGTTAACATAAATGACATATTTTAATGAAAAATAGCAGAATTTCCCAAAACAAAAAACAAATTGAGAAAAATGTTTTACATATTTTAATTTATTAATTTATTTTTGGCTGTGCTGGGTCTTCGTTGCCGCGCAGGCTTTCACTAGTTGTGGTGAGCAGGGGCTACTTTTCATTGCGGTGCGCGGGCTTCTCACTGCGGTGGCTTCTCTTGTTGCAGAGCATGCGCTCTAGGTGCACGGGCTTCAGTAGTTGTGGCACACAGGCTCAGTAGCTGTGGCTCGCAGGCTCTAGAGAGCAGGCTCAGTAGTTGTGGTGCACAGGCTTAGTTGCTCCACGGCACGTAGGATCTTCCGGGACCAGGGCTCGAACCCGTGTGCCCTGCATTAGCAGGCAGATTCTTAACCACTGCGCCACCAGGGAAATCCTTGTTTTACATTTTATAAAGCTCTTTAATATCTACCTGGATTTCATAGTTAGCTGAATCCAAGCAGCTGGATTCTCACATTTGCTTCTGCAGTCCATCTATTGTGATACAGTGTGTAGTTTGAAGTATATGAAGAAAATCTGGCTTCCAAGAGATATGTAGTTGGAAAAGGGAAATGTATTTAAATAGCTTTTCAGATAATTATGGATAGTCTTTAATACTACTCTAAAATTCTTCAAGTGGTAATTTTTAAAAAGTTAGTTGCAATGTGGAATAAAAATCCATATCAATAAACTTTTCATACTTTGTGCCATTAAAACCTATTGGTCTATTGGATGGACTTTTTACTCATGCATGATTTGTAATATTATACACTGATCATTTGGAGACTTTGGTTCACTGAGTTATGCAGATCTTCCAAATGTTGACTCATTTCATCATACAATATCAAAAATATCATCTTCCTTAATTTTATCACTGTTTGCATCAGGAAACATTTTACATATTAGGATACAAGTTTTCCAAAATTCTAATTTTTGTTTGAAAGTTCAAATTTTATCATTGGCAGGAAATACTGTTGGTTGTTTTCCTTGAAGAACACTCACTTTGTTTATTTCTGAGAAAATATCTGTCAAATATTCAAGTCTGAAAAACCATACTTTGTCAGTTGGTCTTTCAAATAAAAATGCTACTCCGTGAGAAAAGTGTCTAGTTCAACTTGAAACTCAATTGCACCAGTGCTTTTCCTCAAGACAACCATTGTACTTATATCTGTAGCAGAAGCACTTTATGTATCCCACCCATTTTGTCCCACAAATTAAAAAGACATGCCCCGAAGGGTCAGGATTTAATAAAATTAATAATTTCACTGCTTTCTCAGAGACATTTGTAAGTGAAAATGACTTTCTTCTCCTCCTTTTTCTCCTCTTCCCTTTTTTTTATTTTAATACACGTGTGTGGTGGTGAAGAATATAGTGACTATCACTACAGCTTGATGCCACTGCCTTGCTTTTACCCTGTGAAAAAGATAAATAATGTCTTAATATTATCATGAAACTAGTTGTAACCTCACAGAACCCCTGAAAGGTCTTGGGGACCTCCTGGGTTCTGTGGACCCCACTTTGAGAACCACTGCTCTAGTCCTAGATCAATTTTTATTTGGACCACTCTCTTGCAGTTTTACTGTATGCTGCCTTATGTTATTAGTGATCTTCTGTTGTCTATAAACCTAATCTCTCTGATTAGGAACTGTCTCATTTATGTAGTTGTATCTTGATGTCTGTTGAAGTGCCTGGCACTCAGTACAATTAAAGTTTGTTGATGTTTGATTGACACATTGGAATTAGTGGTTCATGTACACTCTTATGTTATCGCGTGCCACATTCTAGTTGGTTTTGCTTTTTACTTATGTTACTCAGTGAGGATGATGGTTTGGGGGAATACATTTATTCAGAGAAAGGAAAGAAGCATTTGTCATGATATGTTATCATTTTTCCAAACAGTTAGCATCAATTGGCAGCCATGCTCATGTATGCATCGTATTTTAGCTATTCCATTGCTAGTAACTTAGGACATGACTTATCATAACCAGTGTGTAAGAATTCAAGTCCAGTTTTTGATGCATTCAAAATATTGCAAGGATTGCTTCCAACAGTAAAGGGCTTGTGCAATTTGTATGAACAAGCCGAAAAGCACAGCTGAGCTTTGGACAGTTCATTAGTTCTATTCCTTTGGGTCATTGCAAGACTTCTTAAATATGTAAGGAAGTTCTGTTGCCTGGTCAATCACAAATCCATCTACTGTAAATAGCACAATTCCTGTATTTCAAACTCTTCACACCCTCAGTCTTTCCTATTAGAAATTGTACAGTGGCAGAATCATCCCTAATCCAGCAAAGGGAAGTGAAATTGTGCAGGGGACTTATTGCTGGAACCAATACCTCATTTTCATATTACTTCTCTTTTTGTAGTTAAATTTGCTGAGAATAACTCATCAAGTGTGTGATTCAGTGATATTAAAAAGAGGCCAAGAAAGTAGGTAAGGATCCACAGTTTACATTTCTTTTAACATGATTAAGATTTAGATTTGAACTTGCTGAGTAGTAGGCATATTCACACAAAGTTCTCCATAAAGTAGCATATCCATTGTCAACACTCACTATTAATCCCTTCCAGGAGAGATGTCCAAAAAAGTAGCCTCTAGCCATGCATGAAATGTGGCTAGTGCAACTGAGGAACTTGATTGTTAATTTTATTTAATTTTAATTCACAAATTCAAATCTGAAAACAGATTCTCAATTCAGTTATAGGAAAATTTAATTATGTTTGGAAAAATTTATGAATGTTAACCTACTCTTTCAACAGTAAATTTATGAAATCTAAACACAAGTCAAGTATTTCCAATGAAAATTTATCAACTAAATTGAGATATGCTGCAAATGTTTTGCATTTGCATTTCACTAATAATTAGCGCTGATGAGCATCTTTTCATGTGCCTGTTGGCCATCTGTATGTCTTCTTTGGAGAAATGTCCATTTAGGTCTTCTGCCCATTTTGCTATTGAGTTGTTTGATTTTTTTATTGAGTTGTATGAGCTGTTTGTATATTTTGGAAATTAAGCCCTTGTCAGTTTCATCATTTGCGAATATTTTCTCCCAGTCCACAGGTTGTCTTTTCATTTTGTTGATGGTTTCCTTTGCTGTGCAAAAGCTTATAAGTTTGATTAGGTCCCATTTGTTTATTTTTGCTTTTATTTATTTTGCCTTGGGAGACTAACCTAAGAAAACATTGGTATGATTTATATCAGAGAAAGTTTGCCTGTGTTATCTTCTAGGAGTTTTATGGTGTCATGTCTTATATTTAAATCTTTAAGCCATTTTGAGTTTATTTTTGTGTATGGTGTGAGGAAGTGTCCTAATTTCATTGATTTACATGTGGCTGTCCAACTTTCCCAGTATCACTTGCTGAACAGACTGTCGTTTCCCTATTGTATATTCTTGCCTCCTTTGTTGAAGATTAATTGACCATAGGTGTGTGGGTTTATTTCTGGGCTCTATATTCTGTTCCATTGATCCATATGTCTGTTTTTGTGCCAGTACCATGCTGTTTTGATGACTGTAGCTTTGTAGTATTGTCTGAAGCCTGGGAAGGTTATGCCTCCTGCTTTGTTCATTTTCCTCAGGATTGCTTTGGCAATTCTGGGTCTTTTATGGTCCCATATAAATTTTAGGATTAGTTTTTCTAGTTCTGTGAAAAATGTCATGGGTAATTTGATAGGGATCACATGAAATCTGTAGATTGCTTTGGGTGGTATGGCCATTCTAACAATATTAATTCTTCCAATCCAAGAGCATGGGATATCTTTCCATTCCTTTGAATCGTCTTTAATTAAGGAATCATTTTTTTGAAATGTATGTTGCATATGATGTTTCTGCTTTCCCATTAGTATACATGATTTAAACATGGAATTGAAATAAGGGTTTTTAATGTTTAAAAACAACTCTTTTTAAAATGTCATATTGTTATAGAAAATTTGAAAATACAATCAGGTATTTTATTTATTTATTATTTTTTAAAAACTTATTTATTTTTATTTTTGGCTGTGTTGGGTCTTCATTGCTGTGTATGGGCTTTCTCTAGTTGTGGTGAGTGGGGGGCTGCTCTTCATTGTGGCAGGCGGGCTTTTCATTGTGGTGGCTTCTCTTTTTGCAGAGCATGGGCTCTAGGTGCACGAGCTTCAGTAGTTGTGGCACATGGGCTCAGTAGTTGTGACTTGCAGGCTCTAGAGCGTAAGCTCAGTAGTTGTGGTGCACGGGCTTAGCTGCTCCGCAGCATGTAGGATCTTCCCAGACCAGGGCTCGAACCTGTGTCCCCTGCACTGGCAGGTGGATTCTTAGCCACTGTGCCACCAGGGAAGTCCTACAATCAGGTATTTTAAAGAAAAGAAATCAGTAGTATTTAGTATTTACCACTAAAAAAAAATCAATTAACAATATGTTGTCAGTCTCTTCTCTCTCTGTATGTAAGTATACATTCTGATTATTCTGTAATATAGCTTAATAACTCTCTTTCATCTTTTTATAAATACTTGAGCATTTTCCAATGTAATTATTTTTGAAACGGAATAAATAACTTTATAGTATTAATTATTTATTTTACCAGTCCCCACCATGATTATTCTTATATATAAATTTCTTTTGTATCTTGATTATTCTTTTTGGACATACAGGACCATGGCCTAAGGAATTGCTGGGTCAAAGAATAAGCACATTAAGACTTTGGATATGTATTGGCAAACTGTTATTCAAAAAAGATTACATATGATAGTACCCTTTTTGCAACACGCTTTATGAAGCCAGGTATTACAATTTTTAAAATATTCATTGCTTTTAGAGGCAAAAACTTGCTCTTTTAATCTTTTTGATTCCTAATGAGATTAAACATTTCATATTGTATATTGAACATGAATATTTCTTTTGACTTGTCTATTCATGACCTTTGCTCATTTTTTGCTATATAGATATTTATCTTATTTGTAAGGTATCTTTAGATATAAAGATATTAAACCTTTACCTGCCATTAATGTTGAAAATTATTTTTCCAAGTTTGCTATTTGCCTTTTAATTATATTATGATGCTTTTAACAGAGATACTTTACATTTTTGTTAACTCACACATCAATCTTTTTTCTTTATTGTGTCTTCTTTATCTACATTACAATTCAATAAATATTTACTTATTTTTTTAAATAGACCTTTATTTAAAAAAATAGTTCACTCTATTTGGGCTTTATTTTTGTGTATTATGAGGTAAGAGATATAATTTTATTGTTTTTGCAAATAGTTAACCGATTGTTCTATCACCATTTATTAAATAAGCAATTTTCCCCACATAAAAAAATAACACATGCTAAATTCTCATCTATCCTATTATCTGTTTCTGCTCCATTCATCTATTCTTCTTTTCACTGAGATTTTAGTTTATACAATTTTAAATTAATCTGGGGAAATGACATCTTTGTAATTGTCAAATTACTTTAGAAGATAAAAATAACAGGAGGTTTTGTGTATGTGTCCTTTCCAGTTGGTCTATGTAATTCATGTTTTGTGACATTTCACGGTAATTATACTTAAAAAAAAAAACTTTGTTTTGGAAAAGTACTTGATGGCATTGTCTGATAATAGGGAATGGATTTTGAATAAAGAGAAAACTGAAAGTGGGCACTGTAGGTATTGCTAATAGTACATAAAAGTAATTGGCAACTTACAATGGACTTTCTAAGTGAAGCAAAAGTAAACCAATGAAGAGAGGATGAAGATGGGAAAAAAGATAGGGAAAAGTATAAGCACAAAGAAAAGTAATTTTAATAATAATAGTAATAAAAATTAGATCAAGAATAGATTATGAAAAAGAGAGCTGAATTTATAAAAGAAAAAAGAGCAGAGACAGAGAAATAGAGGGAGAGAGAGAGAAAAAAGTTGGTACAGAACTGCTTATAATTTTTATGTTAACCCATAAATGAAGGAGGAACTAAAATGTAAAGGGGAAAAAAAAACTTCTAGTTTAGAAGCCTCAATATATACATTTAAGGAAATATTTTTTGTAATATGTACAAATTGTTCTGGAATTATTTTTTAAAACCATGTACCTAGATGTTTTTATATATATTTTATTATTTGAGCACAGAAAATATTTTAGGGCCTGTTCTTCATAATTTAATATCTGCAAAGCTATGGTTTTATTAAAGTAATTTTTATTTGATAGATAATTGTGAATTCTCTTCCATTTATTATTTATGGGCAGCTTTTTACTGTAATATTTAGTTGTTTGGGAAAAAACTAATAAGTTAAAAAGGTATACAGAAATAGATTACTAATATTTAGATATATGGGAAAAATAACAGGATAATTTACAGGTGTGTTTAAAGAAAGGGAAGTGTAAAGTTTGGATTTAAAGGGAACCCGATGAGAATGCAATTGCAGATTCCCACATTTCTTCCTGAAGGTGGCAGTATTTCAGTGACTAAAAACTGACGACAAACCAAATAACTACCAGGAGCTCTCAGAGATCTATGAAGGTGTCATTTTGTGACTAGAAAGTCCCTTTAGCAAGATTTTTCTATTTCTTGGTTTGAATCATATGCCCGCAAGGACACATGCTGCTTGTCTGCTAGCCAGTGACTCCTTAGGATGAGGACTCTGGAGGGTAAGGTAGAATTTTAGTTGCCCAGATATTGGGGAAAAATTTTTGTTGGCATTTGAGAGAGAGAAAGAGAGAAAGAGAGAGAGAGAGAGAGAATAGAAATATGTTATTAAATTTAGAATTTAGTGCCAAGTAGAAAATGTAGAGAGACAAGAAGCAGAATGATGGTTTTACAATTGTCAGCTACCATCTTTAATGGGTAAGTGGCTGTTTAATTCATACTGTTATTTTTCTTAAAGGACAAAATTTTCCAAGTGTTTGGTAGATATAATGACTATAAACACAACTTTATTTTTGTCAGTAATTAACACATTGCCAGAAGTATTAAGAGCATTAACAAATTTTGGAATAAATGTACTAACAGTCAAAAGAAAATGAATTTTATATGTTTTGAGCAGCAAATTCTGAGGAGAACATGTACATGTATATGTTATATGTATTAATTAACTAACATGGAGAGGTGAATACACATAAGCAACAAAACTAAATACAGATGAGCAAAACTGATCTAAAAAGTGTGTCAAACTGGTAGTATTATTTAATTTTATTATGCTATTTTATGATGATATTTTAAATAACTGATAAACATTAACAGTATTGATTAAAGTTTGGGATTTAATTCATCATTTATTTTGATTGGTCAAGACCCCATTAAACTTTTTTTTTTTCATTCATAAATGACATTTGGTATATTATAGATGTGGCACTAATAGGAGTGGGGAAAGGATGGTTGATGCAGTTTGATATCTGTATGAGGAAAATGAAACTTGACTTCCAACCTCATACTCCGTCATTACCTGTGTGCCATACACACACATTAGAAAATTTCTTGCATTTGTACATTTGGACACATGACATAAGAATATTCATAGAAATAGTGTGTGTGAGAGTAAAATATTTTAAAACCAAAACAACACAAGTCCATAAAGAGTAGAATGAAGAGAGAAAGTGTGGAATGTTTATCCACTGAAATACTATAGTGCCATGAAAATGAATGTTATAGCATAGATTAATCTGAAACAGAATGTTAAAAAATTTGGTTACAGAAAAAGAAAAATATGATTCTACTTATACAAAATAAAAGTGTGCAAAACTAAAAATATATTGTTCAAAGATGTAAACATATATCATAGAACTATAGAAAAGTAAGGAACTGATAAATGCAAAAATAAGAAGAGTGGATACCTCTGGGAAGAAGGACAGGATGAGGAAAGGCACTGAACAATAATAGCGTATTGTTCTTTTTCTTAAATCAGGTGGTAGATGCTAGATAATCCTTGTATTCTGATTATTCTTTCGTATCTATTCACAATAGAAATGTAACAAATAACACATTGGCTCAATACCAAAGGGCCAAGTTTGAACTCAATATTCAGATGAAGTCAAAACCAAAGCTGGGGTCACCATCACAGAATGAAATTCTTGAGACAAGGATACACCTGAAAATTTTTCCACAAAATAAATTGAATCATCACTTTGATCTTATTGCTTAAAATATTACTTCTCAAATGTCTGACGTTGGCATTATAGTGCAGAAATAATCATTTCCTAGCTCTGTTGACTGCCAGATTGCTCCTATGTGTGGTCAACATACCACACACTGACAATATCAAGTAGGTTAGCAAAAGGCGAAGATATTTTTTGCCAACTTTAGTCAGAATAGGCTACCGCTGGTAGTAATGTTGCCCTTCCACTCCAGTAGCAACTGGATTCAAGTCATGTCTCCTCTGCACCTTCTGGACTTAAAGCTTTGGGCAATAGTAATTATGCAATTTCACTGACGCCACCTCACAAACAGAATCTCTGTGCATTGCTTGAAGAAGATGCTTTCTGAACATTTTCAGAAGCAAAGTAATTATTTTGCTCGCACTTATTTTTTTTTTATTTTTAATATTATGCATGAACTTACTGCTTTAATTTGCCCTTAAACCTTGGATATAAAACTGAAGGCCACATTAAACTTAAAATGGAATGGCTGATTTGTAGTATTGTCTGATACTTAAAATATCTGGATTGTAGTTCTTACAAAGGAATTTGAAATGACAAAGCCCCAAAGAATGCTGGGAATTGTAGTCCTCTGAAAGTTATCAGGAATGGAAACTGATTCTGGACTAGCATCAGAATGATATTTTATTCAGTTTATGATATTTTATTTATCTTTTTTCAACATTTAAAAATCTTTATTATTATTTGGCTCTTTCTCAGAAGCACTTTGAAAACTTTAGACTTGCTCCATGGATACTGCCTTTCCACAAAATATTAATGGAATTGCTTTTGTTCCTTAACATACTATTTTGCATGCATATACTAGTTTCATCTGAATTCTTTTTTTTTTTTTACATCAGGTTCTCATTAGCTATTTTATACATATTAGTGTATACATATCAATTCCAATCTCCCAATTTATCACACCACCCCCACCCCCACCCCCATCCCTGCTTTCCCCCTTTGGTGTCCATACGTTTGTTCTCTACATCTGTGTCTCTATTTCTGTCTTGCAAACCGGTTCATCTGTACCATTTTTCTAGATTCCACATATATGCATTAATATACAATATTTGTTTTTCTCTTTCTGACTTACTTCACTCCGTATGACAGTCTCTAGGTCCATCCATGTCTCTACAAATGACCCAATTTCATTCCTTTTTATGGCTGAGTAATATTCCATTGTATATATTACCACATCTTCTTTATCCATTCGTCTGTCGATGGGCATTTAGGTTGCTTCCTTGACCTGGCTATTGTAAATAGCGTGGCAATGAACATCGGGGTGTATGTGTCTTTTTGAATGTTGGTTTTATCTGGGTTTATGCCCAGTACTGGGATTGTTCAGTCATATGATAATTCTATTTTTAGTTTTTTAAGGAACCTCCATACTGTTTTCCATAGTGGCTGCATCAATTTACATTCCCACCAACAGTGCAAGAGGGTTCCCTTTTCTCCACACCCTCTCCAGCATTTGTGGTTTGTAGATTTTCTGATGATGCCCATTCTAACTGGTGTGAGGTGATACCTCAGTGCAGTTTTGATTTGCATTTCTCTAATAATTAGTGATGAGCAGCTTTTCACGTGCCTCTTGGCCATCTGTATGTCTTCTTTGGAGAGATGTCTATTTAGGTCTTCTGCCCATTTTTGGATTGGATTGTTTGTTTTCTTAATATTGAGCTGCATGAGCTGTTTATATATTTTGGAGATTAATCCTTTGTCCGTTGATTCGTTTGCAAATATTTTCTCCCATTCTGAGGGTTGTCTTTTCATCTTGTTTATAGTTCCCTTTGCTGTGCAAAAGCCTTTAAGTTTAATATGGTCCCATTTTGTTTACTTTTGTCTTTATTTCCATTACTCTAGAAGGTGGGTCAAAAAAGATCTTGTTGTGATTTATGTCAAAGAGTGTTCTTCCCATGTTTTCCTCCAAGAGTTTTATAGTGTCTGGCCTTACATTTAGGTGTTTAATCCATTTTGAGTTTATTTTTGTCTATGGTGTTAGGGAGTGTTCTAGTTTCATTCTTTTACATGTAACTGTCCAGTTTTTCCAGTACCACTTATTGAAGAGACTGTCTTTTCTCCATTATATATCCTTGCCTCCTTTGTCATAGATTAGTTGACCATAGGTGTGTGGGTTTATCTCTGGGCTTTCTATCCTGTTCCATTGATCTATATTTCTGTTTTTCTGCCAGTACCATATTGTCTTGATTACCGTAGCTTTGTACTATAGTCTGAAGTCAGGGAGTCTGGTTCCTCCAGGCCCATTTTCTTCCCTCAAGATTGCTTTGGCTATTTGGAATCTTTTGTGTCGCCATACAAATTTTAAGATTTTTTTGTTCTAGTTCTGTAAAATATGCCACTGGTAATTTGATAGGGATTGCACTGAATCTGTAGATGACTTTGGGTAGTATGGTTGTTTTCACAATATTGATTCTTCCAATCCAAGAACATGGTATATCTCTCTATCTGTTTGTGTCATCTTTCATTTTTTTCATCAGTGTCATAGTTTTCTGAGTATAGGTCTTTTGTCTCCCTAGGTACGTTTATTCCTAGGTATTTTATTCTTTCTATTGCAATGGTGAATGGGATAGTTTCCTTAATTTCTCTTTCTGATCTTTCGTTGTTAGTACATAGGAATGCAAGAGATTTCTGTGCATTAATTTTGTATCCTGTGACTTCACCAAATTCATTGATTAGCTCTAGTAGTTTTCTGGTAGCATCTTTAGGCTTATCTATGTATAGTATCATGTCATCTGAAAACAGTGACAGTTTTACTTCTTTTCCAATTTGGGCTCCTTTTTTTCCTTTTTCTTCTCTGATTGCCGTGGCTAGGACTTCCAAAACTATGTTGAGTAATAGTGGTGAGAGTGGACATCCTTGCCTTGTTCTTGATCTTAGAGGAAATGCTTTCAGTTTTTCACCATTGAGAATGATGTTTTCTGTGGGTTTGTCGTATATTGCCTTTATTATGTTGAAGGAGGTTCCCTCTATGCCCACTTTCTGGAGAGTTTTTATCATGAATTGGTGTTAAATTTTGTCAAAAGCTTTTTCTGCATCTATTGAGATGATCATATGGTTTTTCTTTTCAATTTGTTAATATGGTGTATCACACTGATTGATTTACATATATTGAAGAATCCTTGCATCCCTGGGATAAATCCCACTATGATCCATTTAATGTGTTGCTGGATTCTGTTTGCTAGTATTTTGTTGAGGATTTTTGCATCTATATTCGTCAGTGATATTGGTCTCTAATTTTCTTTTTTTTGTAGTATCTTTGTCTGGTTTTGGTATCAGGGTGATGGTGGCCTCATAGAATGAGTTTGGGAATGTTCCTTCCTCTGCAACTTTTTGGAATAGTTTGAGTAGGATGGGTGTTAGCTCTTCTCTAAATGTTTGATAGAATTCACCTGTGAAGCCATCTGGTCTTGGACTTTTGTTGGTTGGAAGATTTTTAATCACAGTTTCCATTTCATTACTTGTGATTGGTCTGTTCATATTTTCTATTTCCTCCTGGTTCAGTCTTGCAAGTTTATACCTTTCTAAGAATTTGTCCATTTCTTCCAGGTGTCCATTTTATTGGCACAGAGTTGTTTGTAGTAGTCTATTATGATGCTTTGTGTTTCTGCAGTGTCCGTTTTAACTTCTCCTTTTTCATTTCTAATTTTATTGATTTGAGTCCTCTCCCTCTTTTTCTTGATGAGTCTGCCTAAAAGTTTATCAATTTTGTTTATCTTCTGAAAGAACCAGCTTTTAGTTTTATTGATCTTTGCTTTCTTTGTTTTCTTTGTTCCTATTTACTTCAGCTCTGATCTTTATGATTTCTTTCCTTCTACTAACTTTTGGTTTTATTTGTTCTTCTTTCTCTAGCTCCTTTAAGTGTAAGGTTAGATTGTTTATTTGTGATTTTTCTTGTTTCTTGAGGTAGTTTCATCAAGTATTGCTATAAACTTCCCTCTTAGAACTGCTTTTGCTGCATCCCATACGTTTTGGATCATCGTGTTTCATTGTCATTTGTCCCTAGGTATTTTTTGATTTCCTCTTTGATTTCTTCAGTGCTCTCATGGCTATTTAGTAATGTATTGTTTAGCCTTCATGTGTTTGTGTTTTTTACATTTTTTTCCCTGTAATTGATCTCTAATCTCATAGTATTATGGTCGGAAAAGATGCTTGATATGATTTCAATTTTCTTAAATTTACTGAGGCTTAATTTGTGACCCAAGATGTGATCTATTCTGGAGAATGTTTTGTGCACTTGAGAAGAAAGTCCTGGTTTTGGATGGAATGCCCTATAAATATCAATTAACTCTATCTGGTCTATTGTGTCATTTAAAGCTTGTGTTCCCTTATTAATTTTCTGTCTGGATGATCTGTCTATTGATGTAAGTGAGGTGTTAAAAGTCCCCCGCTCTTATTGTGTTGCTGTCAATTTCTTCTTTTATAGCTGTTAGCATTTGTCTTATGTATTGAGGTGCTTCTATGTTGGCTGCATGTATGTATATATATATATATATATATACATATTAATTTTAAAAATAAATTTATTTATTTTATGTACTTACTTTTGGCTGCATTGAGTCTTTTTTGCTGTGTGTAGGCTTTCTCTAGTTGTGGCAAGCAGGGGTTACTTTTCATTATGGTGTGTGGGCTTCTCATTGCGGCGATTGTCTCATTGAAGAGCATGGGCTCTAGGCACACGGCTTCAGTAGTTGTGGCTCGTGGGCTCTAGAGCACAAGCTCAGTAGTTGTGGCTCACGGGCTTAGTTGCTCGGCAGCATGTGGGATCTTCCCAAACCAGGGCTCAAACCCCTTCCCCCGCTTTGGGAGGTAGACTCCTAACCACTGTACCACCAGGGAAGTCCCTGAATATATTTTTATGATTGTTATATCTTCTTCTTTGATTGATCCCTTGATCATTATGTAGTGTCCTTCCTTGTCTCTTGTAACATTATTTTAAAGTCTGTTTTATCTGATATGATCATTGCTACCCCAGCTTTCTTTTGATTTCCATTTGCATGGACTATCTTTTTCCATCCTCTCACTTTCAATCTGTATGTGTCCCTAGGTCTGAAGTGGGTCTCTTGTAGATAGCATATATATGGGTCTTGTTTTTGTATCCATTCAGCAAGCCTGTGTCTTTTGGTTGGAGCATTTAATCCATTCACATTTAAGGTAATTATCAATATGTATGTGCCTGTTACCGTTTTATTAATTTTTGGGGTTTGTTTTTGTAGTTCCTTTTCTTCTTTTGTGTTTCCCAGTTAGAGAATTTCCTTTAGCATTTGTTGTAGAGCTTGTTTGGTGGTGCTGAATTCTCTTAGCTTTTGCTTGTCTGTAAAGCTTTTGATTTCTCCATCAAATCTGAATGAGATCCTTGCCAGGTAGAGTAATCTTGGTTGTAGGTTCTTCCCTTTCATCACTTTAAATATATCGTGCCACTCTCTTCTGGCTTGTACAGTTTCTGCTGAGAAATCAGCTGTTAACCTTATGGGAGTTTCCTTGTATGTTATTTGTCATTTTTCCCTTGTTGTTTTTAATAATTTTTCTTTGTCTTTAATTTTTGTCAGTTTGCTTACTATGTGTCTCGGTGTGTTTCTCCTTGGGTTTATCTTGCTTGAGACTCTGTGCACTTCCTCGACTTGGGTGGCTATTTCCTTTCCCATGTTAGGGAATTTTAGACTATAATCACTTCAAATATTTTCTCAGGTACTTTCACTGTCTCTTCTTCTGGAACCCATGTAATGCGAATGTTGGTGCGTTCAGTGTTGTCCCAGAGGTTTCTAAGGCTGTCCTCATTTCTTTTCATTCTTTTTTCTTTATTCTCTTCCATGGCAGTGAATTCCACCATTCTTTCTTTCAGGTCACTTATCCATTCTTCTGCCTCAGTTATTCTGCTATTGATTCCTTCTAGTGTATTTTTCATTTCAGTTATTGTATTGCTCATCTCTGTTTGTTTGTTCTTTAATTCTTCTAGGTGTTTGTTCTTTAATTCCTCTAGGTCCTTGTTAAACATTTCTTGCGTCTTCTCGATCTTTGCCTCCATTCTTTTTCTCTGGTCCTGGATCATCTTCACTATCATTATTCTGAATTCTTTTTCTGGAAGGTTGCCTATCTCCACTTCATTTAATTTTTCTGGGGTTTTATCTTGTTCCTTCATCTGGTACATAGTCCTCTGCCTTTTCATTTTGTCTATCTTTCTGTGAATGTGGTTTTCATTCCACGGGCTGCAGGATTGTAGTTCTTCTTGCTTCTGTGGTCTGCCCTCAGGTGTGTGAGGCTGTCTAAGAGGCTTGTGCAAGCTTCCTGATGGGAAGGACTAGTGGTGGGTAGAGCTGGGTGTTGCTCTGGTGGGCAGAGCTCAGTAAAACTGGCTGAGTTCCCTCTCTGTTGGTTGTTTGGCCTGAGCCGACCCAGCACCAGAGCCCACAGGCTCCTTGCTGGGGTGAATGGCAGACTCCAGGAGGGCTCACACCAAGGAGTACTTCCCAGAACTGCTGCTGCCTGTGTCCTTGTCCCCACGGTGAGCCACACCCCCTCCTCCACCTCTGCAAGAGACCCTCCAACACTAGCAGGTAAGTCTGGTTCTGTCTCCTATGGGGTCACTGCTCCTTTCCCCTGGGTCCTGATGTGCACAGTACTTTGTGTGTGCCCTTCAAGAGTGGAGTCTCTATTTACCCACGTCCTGTCAAAGTCCTGCAGTCAAATCCCACTAGCCTTCAAAGTCTGATCTCTGGGAATTCCTCCTTCCGTTGCCAGACCCCCAGTTTGGGAAGCCTGACGTGGGGCCCAGAACCTTCACTCCGGTGGGTGGACTTCTGTGGTATAATTTTTCTCCACTTTGTGAGTCACCCACCCAGTGGCTATGGGATTTGATTTTATTGTGATTGCACCCCTCCTACCATCTCATTGCAGCTTCTCCTTTGTCTTTGGATGTGGGTTATCTTTTTTGGTGAGTTCCAGTGCCTTCCTGTCAATGATTGTTCAGCAGTTAGTTGTGATTCCAGTGCTCTTGCAAGAGGGAGTGAGCCCATGTCCTTCTACTCTGCCATCTTGAAGCAATCTCCAGTTTATGATATTTTAAAAAAATCTTTTGAAGATAAAATATTTCTCCTTTATATTTTTCATCAATTTGGTGTCAAAATATATTTCAGTAGAATTGTAAATGTGTATGTATAATTAAACCAATTTTAGCTTTTCTCTTCTTTCTGTCCTAACCATATAAACTGTAACAATTTATGTTGACATCCCATTTATGAGTATAGTCCCACAAAGATTTTGCTAGTTTTTTTTTTTTTTTTTTGTGGTATACGGGCCTCTCACTGTTGTGGCCTCTCCCATTGCGGAGCACAGGCTCCGGACGCGCAGGCTCAGCGGCCATGGCTCTCATGGGTCCAGCCGCTCCGCGGCACGTGGAATCTTCCTGGACCGGGGCACGAACCCGTGTCCCCTGCATCGGTAGGCAGACTCTCAACCACTGAGCCACCAGGGAAGCCTTTGCTAGTTTTTGAAGATCTCATTTCTACATTTATAGACACCTTAGGCATATTTTCTCAAACATCCCAATCTCTTGTGAATTAATACTCTCTTTTCTTGACTCATAGATATTTACTGGCCTCTTTATTTTTTCTCTCTTCTTTTCCATTCTATACAATCAATATCTACTAGAATGATGAACACTTTTAAAATCAGAAACTACCTTATTCAATTATTTGCTTTTTTTTTAAAAGAGCAGTTTAGGTTCATAGCAAAATTGAATAGAAAGTACAGGGTTCCCATATATCTTCTGCCCAGATACACCTACAGCCTCCCGCACTATCAACTACACCAGAGGGGTACATTTGTTACAGTGAATGAACCTACAATAACACATCATTATCACTGCAAGTTCATTACTTACACTAGGGCTCACTCTTGGTGTTGTACATTCTGTGGGTTTGGAGGGATGTGTAATTCCCCCCTCCTGTTCCTTGTGTCACTGCTTTCGTTCATTTCACTTACACATAAGCATATATATGTATATGTTTATGCATGTATATACATATATACACACATACATAGGCATACACAATCACATACATGGTTGTTATTATTTTGAACCAATTATTATCTGTTAGATTAAGAATAAGAAAGATAAATAATTTTTTGCCTTTATTCATTCTCTGATTCTCTGATTCATTCTCTGATTCTCTGATTCATTCTCCTTTCTTTGTGTAGATCCAAGTTTATGACCTCTATTATTTTCCTTCTCTGTGAAAAACTTCTTTTAACATTTCTTGCAAGCAGGTGTATGGCAACAAATTCCCTCAATTTTTGTTTGTCTGAGAAAGTCTTTATTTCTCCTTACTATTGAAGAATAATTTTATAGGCTACAGAATTCTAATTTGGTGATTTTTTTTCTCTCAGCACTTTAAATACTTCATTGTACCCTCCTCTTGATTGTGTGGTTTCTGAGCACAAGTAGGATGTAATTCTTTGCTTTTCTATAGGTAAGGTGTTGTTTTTCTCTGTATTCTTTCAAGGTTTTTCTTTATTCTTGATCTTCTGTAGTTTGAAAATGATATGCCTAGGTGTGGTTTTGCGGGGCATTTATCTTGTTTGATGTTTTCTTAGCTTCCTGGATTTCTGATCTTGTGTCTGACATTCTGACATTATTTCGGAGGAAATTGTCACTCGTTTTTGCTTCAAGTATTGCTTCAGTTCTTTTGTTTCTTTCTTCTCCTTCTGGTATTCCCATTACATGTATGTTAGACCTTTTATAGTTGTCCCAAAGTCCTTGGATAATCAGTTCTATTTTTTTTTATTGTCTTCTTTCTCTTTGCTTTTAAATTTTGGAAGTTTCTATTGTGTGTCCCCAAGCTCAGAGATTCTTTTCTCAACCATATCCAGCCTACTTAGGAGCTCATCAAAGACCTTCATTATTCCTAAGACACGGTTTTTGATTTCTAGTATTTCTTTTTGGTTCTTAGAATTTCCATTTCGGCTTACATTATCCATCTTTTCTTGCATGGTGTCTACTTTTTCCATTAGATCTCTTAGCATATTAATCATAGTTTTAAATTCTCAGTCTGATAATTCCAGCACACCTGCCATATCTGACTCTGGTTCTAATATTTACTCAATCTCTTCAAACTGTAATTTTTGCCTTGTAGTTGTTTGCCAAAATCTGGACACGATGTACTGACTGAAAGGAACTGCAGTAAATAGGCCTTTAGTGGTACAGTGGTAAGGTATCAGGGAGGGGAAGCCTTCTGTAGTCCTATGATTAGGGCTCAGTCTTTTGATGAGCCTGTGCTCCTTGATAGTGAATTTCACCAATGCTTCTTTTTAAACTCTTTTTTTCTTGCCTTGCCGGGTGGTATGCGGGATCTCAGTTTCCTGACCAGGGGTTGAATCTGGGCCCCCTGCAGTGGAAGTGCAGAGTCATAATCGCTGGACTGCCAGAGAAGTCCTCTCTTATACGGGACAGGATAGCTAGAGGGGGCTGGAATTGTGTATTTCCCTTTCCCCATGTGGAAGGCTAGAGGAAGCTGACATTCAGTATTTACCTTCCCCAGGTAGGTTAGGCCCTGGTAAAACCCCAGCAGGTTAGGCTCTGGTAAAATAGTTTCTCCTGAGAGCAGGCCTTGTTAAGAAGAACAGAAATCTCCACCATATTTCAAAATGGTTATTTTCCCCTCCCC
This sequence comes from Grampus griseus, assembly GCF_964374135.1. NCBI lineage: Eukaryota > Metazoa > Chordata > Mammalia > Artiodactyla > Delphinidae > Grampus > Grampus griseus. The sequence continues at coordinate 89,751,710 of NC_138998.1, forward strand.
CTGCCAGAAGCATGAGGGGATATTTCTCCGATCTTCACTCTGAGGACCTGGTAGAACTCCTGGAGGTGAGACTCACAGCAGGTTGCCCCCCTGCTGCCCCACCCACCTCTGCCAAGGCTGGATCTTTCTGGAGTTTTAAACTCCCAGACTTGTCCAGCAGCAATTCATCAACTGCAGTTTTGGTTTTTATACCCTGACACCAATTCCCGTGGAGGTTTTCTGCTGTGGGCTTTCTTTTCTGCAAGTTGTGATTCTCTGTATTGCCTATCTGTCTTTCCAATTTAGGGGGCAGCATTTTGCTCTGTGACCTCTCTTCTCAATTTGACCTAGGAAGAGTTGTTGATTTTTCAGTTTGTTCAGCTTTTAACTCATTAGGATGGAGTGACCACTTCTGAACTCCTTTCCTGATGGACTGGAAGTCTGCAGTTCTTTACTTCATAATCACAGATATGAGTCCCCTATGCAGGAAAATTGAAGCAATATATCCATATATTCACTTAGTTTTTGTACCTAATGCTTTGGAAAGCTTTTCGAGAAAAACGTTACTGTGGTATAATCCTTATATTCTCCTGAGAGGTAGCAGTATAAAAACAAAAGAAGCACAGCCATTCTGTATTCCTGTTGGTAGGTAAAACCTGAGGTGTGCAAAATTTCCTTTTTTTAGTCACTCACTATTCGGGCATTATGAGATAGTAACGTAGACACAACCTCAAACGTAAAGAAAATGCACCCTTGCCCCACCTGTGTCCTGAGTCCTCCCTGACATTCTCACTATAAGCAGTGGATCTCATTGTAGAAGGGGCATGATAAGCACAAGTTGACTACATTCTTTCTTTGAAGTGTCACAGATAATTTTTTTTAACCTCTCAAAATACAGAATGTTCCTGAGCTATTAAATATTTCATCAGTGTGGTTAATTTTTCCACATGGATTATTATCCTAGAAAGCTCATAAAATAGAGATTTTGTTCTCTGTGACAGCTGTTATCCCAGACATTCAATAAGCAATCCATGCTATTTTCCCAGCTTTGGCTCTCCAGAAAAATGGGTCCCTAATACTTTGTATGTAGTTTTCATATTTTTCTGCATAGAATAATATAACCTGATGAACATAGGGTTCAAAAATGATATAAAAATTCATAGGTGAGTGAAATTAAGTTAAGAGATCTTTGGTTAATATCTTAATCTTTGGTTAAGAGATCAAAACAGAAATCACAAGCTAATGGCATCAAAGACAAACACTTTCAGTGTTTCATGCCAGCAGTGTGTACCAACAGCCTTAAAGCTGTTCATGCCATTTTGTCTAGTTATTCCACTTTAAAGTGATTCCAATTATTACAAAGTTATTCATCATAACATCATTTATCATAGCAAGACAACTAACATTAGGGGAGTAGGAAAAACCAGAGAATTTCTTTTTATCCTTTTGGTGGAAATCCAAGCAGCCATTGGCATAACCTCGAAAATGTTTGTCATCCATGCCATTATCTTTGTTAGCTCTTTTTCAGTCCCTTGACCAAGGGTAATTTCACTCATCTATTTTTACATCATTTTGAACATCATGTTCATCAGATTACAGAAAGTATGTAGTTATCTTATTGCTGTCCATTAAGCTGTAAACTTGTTGAAGTGAGGGATTTTGCCTTTCTCATTTGTGTTTTTCTTGAATGTGGCATATGTTACTAGATTTTCAAGAAACATACAGATTAAAAAAGACTAAATCCTTCAAAGGAATTTTAGTTACCATGATTTAGTTAAATAGCACCAGCCCCCCAAAAACATGATTCAAATTTCAGTTAATATGCTATGGTAGGGACTTCCCTGGTGGTCCAGTGGTAAAGAATCTGCCTTCCAATGCAGGGGACGCAGGTTCGATCCCTGGTCAGGGAACTAAGATCCCACATGCTGCGGGGCAACTAAGCCCATGTGCCACAACTACTAAGCCCACACGCCTCAACAAGAGAGCCTGCGTGCCGCAAACTACAGGGCCCATGTGCTCTGGAGCCTGCACACCACAACTACAGAGCCCATTCGCCCTGGAGCCCACGCACCACAACTAGAGAGAAGCCCGCGCGCCACAACAAAGAGCCGCATGCCACAAATAAGATCCCACATTTCACAACTAAGACACGACGCAGCCAAAAAAAAAAAAAAGGTATGGTGATAGTGACTAATTACCTAAAGTACAAACATTGCTTCTCACTCTTCAGTCTGTAAATCACTTCCTAAATCACTTCCTAGTAGAGGCACATCATGATTAGTGACGAGTCACGTCACTGCTTTCAGAGATAGTTGGTGATTTGTCACTGGACATCTGTTGCTCAGTTTATGCACAAACAGCAAAGCATGTGTTGTGTTGCCTCTTTGTCTCCCAATGATAAGTCCAAAAGACATGTTTACAAAAGGATAATTGAAAGAGGAAATTGGCCAACAAAAAATGAATGTGAAGCAAAACAGCAAAAGTGGTAACACTTGAAAGGGAACTTTGAATCAAATGTGAATAGAGTCATTGCAGAAAGAGCTGACTATGGGAATGTTGACACTACTGCTGTTCAAGAGAGTCTAGTTGTACAGCCAGAGGAAAATAATGAACGTGAACTTGTGGACATCTATAAGGCACTTGGTTGTGAGGAAAAGAATGAAGATGTCCCAGAGGAAATGACGCAAAAAATTTCACATTAAAGGAACTTTCAGAAATATTTCATGATGTTAAAAGTGGGAAGGATAAAATGTTGGAAGCTGATCCAAACTTAGGAGCACTGTAGTTCACCAAAGTGTAAAAACAGTGTTTGCTTCTTATCATAAGTTAATTTGGTGAGAAGATAAGCACTGTTCAAATTAACCTTGATAAATTTTTTTACAAAGAAATAGGCACTTTACTTTTCAAATTATTATAGTGTTTCAAATTATTGTGCATTAAGTAAATACTAGTTTAACTTTTTTTTCCATTTCTCTATGTGATTATAACTGGCAGTAAGAGTTTTTAATGTTTTGATAAAAATAGGAAGATTTCTCACTAGGCTTTTAACTTTTAACAGTGTTTATGCTAATTTTGATTCTGTCACCAAAATTAAGTTAAATAACTTGCATTATTCTACATATAATGGCAAGAGTATACAGCAGAATATAAACCACAATGAGGTATCACCTCACACCGGTCAGAATGGCCATCATTAAAAAATCTACAAACAATAAATGCTGGAGTGGGTGTGGAGAAAAAGGGACCCTCCTGCAGTGTTGGTGGGAATGTAAATTGATACAGCCACTATGGAGAACAGTATGGAGGTTCCTTAAAAAACTAAAAATAGAACTACCATACGACCCAGCAATCCACTAGTGGGCATATACCCTGAGAAAACCATAATTCAAAAAGAGTCATGTACCATTGCAGCCTTATTTACAATAGCCAGGACATGGAAGCAACCTAAGACAGATGCTATTTAATATTTAATAGCTCGACAGATGAATGGATAAAGAAGATGTGGCACATGTATACAATGGCAAATTACTCGTCCATAAAAGGAACAAAATTGAGTTTTTTGTAATGAGGTGGATGGACCTAGGTCTGTCATACGGAGTGAAGTAAGTCAGAAAGAGAAAAACAAGTGCCGTATGCTAACGCACATATATGGAATCTAAAGAAACGGTACTGATGAACCTAGTGGCAGGGCATAGGGAGGGTAGGAGGGAAGCTCAAGAGGGAGGAGATATGGGGATATATTGATACATATAGATGATTCACTTTGTTATACAGCAGAAACTAACACAACATTGTAAAGCAACTATACTCCAATAAAGATATTTTTAAAAATAAATAAATAAAGCAGAATATATAGTGTGCTCACTAAGATTACACTGAATTTAAAAAACATCAGCAACATAAACATGCTAATAGTCCCATAATAATTATTTAATTTAAAAATTAAATCTCTTTGGTTATGCAAATATAATACTTTTATAGTTAAAAAATTAATAAAATAGAAAAGACAAGAAGCTAAGATGGAAAATATTCAAAGTAAAAGTTAATTCTTTTGGAAAACAGACAACTTTAACAATGTACATGGCATTTGCTCTTGTAGTCAGGTGAAAACCCATGTAGTTGCTTCACCTTCCTCCTCTAATCTGCTGTCTTTATGGTCTGTGCTTGACATTCGTGAACGTCTGAGCCTCTTTCCATCTCTTAGGACAGGAAAGAAATTGGAATTCTTCTGTGGGGCCCACTCTTTGTTGCTCCTTGATTTTCCCTCTCAGTGTGTCCGTTGTGTGGACACTTCATCAAGAAATAGATCCTTTGCCTTCATTTGACTCCTTTTACAGTCCAATTTCTCATCCACTGATATCAGGATTAGACAATATCATAATATTGATTTATCTAGTTGTGTTCATACTTATATTTTTAAAGTTAGTAGAATGTTTTTTCCAAAAGAATTCTTAAATGGAAGGTGAATGTAAGAGTCAGATGAAGGGACTTCCCTGGTGGTGCAGTGGTTAAGAATCTGCCAATGCAGGGGACACGGGTTAAGAATCTGCCAATGCAGGGGACCAGGGTTTGAGCCCTGGTCCAGGAAGATCCCACATGCCTCGGAGGAACTAAGCTGGTACGCCGCAACTACTGAGCCCGCATGACACAACTACTGAAGCCCACGCACTTAGAACCCATGCTCCACAGCAAGAGAAGCCACCACAAGGAGAAGCCCGTGCACCGCAATGAAGAGTAGCCCCTACTTGCCACAACTAGAGAAGGCCCGCGTGCAGCAACAAAGACCCAACTCAGCCAAAAATAAATAAAATTAAATCTTGAAAAACAACAATGACAAAATGCACTTCAAGTGTTATTAAGCACATTGAGTATTCTCCTAGGCTTTAAAATTTTAAATCCTTTGCTGTTGTCTTTTTGTTGTCTTACTAGCAATGCTGTTTTAGACCAATTGATACCCAATAGAAATTGGGGTTTTTCTCAAGCACCAGCTTTGAATTTTATCATATAACAAAACAAATACCCCCTTCTGCTTAGAGCCTTAATCAGTATAAATAATACTTAACCAGATTTTCCAGGAACAATAGCTAATGTTGTGAAAATGTAACAGGGGCACTAAACTTTTGGGGAGGAGGAAGTGTAGCACAGTGCTGTGTTTTCTAAACTGTTTTTGACCATATACGCCCCAATACCAGCATTTTTTTTAAGATTTTTTTTTTGATGTGGACTAATTTTTAAAGTCTTTATTGAATTTGTTACAATATTGTTTCTGTTTTTTAATGATTTGGTTTTTTGGCCACATGTCATGTGGAATCTCAGCTCCCCAACCAGGGATCAAACCGGCACCCCCTGTGTTGGAAGATGAAGTCTTAGTTACTGGCCTGCCAGGGAAGTCCCCCCAATACCAACATTTTTGAGTGCGGTTTCAATATACGTTCATTCATATATTTATAAATTACTTAAATAAGTGTATTGTGTATTATAAAGAACATTCAAAAATAGACTCAACATACATTAAATAATACTTAAATATAATTTGTTTTATTTTACTTTTGATAGTATATCAGTATGTTTAATAAGAGCACTATTATTAAATATTAAATAAATATTATTAAATTATTATTATATTAATAAATATAAAATATTAAATAAATATTAAATACTAATATTAAATACTAAATATGCTTTATTACTTTTGAAAAAATTTATGAGTACTTTCTTATGTAGCAATTCAAAATTCTTGTTCTATATTTAATTTTAATCCTGTCTCCCTGGAAAAGAAATCTCACAAAGATATGTAGATTAAAATGAAAGAAATGTGTAGTTGGCTAAACAAGTTTTAATCATGACAATAATTTTTCAACTCTATCCACTAGTTATGCAAAGTTTCAGTTGAAATTTGTATAGTAAATTATCGTCTTCCTTCATGACAACCAATACTTCTTGCAAATTAGCAAGAATATTTTTAATATTGGGACCCAAATTCACCAAAACTCTTTTTTAAAAAAATATTTATTTATTTATTTTGGCTGCACCGGGTCTTAGTTGCGGCACATGGGATCTTTAGTTGCGGCATGTGGGATCTTTTTTTTTTAGTTGCAGCATTCATGCAGGATCTAGTTCCCCAACGAGGGATCGAACCTGGGCCCCCTGCATTGGGAACGTGGAGCCTTACCCACTGGACTGCCAGGGAAGTCCCACCAAAACTCTTTTTAAATAAGATAGAAAACTTTGTTTTCAATTTTTTGATTGTACAGTTATGATGACATCACTTTTTCAGCAATAAAATGATGGAAACATCTCCAATGACACATTTTCAAAATCCTTTCTCTATAGCACAATTTTTTTTGAAAAGCAGATATTATTTCACCCATTATCAAAGTGTTACTTTTTCCTCAAAGGAAAGATAAAGTTTATGTATTTTTAAAAAATCTGCGAGGTAGCACACTATTCATAACAATTTTTCATTATAGAAAAGGTCAATAAATTAGGAACACTTTTCAGTTGTAAAAGAACAGTGTGTAACATGTCAACTTTAAGAACTCTTAAGTGTTTTGTCATGAGATAACTAGTGAACCTCTATTTTCAGTGGCTCTCAACTGTTGGCTATCTATTAGAATCACTTGGAACATCAAAAAAACCAAAAGACAAAAACCAAGAAACAGTTCTCAGGCTTCACCCGGGGAGATTCTGATTTAATTGCTATGGAGTGGGACTCAGATGGTGGTATTTTTCAAAAACATCCTAGGTCAATCTCACATGCAGTCAAGATTAAGAACCATTGGTATGTGTAGGACAAAGATTTCCTTGGATACTCTCTATACTGTACAGTATAGAATACAGTATATGGTATATATATATATATAATATAGACAGTATATTAGAAAGTACTATATATATTCTATTTAAGCTAATATAACCCATAGATTCACTTAACGGGCCGCAGGTCAAGAGCAGTATGTCCCAGTATCCAGGAGAAGAAAGACTATGATTGCTATGTCAAATCCTTTGTTTGATAAAACTCTCACCCTTCCCTCTAGTTGTGTTTTTTAAAATTATAGTTTAAAATTTAATTGTTTAAATTAAAAAATTTAATTAAACAATTAACAAATTTAAAGCACATAATATAAAATTTACTGTCTTAATCATTTTTAAGTATACAGTTCAGTGACGTTGACTAGATTTACACTGTTGTATAACAAGTCTCTAGAACTTTTCCATCTTGCAAAACCGAGGCTTCATACCCATCGAATGACTCCACGTTTCCCCCTTCCCCCAGCCTCTGGCAGCCACCATTCTATTTTCTGTTTCCATGATTTTGACTATGGATATCTTATATAAGTGGAATCACACAGTATTTGCCCTTTTGTGGTCCTCTAGTTACCTTATTGTTACCCCCTCGTGTACCTTATTTGTCATGTGACCATCTCACAAAGGGAAGGATGAAAGAAGAAAGCCATGTTTCCATACTACGTTCAATATTTGTTGGGTTATTTTCATGTTATAATTGAATGTTCTAACATTTTCTTTCTCTAGCCCCAAAGATAGTCTTGTATAACTCACTATCAATGCCCTCCAGCCAGAGACCACCGGGAACATACCTGTGGTTGAACAAGTTGGGTTTATTCCTTGTTGCAGCAAGGGAGAACACACACCATGAGAACAGTGGTGCATTTCAGTAAAAGGATGTTCAAAAAGACTTATTATGGGATTTGGGTGATTTTGAGGAAGGTCTAAGGAAACAAAGACTCACTCTATGTGGGTGCTGTTGGGAAGTGAGGGCAATTCTATGACTGGGTATCTCAATACATCTCATCTATAGAGAGGCAAGGATAAAGCTGTACTTGGTAAAGAAGCAGCAGAAGCTCCTCTTAGGAGAGGGAGATGTTTGGTATTTTGTGAGTTTTTCACAGTGACCATATTTTGGTCTGTGCTTAGACAAGGTTATAAAGTGGCGTGTTTTGTCTCACTTTGTCATGGTCTCAGAGTGGCCTTGTCTGATGTTGATGTTCTGCGAGATTGTTTTTGTGCAGCAGGAGGAAATCACGGTCCAGCCTTTGAGGTCAGTCTCCAGATTGTGATAACACCGAGACCTGGCTGGGAGTGTCAGACCAGTTCCTGGATTTCAGGAGCCACTATTTTCTTCTCTACCACTTTTGGAAACATATAGGTTTGGAATCAGGAAACCTGTGATTCAACCTGTTTCACCACTTACCAGCAGTGTGAGCAAGGGCAAATGACTTATTCTCTGTCACTTCAATTTCCTACCTAGAACCTACCTCAGAGGAACATGGTGAGCATTCAATGAAGTAAAGCATCTAGAATTCTGAGCAGATTAATTCTTATAGAGTAGGAGCTCATGTTAGCAATAAGAGCCTCTTATTTGGTTCTCCCTCATGCGAAATTCTTTTTTTTTTTTTTTGGATGTTGGGGGTAGGAGTTTTATTAATTAATTTTATTTATTTTTGCTGTGTTGGGTCTTCGTTTCTGTGCGAGGGCTATCTCCTGTTGTGGCAAGCGGGGGCCACTCTTCATCGTGGTGCGCGGGCCTCTCACTATCGTGCCCTCTCCTGTTGCGGAGCACAGGCTCAGTAGTTGTGGCTCATGGGCCTAGTTGCTCCGCGGCATGTGGGATCCTCCCAGACCAGGGCTCGAACCCGTGTCCCCTGCATTAGCAGGCAGATTCTCAACCACTGCGCCACCAGGGAAGCCCACGCGAAATTCTTTTATTCATTTAAGAAACACTTATTGGGTGATTGCCATGTATGGGTCACTGTGCTAGGTGAGCAGGACACACGATGCCTCTGCCCTAACAGAGCCAGCCGTCTAGCAAGGGTTTCGGACAATTAAATAGGAAATTTAATAGAGGGTGAAATGTTCTATGAAGGAGGACTGCAGGAGAAAGTGATGTTTCAGCTGATATCTATCTAATAAATGCACGGGATTATCTGGGGAGGAATGCTCCTGGTAGCAGGAACAGCATAAACTAAAACAAAATAGTGAGAGAGTACAGGACACAGCCTGTTTGGTGGAAAACAAATGAACAAACTAAAAAACCACAAGAACAGAAAGGAAAAGAATTCTCACTTTTTCAATGCACGCCGTATAAAACAATTTCTTTCCAAATCTTGTACACAATTTGGTATGCCACGGCAATAGTAATTATCACTCGTTAATTAATTAATGATGATACAATGCTTTGAAAATACAAAGTGCAGCACATTTGCTAACAAATTGGTGATTAGCATGATTGCTGTTTCGATACAGCCTCTGTTTACTCTATGCACTTGGACTTCCAACTGTCTGCTTGCCTTCGTGCATCAAAGACAGCTGCTTCACAAAAAGCTTGGCGTGGTGGCTATTTTTGGCTTTCCTCTCCCTGGGTTGTGAATGAACCTAGGAATGACTAATAGTGGAGAGGAAAAAAGTGACTGAATGACTTCCAACATCCTTTCCTAATAAGTCATTCTGCAGGGTTTATTACTCTCTCAGTTTCTGATACACTAAAATCTGACTAAAAATATTGGGAGACTGTGCTGTAGGGGCACCTGTTGAAGCAAATATACCAAAGGCTATTTTTGGTTTAGTATTTAAATTTCCTTGATTGGGGTCCGCCAAATAAACATAACTCCTTGTGGCTTCCACTTATACCTCTACTATTGCACATAGTGTCCAGAGAAATAATGACTAAATGGAATTCTAGCAGCATGTATCTTTTCCCCTGATAAAAAAAGATTTCAATGTTATCATCTTCTACCAGCTAAAAAATAAAAAACAAACCCTCAAAAAATAAAATAAAATAAAAAATGAAAAAAACAAAACCCAGCACTAACGAGTTTTGATTGTCAGTGAAGATCTGAAGGCATTTAGTTTATAATTAAACCCTATCAAAATGTTTTTTTTTGTTTGTTTCTGCAGGGAATAGCCAGGATAAGCAGGTATGGGTGGTAGCCTCCTCTTGATAAAAATCCCATTGACTAATAGACATAGTTCCATCAAAATGCTGGCTTTAACCAGTCTGAAGGAAGTTTCTGGTGAAATGTTCATCTCCTTTGTGTATAGAAAGCCCTTGAGCGTCAGGTGACTCGTACACTTGGTTGGTTGCCTAGGTAAGCCAATGGGAATTAGGCTTGGCGAGGCTGCACTAACAGACCGAGGCCTGGAAGGGGTTGAGGACTTGTTTTTGTTTCATCTGCTGAATGTTTACAGCTATCTTTTGGCCTAGTATGGTCCCTACCATCAAGAACTTACTCCGAGTAGGGGAGAAAAGACACATTTACAAATATATTTATATTAAATGGGGTAGATGGTGGCAAGTACAATAGGAGATGACAGATCCATGCTAAAAAGGGAGCAGGGAAGGGGGAGATTACTCTGAGCTGTGTAGTTTTCATGGTGGAGGTGGTTTTCCTTGAACGAGAGGAATTATTTCAAACAGCAGAGATGGCATTGTGGGTGAGAAAAGGAGAGCATTCCAGGACTTGGCAACGGCAATCACAAGAACACAGAGATAAGATGACACTGGATGTTCAATCCTGTCTTTTCTATTAGGAAAGGGTGACCCAATGTCCCAGTTTTGTTGGGATAGTCCCATTTTATACCTTCTGACCTATGGTACCTGTGATAAACTGAATAATATTTCCCATAGATGTCTATGTCCTAATTTTCAGGACCCATGAGTTTGTTACCTTACATGGTAAAAGGGACTTTAAAGATATGATTACATTAGGGATTTTGAGATGGAGATATTATATTGGATTAGCTGGATGGGCCCAATGTAATCACAAGAGTACTTTCAGAAGGGAGGCAGGAGGATCAGAGTTGGTAGTAGGAGATGTGATAATGAAGCATGAGGTTGGAGTGATGCTGGAAGGGGTCATGAGCCACGGAATGCAGAAGCTTCTAGAAACTGAAAAAGGCAAGGAAACAGATCCTGCCCTCAGAGCATCTACCAAAAGCCAACATCTTGAATTTTACCCAGTGACACCAATTTTAAACTTCTGACCTCTGGAACTATAAGAAAATAAATTTGTGTTGTTTTAAGTCACCAAGTTTGTAATAATTTGTTACAGCAGCAATAGGAAACTAATACAGTAACTATATTGAGCCCTTTTACTCCCTCACAAATAACCTGGTTTGGTGATAAATTATATCCTTATTATCTGCCCTAGGCTACAGCAGTTTGTAAATCCATGGTTCTGTCAAAAGTAACTTTAGGAAGTAGAATTTAGGTCCATGAATGGTGATTATCAGGGATTAGACCTTGGAGGTCTAAAAGAGGATCATCTTCCAGAGGGTGTGGGATGAGGGGGTTACATTACCAACCAACCAGATTAAATGAGGTGAGAATCCAGAGGGAGCAAACAGGGAGATGGGATGTCATACTGACTCCTTTTCTTCAACAACCTTGTATGTTCAGATTTCCCTGGGATCTTAATCAAAGGCTGAGCTTGGCTTCAGTCATGTCTTCTGGTTCTGATTGCTGGACTGTGACATAGACAGGAAGTAGAAATTATGGTGCAACATTTTCAGAACTTCTTTCCAGAACAGTTGGGAGTATTTATTTGCCTTTTAGATTCAGCATCTCAGTTCATTTCCCAAAACTATATGGAAAGGATATTTTATTCTAGTTAAATATCTCAGTTGTATCTATTATCTATTTTAAAATAAATGCAATAACTTCTAATACCATGATTTCTTCAATTAAAAAGTCTCAAAATGTTTTAGTCAGAGAAAACCCCTCCTACAGCCAATTCCTATAACATCTATAATGCTTGAGGGATTAAATCTTTAGTCAATTGTTTTTTATTTATAAAATATTTTGATTCTTCAAGGATTTCCCACAAATTTCTGAGACATTCTTTGTAGGAGAATTAATTTAAGATGGCAACTCATTCATATATGTGCCAAAATGGTGTCTTGGCCCAGTTTATTATTTAATAGAGAAATCCATTTCAGTAGTGACTAAGTAAAGCAGTAAAATAATTCTATCTTTGTGACATTATAAAAGCCATCTCTTTCTGTCTCATTATTTCTTGAGCTTTTAGATTTGTTCAAATGCCTATATTAAATGAGTGATTAAATTATATACTAATTTTAGTTTTCCTAAAGATAGTAAAAGATTTATTTTTATATTTTAAGACCTTATGAGTCCTAGGAAAATTATCACTTGGACTTATAAATTGACGATTTTTATCCTTTGTATTGACAGATTATTACTTTATAATTATTCTACAGAACGCTATGTGATTAACTTTTCACATCAGAGTATATATGGTTCTGATCTTGCTTTTACTTAGTTTATTCTATTCTAAATTTTAGACATTCTTTATTAATTAAAGAAACTAAGAAAAAGTCAACAGAAGAAACAAAGACAGCTATACAGAAGCAAAATAAAAATTAGCTTATGAAACAATTAGCGTAAATTAAAGTAAAAATCTAGTTAGCACTTTAGTAATTTGTGAGCAAACTCTCAGGTAAAGTAAATAATTAAAGAAGTATAATTTATAAAAGAAAAATTTCTATCATGGATTACCTTATTATTCTTTGTAAAATTTTTCTTTGTAAATATTTAAGACTTTAGAAATAAAAATACTATAAGAATCTGTGAAAGTAGTAAGATAAAATAATGCTAGGTGATAGCTGGAGAAGAGCAAGTCAGAAACAGAAAAAAAGAAAAAAAATGATGGTGAAAACTGATGTATGTACATCAAGACTAATAAAGCATATGCAAATACAATGACATAAAAATCAGTTTGAGTAGTACAACCTTGCATACGCAATAATTAGTAGACTGAAAAAGTCAGTACTAATTCCTGGGTAAACAGGAACTCAGTCTCACAGGACCGACTCCTTTCGTTAAACACTTTCATCCTTGACTGTGTGAAGTAAGTTGTTAAAATGAACAAACAGGTCATCAAAAGAAACAGAGAGCAGCAATTAAGCCAAAACAACATAGAATGTCCTAATGCATGTTTTCAGCAATATTCTGAAATCTCTTCCAAAACTAAGGCTTCATGACTGCTGCACAGGGTACTTTATCACAGATAAGGAGATCCAGTCAGATTCCCAGTGTACATCTGCTTCTTCATGAAGACAAATGTTCCAGTCTGTGTGTAGAGCTGAATTATTTTGGAATTTTAGATACTTCGCATTACTGAGGTCACTTATTAGTCTCCCTTTATAGCTTTTGTAAAACATCAAGCTGGATCTTTTGGGTAGTAGGCATATTTCTGAAGTTCGTGGGCTGTATTTGTAACATACCAGAGGAAAGAATTCAGGAGAGTCAAGAGTCACTCAATGGCCTAGGCAAAGAAATAAGTGGGGATGACTCAAAGGTCACATAACTATTGCACAGAAAGCTCTGTGGGTGTATGTGAAAGAAAGCTGTAAATGGTAAAGCCACATGAACCAAGTGTTTTATATTTTAAATATATATATTTATAAGTATATAAATTATAATTATGAAGAGTAATTACATTTATGACACAACTGACTTATAAATGTTAATCTAGGCATACTTTAATAAGCTTCCTTAAGCTCTGTCTCATAGTTTATATCAGTATTAGTGAATGATTGATTACTAATAGAATCATGTAAGTTAAACTTCAATTAACTAGGACTAGAAAGCTATCAGTTAAGTAGGTATACCCCTAAATATACATGAGAAGATTCAAAGGAAGGAAAGAACCCTACGAATATAAGAAATACAGGCAAATTTTGAGCCATCAAATATCCCTTAATGAACATCAGTTGCAACCCTTTGGGTGTAATCAATATGGAAAATATTTTGTGCCAACACAGATATGCACATGTATATACACACACACACACACAAACACACACCCCTCTACAAGTTCCCAGATAGTGAAGACTTGTGCATCATTTACTGGAGAAGATATCTGTTAGATTTTATATTTGGAAGGAATCTTTTAAAGTATCTATTCCAAAGTCTTTATTTTACAATTGGAAGCTGAGCCCCAAAAAGGTATCTTCACATCCTTATTAGGTCTAGAAAACCACTGGGTGGCAGAAAATGTCATGTCACAGGTAAACAATGCTAATCACAGAATGTTTCTTTAATTAACATTTATTGAGTATTCATAGCATATCTGATTCTCAGTGTTATAGGTTTAGAGAGGTCCTATGGAATGATGTGATGAGAATTGAGCTAGGAGTCCAGATACCTCAATTTCTGTCCTGGCTCTGATACCTCCTGGCAAGATGTCTCTTACAACTTTCCCATCTATAAAATAATGATTATAGTATATAATAGAATATAACATTCTTCAAGTGAGATTATGTGTGATCAAGTTTTATCAACCATAAAACACATATGAGACACCATCATCGTTATCTTCTGAGTTAATCTTTTAAATATTTTTAGACCAATGTTTATTAGGTTCAGTAGAATTTTGGTTTTATCAGACCACTGGGGGAAAAAACTAATGAGCTTAATTCTGCTTAGGCTGGAGAATAAGTGTTTATAACATACCTTAGCCCTTTGGGGAAAGCCTTCAGAAGTCCACATACGAGAGATGCGCCTACTTCGTATGCTGTGGGCATACGAACACAAACAGTAAGTGGAATGTATACATTATTTCCTCCTGTACCTACAGTTTCTTTCTTCCCAAAAGGTTTTTCAAGTTTTATCTGCAGTAGTGATGTTCTCCAAATAGCCACTTTCCCCTTAGTATTTGACAACTGCCTGACTATCCCAGGTCTTGCCTCTGTCCTATTGAAATAATTTTCCTGGTTCACTCTCCTCACATGCTTCCTCTGTCTATAGCTGGGATTTCCTGATCCCTACCTGTAGGTTTAGCCCCACCCAAGGCTGTGAAATCAACCAATCAATCGTGTTCTTAGACAAAAGAACTTGACCAAGGATCTATTCAATCTTACTATTTATATTTGTGCCTGAGTTTTGGCAGCCAGGCTCTGTCTTGTTGGAGTCCTGGCTGCCAGCCTCTGCCCAAGTTCTAGCCTCTGAGAAACTGGATCTGCAGTAATGGAAGCAGGTTTCAACCCGTAAGAATATTCTTCAAAAATTAAAAAGTGCCAAATAATTTTTGAAAAAGATGATTATTACTATAATGAAAACATGTTGAGGAACTAGTGGGAAACCAAACTACTGAGGAATATGGGAGAGAGTCACATGGTGGCTTCTTTTAATTTTTTATTTTCTTGACTGTGTGGCGTGTGGGACTTTAGTTCCCTGACCAGGGATCGAACCCGCACCCCCCACATTGGAAGCGCGGAGTATTAACCATTGGACTGCCAGAGAAGTCTGGTGGCTCCTTTTTAGATGTGTATTCTCCCAGTAAATATAGGCCCACACCCTTCCCACAGGTACCACTGGAACTTAGCTCTGGACTTCAGTTCCGTGACTGTGTTGCTTCTAAATCTCTTTGATGCAACTGCCTACCTACTTTGATCTCTAAGTTGCAGCTTCTCTCAACTGATTCTCAGTGTTTGACGTGCCCTGATTACATCTTGCTAACTTCTCTGTTCCCCACTGCTTATCTAAAGTACCACGTATTGGCTATTACTATACTGGAAAGATACACTAATTGGCTATCTCCACTGTCCTTCCTTGCAATGTTATTTGCTTGGTCTTGACTTCAACTCTTCTAATGTCAAAGGACTACCCAACACCAACACTACCGTCTTTGAAAGGCAGTGGTGGTAGAAGTAGAGGTGGTTGGGGGAGTACTTGGCAGAGTTGGATTGAAAGTCCCCCTGCCCCCATTTTTAAAAATGATTTAGACAATTTTCTGAGAGTCTGCACGAGAGAAGACACACAAGGGTACCCAGACTAGCTAAATAATAAACCACCATCTTAGTTCTTTACAGGTTCTGTATCAACAGATCGTCTGGCTAAATTCAGGAATTCATCCTACTTTCATCTTCCTTCAATATTTATAAATCAGTAAACTAACTTTCTGCTAAAAGTGACACTAACTAATAAATGCTTAGTGTCTTAGTTTGGGTTCTCTGGGAAACACACCCTGAGATGGAGATTTGTGTCCAGGAAGTTTATTGGGGCATGTGCTCCAGAACAACCCCTATGAGGGAGTGAGGGAAGCAATGCGGATAGAACAAAGGCTTCAGCTAATATGATACCACAGGAATCTCTGGAGCTGGGATAGTCCTTTATAGTTGCTCTGAATCGAAACAAAGAGGCCTAGCCTTGGTACACCCACATTGTTGAATCATTGTGTGTGCACTGCCCCCGGCGCGTGGGGGGTGAACTTGACTGAGTCATCTCTTCGCCTGAGGGCAGTTGCTAGAGAGACCTCAGTTGTTAGCAGGCTGTAACCAATCTCCCAAACAACTGACAAAATGTGTGCCTGGGGCTTCCCTGGTGTCGCAGTGGTTGAGAGTCCGCCTGCCGATGCAGGGGACGCGGGTTCGTGCCCCGGTCCGGGAGGATCCGACATGCCGCGGAGCGGCTGCGCCTGTGAGCCATGGCCGCTGAGCCTGCGCGTCTGGAGCCTGTGCTCCGCAACGTGTGCCTGATTTCTGAAGGGTGGATCTGGAGGGTTTCCCACACCGTGTACATACACACACACACACACACATTTATATAAATATACACATATACAATATACGTATACACAGTCATACATATATGTATATACACACATACATATACACATACAGCTCTAATGCTGCTTATCATAGTTCCTTGACCTCACCCAACAACTACCTTGATCTTTTTATTTAAATACAGAATTCCTCAAGAGAGAAGTTAGTCCTGTTTCAACATGAAATCCTTCTGGAAATTCCAAGTTCAAATCAGGTTAGCTTATACTCAGTAACAAAAAGTCACTTTAGAGTCTAAAGATAGCATTCTCCCTACCTCCATATTCTCACCACTGCCCCAGAGCTTCACCAGAAAGCTTTTATAATACATTATTTGAAATGTTTCTAAAGGCATTTCTTTTTCAGAGAGAATAACACCCTCATGTACAAAAATCTATATATCAGCTAATGGCTAAGGATTACACTGACTAAGGTATAATGAGGTCACCATGTCAGGTTAATATTAAGGATATTTCTTTTTAGCCTTTTGGGCCTAAGTGTCAGAGTGGTTATTCCTCTGTGTTAAAAATTCTATATTCTTTTTAATTTATAATAAGAAATTCCATTACAGTAGCACCCTGAACATAATTGCTAACCTTGGACTCAATTGTTTAGTCCATTTTTACTCCCAACTGACACTGTCAAAAAACTTTTAAAACATTTTTTGATGATACCAGACTAATACTAATTCCTTTTTTTGTTACTGTAATGGATTAATTGGTTAAATGTCCTATCTTGGTATGAAAATACATTAGCATAATACATCCTATATTATGACAAATTATATCTTACTTCAGTCACTTGACATGAATGTTTTTGGGGCAAACTATATTGTACAGTAATGTTTGAACTGATTGTAATGTGAGTCAAATTGGTTATTGAGAGCTGGTGCTTTTCTTCACAAACACTGAGTTTTTTTCCCTCTGGTAACTTGTTAGGGTAGGGGTCAGATTCTCCAATAATATTTTCCCAAGATGCCTAAGCCACTATGGACCAAAAGCCTGAGTTCTCTTTTGTGACATCTTGTGACTTCATTCTTATCATTTGTAGTATCATCATTATCAGTGACTAATTATTATCTTTGGCATAATGATGGGCATTAAAGAAAATATAAGATAAAGTTAAGGTAAGGAGCTGAAAATGAGCTTGCAAATGAAGTGTGTAAAACAGTACAGTCAATAGATAGATAGACAGTCAATAGATAACATTTATTGAGTACTTAATATGTGGCAGGCAATGTCCTAAGAGCTTTAGTATTTTAACAATAGTATGAGGCAGGGATTATTTCTTAATTTTTCAAACTCGGGGCAAAGACAGGATATGCCTAAAGTCACATGGCTAGTGACCTTGTGATTTTAGTCCAGATAGCCTGGCTCCAGAGTAAATGTTCTTAACCATTACACCACAGTTACTTCTAATTAAGAGAATTATATTAGAAAGATTATATTTGCTCCCCCCATTTCTGCATTTTTGAGTATTTTTACTGTGATATTTTTTCTTGAAATATCAAGGAATGCAATGGAAAAAGTGAACAGTAGCCAAAAACCTATAATTAAAGTAAAAAGGCAAGATTTTAAAGACGTGTAGTTAGTGATATATAAGGAGGAGGAATTGGATCACCCCCCAGTCTGTCCTCATAAGAAGTCTAACACTTTGGGATATGGTGAGGGATGATGTCAGAGCGAGAGATATCAGGGTTAGATGCAACTTTCACTTTTTAAAATTTTGGGCCTGTGGCTTGGCTAATGGTTCTACCTGAACCTGAGGTTGGGGAAAATGTGCAATGGCCTAACCTACAGCCATATTTGTTGGAACTATTAAATAATATGAAACTGGTCAATACTGGCTGGTAAAACATTTACATCTATGAACTAACTCAATTATCTTATAAATCTTTTGCATTCTTAATGGTATCATGAAGCTCAGAGTCATTGTCCAGCCCAAAGTAACAAATTTATTCTTTGTTTTTTATTTTATTTGAGTATAGTTGATTTACAATGTTGTGTTAGTTTCAGGTGAACAGCAAAGTGGTATTGAGTAGAGTTCCCTGTGCTATACAGTATGTCCTTGTTGGTTATCTATTTTATGTATAGTAGTGTGTGTATATTAATCCCAAACTCCTAATTTATCCCTCCCCCCCACATATGTTTCCCCTTTGTTAACCATAAGTTTGTTTTCGAAATCTGTGAATCTGTTTCTGTTTTGTAAATAAGTTCATTTGTATCATTTTTAAAAATTAGATTCCACATATGACTGATATCATATGGTATTTATCTTTCTCTGTCTGGCTTACTTCACTTGGTGTGATAATCTCTAGGTCCATCCATGTTGCTGCAAATGGCATTATTTCATTCTTTGCTATGGCTGAGTAATATTCCATTGTGTATATGTACCGCATCTTCTTTATCTATTCACAAATTTATTCTTGGAGTAGAAGGGGGATTTAGGCCCTGGAAAAAATTGACCTCAGTAAGAATGTAATACTTATCATCCCTGTCTATTTTTCTTTTTCTTTCTTTTTTTTTTTTTTTTTTTTTGCGTTATGCGGGCCTCTCACTGTTGTGGCCTCTCCCGTTGCAGAGCACAGGCTCCGGACGCACAGGCTCAGCGGCCATGGCCCACGGGCCCAGCCGCTCCGTGGCATGTGGGATCTTCCCAGACCGGGGCACGAACCCGTGTTCCCTGCATCAGCAGGCGGACTCTCAACCACTGCGCCACCAGGGAAGCCCCCTGTCTATTTTTCTTGATTGCTCCTTCAGAAGGAAGAGAAGAGCCTGTTTTACACCTCTGTCTACTGGCCATTGTAGTCTTATCTTTTTAGATAAATAGTGTTCTTGTCCACTATGTCTAAAAGTCATCTTTTTAACACTGTCCAGCTGTCTTAGTCCATTTGGGCTATAACAAAGTAGCACAGAGTGGGTGGCTTATAAACAGCAGAAACTTACTGCTCACAGTTCTGGAGGCTGGACATTCTAGATCAGGATACCAGCATGGTTGGGTGAAGACCCTCTTCCAGGTGGCTGATTTTCCTTGTATCCTCTCATGGTAGAAAGGGCTAGGGAGCTCTGTGGGGTCTCTTTTATAAAAGCACTCATCCCGTTTATAAAGGTTCCACTGCATGACCTAAGCTCCTTCCAAAAGCCCCACCTTCTAAAACCACTATATTGGGTGTTAGGATTTCAACATATGAATTTGGGGGGGGGCACAAACATTCAGACCATGCTTTTGTGTGTGTGTGTGTGTGTGTGTGTGTGTGTGTGTGTGTGTCTAATATTTTATATACTAGTAAATAATGTTTTTCTCACTGATAGAATATTTTCCTTCTCTTCCTTCTCCTTTGACACCCCCTCCCACCCCCTATTCAAGCAGCTAGTTTCTTTGAACTCATTGCCTCATTGGAAGAATGTCACAAGGTGGGAAAGAGAAACCCAATGTGTCTTTCTGTTTTTTGGTCTAAAAAACCCTATGGTACCTTGGGGAAGCATCACAAGTGAAAGCAAGACTTCCTTCCCATGACTCCCCAAAGGAAAAACATCCCCCACCCCAAACCTGTATTGAATATGGAGAGAGACGGAGGAAATGAGCAGAGAAGTTGTGGGGATGAAAAGATGTCTGGACCCGAAACGGCTCTTGCAGCCAGGAGTGAGGGCTGTCTCAGAGCAGGACCCCAGTGAGAGGTATTTCCAGGAGTCCAAGGGCTCACTGAGCGTGGAGTCTGTGTCCTTGTCATCCAGGGACTCTCCTAGTTGCCTTTCCCATTGGAAACTAATGGGGATTTTCTTGGTCCAGGCCTGGATTTTGCCTGGTGATGTCTAGCAGGAGTGTTATTGCCCATCCTCTTGCAAGCCTTTGTTCAAAGCCAACCTCTGTTCAACTATGCGGTGTAAATAATTCTCTCTTTCCCCCAGTTTTCATCCACAGAAGAAGAGTGGGTCTGTGAAGACTTAAATCAGGTTGGGGAATGGAAATCCTGACTGGCACTAGCTCAGGGTCCCCAACATCCCATAAGCAGGGACAATGTAAAGCCCCTACTCTTATTCACTTTTTTAATTGAGGTAGGTATCTTACTTGATAATTCTATGACATTTGATTATCCTTTTCCCCCTCTATCCCCTTACTTCTTTGGATGTTTCTTGTCAATCTTTGTCTCCTCCCATTTCTCTGCACATTTTTATTTTTATTTATTTATTTATTTATTTTTGCGGTATGAGGGCCTCTCACTGTTGTGGCCCCTCTCCCGTTGCGGAGCACAGGCTCCGGACGCGCAGGCTCAGCGGCCATGGCTCACGGGCCCAGCCACTCCGCGGCATGTGGGATCCTCCTGGACCGGGGCACGAACCCGTGTCCCCTGCATCGGCAGGCGGACTCCCAACCACTGCGCCACCAGGGAAGCCCCCTCTGCACATTTTTAAAGTGTTGGTGATTTTAGGTCCCCTTTCATTCCTTGTCTCTTTTGATTTTACACAACTTTTTTTAATGCTTAAAAAAAATGCATAGCTCTTTTGTTAATTTATTTTATTTATTTATTGGCTGTGCCGCGCGGCCTGCAGGATCTTAGTTCCCTGACCAGGGATCGAACCCGTGCCCCCTGCAGGGAAAGCGCAGAGTCTTAACCACTGGACCACCAGGGAAGTCCCTACACAAGTTTTACAGGCTGAGCTCATCCACTATCAAGACATTAACTACCATTAACATTGCAAAGATTCTCAAATGTGTTCCACCAGCTTAGACCCCTTTCCAAGCTTCAGATTTACGTATCAAGGTGCCCAATGAACATCTCCTATTTGATGTACCACAGACATTTCAAACTCAGAATATCTACAATTGAACTCATTACAGTTCCCCACTCCCAACTTTCTTCTCCTATATCTTAAAGAGTATCACCACCATTCTCCTCTCTTACAGGCAAGAAATCTGGCAATTATCCTCGTGGTCTTCTCCCCCATCCTCACATCCAAATGACCTTCTAATTCAGATCCTTCTGAATTTATAGAATTCTGACCCTCATTTTCTTATATGGATCACTGCCATAAACTCTGTAGAGGACTCCCTGCTTCTCTTCTCCTAGATTCTCAAAAATGCAAATCTATTTATGCTAACTCTCCATGGAGCCTTTGGGATAAAATCTGAAATCTAACAAGGCCTACAAGGACCACTCTGAGGTCAGAGGTTAGGGTGGTCTTGCTGAGACAAGGAGGATAGATTTGTTTAGCAATGAGCTGGCCTAGGAGCTCAGGATTTCAATCTCTGTTTGGACCTCAGGGTAGTAAATGAGAGCAGATTGCTGACCTCCTTTACTCATAAGTTCAATTCTTCAGCTTCCTTGGTCATCTTTGGAAATATTAGAAACAGCATTAAATGCTACAATAATTTTATGTAAAAGAGACTATTTTCAAAGCATTAATATGCTTTAATCTTTTGTAATTTGGTGTACTTGGAAATATTGATTTGTTTCAAAGGGTGCTTATTGAGTGGGATGACATGCATTACATCAGAAGTGCAAAGAAAAAGGGTTACTATTGGCTTCTAAAATTCAGAATAAGACTTTAAGCAAGGCAATCTATTAGAAGATCAGGCCTTGTAGAAAAGGATTATAAAAACACCTCAGGATATAAAAAACTGAGCCTAGAGAACTCAGAATTTAGTGTTTCTTCCATAGTGTGAAAAAGATTTCCCTTTGCCTATGACCTGTACTATGAAATTTGCTCCCTCAGAGCAAATTTGCTCCTTTTTCTCCAAGACACAATCTAGATTAGAGTTCTCAGCCTCCCTGGCATTTAGACATAGCTGTGTTACTGAGTTCTGGTCAATGGAATGTGAATGGAAGTGATTTGTGTTATTGCCACAACCTTATGTATTTCCTAGCAATCTTATAAGTAGGATGCCTTAAGGGCCAAGAGGAAATCAGAACTACATGATGGAAGAAACTTTGTCCCTGTTTGACCACATAGAAAGGCATCTGACCAGGAACACATGCACTGAACTGTGACAATATAAGTGAGATACAAACTTTTCTTTACGTTAAGTCATAAATATTACAAGACATATTTGTTATAGTAGCCAATGCTCTCCTAACTACTACAAAGATATGATTCAGAGGACATGAAAAGCTCTTACTGGGTCTAAGAGATTGTGAAAAGGAGGGAGGGAGGGAGGACAAAGAAGTAGATAGAGAGTGAGACCTGCAGACAGTGAGTTCCCATCATCTCTCTCCAGGTTTTGGCTTAGACATAGAGGTTTGGTATGTTAGAGAAGTTGAGGAGACACCAACTACCTAAGGGCTTTTGCTCTTCCTAACAGATGGAACTCAGGAAAGAGATGCCTTACAGACTGTCCCACAGCAAGCTGGGAGTAACTGCATCAAAATGCACTTAAAAGCTCAACAAAGTTGGGTGGGCTGACAAAATTCCAGAATTTAATGTTCCTAAGTCACTCTCGATTCCTAAATTGTGACTGAGATCCAGATATTTCCCCATCCCCTTGAAGAGGAACCCAGAATTCCTCTGGCTGGAGACCAGGCCAGTGTGTCGGAGGGGTGTCACATGGAAGAGGGGGTGAAGTGGCTTGAGAAAAGGGCTACAGGGAGAGCTAGACCTGCGTGTGTGTGTGTGTGTGTGTGTGTGTGTGTGTGTGTGGCCTGTAGCACTAGAGAGAGCAGAGGTGGAACTGAATCAGCCAAGGAGGGATATTGAACCCTTCCTACCATACAGACCAGCACATAGGTTACATCAATGTCCCAATGTCATCCTTAAATGTCAGGAGGGTACACGGTCAAGTAGTGGATAAAGGATCCTGCTGTGGAGACAGAAGCAAGGGTCAGAAGACCTTTCTGCCCCTGCTATCTGGAGATTACCTGAGCCACACACCTCCCCATATTCTGTATTCTAGATACCACTTTAGGGATGAGAAGGGGGAAGGGCAGACATCTGAAAGACATAAGAATGAGTTATCCAAAGGAGTTTTTTGTTTTATTTTTGGCGGTACGTGGGCCTCTCACTGTTGTGGCCTCTCCCGTTGCAGAGCACAGGCTCCGATGCGCAGGCTCAGTGGCCATGGCTCACGGGCCCAGCCACTCCATGACATGTGGGATCTTCCCAGACCAGGGCACGAACCCGTGTACCCTGCATCGGCAGGCAAACTCTCAACCACTGCGCCACCAGGGAAGCCCCATGACTCTTTTTTGAATTATGGTTTTCTCAAGGTATATGCCCAGTAGTGGGATTGCTGGGTTGTATGGTAGTTCTATTTTTAGTTTTTTAAGGAACCTCCATACTGTTCTCCATAGTGGCCGTATCAATTAACGTTCCCACCAACAGTGCAAGAGGGTTCCCTTTTCTCCACACCCTCTCCAGCATTTATTGTTTCTAGATTTTTTGATGATGGCCATTCTGACCCATGTGAGATGATATCTCATTGTAGTTTTGATTTGCATTTCTCTAATGATTAATGATGTTGAGCATTCTTTCATGTGTTTGTTGGTAATCTGTATATCTTCTTTGTAGAAATGTCTATTTAGGTCTTCTGCCCATTTTTGGATTAGGTTGTTTGTTTTTTTGATATTGAGCTGCATGAGCTGCTTGTAAATTTTGGAGATTAATCCTTTGTCTGTTGCTTCATTTGCAAATATTTTCTCCCATTTTGAGGGTTGTCTTTTCATCTTGTTTATGGTTTCCTTTGCTGTGCCAAAGCTTTTAAGTTTCATTAGGTCCCATTTTGTTTACTTTTGTTTTTATTTCCATTTCTCTAGGAGGTGGGTCAAAAAGGATCTATTTTTTTTTTACATCTTTATTGGAGTATAATTGCATTACAATGGTGTGTCAGTTTCTGCTTTATAACAAAGTGAATCAGTTATACATATACATATGTTCCCATATCTCTTCCCTCTTGCGTCTTCCTCACTCCCAACCTCCAAAAATTTTAAAAAACCAGTTGGATAGGGAAATGTAATTCTGGTAGATTGAATGTTTAAAGTGAATGGAGATAGTGTAAAACAGAAATTAAAATATTATAAATCAATAATTTTAAACTTCTGCCACTACTTAGAAGGACGTTGGTTCAAAAGGAAGATTAGACATGTTTCAGAGACTAAAGGAACCAAGTGTTATTTGTATATGTGAGTGTCCCTCAGGTATGATAGTGTTATCTGCCCTCTTTTTGTTGTTGTTGTTTGCTTGTTTTGTTTTTTAATAAAATCATCTCTTACCCCAAAGCAAAGGTCTTCTTTCTATTTACTTGTCCTCTTGTTCCACTCTCACTTCTCATCCAAAATTATCTTTTTTGCTTGGCCTTGACCACACCCCATATCTCCTGGTCTGAAGGAGAAAGAAGAAATTTTTCTGTAATGTGCAGGGGCCCACACTGGACTTTGTTCAAGGCCCCAATTTGCCTGAGGTATGTTTTTTTTTCCTTACCTTTTGCCATTTCTGAAGACAGGAAGACTCTTACAGTCAAAATGTCTTACAAGTTGCCAGGCAGAGGAGAGAGTTATAGTGTTTCATCAGTAGTCATCTCTTGAGCATCTGTGAACCAAGCAATGCATTGTGGTATTTCTTCATTTTATTATCTCTCCCAGTTGAGCTTTTTTGCACTGATAACAAGTGGTTGAATTTAACCTAAATTTGGATCCCTAATTCTTTGCTTAGAATGTCTGCAAAAGGATATCTTTATGATGCAGCACTGAAATGAAAATAAATTTTGTACATAGAAGATTGCCTGTCATGTACTCCAGGAGATGGAATTAAAGGGTGTCGAACTTGCCAGATCTCTTGCAACGGATCACAGGCTTTCCAAAACAGGGAGAAGTTCGTGTGGCTAATTTCTTTTTCACATAGGACTATTAGTCAGTATTGGAATACCGATCCATGAAAAGTTTTTGGCTAACTTTTAAGAGAAGCTATTTGACCTACAGTAATATGTAATAAGGTAATAAGAGAAAACACAAAATGCTGAGTTCAACCAAATAGGAAATGCAGAGGAGAAAGTCCTAATATGATTTGATATGGCTTGAAATTTACTGACAATCTTAAAAAATGTCAAGATCACAGGCAGCGGTGAAAAGCTAACTTTAACCAACCTCCAAATAACTGAAGGTGATTTAGAAGGAACTCCAGATCCTCTAGACTCTCCTAGGCAAATATTGTCAAGAAGGTTTAGGTCGAATTCTGGTTTAGGTATTGAAAAGAGAGAGTTTAGATCGATAAGTGAATGGTATTTTTAGTTAGTTTTAAAATAAATGAGTACATTTAGTGTGACGTTTACATTTTTAACTTGAAACCTCTTATAGACAGTGTGTCATAATCAGTGGCCTCTTAGACTCAAGAAAATGGGGAAGTTATATTGCTCCCTCTCTTTCATGATCTTATTTCTGCTGTCCAGCTGATCTCTGAACACTTCCTACCTCTCATACAATCCAGCTGCCCTGAACAATTTCTAGCTCTGTAAATATACCATGCTTTCATTATACCTGTGGCACATCCTCTGCTTCCAACCTTGAATGTAATTTTCCTGGCACATTACTGCTCATACTTTAAGACTCAGCTCCGGCATCCCTTCTCTAAAACATTTTCCCTGACTATGTACCGCCTCCTTATCGCACACTGTGCTTGTCTCTGGCACTGCACTTACAGCACAAATCTTATATTTTTACTCGTATCAATGCAACAACACACAAACAAAAACAAACATATTTTTCATGCAGCATGGCCCCTAAACGGAAGCCAAATTCTTCATCTGGTGCTTAACTGAAGAATCTGATCTTTTTTCTTACTGAGGGTGTGTGATCACACAGTGTGACGGGTTTACTGAGTTATTGCAGTTTGTTGTATAGAGTTGCTGGGCTCAATTTGCAAAGAGCAGAACTCACTTTACATATTTTAAGCAGGATAAACTGGAATTAAAAGAAGCAGGCTCATACATATTCATCAGAGTGCTAGAAACTATGGTTGAATCTTTCAGAAAAAATTCCAGAATAATATTGCTACCTGGACAGCCAGGAGTGCTGCTGCCTCTCTCAGAGCAGGTATGTGGAATTAGGAGGGCACTACTGACTTGTTGAGTTCAAGAACACAGTGCTATAGCTGCTGTTCGGAGGTCAGGAAGCCACCACTATCCTCACTGCACCTACCTTTGGAACCCCAAACCCCTTTGGAACACGGCTGGGGAAATCCCAAATACTCCAGGACTGTGCCTGTGAGCAGCCAGCAGTAGGAAGATGGGCTGGTCTTCACTTTCAGATTCAATCTCATGCAAAGGATTGAAGGACTGAGCCAGTCTGCACCAGGAAACCTGGTAGCAAGGGATTCTGGGCCAAGTAGTTTTATCTCTCCAACTGGTGCAGGTCAGGAGGGTGTCCTAGGAAGCTGAATTGAATGTGAATGCTAATTCCCTACATCCACTCTAACTAGGTATGCTGTGCGTCTTGAGCAAGGTTGGGACCTTTCTTGGGTAACTTTGTTTATGCATTAAAACCAACACCTCACATAACTGCAAATCCATGATCTGTTCTAAGACAATGGCCTCTTTGTCTTAGAAGTAGACTTTCAGCTCTGAACAGAGCCTGTGCTCTACTCATCTTTGGAACACAATGTCTAGTACTGTGACTTGTCAGATGAGTGAAGGACTGTATGAATCGATAAACTGGTGAACGATAAAAACAAAAACAAAAACAAAAAACAAACCCTTTGTCTCTTTGTCCTTCTTTGATTCAGCTAATCCCTTTGACTTTTTCTAATCCAGTGGTTCTCAATCAGGGGCAGTTTTGCCTCCCCAGGGGACATTGGAGATGTCTAGAGACATTTTTGAGTATAACTACTTTCAGGGGGGAGTGCTATTGGCATCCATTGGGTAGAGACCAGGCTTGCTACTAAATATCCTACATTGCGTAGGACAGACCCCTGAAACAAAGGATTATTCAGCACAAAATGTCAGTAGTGCCAAGGTTGAGAAACCTGCTCTAATTACTTTTTCTCACTCTGTCTGCCGCAATATTCTTATGTCAATAGATCAGAGCCCTTGAGAATTTGGACTTTCTCAGAATTCAAATCCTCATCTGTCTTTTTCCTCTTTGGCAGGGGTTTCCCCCGTCATCTCTCATTCCATGTTAATCATTCTGTCCCCACATGTATTACTAATGGACCTAAGGGACACAGACTGGCCTTTAAGCTCTTATATTAGAATTTTTCTAGAGGGAATTTTTGGAGTGTCACTCTTCAACTTTGTTTCTTAATCTCATAGCTCTAGATTTGGAATTAAAATTTCATTCAACTTAGAAAATATCTTGAAAAAGTGGGAGCTTTTATTCTAACGTATTTTGAACCTTGATAGTTAATATAACAATTTTACTGGATTAGTTGATTTTTGACTTTTTTTCTTTCCTCTTTTTATAATTATCTGTCCAGTAGTCTTCAATAACAATGAAATTTTGCTCCTAAAATGAACTTCCTAGAAAAATTCAGTACTTCTTTTAGTTTATAGAAATTATCCCTTTTCACAATTAAATACTTCTGTAAGTGTAAGTACACCACAATTAGATAATTAACTGTAATTAAATACTTATAATTAAAACATAAGTATTTCATCATAATTAAAGCCATACATGTCTATGATCAGAACAGGAAGCTAATATAGGTCTTAAAGTCAGAACTACATGAAACTCAGCTTATGCATCCAACTCTTATTGATCACCTACTATTCCCCACTGCTTGCCACTGAGAATACATCAGTGAGCGTATTATATCCAGTCCTACCCTCATGGAGCTTACGTTATTTAGTTAGGGTCTCTCTACTAGATAATCACACAAGTAGGATTTAATTACTATGGTGACAATCCTATAATTAAAAATCACAAGGTGGTATGAAAGTAAATAGGGAATCTGACACTATTTCTAACTTAATCAGGAGAGTTTTCCTTAAGAAAATAGTGATTAAGCTCATACCTGAAAGATGAGTAACAGTTAGCTATGCACAGTCTGGAAGAAACAGCATTCCTGGAAGAGGCATATGTAATGCCTTGAGGCAAAAAAGAGTTTGTTTGTTCAGGAAACACAAAGAAGGATTTTGGATTTAATACTTAGAACTCATGAAATAGTTTTAGTAGAGGAATGATTTAATCCGATTTACATTTTAAATGGTTGCTCTCACTGCTATGTGAAAAATGGGCTTGGGGCAAGGAAAAGTGGGTTAGAGGACACTAGTGAGAGGGTCATTTAAGTAGCCCAGGTGAGAGATGATGGTGACTTAAATTGGAAAGCAGATGGACTTAGGAGGCAGAGTCAACTGAATCTGTGATTGATTTTTTGGAGGCGGAGGGGTATGTGCAGAAGTTGGGGGAGAATCGTTGAAGGAGGGGGAAGTGTTAAGAATGGCTCATAGACTTCTTTACTGAAGAGTCTGGGAGGATGTTAGTACCATTTACCATGATAGGTAACGCTAGAAGAGAAGCAGTTTGGGGATAAGATAGTTAGAGATGATAAGTTTACTTGGGGGCATGTTGTATTTGAGATTCTTATAACACGTTCAAGTGTCTCAACTGGAGATAATATAAACATTTGGAGCAATGAGTCTGTAACTCAGAAGAGCAATCTGGGCTGGAGATATGATTTTAAAACCATTGCCTGGGGCTTCCCTGGTGGCGCAGTGGTTGAGAGTCCGCCTGCTGATGCAGGGGACACGGGTTCGTTCCCAGTCTGGGAGGATCCCACATGCCGCGGAGCGGCTGGGCCCGTGAGCCATGGCCGCTGGAGCCTGCGCGTCTGGAGCCTGCGCTCCGCAATGGGAGAGGCCACAACAGTGAGAGGCCCGAGTACCGCAAAAACAAACAAACAAACAAACAAACAAAACCATTGCCTGTAGATGGTGTTTGAAGATACTGGAATAGATGAGATCACTTTGGGAGAGAATTGAAGAGGGCCCAAGACTGAGCCCTAAGGAAGTTCTACACAAAAAGGTGGGTAGAGGAGGAGACGTCAGCAAAGCAGGCTGATAATAAATCAGAAGAAAAACAAAGGAAGTGTGGGGACATGGAAGGATGCAAGGCAAGGAAAGAGACTGTTGTAGAGGGAGACGTGGAAACCTGTGTACTACAGAGGAAGCTGGGAGTTTAAATAGGATAGACGTGAACATTTTCATTGACTTGGCAACATGTAGGTCATGGGTGGCTTAGGGCTAGAATTTAGGTGGTAAGAACAGAAGCCAGGTATATGTCCATACCCCCTTGAACACGCCCGATCTCGTCTGATCTCGAAAGCTGAGCAGGGTTGGGCCTGGTTAGTTCTTGGTTGGGAAGAACAGACACCAGACTAGAATGGACTGAGAAGTCAATAGTAAGAAAAAGTAGAAGTTGAAGCTATAGCTATATATTTTGTAACTAGGAGAATAGATAAGATTTTAGTTGGAAATTTGTAGTCTGGTAAAATTTTGTTTTTTAAAATAGGAGAAATAGTATGTTTAAATGATAATGAAGAAATTCTGGTGAAGAAAGAGTTTGAAGTTATGTAAGAGACAATGGATATAATCCAGAGGGAGAAGTTCCTGAGAAAGTGGGAGGAGATGGGATTCTTCGCACAGATCAAGAGATTTTCCTATGATAGAAAATACTTTCTATTTAGTAACAGGAGGAGAGAGATAATGAATGTGAAGTTTAAAATATTTAAATATGACTCTCCTTTAGAATGAAATATGACTTAAATCCTCTTGTGATCTGAGGGTATTTGCATATATACCTCCAGAGCTTGAAATTAGTAACCATATTATTGGGAGATTAAGATGTAGGAGTGCATTTGTGGATGTCTTCCTACCTGGGGAGTACTTAAGAGGTAAGGTGCCATAATCTTTTTTTTTTTTTTTTTTTGTGGTACGTGGGCCTCTCACTGCTGTGGCCTCTCCCGTCGTGGAGCACAGGCTCCGGACACACAGGCTCAGCGGCCATGGCTCACGGGCCCAGCCACTCCGCGGCATGTGGGATGTTCCCGGACCGGGGCACGAACCCGTGTCCCCTGCATCGGCAGGCGGACTCTCAACCACTGCGCCACCAGGGAAGCCCCATAATCTTATTTAAAGTGAGTTGAGGGGCTTCCCTGGTGGCGCAGTGGCTAAGAATCTGCCTACCAACGCAGCGGACACAGGTTCAAGCCCTGGTCCAGGAACATGCCGCATGTCATGGAGCAACTAAGCCCGTGTGCCAAAACTACTGAGCCTGTGCTCTAGAGCCCGAGAGCCACAACTACTGAGCCTGTGTGCCACAACTACTGAAGCCCGTGCACCTAGAGCTTGTGCTCCACAACAAGAGAAGCCACCGAAATGAGAAGCCCACGCACCGCAACGAAGAGTAGCCCCCAGTTGCTGCAATTAGAGAAAGCCTGCACACAGCAACGAAGACCCAACACAGCCAAATAAATAAATAAGTAAATAAAGTGAGTTGATATCTGTGTCACTCCATTGGGTACATACACGCACCGCAGGTCTCACTTCTCATACTCAGTCCCACAAGATGATGTGATAAGTAGCCCCAGGCAAACAACCAAAATAAAAGTGGATGGAAACCCAACAACCATGAGAATCCTGATGTGCTTGTAGACTTCATCAGGATTGAATAACACTTTGGGACTAGTTTTTCACTCTTGTTCTGGACAGCACAAGAATAGAAAGATTTGCTAAACTCTTAAGATGCTGAGGCACCCTTGGCTGTGATAATGTGTCAGTAAGACTTGCACTGGACTGCAAATGACAAAAAAATCCAACTACATTGACTTAAACAATATGGGTTTATTTTCATATAATAAATAATATGAAATTATTTTCATATAATATATGAAAATATATTCATATATTTTATATATAATATATTCATATATTAATGAATATATTATATATTCGTATATATAATATATGGTTCATATAATAATACTGGTTCATATAATAATCAGTCCTTCAATACAGATTGCTGGTGTTGTTTCAGTGGCTCAGCAATGTCAGGGCTGGTATCTTTGTAGTCTCTTGATCTTTCCTCAAGTTCACAATGTAAGTGCTGACGTTCCAGCCATTATTTCTGCTTTCAAAACAGGAAGAAGTAGAAACCTGGAAGTGCTTACCAGTTGCATGTGTCCCTCTTTATCAAGGAAGAAAAAATTCCTCAGATTTCCCTCCAGCAGATCTCTGCTAACATCTGGGGCCAGAGGATAAAAGAAGCTGTAAAAGCGTGTACTTGACTATGTAGCCTCTTTGGTGGAGGCATCGTGGTAGAAAAGGGTGGGAAATGGCTCTTGGGTAGCCCAATCAACAGTGTCTATCACTTAACGATGGGGGGCCAAGGAAGCACCCCAGGGGGAGATAGAAGTGGCAAGTCATGTCCAGGGCCAAAGCAAAGGAAGTGAGTCACCACATAGCAATGGCTCTGAAGAGATTGAAAACAGATTGGCATCTGAGAAGAGGAAACTTTAGGAAGACTGTGGGTCTCTAACCCATTCCCTGGGAGCTTCAGGATAGTATCGTGTCTGTTTTACTCACCAACATATTACCAAGTACTTAGCATGGTGTCTGGTATATATTGATAGTAGGTGCTCAGTGATTGGTAAATTAACTAATGCATGAATGCATCATCCATGACCATGGTGAGATAAACCCAAGATAATAGTAGGAGGAACCTGGTGCTGCCTCAGTCAATTTGGGACTTATTTCAATGGAGTTGGGGCTGATTTGGCAGATTAAAATTGTTAATTTTCACAGACTGGGAGGAGGACATATCTTCTTCATTTTCCTTTCCAATGTATGTCCTGGAAAGGGGCCTGTTTAAAAAAAATCACACGGAATTGAGGAGTTTGGGACTGAGATAAGTTTCAGGGCTTCTTACCCACTGTAGGGACTGTAGGAGAATGCACTGGGGAAGAGGGGCCCTGTGTAGCTGAGCCCCATCATGTCCATGCATGCCTTTCTTGTCTTTAAAGGATATTCTGCACATTCAATTAACAAGAGACCAGAAGAGTTGGCTGGGGAAATTTCACTACTGATTAAAAATTCCATTTGTCTGTGAGCTGAGCTTGTTTTAATAATGTGACAGAAATGAATCTGAGGCTGCTAGTTCGTTGGCCCATTTAAATGAGTCATAGTGAATTGAATCTTTCCAATTTTTTCAGTCTTCTTTAGGCTGCTCAGTCATATACAATAGTATTCCCAAAGTTATAAGTACATTGTAATTGATTTTACAATTGTGAAAATTCAAAACTTGTGAATTTTTTTAAAAACAGAGAAAACGGGGGAGCTATGCAAGCTATCTCATCTCAGATTCAAGTAATTTCCAAAAATCTGAAATTTATATATAATTACTGTGTCCGTGTTCTTCTTGACTTTCTTTTCATTGTTGTAGATGACAGTTATGATCAGAGTTCTGCAAAACATGCTTATTCTGAAAGCCATTTTCAGTGAACTGAAAAAAAAACCCAACCAAAATACCTCCTACCCCTCCTTAGAAATTAAAAATAAATTAATTTGTTGGAAGCTATAAAGGGACCACAATAATAGAGCAAATAAAGAGAAGAAAATTAGATTAAGACTCTTCTTTATATGTTTTCTCAGCATAGAGAGTTCTTTTCTCAACTGAGAGACTATAAGAAAATAATAAGTAAAAACAACTACAATTAATGTTATTTCCCTAGTTAAATTATAACTTACTCCACTCACCTGTGTTTGAAATTCAGAATAAGGGACATTCAATTGTCTTCATTGTATATAATAAAATCTATAGTAAACTTTTATTCTATATCATGATTAATTTTGTTGGGGGGAACATGAAAGTTGGAATGAAAAAGAAAGGCATATGAGGAGAGCAGCAAAGGAAGACTGACCAAAAATGGAGGAAGTAGTGTTTTTGGGTAACTGTCTTAGGAGGTCACCCTAAAACTATAATTAGAGTGGAGATACAGTCCAGATTCAGTTATGTAAATTGAAGCAGCCATCCAAAGGGGATAATCAGAGGGTGAAGTGTAGTTGCTGGCATGAACTGGATACAGAAATCAGGACCTGGAGAAGAAAGTCTGTGGAATAGGTATACATGGCCACATGCCCAGATAACTGGTTAGATATTATTTCTGGGTGTGTTTGTGATAGTGTTTCTGGAAGAGATTAACATTTGAGTGGGTGACCTGAGTAAAGCAGATGGTCTCCTCCAACGTGCACAAGCATCATGTAATCTGAGGGCCTCAATAGCACAAAAAGGTGGAAGAAGGTTGAATTCACTCTCTTCCTCACTGATGAGCTGGGACATCGATCGTCACCTGCCCTTGGTACTCCTGCTTGTCAAGACTTCAGACTTGGACTGGGATCTACACCATTGATTTTCTGGCTCTCAGGCTTTTGAACTACACCATGGGCTCTCCTGCACCTCTGCCTGCAGGTGGCAGATCATGAGGCTTCTCAATCTCCATTATCACATGAGCCAACACTTTATAATAAATCTCTTTATATATTTTTGTATATTTTAAATTTTATGTAGGTATGTATGTTTTCATTCATTCATTCACTCATTCATTCATTCGTTCTGTTTCTGGAGAATCCTGACTAATATGCCAGGGATGCCTGGAAGTAGAATCAGGAAGACTAGGAAAAGGTCAACACTAAGGTTCATGGGCTGAAACTGAGCAGGGGAAAAGACGAAAGACAAGTAAGTGCACATGACCTTGGCTGGCAAGTGAATGTATGTCTGAGAAAAACTGAGATAGAGAGAGGAAAGAGGGAGGGACACAGAGACATGGAGAGAGAGAGAGGTAAAGGGGAGGGAAAAGCCCATGGGTGGAAATAGTAACACATTATCAAAAACACAGGAAAAGAGGGAAAGAGAAATACTCTATGTTTTAAAGACGATGAGAAGGAAGACAGGCTAAGAGTGTGGTTCACTAGGTTTTATGTCGTGTATTAATACATATTTCCTGCCAAACTCTGTTGTTCCCTTGAATGACAGGCTGTCCTTATCAGGACAGGTTATCACTGTCCTTTAAAACTCATATAAGCTACTTAAACACTGTTCACAGCTCTTCAACTTTTTAAAAATACTTTAACATTTAGAAGTACGATCTGAGGCTTCTACCAGAAGTCTGTGTGTATTTATTATTATTACTTTTAAACAAACTATAATAACCAGAAAAATATCACTGACAAAAGGCAAAGAAATTAATCAAAAGTTTTATCTACACATATATATTTGATATAGATATATATGTATACATATATATTTGATACCAAATATATGCATGTATGTATACACAAACACATTGCCATATAATATTTGTGCCTGATCCCTGATGAAATGCTCAGATAATAGAAGACCCACATGGCAAATTCTAGTGCGAGAAAGGTCCAAGTTTCAAAGATAATGGAAAAAGGAATGAATGAGCTGGGGAAAGAGGTTGGGTGGCAGTAATGGTAGATTTCTTATCCTTGATCAATGCACCACCCTACTTAGAGAACATTAGGAAGCTCACAGAGATGGTGAAAGACATAGTTAAATGTGTCTTTGACCACTAACCCAATGCATTTCCCCCTGCATCTTTGTGTGTGTGTGTGTGTGTGTGTGTGTGTGTGTGTGTGTGTGTGTTTGGCGGTACGCGGGCCTCTCACTGTTGTGACCTCTCCCGTTGCGGCCTCTCCCGTTGCGGAGCACAGGCTCCGGATGCACAGGCTCAGCGGCCATGGCTCACGGGCCCAGCCGCTCCGCAGCATGTGGGATCTTCCCGGACCGGGGCACGAACCCGTGTCCCCTGCATCAGCAGGCGGACTCTCAACCACTGCGCCACCAGGGAAGCCCCCCCTACATCTTGCTATTCTTCTTTTTTTTTTTTAATATTTATTTATTTGGCTTTGCTGGGTCTTAGTTGCGGCACGCGGGATCTTTAGTTGTGGCGTGCGGGATCTAGTTCCCTGACGAGGGATTGAACCTGGGCCCCCTGCACTGGGAGCGTGGAGTCTTAACTGCTGGATCACCAGGGAAGTGCCTCTTGGTATTCTTTTATCTGTCAGAATGCAAGAATTCACTGTGGCCTAAAGGGCACCAGACCCACCATCTGAAATCTGGTCCAGACTCTTCTAATCTGGGTAACTTTAGGCAAGTCACTTCTACTTCTGGATCTCAGGTTCCTCTTGAGTGAGTTGGACTAACATTTTGGTCCTCAGTCTTTTTCTGCCTCAACATACTGGATAGTTGCTGCCCAGCAAATTCAATAGTAATAGTAGTAGAGTATGTATTCGGGTTCTGCAGAGAATCAGAATGAGTAGGATAGATACATAGGAAGAGATTTATTGTGAGGGATTGGCTAATGCAATTATGGTGGCTGAGAAGTCCCATGATCTGCCACCTTCAAGCTGGAGGCCCAGGAAAGCTGATGGTATAGCTCCAGTCCAAACCTGAAGGCTTGAGAACCCAGGGGAGCCAGTGGTATAAGTCCCAGTCTGAGTCCTAAGGCCCAAGAACTGGAGGGCTGAGGGTGTAAGTCCTGGTCCAAGGCCAAAGGCGCAAAAGCCAGGAGTGCTGATGTCTAAGATCAGGAAAAGATGAATGGTCTAGCTCCAGCAGAGAGGAAATGCACCCTTTCTCCACCGTTTTGTTTTATTCAGGCTGTCAACAGATTGGTTGATGCCCACTGCTTTGGGGAGGGAAATCATTTTTACCTAGACTACAGATTCAAATGCTAATCTCTTCTGGAAATATCTTCACAGACACATGCAGAAATGTTTTATGAGCTATCTGGACATCCCTTAACCTAGTCAAGTTGACACACAAAATTAACCATCACAAGTTATATTTATTGAGTATTTACTATGTGTCAGATGCCGAGTGAAGCACTTTTCCTCGTTTCATTCTCAGCACATGATTTTGCGTTACTATTATCCCCAGTTTAGAGACAAGGAAATTGGCTTAGAAAATTTTAAAAACTCAGCAAGGTTACACAACTAGTGAATAACATATCCCTTCTTAATTCAGGCCTATCTAATATGTAGGTGTTTGTTCTTAGTTCCCTATATTATACTGCTGCATTATATAGTCATGATTCTCAAATGGGGTAGTGATAAGTTTATGCCCCCTGACTCACAGATATGTCATGATATTGGTCTCCCAGGAGATTTTTAAAAGCCCACTTGAATATCACTGAACTAGATAATCTTTAGGCTTCTTTTCATAGATAACTTTGATGACTTTGGGATTCTGCTGCTGAGAAGGAAGGAAACTTTTGTCATGCCTTGCAACAAGATTGAATCTAGTAAATTCCATTGCTTTTTGTTGTCCTCAAATAGCCTGCATGAATCTGCCACTCATCAATTCCTCTTTGTCTCCTTCAATAACTCACTGCCCTCAGAGCAGCCTCTGATCAGAAACGTCATTAAATTAGCTCTGACTTGTCTTCTGATCATACCTCTTAGATAACATATTGAAAATGCCAGTTGGGTCACTGATGGTGTTCTTCTAATTTGACTGCCTTAGGCATAATTTTGTTAATATTTCTATAACAACAAATAACCATGTCACTGATGGCTGTGATCCAATTACAACCTGTACATCAAGCAATTAGCATCTTTATAGTTGGCAAAGATAAGTTGACTGAGGGTCACTATAAATAAGAGTGGCACCCATATTTCAATTTTCTGATATCCAAAAGATGTGTCACACCTTCCATCGGGGTACTGTCTCATGAGAGCACCCCTTCTGAAAGGACTGGTAGAAAGAATACATCATCAGAATCACACTACCACCTGGGCACGTTTTCATGCATTTCATTTCCTAGCTTCGATAAGAGCCGGGGAGAGGAGAAATGGCTAAAAATAGGTGGGATCCTTGACTAAAGGAAAAGATTGGAAAAGTCCTGTGGAGAGCTGTTCCTGGAAGCTTTGCAAATTCTTTAGAGCTAAAATGTAACCCAAAGTAGAAAAAGGATGACCATCACATTTGATTTAACTGCCTGTGGAGGCACTGCCTGTTTTTGTTTTTTTTTTAAAGTATTTTCAGAACACATGGTGTAGTGCCTTACTTCTGCCTGGTGGGAAGATCCTTATTGTATGAAGGGCTGCACCAGAACCTCAGGAGTGTTTTTCACTCCTATTGGGGGTTTTCTTTTTTCTTTTCCTTATCCTTCCCCTCTTTCTTGATTCTGCTTCTGTCTGGGGTGCATGTCCCCACGCAGTACACTCTTCCACCTCAAACTTTAGGTGAAAAGAGTGGGCTGCAGAAGGGGAAGGATGAGGGGCTATGCAAACTTATCCTGTCTTTGTCACAAGAGCCTTACAAGAGCAACATTCCTACCTTCATTGGTCCAGCCACTGCCCTGCTCCACTAACTCCACTGACCACTAATATTTCATAGTTCAGAAAGGCTTGGAGTTCCATGTTTCTCACCAATACAGTTGTTTTCTAAGTAGATTGTATTCTAAAAGACAAATGAGAGAGAAAAGCCTACAGGTTTTGCCTCTACCTCACCATCTCCAATATCTCCATCACCATTTATTGAACACCACCATGTACCAAGAATTATGCCAAGTGCTTTACATGTAAAAACCCTCTCCCTTCTATCTCAGCTTTCAATCCATCACTGTAGAAGATGACCCTGGCCCCCCTTCAGCCCTTACTCCCTGGACTAGATTTTCAGGAGCCACATGGAGCACTTGTCTCCCCTGCCCAAGAACTCCCCATCTCAGCTTTTCATCCTTAGAGTTCCTGCATTGGTCCCCATTTGCATCCTGCCCTTTGTCTCCTAGTTCCCCAAGGTGTCCTCCTAATACCATCAATCTCTGAAATCTTCACTCTACTATCAGAAGTGGGGACCCTGATCCAGCTGTCAGGATACTGCTCTTGTTACTTTCCTGAATACACTTTGGCACGAGAACACACACAAGCTTGGCTCTATAGTTTAATGAGTACCAATATCTCAGGTGTATTGTAGTTCAGTCGGCTTTTACAGGTTGGCCCCAAATCCAACTCTAGTACTGTTTCTTTGTAATATGCATTTTGAATTGTATTCAGCGGATTTACAAATGAAGTTTTGAAGCATAATCTATTGATATGTTAGGGACCGTCTACATTTTGGATGCATATAGAAAAGGTTGCATTTTTGTGACTTGAAGAATTAACCTTAAAACATTACTTTTAGGAATAGCAATGTCGTTTCCTAATGAGACTTGAGTTGTGTCCTGTGACAAAACGAAATTAAGTTTTAAATGAGGTATGTGGTTTTCTACTCCAAATCGAAGCAATGGACCAAAATAATTGGCAACTGGAGAGAGCACTATTGAAAAGTATGTTCCTTTTTCAGGAAAGGAAAAGAAAGTATATGTAATTTTCATCTCTTTTGCTTCACATCTAGCTCAGCTAGTTCCTGGCATAGAGTCACATTTCAGTAAATGTTGGTGAATGCAGTTTTGAATAAATAGGTTGCTCTAATGTCTGTGTCTATGCTAGCAAGTATTCCTAACCAAATTATTTATCTTAAACTGAGTCTCTTCCCCACTCCCACCCCCCACCCCAATACTTTTCTCTGATGTTTATTTTTATAGTGTGCAATTAAAGGTTGGTGAATGGCTGTTACAAATGATGGCATATTTGTTGAAGGCCCAGACCAGGAGGAGAGCCGTCACACCCTATCTTATTCTTATGACACTATCTTTGGTTGAGGGAGTCAAGAGTTGGTTTGGAGCTTTTGTATTCAGCCTGTCACTTGGTTCATTATTTGTCTGGAGTCCTTTATGGTTGATGAAAGGAGGCAGAGTTCTAATGGGAGCTCATCGAGACAGGGTCCATCCCTGTTCACCTTCATGCCCTTTTTAAACATCTAGCTTAGAGAAGGAAGGAAATGACTACCATTTGTTAAGTATCTACTAATTCAGGCACTGTTCTGGGCAGTTTATACATATGGTCTCATTTAATTAATACAACAGTCTTATGATACAAATTTAGAGTTGAGAAAACTGAACAATACAGGCTTAAGGAATTTGCCAAAATCACATAGTTATGAAGTTCACCATTGTATACTCAGCTCCTAGCACAGTGCCTGATACATAATAAATGTTCAGTAAATAAAGACTGTTCTGCTTTGAATGTTTTTGCTCTTTTCACTGTCAAGCACTGCCTATCCAATAATTGTGCTTAATATGATAGCCACAAGAATGGTTTGAGACATTTTGGTGAATGTGCAATGGTTTTCATGTTTGACATATACATTATAACCATTCATCTTGTTATACCCACTCTTTGTAGAGAAAAATGGTGCTTTCTTTTCTTTTTCTTAATTCAAAAATATTTACCTATCAGTAAAACTGATTATGGTGTTTAAGATAAACAGGTAAGTTTCTGTCTCCAACATAAACAGCTCAAAGTTGGGACTTCTCTGGTGGCACAGTGGTTAAGAATCCGCCTGCCAATGCAGGGGACATGGGTTTGAGCCCTGGTCCAGGAAGATCCCACATGCCATGGAGCGACTATGCATTTTGAATTGCATTCAGCGGATTTACAAATGAAGTTTGAAGCATAGTCTATTGATATGTTAGAGACCGTTCGCCGCAACTACTGAGTCTGAGTTCTAGAGCCGGCGAGTCACAACTACTGAAGCCCGCAGCGCACCTAGAGTCTGTGCTCCACAACAGGAGAAGCCACTACGATGAAAAGCCTGCGCACTGCAACGAAGAGTAGCCCCCGCTCGCTGCAACTAGAGAAAGCCTGCGCAGCAACGAAGACCCAATGCAGCCAAAAGTAAATTTAATTAATTAATTTAAACAAATAAAAAGCTCAATTTTTTATGAGGGAGACATGTGAGCACAAAATGACAATATATATCATATGTATATAAAATCAATGGCAACACTGGCAGGGGTTTTTTGGGAGTCCCCAGTTTCTGCTACAGAGAGACTGAGGTAGAGAATAAGAGTCAGGGAGGTGTCTTAGAGAAAAAATATTTGAATTGAGACTCAAATGACGAATTATTGCTTATCAGCTAGATAAAAGAAAGGCATCCAAGGCAGTAGGGGCAGCAAGTACAAAGATACAAGATTTGAAAAATTCTGCAAGACATTTCATGTGGTTGGATGGTGGTTTGCATGTAAAATTATCATGGAAGGATGAGGATGAAGAAGTAATTTATTAATAAATACCATTTATTTTATACTGACTGTATGTCAATTAGATTGCTAAGAGCTTCATATAATCATCATTATTCCTGGCAACAATCTATGATTATTATTCTTATTTTGGAATAAGGATATTAAAGCTTTGGGAATTTACACTTTGGCTTAATTCCAAAGTCACACAGCTAGTGAGTGACAGAGCCGGCTCTTGAATCAGGCGAGTCTGACACCATAGCCATTGTGCTTTACCACTATGGAACACTGCCTTCCAAAGGTAAAAATTCAGGATGGAAAGAGCATAGGCTCTGCTAAGAAATTTGGATTTTGTTCTCTTCACTATGAGAAACAATAAAAATACTTTAGAACTGTTTGTTTAAAAAAACCCCACCCTCTCTTTGACAGTGGTCTTGGCAATATATTTCTGGATGTGTGTCCTTAGGCAAGGGAAAAGCAAATATAAACAAATGGGACTACATCGAACTAGAAAGCTTCTTCACAGCAAAGGAAACCATCAATAAAATGAAAAGACAACGTGCTGAATGGGAAAAGATATTTGTAAATCATATATCTGTTAAGGGGTTAATATCCAAAATATATAAATAAGTCATACAACTCAATAACAACAACAACAAAAAACCTGCACAAACAACCTGATTCAAAAATGGTCAGAGAACCTGAATAAACATTTTTTCCAAAGGAGACACACAGATGGCCAACAGTCATGTGAAAATGTGTTCAGCATCACCAGTTAATAGGGAAATGCTAATCAAAACTACAATGAGATATTGCTTCAGGCCTATTATAAAGGCAAGAAATAACAAGTGTTAGCAAAGATGTGGAGAAAAGGGAACCCTCATACACCGTTGATGGGAACATAAATTGGTGGCCACTATGGAAAACAGTGTGGCGATTCCTCAAAAAATTAAGAATAGACCTACCATATGATCCAGCTATCCCATTTCTGTGTATTTATCCAAAGAATATGAAAACATTAATTTGAAAAGATATACGCAAACCTTATGTTCACTGAAGCATTATTTACAATAGCCAATATGTGGAAGTGACCAAAGTGCCCATGAGTGGATCAATGGATAAAGAAGATATGGTATATATATACACAGTGTAATACTACTCAGTCATAAAAAGATGAAACCTTGCCATTTGCGACAACATAGATGGACCTAGAAGGTCCATTATGCTAAGTCAAATAAGTCAGAGAATTTCACTTACATGTGGAATCTAAAAAACACAACAAATAGACAAACATAACTAAACAGAAACAAAGTCACAGATACAGAGAATAAGCAGGTAGCTGCCAGAGGGGAGGGGTATGGGGGATGAGTGAAATAGGTACAAACTATGAGGGAAATTAAGAGGTACAAACTTTCAGTTACAAAATAAATGAGTCATGGGAGTGAAATGTACAGAATGGGGAGTATAGTCAATATATAGTCAATAATAATGTAATATCTTTTTATGGTGAACAGGTGGCAACTAGACTTATCATGGTGATCATTTCGTAATGTATAGAAATATCGAATCACCATGTTTTATACCGGGAACTAACATAGTGTTGTAGGTCAATTGTACTTCAAAAAACAAACAAACTTATAGAAAAAGATTTGTGGTTACCAGAGGCAGGGGGTGGGAAGAGGTGGAATTGGATGAAGGTGGTCAAAGATATAAACTTCCAGTTATATAAGATAAAAAAGTACTAGGGATGTGGTGTATAACATGATTAATATAATTAACACTGCTGTATGTTATATATGAAAGTTGTTCTCATCACAACGAAAAAATATTTTTTCTTTTTCTTTAATTTTGTATTTGTATGAGATGATGGATGTTCGTTAAACTTATTGTAATCATTTCATGATGTGTGTGTGTGTCAAATCATTATGTTATACACCTTAAACAATGCTGTATATCAATAAAACTGGAAGGAAAAAAATAAAGCTTTCTAGTTGGCTTTTTCCAGCCTGTGGAATCACAAACAAACAAAATAAATGAACAAACCAAACCAAACAAAAACAAACACACAGATGGTACAGATGAACCGGCTTGCAAGGCAGAAATAGAGACACAGATGTAGAGAACAAGCGTATGGACACCAAGGGGGGAAGCGGCGGGGGGCGGGTGTTGTTGTTGTGATGAATTGGGAGATTGGGGTTGACATGTATACACTAATATGTATAAAAGAGATAACTAATAAGAACCTGCTGTATAAAAAATAAATAAATAAAATAAAATTCAAAAACAAACAAACACACAGATACAGAGAACAGAGCAGTAGTTACCAGAAGGGACTGGGGAGGGGAGTGGGCAAAATGGGTAAAGGGCCTCAACTGTATGGTGATGGAAGGAAACTAAAGTTTTGGTGGTGAGCACGCTGTAGGGTATACAGAAGTAGAAATATAATGTTTTACACATGAAGCTTATGTAATGTTATAAACCAATGTTACCTCAATAAGAAATAAATTTAAAAATTATCTTTGTTTCATAAAAAATTACCCTATTAGGATTGGACTGTGGACATTGTGGAGGCTGGGAAACCAAGCAGGAAAACTTTTCATTCATATAGAGATATTATGGCTTGAACCAAAACAGAAGTGGGGACAGAGATAGAGGATGGATTCCATGAATTGTTGGAAGATAAAACAGGGAAAGATTTGATGATTAATACATCAAGTGAGGGAGAAGATGAGAGTAATTTCCAATCTGGTGTTGTGGATAGCTTGCACTGTCATGCCATTAACAAAAAGGATACTGGAAGAGAAATGGGTTTGAGTCAGAAGAAGGAAGAGCTATTAATGTTAATTTTAGAAAATAAAGAGTTTGACACTCATCCAAGTAGAGAAGATGACGTGGAACTAAAGCTTAAGATGTCTCAGGAGAGGCTGGGTTAGGAGTCCTTTGATTTGGGAGTGAGTAAAGTGAAGTAAGGTAAAGTGAAGCATCAGTATTTTAAGGGAATGACTAGTGGCAGAGGAATCATCTAAGAGACTGAGGAAGATCTGCCAGAGTGATGGGAAGAGGACCAGAAGAGAGAGCATGGAAGACATGATTCTAAGAGCTGTGGAAAGAGTGACAGAGGAGGAGGTAGGGACAGGAGGGTGGGCCTCTCATTCAGAGAGGATGACGAGAGATCAGCAAGAGAAGAGGGGACGCAGGGACAAGGCAAACATACACTTGTGAAAGCTGAGCACAAGGAACTGGGAAGTGGTGATTAACAGGGAGGAAAGAACAGGACTAGCTGATGAAGACCCTATGAGCCACTGGAGGAGGAAGGTGGACAAGAGAGGCATCACTTCCTCTGAGCCAGGTGGGATGGAGGTGAGTAGGCTGAGAGGCAGGTGGATTTGAAAAGCAAGGACTGGGGAAAAACTATTTGCTCACATGTAGTTTCAAGTTGAGTTACAATTTTAATGAGTCATGTGAGATCTCATCTAAGTGATGATAATAAGTATTTGACTCAAGAGCAAAATTCTCTTTCCTCACAGGAAACCAATGTGAATTAACAGGGTAAAACAGTCATCTTCTGGGAAAGTTTGAGATCCTGAGAAAATCATGTAGTGTACCTCTCACTTTCTCCTTCTCTAACATTCTTATGTAGGTGAAAAACAGGTTAAAATGAACATGGTGGGGATCCCTGAAGAGAAAAATGAGATCCATAGAAGAGTTAAAATGATAGCCCAGGGCTTCCCTGGTGGCACAGTGGTTGGGAGTCCGCCTGCCGATGCAGGGGACATGGGTTCGTGCCCCGGTCCGGGAAGATCCCACA
This sequence comes from Grampus griseus, assembly GCF_964374135.1. Lineage (NCBI taxonomy): Eukaryota > Metazoa > Chordata > Mammalia > Artiodactyla > Delphinidae > Grampus > Grampus griseus. The sequence goes on from NC_138998.1 coordinate 89,796,137, forward strand.
TGCCGCGGAGTGGCTGGGCCCGTGAGACATGGCCGCTGAGCCTGCGCGTCCGGAGCCTGTGCTCCGCAACGGGAGAGGCCACAACAGTGAGAGGCCCGCGTACCGCAAAAAAAAAAAAAAAAAAAAAAAAAAATGATAGCCTGTCAGTACTTTACATTAATAAAATGCTTGGTGGCTTTTATTTCCCACGTTCCCTACTGGCTCCACTCCTGTGCTCTTGTTTTTCTGTACACTGCCCTCTCCATCTCCTCCTCACCTTCCCTCCTTACTAGAAGGCTCATCAACCCTCTTTCTCCTCTGATACCAGGAGCACTTTTTATATTGTTCTTTGCTGCCCATCCCCATCTATCATGCCTTAGAATTGTGTGTACGTGTTTTGTTGGTGCCATTCGATGTTATGTGTCTACAGTACAGGGAATGTCTTCTACTTTGTCTTTTACCCTCCACTATCCCTTGCTATTAGCAAACACTGAAGAAATATTTATGAAGTGAATATAATGATTCCCTTTTTATAGATGACAAAACAAAGGTACTTGAGACGAAATAATAAAGCTTGCAAGTGTAGAATTTAAGACTGTTCAGAGCGAAGGTCTTCTGATTCCAGGCTCTTTTCCTAAACTCTTTGCCTCTCTAGTAACATTAAGCAAGTGCAAAGGGGGAACATAGTGCAGAAAAAGTGAAAATGTGCATTAATATAGAGGCTCAGGTGACCCAGGCAAATACCAGTTGAGTCACTTTTTACTCTCCCAGTAGCCACTTGTAATGTCATTTGCCTGTGTCATGGCCGACCTTCCCTAGTTACTCTGATGCAAGGGTCACAACCAATGTGCCCAGCTAGAGCTCAGCTGTTCTTTACGGATATCACTGATGGTCAATATAGACATAGAGTTTGCTGGTGCCTTTACCAAAACGATACTTTACTTTGTTGGCACTGTTAACCCATTGAAAACAAACCCATTTAATAGATAGCCTTGCTTTAAGCAGGTATATGATAGGGTCATCCATGCTGCCCCTATCACATATTGACATATTTTAAAAGTTATGTGCACATCTTATCTGTAAATTTGTAAATAAGGATCCAATAAAATGCATTTTTGTAATGAAAAAGTTGTAATGTATAATTACAATGAAATGAAAAAGTTGTAATGTATAATTATTACCAGACTGGCACCAGATGATGTTGTGTCTTCTTATCCTACTTCTCCCTTTGTTTCCTCTATACTCACCGTAGTTCCTTTTTCCTCATTTGAAACTGGGTTGTTCTTAGCTAACTGCCGAAGCCCTCATTTCAAATGATTAGCTGAGAATAGTTTAAAATAGTACATTTTCCTAGGATATTTGTAGTTTAACAGCATATGACTGACTATTGGTAGATTTCATTTACTAACTTAGTGGTGAGGAAAACATTTTTTTTGCAGTTAATTTACATGATATTTAGAAAAATTACATTACAGTGGCAACCACCTATTATGTCCAAAAATGAAGCACACACCCTGGATATGTAGTATATGGTTCATGCAAACAAAGGCTGTCACATAAGAATCTATGGTGGTATAGTGTTGAGATTGAGATTTAACTTAGTTCACAAATCCAGCCTCAGATTTTCCCTTTTCCTCTGTCTCAAACCTGCAGGATATGGTATTTGTCTCATTTCATGAAAATGTAAAAATAAAACCGCAATACCATAGTCACCTTTTTCCCCCTTTTCTAATTGTTTGATAGAGACGAAGTTGAAGTTGAAAGAAAACTCTCATTTTTGGAATAAATATTTTCCTGGCAATAACTTGTCCTTTCAGTGCCTTTCATTTTTTATAGCTCTAACTTTAGTAACCTTGACAGTGGGTATCTTTTTCACTCTATCCTGTTTAAACTTTTGTTAGTAGAGTCTGTCTCTAGTATCACGAATCTTATCTGCAAAGGCCACTAAGATAAGAATGCATAGAAAACTGACGTGAGGGCTACTAAATGTGTTTGTCATTCCTTTGACCCCTTTATTCTTTGCCTCCAATTATCTATGAAATGGGCGCTGGATGAGTCCTCATGAATTGCCTTTGAGAAAACAAGAAACTTGACAGAAAATGCATCACGATCGTCCAATGGGATGATATGCCTCAACTTACTGTAGACGTAAAGAAAGTTTGCAGACGGCCAACCCATAGTGAGCTAACTACCAAGGAGTTCACAGCAACCACAGAGATGTGTGAATGCTTGGAATGGCCAGGTTACATTTATTTTGTACCAAGCAAAGCAGAAAATTACTCTGTAGTCGAGTTACTTCCTCTTTTGAGGAACCAAAAGGACAGTAAATGTAGTTGAAAACAGAGAGACAGATTGTGGTCAAGCTTACAATAGGCCCAGTGAGGGGACAATATCTCTGGGTTATGACTAGTGGTTCCTCAGGAGGGATGGCTGACCTACAAAGAAGCCACTGGATGAATTTCTCTAACTTGGTTGCACTGAGGAAAAAGCTCCACTTTCCTCCACGGACAAAAGTTAGCTTGATCCATGTATTAAAGTCTGGGTAAATACAAATATTTGACGTTGCTTTTTGAAAGCTTCTTAAGGCATTTTAATGATTACTTTTCTTCAGAGCTTTAATTTGGGGAGAAATTGTTTTTTCCTCAAGATGATCAGTGGGCTTGGGGTAACTGGGCACTTTCTCTGGTTCTGCTGAGATTTCAAGAGTCTGTAGAAGCCAATGTGTTCTTCAAAGTTTCTGGTTGTATGAGTTTGTGAAGAAGTTCTATGATCTCTCTATCCTTTTCTCTATACAGAACCTCTAAACAATGTACATTGGAGCAAGAATTCTGGTTTTCCAATTCTGTCACCTTTTTCTTTAAAGCATCAATGTCTTCCTTCAGAGAGAAGATATCTTTAGTTATTGTGCACTGTTTGTCTTCACTAACATTCATTCTGGTTTCCAGTACCTCCATTTGCTTCTGATAAAAGTCAGTCCTTTCCTGGATTTTTGGTACTGGACCCACAATGTCAGTCACTTGCCTGAGGATTTCAATCTGGGCGGTTTTAATATCTCGGAGCATTACTATAACATTCATTTCTTCATCAGCGTTTACGTCATCTTGATCACAATCATAGGAAATCATAGTTGGATATCTAGTTGAATTTGGGTGCTGGTTCTTACATGTATGGTAAGCATTTTTTTTTCACGTCGTTATTGGAGTATGATTGCTTTACAATGGTGTGTTAGTTTCTGCTTTATAACAAAGTGAATCAGCTATATGTATACATATATCCCCATATCTCCTCCCTCTTGCGTCTCCCTCCCACCCTCCCTATCCCACCCCTCTAGGTGGTCACAAAGCACCCAGATGATCTCCCTGTTCTGGTAAGCATTTTTAAGACATTGTCTGATCTTGGAGAAATTTGAATTCCACATCTGCCAAGCAGCAGCATTTACCCTTTTTTGTTTGTTTGTTCGGTACGCGGGCCTCCCACTGTTGTGGCCTCTCCCGTTGCAGAGCACAGGCTACGGATGCCCAGGCTCAGTGGCCATGGCTCACGGGCCCAGCCGCTCCATGGCATGTGGAATCTTCCCAGACCGGGGCACGAACCCGTGTCCCCTGCATCGGCAGGCGGACTCTCAACCACTGTGCCACCAGGGAAGCCCCAGCATTTACCCTTTTGGTGTGAAGTTTGTACATCTTTCATAATGAAACAAGAGACAAGGTGTTGGGAAACCTGACCAAAATTAAAGAAAGAAGCAATGTCAGAATGAAACGGTCTTTCTCTTACTATTTTTCCGGTGGCATCCTAGAACGCCCTATGGAGAACATCAAGGGCAATAGTAGGCACCCTTCGATGATTAGCTTCTTACAGGGCGGTCCAACTGGAGAGCTCTGTGAAATAATGGGCAATTGCATGGAATCCCTCATAGGCTGACCTGATGCTGATGCCACAATGGCTGCTGGCTTAGAATATATTTAACCTTAGGGCAGTAATTCTCAAAATTTTTGGTCCAGGACTCTTTTTCACTCATAAAAATTGAACACCGCAGAACTGTTGTTTATGTGAGTTATACCAATCGATATTCCATACTAGAGATTAAAACTAAGAAAATCTTAAGATATTAATTTATTTAAAAAATAAACTCATAACATGTTAACGTAAATGACATATTTTTATGAAAAACTAATTATATCTTCCAAAAGAAAAAAATAGTGAAAAGGGTGGCATTGTTTACATATTTGCAAATATTTTAAATACCTGGAATACCTGGATTAATAGAAGACACCTCTATTCTCATATCTGCTTCTACATTATATCTGTTGTGATATGTTGTTTTGGTTGAAGTATATGAAGATATTATGGCCTCACAGAGATATATAAATGGAGAGGGTATTTTAATGGCCTTTTCAGATCATTGAGGTCTTTATTCTTTGCTACTCCACCAAAATTTGACAAATGATAATTGATTAGAAGGTAAGTGTAATGTGTAATCTTACAACAGAATAATACTGTTACACTAAAATTCATTGGTCTATCTTCCATTTTTAATAGATGTGTAATATCATGCATTGGTCATTTGGAAAATAATGATTCACTGAATTATGCAGATCTTTCAAATGGTAACTCATTTTATTATATAATATCAAAATATCACATTCATTAATATCACCACCAGTCTCACCAGAAAAGTCTTTGAGTATTGGCAAGAAGCCAAGCTCATGGTGGCAGATAAAATTTTCTGAAATTCTAATTTTAGCTTGAAAAGTTTGAAATTTATTAAGCGTGTTAGTTGTTTCTTTTGAAGTGACAGGCTCTCTATATCCTTTTTTTTTTTTTGCAAAAATGCTTGTCAAATACCCAAATATGAATACCATAGTTTACTGCCAGTTTTTCTTTCAAAATGATGTCCCATGAAAAAAGCAGCTACTTCAGTTTGTAACTCAAATAAATACTTTTCCTGGAGACAACCATTATATTTCTGTAAGCAGCAGAAGTGCTTCATGTGTACTTCTCATTACATCACATTTAATATTAAAAAGACATACTGAAGGTTGAGATTTAATAAAATGTAAAATTTTTACTGCTTCATCAAGGACATTCTAGAGCTAAACTGGCTTTTTCTTGTGTGCATTCTTTTTTTTTTTTCTCTCTCTCTCTGAGTGGAGGTGAAGAATACAATCACTATTGGTAGCTTAGTGCCATTGCCTTGGCTTGTGCTAAGGTATCAGTTTTACCCACCCTTGCTTTTGCAAGGCAATTTGGAAAATTAAAATGACATGATAACCATGTCTGTCAAGGTGTAGTCCCACTTTATTAAAGAAGATATTCCTTCTTGGGTCAGTGCCAGTTCCAACCCTCTTCTAAATCACTCTTTCTCATATTTATGCTTAAATGCAGGGCCAGCTTCAGCCTAGGTTTTGGTATAAACTCTGAATTTAGGCAAAAGTAATTTAAGAATTTTGGGTCATCAGTGATATTTGGGATTTTGCTTTACTGTCCTATCTTTGAATCGTTCTTTAGTAACTTTTCCAAAACTTCTAGAAACCTTTCCAAACTCTTGCTGAGAAAAAATGTTCCTATCACAGAAAGATATTTGGAGCCAGAAAAGGTAGTGTTCAAAGCTGTCCCGTTTACCTTGGCCAAGGCCATTTTATCCATCGAGCACTACAGACATGGTGCTTAGGACCTATGAAATTTCAAGGAACCAATAAAAATAAATATTTTAGAGCCAGAAAGGGAAAAAAAAAATTGGGCTCAGAATACTAAAATCTGCAAGATTGAAACAATAAATGTTTAATTAAATATCTCCAAAGTGTACAGTTATATCATCTTCATTAATTGTTAAATTAGTATTAAAATTTCATTACATTTGGAGGCAATTTGTAGATTAGGTATTCTTGCGTTACAGGAATTCCCAGTTAAATTAGAGGGATTGCTTGTAGCAAATACTCCCTTCGGGTTACTAACAGCTAAGTCTTATTGGCTGCATACCAGACATTGTTTTAAATATTAGCTTATTTAACTGTAATTCATAGAAGTCAAATAATTTTCCTTTCTGCTAAAAAACGGGCAGAGTCAAATTTCAAATCCTTACATTCTAGCTCTAGGGTCCGTGTGTTTTTCCTCCTACTGCCACACAAACAAATACGGTAAAAATATATATTTGTCAACTCAAGAGAAAGATAGACATTTCACTTTTTAGAAAAATACACTATATATTTATTTAAAAAAACTCATTTTGATTAAATTTTTAGAAATATGAAAAAACTAATTTTTTGCTTATTTATCAAAGCTATTTGAAGCAGAACTTTGTAAAGACTTTAGAAGTTAAACTATCTCTAATTCGAGTAAGTAAACATGAACATTTAGAGGCTATTCTTGCCTTATTGTAGTAAAAGTATAACAACTGTAATAAAAAAAAAGACTTAAAAATTTTCAACTAAAAATATTTATGTATACTGATTATTTTTATAAAACAAAAATTAATCTAGTAGATTTGATGCAAACATAAACCTGTCTGGTTTCTAATTACTTACCTATTAATGTTAACGAAAGGAGCCTCAGCCTGTTTGGGGCTTGTTGGGCAGTGAAAAGCTGTAGTGGGAGAATACAAGCCTGTTGATCAGGGTCAAGTCGTGAGAGTAGTCAACACGTGAATGAATAACGGGAAATGAGCTGACCCCTCCCCTCATGCTCCTGCCAGAGATGTGGAGCCATTTAGGAGTAAAATAACATGGCAGACTGGAACCTAGTTACTGACTCTTACCAAGGAAAAATGTCCTTCAAGAGGCAGGCATTTAAAGGCATGGTATTTGGAGCCAGAAAACTTAGAGTTCAAGGCCCTCTCATTTATTAACTCTGTGCTCTTAGTCAAGTTACTAACTTCTCACAAGACTGTAAAATGGGATAATGACAATATCTATTCCATAGAGTAGTTTTGAGGATTAACAGTGCTCAATCTTTGTAAACTCTTTTCCTGCTCCTCTCTGACCATCTTCTTCTTACTCTCCTTTCAAATGAAAGAGGAAATGGTGAAGAGTTTTAAACTTTAGCTCTGCTCTCCCCGTCTCTCAGTCTGCCTTTTATTCCTCTCCTTCAATAAAGAGGCCACTGTACCATCATATGACCAAGACATAAAGCATGTGCTGCTCACTGTTCAAAATCTACAAATGCAGATAAAGCATTTGGATTAGGACACCAGAATGCAGCAAACAAGGCCAAACAAAATGGCATTCTGTCTCCTAGTACAGCTATTATAGCTAGCAAAACCAGCTATGGTGTCAGACAGCTTGGTATGTAATAACCAATGGAGAGATGGCTCTAATAATAGATAATCTTATTAATGTTTAAAATGCTGGTGTTTGAGTAAGTTAACTATAAATTAATTACGGTAGAGTCTTTTTTTTTTAAGATTTATTATTTATTTATTTGGCTGCATCAGGTCTTAGTCGCAGCACGCGGGATCTTAGTTGAGGCATGTGGGATCTTTTGTTGTGATGTGCAGCCTTCTCTCTAGTTGTAGCGTGCGAGTTTTCTCTTCTCTAGTTGTGGCACGCAGGCTCTCTAGTTGAGGCACGTGAGCTCAGTAGTTGTGGCGCATGAGCTTAGTTGCCCCGTGACATGTGGGATCTTAGTTCCCTGACCAGGGATCGAATCCACATCCCCTGCATTGGAAGGTGGATTCTTTACCACTGGACCACGAGGGAAGGCCCTATGGTAGAGTCTTTATTAAATTAAATTAATTAATTAATTAACTTTTGGCTGCGTTGGGTCTTCGTTGCTGTGTGCAGGCTTTCTCTAGTTGCGGTGAGAGGACGCTACTCTTCGTTGCAGTGCGTGAGCTTCTCATTGTGGTGGCTTCTCTTGTTGTGGAGCACGGGCTCTAGGCACACTGGCTTCAGTAGTTATGGCACGTGGGCTCAGTAGTTGTGGCTCGTGGGTTCTAGAGTGCAGGCTCAGTAGTTGTGACACATGGGCTTAGTTGCTCCGTAGCATGTGCTATCTTCCCAGACCAGGGCTCAAACCCGTGTCCTCTGCATTGATAGGCAGACTTTAACCACTGTGCCACCAGGGAAGTCTCTCTGGTAGAGTCTTGATTATCTACATAAAATCACCCCAATTTACATCTTTTTTTTTTTTTTTTTTTTTTTGCGGTACGCGGGCCTCTCACTGCTGTGGCCTCTCCCGTTGCAGAGCACAGACTCCGGACGCGCAGGCTCAGCGAACATGGCTCACGGACCCAGCCGCTCCGCGGCATGTGGGATCTTCCCGGACCAGGGCACGAACCCGCGTCCCCTGCATCGGCAGGCGGACTCTCAACCACTGCGCCACCAGGGAAGCCCTACGTCTTTTTTAATATGCTTTTTCAAGTTGGGAGAGAATGGGGTAGAATTATAGTTATCCTGCTAGCATTTGGGCATTATTTGTACCCTTTATGTTACACCTACAGTCATCTACTATTACTCGTGTACCCTTAGTGCTTGTGACCATGAAAAATTATTGCAAGCCTTTTTCTTCCCTCACAAAATTTGAGGACCAGGTTTACCAGAACTTGGGCCCCCCCACCTGAATATCACTTGTTACATGCAGAGTGAGATAAAAGACTGAGAAAACAGGAACCATGAAGGTCTTTCTGATTTGACCAGGGTGTCTGACCCATTGGGATAAGAATGTATTAATGAGAGAGCTCAAACCCAATGTTACACAAAGTAACAAAACTGTTTTCTTCTTCCTTTCTTTCTTTCTAGCCATGAGGAGTAGAAGAGAATGAGAGTGAAATCAGAGCTGTTGTGCTAGATCACGACAGGGATGGAGCAGAAAGCAAAGGTATGGTGTTTATGAGATAGGCAGAGCCTGACGCAGTGATGCAACACTGTCAGCTTCATGAAGGGTAAAACTGAGTGACATTGATAAAGCAAACTGGTTAGAGTAACACATGAGGTGACGGGGCCACTTCCATTCTGTGGTGTCAATAAATGTTTATGATAACACTTTAAAATCAAATGAGGACTTCCCTGGTGGCACAGTGGTTAAGAATCTGCCTGCCAATGCAGGGGACATGGGTTTGAGCCCTGGTCCGGGAAGATCCCACATGCCGCGGAGCAACTAAGCCCATGTGCCACAACTACTGAGCCTGCGCTCTAGAGCCCGCAAGCCACAACTAATGAGCTGGTGTGCCACAACTACTGAAGCCCTCACTCCTAGAGCCTGTGGTCTGCAACAAGAGAAGCCACTGCAATGAGAAGCCCATGCACCACAATGAAGAGTAACCCACGCTCACTGCACCTAGAGAAAGTCCGCGCACAGCGACGAAGACCCAACGCAGCCAAAAATAAATAAATAAATAAATTTATGTTTAAAAAGTCATATGAAACCAATGCCAAAAGAATATGATGTCATTAGAGAAATGCAAATCAAAACTACAATGAGGTATCACCTCACACCAGTCAGAATGGCCATCACCAAAAAAATCTATAAACAATAAATGCTGGATAAGATGGAGAAAAGGGAACCCTCTTGCACTATTGGTGGGAATGTAAATTGATACAGCCACTATGGCAAACAATATGGAGGTTCCTCAAAAAACTAAAATTAGAACTACCATACGACCCAACAATCCCACTACGGGCATATACCCTGAGAAAACCATAATTCAAAAAGAGTCGTGTACCACAATGTTCATTGCAGCTCTATTTACAATAGCCAGGACATGAAAGCAACCTAAATGTCCATAGACAGATGAATGGATAAAGAAGATGTGGCACATATATACAATGGAATATTACTCAGCCATAAAAAGAAATGAAATTGAGTTATTTGTAGTGAGGTGGTTGGACCTAGAGTCTGTCATACAGAGTGAAGTAAGTCAGAAAGAGAAAAACAAATACCGTATGCTAACACATATATATGGAATCTAAAAAAAAATAAAATGGCTCTGAAGAACCTAGGGACAGGACAGGAATAAAGATGCAGATGTAGAGAATGGACTTGAGGACATGGGGAGGGGGAAGGGTAAGCTGGGAGGAAGTGAGAGAGTGGCATGGACTTATATATACTACCAAATGTAAAATAGATAGCTAGTGAGAAGCAGGTGCATAGCACAGGGAGATCAGCTCGGTGCTTTGTGACCACCTAGAGGGGTGGGATAGGGAGGGTGGGAGGGAGACCCAAGAGGGAGGAGATATGGGGATATATGTATATGTATAGCTGATTCACTTTGTTATAAAGCAGAAACTAACACACCATTGTAAAGCAATCATACTCCAATAAAGATGTTAAAAACAATAAAAACTCACAGAAAAATGAATAACAACAACAAAAGAGAATATGATGAACACCTCTAAGGAAATGATGGAATGATAATTTTGATAATTGGTAATGATAATTTAACGTTTCACTGTAACTAAAATTGTGTGGTCTGTTTCTGGAATGCCCTCCATATATATATATATATATATATATATATATATATATATATATATATATATATATATATAATATTTTATTTATTTAATTTTGGCTGCATTGGGTCTTCATTGCTGCATGGCTTTCTCTAGTTGCGGCGAGCAGGGGCTACTCTTTGTTGTGGTGCGTGGGCTTCTCATTGTGGTGGTTTATCTTGTTGCGGAGCACAGGCTCTAGGCGTGCGGGCTTCAGTAGTTATGGCACGCGGGCTCAGTAGTTGTGGCACATGGGCTTAGTTGCTCTGTGGCATGTGGTATCTTCCTGGACCAGGGCTCAAACCCGTGTCCCATGCATTGGCAGGCGGACTCTTAAGCACTGCACCACCAGGGAAGCCCCCTTTGTTTTTTTTTTAATTAATTAATTTACTTTTGGCTGCATTGGGTCATCGTTGCTGTGCGGCTTTCTCTAGTTGCGGCGAGCGGGGGCTAGTCTTCGTTGTGGTGTGCAGGCTTCTTATTGCTGTGGCTTCTCTTGTTGCAGAGCACGGGCTCTAGGTGCTTGGGCTTCAGTAGTTGTGGCTCACGGGACCCTCCATATATTTATTCTGCAGTCAAACTTCTACCCATCTTTTAGGAGACATCCTGATAATACTTTCCTTGTCCTGTCCTGTTCTGATTCTCCCTGTGATCTTACCAGTGCTACCGACCTGTTCTGTGTCCCTACCCAGTAACACTCAGCATAGTGTATCATTATTGTTGGTGTGCCTATGTCCTCTCTAGATTGAGAGCTCCTTGAGGGGAGACACTTGCTTTTCAACTCTGTGTCTCCAGTGTCACAAAGCCTAACATATAGTTGGTGCTCAGTATATCTTTATTCAATGAATGAATGAATTCATGCACTTGTGAATGATTGTCAAGGTATCCAATGGGTCCCTCCTGCGCCTATTTCTATGAGTGGCTAGGGAACATATTGCTTGCTTCATAAAGGTAATCTATGATAACTTTTTTTAGTTCCTGAGGGATCATTTAGCATTTTGGGATAGGGATTTAATAATTTCTTCCCTGAAGACCTGAAACAGTTAAGTAGCATAAGAGGTAAACTGAGATCAGGCAGATGGAGGTAATTATGAACCTGGAAACAGCTAAGGGGTGGATAAGAGAGAGCCTGGTAAATGATGGTAACAGCAGTGGTGTTAATGGCACTGATCCTACAGGTGACTAAGGTACCCAGCATACTGCCCCTCTGCAACATATGAAGTTTTTTAGGCCTCCAGGGAACTGCAGGTAATCAGCATATTCTCCAAGTCTCTGTGGAAATGCCTGCGAATGCATTTGTCATGAACTTGGGTACACAGGCTCTTATCTCTTTATTCATATCATCTTATATTCTGAACTCCAGATTTACAATGAACTCTCTCCAGCTTATCTAGACGTACTCTTCACCATTTAGTTCCAGAACCCTGGGGACACATTAGTATTTTATGTAATGTCTCCACCCCGTCATCTTCCTCCAGTTCTTTCTGTTATGCTTGGCTCTCCCTGGTAATGTATCATATTAGGTTGCTCGGTTTCTGTAATTCTTAAGTTCACCTCTTGGTTTCCCTTCTCAGATATTACCTTTAAACTTCTGCTCCCTTTAAAAAGATTGACACTCTTTTTACAGTGCTTTATAAGCCCTGATGTGCACAATTGATGTAGCCATTAAAATAAATGGCTCGAAAAAGGAAGAGAAAGCGAAAGTGTTTTTGCTTAACCATTCACCTTCCTTTAAGGGAACCAGTGAATAAATCCAGTGAGTTAGTTTTTAAGCACCTCTGTTTTACTGAATTTATATCATTTAGCAGAACTTTCTGAGAATCATTATATGATGAGTGCTGCCCAGTGTTAACTTTCTGTCTTGTTCCTGAATTGCTTTGTACTTCATTTAGGGAACCCTGAAAATTAAAAGGTATGGAATACATAGTGATCACATAGGAAACAGGGATTTAAAATGTAAACAAATACAGAAATCATAAAGTGTAAAACCTGGAGCATGTTAATTTTCTCACTTCTAATTATGAATACTGTACAGTTGTAGTCTTGTCTTATTTGGGTCTGTTAATATATTAGTAGAGCCTTATTTAAGAAAACTTCTGTTCTAGTGTTTGGCTTTTCACTTGTAATGATGCTTTATAGTACTTTGGATCACAATATCCAAGGAGCTATCTTCTTTAAAGTTTTAAAGATTATAATGTGAAAGATTGCACTGGCTTTCCTTCATAGTACTCACCTTGAAAGACATCTGTTTTTATGGCATTTTATGTTTCTGAGGGAATTTGCGACAATGTCTCTGTGAAGTAAATGTGTATTTATCCCTTGGTTTTAGTTTTCCTTCTGTTATTAGTCTGTTCTCTGCCTATCTTGGGCCTATTACTTCCTATTCTGTTTCATAAGAATGAAACAATAAGAACAGCATAATGCCACGTGCTGTTACTAAAGGAGTGTCAAAAGGGTTAACATGAAAAATTTTATTACATCTAATTTTTAACTTTATATAATATCTCTTATTTAAGAACTGTAACTATTATTATTATGCACTATTTCTGCAGTGTTTTTCCTTCAGGAGTTTGATTTTTAGAATCATTTCCTCTCTCTGTTTAAAGATACCTTCCTTCTTCCTCCTGTATGGGTTTGGATTACAAAGATCTTATTTAACTTTCCAAATGTATTATTTCTCCTTACATACTCTAATTACACACAAAATGGAAAATGCTGGAAGCCAATCATAGAACTGAAGGTTTTTTCTCCTCCTTCTTTACCTAGGCTTTGACAACTATGGTCTAAGGGAAAAAGTATTTAGTCATTGTTTTAAATATTTATTGAAGGTTCCCTCTACCTGCCACCCCTCCCCACCAAGAAATGTGTATTGCTGCTGCAACTGCTTCTGTATGACAAAAGCCAACTAGAGTATAAAAGGTATATAGGAATGCTTAAGTATAAGATTGAAAATTTGTTTTTCTGGGCCATTTCTTTCAGGAAATTTGAGGTCTCTTTCTGGTGGTCTGAATGTAATGTAAGTATCAAATGACAGAAGCTAAGGGTGATAAAGCAGTTCTATTAGACACATATTTCAATAATTTTCAGCTTCAGTCTTTGGCACTAATGGCTATGATTCTCACTGTAACTTGTAAGAATTAATTACCATTCATTCTATTTATGTCCCCAAGTTTCTCCTCCATGATGTAGTATAAAATGATAGCAAGCTGGTTGAAGCTCCTGGGCAATTTACATATTAGAATAGGTAAAAAATCTGTATCATAACCTCCACTGGGCTTCACATTTAAGTTTTTCAATGGCACTTCAAAAGAAAAGAGATGTTTCTGGAAATCACATGCTTTGTTGTTAGAAAGTAGAGCTGGAATCAAATGGATGCCCAGGCTCACTGTTATGATTGAGAAAGTGACATAACTGCTTAAAACCTAGTAAAACAAAAGATCTTAACTTTTTTTTGTATTCCTTTAATAATCCTATGAAAGCTTTGCACGCTTCCTTAGGAAACAGCATATACATACAATTTTGCATATAATTTTAGGTGATTCACAGACCTCTGTCCTCTCCCCTGCCCCCTCAGGCATTTATGGACATAAATAGTACCATAAATAGTACCTCAGGTTAAAATTCCTGACTGTAAGAGAGGGATTATTCTGGCTCCAATACCTGTTTGTGGGTGTTTTGCTTCTAAGGGGTCTGGGAGCTTCGAGGTAGTTTGGTTCCAGAGCTTAGACCGACTATGTGAAGTGCTGAGAGTGAAGGCCATTAATTATTAGGGATCAAAGGAGGGAGAGGCCAGTGGAATGCAGTGACATGGGAGGTTTCAGGATGAACCTTTAAGAATGAGCGAGATCTGGGTAGATGAAAGTTAGAAGGGTCTTCCAGGTTGTATGAACCATGAAATCAGGGTCTCTGTCTGGTTTGTTCTTCACTATGCCTAGCATGGTGCCTCCTATATGCCCCTAGGCTTTCAATAAATATTTACATAGTGCTTTGTGACTCACTTCTACTGAAGAGCGTGAGTCAAGAGAAATGGCATTAACTCAGGGGTGGAGTTCTGTAACCGACCCTCCTGAGACAGCCCCGAAAAAGGATCCTCCTGCCAGCTATCATTTGAGCCAATAGAATGAGACCAAGTTTGGTTCAAAAGCAAAAGAAGCAAAAGAAAGCTTTATTCTTTCATCAAAGAATGGAGGGCTTCCCTGGTGGCACAGTGGTTGAGAGTCCACCTGCCGATGCAGGGGACACGGGTTCATGCCCCAGTCCGAGAAGATCCCACATGCCGCGGAGCGGCTGGGCCCGTAAGCCATGGCCACTGAACCTGCGCGTCCGGAGCCTGTGCTGCTCCGCAGCGGGAGAGGCCACAACGGTGAGAGGCCCGCGTACCGGAAAAAAAAAAAAAAAAAGAAAAGAATGGGGAAGTGTGAGCTAGTGCTCTAGAGTACACGCCCCCTCTCCCCCCAACCACGGAAAGGCCGGGGGCGGGGCTGCTTTCTAGGGATCTTGTCAGCGGGAGCGGAGGAGGGAACCGAATTCTCTCTCGGGCTGGCACGCTCCCGCTGCAGATCTCACGCAGGGCCCGCGCAGTGTCTCTGCGCACGGCCCACCGCCGCCATCTTGAATTGCAGTGTCCTGTGCAGTGCTTCTGCACACGGTCCGCTGAGGCGTCTGGCGCAGCCATTTTGCCTGAGGAACTTTGATCCGGAAACTCTGGGTGCAGGGCCTTTGCGTGCACCACCCTATGAGCAAGTGAAACTAGACAAAGCACAAAGGAAAAGAAAAAGGTTAGACTTTATTTTACTACGCAGATTGTATTTTTATTCCGCAGGAATTGTTAATGAGCTTTGCTGGTGACAAATCTCTCCTCCGTCTTTTGTCCTGCTCCTTATTCTTGAGGGGAGCTGAGGGGTGAAGGTCCATTTGATTTTGGTTGTCGGTCGTCATAACCCTGGGTGGAGGAATAGAACTTCTTTCTCCCAGCTGCCTTTAGATATGTTTGGCTGTCTTCAGGCTTTAGCCCAACTGTTCATATCCCCGAGCACCACCATTTGTCTAACCTTTTGGAGACAAAGGACAGCAGACAATTTAAGATACATGGCCCAAATATTAGCAAGAGAATAATGGTCATATATCAAATTTGTCATAAAAATGCAAGTGTCGGGCTTCCCTGGTGGCGCAGTGGTTGAGAGTCCACCTGCCGATGCAGGGGACACGGGTTCGTGCCCCGGTCCGGGAAGATCCCACGTGCCGCGGAGCGGCTGGGCCCGTCAGCCATGGCCGCTGAGCCTGCGCGTCCGGAGCCTGTGCTCCGCAACGGGAGAGGCCACAACAGTGAGAGGCCCGCGTACAGCAAACGAAAAAAAAAAAAAAATGCAAGTGTCTACGTGTTTCGCCTGTAGGCAAAAGTGTACCCTGATTTTGAGGCTCACTGCCGTGGCTCAAATATATCCCTGGTCACACTTTCGTTGTTTTTCAGAAGAGAAAGCTTCAGGTCAGAGAAAGATGAATGGCATCTACACACTGGAGGAGGGTTTCCTTCTCCAGGTGTAGATCTTTTAGGTCTTTAGCTAAATTTTCCCCAGAGAGGACGGCGAAATTTTTGAACACTTGGGGCAGGCCTGTCCAGCAGAATTGTTTTCGTTGTGTGTTTGGGTCCTGCCACTCAAAAGCAAACATTTCTTGTGACTCTGGGGCTGATGGAATACAGGAGAAAACATGTTTTAAATCTAATACAGAATACCAGGTCCTAGTGGATAGTAGAGTAGCCAGCAGAGTGTAAGATTAGGGACGACTAGTTGTATATCCCAGGTGGCTTCACTGACTGCCCTGAGGTCCTGTACCATCCGGCATTCCCCACTGGGTTTCTTTACAGGGAGAAAGGGGTATTACAGGCTTATTGGCATGGTCTAATAAGGCCTGGGTCGATTAGACCCTGTATAACGGGGGCAGTGCCCAATAAGGCCTCCTGATAGAGAGGACACTATTTTCTATTGGTCCATATTTGTACTACCATGGGACTGGCTCCTGCAGCTATTCCCACCCATCCCTGGGCCCAGACTTCAGGATTTACTCCCAGAAGGTGGACTTGCTCTGTCCCAGGAGGTTTGTCCTCAACCATTAACATTATCATCTTGTGCCCTTGTCTAAGGGGATGCCAGTCTCCAGTTTGTCTCCCATTAGGTGACCCCCAATTTATGTAAGATATCTCTTCCTCGCAGGGGTGTAGGGCATTCGGGAACATACAGGAAGGAATAGGTAAAAGTATGTTCATCCAACTTGCATTCTAATGGCTCTAATACCCCCATAATTTTACAACCCTTGTGACAGAGTTTGCCTGGATCTGGTGTTCAGAACCAAATAAGTGGCACTGGTGTCAACTGAGAATTCGACAGGCTTTCCCCCATGTCCAATGTCAGCCGGGGCTCTTGGGGGTCATTTGAAGCGCCAGCTTAGAACCCCATGGCCCCATCATCATTTATTTGGACCATCTGCGTTTGAGGGTAGTGGCCAGGATCTTCCATTTCCATCCCCCTTTGGGGGCGGCGAGGGCATTCTCCTTTTCAGCGTCCCTCTGGTTTACATATGGTGCAATGATTGGGTCCCAGTTTCCTTGGCTTCCTCAGCCTTCCTGAGGGGGCTGGGGCTCACTCATTATTAGAGTGGTTAGTTCAGAGTCCCATGCTGACTGGTTGACACTGGAGGGCAACAGCCAGTAGGTGGGCTTGCCTCTGGGCTTATTTATCCTCTGACTTTTCCTCCTCTGTATCTTGGTTATTAAACACCCAGTAGGCAACCTTGACCAGGCGAGAGGTAGGGGTGTATCTGGTTCTATTTCCAGTTTCTGAAGTTTACACCTAATGTCGGGGGCACTTCGGCAAATGAGATGTAACCTCAGGATTGCATTCCCTTCCAGTGACTCAGGAGCTGTGGTAGTAGATTTAGAGGCATTCCCTGAGGTGCTCTAGGAATCCTGGAGGGTCTTCCGTTGGCTCCTGATTGATTTCCTTTATCTTATTCCAACTGACAGGTTTCTTTCCTGCTGCCTGGATTCCCTTTAGGATTTTATTTTTATAATGGGTCAGCCTCTGTCTTCACCTCCTTCTCCATTGTCTGGGTGGTCCCAGTTGGGTTTGTTATCTGGGATCACTTTCCCTGGTCTGAAAATAGCATGACCTGCATTGTTTCTGTTCTCTTTGTCTGGTCTTTTCTTCCCCTGTTAGGAGTACATTGAGGAGGCCCTGGGTGTTAGCCCAGGTAGGTTCATGGGTCTGAAAGATTCTCCTAATCAGATTCAGGAACTCCTCTGGATCTTCCCTCAGCCCCTTACTATGATTATTCCAGTTATACAGGTCAGAAGTGGTAAATTGTTGTATACCTGGCTGAACACTCCTCCTCCTTCTCCTGCCTCAAAGGGAGTACTTTTCCTGGTGGGCTGTTGGACTGTGGCTGGTAATGAGTCGTGCTTAGTGTAGACGGCTCTTCGGGCCTGTGGCCCAAATCAGGGTATATTATCTCAGTGGAGGAGAGCTACATCCGTTGTTTTTTTTTTTTTTTTTTTTTTGCGGTAGGCGGGCCTCTCACTGCTGTGGCCTCTCCCATTGCGGAGCACAGGCTCTGGACGCGCAGGCTCAGCAGCCATGGCTCACGGGCCTAGCCGCTCCGCGGCATGTGGGATCTTCCCAGACCCGGGCACGAACCCGTGTCCCCTGCATCGGCAGGCGGACTCTCAACCACTGTGCCACCAGGGAAGCCCGAGCCACATCCCTTTTGAAGGCCTTTGTTCTGATAGAAAGCTATAAAAAACTGGACATAGGGAATTTTATCGAATTTATTTTGTCTCTGGCATAGCAGGTCCAATTTTAAAATGGTGTTGTAATTTAGAGACCCATCAATGGGCCAACTTCCCCCATCTCTCAGCCAGATTGGGGCCAGGCTGTCCAACTACCGAAGAGGGTGGTTGGAGTGATTTGTTGGCATGCAAATGCCACAAGATTTGACCCTAATAAGATTTTTGGTTCAGGAAATTTGGAACCAGCACCAAAATGTTAATGGATTTCATAAAAGACCAAAATAGGAGGCATCCAAATAGCATGGACTCTGCTGTAACTGGGGGTCTCCCTTGAACTTGTAAGAGCCTGTGCTTGGGATAGTGAGTCCCTCCTCAGTTGGAATATCCCACGGCAGGTTAGATGGGACTGCCTCTGGGCCGGAGCAACTTAGCCACATTAGTTCCTGACCAGCGTGGTCCATTAGGGAGTGGCACAGCTGTCTGAGGAGGGGGTCTTCTCTTTCCTCCTTTCGGCCGAAGAGGAGGAGTTTTCAAACTTCTCGCCAGGTGAGAGTTAAAACATGAGGGATTTCCATGGGATACTCCCCAGATTGCTGGGGAGGAGAGCCTGTGGAACCTCAGTTGATAAAGAATCACCCAAGGTTCATCTCACAAGCAGTGGGGGAGGAGAGGTCTGGCAGTGGGTGTTTCCTGTACTTGCCAGCAGCTCACAGGGCTTCCTGATAATGGGGTTCCTGGTCTTGTGAGCAGCTCACAGAGCTCCCCTGCACTTCAGAGAAGCTAGAGCTGACTGGAAGAGGTCAACCAGCTGCATACCTACCTTTGGACCCTTTCACACTCAGGCGTCCCTGGTGCTTTCCCCTGAACTTGGATCAAGTGTCCTTCTTCCGTTTTGTCATGTAGTCCTTATTACTTGGCCCTTTACCCAATCTTGCCTATAGGCCCTTGGGGCTGGCCACTTTCTTTTACCAAACCTAAAGTGACTATCAAGAATGCTACTGTTGACCCCTGGAGGTTGGCGAGGAGAGCATAAAGCCCTGGTGCAGCTGCTACTACTGCCTTGTAGAGGGGTCAAGAGGATAGCACTACTGGTGAGCCAGAGGGCAAGTCTGCCATCCCTCCCTCTTGTCCACAGGTCCCCACTGTTCCCAGGCATCCGGTACCGCAGGAAGGCCATCCAGAGGCAATGGACAGTGAGTTTCAGTCTTTGATCCCCAACAGTGCCACAGTATGATTCACTCAAGGGGGCACAGTCCAGATATCTCTGGGGGCCAGGCTATGTGGACACCATACCTGGGTATTGGGTTGCTGGGCAGAGTTGCTCTGAATTTGGCTGAAGGCTGCTGCCTTTCTGCCCTGTCAGAGTTACTCAAAAATCAGAGTCAATCGTTCTCACACAAAACTCCCAAAGCCCCCGCTGTCCTCCCACTGAAGCCAGGATGAGCCCAGAGCCTAGTGAATAGGTACAAGCAAAAAGGCCACCGTCTGTCTCTTTGTGGCAGACAAAATTTTGTTACCACCCTTTCGAGTTGGGTGCCAACAAAGGTCCTCCTGCCCAGTGTCATTTGAGCCAATAGAACAAGACCAACTTTGGTTCAGAAGCAAAGGAAAGCTTTATTCTTTGATAAAAAGATGGGAGGGGCGTCCCATCCCGAACGTAGGGTTCGTGTCCCGGTCCGGGAAGATCCCACATGCCGCGGAGCGGCTGGGCCCGTGAGCCATGGCCGCTGAGCCTGCGCGTCCGGAGCCTGTGCTCCGCAACGGGAGAGGCCACAGCAGTGAGAGGCCCGCGTACCACACACACACACACAAAAGATGGAGAGGTGTGAGCTTATGTTCTGGAGCCTACCCTTTCCCTGAAAGGCCGTAGGTGGGGCTGCTTTACAGGATTCTTGTCAGTGGGGAGGGGAGGTGGAGTTCTTGCAGGTCAGTTGCAGCTGTGCCGCTCCCTGCTCTCCACATAGCAGCGCTGGGTGCATGCAGCATCTCTGCACATGGCCCACTAAGCTGCAGTGTCGGGTGTAGCCATTTCGTGCTAGGGATTCTGGTCTGAAGTGCTGGGTGCAAGGCCTCTGAATGTGGCACCCTATGAACAGGTGAAACTAGACTAGGCACAAAGGAAAAAGAATGGTTAGAGTTTATTACCCAGATTCTATTTTTATTCCCTGGGAAAGTTCTGCCTGTGCCTGTGATACAAAGTGACTGAGATAAATGTTGGTGGCTGGTCTAGATATCTCTGGTGATGAGTTGGAAGTACGGAAGTGTTTTATAACAGTTCTTGGGAGGTCAAAGCTGCAAAATTAAATGTCTTAATTTTATTGCTAAGGAACCAAGAATCAGCACATGTGACGTATCCAGTATTTTATGATAAATAAATTCTGATAGTCCTTAGGACTAGAACTTGTAGTGGTGATTCCAAATCTGAAACCTAATTCCTAGACCTGAATCCCCCATAGCAGTGGAGGAGCGTCTGTATTTATCGGCGTCTCTAGTGTACAGTTTTCACCTGAGCACTGCACCTAATTTCCCAGAGTGAGGAGGAAAGAAGGAAAGGCTCTGTGGGACAACTGAGTCGTTTTTCATTTTGACTTTCCCTCTTCTTTCAGTACCGTTTTGAAAGGAGGTGTTATCATCAAACACAGAACCTGCTTCGTTCACAACCGCACCCCTTTTCTGGCCTCCTCTTCCCCCCGTACTCATGTGGGCTCTCTACCTGCTGAGTCATCGCGGCATGGCGGTGAGTCCGTTTGTGGCTTTCCTTTATTCCAAAATGTAAATTAAGCACTAGCTATTATTTAATTGAATCCTGAGTCACCAGTGGGCATTTTTGTTTTCCTTTCTGTATAATTTCCATATCTATACATATATTAATGTCGAAAAAATTAATCAGTATATCTAAGAAAGAAATGGAAAACGTTCTCTGAGTCAAATTGAGGACTATAACCTGGAAACAGCATCTCAGAATGCTCCCAGAACTGTTCCGCCCATTAGAAGTCAAGGCAGAGTTATGTAAGTTTTTTGAGACAGAGGGCTGTACAATAAATGACATTGACAGTTTACACAAGCCAGATCTAAGCCTCATTGTGGCCCCTTACCAGATCAGGAAGGGATATTATCTTTTAAGGAGTTGTCTTGTTGATGCTTGGAGAATGTCGCTCCTTATGGTTTGGCAGGCATTTCTGCCCATGGCGGAGGTTCGGTTGATGCAGAATGCAGGTACACAGTGCACAGTAGGAGGAAGAGAGGAGGCCAAAGGGAAGAAAAAGTTTGTTATGTTTAAATTTTTCTTGTCTTGCCGTGAACTATGAATTTTATTTCACATTAGTCTGTCTTACACATACAACACAAGTGCCAGTGAAATTTCCCCGTTTTAAATCCTTGACTTTACCCGCAACAGCACTATGTCTTTTCACTTCTTCCTTCCTCACTGTTATGAAGAAAATGATCATGAACTGAAGTGCTTGAGGTCCAACATGTCCATAATGAAGAGAGTGGACTGTATCACAGTCCAGCCACATGGCATGTATCTCTGTGTGTGTGTGTGCGCGCGCACGTGTATGTGCACATGTGTGCATGCCCGAACATGTGAGTGTGGTGATGGTGATACCTCCTTTCTCAGACTTCGTGGTTCCACAAAGAGGGACAAGAATCAGAATGTTGCTCCTGCCCTGCCTCCACCTCCTCAGAGGAGGATTGCCTTTGCTTAATGCTGAGTTTGTGATAAGGAGCTGGGAATGCATACCTCATTTCTTTCCTCCTTTCCTTTGTCTTGGGATTTGCTTGCCAGCTGAGAACTCTTCATTCTGCCCTCCATGTCACCAGCTGGACAGGGGCTGACTCTGCTCCCCTCCCCTCTCCCTGCCCAGCTCTGAGAGATAGTCCAATTCTGAGGTTGAGTATTAGGAAGACTATGGTCGCCATACGTCCATGCCACATCTATCATAAGGGTGATTTTTTTTTTTTCTCTGAATAGCTGTACTCTTCTGCCTATTTCAGCTATAGAAACTGGGAGAGGAAAAACAGCATAATTTGCTCACCTTCTCATACACCCAACAAAATAGGCTCATTTTTAGTCATTAGAGATTTGGATGACATTACTCAGCCGCTTGTTTTGGAGAAGCTCAGAGTAAAACCTGTTGAAAGTGGACTGTATTTGGTGAGAAGCCTGTGAATTTGAAATTCTGATTTTAGGTGCAAGGTTTATAATTTAGATATGACTGAACCTCTTTGTTTTTTCTTGCTACCACAAATATGAGAAAAACCATACTGACCTGATTTTTTAAGAGAGCATTGTGAGTAGTAACCTGAAATTACCAGGTATAGGTACTTCAATCCGTTTCTTAAAATTTTCTCTGCCCCTGTTTCCTTATCTGTGATATAGGAATAATAGTAATTCACAAAATTGTAGAGAGGATTAAATTAAATGAAAAAAATGTATATGAGAAACCTGGCCCATCATAGGCAGTACCTGGTCCATCATAGGCATTCGATAAATATTTAATAAACACCTATGATGTGGTAGGTGCTGTGTCATAAAAAACTGTTCTTTATGAATCAGTGAACTCAATGACCCACCATTTTGCTGTCCAAGATAGAACCATTTACAAAGAGGGAATGAGAAATCAGTCTGTTACTGGCGACCTCATATTTTTCCCTTCTGTCTATTCCCTAAATGTATCTTTTTATTTTTAATTCAACCAATGCCATTTTGATCCTGTAAAATCTAGTTCTCGATGTTTCTAATCAATGGACTTTCCTTTAAAAATTGTTCATATTGCCTTAAGAAAGAGAGAAATCCAGAAGTCTGCTGCCAAGTCGGTCTCTTGGTGGCATCCAGACTGACCCCAGGGCAGGGGGGACAGGGTGGGAAAGCTGGAGGTTGGCTTGCCTCATGTTGCCAGACTAGTCTAAACTGAGTTTGAGGCATAAAATGAGAGGTAGCAATGTTTCAAGACAACCTCAAAATTTTCTTTCCTATCTGTCTGGAAGATAAAACAAGTTTCACCAAACTTGTTTAGTTTTTTGATATTCCTGTGGAGCAACCAGAATTTCTGTTTGTAAGTGCTCATGAGCCGTAGGCTTTGGGGGTAGAAGGTGGGAGTTGGAGTTGGTTCCCTGACTCTTTATCGTCCTTCCTGCTTCACAATGGCTCTGTCAAGTTGGTTCTTCCTGGGAATGTGCTGAAGAAGAGGGAAGGCTACCACATAAAGTCAATCCACAAATTTACCATCTCTCACAGGCCTGTCTCCCTCCCAGAACTGGTAGATCCCAGTAATCTCCTACAAGGGTCATGGTTTAAGAAGAAAAAGAAAAAAGGAGAAGGAATTCTTTCTCATTTTTAAAGATCTGGGCCTACTGGATTTGTTTGCTTTTACGTTGGTTAAGAGACCTCTCTTCTCTGTGCAAAAGGAGGACGGTTCTAAAAAAAAGAAAATTTTCTCTCTCTCTGTGTGGCCTTAGGAAGGCTTGTCCAACACAAGTATGACAGTCTGGGGTTTGGCTTGGTGAGGTGATGGAGGGAGCCCTGGGCAGAAGGCTCTGGTTTTGCTCTGTCGTTAACCATCTGTAAGAGAGCCCCTGGGCTTAACTGAAGGGACTAAACTCAATGATATCTTTTTTTTTAAATAATAAACTTATTTATTTTTTATTTATTTTTATTTTATTTTTGTCTGTGTTGGGTCTTCGTTGCTGTGCGCGGGCTTTCTCTAGTTGCCACGAGCGGGGCTACTCTTCCGTTGCCATGCGCAAGCTTTTCGTCGTGGTGGCTTCTCTTGTTGCGGAGCACGGGCTCTAGGTGTGCGGACTTTGGTAGTTGTGGCTCGAGGGCTCTAGAGCTCAGACTCAGTAGTTGTGGCGAACGGGCTTAGTCGCTCCGTGGCATGTGGGATCTTCCGGGACCAGGGCTCGAACCCCTGTCCCCTGCATTGGCAGGTGGATTCTTCACCACTGTGCCACCAGGGAAGCCCCCTAGACTCAATGATATCTTAATTCCATTCCAATTTCAATATTAGAAAAAGTATACCTTATGTGTCAGAAGGGGGATTTAATTAACTTTCAGATTTCTGAATTAAAAAAAATACTCCCTGTTGTATTAAATGTTAAATACTCTATTATATACCATGTTCATAATGTAAACCCACTTTTATATGCTTATTAAGGTTGAAACTTTTTAAAAAATCACTTGATTATTATCTAATAGTTGGTTATTAACAACTTAAATATTTACCTATTTAATTGAGAATAGTCACATGTCATGCAAAAAATTTAAGAGTTGAAGACTCTTCTTTTATTAATGCCTGCTTCAGGTACTAGAAACATAAAAGTATTCTAAGACCAGGAAAATTCCAAGGTCATTTAAACTGCATTTTATTGGATCAAAGATGCAAATTTTTTGCCTCATATTTTAATATCACTGAAATTGGAATTCATCTTACAATAGATGGCATCTTAGCATTGTATCATAGATTAATTGGTGATGCTTTTCTTTTCTTAATAATACTTGCAGTTAATGACATCCTAGTTTTATTGAAATACAGTAAATATTAATTTACTATAAATCAATACCAAAATTTAAGACTAGCTTTCTAGTCTTATATAAATGCATTACACATATTAATCCTTAAGCATAAATCCAAATTTCATGAAACTAATATATCCTAACATGATCATTTTAAATACACAGAGCTATATTGAGCATTTTTCATTCAGTGAAAGTTCCAACTTGAACCTAAGCTGGGATTTAACATGTC
The DNA here is from genome assembly GCF_964374135.1 of Grampus griseus. Lineage (NCBI taxonomy): Eukaryota > Metazoa > Chordata > Mammalia > Artiodactyla > Delphinidae > Grampus > Grampus griseus. Next base: position 89,821,075 of record NC_138998.1, read on the forward strand.
CGGGCATGTTGAGTGAACCTGAGCCTGCATATGAGATGTTGACATATATGAATCGATTCGTATGGGTGCTCTCAGAGGAAGAAGAAAGTTCTGTTTTGGTGTCTGCAACTGGACACAGGTGTATCAGTTGGGTTCTCTAGGAAGCAGCACTGAGAAGGAGTTGGAAGTACAGTTTATTGGAGAAGCATCCATGAAAGATAAAAGTAAGAAGAATTGTATTGAGCAGGGAAAGCCTTCAGATCTGACAAAGTCTTGGCCAACCCACCAGGGAGCTCTGGAGCAAAGATTATCTATTAGATTGTGTCCTCTACTGAGCAGAATGTCCTGGTTAGGGCTGCCCAAATAGAGCACAGTCTCTGCTTGAAAGCTGAGGTGGATTCTGAACATGCTACAGCTGGAGACTCAGCAAGCTGCCCTCCTTGCAGGTAAAATATAAGATCTTTCTTGATGGGGAAATCTGAGAGCTGCCCAGGATAGCACAGTGTCTGTCTTAGGTAGCAGTTCTGATCCAAGGACTCATGTCTGAATCCTGTAGTGAGAGTTGTGTCTACAACTATGTAGGGTCTGAGATTTTACCCTACTTGCAAACGAACAACTTAGCCTGGCACAGTGTCATGGACACTGACAGAAGACATGAGACTCCTTGGTTAGAGACAGAGGACATTATTACTCGTGGCACAGTAGATATCATGGTTGCATGTTTCCACAGGGTGATGCAAAGAGGGCTAAATGATGTCTGTGCATGCAGTGGGATGTGTTACAGAGGGAGACCTCAAGCCTAGGGAATCTGAGTCTGTTATAATTGCACAGAACCTGCCTGATTTTTGCCTTTGCCCCAGAGGACAGTAAACAAATTTGCCCTTTGCTCCAGAGGCAGACACTCTATCTTCCACAGCTTTTGGCTATGCAAACATCCTTAAAAAGCTAATCCAGAACAAAGGCAGCCACTGTCTCTGCTCACAAGATGTGCAGAAATGTGAGAGACCCAAGGGGAATTGTCTCCAAAAAGGTACTCCAAGCAGAAGCTTAAGGGAGTATTTTCATAAGTGACCCTGGAAGATAAGGGGCACAAAGTAGAGACAACTCTGCTTGGTTCTAAAGTGATGTGTTGGCACATAGTAGGGAGAAGGACATTCTTCCTACTTCTTGCAACAAAAGCAACTTCAGCTCAAAGAGAATTATAGGGGAGGCCATGCCATGTAGGCACCTGGAGGGTTTGCAGTTAGAGGAGCACTGAGAAGCAGCATTATCGACATGAATATCAGCTCTCTCACTGACTTCCTCTCTCAGTGTTTGCCTGTAGTGAGTCAGGCCACAGCCTGAAAACAATAAGACTGTGAAAATAGTGGAGATACTCTTTCAGGACCTTTAGAGATAGTTGGGCAGGGTTACAAGGGCTGACTTTCATGAGACTGATTTCTGTTGCCTCTGCAGGTGAGAATAAGAGACAGAAATCTGAGATGTGATCATTACTATTATCCTGCTAGTACCCAAATGCTGGGGAGACTTGCTTAAAGAAAGTCAGGTCATACCAGTCATGCTTATTCAGTAGTTCTCATGAGCTCTTTGATATATGAATGACTATATTTAGTAACTCTTTTCAGCCTAATTATAGTTGGCAGTGTGTCTATTTCCATTTTTGGTCCTTAACCCTCCTTTCTCCAGAATGCCTAAGGAAAGACTGAATAAGCAAATAATTTCATCTGGATTAAAAAAAAATAAAGATTTAGAATTAATGAAGGAAATTCTCATTCATTTTCAAAGCTCAATTTCAATATTTATCAGTATTTCAATATTGAAATATTTTTGATATTTATCTCTTCCTTGAAGCTGGTTTATTCCAGATCACTGTGGTCTCTTCCTCCTTCAACTCATATAACTAATTGTAGGAATGGCAAAACTGTTTCATCACATATACTTAATCACTCAACTGGGAGTGAGTAGCAGGAGTACTTTGTTGAGAACTGTGAGATCATGTCCCAACTCCTGGGAAAGGCAGCCGCGAGCAACGTGGTTCATGACTTTGGCACAGAGGGGTTGCAGATGCATGGTATATATTTAATGACACTCGCCCAACTAGTTTTTTCAAAGCTTTTCCACAGAAGACAGTTTGGTTTTGGTTATTTTTTTACACAGAGCAATAAAATGTCATGAAACAAGTTTTCTTTTTCCAAACAAGTTTTGAAAATGTTGCAAAGTATGAAACTCTTGAGAATTCACAATGACCATTGCCATAACAAAGACTAAAAGAAATTGAGCATTAAAGAAAGCTGCTTGAATATATGTAATCTAGAATCTTCAAAAAAAATTTTTACTCCATAATATCCTAACAAACTAGTCATTATATAACACTCTGTGATAAGTTTTTTTAATTCTCTTGTGTAGCAATATAATTCTTGAATTATTTACTTTTTTGTGTGTTTGTTTCTCGCTGCGGCTGAACTATAAACCTGTTGAGAACAGAGATTATGTCCTAAAATTCTTGAATGCGTCACAGACTTTAAATCAATGCCATGTACATAGTTAGAGTTCAACATGTATCTTTTTGATGTCTTACATAAGTTCACCATGGTAATAATGATGGTTATAGATACTTCACCAATTCACTGGTGTATTTCCAGTGCTTAGCATGTTGTTAGAACTGAATTAAAATGTATTGCAGGTTAGAATTGTGTGCTAAGGCAGGTGAAGATGCTAAGATAAATCAGTTCTTGAAATAAAGGAGCCTTGAAGTTTTTGAGGCAATTAAAAATTTTTATTTATTTTAATTTTTTTCCAGTCTTATTGAGATATAATTGACATATAACACTGTGTAAGTTTAAGGTGTAAAATGTGATTTGATACACATATATTGTGAAATATTTATCATAATAAGGTTAATTAAAACATCCTTCACCTCACTTAATTTCCATTTTGTTGTTGCTGCTGTAGTTGTGGTGAGAGCATTAAAGCTGTACTCTCGTGTCAACTTTCAGGTATACGATCCAGTGTTGTTAACTGTGGTCACCATGCAGTACCTTAGATCCTGAAACTTACTTATCTTAAAACTGAAAGTTTGTACCCATTGTCCAGCATCTCCCCGTTTTCCCCACTTTTCTGCCCTTGGCAACTACCATTCTACTCTCTATTTCTGTGTGGTTGGTGTTTTTAGATTCCATATGTAAGTAAGATCATATGGTATTTGTCTTCTTCTGTCTGACTTATTTCACTCAGCATAATGTTGAGCCAACTTTTAAATAAAGGTAGTGGGCTCATGTTGCAGCAGAAGAGAATGAAGTAAGAATACAGAGAAGAACCTGACAGTGAGTTTGGCTCCCCTGGAACTGGGTATCTGAGAGGGGCATCCCATCTGGACCGAACTAGCAGTTTGCTTGGATACTTATGAAGCAGTATAGCAGTGGTGAAGTGCGTTTTCCTGGTTAGACTGCCTAAGCTTAAGACCTAGCTCTGCTACTTGCTAGCTGGCTAGATTAACCTCAAGTTAATCTCCAGTGCCTATCTAGAAAATGGAATAAAAAGATTGCCTACCTTGTAGGGTTATTGTGAACATTAAATAAGATATTTAAAGAATTTTCACAGTGTGTGTTGCATGTAGTGGGCAGAAATAAATACAAGTAATCTATCTTGCTAGGGTAGATTGAAAAAAACCACAGAAAGCTCTTTGAACTTTTGAATAGCAATGTAGTATAAGTCTTTTTTTCCTTGATGTTTTCAGATATCTCTTTTTTCTCAATTTTTACACTCTTGTTATATGCTATGTCTTGTATAGCAGTATGATCAGTCAAATTTCTACAATAAATTAAAGTCAGATTGTAATGTATGATTTTACTTCAGGGCAAAAACCATATCGTACACTTTTTTGTATCACTTGCTGAGCCAGCACAGTACTTCCTAATAGTTATATGCTCAATAAATGATTATTAAACATTACATTGAAATGTTTCAAAAATATATCCAACATTAAAAATAAATAACTTCCAAATATGATTGTGAATTAAGAGGTAACTGGTTCTTTTAAGTATGACAAGATATGTTAGCTGGCTAGATAGCTGAATTGCTGCTTTATATATTTTCTTATAGGCATACTTTCTTAAAGCTTCTGTTACTTTAGATATTAACTATTTCAGTATAAATTTCTTGGAGCCTACTTTTAGAGTTGCTTCTGTTTTCCAACTCCCAAGCAATTAATTGCATATATAAATAGCCATTTTTCTCTTTTTTCTATTTAAAATTCATTATTTATTTCCTTCAACAGTACCAATAATTCTTTCAAGTTTAATACTGTCAGGTTTAGAATTACGTATTTTAAGACAATTCCCCAATTGTGTTAGAAAAATATCACAGATGATTGTAACAAAGATTCTTAAACATCCCATTTGTTTCTCATTACTTCTGTTGGCTATTTAGGCTTTACCCAACTTAGACAAAGCATGGATTGAGCACCACTTAAGTTTTTTCATCTTCCCTCATAAGCCATGAGGTCTATTTTGGAGCTCGGCTGGAGGACTGTTCCTCACAACACTGTTATTCTTCCTGGACAAGAAAAACATAGCTAGGAAGAAATAACTTGATAAACCTCCTGGATCTTTACTGTGATTTAGGAACTTGTTATATCTGTAAACCTCATAGCAATCTTATGAGGCAAGTACTAACATTATTTTGCTGAGGAAGCGGAAGCCTAGGGAAGTTAAGAAATTTAGCCAAAGTTAAATGGCTAGTAACTAGTTACACTGGGATTTAAGCCTAAAGGTCACTCTTATCCAAGTCTTAACACTACTCTGTGCCACCTTTTTCTTTTAATTTTTGGCTGCACCCTGCAGCATGTGGGACCTTAGTTCTGTGACCAGGAATCGAACCCACGGCCCCTGAATTGGAAGGCAGAGTCTTAACCACTGGACCACTGGGGAAGTCCTGGCCCTATGCCATCTTTTACCCATAACTTTTGACATGGTACAGACGGTCCCCAACTTACAATGTTGTGCTTGGACTTACAATTTTTTGATTTTACAATGATGCAAAGGTGATAATGCATTCAGTAGAAATCTGGATTTTGATCTTCTCCTGGGCTAGTAATATGCAGCCGGATACTCTCATGATGCTGGGCAGCTGAATTTTGATCTTCTTCTGGGCTAGTAATATGCAGCCAGATACTCTCATGATGCCTTTGCCGCTCCCAGTCAGCCACGCCATCACGAGGATAGACAACCATTATATTACAACGATTCTGTTTTTCACTTTCAGTAGAGTATTCATTGTATTGAGTAGAGTACTGATTGAGATATTCAACACTTTATTATCAAATAGGCTTTGTATTGGATGATTTTGCCCAACTGTAAGCTAATGTAAGTGTTCTGAGCATGTTTAAGGTAGGCTAGGCTCAGCTGTAATGGTTAGCAGGGTAGGTGTATTAATGCATTTTCAACTTACAATTTTTTTGACTTACAATATTTTCAGCTTATGATGGGTTTATAGGGGTGTAACCCTATAGTAAGTCGAGGAAGATCTGTAGTATTATCCTTATAGTTAAAATATGAATGAATAAGCAACAGGAGGCCATTTTGGACTGCTCAAACTACCAGGACATTGAAATACCTCCCACTTTTCTTCATACACACTCCAACTCTCGAGTATGTTTAATCTTAAAAAGAAACAAAAATGTTTCACTGTAACTTTATAAAAGCTATAATTTGTTCTACAGATTTGAGTCTAGTTCTCCTGTTTTCACGTTCACTCAACACCTACTGAGAACTCCCATTCATGCTGAGTCAGCTAATAAGGTGCAGAGATAATTCTAAAGCTTATGAATAAGAAAATTGGGATGACTACCATGGTATAAATCTTTCTTTTAAAGCCAGAATTTGAGGTTTAAATAAATGGCTGTCTTGATTACCTACTGATCCCCTGTGAGAGAAAGTATATCTTTGACTCATCTGTGTCTTATTAGTCATCTATAAAACAACTAGAACATAATGAAGAAGGGGAAGAATTATTTTGTTTATGCTATAAAGTATTTCAAAAACATGTATTTGTCATTATCAAAAGTGTGTACTTTTATTCACTATTAGTTTTCTGAGAATGTTATTGTCCCCAAAAAGCTCACAAAATGATAACTTGGAAGAAAGAAGGCAGAGGCTTTTGCTCTGGACTTTCCACCATATGATAAGAAGATTCTGCATAAATCTTGTTAAGAAAATTTTCTTGCATCACTGAGCTTGCAGGAAGAAAGGAAAATCTCCAAGAGCCCCAAACATACAAACACATGAAGAAGAAAGCAGAAAAAATAATCTATGACGTAAAATTGGAGGAATGAGTAAGCATCTGTGAAAAAGCAGGGTTACACTGGTTGTAATGTGAGAGCTAAGATAAGGAGACTAAGACTTAGGTATGTAACAAAGTTGAGTGGGTGATACCAAGACTCCCAGATTAAGTTGTGGATCTTGGAACGGGCTAGAGTGTTCTCAAGTCAGTAGTGCTAACTGGGTCTCAGAAGAAACAAATTTAATTCTTTTCTGGATGATAGTATATTCAATTTAGGCTCCTGTGTTTTTCCAAAATATTGGAGAGCAGGGCCTATTAAGAAAGGTGAGAAGTGGTAGAATCCTCCTGCTCTGAGTTGAGACCCTTTTGATTTAGTGTTCCCTTTTCTCTTTCTTACCTTCTTTTCTTCTTTTTTTATAGTACCATAGCTACACTCTAGAAGTAGTAGTGAGTGGGAAATGAAGCAAACCCTTGCAGGGACTGAAACCTAGCTTGAAATAATTTCAGTTTCTAAAATTGCATTAAAGTGACCCCAGATTGTTAAAGCTCTTAACCACTTGCCAAAAGACATATCAAATCTCTCTTTGGGAAGATAATATAGGCCTAAATTTAATTCTAAAAATTTTTATATATAATATCTGGCACTCAAGAAAATAACTAATTAAAGGGCACATAAGTTTATAAGAGACTATGATCAAAATTTAAGAGAAACAATAAATAATGGAATAGATCCACAATGGATCCAGAAAATGGAGATACCAGATACAGATTTTAAAGTAACTGTGCTGACTATGTTCAAGAGAATTTTAACAGAGAATGAAATGGAAACTCTAGAACTAAACACATTTTTAAAAAATCCCTGAAAATAAGAATTCAATAAGGAGTATTAAACATACTCTGGACATCAGATTAAATCCAGCAGAAGAGAGAATTAATGAATCAGAAGATAGTTTGAAGAAAATGTATATATATATATATTTTTTTTTCGGTACGTGGGCCTCTCACTGTTGTGGCCTCTCCCGTTGCGGAGCACAGGCTCCGGATGTGCAGGCTCAGCAGCCGTGGCTCACGGGCCCAGTCGCTCCGCGGCATGTGGGATCCTCCCGGACCAGGGCACGAACCCGTGTCCCCTGCATCGGCAGGCAGACTCTCAACAACTGCGCCACCAGGGAAGCCCGAAAATATTTTTTTAAAGATAGAAATAGGTAAAATATTTGGGGCTGCTGAGGGGATAGTCTGAGAAATATTTAACACATGGATAATTAGAGTTCCTGGAGGACAGGAGAAAGAAAATAAAGCAGAAATATGTTTGAAGTGATAATGGACTTTTAATTTTTCAAAAATGATTAAATACATCAAGCCACAGATTCAAGGTACTTTATGAAACCCAGGTAGGGTAAATAAAAGCAAAATCACACATAGGCACATCATAGTAAAACTGGTGGACTACAAAGACAGAGAAATACTTAAAAGCAGCCAGAAAAAAGCTTTTTGTAACCCCCAAAGGAATAAAAATAGGATTAACTCTCTAAACTCGCGGTATGTAGCTAAAGCCATGTTGAGAGAAATTTTTGGTTATAGATACATATACTAGAAAAGAAGAAAGATTAATGAGTTAAATAGAAGCATGGAAGCTAGAGGACAGTGAAGTAAGTGCTGAAAGAAAATGACTGCTAATCTAGAATCCTATTTCCAGTGAAAATTTTCTTTATGAATGAAAGTGAAGTAAAAGCATTGTCCATACAACCCAAAACTGAGAATATTCATCATTAGCAGCTTCACGCTAAAAGAAATACTAAAGCATGTCCTTCAGTAGGAAAGGGGGAATGATTCCAGACAGATGATTGGAAATGCAAGAAAAAGTAAAGAGCACCAGAAAGAGTAAATATGTAGGTAAACCTAAAGAAATGGTTACTGTTAAAATAATAATAATAACAATATTATTATCTTTGGATTTTAAAATATGTAGAGTTAAAACGTGATAACAGTGTCATAAAAATCTGGAGCGGTAGATATGAGGTCCTGTATTGTCTTCGAAGAAGTAAAAGTACTAAATTATGTTAGACTCTGTTAAATCAAGAATCTATGTTTTAATCTCTCAGGATAACCCCTATCCCAATAAAAAAGAACAGTAAAGAGGGTATAACTCAAATAGTCAATTATTCAAAGAAAGTAAGAAAAATCAACACCAAATAGTGACATTTTTAGCTTGATTCTCTGTGATGAGAGAAAATTTACTAAAAGTTAATATGTGCTACACCAGAAAGCATGTCTCAACACATTTAAAGGGATTAAAATAAAATAGAGTATGCTCACTGACCATAGTGGAATTAAGATAAAAGTCAATAAAGTAAGTAGAAAATTCCCTAAAATGTTTGGTAAACAAACAGTATGCCTCTAAGTAATCTGTGAGTCAAAGAAGAAATTGCAATGGAAATTAGGAAACATTTTTACATGTTAAAAACAAATACTACCTGTCAAGCTCATGGTATGTAGCCATACTGAAAGACAAATTTTTAGTTTTAAATACATATATTAGAAGAGAAGAAAGGTTAAATGAGTTAAGCATCTATCTCAAGAAGTTAGAAAAAAATAAATGAATTCTGAAGAGAGTACAGGGAGGATAGAAATCTTAAAGAGAAGAAAAGAAATCAGTGGTAGATTTAAAAAAAATGATAAAGATCAACAAAACCAAGAAATGGTACTTTGGGAAGAATAATAAAATTGACAAACCCATTATGAGACTGATCAAGGAATAAAAATGCAAAGAGAGCGAGAAAGCAGAGATACTTAACACTAGAAATGAAAAGGTGATGTTTCCACAGATCCTGTGTATCCAGCTTCATGCCAATAAATTTGAAAATTTACATGAAATTAACAAAGTCCTAGAAAAACATAATATTAAAACTGACATAAGAAAAAATAGAAAATTTGAACATTCTTGAATAAAGGTATTTGCCAGTGAATTTTTTAAAATACTTAGGAAAAAAGTGCTAATTCTGTAATTTTTTCTGGAGAATAAAACAGGAGGGGCCTTCTCTGGTAGCACAGTGGTTGAGAATCTGCCTGCCAATGCAGGGGACACGGGTTCGAGCCCTGGTCTGGGGGGATCCCACATGCCGCGGAGCAACTGGGCCCATGAGCCACAACTACTGAGCCTGCGCGTCTGGAGCTTGGGCTCCGCAACAAGGGAGGCTGCGACAGTGAGAGGCCCACGCACCGCGATGAAGAGTGGCCCCCGCTCGCCGCAACTAGAGAAAGCCCACGTACAGAAACGAAGACCCAACACACCCAAAAATAAATAAATAAATAAATTTTAAAAAACAAACAAACAAACAAAACAAAACAAAACAGGAGGAAACACTTCCCAACTTACTTTATGAGGGAAGTATAATTTTCATAATAAAATTTTTAAAAGGATTTGCAAAATGAAAACCATAGGCCAAACTGACTCAATTGTGAGAGTCCTAAACGTTCAATTAGGAAATTGAATCAAGCAATATATAAAAAGTGTAAAATATTGACCTAGTTTGATACAGGATATATACAGCATATTCCCAAACAAACAAATCAAACAAAACAAACTACAGCAAGCATCACGTTCAATGGTATAACGTTTCTCTCTGAGATAGGAAGGATACTAGTTGTCATCACTTAAGTCAACATTTTGCTATACGTCCTAGCCAGTGCAGTAAATCAGGAAAAGAAATAAAAATATTATAATTGGAAAGGAAAGAAAACATCATTATTCATATACAATATAATTTTGTACTTAGAATATCCAAAAGAATCACTGATAAATTATTAGAATTAATAAATGATTTTAGAAGATTTGCTGCATGCAAGGTCAATATGAAAACATCACTTATATTTTTATGTATCAGCAATGAGTTAGAAAATAAAAGAAAATAACAATTGCAGTAGCTTTAAAAAGAACACAGCAGGGACGTCCCTGGTGGTGTAGTCGTTAAGAATCTGCCTGCCAATACAGGGGACACAGGTTCGAGCCCTGGTCCAGGAAGATCCCACATGCCTCAGAGCAACTAAGCCCATGTGCCACAACTACTGAGCCTGTGCTCTAGAGCCCGTGAGCCACAACTACTGAGCCCACGTGCCACAATTACTGAAGCCTGCATGCCTAGAGCCTGTGTTCCCCAAGAGAAGCCACTGCAATGAGAAGCCCGTGCACCACAACGAAGAGCAGCCCCCGCTCGCCACAGCTAGAGAAAGCCCGTGCGCAGCAACGAAGACCCAACGTAGTCAAAAAAACCCAAAAAAACCCCCCAAAACACAACAAATACCTAGGAATAAATATGACAAAAGTTGTACAAGACCACTATGCAAAAAAACAGTAAAAAATAAAGAGAAAAAAAATTAAGGCCTAAATTAGTAGAAAAATATGCCATATTCATGGCTTGAGTCAATATTTTAAAGATGTCCATTCTCCCCAGTATGAGCCACTGAATTCAGTGCAATCCCAATGAAAATTCCGACTTATTTTTATGTGGAAATCAACAAGTAGATTCTAAAATTAATGCAAAGAGCCAAGAGTCAAGAATAATCAATTATCTTGAAGAAGAAAAAGATTAGAGAACTTGCTCTCTCTGATATAAAGCTTATTAGGAAGTTATAGTAATTTCAATGTGGTGCTGGCACAAAGATGGATAAATAGCCAAAGATAACAGATTAGTGCCCAGAAACAAACACACACATATATGTCTACTTGATTTCTGTTAAAGAAGGAACTACAGAACAGAAGGAAAAGGAAGATTTTTTGATAAATGGTTCTGGGTCAACCAGATATCACCATAGGCAAAAGTGATACCTGATATCACATGCAAATATGAATTCCAGGTGGATGTTAGATCTTTTTGGAAATAATATAGAACATTTTCATGACCTTGAGGATAGTGATAGATTTCTTAAGCAGTGCACATAAAACATTAGTAATAAAAGATTGATACACCAGAGTGAGTACCTTAAAGTTAAGAACTTGCATTCATCAAAGGAGTGAGAAGGCAGGCCACAAAGTGGAAGAACATATTCATAACGCTTATAATCAACAAAAAGCTTATATTCAGAATGTATAAAGAATTCTTAGATATAAGATATAAAATTCTTAGATATGGATGAGAATAAGAGATGTTAAAAAAACAATATAAACAAAGAATTAGTAAAAATTAGCACATTAAATAAGGAGAAAGAATCAAACATTCAATAGAAATGACCATGTTAGTTTCTGAAATATTAATATTTCAGTTTCTGGAATATTAATAAAGTCAAATTTTGGCTAGATTGATAAAGTAATTACATATAATATTATTAATGAAATTGATATAACTGGATTCTGTACAGAACAAAAAGAGAATACAATGAATAATTTTGTGCCAGTATATTGAAAACTTAGACAAAATGAATTTCATATAAATGACTTACCAAAACTAATTCAAGAAGAAATAGAAAGCCTCAACATTCTTAGGATCATTATCTTCACAAAAAAGAAAACAGGGACAGGTGGTTTTAAAGGAAACTTCTACCAAGCATTTAGGGAGCAGATGATTACAATCTTACTAAATGTTTTTTTGCCAATAGAAAAAGAGGAGATATTCCAAACTCATGTTATTAGAATAGTTTGGCCTTGTAACAAAATTATAAACAGGTATTGTGGTAGTTAAAAAAAAAAAGTGTATGCACACTCTTTGATACTCAAGATGGGGTTTGATAAACCCCATCAAGAGGTGGGGTTTATTTTCCCTCTATGATATTCACTGCTTGAGACTGTCTTAACAATAAGTGATGGCAGATGGCAGAAATGGTGCTATGCCAGTTGTGGCCCTAGCTTTTAAGAGGACTGACGGGTACTGCCTTGGTCTCTTGGAGCCCTGAGCCATTATGTAAGAAGTGTGACCACCCTGTTACATAGACCGTGTGGAGAGGCCCTGAGATTATATATAGGAACCCAGCTGAGCTTAGCATTCCAACCTTCCCTGTTAAGGCACCAGACATTTGATTGAATTTGTCATGAACTTCAGCGCAGTCCAGTCACTAGCTGAATATCACTGAGTGATCTCAATAAGTGGCCACAAGGAGTTGAAAAATTTCTCAGTGAAACCCTGCCCAAATTTTCAACCCATAAAATCAGGAGACATAATATAAGTGGTGCTATTGTTTTAAGCCTCTATATTTGGGAGAACCTTGTTTTGCAGCAATAAATAACTGGAAAAGATTGTATGAGGGATCACATTTGCAGTTCTGTATCAGGCATAAACATAGATGCAAAAATCCTAAAGAAACTATTTGCAAATCAAATCCAGTGAAGTATAAAAAAAGTAACATACCATGACCAAATTGGGTTTTTTCCAAGCATGCAAGAGAGTTTACTATTAGAAATATCATTAATGTAATTCACTGCATTAATAAATTAAAGAAGAAAAACATAATCTTATTTCAGTTAATGCAAATAAAGCATTGACATGTCAAAACACATTCGTGATAAACACTCAGAAAAATAGGATTAGAGGGATATTTTTTAATTTTGATAAAGAGTCTATCAGAATTGAACAGCAAACATTCTTACTGGTAAAATATATTAGCATTTCATTGAAAATCAGGAGGTTGTCTGTTATCAACATTTCCATTTAACATTGTACTGGAAATCCTAGATAACATGGTCATACATGAAAAAGAAATAAAAAGCATTAAAATACCATTTATAACAGCAACAAAAATAGGTACAGAGTAAGTAGCCTAACAGAAGGTAGGCGAACCTATATGGAAACAATTTAAAACAATTGAAAACTTTGTTGAATGATATTAAAGTAGACCTATATAATATTTCGTGGATTGGAAGATTTAATATCATAAAGATTTGTGTTTTCCCCAAATTAATCTTTAGAATTAATGAAATGCCAATAAAAATTTCAATAGTTTTGCTTTAGTGAAGCTTTACAAGCTGATACTAAAATTTTGTATGAAAGAGCAAAAATTCAAAGACAAGACATTCTTAAGAAAAATAAGGTGGGAGGATATCATGATATGTTACAATGCTATAGTGGTTATTATATTTAATATTTGTTAAAGGATAGGCATACTGATCAATGGAACTGAATAGAGAGCCTCCAAATAATATATAAGAATATAATCTTTAATATTGTATGTATAATATCTATAATAATCAAGAAGTACCAAATGTAAAAGAGATATTTCAGCTGCAGCTCTAAACTATAAAAGTTTTTTTAAAAAAAGCACTCAGGGGCTTCTCTGGTGGTGCAGTGGTTGAGAGTCCGCCTGCTGATGCAGGGGACGTGGGTTCGTGCCCGGGTCCGGGAAGATCCCACATGCCGCGGAGCGGCTGGGCCCGTGAGCCATGGCCGCTGAGCCTGCGCGTCCGGAGCCTGTGCTCCGCAACGGGAGAGGCCACAACAGTGAGAGGCCCGTGTACTGCAAAAAAAAAAAAAAAAAGCACTCAGAAAGGATGGTATATCCTAAGAAATCTGATGTTCAAGCGCAGGAAATTCATGACAATTAGAATTGTATCTGCACCTAAGCAGAACACACTACTATGTCATGGCTTCAACGAACATTCTGTTCCCTCTATTGCCTGACTAGTTCCTTATCATTAAAAAAAAATCCATATAAGATATTGAGATGTTCCCTGCGTAATTAAGTTTCTCTGGGTTAGCTTCAAGAACAGTTCATTGGTCTCTTTGTTGTACTGTCTTTGTGAAGAATATAAATTACTAATGTATTTTTGGACTTGAATCACAGTAATGCAATTTATTTATATGTTTGCTGTATTAGATTGAGTTTCTTGAAGATAGACAGCCCTTTTATAGACCACAATTTTGGCCAGTCTGTACGCTGGGTATTGAAGATACAGGAATAAATATGTATTGAGAATGTGCTTGGAGTCATGAAAAGGATTGAGAGAAAAAGGAAAGGAAAGAGGAAACAATGGAAAGGTAGTAACATATTTTGAATTATTTAGCACTGTGCTTATCACATTAACATATATGGGTAGAGTCATGGAATTACAGAGCTGGTATGGACTTTGAGACCATTTATCAAATCCTCTTATTTTACAAAAACAACTAAGCCCCAAAGAGGTTTTGTGGCTTGTTCAAGGTTACCTGGCTGTCTGGTCATGGAAAGTGCTGAAGTCCAGACATCCTGACTCCTAGGCCAGTGTTATTTCCCCTATATCATATTGCATCTAGTTCTGGCCTTTCTATAATAAAAGAACAGAATTTAGTATCTCAAAACTCATTTATATTATCTGACCATGACACATGTCCATTATGTCCTAATGCTTCCAAAATAACAGTTTTAAGCTTGCTTTAGAGGTTGTTTTATTTCTTCCTGTGAAAAATCAGGTACACATGCCTTTGGATTATGTGACTTAATACTAAATTATGTACCATGGTTTAGTCTTTATACTGTTTGTAAAACCCAAATATCATCAAGTTATTCTAATTTATGTTACAAAAATATCTGTGAACCCTGGGCTGGACAAGTAACATTATTCTTATTAAAAACTTCAAGTGTATGTAAATTTATAGAATTAAGCATTTTTAATGCTTAGATTATGTGATTGTCTATAATTACATCAGGTCAAAACCTCTCCTTAAAATTTTGTTTCAACCTGGGTTATATCCAATCAATTGAGACACTGTTATTTAATATTTGCTTTTACAGTTTTGTATAAAGTTTAATAATCTACTTAATTTGATTTAATTTTATAAAGGCTGAAGTGTTTTTGAATAAGCTTTGCCTTCAGTTCCTATTAGGATTCTTTCACTCATAAAAAAGTTAGTTTCATTTATATTGCAAGAACTACACGCAAATAAAATACTTCTCCTGGCTTATAATGATGTCTCAATTTGAACCTGTACCATTCATTAATTAAGCCACCTAGTTAACAAAAAAAAATTGACTGAATAGCATACATAATTCCAAAGTTTTAGATTTTAGGCCATTAGGTACTTTTAAATAACCACTGATCATTTGTCAGAGAGCTGAACTCAAAAGAATTTTCCCTGTTCTCCAGAGATGAAAGGTGAAGAAAGGGGAGTCTGAGAATAGAGACAAAAAATACTCAAAACACCATCTAACTTTTGTTTTTGGGTCACTAGAGTTATTCTGAATAACATGTCTCCAGACTGTTGGAGAATATATTGGAAATTTTCTCCTGTCTTCCCTGACCTTTCCAAAAGCAAGTTATTTGATTAATCAATTTGAAAGTCTAAAATTCTCAGCTTTTCCTAAAACCAGATTTCTGAAAACCTAACTATATCAATAGTAGATTGCTATGAGAGGTATATTTATTAAGATCCTCAGAAATGATGTTTGAATATCATGTATGTGATTTGACTCCATTCCAGGTCCACTGTTCCTCTGTGTGTGTGCATCTTAATCTGTCTTATTCTACTTTCTCATTTATAGATGGAGAAAATAACTTTCCTGTAACTGAGAGCTGGGGGAACTGTTTTGAAGCAGGAATGAGTGCTGTTGTGTCACTCTGCCCTGGCACCCTGCTCCTTTGGGGCAAGAACCTCTGCAGGTTTGCTGGGGCAGCCAATCACACCATTACAATCTCAGTACCTGGTCACAGGGGTGGACAACCAGCCTAACTGGGCCAGCCCTTGATGTTGCAGGGACCTGGCTAAGGAGACTTCAAGGGGTCTAGACCAAGTTAGCCAGGGTCCTGTAGGATGTTCTAAACAGAAGTTGGGAGAGAAAAGCTATCTCTACTCTTTGTTCAGAAGCTGTGAAAATGTGGTCATGTCACCTGCTGTGTGAAAAATCTGAGAGAAAAACAGCATCATGCAGTGATGAATATAATAGGGCAGACAAAGAAAGCAGGGACAAGGCTGACAACATTCGAGTCCCTGGCCTGGTCCTGGCCCTGTTCCCAAGGGGGCCATGTTCCTGCCATTCTTCCTTTGATTCTGGGGCATAATCCAGTATCTTCAAGAAATATTCTTTTCATGCAAACATATTTGAGTTGTGTTTTCCTGATAATACAATTAGCTATCTAACTATTCTTCCTTTTTTTTTTAATGACAAAAATAAGGAAAGAAGACTGCCAAAAGGAGATACTTTTTTTTTTAATTGGAGTATAGTTACTTTACAAAGTTGTGTTAGTTTCTGCTGTACAGCAAAGTGAATCAGTTAGATGTATACATACATCCCTTCCTTTTTGGATTTCCTTCCTATTTCGGTCACCATAGAGCACTGAGTAGAGTTCCCTGTGCTGTACAGTAGGTTCTCATCAGTTATCTATTTTATACATAGTAGTGTATATATGTCAGTCCCAATACCCCAATTCATCCCACCTCCTCTTTCTGCCCTTGACGTCCATATGTAAAGGAGGCACTTTTTAAGAGACAAGTAATGCATTTATATCTGACATGGATGGTGGTTGAACAGCAACATTACTGGGAAGTTTCATCCTTGCTAGATTAATTTATGGAGTGTCAGCAGGCTTTCAAATCAGAGAAAATAGCTTTCTATGGCCTCTCCTTAGGGTCTTCACCTCCCATGAGGGCCTCTTGGAAGTCAGGTCAGGTACTGAGGGATGAAGGGTCTGAGTAGCCTGCTCTCTCTTGGCTGCAGTACTTCTGGTCTAGACCACTGTCCTGAAGCCACCCAGGAGTGTCTCATTACCCTCTCGGCCAAATTAGAATTGTACCAAAATGTGCTTTCACAGAAATCCACAGCACTGATGTATTCCTCAAAGCTTTATTCTTTCTGCACATTTATGAACAAAATTTTAAACAGAAAATTTGACAAGGTTTCTGAACAGAAATTTAAAGCAATTGCATAACAGTGGTGGCTCCTGTAGCCCCACCATACTTTAGTGAGGAGGCAGGTAATATCCTGTTTATTAGAGAGAGGGACAAAAAGGGCAGAGGAATAGATATGTGCCCCTAGTCATTTGAGTGTATAAATGTAAGAGCAAGAATGGTGTATTGAGAAATTACATGGCATTGAGAGGCATAGCTTTTTCTTGAATTCACGTGAATGTTCTGAAGTCTTTTCTGTGATAAAAGTAAAATGCTTTAAGAAATTCTTCTGAAAGCTGTTACACTTCTGTAATAATAATCAGCTTCTGGCAATGGGGCTGACATATTTCAGCTCAAGGTACACACACACACACACACACACACACACACACACACACACACACACACACACACACACACACACACACATGTTGTTTTAAAGGCAACAATCTAGCAGTTACCCATGATGTGATCCAACTTCTTGTGTCATGTTCCTGACTCTATCGGGTAGCAATGCTTGGAAGGAAATGTTTCATTTTATTTGATGATATCAACATGAAGTTTCATACAATAAAAGTGAGGGCAAGGAACAAAGGCAGCACATCATTGTTTGACAACATTTATAGCAATGGCCAGGTGTGGAGATATTCTCTTGTACCTTTTAGGTGAAATCTGGCTCTGTGTTGTTTGTTTAGATTAGAGTTTAATTCAGTACTTGAAGAACATTGCTTGAGTATTTTTGTTTTTAGTCATCATTGTAATAGGCCAGTGATTAATTGAATTTATATATAGTAGTATGTTTTCTTTTGCGGGGCTCAGTTCCATTTTAACAAGCTGTCTTCCATGTAATAACACATGCTTTTACCAATGGAGCATAGTATTTTAATAAAATATTAATACATTGTGTTTACTCATATATTTCATTGGAAACAATGGATATTTCTTAATTACAAGACAGAATGAGTTCCAATGATTGAACTAAAAGATTGAGTCAAATTTAAGGAGTGAAACAGTTATTCTTGATGAAGTGCAGGTAGTGATGTAATTTCCATGCACATTGATGTAAACGTCATTACTGAGTTATATTTTCATGTTTATATAATTTTGTGATTCATGTGCATGCCCTGTAAGCAACTTTCCTAAGAGAGTAGTTGTCTCAGACCCAGACCATGGGTGGATTAAATGTAAGTTTTTCATCATGGTATCGTGTAAACAAGTGCCACCGAAAGTGTGGTCTGTGGACCTGCATTCTCTTCATAACCTGGGAGCTTGTTAGAAGCTCAGAACCTCACTAAACAGAATCTCTCTGTTGGCAAGGAGCTCAGGAATCTATGCTTTAACAAGCTCTCTTGGTGATTCAGTGTACACTAAAGGTGGAAAACCACTGATGTAGACATTATAGCATTTCAGTTCCTCAGGTATCAATGTTGATTCAGACTTTCTATTCAAGAGCCATTATAAGAGCTGAGGTTTCCCCTTTCTACCATGGACACTTACCCAAATAAATAATCAGATTACTTTAGGGAACAAGTGACTCAATTACTATCTCTGTGTTCAGAGTACTTTCTCATGGGGACCTAGTCATTCCTTTAGTTGATGGGTCATGAGTCAAAGAACTGGCTAAATTCTAGAAACTGGCAAGGATTTGTGCCACTGCATTGGTGCAACTGACATCAGCTTAATTCTCATCCCTATTTATTTGTTTGTTTGTTTGATTATTTATTTATTTTGGAAATTTATAAAGTTGTGTAACCATTACTATGATCCAGTTTTAGAACATTTCCATCACCCCTCAATATTCCTTTGAATCCATTTAAAGTCAATCATTTGAGTCAATCATCACTCCCACTTCTAGTCCCAGACAACCTCTGATCTGCTCTTCAGCTCTATAAATTTGTGTTTTTTGGATATTTTATGTAAGTGGAATCATACAATATGTATTCTTTTGTGCCTGTCTTCTTTCAGTTTGCATAATGTTTTTGAGGTTTGTCCAGCTTGTAGAATATATAAATATTTGTTCCTTTTTATTGCTGAGTAGTATCCCATTGTATGGATACCACATTTTGTTTATCCATCACCAAATGACGTATATCATGGATAACAGTACTATGAACATTCATGAGCAAATCTTTGTGTGGACATGTTTTCATTTCTTTTTTTTTCAGGTTGATTAGTTTTTAGATTTTTTATTGAGGTATAGTTGATGTACAGTATTATGTTTCAGGTGTACAACATAGTGATTCACAATTTTTAACGGTTATACTCCATTTATAGTTTTATAAAATATTGGCTATATTCCCTCTGCTGTACAATATAGCCATGTAGCTTATTTATTTTAGACATAGTAGTTTGTACCTCTTAATCTCCTGCCACTATCTTGCCCCTCCCCTCTTCCCTCTCCCCACTGGTAACCACTCATTTGTTCTCTATATCTGTGAGTCTGTTTCTTTTTTTGTTTAGATTCCACATATAAGTGATATCATACAGTGTTTGTCTTTTTCTGTCTGACTTATTCACTTAGCATAATATCCTCCAAGTCCATTAATGTTGTTGCAAATGGAAAAATTTCATTATTTTCTATGGCTGAGTAGTATTCCATTGTATATATATACCACATCTTCTTTACCCATTCATCTATTGTTGGAGGCATATTTTCATTTCTTGTGGGTATATACTTAGGACTGGAATTGCTTGTTCATATGATAAGATTATATTTAAATTTTTAATTACATAACCCAACTTATTTCCAAAGTGGCTGTACTATTTTACATTCCCACCAGCAGTGTATGAGGGTTTGAATTTTCCTACATCCTCACCGGTACTTGGTATTGCCTGTATTTTTGATTATATCTCTTCTAGTGAATGTGTAGTGGTATCTTACTATGTTTTTAATTTGTACTTCACTAATAACTAAGGATCTTGAGCTTTTTTTATTTGATTATACCCATTTATATGTTTTCTTTGATGAAATGTCTCTTCAAGCTTATTTTTATATTTGGTTGTATATATTCTTCTTATTGAATTGTAAGAATTTTTAATATATTCTCGGTACAATCCTTTATCAGATATATTATTTGCAGATATTTTCTCTTGGTCTGTGGGACAACCCATTTTCTTAATGGTGTGTTTTAAGCACAAAAGGTTTTACTGAATATTTTTTACTGAATATCAATTAATCAGGTTTTTTTTTCAGTTGTAATTTGTGATTGTTGTAACATATTTAAGAACTTTTTGCCTAATGTGTCACAGAAAATTTTTTCCTAGAAGATTTATGGTTTTAGCTCTTTATGTCTGTGATCCATTATTGAGTTATTTATATGTGAGCTAGCTAATTGACTCAATTAATGGTATTAGTAAAAGGTTCATATTTGTAAATATATTCAATTGTCCCAGCACCATTTGTTGAAGAGAATATCTTTTTCCCATTGAATTGTCCTGTCACTTTGTCAAAAAAAACGATTGAATATAAAAGTAAGGGTTCTTTTTGGATTCTCAGTTCTGTTGCATTTATCTGTATGCCTCCATTTATGCTAATACCACACTGTCTTGATTACTGTAACTTTATAGTAAGTTTTGAAATTAGGTAGGTGTAAGACCTCCGATTTTGTTCTTTTTCAAAGTTATTTTAGCTATTCATGTTGCAGTAGAACTTCATATCATTCTGGAAGAAAGGTTAAATCTGTGATACAACCATATTACGACTGGTTATGCAATATTTTGTAGATATATCAACTTGAATGAATATGTAAGGGCTCCTGTCAGCAGCAGGGAATCTAACAAATGACATATGACAGTAATTTCTGATTTTTAACTTATGCTATATTTTTGCAGAGCCTGAGAAAATTTTGAGAACTCAGAGGCCTGCGTATGATTGACAGTTTTAATAAATACTTTTCTTAAATCTTTATGTGTATCTCTATTGACTAGGATTTCTCTGTGAATACAACTGTAGGTATATGTGCAATAGCTCAGCTGTGTTAATCAAGTCTTCTTGTTGAACGAATTGTCTTTGACACCTGTGTTTAGCCCAGTATCGCTTATTGTCATTGTAATTGATTATCTGAATTCATCAATAAATATTAAATCATTTCTTCAGTTGTACAATTTGACAGTGAAGAAGTTTTTATAGACTACTTTTATTCACATTTTTCCAGATTTAGTCAAAGATTTTCTGACTATACATTGTTAGTGGATTCATCAGTCTGCAGAAAATTGTATTGACTTTGTCATTCTCTGAATAATAATTGATGCTTTACTTTCTGTTTATAACTGTAATTCTAAAATGAACCCTGTTATTTGACAGAGGCACCTTATCAATCACTTTTCTTGTTTTGTCCCCAATCATTGCTTTGACATTTTTGCTATGAGGATTCTATGTGTTTCACCAGTTACCTCACAACACCATAAAGCTTTTGTACTCTTATCCTTATTATACAGCATGTTAGTTTCTAGGGGGCTTGAATGTCCTTCTGTTTTGCTTCAGTAATTTTGGTAAGTTTCTCATAGTGTTCTTTGTATGTGTCAAAATGACACTAGTGTTTCCAAACACAACATGTAATAAAATAGGTTAGCTCTCAGCTGGCAATCAAATTCCAAATTTCAAACAGTATTTGTCATATTTGTGCAACATTTTGTTTTTTGTTGAAGCTGGTATGTCTTTTAACACTAACAGGTGATTCAGTCGTTATTGTGACTTTATTGTTTTCACCATTAGTGTTCATATTTGTTATAAATTTCTTTTATTAGTCCTAAAAATCTCTTTAAACCTATGATAGTTTCAATTAAAACACGAAGAACTCAACCCAGATTATAATTCACAATGGTATATACTCATATAGTAAATTATGATTGACTTCCTGATGTGATAGATTGATACATTAGTAAGAAATACATGATGATGGGAATGGAAATTTGATATACAAGAATCTGTACCAGCTATCTGTTCATTCATACTACCCTTCCATCCAAAGCAGAAGTTTTAATTATTGAAGGTTTGACCCATTCATGGATCTGCTTGAGTAAACAAACTCTATGCACAGTAGACTACCTATTTTGCTTTGTTGTAATAACATCCATAAGAGTAAGGGTTTGTTCTGCTAGTTAATTTCTTTCCTGATGTTAAAAATATACAACTAGTAAAATATTCGAATGTTAACAATATTATCTTGTGGGTCAGTGGTGGTATATGTGGCATGCTTTGGGAAACATTGCCTTATCCTGTAACATCAGGATCTCAAGTCACGTAAACAAACCCACTAACTTTAAGTCATCTGACCATCCACACTGTGCCATTCAAAGATGTAAACTCATATGAAGAATATCTGTCAGTATTTTTGATTCCTGCTTCTGAATCTAACTTTTTATTGAACAGTTGAGATTGTTAATAGATGAAAGAGGCAAAGAAAAATTTGGATAATAAAAACATCTTCCACTCTCTTCTCTACATCATTCTAATTGTGAAGCAACCAGAGTGTTAAAAAATGTAGCCGGAGAAATCTGGATTCCAATGCAGATTTTTAACTGAGAACTCTTAGGTAGTTTAAACCATGCTACATATGGTTTCTTCCGTGTATATTAAAAATAATTATATCTATCTTGGAGTATTCTTGTAAGGTTTAAATAAGATATCAAATGTAGTGTGACTGGCACAGGGCTTAATGCATAGTAGATGTTCAAAGTATTAAAAATACTTTTAATCAATTTATTCGTCTGGGCTACGAATAACCTTTATACTCTTTTTATGCTACTGTAGAAATTAAATTACATTGTTTGTAAAAATTCTTTGAGCTGTCTATCAAGAGTTAACAAGACTTTCCAAAGGCACCAACAAATCTAAGAAGTAAGACAAATAATGGAAAAATTTAAAATTTCTAAAATATAGTACAGCCTAATAATGTACTCTAAATGTTGAATGTTTTGGGTTTTCAGATGAAAGGCTCTGCGGAAATAAGGTATCATTACTGTGAATATTACTATGCCGTGCCAAACAAATTTTTTAAAATTATAGAATCAAGACATGTAGCTCAGCCTTCCTATCACATTATCCCTAAGAATATGTACAAAAATCTCTAAATGTATCGGTAAACTTGAATCACACTATACAAAATTATGATCCCAATTATGAAAATACAGTATTGTATTCCCTAATTGGTGAACCTAGAATTAAATAATTTTAAGAGGAAATGATAAAAGTTGTTTGGACAAATTAATATTTAAACAAAAGACAACATAGAATGCACAAAGCTAAAATGATATTTCATTTAAAATATTGTTATCCTTGTTATTTTTGTCTCTAAGAAAAAAGAGTCAGAAGTTATTTGTGTAGGAATTCAGGAATGATTTCTATAGCATATGGTTTTGTTTGGTGATTTTTCTTTTCCTGAGAGACAAGCTACCTGGAACCGTGAGTGATTTTTCTAAATCCATTCCCCCTTGACCTGCTTATGTGCTTTTTCACTCATTACAAATATTATAGGATAAGCCCAGAGTAAAGGACTTTGACCTTAAAATGTTAGGAATATAAGAAGCCAATGAAAAAGCTTAACACCATTTAAAGACCATTGTTTCCTAAAGGTATTAATGAATAGTAGTAATACAAAAGAATGTGGTCCAAAAAAAATAATAAAAGAATGTGGTCGCTCTTCTGCAACAGTTAGTGAGCCAAATGAACTTGTATTTGATTGCTTAAACTGTATTCTCCAAGGACTGAGAGGGAAGTCCAAATTTGGACCTAGTTGAGCAGAAAGCCCAGAGGAGTCTGATTAAAGTTAGGTCAAGAAGAGAGTCTTTGTCACGGGGAAGCAGACAGACTATATTATTAATAATTAAGTAAACATGGATGTCAGTTTGTGATAAGTTCTATGGTAAAAAATAAAGTAGAGCTTCCCTGGTGGCTCAGTGGTTAAGAATCTGCCTGCCAATGCAGGGGACACAGGTTTGAGCCCTGGTCTGGGAAGATCCCACATGCTGCGGAGCAACTAAGCTCATGTGCCACAACTACTCAGCCTGCACTCTAGAGCCCGCGAGCCACAACTACTGAGCCCACGTGCCACAACTACTGAGCCCATGTGCCACAACTACTGAAGCCTGTCTGCCTAGAG
Source organism: Grampus griseus (assembly GCF_964374135.1). Taxonomy (NCBI): domain Eukaryota; kingdom Metazoa; phylum Chordata; class Mammalia; order Artiodactyla; family Delphinidae; genus Grampus; species Grampus griseus. Next base: position 89,845,217 of record NC_138998.1, read on the forward strand.
CCCGTGCTCCGCAACAAGAGAAGCCATCTCAATGAGAAGGCCGTGCACTGCAACTAAGAGTAGCCCCCGCTTGCTGCAACTAGAGAAAGCCCACATGCAGTAATGAAGACCCAACACAGCCAAAAATAAAAATAAATTAATTAATAAAATAAATAAATAAAGTAAAACAGGATAACAACCTAAGTGTCCATTGGTGGATGAATGGATAAAGATGTGAGAGATATATATATATATACGCATATATATAATATACAGATATATAAATATATATTATACAGTATATATAATAGTAGTATTCTATTTTATACACACACACACACACACACACACACACACACACACACACTACTCAGCTATAAGAAAAAGGAAATCTTGACATTTGCAACAACATGGATGGACCTTGAGGGTATTATGCTAAATGAAATAAGTCAGAGAAAGACAAATACTATGTGATCTCACTGATATGTAGAACCTAAAAAACAAAACAAATGAAGCCCTAACACCCAGTGTGATAGTATTTGACGTATAGTATTTTGGGAGGTAATTTGATTTAGATGAGGATGTGAGGGTGGGGCCCTCATGATGGGATTAGTGCCCTTACAAGAAGGTGCACCAGAGAACTTGTTCTCTAACTCTCTCCACCAAGTGAGGACACAGGGAGAAGGTGGCCATCTGCAAGCCATGAAGAGAGCCCTCACCAGAACCTGACCATGCTGTCACCCTGATCTTGGATTTCCCAGCCTCCAGAACTGTGAAAAATAAGTTTCTGTTGTTTAAACAACCCAGTCTATGGTATTTGTTATGTCACTCCAAGAAAACTAAGAGGTAAATGTATGAAATAGTTGCATAGGAGAGGGCAAAAGGAATGTATTAGAGAAATTAGAATTGCTAGTTAGCACTAAGGGCCCACTTGAGATTGGAATTGATACATTTCAGTGAGATCTGCCATCCTGAGAGTGTTTTTCACCACTTACTTTCTCTGTGTAGCTGTAGAGTCACAGATAATTATCTTTTATTGCTCACATAGTAAGGGTTGATGAGAGTAAGACAACTAAGCAGCTCTTACATGTCCAGGCACAGTGGAAACATAGAGGTAGGTAAACATAAGAAGCAGCGAACCATAGCCCCAAACTCAGTAGCAGAGCAGTGTCTGTGGTTGATTGAAAATCGCAGACAAACTAGATCAGCTGACTTTAAGCCAAGGAGTTTCAATGTGGGGATGCCCTGAATCCAGAAGAGCATGGATAATGGATTGCTTGCTCATTTTTTATCTCCTGTTTGGCATATTGTAGACTTAATCAGAAATATGTCTAGGATGGAGTCATTGTCAGGTACTGGGACTTTCTAACCATTAACATTAATCCAAGAGTGAATCTTCATATGTGTAGTCAATCCTCATTATTCACAGATTTCATATTTGTGAATTTACCTGCTCACTAGAATTTATTTGTGACTCCCAAATTAATACTTGTGGTGTTTTCACAATCATTTGTACACATGCACAGAATGGTAAAAAATTTGAGTCCTCTGACATGCGCATTCCCAGCTGAGGTCAAACAGAGTGACACACTGCCTTCTTTTTCAACTCTCATACTGTAAATTAATTAAATAGACCTTTAGTTGGTCTATTTAGTGCCATGTTTTTTGCATATTTGTGCTTTTTGTTGGTGATTTCACTATTTAATGTGGCCCACAAGTATGGTAGTATTCCTAAATACAGAAGGCTGGTATGTGCCTTATAGGGAAAATACGTCTGTTGCATAAACTTTGTTTAGGTGTGAGTTATAACACTGTTGGCCAAGAATTCAATGCTAATGAATCAATAATGTTAAATAAGGTGGCTTTAAACAGAAACACACATAAGACGTCGTTAAGTATTGATCAGTTGGTGAAAATGTTATGACCAGAGTCTTACAGGAACTTAACACTGTATTTCTCCTAGGAGCAATGGTTCAATATTTGCTAATGCAGTGTGCTTTTGTGATTTTCTAACACGTAACTACCAAGAACAATGAGAATGAGTTGTATTTGCTAGGTCATTCAGTTAATCATATTAAAATTTTCAGAAATACTGCGCTCTTGGTCTATCTCATTTTCCCCATGGGACTCACTCACCTTCTCCCTGTCCTTTATCCTTGTAGCTTTCCTATGTGCCCAGTCTTGTAGGTACCTTCCTACCTCAGTAGGTTTCTTCCTTCTCCCATAAACATTGAATATTTGCACTGCCATCTAGTACTGGAGTCCCCATAGGGGTTTTATGACTGTACTCTCTTCTTAATTACCTTTCTAAAAGAAGCCATGAGTGTTTTGTCTCTTCTATGTTCTTGCCCTTGGGCTTGTCTTGGCTGTCCCTTCCCCTATCCCTGCCCTGTGACTTGTAGAATCCACTTGCCTCCCTTAGTGGCTTTGGGATATGTCAACTTGTCTAAGATGAACAATAGTATCCAGAATTGCCTTTCTAGTATGTTTCTGGTTAGCATGGGCTACAGGAAGTATTCTCGTAGGAGAGTTGAAGGAGTACAACTTTGTAGCTTACACACGTTGTCCCAGTTATTCATTCAAACACTAATCTAGGTTCTGCTGTGAAGGGATTGTGCAGATGTGATTAAAGTCTTTAATCAGTTGACTTTCAATTAATCAAAATGAAGATTATCCTAGGTATACCTGACTTAATCAGTTGGAAGGCCTTCAGAAGAGGGCCTAGGTCTTCCCTGAGGGAGAGATCCGGAACAACTACTAAGTCTGTAATTGTCCTCCCTTTCTCCTGGATCTTCCTTTCTGGTTTCTACCTATAGACAACAAGCTTCACACTGTGCCCATGAGCGCTAACTGCTTGGGATCTTCCTTTTCTGCCTGTCTGTTCTACTGACTTCAGACTTGCTTAGCCAGCCTCCATAATTGCATGAGTCAATTTCTTGTTTAAAAAAAAAACTCTTAATATATATGTATATATCTGCTACTGGTTTTACTCCTCTGGTTGGACCCTGATTGATATACTTCCCATGTTGCAGATTGCCCCTCCGTATCATCTTCTCTTCCTCTGTAAATATTTCACCTTTTTCCTACAGTATAGGATAAATATTCAAACCCTGACTCTTTCATTTTCTAGATGTACAAGTTTAGGGAAGTTACTTGAACTTCCTGAGTCTTAATTCCTTCATCTATAAAATGAGAATGTTACTAGTACATACCTTATAGAATTGTTGTGAGGATTAAATTGGTTAATGTGTGTAAAGCACTTAAAACAATAGCTAGCATATTGAAACCATCAATAAATATAATTGCTAAAATTATTATTATCTAAAGAATTTTATTTATTCCTTTCACATCCCCAGTACTGTGGAGAACATAGGGGAAGCTGAAGATAGTTCTTTTCCATTATAGGTTATTACAAGATATTGAACATAGTTTCCTGTGCTACATAGTAAATCCTTGTTGTTTATCTATTTTATATATAGTAGTGTGTATATGTTAATCCCATACTCCTAATTTATTCCTCAGCCTTTCCTTTATGGTAAGCATACGTTTGTTTTTATGTCTGTGAGTCTGTTTCTGTTTTGTAAATAAACTAATTTGTATTACTTTTTAGATTCCACATGTAAGTGATATATAATATTTATCTTTCTCTGCATTACTTACTTAGTATGATAATCTCTAGGTCCATCCATGTTGCTGCAAATGTCAATAGTTCATTGTTTTTTATGGCTGAGTAATATTCCATTGTAATATCCTATTCTTTATCCATTCATCTGTTGATGGACACTTAGGTTGCTTTCATGTGTTGTAAATAGTGCTGCTATGAACACTGGGGGGCATGTATCTTTTCGAATTAGAGTTTTCATTTTTTCTGGATATATGTTCAGGAGTGGGATTGCTGGATCATATGGTAACTCTATTTTTAGTTTTTTAAGGAACTTCCATACTGTTCTCCACAGCAGCTACACTAGTTTACATTCCCACCAACAGTGTAGGAGAGTTCTCTTTCTCCACCCCTCTCCAGCATTTGTTATTTGTAGACGTTTTAATGATGGCTATTCTAACCAGTGTGAGGAGATATACCTCATTGTAGTTTTGATTTGCATTGACAGTTCTTTCTCTTTAGACTTTTGTAATGTGCTTGGGAAGAGAAGACAAATGTATGGAGATTTATTTCCTGAACCAAAAATAAAAGAAAAAGATGTAATAGATTGGATTACATTTATAGGGGCAGTGGATATAAGGTGAGATGTGTAGTCCTCTGGGAGAGGGAAGATACTCAATTTCTCTGGTTTTTTTCACCTCTCTTACTTAATTTCTCCCAAGTGGAGAAGTTATTAATCTGGATAGATAGATTTGAGGACTCTGATTGGGTCATGTTTATTGGTAAACTGTGGTCACTGTGCATTACAAGGTCCCATGCATGTGTCCCACACATGTACTCTCCCTATTCTGCCCCTGCTTCAGAAATAGTAAGTGGACTATTGGGGTGAGCCCTGCTCACACAACTGGCATCATCTTCCTTTTTCCACAGGGTGACTCCTACACGACAAGATCTGTTCACCTGAGCTCTCTTTCTTTTTCTTTTGTGTACACTTTATAGATTGCACTTTTTCATTCAGTCTCTGTTCCATGTGGCTTTAAGACAGTGGTTAGTTATATCATGAAATTTGGGTTTGGAGGTTAGGGCACAGGGAGGCAAGCCCAGAACTCTCTATGCTGGGATTTTAGGAACAGGTCCATCTAACGAGAAATGGGTGCTTTTTTTGTTTGGCTCTGTCTCTCGCTGTATACGTCCCTTAGGGCTTCACAGGGAGAAGAGGAATACTAAACAAATATTTCTGCCCTCAAAACCTTGAAGATATATACATAGGATAAAAGCCACCATGTAGTATGTCATCATCATTTGTAGTTTTTGGCTCCTTTTGGAAAAGTTCAAGTATGCTGAGCTATGTAGCTTTCTTGTACAAATTACAGGCCTAAATGGCCTCCTTCCCCACATTCATTCAAACCCAAATCTCCAGATTCATTACTCCAAAGAAATAAAAAGCCACACGTGCCAGTCCTAAGGGAAATAAATCCAGAGAAAGGATGTGTTTGTTTTGAGGCCTAGGGGTGCAAAATGCAAGAATTCTGGGGGCAGGATAAGTCCTGAGCCCATGATGACATTAGAATGTGGAAAATTAACTCCAAATTGCTCAACAAATAACATTTCTAGAGGAAAATAGCAGAGAAGGGATGATCCCTTTGGGTGATGTGATCAGAGAAAGTTTTTTGATGGAGATGAAATTTGAACTGGGTTTTAAAGAATGAAGAACTTTGATTGATGGAGAGAAGATGGAGAGAATTTTAGGCAAAGGTGATCTGTAAATTTAAATTCTACTACCATCATTATTATTTGTCTTAGTTTGTGTATCCTCTAAAACCAAAGCCTGAGGCAACCACTTATTTTGAATTTGATTCCACGAAGCACAGTGAGGAAGTGGGCGAAAGTGAGATAGGGTAATGAGGAGAGCCAGTAAGGAGTATGTTAATGAGCCTGTTACCACTGTAGTCAAATGGAGCTCAGTCCGTTGGGGATTCTCTGAGAAAATGTATGGAACATGCTTCAGAACTGTTCCACCAGGGGCCAGGAAAACTAAGGCATTTATCCACCGGGTCTCACACTCCCCATTGATTGAGGGTTGTATGTTTAATATTTTAGTTTGTACCTGCTTACAGTTCAGATAGCTCTTGAGGTACCAGAGAAAACCTTCAGAAAGAGGGCTTCAGAATGCAGAAAACTGTCGTAATCCCTTTTTCACCTCACAAAAGTTCCTTAGTTCAATTGGAAGAGCCAGAACCTAGAGTCATTTACTCAACTATAACATTTATCGAGCACTTACCCTGTGCCTGGTACTCATCCAGGTGCTGAGTGCTAGCACATCCTACATGTTCTACTCCAGAAACATCCCAAAGCAGTCCTCTTCTTTCCAAATCCGTTTCTCTATCAGTAATGTGGAGCATGGTGGCCATTTAAAATTGTTGCCAAATTGAGACAAAGTGCTGAATCTTTGTAGCCCTTTATTGTGCCACTACCACAGTCCATTCCCATGCCTCCCCCCCCCCCCCACATTTTTGTTCCTGATTTTCCAATTTTGCTTTTTCCATATACCTGTCCAGCCAGCCAGATAATTCACTGCTGCACATGAGTCTACGTATATTCCTAGTTTCAGCCACTTCTCTCTCCACATAAGTCTATGTACATTCCTAGTTTCAGCCGCTTCTCTCTCTGCACCCTAAGTAGATGATTGCCATGGTTAATTTTATGTGTCAGCTTGACTGGGCTAAGGGGTGCCCAGATATCTGGTAAAACACAGTTTCTGAGTTTGTCTGTGAGGGTGTTTCTGGAAGAGATTAGCATTTGAATCTGTATACTGAGTAAAGAAGGTCACCCTCGCCAGTGTGGGAAGGCATCATCCAGTCCACTGAGGGCCTGAATAAAACAAAGAGGTGGAGGAAGTGCCAATTTGCTCTCTCGATTTTAGCTAAGACATTCATCTCCACTGACCCTTGGATGTTTGGTACTCCTGATTCATGGACCTTTGGACTTAGACTGGGACTTTCACTATCACACCACCTGCCCCCCCACACCTTGCAAATTCTCAGGCCTTAGGACTTGGACTGAATTATGCCACCAGTTTTTCTGGTTCTTCAGCTTGTAAATGGCAGATTGTGGGACTTCTCAGCTCCATAACCATGTGAGCCAATTCCTATAATAATAAATCTCTTCTTATATGTATATCTTATTGGTTCTGTTTCTCTGGAGAACCCTGAGTAATACAGTGATGAAGTGCACTGTCTGAAGCTATGCCCAATGGGAAGATTTATTCTTGTTTCTATCTTTCAGTGTTCTGTGAGTGGAATTGAGTTGTGTCTACCAAATGGTATATTGAAGTCCTAACCCCTGGTACCTGTGAATGTGACCTTATTTTGAAATAGGGTCTTTGCAGATATAATCATTCAGATGAGCTCATACTGGACTAGGGTAGACCCCAATTCCAGTGACAAGTGTTCTTTCAAGGAGAGGGAGATTTGGAGGCAGACACACAGGGAGGAAAGCCATGTGAAGACACAGGCAGAGACTGGAGTTATGATGCCACAAGTTAAGGAATGCCTGGAATTGCCAGCAACCACCAGAAGCTAGAGGAGGCAAGGAAGGATTCTTTCCTATATTCTTAGGAGGGTGGTTGGCCCTGAGCACACCTTGATTTTGGACTTCTAGCTTCTAGAACTGTGAGAGAATATATTTCTGTTGTTTTAAGCTACCCAGTTTGTGGTACTTTGTTATGGCAGCCCTAGCAAACTAATACACAGATCACTCCTGAGTGGCACTGTGGTGCGGTTACAGTCCATTTTCAGCTTGCATCCATCCATCAACCAAGCTCAGCTGTTTTTCTCCTATAGTGTTGATCATAAAATACCCCCACTACCTACAATGTGACATAGGTATGAGCTGAGAAAGAGTTGCCCTTACTATCGTGGTAAATTGTGTAGTTCTGGGTCACCTGTTGGTATATTTTTAGTGCCCTCTGGCCCTCCTTGTAACTGATCATAACTGATTCGACTTTCATCTTACAAGTGATTGTAGCTGGGCTGCCTGACCATATGACTTGATGGATCTGACAGAATTCAGCTTAGGGTATGGAGTATGCTGTCTCTATAACTCAGAGGCCTAGCAAGTTTTATGCTTCCTTTTCATTGCTGGGAGAATCAAGAGGCAGTAATCTGTCCTTTACTTTCAAATGGATGTTCATTTAGGTCTCAGACCACTTGCCCCTTAAAATCTTCACTCATGTGGAAAGATCACTGTCATAAACATTTGTGGTGCTGTTGCAGGATTCTTCTTCATAGGGATCCAGCTCATCTTTCAATCAATGGTTTTTAGGCCTGAGAATTGGCTCAGGTTTAGAAACTAGGTAAAGGGTTATGAATTTTCATTGGGATGATTGACTCCATCCTTCTGTTTATCCACTCCTGATTACTTTTGATTATATATATTTAGCAAAGTTTTTGTTGGTTTCCCACTTATACCTGTAAATAAAATATTTTATAAGCCATTTTCATAGAACCCTACAAGTCTGGTCCTCCTGACTGCCCTTCCAACATTGCTGATCGTTATGGCAATTTCCCACCTTGCTTTTGTCAGTAAGGTGCTACCATCTGGCCCCCGCTATTTCATGATCCTATCATCTTCTTTGGCACTAAGGGCTTGGTTCTGTAATAACATCTCCTGGTGTTAGTCACAGCCGAAAGAGAGCAGCCACAACTGAGCTTTTCAGTGATGCTGGTGCCCTTCTCACCAGCACATTTCTCGTTCTTTGGTAAATGGAATGTGCTTTAGGTCCTCCCGTGGGACACAGTTGGCTCATGGATTGTTAGGCCTTGAAAAGTACAGTATATTCACTTTTGCATGCTTTGTTTTCTGAGCTTTTCTTCTTCCTCCACTGTCTGCTCCAGCAGATCTAGTATGTTATACTTTACGTAGTGTGTGCCGTAAGTTCCTTACAGTTGCCAAGAGCTATCTTAGCAGATGTTAGTAACACCTGCTCTGGTCTTTGCTAAGGTGTTAAATTCAGTATTATAAGAGAGTACTCTCCTGTTGATAAACCCCCTCTTATCCATCTTTATATTTTACGTCCCTTAATCCAGCAGCCTCACTTTTCTGTCCCATGTGTGCTCTCCTGGATCCTACGAGCTCATGTTGTGTTGCCCTGTACTCTTTCAATGTGTATAGTTCCTTTCCCTCTCTTAGCAGGCCCAACAGTTCCTCAGGTGGGAGTTATGCTGAGATTGACCCTAACTAGGGTTTTGTGGCTAAGAGGTAGGTAGGGATAGATCCTGAGAGATAATGTGCTATCTTTTGAAAATAGATCTCATCTGCAAACAAGAGGGCAGGTTAGCCTTTAACATGAAGAGGTAAAAACATTTACTGGCCCATAGGTTTCATCTAGATTTTGGTGTCCAGGTTCTAAAGTGTATTGCCCCAGATGTCCCTATCCCTAGTCCTAGGGTCCTACTTCTTTTTAATTAAAGCCTTCTATTTGGTGTAGCAGAGCTGCTGGTGTTGGAGTTCAACCATCTCTGAAGCTTCATTACCCTTACAACGTTATTAGACTGACCTTAGCTTTTTTCCACCTTTTAGCAGGTAATTCAGATCAAAGAGTCTACTTCCTTAGGACCATTTCTGGTACCCACCATCTTAGAGTGAGTTTCATGGAAGCATATCTGAGATGAAGATTTGTGTGGGGCGTTCCCTCAGGAACAACACCTTTAAGGAAGTACAGGAAGCAGAACTCGATAGAGGTAGAAATTCCACTGTGATGAAATTATAACAGAAGTTTCAGATGATCCTTCGGGGAATCTCTGGACCTGAGACACATCTATAGAGTTATCCACACATTGATGCAGGGGGAACAGGTTTTTATACTTTGCATTAACCAGGCATTTGATGTAGTCTGCCCTAGGGCAGTGATTGTAACCTTGAATGAGGTGGGTCCATTTGATAGAGGGCAATTCGAGGGGAGAGATGTGGTTACGAGATATCAGCAGCTAACACTTCCAGCAACTCGCAAATAAGCACCTTGGTCCTGATAAGGGCATCCAAACAGCACTCTAGTATAATACGTAACACATACCTGCATTTATCGGTTTATTTTAAGACAATAATTAGAATATAAACTGCAAGAGAACAGGGACCTTGTCTGTCTCATAAATTGCTATATACCCAGAATTAGAACAGCCTGGCTTAGTATTTACTCAATAAGTATTTGTTGACTAAATGATTGAACTAAATGAGTAATTAAAGCATATTTGTAGGTGCCACATTTTGTAAAATGACAATCACTTGGCACATAACAGGGGATACAAATAAATGAAAATTTAAATAGGAAAGCATCCCAAAGTACATTTCTACTCTCACATTCCAGTACAAATCTCCAACATGAGTTTTTTTAGTATTCTGAAATTGAAACCAATTTTAATGCATTAAATGCATTGATGAATGGCATGGGCAATATACACATTTTCAGCCATGACCTTTTACTCTTATGTGGATTCTTAATGAACTGACTTGGTTGTAACTGGCCTTAAAAGAGTATTGAGAGAGAGATTATAATTGGATCAGCTCTTGTAGTTGGATTGACTCACAAAGGCAAATTTGGTTTTGCACCTAGATCTCATTAATATTCACTTTCAACTGCCTTCCAGCAGATGTCTGTTTTGACTTTAAACGTAGATTTTTCCAAACATTTTTATGATACTATAAACATATAGAATCTTCTGAAACTTTTTTCCTAACCATATTTTATTAAATTTTGGCACTGTCCCATATGGAGTGAGAAAAAAAGTAAGACTGAAATGTCATCTTGTCCACTCTTTAAATATTTCTAATGCAAAATGTCACAAAAACTCAACATTAATAAAACATTTACTTTTCCCCATTTTGACAACTACCATGTGTGGGTTCAGGTTTACAATTGAAAACAAATGAACACCTAATTATGAAGAGCAAATATCAAGAATAGCAGCAACAAGGAGTTCTGTGGACCTGTTGCCCAACAAAAGAAGCATGAGTGGTGATAATTATTTTTAAAACAATTTAAAATCTTTGGAACTTGTGCTAAGGATATACAGCAAATGAAGAAACAGTTATTAAAGAAAATCTACTAAAACTCATTAACAGTAAGACTCTGCGGCACTTGATCCATGACCCTTTCCCTCATTCTCACCCCCAGCACAGCTTGATTGAAACTCTGCTTCAAGTGAGTATGGGCAAGAAAATGGGACTTCCGCTTTCCTAAACTCTTAGTCAAGGAATACCATACCTCACATGGAGGGACAGGCTGCCAGTATTTCTCATACCCTCCCACTCTGAGCTGCAAAGGCTAAATTCCTGGTGAGTGGCTGAGAGGGCAGGAGTGCCATTCCTTCACCCAGACTCCACTCAGAGGGAGGAGACTCTACCCAAGCACGGCAGGCTGAGTGTCCAGGGGCCCTGATCACTTTCACTCCAACTCACTACTGGGGTGGAAATTCCATGCCAGGAGGGGCAAATTGAGAAGACCAGAGGCTACCACTCCTGTCCAGTGCCCAGAGTATTGACTCAGATTTTTTTCCCCAGGGGATAGGCAGTCTGTAAGAACAGACATCTACAAAGCTTTCCCCAGAGGAATTGATTTTATTTGAAACAGTATGGGGAATTTCAAGCCTCAAAAGCTATGTGCTCAAGAACAATGGAGATTTTGGTGATAAGCAATTAAAAGGATGTTGGCATGTCTGTAAGAGACCTAAACCAGAAGCCATCTGATTCAGCAGAGAGAACCAGCAAAAGACAGTTAAGAAGAGCCCTCCTGGGGCCAGAACAAACGTCAAAAACTGTCCTCCAAAAATACTCCTGAAAAGGGGCTCCAATTCAATTAGATCAGACTGTAGAACAATTTATGCCCCAGAACATGGTCAAAAATAGTAGAACAATCAGTCAGCAATTAATGGAGTCTAAGAGCTTGGTGTGATGCCAAAGGGGGAATACAGCTAAACAGGAAGATCAGAGAAAGAGAAGAGCTCTGCTGAAACCACTGTCATCCCAGGGTAACTCTGTGCATGCCCAAAGCTGTTCCTTCTGAGGAGAAACATCAGAGGTTTTATACAGGATAGTAGACTTTACTAAAACTGTCTATCCAAGTCATTAAACAAATAAACAATCAAACAACAATAACAAAAACACAAGCTCCAGAGATGGGAGGGGATCCGTATCCAGTGTTGCTATAATATATTACTTAAAATGTCCAGTTTCAAGACAAAATTAGGAGACATGCAAAGAAACAGGAAAGTGTGACCCACACAAAGGAAGAAAAAACAGGCAACAGAAACTGCCTGTGGCCCAAGATAGTAATTTGAATCCACATGAAAAAGCAGAGGGCTGGTAAAGGTAATTATGTAAATTTAAAAGACAAAATGCATAGTTCTTTTCCTATCTTTACTTAACTGATCCAAAAGCAATTATAAAATAAAATATGTACATAATTGTACTGTTGGACCTGTAACACATAGAAATGCCATATATTTGCCAGTAACAGCACAGAGAAGGTGGGTGGGAGCAAAGCTGTATTGGAGTAAAGAAGAGACAACAGATGGTAACTTAGATCCACAGGAACAAATGAAAAGAACCAGAAATGGTAAATAAGAAGGTTAATATAGCAAATTCTATAAATATGTACTTGCTTTTTTCTTTTCTCAGCTCCTTTAATAGACATAAAATGAGTAATTAAACATTAATTAATGTAATGTAATAATTATAACAATGTATATTGTTGGATTCAAAACACATATATATACTATTTATAATAATAGCACCAAAATTGGGGAAGAGAGAATAGATGTGTATAAGAATAACATTTCTGTATCACACTGCAATTAAATTAGTATAAATCTGAAGTCGATTCTGATTACGATGTATATGATAAGCCCTAGAGCAACCACTAAGAAATAAATTTTTTTAAAAGTGAAAAAGATAATTAAAGACAGCCATGTGAAGATGGACGCAGAGATTGGAGTGGTAAAGCTACACACCACGGAATGCCAAGGATTGCCAGCAACCACAGAAGCTAGGAAGAGGCAAGAAAAGGCTTCCTCAGACTTCAGAGGGACTGTGGGCCTGCCAACACCTTGATTTTGGACTTCCAGCCTCCCAAACTATAAGAGAATAAATTTCTGTTGTTTTAAGCCACCTAATTTGTGGTAATTTGTGATAGCAGCCCTAGGAGGCTAATATAGACATCTAGAACTGTTGTTGAATGTTTTTGGAAATGGATGTTGGCATACGAGTTTTTCTAAAAATTTAGAAAGTAATGTCTCAGAAAAAAAATGCATTGTTATGGATTGAGTTGTATCCCCCATGTGTTTGAATTCTAACCCCCAATACCTCAGAATGTGACCTTACTTGGAAATAGGGTCATTGCAGATGTAATCAGTTACATTAAGATGAGGTTATGTGGAACTAGGGTGGGCCTAGTCCAATCCAATATGACTGGTATCCTCAAAAAAGTGAAAACGTGGACACAGACTTGAATACGGAGATAACACCATGTGAAAACTGGAGTTACACTGCCACAAGCAAGCAGAAGCTAGAGAAGAGACCTGGAACTGATCCTTCCCCAGTCCCTTTAGAGGGAACGTGACACCCTGATTACGGCCTCCTAAACTCCAGAACTGTGAGATAATATGTTTCTATTGTTCAAGCCACTCAGTTTGTGAGTACTTTGTTACGGCAGCCCTCACAAACTGATACACCCACAATGCTATTTCTGAGCCATAACAACCGTTAATTTTTCGGTTTGTCTCTTTTCAGTTTCATCTCTATAAAACTGTAGATCCACGTTTACTTTATGCACAGATATATACATGTAATCTCCATCCAAATTATCAGAGGCAGTTTCCTCTTAATAAAATTATCCAAAACTTGGAAATCAAGGCAGAAAGATTATTGGGTGGCCTTCCAAACTCCAGCTGGAGACTGTCCAACAAGCTGGTCTGAGCCACTCTAAAGGGAGGTAATTTGGACTTACTACTTACCATTGATTAACGCCCAGTCTCTATTAAGTTACATATTAGCTGGCGAAGATCAATAAGGCATACATTACTTTTTTTCTGGTAGAGACTAAAATGATTTCTGTCCTATAGAAAAGATAACCCTCAAAGATTACTGTTTCATTGCTCTGTATCTAAATTAGCAATCTTATTTCAGCTTGCTTTCTTTTGGTAACTCTCTTTCAAACTCTCATATCCTCCTTTGAAACAGGTTTACCATCTTGCTAATTCTCTCATTAATGAGTTCAAAAAAATCTTTGACATCTGTACACTATATATTTGTATGAGTCATGATTTTAATTTTTTGAAAATTATACTTGACATTCCTTAGAAGAGTAGTTCCCAAACTTTCAGAGTTCATGAAGAAGAAAAATTATTAAAATAAAATGAAGTTGGCTGACTGAGATAGGGTTGCCAATTTTAATTTTCCAAGTAATGTCAATTTTAAAATTACAGACACAGAAATAATCTATTAATACCACCATTTCATAAAAGGCAGTGCATGGCTTTTTTACACCAAGAGAATAGAATAAAATGTAGTATAAACTATGTAACATTATGAAAATTTGCCCCATTCTATTTATTCTTCTCACTGTACAGTATATTGGTGAAAACGAGCATAATTTAGGAGGCACTGCCTACAGATGACTGGTTTCCTTCCTACTTGTGCAGTCTCTTTTATTCACTCATTTAAAGTCTTTACTTAGGGCTTTCTGTGTCCTAACAAGAGCCTGCTGTGTGGCAAAAGAGCATCAATTACATGTCAGGGAGGCATCTTCTATATACAAACAAAGTTTCTGACATTGGGGGAAATATATTCTAGTGGAGAAAGATGCATTAAATAACCCCTCCAATATGATTAAAATTGTGCTAAATATTATAAGGAAAAAGCATACATTTAATAGTGTGCCCTGAGCTGCTTCTCAGTAACTTCTCAGTGAAAACTGCTACCTTGATAGAAAGGCCCAGAAAATTATTCTCAGAGTTGCTTCTCTCAATAAAAGGAAGCCACTTTCCTCTCCTTAAAAGTTAAATATGTGACTCTGCTTGGTGGTACCAGATCACCAATAATAATAGACCTTGACTTGTATAGCCACCTGGGCTTAACAGGAACCCTCAGAAAGAGCAGAGACCTCCCACCTCTTCTTTCCCATTTTCATCCCTAGAAGAAAGGAGCTGGGCATTGAATGGTCCCTTCTAGATGAAATAAACAAATTAAAATGAGGTCAGTTCATAGTCTTTTTAAGAGCACAGAAGTGCTTTGTTGCAGTTGATTATAAAGTTATACTGTTAATTAGCTCAGCAGCTCCACAGACTTGGGCCCTAAGGCTGTAAAGCAGTCCTACAAGGAGGGAAGAAGGGCATTATCATATGCAAATCTCCCTTATCATAAACTTTCTGGAGATAAATTTTGACTTGGTTGAAAAAGTGTGGGCAATTTGAGCTTCAGGAAAGTTTGTAAATACATGAGTGAGGAGGCCAAACACTTCATGCTCTCCCATACAATGTCATGGAGAGTTAATTGAAAGACAAGAAGCCAAAACTCAAAAATTTAGGACCAAAGACACTTGCTTTAATAAGGGTGGCGATGAATCCTAGAAGAGAAAGACATCATCAGGTGTTTGGACTGGAATTCTGAGACTATGAAGTTGGTTGAGGAGCAGAGAGTATCTGACTCCTAGAGAGCACAGTTTGCTGCATATTGCAAGCACGAAAGTGGTTGGTGGATTTCTCTTTGTTGTATAGTCAGGGAATACTCCCTATATGTTTGCGTGTGAACGTAATTCAACAAAGTAGCACTTTGTAGGTTTGGCAGAGGACTAGGACAATGAATAATCTTCTCATTCTTCTGCCATCCCCAAGATTTATCTGCATTCCACTGTAGTGTTCATAGCTAGGGGATGAGCCATATGGGTGAGGCTCACCCAAGGTTGGGATGAAAGTCTGCTATAAACTTCTGAGGAAGCTCGAGGGATAATTATTTAATTTATAGAAAACTAGCCAGGTAAGATATTCTGAGGACTAAAGGCCCATTTTGCCACTCACGATAAGAAAAAAGAAATTTGATGAAAAGTTTAGTAGTGTCAACTCTCTGCTCCTCAGTAGACAACCAGAGAAGCCCATTGATCAACGAAGACTAAGTTTATTTGACTTACAGCAGTGAGGAAGAACACCAACTTGAAAAAATAATAGTTGCTTCTCAAAATAGGGAAATTATGGAAGAGTATTTATAGGGTTTTAGAGCCAACTAATTTGGGAGATTTCAAGCTGAGTCCTGCAAGGTGGGTAACTTCTCAGGATTTGGCAGAGTTTATGATATAATAACTTTGGATTGATGGGCACAGCAAGATGAGGGACTTAAATAAAGAGAGTCTTGATAAATACATTTCTAGTTTTGATAAGTAAGCTGTTAAGTTGGTTCACGGGCTTATCTTCTTGGGAGCAAGTAATTCCTAAAGCAAGCAAGTACCTATTTTTGCTCTGACCCAGTATTGTTTAAAATAGGGACAGGAAAGTTTGCCTGGTCCCAGTATTGTTTAACATAAAATGTAGGAATTATGTTGCTTTCATTTCTCAGGAATCCTGTTGGTCTTTCTCTAGCCTAAGCTGCAGGATAGACCATCATCACCTAGGGATGTGACAAATCAGGATGTATATCATTGTTTGATATGTTTTGGTCATGTGAAGAGTTTCTGAGGGTTGTCATTCAACCTCTATTAGTGACAGATTTTCTTGTTCATTTTGTTGGAGGATCATGTTTGGATCATTTCATGGAACAGCATCTGCACAGCAGAATTTGAGATTCCAGAGAACATATATTTGAGAGTTGCAACATGGACAATTACTAAGAGAGAGATTGTGATATGATTGTGATATGCGTAATCACTTTTAAGGCAGGAGCCAAGAGTAAACAAATTAAAAAGAACTAATACCATTCTCAATCTGAAAAGGCCACACAACCAAATATGAGGATATTAGCAAATTACATAATTTTATGATTTTTATGTTTGCTTCCCAGATAATTTTAGTATGGTACTAGTAAATATCCAGAGGTCTGTAGCAATGTAAGTACAACATTCTTTCCCTAAGTCCCATCTGAAAAGAATGTTGTACACATGTACCACCTTGAAAGACCTCTATTTTGAACCACCTGTCCAAATTTATGAACCTCTTGGGTGAGGAATTCTATTGCGTCAGTAACGTTGTCATTCTTCTGCTATTCTCTGTATCATTGCCTGTAGAATTCTACTTTTCAAGCCCCATGTAAAGTGTGAAATAAGGAAAAAACAGTCGAAAATATTCCTTTGGTGGTTATTTTTTAAATGTAAATTGAAGCTCAGAATTTTTTCCTTTTTGAATTAAATTATCTAAATATCTGTTTTTCTTAGAAGGGAAATGGGTGGATCAAGATGGACCCAGGGTGATATTAAGAACCATTCTGAAGGCCATCATCCGTTTACTGACATTATTGATCCCTGTTCAACTTACAGATTTCCGATTACAGTCAATAGACTTTTGTGCTTCAAATACTCATATATGGATATCATATAGAACAGGCACGGCACAAATTCCATTACCTGGTGCCAGGGCAATTCTATTTGACATCCACATATGAGTATTTCCACTGAAAGCAGATCATTGTGTGGCTCCTAACTACTAGTATTGGATTTAAATCACAAAAGACTATTGACTGCAATCTGTAAATTGGACAGGGATGAACATTTAGCTTAACTAATGCACCTTTCTTACAAGGTCTGTAAAAGTAAGGCGACCTCTCAGTATACGCCATCTGTTCCTTAGATTTTTCTATGCTCTATTTCTGTGAAAGCTTGATTGCAAAGGCTAGCTCTTCTGTGTATTTCTTTTTTCTACAGAAAAAGGAACACTCCTTTCTAGGTTTGACATACAAGAGACTTTAGATTTCTGTTTGGTCTGTTGTAGTTTTTGCCATCTAAATAAGTTGCTTGGTGGTTGAGTCCAATTAGCAAGGATTATAACAAGGAATGCGTTTTGTCTGATTTGTGACAAAGAAATGGTACCAAATGAAGCTGGGTAGCTCCCAAAGTAAAATGAGTACAAACCAAACATTATGTTTGATTGTATGCTTTAACCAAGTCACAGTCAAATTATAAGCAGGTATTGGAATCATGCCAAGAAGTATGTAAGTATGCAAAAAAATTATTAAGTTTAGGAACTTTATAGGTATCATGGTTAAGAAATAGGAAGTGTCTGTTAACTACTAGGAATCTTAAACCAGAAAAGAGGAAAGAAAATATTTAGGGAAATAGAGAAAAAGAATAATGCAAATTAGAGGATGGGAATCAGTGGTTCTGGTCATCTGGATCTTATTCATGGATCTTAAATGGAAGCAGTCTATTATTCACAGTTGTCTCCTTGATCTGAAGGTCTTTGTTAGAAGCTATCTCCACCCACAAAATCATGTGTTTCTTGAGGATTCCTAAGGACCCTCAGCTTGAAGTCTGGCTGGGACAGGTTTTTAGTGTTTTAGGGATGAATTGTATCTCTTTAGTTAAAAGATGTAGATATAAGGGTCCACACCCTATAGTTTTTCTCTTGTATTATTTATTAACAGGAGCCACTAAGGTTCTTTTCATCAAGTCTCAAGAACAGTTTTTCTGTGATGTTTCTTCTAAAGACTAAATCTCCTCGAGAATTAACAGAATGGAAGAAAGTTAAATTCTCTTGAGGCAGAAAACACAGTAAGTTTGTGAGGATATAGTCTTACTCTGAGAGTAAGAACATATTATGAACAGAGAGGACACTGACAAACCTCCAGGGCTTTTAGATTTGTGCTGTAAAGTGTGCTATGATTGTCCCTGATTAAAATAGGTATCGAGACTGAGTAATCTACAAATCAAATCTTTTTTTAGACAATTATACCAGTCTGTGTACATGAACATTAGTATGCTTCTAATGTAAAAGTGTACACAGTTATTGAAATATTTTGTTATATTAGACTTAATATAATCTAGTTTCAGGCAATATTTTAAAAATATACAATAATAAGTAAAAATGATTATTAGTAACCTATCTTTTCTCAAAAGTAAGAAACCTTTGGTTAAAATTCAGAGAAATATCTTAGTGATAAAAAGGAAACTTTGTTACCGAACAAAGAATGGCTGAAAAACTCACAAATTTGGTGAAAGAAAATAAGTCAACATCCAAGAAGCTCAGCAAATTCTAAACAGGATAAACTTTAAAAAAAAATCTTTCAAACACATTGTAATCAAACTTCTGGAAGTCAAATATAAAAAGAGAATTCTTGAAAACAGCCATTGAAAAGTGCCGACATTTTGAATGACTGAAGATTTCTCATCTTCAGATGAGAAAACCCAGAAATCGAGATCAGAAGATAGTGGAACAACATTTTTCAAGTGGTGAAAGAAAAGAACTATCACCCCAAAATTCTATAGCCAGTGAAAATATCCTTCAGGAATAAAGGCAAACACATTCTTAGGTGAAGGAAAACGAAGAGAAATTACTGCCTTTAATATAACTGCTAATTTTTTTTTCAAGTAGAAGGAAAATGATAACAGAGTGAAACCTGGAACTTTACAAATCAAGGAAGAGAAATTGAAATGGTAAATATCTGCATTAGTTTCCTAGGACGGCCATAACAAATTACTATAAACCTGGTGTCTTGAAACAACAGCACGTTATTCCCTCATAGAAGTCCAAAATCAAGGTATTGGCAGGACTGGACGCTCTCCAAAGACTCTAGGGGAGAATCCTTCCTTGCCTCTCTCAGCTTCTGGTTGCTGTAAGCATTCCTTAGTTTCCGTGACCGCATCACTTCAATATCTGCCTCGTTGTCACATTACTACCTCCTCTTCATGTTTGTATCTTCTCTTCTGTCTCATATGTACACTTCTCATTGGATTTAGGGCCCACCTGGGAAACCCAGGATGATCTCATCTTGAGATACTTAATTACATTTGCAAAGACCCTTTTTCCAAATAAGGTCACAATGACCTCTTATGTGCTTTAGTATATATATGGCTTTTGAAATTAAAAATTATAACATTTTGAGATTAGATTTTCTATGCACTTCTTTCTATGTGTCAGTTGTAATATATTTCACAAGTACAACATGGTGGATAAAGGGACATGTGTTTGCTGTAAGGTTTCTATATTTTGTCTGAAGTGGCAAAATATTAACTTTAAGTTTATATTTTAAGTTAATTAATTACAGAAAGTTAGGCATGTATATTGTAATCCCTAGAGCAAACACTGAAAAAATATATATGAGAAAGCATAGTAAAAAGAGCCAATAATTAAATGGTTTACTAAAAAATACTTAAGTAATTCAAAAGGAGAAAAAAGGGGAAACAGAACAAAAAACAGAGGGACTACTAGACAACTAATAATAATATGCTAGACTTAAATCCAACCATATTAAAAATTACATTAAAAGTACTATTTTTAAATTAAAAAGAACAGATATTGTCAGATCAGTTAGAAAAACAAGACCCAACTATATGCTGTCTATAAGAAACCCACTTAAATTATAATGATATATAATAAATAGGTTAAAAACAAAAGCCTGAAAAATGATATACCATGCAAATACTCATGAATAAAAAGAAGCTGGAGTGCCTATATTAATATCAGACAAAAAAGACTTCAGAACATGGAAAATTACTAGGAATAAAGAGGGACTTTACACAACTATAAAGCACTCAGTTTACCAATGAGACATTAAGATTTTAAATGTGTACACATTAGCAACAGAACTTTAAAAACTTCGTTTAAAATGATGCAAATGCTGATAGAATTTAAAGGAAACAGACGAGTCCAGAATTATACTTATAGACTTTAACATTCTTCTCTCAATAATTATATAAAAAGTAGATAGAAAATCACCAAGGATTTCAAAGCCTTGAACAATGCTATCAACCAATTAATCTGATTGTCATTTTTAAAGCACTCTATTCAACAAAAACAGAGTACATATTTTTTTCAAGTGCACATGGAATATTCACCAAGATAGCCAATGTTATGAGTCACAAAAAACTTACTATATTAAAACAAATGAAATAATATAAATTATATTCTCTAACTACAAAGGAAATAAAATAGAAATCAACACCAGGAAACCTGGAAAGTCCCTAAATATTTGTAAATTAATTAACATAATTCTATAGAAAATATGGGTCAAAAAGGAAGTCTCAAGGAAAATCAGAAAATATTTTGAAGAAATAGGAAATAGAACATATTAAAATTTGTGGGATGCAGTTAAAGCAGTCCTTAGAGTGAAAGTTATAATACTCAGAGCACATACTGGAAAACAAAGTTGTCTCAAACCAGTAAGGTAAGATTTACATTAATAAACTAGAGAATCAGTGCAAACTACACCAAAAACAAGCAGAAAGAAGGAAATAATAAAGAGAGGAACGGAGATCAAGAAACTGGAAACAAAAAAAAGAGGAAAACCAATAAATGCTAAAAAAAATTTCCTTGAAAAGATGAATAAATTGATACACCTCTAGCAAGACCAATGAAGAGCAAAAGAAAAAAGGCACAAAATACCAATATTAGTGAGGAGAGAAAAGATATCACTGCAGTCTCACAGACATTAAAAGGATAATAAGGGATTACTATGAATAACTCTTAAGCACATAAATTTGACAGCTTAGATGAAATAGACTGATTTCTTGAAAGATAAAAAGAGAGAGAGCCTGAAGAGTCCCATATCTATTTAAGAAATTGAATTCACTGTTAAAGATAGTCCAAAAAAGAAAACTCCAGGCTCAGATGATTTCACTAGTAAATTATACCAAACACTTTTGGAAGAAATAACACCAATTTTGCATAATCTCTCATAAAATCTCTCATAAAATAGAAGGACCATCTCCCAATTTATTTTATGTAGTTAACCTTACACTGATTCCAAACACAGACAAAGAGAGTATAAGAAAAGAAAACTGTAGACCAATATCTCTCATAAACACAGATGCAAAAATCCTCAACAAAATGTAGTAAATTAAATTCAGCATAATATGAAAAGAACAATACATCATGATCAAATGGGGTATATCTTGGGAATGCAAGGCTGGTTCAACATTCAAAAATCAATCAACATTAACTCACCATACTAACAGACGTAAGAAAAACCACATGGTCATATCAATTGATGCAGAGAAGTTATTTGATGAAATTCATGTCCATTTATGATAAAACCTCCTCACAAACTAAAAGGAAGATGGAACTTTTGCAATACAACAATGGGCATCTGCAAAAACAAAAAATAATAACCTACCTCTAACATTATATCTGGTGGTAATGCAGACTGGAACAGCTCATCTGGAAACGTTTGGCAGTTAAACATACATCTATCACATCTGGTTCCTAGGTTCTTACTCTAGAAAAATAAAAACTTATGTTCACGCAAAAACTTGGATGTGAATGTTTATAATTATAGTATTATTCATAATTGCCTCAAAGGAGAAACAAACCAAATGTTCTTCAATGGGTGAATTGATAAACCTTGGAATACTTTTCAGCTATAAAAAGGAATGAACTACTGACACACACAACAGTGTGGTTGTATGTTTTATACTAAGCTAAAGAAGTCAATCTTTAAATTTATATGACATTCTGAAAAGGGCAAAACTATAGGGACAGAGAAATGGTGCTTACCAGGCTTACGTGTGAGAGGAGAGTGACTACCTCCTGGGCAGTAAGGAGGAATTTGGCGGGAGTTTGGGGATTGTTCTATATCCTGTTTGTGTGGAGCTTACAAGAATCTGTGCATGTGTGGGGAATTCCCTGGCAGTCCAATGGTTAGGACTCCCCACTTTCACTGTGGAGGGCCTGGGTTTGATCCCTGGTCGGGGAACTAAAAAAAAAAAGAATCTGTGCAGGTGTTAAAACTGTACACAAAAACACAAAGTTCACTCTATGTAAATTTAAAAAGGCTAATATAGAGATTATATATATTTATTAAAATATATTTATTTACCTATAGATTTTTAAATATGTAAATAAATATATAAATTTAAAAATAAAACAAACCGTATTTATTGTCTTGTATACATATTATGATTTCTCCATAGTCAATTTTATTAATTTTAACAAAATTTTTACTTTTAACTAAATTAACCAACTTTTACTTTTTAAGCTATATGAGGAAACTAGAAGATAAACCAAAATAAGTATAGCTAATTTTTTATGAGCATATATTTTATTTTACTTAAACAAATTTTAAGATGGCAAACTAATTGTATTTACTATCATTTGAATACATTTGCCTATCTCCTTAATTTTTAGTAATTCCCTATATAAAAATAAATGATAAAGGAAATTTAAAACTATGTTTAATGACCAAAGTGTTATATTTTTCTTATCTAGAGATTATCCACATATCCAAAGATTATTTATTAAATAACACAATTTAACATTAGTCTAAAATCTTAAACTAAAGGT
Source organism: Grampus griseus (assembly GCF_964374135.1). Taxonomy (NCBI): domain Eukaryota; kingdom Metazoa; phylum Chordata; class Mammalia; order Artiodactyla; family Delphinidae; genus Grampus; species Grampus griseus. Next base: position 89,868,266 of record NC_138998.1, read on the forward strand.
CTGGAAAAAATTTAAATCAGAATCTCCTGTGATTTAGATTAGCATTAGAAAAGTTCACAAGGTTAAACACTTTAAAAAATCTGTCAGTTCAATTTCATTTATTAAAAATATTTAAATATTTTTTCCAATTTTAAACAATTCTCTAGAAAAAAATTATACCTCCCAAGACACATGGAACTAATGGAAGAAATTTTTAAAATAGTAATCATTACAAATTAAGCCCAAATCTTGTACTACTTAAAATATTGTGGAAACATTATCTTTTATGTGGTGATAAAACCAGGGAAAAGACATGGAGTTGTTTAGGGAATTCTCTGGCAGTCCAGTGGTTAGGACTCCGCACTTCCACTGCATGGGGCACGGGTTCCATCGCTGGTCAGGAAACTAAGATCCCACAAGGCATGCATCGCAGCCAAAAGCAAAAGGAAAAAAATTAAATCACTCTAATTTGTTCAAAGTTCATCTGTTTATCAGGCATGTTTTAAGACCGTTGAATTAACTTCAAAAAGTCTGAGTGTCTAGCTTTTCTTCTCATCTGGAATCAAAGGTGATTATACAAATTCACAGTTAAACCTTTTCTTCTGAGTTACTGTTTTAGCTGGGAAAACATACAAATGAATACAGTTAACATTTTCTCTCTCTTTTTTTTTTAAAAAAAATTCTTGACAACCTGGAGTAGATATTTCTAGAGTGTGTAAATTAGTACGAAACAATATTTTTATGATCAATTAATCTCTAAAGTTTCCCAAGAGTAGGGAAAAGGAGAGAGAAAGAAAGGAAAAGGAAAAAAGAACTAGCTGGCTTTAGGCAAATATAAAATTATTATTGAAAAAGGCTAATTATGTCCTCTCTACAAGGAGGGAGTAGGCTTAGATGTGAGAAAATCCATCTTTACACTTAAGCACTCTCGGGCTAGCACGAATGTGAGCACACACATACACCCACACACACAGGGTCAGACAAGGAGACAGAGAGGCAGACACAGGCAGAGACAGACAGACAGACCGACCAATTAAGGCAGTTTAAACAGTACCATGTGATCCAGAGAACCCACTCCTAAGCATGTATCTAGAGAAAACTATAATTCTGAAAGATACTTGCACCCCATTGTTCATAGCAGCACTATTTACAATACCCAAGACATGGAAACAACCTAAATGTCCATTGACATATGAATGGATAAAGAAGTTGTATATATATACACAATGGAATATTACTCAGCCATAAAAAAGAATGAAATAATGCCATTTGCAGCAACATGGATGGACCTAGAGATTATCATACTAAGTTGAAATAAGTCAGACAAAGACAAATATCATATAATATTGCTTACATGTGGAATCTAAAAAAATGATACAAAAGAACTTATTTACAAAACAGAAATAGACTCACAGACATAGAAAACAAATTTATGGTTACCAAAGGGGAAAGGAGTTGGGAGGGATAAACTGGGAGTTTGGGATTAGCAGATACAAACTACTATATATAAAATAGATAACCAACAAGGACCTACTGTATAGCACAGGGAACTAAACTCAATATCTAGAAAATAATCTAAAAAATAATATATATATATGTATATGTTTATATATATATATGTTTATATATATATTTATATAGCTGAATCACTTTGCTGCACACCTGAAACTAACACGGCTTTGTAAGTCGACTATATTTCAGTAAAAAAATAGTAACTCAGGCCTTTGATAATTCTATCAAGTGTACAATTTAAAACTCCAATATCTTTTGATCCCTGAAGTACAAAGCTAAAAAGGAAGATTCCTCCTTTGTTATCAAAGTGTTCTCTCTTTTATATTGACAAAACAGAATCTTGTAAGGGTTTCTTCCCTTCTCCTTTGAATGTATGTCTCAAATGAATAATCTTATTCTTGTTAAAATTTCCCCAAAGTGGCCACTGAATATTAGTGGCAGAATTATGCTAGGTACAGAAAAATGCACATGAAAGAAAACAGAAATCAAGGAGGCACTCAGCGAGGCAGGCAAACAGATAGAGAGGATCCCATTAGAATTACAGTGATTACCAAAAATGATGCTTGTGCAAACCTCTAATCTCTAGAAACTGACCAAAGATTATTTATCACCAGCTGGGGTCCAGTGACCCCTCCATCTCTGGGTAGACAAAACCAAATGAAGCAGTTCTCAGGGATACAAAGATAAGACTGAGGAAGATCCTAATAAGATGTTGAAAAAGTGTCACAAGTCAAAGAGTGTCCAAGGAATTTGATCTGGCAAGAACTCCTGGACTTGGCAGTTCACAGGGCTGACTTGAGGACATGCTTCTCATGTTCATGTCTGTCCTCTTCTTTAACTTTTGTCATACAGACTCAAACAGAAAGTGACAGGAGAAGACAGGGAAACAAACAGAAGCAGATTCCACCATGTATAAAGGATTTCAATAGGGAAGAGCCAATCAGTGATTGTATCTGGAGAACTGCTCTGAACCTTCTGATAAATGATCAAGTGGTACTATCTACAGAAGGTAGAATGAATGACAGACTAAAAGTTTCACCTGATCATAGAAATTATGTAATACATGTTTCTCAGTTTATCAGGTGCTGAGCTTGCTGAGAATTTCTTGCTCATAAAGTCATGTGAAGATTATAATTTTTACTTATTCATTTCAGTTTATTTACCTACTGAGTAGTTTGAGGTTTGATTTCACTAAAAGGTACTGGGGCATAAGAATGCCATTTATGAAATACTTTAGAAGTGGTGATAAACTTGTGGTATGTAAACATGAATTCGATCTTGTCCCAAACTTCAAGGGGTTTTTAGTCTAGTAGATAATCATTTAAAGTAATAGGAGGGCATCCGTGTGTTGTTCCTGTCTTTAGGAAAATATGGTTCCAGTGTTTAAAATTATGTTTACTACTAGTTTATGATAAATACTTAAAAAAAATCACATTGTGGAAATGTTTTTCAATTCCCGTTTTCTAAGAGATTTTTATCAGGAATATGGTTGTCTTTTCTGCATCCCTTGATATGATCATGTGATTTTCTTCTTTAATAAATGTCTTACTATTGAACTGCTCTTTTGTTTCTAATATGAAACACACTTGCTCTTATACTTCTTTATTACACTTTTGGAATAATTTTTTAACACTGTATTTAGGATATTGGCATCTGTATTCATAAACACTCTTTCAAGTTTCACTAGGCTAGCTTAACTAGAGCTACAAGTTGATTTTAAGAGTGAATAGGAATTCCTTGTTTCAGAAGTGTTTGATAGACTCTTTCTCCAAAACCTCTAGTCCTCTTGCCTTTTGGGGGTGAAAATCTTTTCATTTTTTTCTTACCTGTTTGATTTATCCAATGCCTCCACAAGTATGTACTGAATGTCTCTCATCCAGTGCCTCTGTGAGGTGCTCTGGGTAGGGGCATTTACTACGTTGAGCAGTGCAGTCACGACTCCTGCCTTCTGCCTGTGTGGGTCTTCAGGATCTATTCAGATTGCCTACCTCCTCTTGAAGCAGTTTGGCTGCTTTCCTAGTGTATGATATGTTTCATCTGGATTTTCAAATTTATTGCCATAGCGTATACAATAAGTATATCTCCCTTTATATTTCTAATAGTTTATGTTTTTTTTTCTTTTTATTTCTTGGTCAGGAAGTGGTATATAAAAGAAGATCTAAAAAGATGCATTATTATAATAATCACTCATGCTTACATCGTACTTCCAATCTGTTCTGTTTTTCTTGTATTATTTTATATAACCCTCATGAAACCCTGTGAAATAGATCTAAACTGAAAGCTTATGCCCTTTTAGAGACCCTATGCCAATTTTCTATACCTGGCATATTGACATCTGATTTTGTATCTTGCCATTATTTCTTTTTCCTGAAGGAACACTTCTATTCCTTTTTTTTCTTTTGTCTTTTTTTAGCTTAAGTATTTCACTGTCTCTGTAAGAAATAAACACTAGAGAGAAGAAATGAGGTCAAGAACAATACCACAAAGGAAAAGATAGAAAATTTTTAAAAAGAAATACCTCTTGCTATCTGTTTTGTTTAGGAGCAAATGTTTACTTGTTAAATGACTGGAGTGAACATTCTAAAAGCTCTCACAAGACGAAGCTAGGAAAAAGTAGATATACTGAAATTGTAAACATTATAAAACCTGCTTGGGTGGACAGGAACCAGAAGATAATATTCTCAAATATTTCTCTTAGAGAAGAGGTCCTGGAATTTAATTTCGGTAGGTACAGAAGGCAGAACTAAACTAACAACAGTTTACCAGGAAGCAGATATTAAATAAGCATGAGGAAGAACTTTCTAGGAATTGGAGCTTCTGTCTATGAAGGGGGGGACTGCCTCACAGTGTAGTGAATTTCCTCCTCATATAGGGTGACCGTATGAAATTTGAGAGTAAAATAATTATAGTTGCATATTTTTTTTTTTTTTTTTTTTGCGGTACGCGGGCCTCTCACTGTTGTGGCCTCTCCCGTTGTGGAGCACAGGCTCCGGACGCGCAGGCTCAGCGGCCATGGCTTACGGGCCTAGCCGCTCCGCGGCACGTGGGATCTTCCCGGACCGGGGCACAAACCCGTGTCCCCTGCATCGGCAGGCGGACTCTCAACCACTGCGCCACCAGGGAAGCCCTAGTTTCATAATTTTAAAAGTAAGTATTTACTGATTGATAAACTGGTTTTGTTTTATTGGTGGCCTTGTATAATAAAAATTCTATTCAGAAACTTTAAAAATGAAATTCTTAATAAGATAAATCTACGTATATTAAAGCAAAATATAAAAATGACTTATATGGATTATCCATATATTCAAATTATATAAGCAGAGTTTTTTGTCTTATTTGAATACTTTCTTATTTTAAAACTTTTTTTGTACTTGTTTGAATACTTCAATCAGTACTTTACAGGTTAGGGCATCTTTGTCTTTATTTCCTCTACATATTTCACATATATCAGCCCTATAATTCCCCTATTTCCTCAAGAATCCACTGACTGGCAGGCTGACATCTTGGGGTACCCTGTGGGCTGGGGTGAGGCCGTGACAAGAATCGCTGCCTCAGCCACACCCCACTGGCTGGACCATCACTAAGCTAGCAGGGCAGGAAGCATCCAGATGGTATTTGTAAGCATTTCCTTTTATTACTGAGTGTCCTGCATGATCTCCTTGGGAGATTGGTGTTAGTTGCTTTGTTCATAGAAAGGTTTGGGCATCTGTCAGATTTAACCATGCACTAGAGTGGGAACTCCACTCCCTGCACAAAATCTCAATTGGTCTCAGCTGAGTCAGAGCTGAAGCTGGAAAAGTGAAAGTCGACCAGACCCATCTTAGCATTTTTAATGAACTATTACTAATAATACTAGGTTAAAAATGAAGAACCCAGGGCAAATGCTAAATTAAACAGGCCAAAAATATGATGGCGTAAGAAGAGACCATCCTTGGCAAACCAGCTGTGAAGATCTCAGACATGCAGAGTTGTTTTCTCTTTTATTAAGCATAAATTCTGCACAGGCAGAGGAATTCAACATAAAAATTCATGGGGTTTTTAAGTATGTCTAAAATGTCCTGTCTCTAGCGCTGTTTGTTTGGTGCATTATTCATCAAAAGTTTTCCTCCATCCCTGTCGGAGCCTGGAGACATTGGAGACCTCTGAGAAGGGACGATTGTAGCCGACTGCTACTGAGTGATGGAACTGAGGGACCTGCACTTGAATTTGGGCTCACTACCTACTGGTCTTGAGCCCTCAGTGTCTCCTTTTTCTCTGTAAATTGGAGATAACAGTAGTAACTATGTCACAAATTTGCTATGAAGATTAAATCACCCAACATTTGTAAAATAGCTTTCACTATGCAATTGTTAAATAAAATAAAATCAGTTCCCCAGCCATGTGGGAGAGAAAAGGAAATGTGTTGTTCTACCGTGTTCTGTTCTTCAAACTGACTGTTGAGAGAGTTCCTCTTCACTCTCTACAAGGAAAGAATTACTTTCAGTGCTAAAATAAGAATCCTATTTGATATGGTGACGAAGACACAATGACACGAATGCTGCTACTCTCAAAGGGCCTTTAATGCAAGACCATCTTGCTTGTGATTAGAAACTTAATTAAGGGCTTTTAGGTCCCTGCACTCTGGTTAGGAGATACCCTTAAGATTCTGAAACCCGGAACTACCCAGGATATTTTCTGCAAAGAGCATCAGCCGTGGACAGTAAGTAGCAGCCTCAGGGAGGAAAATTAGAATGAGCTGAAAATCTCTTCAGACTCCTGTGATAGTTACAAGGGAGAACAAAATATTAGCACTGTAAACAGGACCATGACTCATCATCATATGGCCTCTGAAATTATGGTCATGAAAATCAAAATGCTGTACATAAGAAATCATACAGCAGCTTTGATATACTGTAAGATTATGTCATTATTCTGGTTTTAAATTTAACTGCCTGTCATTCCACGCTTATGCTAACCCCAACAGTGTGGGGCATTCAGTATTTTTTTTTTCATTCCAGAATAAAATGTTCTTTAACTGGAAAACTGTTCAGATGAATCACAGCCTAGGAAGTGCACGTGGGCAGTTCATAAAATAAAAGCATTACCTTTGCTAAAGCATCAGAATAATAATTTTTTTTAGTAACATGCACTTTGCATTCAGTGGTAATTACTATGTTTTTAAAAACAGCAGTTGAAAAAAAAGCGTACTACTTATTACTGACCTGCTGACTCACCTGAATTTTAGTGCCTCTAGATGACGCCAGATTGATTTTTTTCAAAGATAACGTCCCAGGTTTAGCCATGAATTAGGGTAAGCTGGTCATGGCATTCACACTTCTCTGACATCACTTCTGTCACCTAGTTAGGACAGTCTGAGTTCCAGTTCTTATTCTTCAGACACTGTGATGAAAGAAGTTTGAGATTATGTATCGACAGGTAGCTCCTGTCTCCCACAAAATCAAAGGGTCAGGCTCAAAGCATTTACCCATGGAGTGGACCTGTCTCAATTAAAACTTGCTGAAAAGCTCTCTGCATGGCTATGTTATAAAGGAGTTAGTTGCTAAGGGATAAAGACCTGATTAGCCACATGAGAACCTAGGAGCACTTTCACCCACAGCTCACATGCATTTCCATCTGTTCAAATGCTCAGACCCTTCAAAACAGAAGGCTGAGAATAAGAACATGATCAATGAAACTCTTCCTCTTAAATTTCAGGGCTTCCTAATACACCCCATAACTTCATGTAACAAAGAACAGTTTGTGAAACAAGGAGCAAAGTTTTTAGGAGTTGAGGTGTTTTTTTTGTGTGTAAGGAGAAGGCTCTTGCATTTCAAGTATCTGTAGTAACAGAATTTGAGTTTTTATTAACTTTACTAGTAAGAAGTCAGCTTTTTCATAGGCATAAATCCTTTATTGTTTCATCAGTGAAGGACCAAGTAATTTATATTTGAAGCTTAGGCATATAGCTGTACTGATTTGCTTAATGCAGAAGGTGGCAAGCTATGGCCTGCAGACCCAATCTAGCCTTCACCTATTTCTATAAATATTTGTTGGAACTCAGCCACACTCATTCATTTAGATATTGTCTACAGCAGCTTTCACTCAGAGACTATGTTCAGAACGTAAAATAATTTCTGTTTGGTCCATTACAGAAACAGTTTGCTGATCTCTGGATTAATACATATTTTCATAAAACCCTCATGGATTTTCTTTGTGGCTTCTTGCATAATGGGTCCTGGTAGAGAGAGGAAAGTATGTAGGTGCAGCTGAGCAAAGATCTATTCAATAGTTTTATACTCTGTGCTGCCTTTGTTTACCCATCCAAGCAAAGTTGCTTCTTACTTCCTTTGTGTCTCTTTAGACTCTAGAGATAAGTCTCTTTTTGCAGTCATTGGTTTAAATGCTTGTCTTTCCTATTTGATATCGAGTAACTTGAGAGTAAGGCTTGCGCTTGACTTAATTTTTTATTTTAAAATCTAACCACAATACTTGTTATAATACTAAAAATTTTAAGGAGTTGAATTAAATTGGGCAGAATTTCCCAGCAACCTAAAGCAGAAGCATTTTATGATGGGTGCAAAGAGTCAAAGAATGCATTCTCCCTCAGAGCATTTTAAATTATTTTTAAAATAACATGAACTCTAATCCTAGGATTATATGGAAGAACAGGAGTTGAAAGCCTCTGATACACCTTGATCATATAGCTCAAAATCAGTAACCAGGAAGCATGTTTAACAAAGATGGAGATTTAGTTTTTGCTTTTAATTTTTCTTTTGAAATAGTTAAAACACTATGAACTCCTATTCATTGAAATGATGAGGGAATGGGATTTTTTAGTTAATCTAATAATCTGGCTAGTTATTATACAGTTATAAGTTTTCAATTTTTAGGGGGAAGATGATGAAATCAACAGTGATAAAACCATCTGGACAAATTCTAAACTTCCTTTTATTGTAAACTTGATTCAAAAGGCACTTCAGAATTTTGAAGTAACAGTTATAATGGACATAAATAGTAGGTGGTCAAATACTTATTTATTTGCATTCTACACTTCAAAGTAGGCAGTCTGAGAAATTGGGCTGAAAAGATGCTGACCCTATGGTATATTTTGAAAATTGCTTCAAAAATTCCTGATATCAGCTTGTTTACTTGTCATTTAAATTTTTCACATAAAAGTAAATTGCAGTTAAAAAAAAAACCTTTCAGTTATTTGAGTTTCTAGGCTATTTACATTGTAGACAAAGGAAAGTTTTACAGTTTTTAAATACCATGAGAGTTGGCAGGGTTCTAAAATACTTTTCCTTTCAGTTTTGATGTCAGTAATAAGTATTAGTTTGTACCCATTTTAAACAGCAGAAGCAAATATTCTTCTATCAGTCTTCTTCCAAAATTGGTTTTCTGTCTCATTGTCCAAAGTGATGATTGTTATGGGCCTAGATAGAGATGAGCATAAATCCTGACTCAGCCACTTATTATTTGTGTGATCATGGCAATTTATTTAATCTCTCCATGTTTCAATTTCCTCATCTGTGGAATAAGGAAACTTAACAGGGTTATGGTAGGGATTAAAAAGAATGAATATAAAGTCTGTGGTTAGCAAGTTTCTGGCACATAGTTAGAGATTTGAAAATGGTAACTATGTTACTCAGAGTTCAAGTTATTAAAAATTATTTACTTTTTAATTTTTTAAATTAACATCCAGTAAAATTCATTTTTTGGGTGAACAGTTCCATGAGTTTTAACATGTGTATGGATTCATGTAACCATCATCACAGTTGGGATATAGAACAGTTCTGTCACCTCAAAAGTCCCTCACGCTGTCCCTTTGAAGTCACACTCTGCCCCCAATCCCTAACCCATGACAACCACTGATCCAATTTTCGTCACTATAATTTTTCCTTTTCTAGAATGTCCTATAAATGGAGTCATACAGTGTAACATTTTGAGACTACTTTCTTCATCCAACATGATGCATTTGGGATTCATCCAAGTTTTCCTGTGTGTGAATAGTTTGTTCCTTTTATTGCTGAATAGTATTCCATCGTATGGATGTATCACAGTTTGTTTATCCATTCACCCATTTAAGGACATTTGGGTTGGTTCCAGTCTTTTACAGTTGTGAATAGAGCTATTGTGTGAACATATGTTGTGTGGCATATATTTTCATTTCTCCTGGGTAAATATTTAGGAGTGGGATTTTTGGGTCATATGGCAAGATGTGTTTGACTTTATAGGAAACTGTCACAGTTGTTTTCCAGAGTGGCTATATCATTTTGCATTCCAGGAATGCAAGAGTTCCAGTTGCTCTGCATCCTCACTGACACTTGGTATTATCCTATACTTTAAAAAAAATTTAGCCTTTCTGATAGGTGTGACATGGTAGCTCACTGATTTTTTGTTTTTTGTTTTTGGCTGCACTGCGAGGCTTGGGGGATCTTAGTTCCCTGACCAGGGATGAACCCGGGCCCTCGGCAGTGAAAGCCTGGAGTCCTAACCGCTAGACCTCCAGGGAATTCCCTGTTTCTTTGTTTGTTGTTTGTTTTATAATAACGTTGAGCATATTTTCATACGCTATTTGAAAACCATGTATTTTGTTTGGTGCAAAGTCTGTATGAATATTTTGTCCATTTTAAAATTGAGTTGTTTTCTTATTAGTGAGTTTTTCAGAGTTCTTTGAATATTCTTTGTATATTTTGGATAGAAATCTTTTATCAGATATGTGACTTGCATATATTTTCTCCCAGTTTGTGACTGGTCTTTTCATTCTCTTAACAGTCTCTCAGAAAATGAAGGTTTTAGTTTTTTTTTTTAAAGAGTGTGAAGATTATTATTTTTTTAAAAATATTTATTTATTTGGCTGCGCTGGGTCTTAGTTGTGGCACACTGGATCTTTAGTTGTGTCATGCAAATTCTAAGCTGCAGCATGCGGGATCTAGTTCCCTGACCATAGATCAAACGCAGGCCCCCTGCATTGGGAGCTTGGAGTCTTAGCCACTGGACCACCAGGGAAGTCCCAAGGTTTTAGTTTGAAGTCTAATTTATCATTTTTTTATTTTATGAATTGTACTTTTGGTGTACTTTTCTTAGACATGTCTAAGAACTCTTTGCCTAACCACATATCATGAAACTTTTCTCCTATATTTTCTTCAAAAGTTTTATAATTTAATGTTTTACATTTAGATCTATGATTAATTTTGTGTTAATTTTATATAAGGTGTGAGGATTTTTTTTTTTTTAATCAATGGTCATATTTGTGTGGGTCTCTCTCTGGATTTTCTCTTTTATTCCATTGACCTTTGTATATATCTCTTCGCCAATAGCACACTGCTTTGATTATTATCTTTATAGTAATTCAAAAATTACCTCCAACTTTATTCTGCTCTCTCAAAATTGTTTTGGCTATTCTCTTTTTTTTTTCCTTTTCCCTATGAATTTTAGAATCAGCTTGTATATATTTACAAAATCGTGTTAGATTTTACTTGGAATTACATTAAATCTATAGATCAATTTGGGGAGAATTGATATCTTTATTATGTTAAATCTTTAATCCACAAACACAGTATGTCTCTCCATTTATTTGGAGCTGCATTGACTTCTTTCATCGGTATTGTGTAATTTTCTGCATACAGGTCTTGCACATATTTTATTAGATTTATTCATAAGCGTTTCATTATTTTGGAGTTCTTGTGTTTTTTTCTTTGTTTTGTTTATTTTTATTTTTTTAAATTTTTGGCTGCGTTTGGTCTTCGTTGCTGCATGTGGGCTTTCTTTAGTAGCGATGAGTGGGGGCTGCTCTTTGTGGCGGTGCGCAGGCTTCTCATTGCAGTGGCTTCTCTTGTTGCGGAACATGGGCTCTACGTGCGTGGGCTTCAGTAGTTGTGGCACGCCAGCTCAGTAGTTGTGGCTCATGGGCTCTAGAGCGCAGGCTCAGTAGTTGTGGCACATGGGCTTAGTTGCTCTGTGGCATGTGGGATCTTTCTGGACCAGGGCTCGAACCTGTGTCCCCTGCATCGGCAGGCGGATTCTTAACCACTGTGCCACCAGGGAAGTCCGGAGCTATTGTGTTTTTTTTTTTTTTTTTTGTGATATGCGGGCCTCTCACTGTTGTGGCCTCTCCCGTTGCAGAGCACAGGCTCCGGACGCGCAGGCTCAGCGGCCATGTCTCATGGGCCCAGCCGCTCCGCGGCATGTGGGATCTTCCCAGACCGGGGCACAAACCCATGTCCCCTGAATTGACAGGCGGACTCTCAACCACTGAGCCACCAGGGAAGCCCTGCTATTGTGTTTTTTAAAATTATTTTTGGTTTCCAATTGTTCATTGTTAGCATCGAGAAATGATTGATTTTTGTGTGTTAAGTATATATCCTGATACCTTGCAAAACTCACTTATTAATTCTTAGGTTTTTTGTTTTTGTTTGTTTGTTTTAAACTACTATGGATTTTCTACAAAGACAATTTTGTCTCTTGCAAATAGGAACTTTTTATTTCTCCTTTCCAATCTTCTCAATGTTGAATAGGAGTGGTGAAAGAGAGGATTTTTTTCTTTGTTCCTTATTTAAGGGGGAAAGCTATCAGCTTTTCATAAACAAGCATGTTGTTAGTGAATTTCTTTTTTTTGTTAGATGCTCCTGCTCTTTAACAAGTTAAGAAAGTTATCTTCTATTCCTAGTTTGTTGAGTCTTTTTTTTTTTTTTTTTTTGGTCATGAAGTGATGTCAAACTTGATCAAAAAATTTTTGTGACAGCTTGGTTCAAGATGGCAGAGTAGAAGGGTATGAGCTCACTCCCTCTTGCGAGAGCACCAGAATCACAACTAACTGCTGAACAATCACCAACAGGAAGACACTGGAACTCACCAAGAAAGATACCCCACATCCAAAGACAAAGGAGAAGCCTCAGTGAGACAGTAGGAGGGGCACAATCACAATCAAATCAAATCCCATAACTGCTGGGTGGGTGACTCACAAACTGGAGAACATGTATACCACAGAAGTCCACTGGAGTGAAGGTTCTGAGCACTACGTCAAGCTTCCCAACCTGGGGGTCTGACAACAGGAGGAGGAATTCGTAGAGAATCAGACTTTGAAGGCTAGCGAGATTTGATTGTAGGACTTTGACAGGAATGGGGGAAACAGAGACTCCACTCTTGGAGGGCACACACAAAGTAGTGTGCACATTGGGACCCAGGGGAAGGAGCAGTGATGCCATAGGAAATTGAACCAGACCTACCTGCTAGTGTTAGAGGGTCTCCTGCAGAGGCGGGGGGTGGCTCTGGCTCACCGTGGGGACAAGGACACTGGCAGCAGAAGTTCTGGGAAGTACTCCTTGGCGTGAGCCCTCCCAGAGTCTGCCATTAGCCCCACAAAGGAGCCAGGTAGGCTCCAGTGCTGGGTTGCCTCAGGACAAACAACCAACAGGGAGGGAACCCAGCCCCATGCATCAGCAGACAAGCAAATCAAAGTTTTATTGAGCTCTGCCCACCAGAGCAACACCCATCTCTACCCACCACCAGTCCCTCCCATCAGGAAACTTCCAAAAGCCTCTTAGATAGCCTCATCTACCAGAGAGCAGACAGCAGAAACAAGAACTACAATCCTGCAGCCTGTGGAACAAAAACCATATTCCCAGAAAGACAAGATGAAAAGGCAGAGGGCTATGTACCAGATGAAGCAACAAGAGAAAACCCCAGAAAAACAACTAAATTAAATGGAGATAGGCAATCATCCAGGAAAAGAATTCAGAATAATGATAGTGAAGATGATCCAGGACCTCGGAAAAAGAATGGAGGAAAAGATCGAGAAGATGCAAGAAATGTTTTACAAAGATCTAGAAGAATTAAAGAAAAAAACAAACAGAGATGAACAATACAATAACTGAAATGAAAATAAAGTAGAAGGAATCAATAGCTGAATAACTGAGGCAGAAGAACGGATAAGTGACCTGGAAGACAGAATGGTGGAATTCACTGCTGCGGAGCACAATAAAGAAAAAGAATGAAAAGAAATGAAGATAGCCTAAGAGACCTCTGGGACAACATTAAATGCAACAACATTCGCATTATAGGGGTTCCAGAAGGAGAAGAGAGAGAGAAATGACCCAAGAAAATATTTGAAGAGATTATAGTTGAAAATTTCCCTAAGAAATTTTGTTTATCTTCTCAAAGATCCAGCTTTTAGTTTTCTTGATCTTTGCTATTGTTTTCTTTGTTTCTATTTCATTTATTTCTGCTCTGATCTTTATGATTTCTTTCCTTCTGCTAACTCTGGGTTTTATTTGTTCTTCTTTCCTTAGTTCCTTTAGGTGTAACATTACATTGTTTATTTGAGATTTTTCTTGTTTCTTGAGGTAGGCTTGTATAGCTATAAACTTCCCTCTTAGAACTGCTTTTGCTGCATCCTATACATTTTGATCATCATGTTTTCATTGTCATTTGTCTCTAGGTTTTTTTGATTTCCTCTTTGATTTCTTTATGAAAAGAAATAGCCACCCAAATCCAGGAAGTGCACAGAGTCCCATAAAGGATAAACCCAAGGAGAAACACGCCGACACACATAGTAATCAAGTTGGCAAAAATTACAAAGGAAAATTATTGAAAGCAGCAAGGGAAAAACGACAAATAACATACAAGAGAACTCCCATAAGGTTAACAGCTGATTTCTCAGCAGAAACCATATAAGCCAGAAGGGAGTGGCATGATGTACTTAAAGTGATGAAAGGGAAGAACCTACAACCAAGATTACTCTACCCAGCAAGGATCTCATTCAGATTCGATGGAGAAATCAAAAGCTTTACAGACAAGCAAAAGCTAAGAGAATTCAGCACCACAAAACCAGCTCTACAACAAATGCTAAAGGAACTTCTCTAAGTGGGAAACACAAGAGAAGAAAATGACCTACAAAAACAAACGCCCCAAAATTAATAAAACGGTAATAGGAACATACATGTCGATAATTACCTTAAATGTGAATGGATTAAAAGCTCCAACCAAAAGACACAGGCTTGCTGAATGGATACAAAAACAAGACCCATGTATATGCTGTCTACAAGAGACCAACTTCAGACCTAGGGACACACACAGACTGAAAGTAAGAGGATGCAAAAAGATATTCCATGCAAAGGAAATCAAAAGAAAGCTGGAATAGCAATACGCATATCAGATAAAATAGACTTTAAAATAAAGAACGTTACAAAGGACAAGGAAGGACACTACATAATGATCAAGGGATCAATCCAAGAAGAAGACATAACAATTATAAATATATATGCACCCAGCATAGGAGCACCTCAATACATAAGGCAACTGCTAACAGCTCTAAAAGAGGAAATCGACAGTAACACAATAATAATGGGGGTCTTTAAAACCTCACTTACACCAATGGACAGATCATCCAAACAGAAAATTAGTAAGGAAACACAAGCTTTAAATGACTCAATAGACCAGATACATTTAATTGATATTTATAGGACATTCCATCCAAAAACACCAGATACACTTTCTTCTCAAGTGCACATGGAACACTCTCCAGGTTAGATCACATCCTGGGTCACAAATCAAGCCTCAGTAAATTTAAGAAAATTGAAATCATATCAAGCATCTTTTCTGACCACAACACTATGAGATTAGAAATCAATTACAGGGAAGAAAATGTAAAAAACACAAACACATGGAGGCTAAACAATACATTACTAAATAACCAAGAGATCACTGAAGAAATCAAAGAGGAAATCAAAAAAACCTAGAGACAAATGACAATGAAAACATGATGATCAAAATGTATGGGATGCAGCAAAAGCAGTTCTAAGAGGGAAGTTTATAGCTATACAAGCCTACCTCAAGAAACAAGAAAAATCTCAAATAAACAATGTAACGTTACACCTAAAGGAACTAAGGAAAGAAGAACAAATAAAACCCAGAGTTAGCAGAAGGAAAGAAATCATAAAGATCAGAGCAGAAATAAATGAAATAGAAACAAAGAAAACAATAGCAAAGATCAAGAAAACTAAAAGCTGGATCTTTGAGAAGATAAACAAAATTGAGAAACCATTAGCCAGACTCATCAAGAACAAGAGGGAGAGGACTCAAATCAATAAAATTAGAAATGAAAAACGAGAAGTTACAATGGACACCACAGAAATACAAAGCATCCTAAGAGACTACTATAAGCAACTCTATGCCAATAAAATGGGCAACCTGGAAGAAATGGACAAATTCTTAGAAAGGTAAAACCTTCCAAGACTGAACCAGGAAGAAATAGAAAATATGAACAGACCAATCACAAGTAATGAAATTGAAACTGTGATTTAAAATCTTCCAACCAACAGAAGTCCGGGACCAGATGGCTTCACAGATAAATTCTATCAAACTATCTATCTTCTCTAAATGAGAAGAACTAACACCCATCCTTCTCAAACTCTTCCAAAAAATTGCATAGGAAGGAACACTCTCAAACACATTCTATGAGGCCACCATCATCACCCTGATACCAAAACCAGACAAAGATACTACAAAAAAGGAAAATTACAGACCAATATCACTGATGAATATAGATGCAAAAATCCTCAACGAAAGACTAGCATACAGAATCCAACAGCACATTAAAAGGATCATACACCATGATTGGTTGGATTTATCCCAGAGATGCAAGGATTCTTCAATATATGCAAATCAATCAATGTGATACACCATATTAACAAGTTGAAGAATAAAAACCATATGATCATCTCAATAGATGCAGAAAAAGCTTTTGACAACATTCAACACCCATTTATGATAAAAATCTCTCCAGAAAGTGGATATAGAGGGAACCTCCTTCAACATAATAAAGGCCATATATGACAAACCCACAGCTAACATCATTCCGAATGGTGAAAAACTGAAAGCATTTCCACTAAGATCAGGAACAAGACAAGGATGTCCACTCTCACCACTATTACTCAGCATAGTTTTGGAAGTCCTAGCCACAGCAATCAGAGAAGAAAAAGAAATAAAAGGAATGCAAATTGGAAAAGAAGAAGTAAAACTGTCACTGTGTGCAGATGACATGATAGTATACATAAAGAATCCTAAAGATGCCACCAGAAAACTACTAGAGCTAATCAATAAATTTGGTAAAGTTGCAGAATACAAAATTAATGCACAGAAATCTCTCGCATTCCTATACACTAATGATGAAATATCTGAAAGATAAATTAAGGAAACACTCCCATTAACCATTGCAACAAAAAGAATAAAATACCTAGAAATAAACCTACCTAGGGAGACAAAAGACCCGTACGCAGAAAAGTATAAGACACTGATGAAACAAATTAAACATGATACCAGCAGATGGAGAGATATACCATGTTCTTGGATTAGAAGAATCAATATTGTGAAAATGACTATACTACCCAAAGCAATCTGCAGATTCAATGCAATCCCTATCAAATTACCAATGGTATTTTTTACAGAACTAGCACAAAATATCTTAAAATTTGTATGGAGACACAAAAATCCCTGAATAGCCAAAGCAGTCTTCAGGGAAAAAAACAGAGCTGGAGGTTTCAGAGTCCCTGACTTCAGACTATACCACAAAGCTACAGTCATCAATACAATATGGTACTGGCACAAAAATAGAAATATAAATGAATGGAACAGGATAGAAAGCCCAGAGATAAACCCACGCACCTATGGTCAACTAATCTATGACAAAGGAGGCAAGGATATACAATGGAGAAAAGGCAGTCTCTTCAATAAGTGGTGCTGGGAAAACTGACAGCTACATGTAAAAGAATGAAATTAGAACACTCCCTAACACCATACACAAAAATAAACTCAAAATGGATTAGAGACCTAAATGTATGACTGGGCACTATAAAACTCCTAGAAGAAAACATAGGAAGAACACTCTTTGACATAATTCACAGCATGGTATTTTTTGATCCACCTCCTAGAGTAATGAAAATAAAAACAAAAATAAACAAATGGGACCTAATGAAACGTAAAACCTTCTGCATAGCAAAGGAAACCATAAACAAGACGAAACGACAACCCTCAGAATGGGAGAAAATATTTGCAAATGAATCATCGGACAAAGGATTAATGTCCAAAATATATAAACAGCTCATGCAGCTCAATATTAAAAAAACGAACAGCCCAATCCAAAAATGGGCAGAAGACCTAAATAGACATTTCTTCATAGAAGACATACAGATGGCCAAGAAGCACATGAAAAGCTGCTCAACCTCACTAATTATTAGAGAAATGCAAATCAAAACTACAATGAGGTATCACCTCACACCAGTTAGAATGGGCATCATCAGAAAATCTACAAACAACAAATGCTGGAGTGGGTGTGGAGAAAAGGGAACCCTCTTGCACTGTTGGTGGGAATGTAAATTGATACAGCCAGTATGGAGAACAGTATGGAGGTTCCTTAAAGAACTAAAAATAGAATTACCATATGATCCGCAATCCCACTAGTGGGCATATACCCAGAGAAAACCATAATTCAAAAAGACACATACACCTCAGTGTTCATTGCAGCATTATTTACAATAGCCAGGTCATGGAAGCAGCCTAAATGCCCGTGGACAGACAAATGGATAAAGGAGATATGGTACATATATACAGTGGGATATTAGCCATAAAGAGGAATGCAATTGGGTCATTTGAAGAGACGTGGATGCATACAGAGACTGTCATACAGAGTGAAGTAAGTCAGAAAGAGAAAAACAAATATCATATATTAACGCATATATGTGGAACCTAGAAAATGGTACAGATGAACCGGTTTGCAAGGCAGAAATTGAGACACAGAAGTAGAGAACAAACGTATGGACACCAAGTGGGGAAAGTGGCAGGGGTGGTGGTGGTGGTGGGATGAATTGGGAGATTGGGATTGACATGTATATACTGATGTGTATAAAATGGATGACAAATAAGAAAATAAATAAATAAATAAACATTAAAGAATAATAATAGTAATGAAATAAAATATGATACTAAACTCCCTGGTGGTCCAGTGGTTAAGACTCCATGCTTCCACTGCCATGGGCCGAGGTTCGATCCCTGGTCAGGGAACTAAGATCCTACAAGCCACACAGTGCAGCCAAAATAAATAAATAAATAAATAATAAATGAACTTATCTACAAAACAGAAACAGACTCACAGACGGAGAAAGCGGACTTGTGTTTGCCAAGGGGTGGGATGGGGAAGGGATGGATTGGGAGTTTGGGATTAGCAGATGCAAACTATTATATATAGTGTGGATGAACAAGAGGGTCCTATTGTGTAGCACAGGGAACTATATTCAACATCCTGTAATAAAATTTTATAACTGGATCACTTTGCTGTACACCAGAAACTAACACAACACTGTAAAAAAAAAAAGGAAAAAGAAAAAAATTTTTTGTGGTATCTATTGATTCCTTTAGATGGCCAATATGGTAGATATATTAATTGGTCACAGTGTCCAGTGGTCATTATTTTATATATTACTGCATACTATTTGCTGCTATTTTGTAGAGGATTTTTGTGTCAATGTTCAGGAGTGATATTAGTCTGTAATTTTCTTTTATTTTCTTGTCCTCTTTGGTCTGTAACTTTCTTGTCCTCTTTGTCTGCTGAAGAATGCTGGCTTCATAAACAGGTTTGAGAAGTGTTCCCTACTCTTTTATTTTCAGGAAGAGACTATAGAACTGATGCACCTTCTTCTTTAAATATACCACTGAAACCATCTGAGCCAGGAGATTTTTTTGGAAAGGTTTTTCCTTAATTAAACAATTTCAATTTTTAACAGTTAAAAGACTATTCAGAATATCAGTTTCATTTTGGGTGAGTGTTGGTAGTTTATGATTTTTGAGGTGTTGGTCCATTTCATAAGGTTATTGGATTGATGTAAAATTAATTGTCCATAGTGTTCCCTTATTTTCCTTTTAATTCTTATAGGATCTATAATGATATCCCCTGTTTTATTCCTGATATTAATAATGTATGTCTTCTCTGTTTTTCTTTTTCAGTTTTGATAGAACTTTGTCAATTTTATTAGCCTTCCTAAGGTTAATAAAACCCAATTTTGCTTCTCTATTGTTTTTCTCTGTTCAGTTTCTGCTCTTAACTTTGTCATTGTCATTTCCTCCCTATGCTTACTTTGGGGTTTAGTTTTTTTTCCCTCTAGTTTCTTAATGTAAAAGTTTGGACTACTGATTTGCGACCTTTCTTTTTTCTAACCTAAGCATTTAATACTATAAATTTATCTCAGTGGAGGGCTTTAGAGGCATCCCTCAAATTTTAATATGTTGAACTTTAATCTTTTCCAGTATAATATAGTTTTTAACTATTCATGAGATTTCTTCCTTGATCTGTTGCTTATTTATTAGTGTGTTGTTTAATATCCAAGTGTTTAGAAAATTTTCTGTTATCTTTATGTTATTTTTAGTTCAATTGTATTATGGAGAACACATTTTATGTAATTTCAATTTTAAAAAATTTGTTGAGTTTTCTTTGGTAATCTAGGAGAGAGTCTGCATTGGTGATTGTTCCATGTGCACTTGAAAGGAAGGTGTACTTGGCTGTTGTTAGGTATTCTGTAAATGTGAATCCAGTTAGTTGATGCTGTTATTCAGTTCTTCTATATCCTTTCTGAGTTTTGTTTGCTTGTTCTATCAAATACTGAGAGAAGTTGAAGTTGTCAGAAATAATTATGGATTTCTCTTTCCATTTTGTCAATTTTCGCTTCATGTATTTTGAAGCTTTGTTGTTCATTTAGGATTATTTTGTCATCTTGGTGGATTGACCCTTTTATTATTATGTAATAGCCCTTTTAATCACTTTAGCTTTCTTTTGATTAGTGTTTGTATGGTATACCTTTTTTCCATTATTTTACCTTTAACCTACCTAATTTTTATTTTTAAATCCTTTCTGACAATCTGTCTTTTAATTTGTGTTTCAACTATTTACATTTAATATAATTATTGATATATTTGGATTTAAGTCTATCATTTTATTATTTGTTTTCTGTTTTCCCCCTTCATTATTTGCTTTTCTGTTTCTGCTTTACTGCCTTCCTTTGGACTATATGAATTTTTTAATTATTTTACTTTATTTATTGTGTGTTTGACTCTCTTTTTCATAGTTTGTGTTGTGCTTAAATGTTATAATATACTTAATTTTTCACAGCTTATATAAAATCAATATTTTACTACTTAAGTTAGAATGTGGAAAACTTAACACTGTGTAGCTCCTTTTATTCTCCCCCATTTATGTTGTAGCTGTCCCATGTATTACTTTAATGTGCATTGAAAAATTATCAATGTAATAATTTTTGTTTTCACATATCAAATGTATTTTAAAGAGCTCGAGAGAAGTCGTATTTACGCAAGTATCTACCATGTTGGTGGATTTCCCTTCAGTCCTGTTGGTACA
Source organism: Grampus griseus (assembly GCF_964374135.1). Lineage (NCBI taxonomy): Eukaryota > Metazoa > Chordata > Mammalia > Artiodactyla > Delphinidae > Grampus > Grampus griseus. The sequence continues at coordinate 89,889,138 of NC_138998.1, forward strand.
AGTTTTCCTTTTGTATCATTTCCCTTTGGTCTGAAAAACTTCCTTTAGCAATTGTTTTAGAGCAGGTTTTCCAGCAACAAATTTTCTTCATTTGAGAAAACATTTATTTTATCTTTATCCCCAAAGGAAAGTTTTGCTCTTGAAAATATTGAGCCAATTCCTTCTGGCCTCTGGGATTTCAGATGAGAAACAACATTTGAATTGTTGTTCCCCTATAGTTAATGTATTATTCTTTTGTTTTACTTTTTAATATTGTTTTGTCTAATTTTCAGAAGTTTGATTATAAAATGTCTTGGCATGAACTCTTCATTGTGTTTATCCTGTTTGAAGTTCACTGAACTTTTAACATGTATAAATTCTTGACTTTCACCAAAAGTAGGACATTTCAGCCATTAGTTCTTCAGATCTTTTTCTGTACCACTCTGTTTTTTCTTTCCTTCTGGAACTCCAATTTCACGAATATTAGACCTTTGGGTACTGTATCACAGGTCCTCTTTCCTGTCATCTCCATTCTGCTATTGAGCCTATCTGGTAAGGTGTTTTTTTTTTTTTTTAAACAGAGTGAAAACAAGGTCTCTTCTTTTTTTATTTTTATTTTTTAAAATTTTATTTAGTTTTGGCTCTGTTGGGTCTTTGTTGCTGCACGCGGGCTTCCTCTAGTTGCAGGGAGCAGGGGGTACTCTTTGTTGTGGTGCTCGGGCTTCTCATTGAGGTGGCTTCTCTTGTTGCAGTACACGAGCTCTAGGCACATGGGCTTCAGTAGTTGCAGCACATGGGCTCAGTAGTTGTGGTGTGTGGGCTCAGTAGTTGTGGCTTGAGGGCTCTAGAGTGCAGGCTCAGTAGTTGTGGCACATGCACTTAGTTGCCCCGTGGCATTTGGGATCTTCCTGGACCAGGGATCGAACCCATGTCCCCTGCATTGGCAGGCGGATTCTTAAACACTGTGCCACCAGGGAAGTCCCTGGTGAGTTTTTATTAGAGATGTAAAGGTCAAAAAACATTATGTTGTTGAAAGTTTCATGGAAAATCCCTTATATTCTGTTGAGTCTTATATTTGTCCAGAATTTATATTTTTAACAAAGTATTATTCTTCATAGGTTGCATTAATATAAACTGTCAGTCAGATCAATGGTACATAGGAGAAATTATTAGTTTCATGTAAAGTATGTGTGTGTATGTTGTGGTTTTTAAACATGTCCACAAACTTTTTAATGCTCTTCATCAAAAGATTCACTTTAATTACCCTCCCCTTGAATAGTATTCAGTACTATACTAGTGACTTGCATCTAACAAAGAGAATGCATTGAAAAGTGAAGCTGTGTTACTACCAAGGTCAAGATAGAAAAGGCAATACAGCTTCCTTATGACCCTCTTTCTTGAAAAACTCACTCTTGGAAATCAGCCACCATGTTGTGAAGGCACATGCAGAGAGCACATGTCGGTGTTTTAACTGACACCCACAGCCAAGGCTCCCGGAGAACTCCAACATCGACCACCAGACCTCAGAGTGAGCAAGACTTCAGATGATTCCAGTTGCCAGCCAGGCTTCAATCTACCTCAGCCAAAGCTGAGAGGAGCATAGATGATTTGTCCCAGCTGAGCCCTGTTCAGATTATTGGTCTTAAGCAAAATACATGTTGTTGTTGTAAGCTTCTATATTTGGGGTAATTTGTTACCTAGCAATAGATAAATGGAATAGATTTTGGTATTTGGTACCTGGAAATGCTGCTGGGGTACTGCTTTAACAAGAAACTTAAAACATGTAGGAAGTGCTTTGGAACCTCAAGGAGAGTGTTAATGAAAGCCTAACACCTTGAAGAGACTGTTAATAGAAAACAGGCTTTAGCAAAATCCGTCTACCAATGCTTTCCATTCTTTTAGTTACATCTGCCCCCATACCATTCAAGTACTGGAGATACTGCATATGCCAAGGCTTTGCCTTTTGCTTGTACCTCATTCCTATATACTGTAGATGAGAACCTTAGTCACGGTGATGCCACAGCATGGTTAGGAGTTAACCTCCCTCCTACACTTGCCCCACACAATGGCTGCTATCTGACTGTTGCGTAATTCAGTTTCAAAATCCTATCCTAAGGGACTGTTTTCTGGAGCCATTTTCCATTCTAACTCTTAAATTGGGTTTTCATGGAAGCAGAGTCTGACTCAGTGATGCAGTGAAGGTGCTTTATTTGGGACATAATCCCAGGAGACAAGTGAGAGAATGGAGAGAATGATGTAGGAAAGGGAGAAAAGTCAACAAATGGTACATTATTGTGCAGGTTGTTGCCGAGAACAACTGGGATTCAATCCCACATGTGAACTCTGAAGAACCTTGTAGAATATGCCTCCGATGTCTTGCTAAAGAACTGGAGGCTAGTCCATTTCCATAAAAACTCCTGTTCAACATTGTTTAAGGGTTGTCCCCATGATTATTAACACTTCTTCACTTTTGTGTCTACTGAGCCTCTCCTGAGTGACTTCCAAGACCTCAGAGAAACTCTGAGGCAGAAAAGCAGAGAGGTGTCATGTTTGAGGAGAGATACTGACAATATGCATGGAATTGTTCACCTCAGCTGCACTGAAATCAGATGGACTGAGTGGGATGTGGTTTTGGGCCTCACAAATGTCTATTACACCTACATATATATTTGAAGAATATGTAAAATTTCAGTTAGAGGGTAGGATGGAATTCATTTTTCATGAAGCTAAAAGATCTTTCGGCAGCCCATGAGTCCCATGTTAAAAACTCTTGGTCTAGAAGCTCAGTAATTTTGTATATATCCTCTTTCTAGGCGCACAGGAAGCCTCACTCTCCAGCCTCCCTTGCAGTTAGGTTGATCATGTGACTGAGTTAGAGACAATGGCTAGGGGACAGAAGTAAAGTATACTGTTTCCAGCTCTGTCCCCTAAATTTGCTCATCAACAAAGAGAGGATTCAGTGGGAAGATGATGGAGTCACATGATGGAAGGAACTTGAATCCCTGAATTGTCACTTGGAAGAGAGCAGCCCAGGCTAGTCACCCAACTCCCATCAGACTTGAGTGAGTGACTTGAGTGAGAAATAAGCCGTGTGTGTGTGTGTGTGTGTGTGTGTGTGTGTGTGTGTGTGTGTGTGTGTGTGTGTGTGTGTGTGTGTGTGTGTGTGTGTGTGTGTGTGTGTGTGAATCCACAGCTGTTCTGAGTTCGTTTTTTAGCAGCTGGTTTTAATTACTTTGGCTAATACAGTCAAAGTATCTTACAAAGTAATACTGGTATCTTACATAAGACTGGTAGTTTCTTGATTCTTACTATACTTGGGTCATTGAAGAAAGTATTAGTTATCACCTCTTTATCTTATTGGCAGGCATGTGATGATAATTGACAGAATCATTTTTGTGCTTTGCTTTTAGTCTCCTGGGGGGGGTGGGGCTAGGCAGCAGCTCAGCTGTAAGCAATAGTATAATTATTTTTAGATCACTGATTGCTTTCCTCCTAGTTAGGGAGAATCACCCATTGTCACCTTGCACTTGCTGAACACAACTTGAGAGAGAAATCCTCCTTCACATTCCCAAGATAATAAACAAGAGAAAGAACCAGCATGAAACACTGTCTGTTTTTCTCCTTTATCATGAAAGACCAAGAAAATATCCTGGATATAATAAATATGAATCAATGGAAGACAAGAAGATAATCACTTGGATTTTAGATGAGTAAAAAAGAAGCTTCCCTAGTGTTTAATAATATGTCATCATTTTTAGACAAACATGAGGATAATATCTATTTGGTGTCAGAGATGGACTGTGACAAAGAAGTAAGAATACTCCCTCTTGTGGTTCTTGAGAAAAATATTCCCTCCTATGAGAGTGTATTGAGAAAACAGAAATTCTGGATTCAAAGGCAATTTCAGTGGATAATTACAGTTTACCTTTTCTCTCTGACCTGGTTCTCTGAAGCTGAATAACCATTTGAGGCTGTGGATCTTCTTGAGGGTGTTTATGAATTTATACTCTTAACCTCAGGGAGAAACTGAGAATGTGAGGAAAGGCTTCTTCATCCTGAACTGGAAAAAGTCTGCTTCCACTTGAAGTTTTTTTTTTTTTTTTTTCCTGAAACGTTAAGAAGTAGTAATTGTCACTCAATTTATTCTTTCTTTAACTTGCAGCTGGTTCCCCAGTGTCGCCTTGTACTAGCTTTTGGGGAAGCTTTGATTTAAGAAGAGTAAATTTGTGTTAGGGCACTATCTCCTCTAAAATACATCACTCATTATTTTGTGGGGCGGGTGTAAATGTATTTCTTGGATATATGTTTTTTCCCTTTATTCTGTTTGGAAACTTATTTAGCAGCTTTGTTTTTCTCAGAGGATGGTTGGCTGCAAAACACTGGAAATAGTAAATTTACTAATTTCTTAAGAAGTAAAGTAGGGATGGCGTTGCAATCGAAAGACAACACATATCCAATGTCAGCAGTGGTTTGATGTGAAATTATCATTTGTTTTCTCATAACTGTTGCCTTCTGTTTTTTAATTCTAATGTTTCATCATTAGAAACATGGTATCCTGCACTTCTGAGGAGGGTGGACATCTGTGTAGGAAATCGATATCTATTTATCTCTTGATCTCTCTTTCTTCCTGGTTAGGTTGTATATATTGTTCTGGTTTGCCCTGAAAAGTCCTTGTTTACACTGCTGTCTCTGTGTCCCACTTAGCTTAGGATTTGTTCCTTTTTCTTTCTTTTTTTCAGTGAAAATTTTAGCAATTTCAATTTCATAAGTCAAAACATGCAACTTGAAGAACACAGGAGGCAATTTTAAATTTAAAAATTTAAATTTTACATTAAAAAATACATTCTTTAGAAAAATACCTGACATATTATAAACAAAAAACGAAAGTACATGAATTGTGAGGCGAAAAGAAACTGCCTTGGACTAGATGAAACACATTACTTCTACTTATGTTTCATTGGAAAGACAAGTCACACGGGCCACCGAGTTGTGTAGCTGCTGGGAAATGGAGTTTAGCTGTCGGCTTAAAAAATAAGAAATGGGTTTGAGAAACATATACTCGGTCTCTGTCATATTATGTTAGAACAAATGAATGAAGAGAGGGCATGAAAAATATATGTAGTACAAAAACAAGAAAGGTGTTATTTACACTTTATAGATAAAGAAACTGAGGCTCAGAAGAACTGAGAAAATTGCTTCTAGCCACACAGGCAAAAAGGGGCCGAATTAACCATCAGACTTGAGTCTACTTGACTTCAAGGCCCAACATTTACCATCACATTCCAAAGATCTCGTTGTAGTTTCCAGAAATCATACTTTATAGTACCATTTATATCTTTATCTGTGTTTAACAGAAGTTAAGATTTAAGTGATTTAGGTTATTATTTCTAATTTTACCTGAATTATAATACTTGCATACATTTTTGGAACTATAAGTATAAATACTGAAAGGATTTATGTATACTTGCCTATCAATAATTTAGATTTGATTTGAACTTTCTTGTAGCCTTTCCTTTTGCCAGTCTATCCATCTATTTTATTTTATCTTTTTTCTCATTTGAAGCCATGGAGTTAGAAGCAAAATCTCAGGAGATTTTATCATTTTTTTCTGGATTGGGCATAAACGCACAACCTGGTTCTTGCTCAGAGCTCTTTATTACTTTTGGGGGTGAGTATACTGTAAACCTGGAAGGTGTCTCTCTTTATCTGCATTTTCTCCCACATAAATAATCTTGAGATTCATAAAAGGGAAATAAAATTCTGAGATTAAATTCCCCATTGCCTTTGTTGGTTCATTTTATCAATTGTGTTGACTGGTTGGTTTAATAGAACAACTTCCTAAAAACACGTAACAAATTGACCAATCCACTTTTGCTCTTTTCCCATATTTTTTCCGAAGTCAAAACACAAGATTTTTTGTTGTTGCTGTTAAACAGACAATTAACAGAATTATATGAATCTTAGACTTTGAAAGAAAATGACAGACATTATGTATAGCTTGGGCACTTTTGCTCTGTCTTGCTTTTTGGAGTTACTTTCTGTCAAGGATGATTCTACCTGACACCTGTTAAGCAAAGTTGAAAAAAGTGAAAGATTGGTTGGTGGCCTTTCACTCCACCTCCTTACATTTCTGTCTGCTTCCTTCAGCCAGAGTTCACATTTGGGCTGTCTGTGTGTTGAGAGCAAAGTGGACAGAAAAAAAGTGAAAGTAGAGGACACATTCATTTCTTCCCTTAATGCTAACTCCGGCCTTGCTTTGATTCTGCTGTTCTCTGTTCTATACTTAGAGTACTTGATTCTGGACCAGCAGATCTTTTTGCAGAAACAACACTGATGATTTTCTACCTATCTTTCTGGAACTGTGTCTGGTTAATTGTTGCTTTGCCCTTACCCTTTCCAAGCACAAAAACTCTGAGGCTTGTCCTTTGAGGAAGCATGTAAGCTAGCAAAGCATAAATCCCTGTTTGTCTCAAACAGGTCATGCATTTAGTTGCTCATCAAGAAACATTCTATCTCGGTTCCACAGAGAGCAGCAGCTCAGCATGCTCAGTGTTCTGACTGACACAAAGCTTGGAGATCCCATATCAATAGTATGTAAATGTAGCAGGTGAACAGGCTGCAGACTCGAGTGGAATTCAGACATGTCTGAACATGCCTGGTGTACTGGTAGGGCCGTCTCCCCAAAAGACTTGTTTTTCTGATGAACTGAGGAGATATCTAAGAAAGTATGTGTCCTAAAACAGGAGACTTTGACCCTGTAACAAAGCCTTAGTTGTCTGGATGGATGGGTAATTCTGAATACAGCATCAAAATTTTCACTTTCATTTGACTAGTAGGCAATACGCTATTGGATGGAGGTTTAAATCCTGTGGCGAGCAATGGGTCTGTACTTAAACCCTGAAAGATCTGATTTTCTAAAAACTCTCAAGTATAGATGCACAAACAGTGCTTCACTGGAGGTCTCTAAAACAGACACAGATGTGAGAGAAGCTCTTCTCCACGCGGTAAGTGTGGTGGACATGAGTCTGAAGATGCTTTCCCCCAACCCCACCCCAGGGCTTCTGACTCATGGTTACCTATCCAAACAGTTATTTAGGTACATCTTTGAAGGGATTTTGCAGATGTAACTGAAGTTCCAAGTTAGTTGACCTTAAAGTATGAAGATTACCCAGCTGGGACTGATCCTATCAGGTAAGCCCTCTTGTAGGTAGGAGCACACAAGGAAGTCAGAGATTCAAAGCACGAGGAGATTTGACGCACTGTTGCTGGATTGAAGATGAAGGGGGCCTTGTATTAAGGAATGCAGGTAGCCTTAAGGAGCGTAAGTGTAGCCCCTTTCTGACAGCTGGCAAAGACACACGGACCTCAGTCCATATTTGGCCAATGATCTGAATGAGTTTGGAAGCAGATTATTTCCTAGGGCCTCTAGATAAAAGCCCAGCCCAGGGGACACCTTGATTTCAGCCTTGTGAGACTCTAATCAGAGAACCCAGTTGAGCCCGCCCAGACTTCTGAAACAGAAGTGTGAGAGAATTTATTTGTGTTATTTTAAGTCACTACATTTACGGTGATTTGCTATGCAGTGAGAGAAAACTAATGCAGTAATAGAATCAATGAAGCTTTGTATCTTGTGGGACTTAGGTCTCAGTGGTGGTGGGAGGCCCTAGTGTCCCACAAACCTGGTGGTATACAGTGGGTGCTAGTGGCAAATGGTGGAGTGAGAAAAGACTTGGTGAGTGCTTGCGAAACATCCCCTAGGAACTCCCAGAAATTCTCCTGTTTGGGGAAGCAACCAGAAATTTAGATTGTTACAGCTAATATGAGTCACTAGAACTTATAGGCTCATGAAGTTCAGGGAAATTGACTGCACATATCTCAATAAAGTCCAGGTTAGTTAAATCTCCTAGCATAACTTCATTCACCAAAAGGGACACAGTTTTGTTTCGTTTTTTAATTGTTTCGTTTTGTTCTTTGTTTTTTGTTGTTGTTTTTTCTGATTTACTTCTTCCTACTCCTAAATTCTGTGGCCTTTTTCTTGGCCCTGATGTCTTTTGGTAGATGCCAAGAAGTGGATGTAGTAAGTATATCCTTGGATAATGGAAACAGTAGAAACAAGTATCTCTTTTTCTTTATTATTAAATCCTTGCTACTGAGATAAAATAGCAACTTAAGAAATAGGACATCTTTTTCAGTATACTTAGGTGCCTTTATCACAAACTTCCAATCAAAAAAATAGTGAGCAAACATTTTATATTGGGTTCTTAACAAAGGAAACTTGACCATAGTATGGAAGAGCATGGACTTTCCATTTTCAAAGCCAAGATATAGATTAGTACAGAGATGATTATAGTATAATTGCACTGTAGTTTTATAGGAATATTATTGGGAGACAATTTCCTTCAGATCTCTTGCATTTCTGCACATCTGAGCAGATACATTGGCAGCTTCTGTTCTAGAATATCTTTTTAAGTATATTTGTATGGCAAACAGTTTTAAAAGATAAAGATAGTGTCTCTCTCTGAGGCAAAGGGCAGATTTGTTTGTTGTCCAAGATAATAAAGATAATGTCTCTTTCTGCAGCAAAGGTTGGGCAAATTTGCTGGCAGTTTCCTTTAAAAGTTTGGTGTTGCCTAAGGTCAGGGCATCTGGGCTGTGATACAAACTGTGTGTGCACCAGGTGATAAACTTATCTCAGTTTGCCTGATACTTTCCTGATTGTAGCATAAAGTCCTGAATACCAGGAACCCTTCCGTTTGGAACACACCAGGGAGTTGGTCGCTTTAGTGAGCTGCATGCACCTGAGATGCTCCTTATCACCCCCATGGGATTTGGGAGGCAGGGAACCAATGTAAGTGTGAAGCTCATGCTGTCACTGTGCTCTGAGTAATAAAGTCCTTTGGCTCTGACCCAGGAGTCTCATGTCTTTGACTAGCACCCTTAAAATTGTGGTAGCCTAACTTGTTAGGTAGCAAGTACAATAAAATCTCTGACCCTTCACAGTTCTTTACAAACATAAGTCCAGTGACTGCTGGAACTGTAGTTGGAAAAATGTCTGTTTTAGATTGGAGAAGTGGAGTAAGCCCATAAGCTTCCTCTAATGTTTTCCAAAAGCTGTTTTATGAAATGAATAATTCAAAAGCAAATCAACTTATGAAAGTGACTTTGTAAGAACTTGTGTTATTTCTATTGCAATTTTTTTCTCTTATTCATACATTATTTAGAAGTGCATTGTTTAATTTTCAAACATTTAGGAATTTTCTAGTTATCTTTATGTCACTATTCTTTAGTTTAATTCCACTCCAGTCAGAAAATGTACCCTGATTTCAATTCTTTAAAATTTATTAACATTTGCTTTGGTCTATTTTGGCAAACGTCTAACTGCATTTGAAAAAAAAATGTGTACTTTGCAGTTGTTGGCTGTAGTGACTATATTATTGCTGATTATTCTGTCAGCTATTATAACATTTCCAGGAATGATTGTGGATTTGTCTCTTTTGCCTTTAAATATTAGGTGACACGAATTTAGGAATATTTTATTTTCTTGTTTAATGGACTCCTTTATCATTTTGAAATGTCACTCTATTTCTAGTAATGCTTAAAGTCTACTTTGCTTGGTATTATTAAAGCTGTACCATCCTTATTTTGTTTAGTTTTTGCATATGATATATATTTCCATTCTTTTTATTTTTAAGGCTTCTGTGTTCTTATATTTAAAGTTTATCTTTTGTAAACATCATATAGCTGGATATTATTTGTTTGTTTTAAATTCAGTCCAACAGTCTTTGTCTTTTAATTGAAGTCTTTGTTCTATTTACATCTTGTATAACTACTGATATAGTTGGTGTTATGGAGTGAATGTTTCTCCCTAAAAATAATACGTTGAAACCCCACCTCTTAATGTGATGATATTAGGAGGTGGAGCCTTTGGGAGGTAATTAGGATTAGATGATGTGATAGTGGAGCCTTCATGAATGGGATTAATGCCTTTAGAAGGGGAGCTTGCTTCCCCTTTCTGCGCTCTGCCATGTGAGGATGCAACAAGAAATCAGTAGTCTGCAACCTGGAAGAAGGCTCTCACCAGAACTCAAGCATGCTAGCACCCTAATCTTGGGCATCTAGCCTTTAGAACTGTGAAAAATAAGTTTCTGCTGTTTATAAGCCATCCAGCCTATGGTATTTTCTTATAGCAGCCCAAACTGACTGAAAAACAGTTTGGTTTACATCTACTAACATATTGTTTGTTTTCTATATATCCCATCTGTTCTTTGATTCTTCATTTTTCCTTTCTTGAATTACTTTAGATTAATCAGGTATTGTTCATTACTCTATTTGCCCTCTATAGGATTTTTTTGTTGTACACTGTAAAAATTATTCTTTTTGATGTTTTCCATGTAATTACAATATACATCTTATTGTAGTCCACTTTAAATTAGTAACTTTACCAGTTACTGACCAATATAAGAACACTTCAACAGTTTAATTCCATCTACCTACCGGCCACCATTTGTTCCAGTGTTGCCATCTATCTATCTATCTGTCTATATATATATATACACATATATTTACCACATGAGGCATTAACATGAGTTGAAGGGAAGTTGAATGCAGATTTTTGGATCCTTCTCTCAATTCCTTTCCTGTCTGGGATTGTGATGCTCAATTCTAAGACACAATGGCAGTGCTGAGCTCAGACCTCTTTCCCCTCAGTCCAGTAAGACTGTGCCTTTCTGTTCTAGCTATATTCCCTACATTACAATTAGAAAAATGCCCTCAGAAAAAAGCCATAGCGTGAATATAGACCTCACCATATGTGCTTCCTTTCTGTCAGAGACTGAGTCCTGCCTATTCTGTCTTTTTTGTTTTGTTTTTTTTTTGCCTGTGCCTTCAAACAGTTGATTTACGTATGTCATCCAGCTTTTATAGTTGTTCTTGGCAGAAGGCTTCGTTCAATACCAGCTACTTTATCATGCATGACTGAGACTGGAAATCCCTTAGAATGCTTTTATAAACAGAAATTTCTCCTCATGTAATATTTGGTACACCAGTGGTATAGTTCATGTAAAAGCATGATTATTTCTTATCAGTATTTAAAATAGTGAGATAATTCCTTAGCATCCTTCAATGTTGACCAACTATTATTATTTTTAGTGTAATTATGAGTTCATGATTAAAACATATTTGTCGTAGGAATTATTCTTAGTGATGCCCAAATTTTCCCACCTTTGACCACTGGGAACCTCTTTAAGTTAGCTCTTGAGTTCTTTTGAAATGACCCTGGTGGGCTTTTATACTTTCATTGTTATATGTTTGACAGATATTCCAGGATCATCTTGTGCGTTTTTTTTCTTCCTAGACCTGGAATCAGCCATTTGTCTAAGGAACCCAAGATAGAGTATGAGAGGAGGATCAAGGGTCAGTGGTGTTCTCAGGGCACTGCCAAGTTTCGGTTAAAGCAAGAAGGTAAAGAGCCTACCTAGACAAAAAGTTGAAGACATATTAGGTGATTTTGCTGATGGTGGTTCATGATTTCTAGAGGGCAGAGAGATTCTTAGAGGTAGGTAAAGGGTGCGAGATTAGGTAAAATGAATGAGTTAAAGGAAAAAAGGAGATGGAAAATAGAAGCCTGGTGAATACTAACATGTATATGAAACCACTTAGTATGTATATACTTATTTCTTGTGCTAACAAATTTCATTATAAAAAGTCACCATCAAACAATTCCCATGTTGCTAATAGCTGCATAGACTCAAGTGTAGGACTTGACTGATGATATCTGTTGGCCATGCCTTTGTTTCTATCAGATTTATCTGGAAAATATCTCTGTACAGAGCTCAGAAAATGTGAATATTTCCTCCTTTTCATTAGCTTAGTAAAGTGGTCCCCTTTGAGAAGTGGGAAGAATCACCAGACACTGTAGAGAAACAATGAGTAGGACTGTAATTCATTTGTACATTTTATTCAGTAATAACTCTGCTCCGTACATAACACATGTAAAGATATTTATTTCATTTACATATATTATTGAAAGAGTCTTAGTGCATAAACTGTTGGTTGATATTTTCTGTTGAGTTGATAGATTTTAGAGAAATTCCTGGTAGGAACAGTATCATTACTTGCAAAGTTATCTTCCTGGGCAGGAGTCTCTTGAAATTGTAGTTATGCTAATGGAGATAGTTGAATAGTAAATTCATGTTAATGTTGACTCTAAACTGTGTGTGTTTGTGTATGCGTGTGCGGTACATGATTTTGATTTTTCACTGCGATGGATGAGACAGACCTCTCTGATTTCAAGAATTTCATTAAGTCTAGCAGTAGGGACAGGTAAGCTATAGAAAATATTTAAGGTACGTAATAAATGCTTTATGCTTGGGCAGCAGGGATGTAGGGTTAGTAGTAAGTGCTTTGTGCCTGGGCAGTAGGGAGCATCAGAGGCTTCACCGAGGAGATGATCCTTGAACCTTCTAGTTGGTGTTCACCCGCAGTGGAAGGAGCCTTTCCAAACAGAGGGAACAACTTGTGCAAGGGTGCATAAGGAAGAAGGATAGGAGATAAGGCTATAATAATGTATTATTCTATATATAATGTAGCTAAATCGAATGGCCTTTATTCCATCATAAGGAGTTTGCACTTTTATCCTATATGAAAAGGGGAAAATAACCATTAGTTGAAATTAGATACAGGCAAGAGAAATTTAGTTAGTAGAATAGAGCCAGAACATTTTTAATAATTAGGTATGGGAGATTATGGAAAAAGAAAGGTTAAGTGGGCTTCCCACATCCCTGATTTTATAACTGGATAATAATAGAGTGGGAGTGGGGTGGAAATAAGCAGTCATTGGGGGAATGGGACTATGATAAATTTTATATTTATATATCTCTATTAATATATTGATCTACAGTTGTGTGTATGTCTCTCATGGTATTTTTTTTAAAAATAAATTTATTTATTTATATATTTTTGGCTGCGTTGGGTCTTCGTTGCTGCACGCAGGCTTTCTCTAGTTGTGGCGAGCGGGGGCTACTCTTTGTTGCAGTGCACGGGCTTCTCATTGCAGTGGCTTCTCTTGTTGTGAAGCACGGGCTCTAGGCATACGGGCTTTAGTAGTTGTGGCACATGGGCTCAGTAGTGGTGGCTCGTGGGCTCTAGAGCGCAGGCTCAGTAGTTGTGGCACACAGGCTTAGTTGCTCTGCGCCATGTGGGATCTTTCTGGACCAGGGCTCGGACCTGTGTCCCCTGCATTGGCAGGCATATTCTTAACGGCTGTGCAACCAGGGAAGTCCCTCTCATGGTATTTTTTTTTTTTTTTTTTTTTTTGCGGTACGTGGGCCTCTCACTGTTGTGGCCTCTCCTGTCACGGAGCACAGGCTCCAGACGCGCAGGCTCAGCGGCCATGGCTCACAGGCCCAGCCGCTCCGCAGCATGTGGGATCTTCCCGGATCGGGGCACGAATCCGTGTCCCCTGCATTGGCAGGCAAACTCTCAACCACTGCGCCACCAGGGAAGCCCTCTCATGGTATTTTGTAACCTTATATATTTCTTAGGCTAACCTCTCTGCTCTTCATAGATAATGAAATATGTTCCCTTGTTTTTATTAGAAAACATTTATCTTGTGCTGCCCTGTCAGCTGTTTACTTGTTCTGTAAGCTTTCATGTTTTCTTGAATAATGTTATGTACCCAGTGGATATTTTTATAATGAAAAGTCACACATAGGGCTCTATCACACATAGAGATAATATTAGTCACTTCAAGAAAGTGTCATCACACAAAAATGGGCCAGATTGAAAGTTAGCTAGATATGCCTTGCTGGTTGCAGCCATGAAGGGGGTTCGGTACTTGACAACAGATTTAGACTTTAAGGGAGGAATTAACTGAAAATTCTTGAAGAAGACACAGGTAGCATAGAGGCAGACAGACAGGACGATGTTGGAATGGAAAAGAATGCATAGTTTGGGAGGCAGCTCTTTGATACACGTTTGGCTTGCATTAGAGTCTGCCACATTAACTGAGTGTTCAATCACCTTGCTATTTGTTTCTTGTATGATTTAAAAATTGAAATGTTGGAGTTCCCTTGTGTCACAGTGGTTAAGAATCCGCTTGCCAATGCAGGGGACACGGGCTCGAGCCCTGGTCCGGGAAGATCCCACATGCCACGGAGCAACTAAGCTTGTGCGCCACAACTACTGAGCCCACGTGCCACAACTACTGAAGCCCGTACGCCTAGAGCCCAAGCTTTGCAACAAGAGAAGCCACCGCAATGAGAAGCCCGCGCACCGCAACAAAGAGTAGCCCCTGCCCGCCACAACTAGAGAAAGCCCGCGCACAGCAACGAAGACCCAATGCAGCCAAAACTAAATAAATAAATAAAGAAAAATATTTTAAAATTGAAATGTTTACATATCTGTAAGTGAAAATATTGAGAGAGATATGGATTTGAATTTTTTTATTTGACCAAGTTCTCCATATTGGTAGGAGGTAGGACAGAGTTACAGAGAGTCATGAAGCACCATCACAATGTCTCCCATTTGTCTCTTCTGACTCAGTTTATGTGCTCATTATCTCCTCCTGACCTACTGAAATAGCCCTCTCTCTGTTATGTTCCTATCTCTAGACCTCCTTCCTTCTGATGCATTTCAAACACAGCTAGAAAGAATTTTAGATGCCATTCAACAAGTCTTAACAATATGCATGTTGCTAAATTAATTAAGCAAGGAGTCCACAGACTATGGCTCTAATGCCCTGGTGGCCTGTAAGCAAACTGACCTCTAAGTCTGTCAATGCGTCAAGGTTAGGAAATCAAAACTCTGAGGATAACCAGTCACAAAGAGCCAACTAGGCATTAGCTTTAACCAATCAATAATTTCCTTTCTTTGCTTCCACACTTTCTCTGTATGTCTTTTTCCCGGCTTCTCTTGGTGGAGTTCTCATGAACACTTTCAGTTTGGGGCTGCCTGATTAACATCAATTTTTGCTCAGATAAACTCGAAATTTTCAGTATGCCTCAGTTTATCTTTTAACAGTGATTTTTCAGTCAGTTTGTACTTTCAGCAAGACCTCTAGCTTTTAACTTTAATACGGGGTTAATGTTTTTGAAATTTCTTTCCAAAAGGCTTGAATAAAGTCCAAATATTTTACCTCGGCATTTGAAACTTTCCAAGATTTTGTTGTAAATTTATTAACAGCCGCTCTTCCCTTAGGCCATCGTGAACTTGCTCATGTCACCTCACTTTCATATGGCTTTGCCTGCCATCACTAGAGTGTAGGCACCACAAAGGCTAATCTCCAGGAAGTTGAACAAGGGGAAGATTTTGAAATGAATGAATCATTCATGAATCATCCACTAATTTGTCTACCTCCTCCTCAGTCTCTGCATATCTAAATTCTGTGCTTACCATAAGGCCCAGATCAAATACCACCTCTTCCATGATGGTTTCCCAGTTCCTTCACACAGAAGAGCCATGTACTCTGGAGTCTATAATATTTTGTTTATGCCTCTTTCATGATGCTTATTCTCTTCTTGAAATTATTCTTTACATATTCTCTAGAGTGGAGTCTGTATTATATTTATTTTTGTATCTTCCCTAGACCCTAGACTCATGGGGCTTGGCACATAGTAGGAACTTAGTTAATGTTCCTTGAGTCCATTAATTCTGAAAAGAGAACTGAGAGGTGATTGTTGCATGAATGCCTGAATCTCTAGAATAAGTTCGTGTAAACACACATTTGGAGCTCTCTTTTCATTAAAAAAAGAAAACCTAGTGAAAATAAAATTACAGCCCATTTTGGTATGACCATTCCAATGGTTAACAGCTTTGATAATAGTAGCAGCTATGCTTTATTGAAAACTGACTCTGTGCCAGACAGTGTAATCACTTTAAGTATATTATCATGAATCTTCAAAACTACCTTGTCAGGGGCTGTATCCATTTAAATAATGAGCGTATTAAGGCTGAGGCTGAGGCTTACACATTTAAAGCTTACATGACTAAGATTTACATATTGATCTGACTTCAAAGCTCTACCCACTCGGCCATACCTCTGCACTTTTGGGGTTAACTTCTGGTTAACTAAGTTAAATGTCTTGTGTGATGTCCACAGTGGAGACACAAACATGACCAGGAAACCTGGCTATTTGCAGTGACAGCCCTTAGTCTCCTTAATAGAGAGCTGTTGACTATACTGCTACCAAAGGAAGAAGGTACTGTTAGTAAACTTTTAAGGGAAGTCCCCGAATTTAAGTTGAACTTGGTCACCATTTTCTATAATAACTGAATATTACAACCTGGAATCCAGGGGTGAAAGGGAATTTTGAGAGCACTCCTAACTGTGGCTACCTGATTACAGGTTAAAGACCTGTGTATCCTGATGACCAGGAGTCCACAGGATTGCCTTCCTCTACACTGCCTCATTAACCTAACTCCCCCTGCCTACTCTATCTCCAGTCATCCCTGGGAGATGCTAATTGTAATGGCTCTGGAGTCAGTGGAAGGTAGAAACCACACAGGCACAAAGCAAATAAACTGCAGAATTTCCAGTTTTATTTCACAGCCTCAGACTTTTGTCCTTATGATTTTCTTTTCTGGTTGTTTAAAAGATTATAGTATGGCTAAGTCAATGAACCTTTAATTCTGTAACTCTGTAGTGGGTGTTCATTATCTTTTACATGGGAACTAGAGAACATTAACTCTCTTTCCTTCCATTTCCCTAACTGATAAGAGTTAGGTAAGTGAGGAATGTTCTAGCTTTTTTTTTAGTTTCTAAATTAATTTTTTTTATTATTGAGGTATAATTGACATACAGTATTATATTAGTTTCAGATGTACAACATAGCAATTCAACATTTGTGAAATGGTCAGCACAGTAAGTTTAATTACCATCTGTCACTTTACAGAGTTAATGCAATATTATTGTCTAAATATAGCTCCTTCTTGATTGTCTTCTTCCTGCTCCTCTAGTCTATCCCTGTTAGTAAGGTTTTCTGCCTCCCCACTTCAGCACTTCTTTTAGTATCTCCCAGTAGTAATAATTAATGAATGGAAATCATCCATGTTTTTTGTATGGTGATTTCTATTTTGCATATCCATTATCTTATTTTAGCCTCAAAATAACAATCTATGGAAGGTAGATTGATAGTATTTTCATCTCCATTTTACAGCTAAGGGGACAGGTCCTTTTTCTTTTGAATGTGAGAAAAAATAGCATTTGTAGTTCTGCTGTCATCAGAGCCATCAACTTCAAGACTATATTGTTGTAACAGAGGACCAGGAGATAAGCAAGCTGAACTAGGGTTCCTCTTCCTCGTTTTCTCTTGAACTTATCAGTACATGGAACACTGAGTTAAGAGCATAGCCTTTGAATTAAGACAGCAGGAGTACAAGTCTCAATTATGATACTTAGAAGCTGCATGTTATTAGGCAAGTTACTTGACCTACCTAAACCTCAATTTTGTATTCTAAAAAGATAAAAGATAAGGATTATGATAGTTATACCCAACTCAATAAAATAACATTAGGAACCATTTAATTCCAGGTCATCTTCATTACACTTAACACTCATCTATTCAAACTGGATATGTTGTTCCGGTGTTCGTACGTTCCCTTAACAAATATTTGAGCGTCCACTGTGTATTAGACACTGTGTTGTAAACCAGACACACACAGTCCCTGCCCTCATTAAAGTGTACATAACAAGCTCTTCACCCAGGGATGAGTTACCTGCTACAGGTAGATGGATCATGAGCAATTTAGGCCACTGCTTCATAATGTGAGATAGAATATGCTGTTATTATATTTGCAATACCATTTACATGGAAGATTTATTTAGAGAATCTGTAAGTGCTTGCAAATCATTGAGTATTTGCCATAAGTCCATAAGGTGAATGCTATGAAGCTATTTCCTTTGAGTTAAAGTGACTCACTAAATAGAGAAATCATAGCCATCATGTTTAAAGGTACATGAGTATATAGAAAAGGAATAGGGCCTCCAGTTCACACATCATGCCAATTCTTTGTGTAGATTGCCTTGGGGAATAATATTTTTAAAATTATAGGTATCCATAGAAAATAGGAATAGCAGATCATTTGCTTCTCACTGCTCACATTTACTAAGACTCTTATAAAGATTTTCCCTGGGCACATGAATCAGTTTAATAATGATTGCTGCCAGTTGGTGGCTAGACATCAGACTGCCAGCCTACTCAACAGTGTTGCCATCTGCTATTTGGATTCACAGTGTGCTGCGGCTACGCACCACCTCATTAAGAACGGGACCCTTGTGAGCTATAGACAGTAGCTTATTCAAGTGAGCTGAGGCAAACTCCTCCCCGGGCCACATTTGTAGAAGCTGCACGCATCTCATCTTCTTTGGGAATTGCTCTGATTATACAGTCTGATAGCTCACCATCTCTGATCATTTAGGCGTTAGTCTTTCAAGCCAGCTCCTTGTTTCAAAGTGGTATTAAAATACAAAAATGATTATTTCAAAGATATGGATTTTTTTTTTTGGTAATACAGTTACATCTTGGGATGATATTAGTCAGTGGCTTGCCAAACACAAATATTTTAATAAGTTAAGTATATTATAATTCATTGGGCTTTTTTTGGTTAGACTTTCCAGTTCTGAAGTTTTTTTCAGTTTTGAGGAAATCCTACTGCCTAGTTTTCATGGAAAATGATTTTCAAAGGCTTTCAATATACTTTTCTTTTTTCTTCTCCCACTAAGTATCCCAAGGCAGCTGTGAATGCAAAATATTTGTGTTTGTCAGACAAAATTAAATGCGTTTTATCTGAACCCACTGATCACTTTTAGCGTTTTTTACAGGAAAATAAAAATATATTTGTGTAGGTCATATAATATTTAGAGTTTCTCCCGCTGCCTCAATAGCTAATGGATTCTGTAGCACTTTAAGAATTAGGTATATCTCAAAATTGGTCTGGTTTCAAATTGTAAAGGACTCATGGGCTGGTGTTCAGGCTCAGGCACCCTTCCCTCACTTCCCACACAGGCACTTACCCAGTTCTCACAGTTGTACTTACCAATATCCAAGATGTGTTTCCTAACCCTGTGCTTGTTAGGTACTCTGTGAAGAAAGGTTTTGGTGGGCAAACAGAATTGGGAAGTGGGGCATCTCAGACTGGTTTCTCCAGGATGCAGACTCTGAGATGTAGCTTAACCTGCAGGATGTTTATTTAGAAGAGTGCTTGGGACCAATACTTGTAGAAAGAGGGGAAGAAACAGGAATGGGTAGAAGGAAAAGCTGAGATGTAATGCAGGTCCAACAACAGCCTTGGCCGACATCGTGGAGAGCTCTGGAGTCAGAATGACCTTCAGAGTTTCCCTGAGATGGGCAAGAGAACAACTTTGTAATCTTGCACTGGTGGGTCATTGGATATGGGCAACCCATGAAGGGGTGTGACCTTGGTTGAGTGGTTCCCTGCAGCTCAGGCAATTCCCAAAGAGGGCTGACGGCTGCAGGCTGCCTACTAACAGTACTCCCAGCAAATGAGGAGCAAGTCCTTCCTTGAAGGGGGATCTGGGCAGTAAATAGATCATAATGCTGCCACAGGACCCAGATAGAATAATATCTTTTGTAGAGCTGTACTAAACTTCCACATATGAATGGCTTTGAGAAGCTGACACTGAAGAAACCTTCCAACTTTGTTTTTCTTCTAACATCAATTCATATCCTATGGAACTAGTGTGTCACAGAACATAATATGATAAATGTCTCACTAATCTTACAGTGCCTTGCAGGCTATGTTAAAAGAACTGAGTACAGATGATTTTCTCCAGGCTCCGCTGCCTATAAGTCCTGATTGAAAACTTTGGTGTTGCCATAGTAATTATGGGCTTGCAAGTCACACATTCAGGTGTGTGGAAAAAGGACTTTGCTTTTCCATAATTGACCTTAATTTATTTTTTAAGCTGTCCTTCTGCCTAGTGGCAAACATACAGTCACACACCCCAGATCCCTAACTTTAGTCATTTTCCAGGTATACAGACATCATATCTTAAGGTAAGTTAATACAACATCTCCTCTTCCACCCAGGGTTGCAGCTAAGCTCCAGGGGACTTCAGTCATGTCTTGGTCTTGGGGGTACATCTGATTCTTTATTGGCACCTGTCCACAGCTGGCATCAGCTGAGATGAACACTGTCCTTTCTGGTCTTCACTGACATCACCTTCCATGCTGACATCTGATGGGATGTCTGCATTTCCATCCAGTACTGCTTCAAAGAGTTCACACTCCATCTCTGGCCAAGAGGTCCCTCTAGTCTGTCAGCTCTTGAGGTCATGTTTTCAATCACACCAAGAAAAGCATTAGCTCCATTCTGTAATTCTGTGGTCCCATAATGTCTGTGACATAGTTTAGGATCCATCTGCCTAGTTACTCAGTGCCGATTTTTTTTTTTTTATTGAAGTATAGTTGATTTACAATGTTGTGTTAGTTTCTGGTGTACAGCAAAGTGATTCAGTTATACATATATATATTATTTTTCATTATAGGTTACTACAAGATATTGAATATAGTTCCCTATGCTATACAGTAGTACCTTGCTGTTTATCTATTTCATATATAGTAGTTTGTATAAGTCCAAACTCCTAATTTATCCCTCCCCACCCCTTTCCCCTTTGGTAACCATAAGTATGTTTTCTACGTCTGTTTACATTTTGTAAATAAGTTCATTTGTATCATATTTTAGATGTTTTGTAAATAACATCATATTTTAGATCCCACATATAAGTGGTATTATATATTTGTCTTTCTCTGTCTTACTTCACTTAGTATGATAATCTCTAGGTCCATCCATGTTGCTGCAAATGGCATTATTTCATTCTTTTTTTATGGCTAAGTAGTATTCCATTCCATATATATATATATATATCACATCTTCTTTATTCATCTGTCAATGGACATTTAGTTTGCTATGAACATTGAGGTACATGTATCTTTTCGAATTAGAGTTTTCTCTGGATATATGCCCAGTAGTAGGATTGCTGGATCATATAGCAACTCTATTGGAACCTCCATACTGTTTTCCATAGTGGCTGCACCAATTTACATTCCCACCAACAGTGTAGGAGGGTTCCTTTTTCTCCACACCCTCTCCAGCATTTATTGTTTGTGGACTTTTTAATGATGGCTATTCTGAACAGGGTGAGGTAGTTTTGATTTTCAATGTAGCTATTTCTACTCCAAGTTTAATGCCACAGTGTCAAAACAACACTGTGGGACTTTCTCAGGATAACCAGACAAGAAAAATAGGGCACTGGTCTCTCTATTTCTAGTTCACATACATTTTTTCTGGGGGGTTCTTTCATGCACTAAGTTAGAATAATGAAACTCTCTTCAGAACCCTCAGCAGCAGTTAACTCTCTTGCTTTCTCTTAAACTGTGATTTACTTTCTTCTTACTTAGTGTTGAGATTTTGTTTTCTTCCTTGAATGAGTTTGGAGGAGGTAGGCATGGAAGAGATTGGCTAGACAAGTATCCCTCCAAGCCTACATTTTAGGCCATGATTTTGGTCCTTGGAATCCCAAAGCCAATAACTAACTTTTATTTTGATGAATCATCTATGGCCTCTCTTCCCCAAGGCGTGAAGCCTACAAGTATAATTTGAGTGGGGGAATGAGCTTGGGTGGGGAATGGGTGCTGGGGTAGGAACAAAGTGTTTGCTTCTAGAAAAAACATAACCATAGTTTTACTTCACTATTCTATTGTGTTAGCCTATTAATTTATCGTTGTGCAAATATTACCTGTCTTTATTTCTGTAGCTTTCTGGTGGGTTTTGATATCTGGCAGTGTAAACCTTCCAACTTATTCTTCAAGACTGTCTTGGCTATTCCAGTCCTTTCTATTTCTGTATACATTTTAGATTCAGTTTATTAATTTCCTCAAAAAAAAAAACCCTGCTAGAATTTTTATTGGTATTGCAATGACTCCATAAATAAATTTGGAAAAAATTAAAAATACTGATCTTTAAAATTTTGAGTCTTCCTTCCATTAACATTGTTCATATCTCTATTTAAATATTCTTTAATTTCACTTAGCAATATTTTATAGTTTTTAGTGTAGAAAAATTGTATTACAATTAGTTTACTTCTAAGTATTTGATCTTTTGATACTGTTGTAAATTTAAAATATTTGAATTTGTCCAGTTGATCCAGTACAATAATATGTAGTACAATTGATTTTGATAGAGTTACCCTGTATCACAGTGTTGACCTCACAGTCATTCTAATTGTTTATTTGTAGATTATTTCAGATTTTCTACATATGGTAGATCATGGGGTAACAATTTTATTTTTTCCTCTCCAATATATATATTCCTGTTTTTTTCTCTTCTTCACTGTCCTGGCTAGGACATCAAGTGCAATGTTGAATAGAGGTGATGAGAGTGAACATCCTTGCCTTAATCTCAACCACAAGGGGAAAGATTCCATGTTTTACCATTATGTATTATGTTAGCTGTAGGTTTTTAGCAGATACTCTTATCGGGTTAGGAAAGTTCCCTTCATTTCTAGTTTGCTGATAATTTATAATGTTAATGAGTGTTGATTTGTCAATTGCTTATTCTGCATCTATTATCATATTTTTTTTCTCATTTTTCTGTTATTAATGTTCAAATGTTAAGCCAACATCCTGATGTACTAATTAACCTCTTTACATATTGCAGATTCTGTTTGATAATATTTCATTTAGTGTTCTAGCACCTACATTTGTGAGGTTTATTGGCTTCTGAGCAGGAAAGAGTTAAGTAGCTAGATTCCAAAGAATATTTCCTGGAAATGTTTCCAGGAAAGAAAGATGTTTCCAGGAAAGAAAGAAGAAAAAAGAAGCCAGGTTAATTATCTTGTAAACATAGTGATAACAGACTTCATGTAAAGAAAGTAATATTAATTAGTAGGACATGAATCCTTATCTTTGAAACATTTTTAGCAGGATTTCCCTGACTTAGAATTGATTATGGTAAACAAAATCACAATCTCTGCATTTATGGGGCATGGCTCTCAGGAAAGTATCACGTAAGTTACACAATTACCTGGATATAAAATGAAGAAGTGTCATCACCTAAAATCCTCCATGTTGTGTGAAGTGACCTCATTTAGAGAGTGTATCTTTCCAGCTTTGCCAAATAGCTCATCCAATGCAAGAAGGAAGGAAATAGGAATACATAGACATTATTCACGACTTCTCTCTGCTTTGCCTGTGCCTCTTGATTGCTTGTATTCTTGAGATTATTAGCAAAACTATATCATGGATAAAATCTTTTATTCCTGTGTCTTTGAGTCTGATTTGACAATCCTATCTTTTGTGTCGGCTCCATCTACAGTTTTCCCTTTTTGTAATTCCATGTCAGTTATGCTTGTTTTATTTCCTTAAATGTTTGGAAGAATTTACCAGTGAAGTCATATGGGACAGCATAGTATTTTATGGAAAGCTATGGACTTTTCCTGTGGTGGAAGATATCACAAAGCCCCCTTCTTGACAAGACAGTAGGTAGGTGACCCCTTATGAGATGCCTCCATCTTCATTCCAGTCTGCTGGGCAGATGACTAGAATTAAATCCAGCATAACCTCATTTGAGAAGTGCTGGGCCTGATAAGGGAAGAAAAAGATTATATACTGAAGGTGCTACAAGAAGTAGTATGTACCAGGTTTGGATTTTTGAGGGTGCTTTATCCAGGGGCCAGGATATAAGACTAGAAAAATAAGAACGTGTTTATTAAGGGACAGTTTATTGGGACACAGGATTTATCATCCTAGCAAGAACCCCAGGAGATGGGACAAATTCACTGATAGGCTAACCCTTAGAAGTCTGATATAGTTATGGCCAACACAGTGAAATGGAAATGCCCAATTTGTCCTGGATAATGGTAGGACATTCAATGAAAAGGCTGAGGGAAGTGGTTATACTGGACTGGATATATTAGGAACCTAGAAAACCCAGCACATGATTTTGTTCCAAAGCAGAGCCCAGAAGACACATGATTCAAAAGGTTGCCAGGGATGTGCTTGTAAAAGGGTACGAGCATCATGGGTTCAGTGGTGGCTCTCCTCTTTAGAACAGGGCTGATTGCAGGTGAGGTGGTAACAGAGGTGGGCTCGTTAATGTCATTGGGGGTGAGGGGCGCTGAAGTAATAGCGGACTGGTGCTTAACTACCGAAAGTCAGGCTGCCATAATCACTGTAACAACTGGTGAAGTGGGAGGGACAGTCAAGGGGGCTTGACCCTCAGGGTGTTTGGGAGATGACTAATTGAACATAACACCCCTACAGCCAAAATAAAAGGGCAAGTGACAAGAATGCTGCTTAATATCTATAAACGGTAAGGCAAAAATGGAAAAGGATGAGGCCGAGGACATTGTTCCCAGTGAAACCTCATGCTCCCTTGTTCACTCCCCAGATCTGAGGCAATTTTCAGATTCGGAACCCACAGATGGAAGAGGGGGCTGGGTCCCTAGGAGGAAGAACCCTGCTATACAGTGGCATGAATATACTGTGATGAATCACCAAGTTCTTCCCTAAACGGACATGTGACCAGTTACTAGGGTGACATTGATACCTGGAAATCCAAAGCAGCATCACGGCGCCCTGTTAAAGTGCGGGCTCCTGGGGACTACTTGGTCCTGGCTGTCGTACTGGCTAAAATCTGGTTCACAAAGGACACGCTGAGTCTGTGGACCCACAAGTGGTCACGCCCACAGTACCTTAATGTGTTCTTAGAAACGATTGCAACATACACATAAAGCCTTTTGGAAACCTCTGAAATTCCTCCTCATCCCAGCCAAAATAGGAAATCAAAAACGTTTGGCCAGGGTGGGGGTGGGGGGAGGTGGAGATCATTGGTGGTCCCCATCATTTCTCCATTTACTTTGCCAGTTTGGGCTTTGAAGAAACTGGAGAGAATGGCTGTAGGCTAACTACTGCAGGTATAACCTTGTATGAGCCCTGATTGCAGCTACTGGGCAGATGTGGTTATCATTGGTGACAGAGATTAAGAAAAGCTCAGGTACCTAGTATGTGTCATTGATCTGGTGAATGTATACTTTTCAATTCCAATCAGGAAAGAGGATCAGAAAGAGTTGGCTACATTATAGCTATGACCAGGAATGTACTTGAAGGTCAGTGAGAGGGCAACTCTTTCTAATAAGCAGAGCTGTGAGTGGTGTACCTGATCATCTACTTTGTGTAGAGAACTGGTTCTAGGTGAGAATGTGTACTTTACTGGCCAGTGGCTAATGGCTGAGGCATCTGTTCAGGGACTTGGATGGAAAAAGTACTGGATAATTGGAGCCAAGGAAGTCTGGTGTAGAGGTATGTGGATGGGCCTATGGGAGTGGACACAGAGTGTGAAGATTTTTGTTTCCACACACTAACATCCACCAGAAAGCAACCATTATGAAAGGGGCACTTAGCAACCAAATAAACAAAATGTTTTGACAGTCAGACCTTGTCATCAGACACCCCGAACCAGCATGATAGGCACATGAATGGAGGAGCTCCAGTGGCAGAGCTGGAAGTTATGTTTGGGCTCAACACATGGACTCTCACTTACCAAGGCTGATCTAGCTACTGTGGCCTCTGAATGTCCAGCCTGTCAGCCACAGAGACCGTCAATAAGTCCTCAACATGGCACTGTTCCTCAAGGAGACTAACTGGTCACCTGGTGACAAGTTAACTATAACAGGCCTCTCCCATCTGGGAATAGCTATTAATTTGTCCTCACAGGGATAGAACCTAGTGCAGGTATGGGTTTGTCTTTCCTACCCGCAGAGCCTCAGCCAGCACCACTATAAAGGACTTACATAGTATCAGACCACTTGATGGTGATGAAGGTGCAAGAGTAGGCCCGTGACCATGAGATCCCCTGGTCTTATCACATACTCCACCACCTACAGCCTGACACATGCAGCCAGCCTCGTGGAATGCTGGAACAATCTTCTAAAGGTACAGCTAAAGTATGAGCTTCGAGGCAACATTCTGAAAGGTTGGGATGTTATCCTTCAGGATACAGTGTATTCATTAAACCAGAGACCTCTATGGTGCTGCGTCCCCAGTAGGAGGATTCTGAGAGTCAAATGGGATGGCAGAGGAGTGGCCTCATTTACAACACTCCCAATGACTTCTTATTGGAAGCATGCATGCTTCCTGCCCTGCAACTGTACCCTCTCTAAGCTGAGGCCCTGGTTCACAAAGTGGGGATACTCTTGCCAGGGGCTATGGTGAGGGTCCCATTGAGTTACAAGAAATAATTGCCATTAGGGCACTTTGTACTCCTTGTGCCCAGGGGTATGCAGGTGAGGAGTCACCATATTCACGTGATGAGCAGGTCGGCTGCTTTTACAAAATGGCACAGGGAGGCATGTGTGTGGATTCCAGGTGAGGCACTTGGTGCCTCCTGTTCCTGCCTTGCCCTACTGTAACTGTGAACAGACACACGTGGCAAACCCAACCTAAGAAGGGCGTGGTCACTAAAAGTTCAGACCCTTAGATGTGATGAAAATTTGCATCACATCATCAGGTAAACTGCCAAGAACTGCTGAGACGATTGGTAAATGTGATGGGAACCCAAAATGGATAGTGGAGGAAGGAGAGGATGAGGACCACTTGAAGCCCTGAGATCAACTGCCAAGAGAGGGGATGTAGTTCATCTCGCTAATGTTACTACCTCCTCCTTCTAAGTTTCCCCCAGGAAGATAGGCCCACAGGAACCACGGAGGCCTCGCTCCCTGCGCTCGGCAGCACAAAGCGTGGACTACAGAGCCATGGAAGTACATTACCCAGATCTATTGCAGACAGTAGCATACCTGAGGGCCCCAGCTGCTCTCTGGATCCATTATTTTCATGCTTAGGCTACATTTCCCATGGGTCGTTTCCATTGGAACAACCACTGAGCAGGTATCCTAACGCACGCCTATTCTTGTGAGGTAGGAACTCCTTTGGGAGGCAAGTTCTGACCTTAAACCTTCCTGGAATTATGCTGCAGTCTGGGACCCTTGCTACTCAACCCTCCTTCCTTCTCTCTTTCTTTCAAAGGGGTCAGACATGTTAGGCAGTCTGAAGACTCTACTCCTCTGGCTTCCTCTCTATTTCAACCCTTACAGGCATTTCCCCAAGTACATCTCTTGTAAATCTAATTCCATATTTGCATGTGCTTCTTGGAAAACCTGAACTAACAAATTTGGACTTGGTTCTGGCAGGTAGTTACTTGAGGATCAGCTTCATGTTACTGAGGCTTGTTTTTTGAGCAAGTCTAGATTTTATTGTCACGCTAGTTTAGCCCTACTTATGTAAGATGTAGCCTTCCTGGTGTGGAGTTCTCTGTGAGGACACCCCACTATGGCTGGATGGAAGTTAAATGTTTCCCACTCTTGTGCTTGTTTTGGGAATTGTTCAGTGTGCAGCAGTGGCACAGAGGGATCCGTATGCAAATTTCTGGAAATTTTTTCTCTGCATACCTTCTTTCTTGCTGATACTCTGCCCTGAAATTCAAGACACTTGTCCCACTCGATACTAACCCTTGTCTCCTCAAGTCAGCAGGACTGCTTTGCTCCGTTCAAGCTCCTCCTCCTGCAACGAGGTCCAGAGTGCTTAAACCCAGAAAGGCAGGACAATGGTAGGGTCACCTTATTCCACCTGCTTTGTGATCAGTCCTTTGCTGCCAGTTGTCCCATGTCTGAAAAGCTGCTTCACACAACTATTTTCCTAGCTTCTTGAAACACTGATAGCTAACCTTTTTGTAAAGTTTCTAATATATGTATTTGGAGGTATAAATTTCCCATAAGCATTTGCTTTCACAGCATGCCACGAAGTTTTGATATGTTGTATTTTCATTAGAATTCATTTAAAAATATTTTCTAAATTCCACTGTGATTTATAGGTTGACTCAGGGGTCATTAGGGGTATGTTCCTTACATTACGACCATTTGGGAAATTTTTTATCTTTATATAATTGATTTCTGATTTTATACTCTTACAGGATTTTAATCTTTTGAAATTTGTTCTGACCATTTGTGATCAATCATATGGTCAGTTTTGGTAAATGTCCTGGGTATACCTTAAAAGAGTATGTATTCTGAAATGTTTGGATGTAATGTTTTATATTATGTCTTACTCATATGCAGTGTGCCAATACATAGCAAATAGTAGGAGCTCGATCCATATATATATACTTTTTTATAAATTTATTAATTAATTTATTTTTGGCTGTGTTGGGTCTTTTTTCCGGTGCGTGGGCTTCTCATTGCGGTGGCTTCTCTTGTTGCGGAGCACAGGCTCTAGGCGCGCGGGCTTCAGTAGTTGTGGCTCGTGGGCTCTAGAGCACAGGCTCAGTAGTTGTGGCCCATGGGCTTAGTTGCTCTGCGGCATGTGGGATCTTCCCGGACCAGGGCTTGAACCCGTGTCCCCTGCATTGGCAGGTGGATTCTTAGCTACTGCATCACCAGGGAAGCCCTCGATCCATATTAAATAACTCAAAAGTTTATTCCTACTGGTGGCAGTTCCAGACCAAACAAGTGAGGATGATAATGACATCACATGGATGTAGGCAGAGAGAAAATTATTTCTGGTAAAATGTAACTTCAAAAGAGGAACCCCAAGTCAAAATGTGCAGTTTCCCCCCTGCCTCCCCGATTCCAGCCAATATTAATGCCAACCCTTTAGGTTATGGAAATTATTCCAACATTTTTCCTTCCTGTGTTTCTACCAATTTTTCCTTTGTTGGTTGTAAGCTCTGTATCACTAGTCTAGGTGACAGTAGAAAACAATATCTTAGGAAAAATTAATGACACTGATTTATAAAGCTAATAGAAATATAAGAAATGATTAATTTTATTTCTCCAAACAATTCATGATTACTTCTGAGATTACATGAGTTTAGAAGATATCTAATATTGCTATCCAATGGTAAAATGTTTCAAGTAGAATAATTTAAAAAATTTCCAAGTTCTAGGGTCACTTTCTATTTCTTGTAAGTGTCACTCAAGGTTAAAACTGTTAACATACAGCTTCTAGGAAATACATTTAACCTTCCTATTTAACCCTTCTGCCAGCCTTGATCTGGACGATGAAATTTTGATGATAGAAAGAAGAGAGAATATGGATTTAGAGGCTAACAAGGCTAACAACACATTCTCTAGGCTTATGAGATGCCTCCTGTGCACTGTCTCCCATCTCTTCCACTTCCGATTCCAGCCGCAGCTTTGGTTAACAGCTCTGGGCAGGTTTCATCCCGCTCTGTGCTGTCAGTGCCTCATCTCAGGGTTGCGTCAAGAATCTAGCTTCCTGTCCTAAAGCTTCTCTGTTGCAGCACATGTGATGCTGTAGTACCAGTGAGGGTCTCCTCAGGGGGCAGTTAATGCCCCATGGGAGCAGCCCTCAGCACACAGGTGATAGCTGCTGAGAGATAAATCCTTCTTCTTTTCGTCCCTCAGGCAGACTGTTCTGAGCCAAAGTTTGTTAAGAATCCTGGGAAGGCTCTGCACTAAGTAGCCATGAACGCTAGTGGACCACTCAATAACACTACCTTGTTTTGTCTGGACTTTCCCTTTTCCGCCTGTTCACTCCCCTCTGTCTCATTCCTGTTCCCTGGGATCACATTCCCAAATAGAATGTGTCTACCTTTGTTTCAGGCTCTACTTTCAAGAATAACCCAGATTAAGACCATAGGTAAATAGGTTGTTGGTAGACTAAATAATACAGGAATATAATTTCCCTTGACTCTGCATATGCTATAAGGAAACACTTAAGGGAGCACAGTTCATGGTAAGTTCGATGATTTTCCATCCTTTTCCTTTTTGAAAGTTCATCATCGATCCTGATGCCTGAATGCCTGAAGAAAGAAGTTGGTACAAATTAGCTTATAATTGAATAGGCAAATTTCTTTGTGATGACAGCTCTAAGTGTTTTTTCTTTGTGAGGCAGCCCTCAGCTATTTGATTGGATATTTCAATCTAATAAGGAGAAACCCTCAGTCTACTTAATGAGGTAAAGCTTTTCGTTGCTTTGGAAACAACCATATCACATTTCTTATTCTCTTTGGTAAAAAGCTGGAGCTTTTACTGCTGTAATCCGTTTTGCTAAGACACTCAGACATACCTTAAACATTTAAAAATTACTGGAATACTGTCAGGACTTTCTTATTCATGAAAAACTGAAGAAGTATCTTGAAAGATTTAGAGGTTATTAGGAATAAATTAAGGTTGCCCACATGCCAGCCCTGAGAAAAATGTTATCAGTTATAATTTTTTACTCATTTAAGGTACTGAAGACACTACAGAGAACAAGATTGGTTAAATCCCCCTCCGTCTTCACCAGAACTTATATTCCACTGGTGCGGAAAGTGAGACAGTAAGGAAATTAAATAATTAAAATACATAGCATTGGGCTTCCCTGGTGGTGCAGTGGTTGAGAGTCCGCCTACCGATGCAGGGGACGCGGGTTCGTGCCCCGGTCCGGGAAGATCCCACATGCCGCGGAGCGGCTGGGCCCGTGAGCCATGGCCGCTGAGCCTGCGCGTCCGGAGCCTGTGCTCCGCAACGGGAGAGGCCACGGCAGTGTGAGGCCCGCGTACCACAAAAAAACAAAAACAAAAACAAAAACAACCCTATAGCATTTCAAATAAAGGCTACATATAAAAATAAATTGGGGATGGGGGAATGAACTCGCAAGTTTTTTGTTTTGTTTTGTTTTGTTTAATTTCTAGGTCTCATTGAGAAAATGACGTTTGAACAAAGACCTGAGGAGGAGAAAAGAGTCAGTCATGTGGATGTCTGGGGGAGAACCATTCAGGAAGTGAGAAAAGCCATCCCAAAAGCCCTGAGATGGAAAGATGCCAGTGTGGTTTGCGAGATGTGAGCATTAGAGATGAGGTTAGAAAGGGCATGGGGCAAGGAGGAAAGGAGGCAGTGGCAGATCATGTGAGAGAGGGGTTCTCGATGGATGTAGGGCCATACTATGCACCGAGGGGATATTTTGAAAAACTGGGAGGACATTTTGGTATTACTATGATTGGGGTGGTACTATGGGCTTTAATGGGTAGGCAACATTTATGCGCAAAGTACAGTAATGTTCGGGACAGTTCCACCCAACAGAGTATTTTTCCACATTTGTGTGTCTTTAAAATGCCCTGCTGCTCATTCGTGTAGATGTATGCTAACTTCTAAATTCCATTCATGGTAAGCTAGGTTATTGGGATCCACTCCCCATTGAAAACAAGTAAACGTCCTGGATAAAATATAGTTGATCAATTTTGGAAAGCTTTTGCTAATAATTTTTCAAATATTTTTCTGCCCCAGGCTCTCTCTCCTTGCTTTTCAGGAGTTCAGTTTCATGTATGTTAGGCCATTTGATGCTGTTCCATCAGTCACTGATGCTTTATTTAAAATATTTTTTTCTCAGTGCACTTATATTCGGATGATTTCTAGCAACCTGTCTTCAAGTTTAATGATGCTTTCATGACTGTGTCCAACCTACTGATAACCTATCAAATAATTTCAGATATTATATTTTTCAGTTGTAGGATTTCCATCTCATAAAAAAATATTACCCGTATCTCTCTCGAAATTCTCTACTTCTTCACATATTACATCTTGTTTTAGTAAGATTCCTTAACATGTTTATCATGGCTAAAGACCTTGTCTATTAATTGCAGGATCTGTACTGATTTATGTTTCTATTGATTTATGAGAAAGGTGACACTGCAGGGCAGTGGGAAAAGAATAGTCTTTCAAGAAGAGCACCTGGGTCAGCGGGATAGCTATATGAAAAAAAAAATTAACACTTAACTGCACACCATACTCCAAAATCAATCCTACGTGGTTAGTAGATTTAAAGATTCAAAGAAAAACATTATGTTTTATTTTTAATTATTTTTTTTTAATTTATGGCATGTGGGATCTTAATTACCTGACTAGGAGTCGAACCCTTGCCCTCTGCAGTGGAAGTGTGGAGTCCTAACCACTGGACCACCAGGGAAGTCCCCCAAACATTATGTTTTTAGATGGTAAAACAGGAGAAGGTCCTTGTAGGCAATGGTTTTTTAGGATAGCAAAGGTACTAACCATAAAAGAAGATTGAAAAGTTAGACTTCAATAAAAATTTAAAATTTACAGTCATTAAGATTTAACAATGAGATGGTTAAAATGCAAGTCACAGATTAGGAAAAGTGTTTGTTTGTTTGCTGTACTCATAAATGAAAATGGACTCACTTTAAATCAAACAGAAAAAGACAACCTCACCAAAAATGGAATAAAGAACCAAAAGGCATTTTACTAAAGGGCATATTCAAAGGACTAATAATTACATGAAAAGGTGCTTTTTTTCATTAGTCATCAAGAAGTGTAAACTGAAACCACACAACCACCAAATGTTGGTGAGGGTGTGGAGCAATGAAAAGTCTCACACGCTGCGGGTGGGAGTGTAAATTTGGACAATTGTTTGGCACTGTCAACTACAGCTAACCATAAACGTAACCTATGTTGGAGCTATTCTACTTTTAGGTATATATCCCAAGAGAAATATGTATCTATGTGATACATATATAGCTTTAGATACACATAATATGCTGATTAGTATAGTAATGTTCACAACAGTATTATTTGCAATAGCTGCAAACCTGGAAATAACATGAATATTCAGGATCAGTGTAAGGGACCAGCCACAAAAGACATATGACTCCATTTTTATGAACTATCTAGAATAGGCAAATCTATAGAGACAAAAAATAGATGAGTGGTTGCTTAGGGCTGGAGAGGATGCAGGGTAGGGGAGTGACAGCTAAAGAATATGGAGTTGTCCTGAGGTGATGAAAATGTTCTAAAACAGACTGTGCCTGTCAATGGTTGCACTTACCTGTGAATATACTAAAGAAACATTAAACTGTACATTTTAAATGGATGAAAATTGTATGGTATAGGAATTATACCTTAATATAGCTGAAATTTAAAAAATAACAGTATAAACGATAAACTGCAGCATATTCACACAATTAAATGCCATACAGCATATAATAAAATACAAACCTGTTACATGCAACAGTGGATGAATCTCAAATGTAATATGGAAAGAAATAAAATACTACAGAATATTTACTGAATAATTCATTTCATGTGAAATTAAAGAAAAGACAAAACTAATCTTTTGATTATGGTTATATTTGGGGAGAAATTGCCCTTGACTGAGCATGCTCTATTTCTTGATCTGGGTGGCAGCTGCAAGGTTATGTTTGTGTTAGTCTTTGAAAGTTTATTGAACTGTTTATTTACAGTTTCACCACATTTTTGGATTTTGTAATTCAACAAAAGTTTATTAAGAAAAATTTTTTAGAAATCCAGTTCAGTAAGTTGTCCTATTAATATGCATTGAAAAGCTGGACTAGAAGAATACAGAAACATTTTGATAGTTCATTTTTGTGGGTTGGGAGTATGCTGAATTTTAATTTTTGTCCATATGCTTTTCTGTATTTTCCAAATTACCAGAGTGGACATAAATATATTACATCTATCAGTAGAAAAAATGCTATATAAATACAATTGTCTGAGATCTTGTATTGTTTATACTCATTTAATCACAGTGTGAGGACTTTGGTTTTTGCTCCCAGATAGGAAGGGATTGTCATTTTAGAGTGAAGGAGGGTGTGGCTGCTTGTCTGGGGATATCCTGGCAGCCCTCCTGACTGCCAGGAACTCAACGGCCACTCAGCAGAGAAGAGCAGAGGTGCAGGTGTAGGGGCCCAAAAGATGGTAAACTAAGCCTCAGTAGGTGGCGCCCAGTAAGCCCGGTTGGGTCGTGGTCCTCCTGGAACCTGAGTCTTTACTGCAGAACTGTGGTTGGACCAGAGACTTAAGCTCTAGCCTCCGTGCTGGGTAAACTGAAAGACTGTAATCTAATCATAGTAATCCCCATGTTTTTGTAAAGCCCGAAGCTAAGAGCGGTTTTTTTTCCTTACATTTTTATGAGGTTGTTAAAAAAAAAAAAAAGAAAGAAAAATAAGCGACAGAGGCGACTGTTCCTGTCCTGCAAATACTAAAATATTTGCTATTTGGCTTTTTACAGAAAAAGTCTGTCAACTCCTTGATTAAGAAACTCTAGGCTGAAAATTTTTAAGGTATTTAAAAATGTTACCTGGGTAAGCTGTTGTTGGCGAGAAGCCCCGTGTGGAATGAGCCTGCCCGGGCATTTTCGGTCAGTGGTCACGAGCTGTAGTACTGCCCAGGCTCGTCAGAAAGTAAGTCAGAATCCACTAAGCAGAGTGTGAAAGCTCACCTCTGGAGAATCCAGCGGGCACGGGAATGGCCAGGCACCAGCGGCCTCACGCAACGTGCTCTTCCTGGCAGAGGGCTCCAAAGGATAAGCGAAGCTCCGTGCAGCCCGCAGCGGATCGCAGAGGAGGGGGCGGGGTTCAACTGGGAAAGCAGCGTCGTCACTCCTGGAGAAGACAGCGGAGCCCCCTTGGGAGCTTTCTCTTCTCTCCTCTGCTCCAGGCAGCCGAGGTGACTGCAAGGTCTGCCCCACCTCTGTTAACTTTTGGAGAAGCGCCGCGTGGGCGTGGCTGCCACCTAGCTCCTGCGCAGTGGTCGCTCGCAGGGTCCTCCCACCGCGCAGGCTCGGCGGGTCCGTCCGCGCTAGGAGGAGTACGACCCTGCTTCGGTACCCGAGGGAGGAGGAAAGCAGGGCGGAAGGACATGTACAGTGTGTTTTGCTGAACAGTTTGAGAGTGAGTTGTGGACGTCATAACCCTTCACCCTTAAATGTTACCAATATTTGACCTGCGCGGCAGACCATTTCATTTAATTCAGCCTAATATCGCAGTACTGTCCCCTGAGAATAAGGGATTCTCCTACATCAAGGTTTATCAACTGTGGCGCTTTTGATTTTGGCGTGCAGTCTCTTTGTAGTGAGGGGAGTGGGGCTGTCGTGGGCATTGTACAGTGTTCAGTAGCACTCCTGGCCTTCACACGCTGCTGGATGCCAGTAGCACCCGGCCCTCCCCTCCCCAACTTGTGACAACCCAAAATGTTTTCAGACATTATCACGTGGGTGTGGGGAGGGCGGGGCAGAGCAAAATCGCCCCAACTGCGGACTACTGGCCTATAGGATCAGTGCTGTGTCTTTAGGAAATGTATCCCTAGGCTTTTCAGACCTGGGGAGGCGGAATGCGCTAAACGTTGTTACATTACTCTAAGTTAATATATAGTCCATATTAGAATTTCCTCCATTGTCCCCCCACGCCACCCCAAATCCTTGCTTACCCTGTTGTTGTCTGTAGAATAAAAATCCAGGATATAACAAGGATCACGTGTCGATTTTAGTCATAAAGTCTCTTGAGCTTCCTTCAGTTTAGACTACTTCCTCAGCCTTTTTTTGCTGATTTTTTTTTTTTTCTGGCATTGACTTTTTTGGGAAAGTTCAGACCAGTGGTTTAACAGAATGCCCTTCAATTTGGATACTCAAATTGGTCCTCGTTGAAAGATTGACGTTGAATTTTTTGGCTTTTCTGGCTGGAATTCCACTTAAGTGATGTTATATCCGATGTTTTCTGTTTCACAGACCTATTTAGCTGTTCTAACAACATTTAATTTTCAAAAGCCCATTTATTTCGCAGTGATTTGAGATACCACTTTTATCACATACATAAATTTCCACATTGTACGTGGCTCTACATCTATATTTACTATTTTTTTCTATTGATCTGATTGTCTACTCAAGTGCTAATATTATACTGTTTTAATTATAGAAACTGTATAATATGTTCTAATATCTGGTAGAGCTAGGCCTGCCTTATTGCTGTTTTCTTATTTTGATTTCCTGTTTTGGGGGGAAATAATCTTGCTTATTTATTTTTTCCATGTAAACTACAGAAACTAGCTGTGTGAAAAACACTTTGAAAATTGGCATTAATTTATGATTTTGCATTATTCAATTGAGGAGCAAGGTTTATTTTTCCTTTTATTCAAGTCACAGTTTTCTATCTTTCAGGAAAGCTTTAAAGTTTTTCTCATACAGGTTTTGCACAGTTCCTATAACATTTACTCCTAGGATATTTTTTCATTTTTGTTGGTAATGTAAATGGGGTCATCTCTTCTATTTTCCCCTATAATCACTTATTGCTTAAACATATGAAGACATCGATTTCTACATGTAATTTTGTATCTCGCTCTCATATTGAATTTCCTATTGCTTCTAGTTTTGCATTGATTCTATTGGCATCTCTATTTACGCTTTTATATAATTGCAGTGATTATTCATTTTAAAGCTCAAATTGCCCATCTTTGGCTTCTGTGTTCATTTGATAACTGCAAATGTCTTGATAGCTTCCTTGCTTTTGGATACTTTAAAGAGTCCCAGTCTCGTATTGGAACAGTCTCATTTACTGCTGCAGACCTAGAATCAGCCATTTCTCAAAGGAGACTTCATTGCTTTCAGTGAAAATGGTATTTGTTGACCACAGTCTGTGCATGTAGGATGTTCATGGCTAAAAGGCTTGTTGTTACTTCTCAGACATTTTAATACAGATCTAGGAAATATGTGGTTTTTCAAAGAAAAATAAATCATAACTTTGTGCTGATACTCCAATTCTAATGAAAGGTTATAGAATTTTTTACTTATTTAATTTTATAGAATCTCTTTTCTGCTGAAAAGCATGGTTCCTAATAATGTTAACATAATTGCTTATTTACTTTTCCCCATAATATATGTTAGTTTCAAAATAACAGAACCAAAGTTATAATGAATTTATAAAAGTGCTAAATGCAGTTTGATACAACTAAGTTTATTTGTTTCAGGTTGTTTTCAAATCTAGGTTGCTTAATTAAAAAGAAAATTAAGTCCAAAGTAGGGAGAAAAAAAAAAAACAAGTCTTAAATATTTCTAACTTTTTGAGGATAATGTCTATCTCATTTTCTCTCATTTTTATTGATACAAATATTTAAATCTATGAATCTTTTTCTAAACACTCTTTAGCAGTATCCTGTAAACTCTGATATCATGTTTTCATTATTTGTTTCTAGAAAATTTCATTATCAGTTGTTATTTTTTCCTTGAGTCAAGCTAAGTTTAATAGAAACATTTTAAATTTCACAGTGGGAAGATTTTCTTATGTTTTGATTGTTATGGATTCATACTTTTATCATCTTGTTGATGGAGAATATTATTTGTACTTTTCTTTATGTAATTTATTGAAGTATAGATGTCTCTGTAATTATGGAATCAATTATTATAAATGGTTTTTGGTACCATTTTTGGTCTTGGACCAAGGGAGTTATACTAAAGTCTGCTATTATTTATGTATTTCTAGTCTCTTTGAGTCTCCCGTAGTTTCTGCTAAATGAAAGAAGCTACTGTGTTATTTGCTGCATATTTTATAAATATTTTATTTTCACTGTGAATTGTAGCATTTAGCATTTGTAAAGTGCTCTTTGACTTGTTAATAGGTTTGGGTCTAAATTCTACTTAGTTGGATTTCAAAATCTCAGTTCTTTCTTTGTATTTTCTTGGTATACCTTTGTGCATCCTTTCATTGTTAGCATTTCTGAATTGTTTTAGGTGTGTCTTTGTCTTTTATGTGCAGCAAAGAGTTGGGTTTTGCTTTGGAATCAACTGTTTTGTTCATTTAGTAGGGGGGTTAAGCCCTCTGTTGGTAGATACGTTTGGTTTCAGTAGCTCATCTTTATTATATGTAAGATGTAGCATATAATATTTGATGATGGTAAGTGCTATTGAGGAAGATAAAGGAGGGGGAGGAGAGTAGGAAATGCTGGGGGGAGTTTTCTATTTTAAGTAAGTGGTCAGGGAGAGCCTCAGGGAGAAAGTGACTTTCGCACAAACTCTTGAAGTAGGTGAAGGAATGAGTCGTTTGGATAAGTGGGCTAAGACTTACCCTGACTGAGAGAACTGCAAGGCCCTGAGGCACAAGATTACTTGGTGTGTTTTCAGAGAACAGCAAGGAGGCTGGTGTGACTGGAGCGCTGTGTGCAGGAGAATAGTAGGAGACAGGCCAGAGGGGATAAAGTCGAGGGTATCAGATAGAGCCCTCAGTCTCAGGGAGGGAAAGGACTATCCCTTGACGAGGAATTTTAGTGCCAGATGTTGAAATAATATTACTTCTGCCATTCCACAGTCATAAACTAATAACTCTGTGAGAATGCATTAGTAACTCTGGGAATTCCAGCCTAGGTGGGAGAAAGAAGCCAGTCTTATGGGTTTTATATTTTGGGGTGCAACTCAAATTGTGCATGAAATAGTTTAATCTCTGCTGGTTTTGAAGGTTGGATTATGAAACACCTTCCAATGCAGTGGAAATGATCCTTGAATATATTCCTCAAATCTCTGATGTTACAGTTTCTACTTTATATTCTACCCCCAAACTCATCAGATATAGTTTCACAACTGCAGCTTTTTGCTGTTTAGCTGAAGGCGTGAATTTACAGGGGAAAACTTTATTGAAACATAGCAATGAAATGTATCTTGACTAATAAATGTTTAAAAAGCAGAAAAACATTAAAATTCTATACAGAGATGCTTCACCAAAGGCGAGCACACAGTTTTTTGAATTCTTTTAAAAAATATTCAGCTTAAAACAGTTTGTTCTTTTTATAAAGAAATACGTTGTTTTAACAGAAAACTGTATGACAGAGAAGGTAGAATGAAATGAGTGCATCTATGAGGGAAGGGTTAAGGGTGAATTAAGTCTGTAATCCAGGAAAACAATGTTTAAGATTCCAGTGGATGGGAACAGAGAAGGGACAAACTTTCAATACATGCAGGATTACTTCTTCCTTGTCTTTTTGTGTTTCATTTTGCTGCACTTTAATTTTCTTTCCTTTTTTTTTTTTCTCCTTCACCTTTTTTTTTTTCTTAAGCTAAACTGTCAGTGAAATGCTGTCTGAATAAGTCACAACTCATAGAAAACTGAACAGTGCATTGTAAAATAGGACAGAAAACAAAAGACTTCATCTGAGAGCTGAGATCATCGCGTTGGGGTACACAGACCCAGTGCAGCAATTCAACAGTGTTTCTTAGAGCCTGAGACAGTTTCCACAATTCTTGGTGTGCTATTGCCCCCTGCTGTTCTTGTGGAAGCACTGACAACAGAAATAGGTTTTCAAAACGTTTCATGTTTTAGTCTAATTTAGCGTGCCATCAGAGAAAATTAGACGAAGCAGTTCAAATATTTAAAACAATAATTTAAGGAATTGTTTTCTAAAAAACTGAATATCAGAGAAATCCCAAAGCATCTTCCCTACTCCCCAGTAGATCAAAAAGAAATGTATGATTCTGTTATTTGGCTAATGAATCTAGTTTCCTTTTTAAGTTTCTGAAGAGAGCAAAGCACAAGGCAATTGAGGTAGCTCGGAGAAAAAGTGGTGAAGTAAGCAGGGAAAATGGAGGGCAAAATGTGCAAAAGGAGGGGGTAATGAGTAATTTACATACAGCGAGGGTAAAGCAGTTCAGTCCTGAACAGATCATTCGCATTCCTCTGAGGGTGTTGGATAGAAACTGTTTTGTCTCCACAGAAGAGGGTGGATGGGTCATTTGCGAACCTTCAGGTCTTCTGCCTCCTTGTTCTTGGGTTTGGTCATGAAAACTTCTCAGAACCATTATGATGTGAATTGGGGCCCCTGAAGCAGAGTAGAAGCATATAATCCTTGGAGCTAATTTCCTGATTTACTCTGCAATTTCTAAAGAGGTCTGGGCTGTCTACTGGATGAAAGTTAGCCCATGTGCAAATATGTGTGTTTGAGCATAGGAGTTTCATGTTATTTTTTCCAGGTTTCATAACTCTAGCAACCATGGGCTGCTAGTTCCTGCATGCCAGTTCTTCCAGTGGGATTAGGTAATTAGGTGCCAGGATCCCCTGCACTCAGTAAAAGCAATTTAAAAACTAGGGGCCTTGTTTCAGCATTTTGTTTTTGCTTAGACTCTCTCCATGAGGAACATGACTAGGGAAGAATCTTCTAATATTTAGAAAATCACATGCATATTTATATACGAAATTACATCCTGTTATGCCAAACCTAGAAATCCAGCCTGAACTACTGTTGAAAGATTTAGTTTTGGCTGTAAATACCACTAAGAATGTCGTTTCTAACTTCTGAAGTCCCCACCTCAAAGGCACGAATGATGAATTCTAAGATAAAAATTTGAGAAAACATTTACATCATTTATTTCAGATAACAATAAGCTGATTCCTTAATACTTGAGGTAGTTACGTTCACAGTGTTGGTTTTAGTGCTTACAGAATTTTGTTTCTCCTGTGTGATATTTTACTGTTTACTTACTCACTTAAATGTGTATTTTCCACTATGGCAGATGTTAAAGATATGGTGAAAAATATGATAGACTCTGCCTTTAAGCTTTTTATAGTAGTTTAGCAAAATGTAGAACAACAGTATGATAATCACATAAGAAGGAGCCAAGAGTAGAAAAATAATTTCCCATTCCTTTTCACTTTATCATTTTATTCCCTTTCATTCCGTTCCATGTCATTCCATTTCTTCTCTTTACTATTTTATTTTATTTGTATTCATTTTGTTTAAATTACAAATCAGGAAAGCTGATTGTCCTTTTAATTTATCTTTGCACATCCCCTAGTACTCCAGCACTTTATACAAAGTTTGCATGTATTTGTAATAAATATCTGCTGAATGAAGTATGAGCACTTACTAGTTGCCTTAGTACTATCCTGTGCCTATGTAAACTAGATGCACATTTGATTTCAACAGAGGAAAAGAGTGAAATTAAGGGGAATTTATCTAGACCTAGATGGAAGTATTAGAAATATATTTTTTGTATTCAAACTCTAAGGGGTAATAAGAAACTTTTTAAATGAGAAAAACTAGAACACAAAAATTCCACCATGTAAGTACTTGAATCTTTTTTTTTAAAAACATCTTTATTGGAGTATAATTGCTTTACAATGGTGTGTTAGTTTCTGCTTTATAACAAAGTGAATCAGCTATACATATACATATATCCCCATATCCCCTCCCTCTTGAGCCTCCGTCCCACCCTCCCTATCCCACCCCTCTAGGTGGTCACAAAGCACCGAGCTGATCTCCCTGTGCTATGTGGCTGCTTCCCACTAGCTATCTGTTTTACATTTGGTAGTGTATATATGTCCATGCCACTCTCTCACTTCGTCCCAGCTTACCCTTGCCCCTTCCGTGTCCTCAAGTCCATTCTCTACGTCTGCGTCTTTATTCCTGTCCTGCCACTAGGTTCATCAGAACCATTTAAAAAAAAAAATTCCATATATATGTGTGAGCATGCGGTATTTGTTTTTCTCTTTCTGACTTACTTCACTCTGTATGACACACTCTAGGTCACTACAAATAATTCAATTTCATTTCTTCTTATGGCTGAGTAATATTCCATTGTATAGATGTGCCACATCTTCTTTATTCATTCATGGACACTTAGGTTGCTTCCATGTCCTGGCTATTGTAAATAGAGCTGCAATGAACATTGTGGTACATGACTCTTTTTGAATTATGGTTTTCTCAGGGTATATGCCCAGTAGTGGGA
This sequence comes from Grampus griseus, assembly GCF_964374135.1. NCBI lineage: Eukaryota > Metazoa > Chordata > Mammalia > Artiodactyla > Delphinidae > Grampus > Grampus griseus. The sequence goes on from NC_138998.1 coordinate 89,930,642, forward strand.
TTGCTGGGTTGTATGGTAGTTCTATTTTTAGTTTTTTAAGGAACCTCCATACTGTTCTCCATAGTGGCCGTATCAATTTAAGTTCCCACCAACAGTGCAAGAGGGTCCCCTTCTCTCCACGCCCTCTCCAGCATTTATTGTTTGTAGATTTTTTGATGATGGCCATTCTGACTGGGTGAGGTGATACCTCATTGTAGTTTTGATTTGCATTTCTCTAGTGATTAGTGATGTTGAGCATCCTTTCATGTGTTTGTTGGCAATCTGTATATCTTCTTTTGATAAATGTCTCTTTAGGTCTTCTGCCCATTTTTGGATTGGGTTGTTTGTTTTTTTGATATTGAGCTGCATGAGCTGCTTGTAAATTTTGGAGATTAATCCTTTGTCAGTTGCTTCATTTGCAAATATTTTCTCCCATTCTGAGGGTTGTCTTTTCATCTTGTTTTCGTCTTTTCCTTTGCTGAGCAAAAGCTTTTAAGTTTCATTAGGTCCCATTTGTTTATTTTTGTTTTTATTTCCATTTCTCTAGGAGGTGGGTCAAAAAGGATCTTGCTGTGATTTATGTCATAGAGTGTTCTGCCTATGTTTTCCTCTAAGAGTTTGACAGTGTCTGGCCTTACATTTAGGTCTTTAATCCATTTTGAGTTTATTTTTGTGTATGGTGTTAGGGAGTGTTCTAATTTCATTCTTTTACATGTAGCTGTCCAGTTTTCCCAGCACCACTTACTGAAGAGGCTGTCTTTTCTCCATGGTATATTCTTGCCTCCTTTATCAAAAATAAGGTGACCATATGTGCATGGGTTTATCTCTGGGCTTTCTATTCTGTTCCACTGATCTCCCACGTTCCCTTAAATAGAAAAAGGTGCTAAATGTCTCTTCATAGCCTATTTGGCCATAGTTGTCCCACCTACAGTTTTAAAAACAGACTGAACTTGATCTTCTGAAATCCTTCCTTGAACTGCAGCTCATTCTGTTAAAGAAGTCCTGGGAGAGAGGTCCTATTGGTATTGTTGATAGTCCCTAAAAGGTGAGGATGGTAACTGGGATGAAGGCAGCTGGGAGGGGTCTTCAGCAAACGGAGGGCTGTTGGGAAACTGGGCAGAGGCACATCTGGTCAACAAGATACCAGCTCCTTTGATGAGAGCTAGCAGAATGCCACCCATCGCGGCTGACCCAACCATGGCCACTGGTCCATTTCTTGCTGCCAGGATGGCTCCTGTTAAGGCACCACTCGTGATGCAGTTCCAGGGGTCTTCTTTCCCTCTGACGTGAACCATACTGCAGTCAATCATGGAAAACAGACCTCCCCAAACTGCAAAGCTACCTCCCAACTGCAGAGCCCTGGTTCTAATAGCTGTCAGATTCCCTCATAGTCTGTGGTTTACTCCCACCCGAGAATTGCGAAAACCTTTGCTTGAAAGATCCCACCACCTATGGCTCCCATCGTAAAGACCCCATCACAGTCGTCCACATTGCGCCAGGGGCAAGGCTTGTGCCGTGTACTCCTCCATCTTGACTCTGCCACTCCTGAATCTCTTTTTAATGATTATCGTAAGTTGCCAAAACATATGAATTTTCAACATTTCTGCCTGTGCGATTCTTATCAGATCTGAGTACATGCAACCTACTGAAGATTTGGTAGAAACCTGAAGATAGGTAGCGAGCAATGATGATGCCTGTTTTTCAAAAGGAAGCTGAAACTTATTTTCTTTTTGAATCAAGAACTAACTTATCAGTGTTTCACTGTACAAAATTCATAGTATATTGGAACATGCTTTTTGCCACCTTAATGGTGTAACCCAAATTGTCTGCTCCTATTTAATTGTTCTACTTAAATTGTATTGAATGCCAGTATCTAAGAAAACTGTCAGCATAAATGGTTCCAGAATTTCATTGGGTTACTGAGAAGTGGATCTTCTCTGCAAGTATACTATGTTATACTATAGAGTATTCTATATATGTAGTTTTCTTATATAGTATCTATATGTAGTTGTACTATGAAGTTATCTATATCTAGTAATGCAGTATTCCATTAATGTCTAATATTTGAGAACATTTACAATATGAATGGAACTTAACCTAAGAGACATTCAAGTAACTTTTTTTTCTTTTTACATTTCAATACTGGATATTAATACTGGATTATTAATAATACTGGATATTAATAAGAAAGATAGTCAAAATAATTATGATCAATATTATGTCAAAAATAATAAATGCTTGGTGTTAGTCTACATACAATTCAGTTTTTGGTGTAAAGTTCTTTGGTTGCAAGAAGGAATATTTAGTTTATTTCACTAATAGAAATATCTTCTAATGCTAGATGGCCTCTTGGTATTTCTTCTGCTGTTGATTTTTAGCATCGTTATCTGTGATTACATGAATGGAGTTGAGTGGGGAGGTACTCATCATGTTTATTCCAAATAAGACTTTGTAACGGATTGCTATAGTAGTAATGAGGTAGACAGGCAATGCAACTGCCTGATATTTTTGAGGCCAATAGGTTAAGCCTAAGGTGTTCAACCAAGATTCAGGAATAAAAGGCCACATGAGATATAGTGTGCACCAAAATTGGGAGCTTAACAGCAAAGAAAGCCATAGATCGCTCTTTCTGGAAATGGCAAGGGTGACTTTTCCACCATTTTTTCTGTGGCTGTAGACAATCTTGGGCCCGTCTTGCTGGCAGCTCGGCCTCCTGAGTGCCGAGTGCCCTGCAGGAGGAGAAATTGAGGGAAAGGCCAGGGCGTCACCCGCTGGGGTGCAGGCGCACCACCTTCGTACCGGGCCGGAGGGTGCAAGCTGTAGAGTAGGTTTATGTTCTTCTTTCTTTCCCGTCTCAAGTCCCATGGACTCCACCTAGAAAGTTTGGAACTGTTTTCTGGTAAGTGGTCGTGTGGAAATTAGTATGGAAGAAGCTCACAGGGTTCAACAAATAGTTGACAGGAACTGTAGTTTAAATAGCGTAAAGGCTTCTTTTAATTTTAGTATTTTGTGACTCTTCTTCACATCAGGCATTGCCTAAAAGCATGTTTAAAAAAAAGCGCCAGCTTCTGAGTTTCATATGTGCGGTGGCTTCATGTCTAGTCAATCGTCACAAGGCATTTTATAAGTGCTTCATTGCATATGGTGCTGGGCTAGGTGCTGATGAGGGAGAACAGCACAGACTGTGTTCCATCCTCGAGTTATTTATAATAGAATGTGAGAGGAATAAAAAGAAGTCCGAAAGCACAGAATTAGAAGAAAAAGTAAGGTAGATAGCGTCTTGCTTCTATTTCAGTGAAGTGTCTTTGGGGAGGCTTGGTTAGTATAGGGTGGAGTGGTTGAAACTGTTGAAGGTACAGACCTTCTCAAATTATCCACCAAAAAGTTGGAATTAATGAATATAGATCCCCCTCTGTACAGGAAGCAATCTGCCTGTCTCTGTCCCTATCTCTGTGTTGCTTTGAAACCCAGATCTCTGTCTGGATGGCTGAAAACAATGGAAATTATTAGAGCTCCTCATAATTGATCACTCTTGCCAAAGCCATATTGATAGATATGGTTGGGATTTAGGACAAAAACAATAGCCCACATGACTTGGAAAATGAAAATAAATGTGCTGCTGAGATGCTGAAAATATATCATTAAATAGCCTAAGAGGTATAGGAAATAATTTATGTATGTTTTAGGCTGGTCAGTATGAGGTTTGTATTTTAGATGGTCTCTTCTCTCAATTCAAATTGCCTTAGGCTTCTGGCTTTTTAAAAATATTTTGTATTCATGAACACTTCTTTTATAATTGATGGGGATGTTTGCTTATGGCCCAACTCTAATTTGTAAGCTGGAAAGTTCATTTATTTATTCATTCCACATCTATTATGTATTTACTGTGTGCCAGATATGATGATAGTGATTGGGCTTTACGTTAATTATAAAGCATACTTAAAATTTTGTGAGCTCTATTTACCTAAATTCCAAGAAATCATGTTCAGAGAACAAATCAAGGCAAGAACAAGTGGGTCTGTTACATTTTGTCTAGATCTCTATTGTAGCAGTTGTCACACTTTCCTTTTTTACATTAATTTTGCCTGCTGGAATGAGAGCAGAGCATGGTCTGGATTTGATCATCATTGTGTTCTCAGCCTCTGACACAAAACGTGAAACATAATAGAGACCCAACAAGGGAGGTTTGGATGAATTTAAAGCACCACATACACAAACATAACATCGTTCTTTCTGAAGACATTTTTATTTTCACTGGGTGTCAAGGCCGTTTCACACTGGAATATCTTCCTCTAGGAAGAGGCAACATCTTTTCGTAAAAACCCTTGTTATCTAAATATCTTTCTTCCAGAATTAGACTGAACATTGATCTGAAGCACTTTGGCTTGACTTTGATCTGAAGCACTAAGATTCCCTCTTAGTGGAATCTGATTAAAATCATTTTTGTTATAATTAAGGTCTTCAGGTTCCAAGTGAGTATTTATTTGCTCGACATTTATGAGAACAGTTACTTTATATTAATCAATAATATTTTTCAATTTGCCTGGTAGGTAAAAATCAGGCTTTAGAGAAGCAGTTCTTATTTGGGAGATGCTGACGATGAGCTTTCTGAGGAACCCTTCTCGTTCATCTAGCATTTGTTGCTTTCTGTGTTTTCAGTGGGTTTATGTCCACCTAAATACATTTCAGAAGTGCTTTGAGTATGAAACAGTGCAGAAAGGAGACAGCAATCATATGCCGCCAGGGGATTATGTAATTCACATGAAATTCTTGATGATTCCCATTTAGGGTGGGAGTTAATGGTAGTACTTCGGAGTAAAATCCCTGATGCTACGTTTATTAGATCTCATATGGGTCTGATGGGATTGTCACTTACCATTGAGTAAATTGTGCACTGTACAAAGAAACTGATCTAAGGTGCACACTGTTTATATCATAGACTTATCAATTTGAATATTTATTGAGACAATTTTATGGCAGAGGGCAGTCAAGTTTCTTGTTCAGATAAAATTAGTATATTATGATACATTTTCTGGCAAATGGAAGTAAAATGTCTTGAGGAAGAGGTACCTTGTTTTTTTTGTTTGCACAAATGCTCTGTATGGGCTAGTGGTGGCCTGAACTTGGACAAGTTACATAACTCCTTTGGCCTTCAAGTGAAGATATTAATCCCTACCTCACTAAATTGGTTGACAGTGTTAGACATGTCTGGCATATGGTCAGCATTCAAGAAATGCTTTTGAATGAATATGAAAGCACTGAGCTTAATGTATGTGGTAAAGGTTTGATAAGTTGCAGCTCACTTTTGCCTTGAATAAGGGGAATTTTAGAGGGATTAAGTATATGTGTAAATATATGTATTTGAACTTTTGAACTTAAGTGTTTCACATTTTACACTTATTACTATGTGGTATTACCTTGGATATCCATACTGAGATGTTTGGGGTCCTTCTTTATTTTCCTGAGGGGTATGCATCCAGCATAAAGAAAATTATGATAATGTGACCCATTGAAAGGAAAATAGTGTCTCGTAGTTGAGTTTCTTTTGGAATCCCAAAATACTGGTATCCTAGGTTTAGAAGGGTCTGTTTGAATTTCCCTTGATTTATCAAATACGTATTAGTCAGTTATTACATGGGAGTATCTCTGCTATGCACTAGGACTGTAAAGATAACCAAGATACTCTTGTCAAGTAGTTGCAATTCTTTGCATGAACATTTCCAGGGACAATTCACAATTACTAACTTGATTTTTAGGAATCTCTTTTAAGACAAATCAAAATTTGTCTTCCTGTAACTTTCATTTATTGGTGTTAGCTTTACTCTTTGGGGCACAAAAAATAAGTCTGATTCTGTGATAGAAAGGTCCTTCTTACTTATTAAGGTAATTAAGGTTTTTCAGAAACTTCTGTTCTTCAAGTTAAACATCACTGTATAAATCTGCTGTTTCTCAAGCCTCTTCTCCCTCTTGCTCCCATTAGTGCCTTCCAGGTCATCTACTTACCTCTAAAGGTGTGGTAGCCACTGGGTATTCAGGGCTCCAGATGTATACTGACCACTGCAGGATACAGTAGTATGATCACTTCCAGCATTCCAGATTCTGTCCCTCAAATCTCTCTGAGTGTTCATTTTGTACTGTATTAAAAAGTATTATATTTATTTTGCACAAGTTACCATGTAAAGTATTTTTGGGAAAAGGATAAGTGACCTCCTTAATTTCTTGAGGAGCTCTTCATATACTGTATCCGACATTCCAAATGGGAACTATAATGAGGCTACCTTGCTAGAGTTCTGGGTTATTGAATTACGATTTGGAAGTCATTTTTGGTCCAGTTGGTTAAAGCCACTGTAATTCATACATTTTCTGACAGCTAAGAGGTGACTGACTAGCAGAGGAAGGACTTCTATAGTTTTGCACAATCCATTTCTATAAATTATTATCTCACTTAAACATTATGTTTCTTTTTGATGAACAAAGAATATGACAGGGAAGGAATTGTTCTACTTATAACTCTAAGCACTTACTAAAAAAACTTAATATCTTCTTAACATTTTTATTTAAGTTAACAAATGTGTGGAACTCTCTTTATACCAGGTGTACTCTGACTCAGTGTTTGGGACAAGTAGCCCTGCCTAGCAGAGTGCCAGAAGATGCCAGTTATAACTCAGCCACAGTTTATAGGTGTGTGCACTGCTTTGCTTTGTTCCTTTTAGTAGAAGGAAAGGACAAAGAGAGATGCAGTAATTAATTGGAAGATGGGAACAGGGAAGAGAACTATGCTTAAATAAATGCGGAGTGTTTGGCAGTAGTGTGGGTTAGAATTAGATGGGTAGTGTGTTAGTTTCTTAGGGCTGCCATGACAAATTACCACAAACTTTGTGGCTTAAAACAACAGAAATTTGTTCTCTCTTAGGAGGTCAGAAGTCCAAAATCAAAGTGTTGGCGAGGCCATGCTCCCTCTGAAGGCTCCACAGAGGAATCCTTCCTTGCTCCCTCCGAGCTTTGGTGGCTCCTGGCAATCCTTGGCGTTCTTGGCTTGTAGATGCATCACTTCAGTCTGTCTGTGTTTTCACATGACTTTCTTTCCTGTGTCTCCTCTTGTCTCTTTGTCCAGATCTCTTTTTCTTATAAAGGCACCAGTCATTGCATTAGGGCCCAACCTAATCCAGCAGAACCTCATCTTAACTTGATGACCTGTAAAGATGCTATTTCCAAATAAAGTCATATTTACAGGTACTGGGGGTTTGGATTAGAACATATCTTTCTGGGGAACACAATTTAACCAACAACGGGTGAGACGGTACTAAATCATGGAACACTTTCAATGACAGGTAGAATAGTTGGGGTGTTATTTATAAGCCAGTGGAATCACTGGACAATTTAAGCAAGGGTACTGATAAGATACTTATGACAGGAAGGTCTGGCAGCAGGCATTATGCTTCAGTATACTGAACTGAAGATGAAGTTTAGAGGCTAGGATATTAATGAGGAGTATGTTGCAATGTTCCAGGAATAACATGAACAAAAATTTATAGAGGAAGATGGGGAAGAGTGTATTTTCCAAAGGTGGCTCCAACAGTGTCTGTCATACCACTTGCTCTTCTGCAACGAGACCTCCTTACACCTTCATCAATAGTTGGTGTCTGTTTCTCTATCCATGAACTTGGGCAGAGCCAGTGACTACTTAGACCAATAGAATAGGGTGAAAGTGACACCACGTACCAGTTATACACAAAGACTTTTCTTGGCCCAGCAGCTTTAACTCCCTTACCTCTTGGAAGATAGTCATGATGTAGGAGGTGTGACTCCCCTGAGACCACTGTGCTGTGGTGTGTCTCAATTTGGTGCTTCTAAGCCATATGGAGAGGCCCTAGAGGTAGGGCCAGGGCTGGGGTGAGGCAAGTGGGTTTTCTAGGGTGCAAAATTTAAGGAGACATTCGCTCTCAGGTGTACTTGCATAATACTGAGAGTGAGCAACTCCTTAAATTTTGCACTCTGGGAGATTCACTCTTAAGAAGGCACTCATTCTCAGGGGTCAGTAAGTACTGGGGCAGCACTTGAGAATTAGTGCCCCCTTAAATTTTGTGGCCAAGACACCTCTTCTTGCCTTACCCTAGTCCTCGCCCTTCCTGGAGGATGACATACAAAATGGAGAGAGAGAGGAGAGAGGAGAGAGGGGAGAGAGAGGAGAGAGAGGGGAGAGAGAGGAGAGAGAGGAGAGAAGAATGGGCCGGTAAGGAGCTTGAGAGGGAGAGAGAAAGAATAAAGCAAGAGTGGTGCAAGACATTTAAGTGAGGAGACCATCTTGAATATTGATCTTCTGGCCTTAGCTACCAGCTGGATCAGGTAGATGAGATGAACCACTCAGCTGAGTCCTCCTTAATTCCTGATCCACAGAATCGTGAGTGAGTTTTTTATACAGCAATATATTACCCAAAGCACTCTTGCCAATGTTATGTAGGACTGAGAGTTGACTGAGAAATACCAGGTAGCTGTATATTTACTCAATTCTGATGGAGCAAAATATGTTTGATTGCTGCTTAGGGAGAAGGGATGAAGAAGGTGATGTAGAGAGATTATAGTCACTGGCAGCCTAGGAAATAGAATTTAAAGCTTTGCTTCTTCAACGCTCTGCTTAAACTACATACCCGTACAACTTTTAATGTTTGAAGTTGGCCAGAACAAAAAGATATACACACTCACAGTTTGAGTCTTTATAGAAACAAAGTCTGTTTTGATCTGACATGTAGAGGGTTGTGAAATTCTCATTTTTAAAGCAGATGGTCTGGATTCTTATGCTAAATGAATACAATTGTCCTTGGATCTCATTAACCCTCATATGGGATGGAGGGAACTCTGTATAGTTATTTCTTCTTGGCTTTGTCTGAACAAATCAAGCTTTGAAATGAAAGGTTTAGTTTTTACAAAGGCTGAATTTACTAATTCTTTTATTGAGTACCTCTGTTTCATGGTAATTTACACATTCTTTCAAATGGTTGTTGGCACATTTATTTTCCTTTGAAGTATTTTCTACTTACTTGTAAACAAAGCTGAGAGAAAAAGCAAATTTGGAAAAAAAATTAAGGGACTGTTTGGCAGAGGAGTTGTATTACACATAAAATTAAATATGATGGATATATATTTTAATATTTATTTATTTATTTATTTTTGGCTGTGTTGGGTTGTTGGGTCTTTGTTGCTGCGCACGGCTTTCTCTAGTTGCGGCGAGCAGCGTCTACTCTGTTGCGGTGCGCGGGCTTCTCATTGTGGTGGCTTCTCTTGTGGAGCACGTGCTCTAGGGCGCATGAGCTTCAGTAGTTGTGGCACGTGGGCACAGTAGTTGTGGCTCACGGGCTCAGTAGCTGTGGCTCGCGGGCTCTGGAGTGCAGGCTCAGTAGTTGTGGCGCACGGGCTCTGCGGCATGTGGGATCTTCCTGGACCAGGGACTGAACCCGTGTCCCCTGCCTTGGCAGGCGGCCTCTTAAGGACTGTGCCACCAGGGAAGTCCCTGATGGATATTTTTATAATCCTTCAGTTCATTTTATAGGTTTCTCTGCTTGCTCCTACAAGTGGGCAGTGAGTAAAGATTTCCTGACCCATTATTCATTTCAACAAGGTGTTAGACATTTTTATGACCTCCTAGAGTACTTTATAGTCTGTACTACACAATTTAGCACCTAATTATATTCTGTGTTGTGTTGTTCATTATTATATCATTGTATGATTCTTGTTCCTTCAAGTAGATTATATGATCTTAAAAGGCAGGGACCATATCTTATACTGCTATATTTGTATTACATCTAGTATAGTGCTGGTCATGGTATCCACTTGGGAGAATTTAATTGATAGAAGTATATTAAGTAATTTTAGTCCCTCAAAGCTCAGTGAATGTGTCTGTGGAGCATTTGTCATGGCTCTGGACTTAAGGGCAGAGATAGGCAAGTTACTTTTCCTTTCTCCAGGGAATTTGTCATCAAGTGGAAGTACCAAGGTGAAGGATTGCTTTGACTGATGAAGTGACTTCTCCTTTTTTCCTTTAGTGTCAGACCAGGGCAGTTGAAAAGCAGAGAGGCATGCGCCATTGTGCTACCATTATCATTTTGATATAGATGATGGTTGACGTTTTTTCCTCTTCATTTCTTCGTTGGACAAGCCAGCTAATGGTGTCTGACCTGGGGAGGGATGGGTATCTTTTTTGGCTGAGCAGCTATAGGCTAAGTGGGTTGGCAGCCTTTACCTTTCTCTTGTTTTGAGTGAGCATGCTGTTTCTCAGGGCATTAGATCTACATTATTATTTTTTTTTATTGTGGTAAAATGTAGGTAACCCCAAATTTACCATGTTAATCATTCTTTTTTAAAATTTTTATTGAAATATAGTTGATTTACAATGCATTAGTTTCAGGTGATTCAGTTTTTACATATTTATGTATATATATACACATACATATGTATCCTTTTTTAGATTCTTTTCCATTATAGGTTATTATAAGATATTAAGTATAGTTCCCTATACTTCAGGGTAGGTCCTTGTTGATTATCTATTTCATATATAGTAGTGTGTATATTTTAATCCCAAACTCCTAATTTATCCCTCCCCGGTCTTCCCCTTCAGTAACCATAAATTTGCTTTCTATGTCTGTGAGTCTATTTCTGTTTTATAAATAAGTTCATTTGTATCATTTTTTTTAGATTCCACTTGTAAGCAGTGTCATATGATATTTGTCTTTCTCTGTCTGACTTCGCTTAGTATGATAATCTCCAGGTCCATCCATGTTGCTGCAAATGGCATTATTTCATTCTTTTTTATGGCTGAGTAATACTCATTTTAAACATTTTAACCATTCTTAAGTAGACAGTTCAGTAGCAGTAAATATATTCACATTGTTGTGCAGCCATCGCCAATATCTATCTCCAGAACTTTATCATCTAAAATTGAAACTCTGTACCCATTAAACAGTTACTGCCCATTTTCCTTTCCCCAAGCCCCTGGCAACTACCATTCTACTTTCTGTCTCTATGAATTTGATAACTAGGTACCTCTTACAGGTGGAATCATAATGTTATTTGTCCTTTTGTGTTTGGCTTATTTCACTTAACATAATCTTTAAGGTTCATCCATATTGTAGCATGAATCAGAATTCCATTCCTTTTTAGGGTTGAATAATATTCTATTGTATGTATATATAACATTTGTTTGTCCGTTCATCCATTGGTGGACATTTGGGTTGCTTCCACCTTCTGGCTAGTGTGAGTAATGCTCCTATGAACATGAATGTACAAATATAGATCATTATTATGAGCACCAATGCTGATTTAATGCTCATGGTGAGCAAAATATCCTTATCACCCATTAAACTATCTGGAAGAATCAACACGTCTCTGGAATTTCATAACTTGAATTCAGAGACTTAAGTACTCATAGGAAAATGTGGCTTGACAATATTTTTTAGATTAGGACTGTGACCAGTACTTGCATTCAGTGAGTATGTCTTGTTTATTTATCCTTCAAAACGCTTTTTGTCTCCATCTTTCTACTTGTCACTGCTCCAAGGTATGTCTTCATTGCCATGAAGTAGGTGTACTGCAGTCACATCCTAACCAGTTTGTCTAACTTTTCTCCCCTTTCCAGTGTTTCTTATAAAGTACTGCTTTGGTCATTTTACTTTATTGAACAAAAACTTTCAGTCCCCGTCATTGTACAGGACAAAGCTTGAACTTGTTTGAAGGACTTTTGTAACCTGCTACCAGCTTACCTTTCAAGTCTTACTTCTATTTCCTTATACAAACTCTACTCAGAGTCAAAATTGTCTTCTCATTCCCCCCTGGAAAAATCATCATTATTTTGACTTTTGCTGTTGATTCCACCATGTAGAAACTTTTTCATGCTGCCTTCAAGTGTTAAGTCAAACCTCAGTGTCACTGCTAAATCTTTTTAAAATAGACACATTGGAAAATGATTGCTTGCTCTTTTGAATATTTGTACACTCACCATAAGATTAATCATATTAATGTTTTTGTGGTAGCTAATATTTTTTGAGTTCTCCGGCTTGGCCTAAGGGCTTTAGTTGCATTATTTCATTTCACCTTTATAGCAACATGTGAAGTATATACTATTATTATCCATTACGCAGATGATAAACTTGAGGCTTTGAGACACTCACTTGTCCCAAATCACACAAATAGTAAGTGGCAAATCTAGGGCTTGATCAGAGGTTTTCTGCTGCTAAAGCATCATTTTAAACGTACTATCTTAATTAGATTATAGACCTGTAGGTGAATAGGGTATTTGCTGCTAATGGTGTCTTCCATAGGGACTGCCTGTGGAGGTCAAAGTCAAAAAAAGACTGCCCATTGAGTGGAAACTTTTTTTTCTTTTTAACTAGCTCACTGTGGATGAGCTTAGCATGATTTTTCAACTGGTTACTTTCTACTGTTTCTTTAAGACCAGGAAGGCTTCCTGACTGCTCACCTCTGATTAGGTATCCTTCTGAGGCACTTCCTTCTATCAGAGTACATGCCACACTGACTGTATTTATCTGCTACACGTTTGTCTCCTCAACAGCATCTTTGCTTGAACTCCTAGTACCTAGAACAATATCCAGCACGTATGCGCAGTAAATGCTTATTAAATGAATTAACTGCATTTGTGACCATGATCCATACAAGGAGTTGGTTTCTAAATGCGTTGCTGTTGCAGAGTTGAGTAATACCTAAGTCCAATGAAGGGTGTATCCTCAAGGAGGCATAACGGGAATATAAATGAAAACTGTAATTTATTTAATTGTGCTGCACCTTACATTACGTGGTATAATGGTATTTGTGGTCACTTTTAACAAAGGCTGATTGATTGGAAGGAGTTGACATCTATATTAAAAGAAGAGAGATCCTGAGTTTTAAAGGCATGGGCGTATTTGGTCTGTAGGTAATTTGGGAGCAGATACAGTTTAATGTTTTGTATAATATTCTTTAAAAGTAGCCAGTGATTTCTGGATATATGCTGTACACATAACCTTCTGATTAATAATTGGATTTCTCAAATACCTTGATACTCAAAACCAAATCCATAGAGAGTAGATATTAATATTTTGGTCACTGAGAAAAAGTATATTCCCCACAAAAATAGCAGATGATTTTTTATATTTAATTATTTACAAGTCTGCTAACAGTGTCTTAAAAAAATTGAAGCAGAAAAGCATAAGACGTTAGACAATGGTGATGTTACTAAAAAAATTTCCCCGGAGTTCTTGCCTGAGAAGCCAACAAAACTCTTCATTTCTCTCTACAGATAGGTACAGCAGCATCTGGCACAATGCTTTGCACACAGTAGACCTGCAACAAATACTTTTTAATTTTTCAGTTCAGTAGACTACAGTAATCTAAAGCAACATTTGTCTATCATTTTTCCTTCATGACACACTTGATAGATGTTGCTCCAGCCTTCTAATGCATCTCTATATGTCTACTGAAGTTTGTTTCATGTATACCAGCTGTAACTGCACTTTCTCTCTTGTGAAGCATATAGAATGTGCATGAGAATACATTATTGTAGAGGTAATAACAATAATAGTGATGATGATGATGATACAAGTAGAATATTTCAAGCATCAATCTGATCACTGTTTTGTTTATAACCTTGCAGTAGCTTCTCGTTGCCCGGTGTCAGCCCCTAAACTTTTGTTTGGGACACAGGGCTTAGCATGGTGGTGGTATCAGCTGCAGCTGAGTGCTTGTGCCCCTGTAGGATGCAGATTCACTTTGGCAAAGGCCACCAGGCCCCAACCACATTCCAGACCATAGAACTATCTGAAAAATAACTGAAGAGAAGCAGGAATAACAACTTGGTATTCAGTGTTAGCTCAGCTTGTTTCCTAGTCAGACAGCGGGTATATATAGATTCTTGGGTGCTCAGGGATTGTGAACTACTCTCGGGAAATCTCAAAGAGGCAATTTGATATGAAGCAGCTTCCACCTCGGGACCTTACTGAGGGTTTGCTAAAAATGGAACGACAGAATGTCCTGCTGTGAGGTTAGAGGGACCTCACGACAAGGATAGAGTTATCTGACTTTGATGGGTTTTTGAGTACCACGCTGCCACTTCCCAGTTCTTTGGCAACTTAATTCTGAGAAAAACTCAGCTTTTCTATGTAACAGAATTTTAATTTTCATTGGATTTGAGGCATTAAAAAATTTTTTTTTGTCCCTTATAAACTAGTTTATGGTACTTCCTGAAGGATTCCCAAGGCAATTTAGAGCAACTGAGTCATTGATGGACTATCCTTTAATATCCTAAGGGTAAAGTAGTAAATAATTAATTGATTTTTTTTTTTTTTTGTACTCACATTATGGTATAATGGAAAGAGAGACTAGTTTCAAATCCTGGTTTTACAATTTACATGCTATAGGACATTGGGCAATGCAGTTCATTCGTTCATTTTTTTATATAGGAGATTATGGATTTCTTACTTTGTGTCAGACACAGTATTAAAGCTCTGAAGAGAGAAGTCAAATATAGAAATGATCTCTGTATTTACAGAGATTTTAGTCTACTGGGGGAGACTGGCAAGTAAACCAGCGATTTCATGAGTGTACCATGGAAGTATGTAGAATTGTAGTGTTGTGTGGAACTGAAACCAAGGCGAGTGTGAACTGAGAATGGGGGAGGGCATTAGGGAAGGCTTCTCAGGGAAAGCCATACTTAAGCTGAGTCTTAAAGCCAAGTACAATTTAGTTGAATACAGATATAGAAAGAACATTCTAGCAGCCTGAGCAAAGCTAACAGGGAAGCACGAAATAAGATATATTTACAGATCAGTATTAACTGTTCAGTATTACTGATATGAAAGTTTCATCTTGAGGAGACAAAGGAGATAAATTTAGACAAATGTTTACATTTCCTTTTCTCTAAAATGAAAATAACTATGTCTACCTCGTGGAGTTGTTGTAAGCACTCAGTAAAGCAGCATACGTAGAGTACCTAGCACGTAGGTGCTCAAAAATCTTAGCTCCTTTTTTCTCCACCATATACCCTCCCCTGCCCTTCCTCACTTATGATGTTGCTAAGTGGAAGAAAACCCCTAATGATGGTTAGGTTATCAGTTTGGAAATTATGGCTGCATTTGGAAAGTGGAGGAAGAGTCAAGAGCTTTAGAACTCTGTTCTTTTTCTGACCTGGACTGCAGAATGTTGAATTGAATGGGGGCAGTCCTTGGCAGCAACAGTACTTTATTCTGACACTGCACAGTTTCCTGTGTCATCACAATTGGTATGTGAGGAGGGCACTGGTTCCTAAAGGGCACTGTATTCTTAGTCTGTCTGTTTGATTTGCTGAGTTCAGCACTGAGCACAGGTCATGTGCGCTGGAGTGCCTGGAACAAACCTGGGAATGATGTTGCCTATGTTCTCTTTTCTTTCACCATTTTGAAGTCTCTGGATGTGTTGCAGGGAGCTCAGTTTTGAAGTATGCACTTTTTCTGGGTAACAGGTCCATAATTTCTGTGATCCAGTAAATGTTAAGGATCACTGCTTTTGAGGATTTTTGGTCTACAGTTTGATATTTCTTTCAAGGAGCTTTGCCTCAAGTACTGGGTTAGATTCTGATAAGAGTTACCTAGTCTGGAGAGATTTTATTCATTCTACCATTTATTGTTAATAAGAAATTGATGTTTATACTCAAATGTAGTTTTCCCAAATGTTTGTCATTTGCAAATATCTTTCATGATTTTTGTCATACCCAGATACCTTCTGTTCTATATATTTACTCAATATTTTCTTTAAATTTCCAACCTTTAAAAAACTTACATGAATTTAGCCTCATTCTAAGCAATAATACTTATGAATTCATGGACTTGGTATGCTAGTTACAGTTTTCCAATACATATTCAGACAAGTGTTAAAAAATGATCTAATCTACCATCTAATACAGGAATCAACAAACACAGTCAAGTCTATTCATTTATGAATCGTCTATGGCTGCTTGTGACCTATAACAGCAGAGCAGTTGAGACAGAGACAGAATGGCCCACAATGACTAACATATTTATTATTTAGCTCTTTAAGAAAACTTTGCCAACCTCTGACCTAAAATTGTCTGCATACCATCAATACAACACAAAGCACACTCTGTAAAACATTACTGTAGTGCAGTTTTGCCGAGAGAGTGTGTGTTAAATCTTCAATCACATTTTTTTCCAGAACCAGCAAATACTTTACCTTTTTATTCTGGAACTGAAATATTTAATTATAAATAACTTATGTTCTGAGACTCTTGGTGACAAGTCTGTTTGAGACCCAAAGAAAAACATAGACATTAAGGATAATTTGTGTATTTTTAAAAGGGAATATTTGCCTATAAAAATACCTGATAGTACAAAAATGCATAAAGTGAGAAGTAAAAAATTCCCTGCAAGGAAACTCTAATCTTACCCACTAAAAACAACATTCGTTATATTTCCTCCTAGTCATTTTTTTTGCATATTCAAGATTAAAGACTTTTTTTTTTGTGGTACGCGGGCCTCTCACTGTTGTGGCCTCTCCCGTTGCGGAGCACAGGCTCCGGACGTGCAGGCTCAGCGGCCATGGCTCACGGGCCCAGCCGCTCCGCGGCATGTGGGATCCTCCCAGACTGGGAACGAACCCGTGTCCCCTGCATCGGTAGGCGGACTCTCAACCACTGCGCCACCAGGGAAGCCCCTAAAGACTTTTTTTCTTTCTTTAAAATATAGCTTCTTTTTTTTAATGGAAAAATATGATATCAATATTGCAAGCTTTTTATAACTTAGATATATTTCTGTTTAGAAATTTAAGTAATATGGCTAAAATTATAAATTGTTTAATATTACTTCACAGTGTTTCTTAAGAGCTTTGTTGATATATAATTTACATATTGTGAAATTCACTCATTTTAAGTGCACCATTCAATGATTTTTAATAAATTTGCAGAGTTGTGCAGCCATCAGCACAGTCCAATTTTAGAACATTTTCATCATCCCCAAAAGATTCTTCACGCCCATTTGCAGTCAGTCTGTTCCTACCCCCAGCCCCAGGCAACCACTAATCTACTTTCTGTTTGTATAGCTATGTCTTTTCTGGATATTTTACATAAATGGAATCATATATTATATGATCTTTTGTGTCTGGCTTCTTTCACTTAGCATTTCAAAGTGATTTTAAGGTAAAAGATGAAGGAATTGTTCAAATAGCCCCAGGAATCTTCATTCTTTTGTATAGGATGCTTTAGCTACAGTCAGTATTTTGCTTTCTTTTCTTTGGAAATTAGTCTTTGAGACATGCAGTGATACAAGTACCAGGTAACTTCTGCAGTTCCTAAAATCCACAGCTTCCCAAACTTCTGTGTACACTTGGAACAGTGGTTATTTGTGCAGCACTCTGGAGTGATAGAAGAGGCCGCTCACTGCTGGTGGCAGCAGGTCCTTGCCTGGCCACCTAGAGGGGAACAAGATCTTGGCACAGCTGTATCAAATGTACACCATCCCAGTGTGCTGTGCCAGGTGGACCAGGAAGTTCTCCTGCAAGTCTTCCAGCTTTGATGTAACAAAAACTTCGAAGTATTCTTATGAATGTGCTATGTGGATCCAGCCCCAAGAGCCCTTTTCTCAGCCTTGGTCCTATGCCCTTTCCTATGTAATGACGATGGCTTAAAGCCAGTTAAGAGACAGTCAAAATCAGTGAGAAACTGATTTATTTTTCTTTATCATATCAGCAGATATAGATTTACCTATTTCTTTTTAACAGAATTTCAATGCTTTGATATCACACTTTATTTAATCAGTTTATTATTTAGTCTCTTCTTTTTTATTATTGCAAGCAGTGGTAAATGTCACATTGTGATTTGCATATTTTTGCCTTCTCCTCAAGTGTCAGTTGGATAAATTTCTACAAGTAGACTCTCTGGATCACGGGCTGTGCACATGCCTGTGGCACATGCCGCGGGACAGCTAAGCCTGGGCACCACAACTACTGAGCTCACGTGCCTCAACGAGAGAGCCCGTGTGCTGCAAACTACAGAGCCCACACACTCTGGAGCCTGCACGCCACAACTAGAGAGAGAAAAACCTGCACGTCACAACTAGAGAGAAGCCTGTGTGCCGCAACGAAAGATGCCACAACTAAGACCCGACACAGCCAAAAAAATAAAGAAAATAGATATAGAAAATAAATAACAAGTGGTCGCCTACTGATCTCTGGAAATCTACTTTTGCACTATAATAAAATAATCCCAGGGTATAGTTTCAAGTTATAGGACAATGAAAGTCTGAGTTTCAAGGAGGGAAAAAAAAAATGAAAAAGGATATTTCTAAGTGGGTGTAGAAACATTTCCAAAATCAAATAGTAATGAATTAAACTGTTCAAGTCACAGTGTACTGTGGGATCAGGAAGCAGTTGTGGGTCAGCTTCAGAATTCTGGTATTTTCGTTGGAATTTCTTGGCAGTGACTCCCACTTAAAGGTTTATAGTGAATATAATATACTATTTCTACTGATCAAAGAAAGTTACTTGGTGTCAGACAGCAACTTGGGAGCCAGAGTGTTTACTATTTCTTAATGAGCTCTGGCTCATGGTTCTCATCTTTTTAAGAGGGAGGAATGTAACTCGGAATGCACAGAGTCAAACCATGAGCATTTTGGCAGATGTGGAGATGCAGCACAGCTGGAGAAGACCTCCCTTCTTTGAAATCTCATATCTCAAGTGCTACATCAATTTTTAAGCTTTTTCCGCTGCCAGTTCAGATTTTAATATGAGCAGGAACTGGGGGATGTTTATTGATACAGTCAAGGAAACATCAGTATCTGTTCACTGGTTGCCCTCTTCTGTCTACATGTAATTTGTGAGGACAGTGGGTGAGGGGCAATGAGGGAGGAGAATGAGGTGCTCTGTTGTTGCTGGATTGGCAGGAAGCGTGGCAGCAGGGACAGCTGGGATAGTAATTTATCCTATGGCATGATCTTCACCTCCTGAATCAGAAGCCCTGTGGTTAATCAGGGGGACACAAGGCACTGATAATTATTCTTTTAAAAATGCTTTTTATTTTTCATTATAAAGTTGTACATGTTCAGTACATAAAATACAGGAAGTAAAGGAAAAATTGGTGAAGATGTTGCTTTGTGCAGCTGCCAGCTTTCTATCTTTAATATATCATTTTTCTTCTGGCCCAATATGACTTGAATAAAGACCTCAATTCCCCCAGGCAACAAAATATAGTTCTTCAATAGCAGTCAGCAAACATATATCACATTGCAACCACCAAATCAGGAACTGGACTACTGCTGAAAATACAAAGGCAACAGAGATTTGGTTCCTTACACACAGATCCTAATGAGTAGTGTAAATGATGAACAATTAAACTAATTGATGAAGCTTGAGAAATTACAATATAACTGGAGGCTCAATGAGTCTGTATAAATAAGAGAAGAGTACAAGTGGCATGGGTCACTAACTGGTTGACTTGATGTGTTCTCCGCGCCTTGGCTTCTTTCCCTGTGAAATGAAGGGTCTGGACCAGGTGATATGTAGAGTGAGCAACTTGTTCTGATCTGCCTGGGACTTTTTCCAGACTGAAAGTCCCAGGTCCCAGGAACTCCTTAATCCCAATTTTAAGACTCAAAGTCCCTTGTCTTAGTAGCCTCAAAGTCCTGGGCAAACAGAGAGTCGGTCAATCTATTTATAGGGTTCCTTCTAATTTTCATGTTTATGATTTGTTAAAAAAACAAAATTCAACTGAGTAAATTTTAAAGATCTTATTGGTTTTATGCAGTGATTCATGAATTGGGCAGCATCCCAATTCTAGCAGATAGAAAGGAGCTCTGAGAAGCTGTACAAAAGGAAAGACTTTTATAGACAGAAGGGAGCAGGAACAAGGAAGTTATACTAGGCACAAAAGTAGGTTGGTTATCCCAAGGATACGTTTCTTGAGGGGATGGTAAGGGTCTCTCAGGCAGCTGACCTAGCTAGTGCTGATCAGGTGATTCCTGATTGACTGGTTTAAGATTCCATTTCTGGGAGAGCCAAAGCTGTAGTTAAGTCCTGGTTTGGTGACGTGGGGCTTAACATAAGCAACTCTATATTGGGCCTGTTGTCTTGTTTTTAACAGATGGTATATTGAGAAAGAATATTAGGCAAAGTGAGAAAGAATATTTGCCAAAGTTTATGATATGACCAAGTGTTAAGATGCTTAGGTTGAAATGCTGTATGTACATTAACAATACTATTGTTTATGGGAAAATGGGTTTTATGATATTTATGGGGAGATGGGTTTTATTCTTCTGAGAAAATATCTCACAAATAAGTATCTGCAAACACTTTGTAGAGTCAAGAGTTTTCTGCAAGCCGCTGCCTTGGTTGTGATTCTCAGTTGAGTCCTCTAGGCGTCTGGTGTATACAAACAGCACTGGCTTTGTAGTCAGGCAATTTTTGCTCTTTTATTTACTAGCCATGAGAGCTGATGAAAACTCTTTTGTGATGTAGTTTCTTCATTTTTAATATATGAATAATAATAGCTACCTTGCAAAGTTGTTAGGAGAATCACAGAGTATATTAGTAAGTAGTAAGTGCTCAGCAGATGTTTGTTTTGTTTTCCTAAACAGTTTGCTTTCTATTGTTTTTAAATTAATGGGAACTGGATCCAAATTAGGACAAAAAAAAAAATCTGAGAAAGATGCTTTTTACAGGAGCTTACCCTAAAATAATTGCGTATATAAATATATACGTGTGTGTATACATATGAATACATATATGTATACTTAAATATATAGATGTGTGTATACATATGAATACATACATAGAAGTATACTTAAATATATATTTTCCATTAATGTTGCCCAAGAAAGCCAAAGCATGTTCTAAGTGTTATTACTGAAAATTAGGATCCAGCTTAGGTCATAGAGTCTTACAAACCCCATTTAACTGTTGAAACTAACTGTTTTAATGCAGTGATTTTACTTGTTCAATATCCATTAAGTTTAATTATTTATTTGAATTTTAATAGCAAAAAAGAAAGCTACAATTCTACAGGCAATACCTTGTTGAATGCTGATGCATAGGTTACTCTCACAAGGATAATTTTAAATTTAAAAGAAATATTTAAAGTCAAAATTCTTAAATATATACCATAAATGATGACTAATAAGTGATAATAGCTTTTAATTTATTCTAGTATGCATATATTAGAAAAACTACTGTGGGGAGTAATGGTCTAAAGAAAAAATAAGGCACACATAAAGGAAAAAAAAGCTTGATGTCATAATGCATCTGAAAAAAAAAAACTGTAAAAACTCAAAGGTTTGTTATACATGTTTACTGGTGACTTTAAGGGCAAGTGGGCCCAGCTCCTTGAGATGTATAACTATTCAGTAACAAGTCAGAGTGTTATTAGCCTGTTCTAGATAGTGAATAATATAATTCCTCCCCTCAGCTCTACATTTATACATTTCTTAGCTAAGAGACAAGTGTCAGTGTGTATTTCATAAGCCCAAGCTATTTTAAGTGTCTCCATTTTCATTTTTCTGTATAGACAAAAATGTTGGCTTCCAAAAACGTAGCCTTAAATATTGAATTACCTAGTTCTAGTTCAGTTACCAAAATGCGGTTGTATACCCACCGTGTGCATGGGAACCATGCTAGGTTCTGGGAGGAGTGATGATAAGTCAACTCACTAGCAAACAAACAAACAGTAGGCATATTTCTTGCCTTCTAAGAGTTAACAGTTTTGCTGGGGAGGCACAATTTCACAAAATAAAATAAGCAGTTTAGTTAGGATTGTTTAAATATGAGTTTTTGAAATGTTTTCCCCCAAAGTTAGAAAAATAGGATCAGTGCCAGAGTGGCCAGTTCCAAAGTGATGTTCTAAAACTTCAGAAGTTTCCTTGGAGTAGCAGAAACTTTCCAGGAAGTGAAGCAGTTTATAAATAGTTTCAGATCTTTGGGGAAATATACAGAGAAACTGACAGAAAATGAATCCATGGAGGTTTGACACCTAACAAGACCCACCTAAGCAAGATCTAAAAATAAAACTGAATGGAGTTGTCCAAGGATTATGTACCTCTTATCAGAGACATTCATGCAAAACTTTAGGTTAGGCGGTGACAGGATTACAACCACAACAAGAAAGTGAGATACAGTTAGTGAAATTCTAAAGTGCTCTCTTAGGCTGAGTCAACCTTAAGAAAGAACACCCCCATTTTTGATAACAGATGAAGAAAGGCTATGGAGGAGACAGATTCTGGTAAGGCAGAGATTTCTGTAACAAACACAATAAAGATGGCATTTCTAATGTATGGGCATGGGCTTTATTTGCAGTGTTACAACTGTTTTTTGATCAAATGTGTTGTGCAGGATTTGTGGCATAATAGGCATCAAGGGAAAAGGTTTGGATATTTTTAGAGAACTGTACCTTCAGTATGTCTCAACAGTGTGATTGAGGGCTTTCAGGGAAAGCTTCCCATCTCCAATTAACTCTCACACTTAGGAATAAAAAGTTCCATTATTAGCAGTTTCTCTATGGTGAACATCATCCTTTCCTTGTCTCTTTTTGAAGGTGGAAGAATTGCCGAGAATGGCAGCACTTTCTTTCCTTCACACTTCAGATCAATACTTGTTAGGTCACTTTCCTGTTTGATGAGAGAGATGGGAAAGCTTGAGAATGAAAGGAAGTGGGTATGGAAGGGGGTGGGGAGAGCAGAGGCCACCGAATCAGAGTCAGAGTCCTGAAAGACAATCGTGTTGGTTTACCAACGGTTTCTGGGCTCTACTGAATGAAACATGGATTTGTGTACAATGACTTGAGTTAAGGGATCTTTATGTAGGAAATAACCTTCTGTCCTATCTCACTGGTATATTGTTAGGATAGAAGTAATAATGAAATAATAATAAACAACTTTTAAAATTCTCTGAGCATTGCTGAAGAATATGATTATAATATTGTGATAGTGGATAAGTTATCAGTAGTCAACTTCCATGCAAATCTGGGTCAAAGAAAATTTAACCACAGGGGGAAGAAAATAAATCCATGAGACTGCCTTTAGCAAGGTCACAGAGCAAGATACTTTCCAGCCCTGAGAACCCGTGATTTCCTTCCTGTTTCTTTTCATCTTTATCTGTTCTGTATTCCACTATTTTATGTCCCTTCTCCCACCCTTTGCCTTTCTCAGTAAGGATATTTTCTTTTCGAGACCTGAGGATATTGCCACTGTTTTGGTTATTGCTTTTGCACTTGTGTAGCAGCTTTTAAATTCCCATCTTCTTTAGCAGCTGCAGCCAGACAAACATATGAGTCAGTGGGAGGGGTTTAGAGGAGCTGGCTCAGTTCTCCAGGGAGCAGTAACCTTTTGGCAGTCCAACAGACACACATTTAAAGTCCAATGACTGCAAAAGCTCTCTCTGTACATGTGATAGCAACTGCAGCTTTCCCAAGCTCTACCAAGAGTTTTTTCAGAGGGAATCAGGTTTCTGCCTATAGAGAGAGACATTCCTGAAGGCTTAACTCTGACCTCAGCTAAAATCTGAAGACAGCTGGGAAGTGATAGGGCGGTGGGGGGGGGGGGAATGAAATTTGGGGATATGAATGTGAAAAGGTCTTATTAAATGTTCTCATTAGGTTTTGTTGCCGTGTACCCTATACTCCAAATAGCGAATCAAAGCTAATCTTTCCTTTTTCAGTAGTTCAGAGTACCAAGATATTTCTCTTTACAGTGTTCACATAAGTGATTCTCAAAGTGTGGATTCCGATCTGGTTATCCTTGAGGGCCTCCTGGAGGGGTGTGCATTTTCAGCTCAATCTTTTTCACCTGTTTATCCTCTGACAATGACAGTGGTCCACAGACTAAGATGTTCCTGTGAGTGAAGCTTCTACTTTGCTAATTGCTTATATTTGATTAAAGACAAAAATGCCAGTTTGATCAGCTTAATATTAAGAAGAAAATAAAGATAGGAGTGGGTTGTTGATTCCTACAAGAAACCAGTAAATGATTTCTTTCTTTCTTTCCTTACATTGTACTTCCTGTATCTTTTGCTTTCTTCTTCATTGTTTATCATAAAATGAAAACAATAAGAGGATCTTGTATAAAAGGGATGAATCATGGAAGATTTTTTTCTTCGTGGCAAGTAGGAACAATTGGTTCTTTTGCTAAGTGAAAATTCAGACAATACTTTCCTTGATATGCATTTTGCTAAGATGAAGTTTCACAATAAAGTCTGTTTACACTGAAAAAGGCAACAGAATAGTATCTTAGTTAACATAGAAGAAAGTGATGATTAGAGGCCAGTTGGAAAGCCAGAGCCACAGTCTCAATGAGGCTGGAAAGTTTTACTTGATGACCCAAGGTACCAGTTGGGGTTCTTGGTTTCAAATAACAGAGAACCTCTGTCTAACATAGGCAGAAAAATAATTTGTTGGAAGGATATTGGGTTTCTCACAAATTGGCTAGAGGGCTAGAGATCGAATTCAGAAAGAGACTGGGAACCAAGGGAGGATGAACAGCTGAGGACATAGCGGAGATCCCTCCACTGCTTAGAATCTGTCACTATTCCTGTTACCATTGACATTGATGCCCCTTGGCATTTACCACCACACCACTGGCCACTGCCCTCTGCTCTGGGGGTCAGGAATATTTCCTGGCAACTCGAACAACTTGACATCTCTCTCTCAAGAATCAAAGAGCCAGGTGGCGCAGTGGTTGGGAATCCGCCTGCCGATACAGGGGACACGGGTTCAAGCCCTGGTCCGGGAAGATACCACATGCTGCGGAGCAGCTAAGCCCGTGCACCATGGCTACTGAGCCTGCGCTTTAGAGCCCGCGAGCCACAACTACTGAAGCCCATGCACCTAGAGCCGGTGCTCAGCAACAAGAGAAGCCACCACGATGAGAAGCCTGCACACCTCAATGAAGAGTAGCCCCCGCTCTCCTCAACTAAAGCCCGCGCACAGCAACGAAGACCCAATGCAGACAAAAATAAATAAATTTAAAAAAATAAAATAAAATATAATAATAATAAAAAGAATCAAAGGGCCAGTCAAGAGCACCTAATTGGCTGAGTTCAGGTCATGTGTGTTTGTCCAAACACCTAGGGATGGTGCCTGATGCAGGGGTGTGTGTGTGGGGGCGAGCAGGAGATGAGGAGGTGGACCTTTTCATTTTCAACTCAATTTTATCTATCTGTTCATCTCCCAACAATGACAAGAAGCCCCCTCCCCTTACTTACCCTGTTGGAGGTGAAGATATCCACCTTTCTTGCAGTACTTCGTATATCGGCTTTACTGCATTGTTTTATTTATAATTGACACGTCTGCTTTCCCTTACTAGACCTAATTTATGGAGAAGGATTGAGTTATGTTTTTAGCCTCATCATCTAGAGTGCCTAACAAGTATTAGGAACTTAAAACATATTAGTTGAATAAATTATGTTTAGTTATATCACAGGGAAGGCTAATACAATGAAAACATATGAAATAATAATAGCAACCAAGTACTAATGAAGCACTTGTTATATACTGACCGTTCTCTCATTTCATCCTTATAACAGTCCTGTGAAATAGTTTCTATTCTTTTCTTCATTTTATGCATGAGAGACCAAGGCTCAGGTTAACTAACTTGTTCTAGTTTATATAACTGAAACTGACAGAGCAGGGATTTCAGATTCAGGGCAGTCCGACTTCATCAGAACTGTACTGCCCCCTGGAGGTAAATCAGAGAGAAGAGGAAAAGGGGTCCAAGTCTCAGAGAAGAGAGATCTCTAGTTTGCTATTCTCTGTTCTTAGATGTTCACCTAGGATGGATGGCATTTACTTGATGGTAGACGAGTCAGGCAAGAGAGTTTTATGTTTACTGATATAAATGAGGTCCTTTTTTGAATTTGATATTGTCCTAAAGAAACTGGTGTTTCATCATAACTTGATTAATAAAGCATTCCTTATTTATGGAATTCTTAGCTCTGTGTTTCCCTCATAATATAAGCAAATAAAATAAGTATAAAATCCACATAAATGTAGATTATTCAAATCAGAATTTACAAATTTTGTATCTCACATCAAAATCTTTGTTTTATTTAGTTAACAAAAGCCATATTTTACCCTAAAACAAGAATTTTGAGTATTTTTTCTTCTTATCTTTAGAACATCTTTAGGAAATGTACTAAAATCACGATTGTCTGCTTTTGAGAAGAATTCTTGCCTAAATATGAGTAAGAAAATAGCAGTAATCCAGATATTTTTATTAGCATAAATGTATATATTTTTATTTTTATGGTGAGTTGTATCTGAGAGAGAGCATATACCTTCTTTTATCAGAAATGATGAAAACATGGGATTGCTCCTTGGGAAACATTAAAAGCAGGTTTTCTTCATGATAGTTAAGAAGACAGAATAGAGTGAATTTAAATGTGATTGCTTTGTATTTGGATAACCAGTTGCTAAAGCAAGGATATATTCTGTTTTATCGTCATTTTATTCCTGGTACTTGAGGCATTATAGAAACCTGCAGAACTCATACTTGTAATTGCATTCTTATACATGTCTTCTTGTATAGATGGCTCTGTTACTCCGGAAGGCTAATTACTAGTGTGGATTTACTCCACTTGTAAGTTTCAAGTAAATGGACAAGTAGTAAATGCAGACATAGAGGAATAATTTGAGTTTAAGTAGGCTTGTGGGAAAGACTTTGTAGGTTATGGAAAATTGAGTATATTTGTGTTAGAGGGAAGAGAGAGGAGAGGGAAGGAAGGAGTAAAGGTATGAAAGAGGCAGGAGATTGTTTATGAAGATGTTAACTAAAGAGTGGAAGGAAAAAGATCAGATTCAGTAATGGAGAGATTGGCGGTGGAAGTAAGAGTAATATGGCCAGAGAAAGGAAATGCAAAGATCATAACCTTGAAGGGGGGTGGTTCTAAAAGATGATAGGATGCAGAGCGGCTGAAGTGGATCACAGTTGTAGTTGTTTGACATTGAGAAGGTCATGGAAGATGGGATGACAGATGTGGGGCTGTAGAAGATTTTCTCTTGGGTGCTAAAGTTTTTAAATAACTTGGGAATGCCCTGGAGGTCACCAGATGATAGTGGTAAAGATACAGGAAAGTACACAAATGCTCAAGTATGCCTCAGAAACTGTGCTGAGAGCTGGTGATGGGCAATTGTGGGGAAGCCGCAGTGGAGATTATGTAATGCTAGCTCCTCCAGCCCACTGAATCCAGAGGCACGGAAGAGAGCAACGTCTACTGGAGAGAAACCTGGGGGTGAGCATCAGACAGAAAAATTGAGATTTCCAATCAGGTTAGGAGAAAGTACATCTGTTTTTGGCTTTGGCTTTAATTATTAACACACTCTTAATGAGTTACGACCATGTGGTAGACATCATGCTGGATGTTGGGAATTCAGATATTTAAAACAGTGTGTCATCATGAAGAGGGTGGATTTTGAAGCTAGCCTCAGTAGGCTTTCAAATCTGACACCATCACCACTATCTCTGTGGCCCTGTGGAGTTCTTAGCTTACCGGAGACTTTGTTTCCTCTTCTGTAAAATAAAGATATTGATAACTTATCTTGTAGCATTGTTGTGAGGATAAAATAAATTGTAAATAAAAGTTCTATCATTGAGTGGCCTTGCAGTTGCTGTCATCATCATTATTATTGTTGTTGTTGTTATTATTTTGGTGTCTAATCTGATTGGTTGGGGCAGATGACATGCACATAACCATCAGCTGGTAGGAAGACTGAGGCTAACTAACCCCTGACAGTCTTATTTGGGAACTCTGGCAGTGGGTTAAAGTTTAATGAGCCCTAGGCCAAGCAATTTTGATGAGATGAGATAAGGAGGTAGAACACACGAGGACCACATTAACAGCACTGCCATATGTGTAGTGATCATGGATGCAGACCCAGAAGAAACACTTGCCTCAGAAATCAGAGAAACCATCTGTCTGGGTTTCAGTTTCTTCATTTACTGAGAATATAGACTTGCCTTCTTTCTGTTTGGTTGCTGTGAAGATGACGAGATAAGTGCGTTGACAGCTGTGAGTGGTGTGTATCTGAAAGGTTTTGTTGTTTATGAATTTTTGTGGACAGAATTTCCAGTGGCTGCTGTCCCCACCATCCTTACAAGACCTAGAGAAAATGGAGAAAATACCCTCCACAGGAGATTAAACCAAGAGTAAAAAAAAAAAAATTTCTCCTCAGTGTAATTGAAACATTTGTGAATCATATGATAGGGAAAAGACAGAAAAATGTTGTAGCATGTAAATGTTGAAAAATGTAGGCGTGATCATGCTTGGTAGCTTCTAGAGTTGTCGTCAGTCATTAGAAAATGTTTTGCTTAGTAATCAATACTGTAATACGATGAAATGTGACATTTCTCCAAGCCATTCTTGGATCCTTAAAAGGAAAAAAAAAATTTCCATTGTTTATTTGGAAGACTATCAGAAAGTGAGGATTTCTTGCCCACTAATATTTCTATCCAGACTTGTGTGACCCTTCCCTTTAACCGATCAGCCATCTCTATCACATATTCTTCCTCCCCCCTGCCTGTCTGTTGTCTGGATGGAGCAGGTTCTGCTCATCGGACTCAGCTTTGTGTTTCATTTGGCGTCCAAATGATTGGTTGGATCTAAAATATTTAAGAGCTAGCCAGTTTAAACTATGGTAACAATAGGTAAAAGTGAGTAAGTATAAGGGATTGATTCCTCAGCAAATGCCACCCATTTAAGACCAGATGAAAGAGGTTAACATTCATAATAATAATGGCTAATATGTTGTGAATGCATCTTTTAACCAGTTTAAAATCCTCATCGCGACACGCTGAGCTTGTTATTACTACCCGATTTTAAAGGTGAGGGCATTGAAGGAGGAGAATAAAGTCACCTGCTCAAGGACTCCATTTAATCAGTGGCAGAGTTGGGACTGGAAACCTGATAGTATAGCTTTAAGCACTAGGATGCATCATCTTTTCAGGTTTGAAAGACTTAGAGAAGAAGTGTTAAAATGGAAAAAAAGTCAATCAATCCATCCATCAAAGGCCTGGAAAGGATTATAGTTGGTTATCAAATTTTAGAATGTGAGGAATAAGAGCACTTTTTGAAATGTGAGAGGTAAATTTAGCACAATAATTGGAAATGTGTTTCATAAATTTATGCAATTTAGTAACGCAAGAAACGATGTATACTGAAAACCTCCTCCCTTTAAAAAACCTCTGATGAAATAGATGTACATTTGAGTATCTTTTAGGGCATACATCCTCTAATTTTTAGGCTTATTTCAGGGAAAACATTAGGCTCTTTGCCTTTTATTCTCATGGTGCTGTTTACAGAACCGTAGTACTGGGCTGTGGGAAACGTTTTGTGTTCTGACTTATGAGAACTTAACTTCCTTCTGTGGGTTTGACTTTATTCTCATGTCTTTGTCTCCACGGGGAACTGTCTTACAGTTTTTCAACATCAGCCTGACAACAATGAATGGAACAATGACATGGTGGCTGGCAAGAGGCAAGAGGCTCAGGTTTCCAATAGTTTGTATAATAACTGAATTTATGTAATTTATGAAGTACTCTAAAGAGGAACTTTTTATTATGAAATTAACAAGGTAGATTTTCAGATCCTTAAATCTGTCTTTGAAAAAATTATCCTGTTCTAATTTGTTGAAATGTAGCCCTTGAATCTTTCATTCAAAAATATGTGTACTGTCTTGGGTGTTATTTGCACTTGTGAATTTTTATGAGATTTTCATTTCAAATTGTTAAATGGAGTGATTACTTCTGTTCTTTTAACTTTTAGTTTTTAAAAGTTATTTCAATTTATTTTCTCTAATTTTTTTAAAAAATATTTATTTATTTGGCCGCACCGGGTCTCAGTTGCGGCATGAGGGATTTTTTTGTTTTTTAATTGTGGCACAAGGGATCTTCATTGCAGCATGCAGGATCTTTAGTTGCGGCATGTGGGATCTTTTAGTTGCAGCGTGCAAGCTCTTTTAGTTGCAGCGTGAGGGATCTAGTTCTCTGACCAGGGATCGAACCTCGGCCCCCTGCATTGGGAGCACGGAGTCTTAACCATTGGACCACCAGGGAAGTCCCTAAATGTTTTAAAGAAACTTAAGATTTAAAAATATATTTGCAGAGCCAGAGCTATGATGTATTATTATTTTGTAAAATAGTAAAAAATTGCTAAATTTTTGCAAAGAAGGAATGAGATCATTCAGTAGACTTGTAGAGACATGGTTAACTCTCAATGCAGTTACTCCTGTGTCTTTCCTGCTCTATTTGCCAATAACAAGAATTGAGTTTTTTGGATCCTGTGGTTTGGAAATAACAAATTACGCATTCCAGATACTCTTTATTGAGGTATACTATGTGAGACAAATGGTGTGATGTTCTGTTTGGAGACCAGAAAGCTGAGATGTTCTAGGGGCAGTGGGCATTCCTAGGCGGCGTGTGGGGAAGTAGGATAGTGTGGTGATAAGTAGGATAGTGTGGTGATAAGGTGATGGTTCCCAGAGGCCACGGGAGTTGGACTGGTGGCCTGGCCCAAGGGAGATACCCTGGTCTCTGGGTCACGGCTCTCTAACCCTCTGGGTTTATATGCTGCATTCGCTCAGGCACATTTCATGCTCACGTGAGAGGAAAACACCCTCACTGGTGCATTAAGGCACAAAGAGGCTTTCACAAATGCTGTCTCTGTTAGTTTCTGAAGGGGCTTTTCAGCTGTCACCATGACCCCTGCTGGACTAAACATATGTTTAAAACATGTGGAGGAATGGTCAGGTTGAGAGGCTCTGTTGCCACTTGGTATTATTCCTGGCTCTCTTTTCCAGTCGACTTGCCAACATTCTAATTGTGTGGGGCTTGCAGCTGCCACAGTCATACTAGTCTCAGTTTGGTGTTTCCAAGCTCCTGAAGGTTCCACCACTTCTGCCAGAAGTCCTTCCAGTTGTTACCACCCTGATTGCTTTCAAGTTCAGAGGCAAAGCAGGGGGGTGGGGATCAGTCTGTCTCTGTCTGTCCTCTTGTGCTCTAGATCATGTTCTGGCTTTTTCTTATTTACATGCCACATATTCATGGAGAGCAGCTCTGTTACCTTGCTTGTATGCAGCCTCCACAGGGCTCTGTGAAGAACACTTCATGAATGGCTTAAATATCACTCACCAATGTCTTTCTAGTCCCCTCTGTTGTTTCTTGCTAAAAGGGTATCTGGGTTAACTTAAATGCTTCTATAGCAGGATCTCTTTCCTCTGTGTCAATGCAGTTATTAATGGATCATAAGTAGATCAGTTGTGATATTTAATTCTGGCAGCTTTTCATAAAAGATTTACCCTGTTTATTCAAATGATACCCTCAATTTCCTGCTGGCTCTGGTACCTAAATGTAGTGGTCCAGATTGGTCAGGTACTATTTACTTTAGTAAAACAATGGATGTGACAAATATTTCAGTTGGTCCAAATGAAATCTCATTAAAGAGTCTGTAATGTAATTGATTCTGATGTTTTTGAATAGCAGCACTGAAGGAAAGGAGAGAAAGGGGGATTGGAAGATAATTGACATTTGTCTCCCCCAGGAGCCATGTTTAGATCTTTATAAGCATTTTCCCATTTAATCCTGGCAAAAGCCCTTTCATCTAGTTAGTTTACTCCTATTTTAAAAATGGGGAAACTGAGGCTCAGAGGGTTGAATATCATATTCTAGGATACATACGTATCTAGTAAGTGGTAGAAATAATTTCAAATCCTGGTGGGTTTGATGCCAAAGTCAGTGTTCTTTCACTTGAGTATACTGCACCCAAGGTTGCTTCACACTTACCTTGGTAAGTGTATAAATGTATATGTGGAAGTCTCCTTACCTGTCCTGTTACCATCTGTGAAGACTGCCTGCCAAAATTATTACCTGCTTTATGAGATGTAAATATAAATTAATGAGGCTCATTTAAATAATGTCCTTCCCCTATTTGTGCCAAACGAGAGCTGTCCCCACATATCACGTACCTCAGGAGGTTATGAAATCATACCAAAGCCAGTCCTGGTTAGTGGCATTTTAGCAATCTCTCTTTGGGAATCGTGCAGTGCAATTAGCTTTGAACAGTGTAAGGGCCAGCTTTCTCTCAGAGATTTGTAGAAAGGAGCTGAGATGGGCCAGACATCTGAGGGACTTCATGTTTGCCACCCTCAGTGTCTCTGTGCAGTCGCAGAAAATGTTTTCTTTTGAGAGCAGGGTGGGTTACAGTGAGATGGGGTCTTGAAGAGATGTTTGGAATGTCTGCTGTGGGGAATTAACCAGTGTCACAGGGCAGTAGTGCTGAGGGTCTAGCCCGTAATTCAGAGACAACACGTTTGG
The DNA here is from genome assembly GCF_964374135.1 of Grampus griseus. Taxonomy (NCBI): domain Eukaryota; kingdom Metazoa; phylum Chordata; class Mammalia; order Artiodactyla; family Delphinidae; genus Grampus; species Grampus griseus. The sequence continues at coordinate 89,962,933 of NC_138998.1, forward strand.
TTTATTCTAGGAGCGCTAGATGGTTGGACTGATAAATATGTAGAGTGAGTACGGAAAAAGGAGCCATGGCAGTGAGGATAACGGCAGGGTGTGGAGGATATGAAGCACTCTGGGCTCTGGTGCTAGGGAGGAAACTGAAACCATAGGAGGGGTGTTGTTAAACAAGAGGATGGGATAAACATCCCAAGTGAGAAATGATGTGAGTATAAAGCAGACGCTTAACAGGCACAGGGCTGGAAGGATGCCTGCCTTTAATCTGCTGCTGTGAGTATATGTGGTGGGGAGGGGACAGAGGTCACCTGACCAAGTTGAGAGACTTCAAAATAGTATTTTTAAAGGGTTGTAGCTATTCTTTGTTTATAATTTCAGACTAATGTAGAATGCCACTTTGACTATAATTTAAAAAATTCTACTAATTCTAGTGATATCTTTTGCATGATAAAAGCAAATAAAATCAATTTGTAGCTAATTACAAAATTTATATTCAGTTTCAAATGTACAGTGGTAAATCAAAGTTGATAAGAAACCCGTGATCTGAGGTCTTCCAGATTTTTTTTATTCCATAGGTTCCAGGCCCAGGCTTCCAGTTTTTAAGTTGAGAACAGAAATTGGTTTCCATATTCTGAGACAGAACACATGAAAGTCTTTAGTTCAAGGAAGTTCAGCTTGTAATCAAGTTTATAATGACTATATACAGTCTTGGTAGGTGAAATGAGCCATAGATTTGTCTTTTAGAAAACAACTGCCTTTACATTAGAGAGAATTTCAAAGATAAACTAGCATGAAATTTCATGAATATTGTCTTTCTTTATATAAACTGAACCCTACATACAATAGTGAAATCTTCTGGTATAAATTTACAACCTGTATATTCTGATAAGTTGAAGATTTTCTAAATGTCACAAAATTGTCATAAGAAATATCATCATCGAAATTGCTTTTCACAAAAGCTCTCGTTTATTAGTTCTACTGAATAATTTATATGTTTTGGAAATGGCGTGTGTTAATTTTTATGAAAAGTAATAATGTGATTTATTTGAAAGTTCTGTTTTTTCTGAGAATAAATCAATGCTTCTTAATCAGTTGTCTAATCTGCAAGCATTGTAGGTATAAATCAGGTTACAAATTAAGTCAGAAATCTAAGTTTAGACACAGATTGATTTTGATTTTGATTCCACTTGCCTTCAAGTGAAATAGCCTGGACCCAGTAAAATTCTCTCCATTGATTTCCAGAAGTGGCATTTGGGGTAGCCTCATGGTATTAATGTGCTTGTCATGGCCCGGTATTTGTACTCAGCTGTGGTAGTAGAGTAAGTTTAAATTGATAAGATTGGATAAATAGCATTCTTCAGAGGTTCTGGATGACAGCATATCTAATGTAATTGCATTTGTCTGCCAGTTTCTATGTGTTAGAGCACAAAAGATTTTGATCCATGAATAATTTCAATAAAGAAATTCAACTCACTTCCTTCTATAGTATACTACAAATTATAAATTTTCATTACAACTATTCAATCACTTGAGAAAAGAATGCATTTTAAATCAGGTTCCATGCCAAATATCTCATTTATGGAGCTGTGCTGCTTAACATTGGACAAATTGATTACTTTGGTGAATGTTGAAAATCTCAGTTGGAAACATTAAAACCATCTTTATTAGTTCTAGGATCTAGTAACACATATACTTGTGTAATGTTAGGAGCTACTAATAGACCAGCTTGTAAGTGAGAGAATATCTATTTGCTTAATTGTGGTGAATTATTGGGATATGATTACGTAGGCCTGGGTGCTGAAATATGACTAAAACATTCATGAATGCTATCAGCTCCTTTAGGAAGCTAATAAATATGCCCATTAGATAGTCTTATGAGATATTGTGGGCTTTAAGGCCTGATCATAATGGTTGATTTATGCCTGTGTAGCTACTTTTATTACAAGATCGTGAAAGGCTATGCAGTCATTCGCTAACTGATCACCACAATCCCTCTATGAGTGAAATGGCTGGTATTTATTGTTCCTGCAGTATCTGGTCACTTTTCAAGAGGCTAACGTTTTAATCAATCTCTTTTGGTTCCAGTAACTTCATAATTTGAATATATGATACTGAATCGAACTATTATGTTTAGAAACTCATTTATGTTTCACTTTAAAAGATAGCTAATTTTTTCAAAAGTTTTATTCCTTCCTCCATGCAGTCTCTCCTTACTTTTTTATATTAAATTTAACTCTGTAGCTTTGATAAGGTTTTCTGGATTCTGTCATGAAGAATCAGAATTGTGATTGGAACTGACCTTTAAAGTTTCAGGTTCTGACTCCAAGCCTCAATCCACTCTGGGCGTCTCTGAAAGATGGGCGTTGGGTCAGGATCATAAGTGTTTTCCCTGGAGTTTGTAGCAAGAAAGCCCTGATTTGAGTCTCTACCTAGTGAACCTGGTGGGGTTATTGCAGATTTTTTGAGATCAGCTTTTCAGTTAAGAGACAGCTTGAGTGATTATAGTTTTATTTTTATACCGAGGTAAAACTTCTTTTGCAGTGACCTTAGGAATTAATAGAGTATGTAGCTTCTACTATTTTGACACTTTTAATGACTGATATGTTCTTTACTTTTCCATATTCTGTGGTAAATATTTCTATTTCTAATTTCTTCAATCCCAAAATAATGACATGGTTTCCGGAGGTCTTGCAGATCACTCTCATCCGTATTTTCTCCTGATAGCCCCAGTTGTCTTAAATTGTTGTTGCCAGAATTGCACATGCTGGTGAAAAACTGTCATAGCTAACCTTTTTTTTTTTTTCCTAAAGTAGGCATTGTACTAAGTAGTTTATATGCATTATGTATTTTAAAAAGTTAAGCATTTTATTTTAAGGTAATTATAGATTTTATCACAAATAGTTGTAAAAAATGATGCAGAGAGATCACATGTATCCTTTACTCCGTTTTTCCCAGTGGTAATATATTCCAAAATTATAATATGTTATCATAACCAGGAAGTTGACATTGATGCAATTAATCTGTCTTTTCAGATTTCCCCAGTTTTATTTATCCTTTGTGTTGGTGTATTGAGCTCTATCCAGTTGTATCAATGGCGTATGTCCACCACAGTCCAGAGATGGGATATCCATCACCTAAAAGATCCCTTGTGTTGTCCCTTATGCAGACATATCCACTTCCTTCCTGCTTCCCCTCCCCAACCCCATCCTTAACTCCTGGCAACCACTAATCTGTTCTCCGTTTCTCTAATTTTGTCATTTCATGAACGTTGTATAAATGTAATCCTAACAGGTATGCAAACTTTTGGAGACTGGCTCTTTTTGTTGTTTTTTTTTACCAAGTAAAGTTATCTGGATAAACATTCAAACTGTTGTATGTATAAAGGGTTTGTTCTTTTTTATTGCTAAGGAGTATTATATAGTATGGATGTACCACAATTTGTTTATCCATTAACCTGTTAAAAGACATCTGGATAGGTTCCAGTTTTAGGCTATTAGAACATGAACAGTCGTGTACAGGTTTTTTTGTGTGAGCATGCATTTTCTCTGCGATAAATGCCCAAGAATGCAATTGCTATTGTGTAGTAATTGTATGTTTAGTTTTCGAAGAAACTGCCAAACAGTTTTTTCAGAGTTTCGTACCAGCAATGTATGAGTGATCTAGTTTCTCCATATCCTTGCCTGTATTTGGTGTTGAGGTACTTTTTAAAACATTTTAGCTATTCTGATAGGTGTGTACTATCTCACTGCCAAGATGACAGAGTAAGAAGACTCCCGAGTTCATCTCCTACAGGCACACCAGAATTACAACTCTTTACAGAGCAATTATTGATGAGAAGTATTAACATGCATTTTTTTAAATGGCTAATGATTTGAATATTTTTTCTCGAGTTCTTTGCGATTTGTGTATCCTTTTCAGTGAAACGTCTGTGCATGTCTTTTGCCTATTTTCTAAATGGATTGTTTGTTGTTTTGTTTGAGAATTCTTTATATATTCTACTAGTCCTTTATTGGTTTGGAAAATTTCCTCTCAGTCTATATTTTGTCTTTTCAGTCTTTTAACAGGGTCTTTTGCAGAGCAAGAATTCTTAATTTTGATGAAGTTCAATTTTCAATTTTTCCTTTTATAGGTTATGCTTTTGGTGCTCAGTCTAAGAACTCTTTGCCTGGCTGTAGTTCCAGATAATTTTTCTCTGTTTTTTTTTCCCTTGGAAAGTTTTATAGCTTTCTATTTTATGTTTAAATACATGATATAGTTTAGTTGATTTTGGATAAGGTGTGTGGTTTAGGTTGAGATTCAGTTTTTTTTTTTTCCCACCTAGGGACGTCCAGTTGCTCCAGACCATTTGTTTAAAAGGCTATTTATTCTTCCTTCACTGAGTTGCTTTTGCACCATTGGAAAAATCAATTGAATGTATTTATGTGGGTCTATTTGTGGGTTCTCTGTTCATTCCATATATCTATTTTCTGTCACTTCACCAGTACCACACTCTCTTGATTATGTAGACATACTGTATATAATTAGGTAGAGTGATTATTCTCACTTTATTTTTCTATTCAAAATTGTTTTAGTTAGACAAGAGTGGCCAAGATGACAGAGTAAGAAGACTCCGAGTTCATCTTGGAATTACAACTCTTTACAGAGCAATTATTGATGAGAATGACCTGAAGACTAGCAGAAAAAAATTTCAGAACTAAAGATATAAAGAATGAGCCACAGTGAGATGGGCAGGAGGGGCGGAGACGTGGTACAGTCGAGACCCATACCCCAGGGTAGGTAACCCACAAGTGGGAGGATAATCACAATTTCTGAGGTTCTTTCCAAGGATCAAGGGGTCCAAGCCCCACACTGGGCTCCCCAGTCCAGGGGTCCTGCATCAGGAAGATGAGCCCCAAGAATTTCTGGCTTTGAATGGCATTGGGGCTTGTGTATGTGAGACCCAGAGGGCTGTGGGATTCAGAGACTCCACTCTTAAAGGTCACATGCGAAATCTCACACCCTTTGGCACCCTGTGCCAACAGAGTACTTTGAAAGTAGCCTGGGTCAGACTCACTTGCTTATCTTGGAGAAGCCTCCCAGAAGTGAGAAGGCCATGTAACCAGCAGAAGGCCACTGGGATTCCCCCCAGAGCAAAGATACTGGCAGCAGCCATTTTTGGGAGCTCGTTCTACCACGAGAACACTAGTGCTGGCAAATGCCATTTTGGAGTCCTCCCTCTAGAATGTTAGTGCTGGGACACAGCCGTGGCCACCAGACAGTGGGCACCAATCCACCACATCCTGAGCAGCCAGTTGTACCGGGACGTGACCCCTCCCACCAGCAGCTGGCACCAGCCCCAGGTCCCCTGGCCTCACAACCAGCCACCATGGGACCCAGCTTCAGCCACCAGTGGACTGGCACCAGCTCTGGAATCCCCCAGCCCCACAGCCAGCTGCTTTGGGACCCTGGGCCCATAGCCAGCCCACTGAGACCTGGCCCTGCCTGAGGGTGGGCCAGCACCAGCTCTGGGAAGCCCTGGTCCAGGCATCCAGCTGCCCCAGGACCCCATAGGCCTGAAGTTAGCAGGCTGGCACCAGTCCCAGGATGTTCAAGGCTCTGGCCCTGCCCACCAGTGGGCCAGCACCAGCCTCAGGACTCACCAGATCCCACAGCCAGCTGCCAAGGGGCACTGGCCCTGGGACCCCCCTGCCCAAGGCACCTCAGCCAATCATGCCAGGACCCAGCCCCATCCACCAGTGGGCTAGCATCAGTCCTGGGAGTCCCGAGGCCATGTAGCCAGCTGCTCCAGGACTCAGCCTTGCCCTAGAAACAAAAGTCCAGGACTCAGTGGCTTTGCAGGTGAGTTCTACCAATCATTTAGAGAAGAGTTAACACGAATCTTTCTCAAACTATTCCAAAAAATTTGCAGGGGAAGGAATGCTTCTGAACTCATTCTGTGAGGCCGGCATCACCTTGATACCAAAACCAGACAAAAATATTACAAAAAAAGAAAATTAATGAGATGATGGATGTTCGCTAAACTTATTGTGTTAATCATTTCATGATGCATGTAATTCATATCATGCTGTACACCTTAAGCTTACACAGTGCTGTATGTCACTTATATCTCAATAACACTGGAAAAGTTGTTCTAGTTATTCTAGGTCCTGTATCTTTCCATAAAATATAAAAATAAGCTTGTCTATGTATGTACAACACCTCTATGAGATTTTGGTAGGAAAGTTTTAAATCTATAAATCAATTTAGGGAGAATTGACATCTTTGCTATGTTAAATATTCCAATACATGAACATGGTATGTCTCCCCGTTTACTTAGATCTTTGATTTCTTTCATCAGCATTTTGTAATTTTAAACATACAGATCCTGTTCATATTTTGATAAGATTATACCTGAGTATTTCAGCGTTTTTGAGGTGACTGTAAAAGGTACTGTGTTTTTAAATTCTAGTCAGCATATTCATTGCTAGTGTATAGGAATGCTATTGATTTTTTTGTATTGATCTTGTGTCCTTCAGCCTTGCTGAATTCACGTATTACTTCTACAAGCATTTTTATAGATTCCTTTGGATTTCCTACACAGAAAATCATGTGATCTGCACATAAGTTTCTTACTTTCTAAACTGTATGCCTTTTATTTCTATTTCTTGTCTTATTGCAGTGGCTAGAACTATGTTGACTAAGAGAAGTGAGAGTGGCTATCTTTGCCTTGTTCTTAATCTTAGGAGGAAAGCATTCAGTGTTTTACTATTAAGTATGTTATTAGCTATAGGCTTCTTGAAGATGCTCTTTATCAAGTTAAGGTAGTTTCCCCCATTACTAACTTGCTGAGTATTTTTCTTCTTTAGCTGTTAGTATGGTGGATTATAGTAATTGATTTTCAAATGCTGAGACAGCCTTTTATACCTGGAACAAATCCCACTGGGCCATGGTGTTTAATTCATTTTATACATCGCTCAATTTGATTTGCCAATGTTTTTGAATCTAAGTTCATAAGAGATACTGGTTTGCAGTTTTTGCTTTTCGTCCTATATTTGTCTGATTTTGATATTTCGGTAAGACTGGCCTCATAAAATGAGCTTGGAAGTGTTCCCTCTTTTGTTTTCTGGAAGAGATTGTATATTTTTTCTTTAAATATTTAGTAGAGTTCTCCAGTGGAATCATTTGGTTGGAGATTTCTTTTTTGGAAGTTTTAAGTTGTGGATTCAATTTCTTTAATGATTATAGGACTATTGAGATATTTCCTTCATCTTAATTGAGATTTAGTAGTTTGTGGTGTTCAGGGAGTTGGTACATATCATCTAAGTTGTTGTATACATGAACATTTTTCTATCAACTCTTCCAATCTGTGAATTTAATTGATGATTTTAGACCATTTGCATTTTAGGTAATTATTAATATTTTGGGGCGTAAGTCCGTCATTTCAGTGTTTATTTTCTGTTTCCTGCATTTCTCATTTTTATGTTTCTTTTTGCTTTCCTTTGGGTTACTTAAATATTTCCTAGGATTCTATCTTAATTTATTTATAATGTTAAAAAACATTATAAATAAATTAAGATAGAATCCTAGGAAATATTTTTTTTAGTGTATTTCTTTCATAGATTTCTTAGTGGTGTCTCTGTGTATTATAATATATACACAGAGAGTATAATATAACATAGTATAATATACATGTGTTTATTATCAAAGTGGTATCAATATTTTACCACTTTTATTGAAGTGTATACCTTACTGCTGTTTAGGTTTATCTCCCCTGCTTTTAAGTGTCATTGTCTTGAGTATCAGATAGTGTTACAATTTTTGTTTCAATAATTGAATATGATTTATAAAATTCATGAGGAGATAGTCTATTACATGCACTCATATTTGTGCTTTTTCAGTTGTTCTTTCTTCCTAACTGATACTCCAAGGTTCTTTCTTTTATCATTTCCTTTCTGTTTGAAGAATTTTTTTTAGTCATTATTTATGGTCCTGTCTGCTATCAACAAATTGTTTTAGTTTTTCTTCATCAGAGACTTTCTTTATTTTTTCCATATACCTGAAGGATAGTTTCACTGGTCATAGAATCTATAGTTGACCATTCTTTTCTTTCAGCATTTGAAAAAAGTTGTGCCACTTTCTTCTGGCCTCCAAAGCTTCATATAAAAAATCTGCTGTTGTTCAAATTAGTTTTCCTTGTACATGTGTTGTTTCTCTCTGGCTGATTTTAAGATTTTCTATTTGTCTTTAGTTTTCAGAAGTTTATGGTGTATCTTGGATTAAATTTCTTTGGATTTATTTTATTTGGGGTTTGCTCAACCTCTTGAATCTGTCGCTTTATGTCCTTTGCCAAATTTGGGAAGTTTTCTGTCATTATTTCTTCAAGCACTTTTTTAGCCCTGCTCTCTCCTAGTCTTCTGAGACTTTAATGATACAAGGTGTTGGGTGTTTTGCTGTTTATCCCTCAGGTCCCTCTCGCTCCCTCCCTCCCCTCTCCCTCCTTCTCTCTCTCTCTCTCTCTCTCTCTCTGTTGTTCAGGATGGTATAAATGCCATTGATCACTGAGCTTATCCTCTGTTATCTCCACTATACTGTTGAGCCCATTCATGAGAGTCCATTCTCCACACCACCACCCCCCATTGTATTTCTCAGTTCTGTGTTTTTTGGTTTGGTCATTATTATTATTATTTTACAAATTCTGTTATTTGCTGCAACTTTTACATTTTTCATTTGTTTTAAGAGAATTTGTAATTGCTTGTTGAAGTATTTTTTTCCAGTCACTTTTGGGCATTTTTATGTTTTTTATATTCAGTTTCTCTATATTTTTTCTTTTTTTTTAAATTGTAGTTTGTTGAAGTATTTTTATGATGGTTTCTTTAAAATTATTGTCAGATAATTCTAACATCTAATTTACTTTGTTGTTTATATCAGTTGATTGTTTTTTTCTCCTTCAAGTTGTGATTTTCCTAGTTCTTGGTATGAGAAGTGATTTTCCTTCTTTCCTTCCTTCCTTCTTTTCTTCTTTTTTTTCTGTATTCTGACAATCTTGGTTATTATGTTATGAGACTCTGGGTCTCAATTAAATCTTTATTTTAGTAAGCAGTCATCCTGTTTAGATTTAGCTTGCAGGTCCTGGCCTACTTTCTGGGTTGTGATTCCAGTGGAGGTTTAATTTTAAGACCTTTGTGGTGCTATTTTCATCTGTTTATCGTCTGGTGCTGCCTGAACTTATAATGGTGCTTCCTGAAGCTGCAGGGAGCTTCCCCAGTCCAGACTTGATGGTTCCTCTAGATGGCAATAGGGAGTCACATGGTTCATGGGGGTGACAAGCACTTCTTAGGCCAGGCACTTGTGGTTGCCCCTGTTGGTACTGTCTGGAGAAAGAGATTCTCTAGCCTGTGGAGACTAAGAGGCTTCCTGAGCTGGGCCACTTGATGTGGTGGGATTCCACCTTGCCAGTGGTGTCTGGTGACTCTCGGTGGGGGAGGGTAGTCTCAGGCCCAGCAGAGGAGAGTGCTTTGTCTGGCCTTTTATTTTCAGTGGGGTTTCTGACCAGTCTCCACTGCCAGTTATTGCTGAGCTCACTTAGTGTTGTCATTGGGATCCTATTTGATCTGGGGGGAAAAAAATCACCTTCTGTTGATACGTTGGAAATGCCAGGTCTGGGTTGCCTTCTTTTGTTGAGTTGGATGTCATGTCATAGGTTCTGTAATCAGTCTATCTTCCTCTTTCCACATTTCAGGTTTCTCTTTCCCTTGCATCATTTCTAGAGTTATGTTTCTTCTTAGTGGGGAGAAGCAAACAGAAATGAGCCCATGCCATCTTATTTAGTATGTACTATTTATTTTAATTCTAGGGACTGCCCAGTGCCACAGGAATAATTGCCTCCCTGCTGCTGCCTGCCCAATAAGGTGTTTTTTCAGTAATTGCTGTTTTAGCTGTCAACATGTTTTGAAATCTTAAGAGAATTTTATTTTTATATTAATTTATAGTCTAGTAAAAATTAAAATCATACATTTGGGAAGACTGTAGTTAATGTTGTTTTCAGGGACTATCTTCTTTTTTTTTTCTTGTCTTCCTCAATGATACAGTAGCCACTCTTGAAATTTTCTCTAAGATACAGCCAAACCTCATAGTTTCTGGAATCATTATACCTCTTTAAGAAATTTGCTTGTATTCCATCATTTGAGATCCTTAAAAACTATATGAATTCTGTATCTTTTGCTTTGGGGTATAATATTAATATAGGGACTTGCATCATTTAGATATACTCTTATTTCATTGCCTATCTCTCTTTCTTTAATCATTCCAGACTATTCTCCCATCTGATTGTGTTTTACAAGGGTTTCAATATTATCATTCATTTCATTGGTGAAAATGGAAGAAGCACAGGAGTTGAATAGATCTATGGTCTTTATCTGTTAATATTGCATTATTTTCTCCAAAAAGGAGCCTATCCATTCTTAGGGCTTCATTTGTTCTGAATACATGTTTTGTTCTTTATCACATTCTCTATCAATTTTCTTTGATCTTCACTCTGAACTTTCTTTTTTTCTGGGTCCTACAAGTCTTAACCGTTCTTCTAAATAAAGAATTGGTCACTGTCATTACATAAGAAATATGGTTAAATTTTTCTCAACTGTCAAAGTAATACTATTATATGTAGACAGTACACTTCATTATGTGCTGTCCATCATATGCAATGATAAAAATGATGTATTATTATCCCATGAGAATGGAGTCCCTTTCTTTGGATAGCTCTGTGTTTGTGTGTGTGTGTGTGTGTGTGTGTGTGTGTTAAAGGAATTTGCTTTTATCCATTTATATGATTTTATCATATAAATGATGTGTGTATGTGTCAAAGGATTTTGCTTTTATCCATTTATATGATTTTATCCTTTTTTTCCTTTGAAATCATGGCCATGTTTTTGATATAGCTGTCAGGTGTAGGGGTACAATTAGACTAGGGAACTAGTCATATGAAATTTGAACTCATGACATGAGCCTCAAAGCAGTGCCTGGATTGAGCTAGCTGGATACTAAATTATAGTATGCAGAATTTTTGTCAACTGAGTGGGCTTTACGGTCGGGTTAAGAAGTTCCTTTTGCCATGCATAGGAGATTATTTCAGTTTTTGAGTACTATACTCAGTATTTTGTTCTACCTATTCATACATGGTCATGAAAGAGCTATTCATTATCCATGACTAACTTACTCAGATGAAACTGATCATTCTTATTTTTAGACAAATCCTATAGCCCAAGATTATTTCTCCTCCTTATTTTCCATGTAAATAAACATACCTCCCCTATTTTTAGTATTATTGTATATCTCCTTCCATTTCTCTGGATAGTAACTGTCCTGTCTAATGTGAGGAATTATCTTACCCTCAGACCAGAGAAGGCAGCAAGTAGATGCTGTAGTTAAGTGTATGGCTTTGTAATCAGACTGCATCCTAACTTCACAACTGAGTAGCTTAGCTTTGTGACTTTGGACAAGTCAATTAAAGTTCTTAAAACCTCAGAACAAACTGAAAAGGCGATGGTTTATTTTTTACAGTTCCAACAGTTAAATTGCTCTAATTACAGATGAGTCTTTTATCTGTTCTGAGGTCCACCCATAGGCCTCATCCAGTGGTGTTTCTCTCTCCTTTCTTCCTTCCACCCCTCCCTCCCTCCCTTCTTCCCTTCCTTCTTCCCTTCCTTCCTTATTGTTTTTAATTGGTACATAATTTAGATACCACAAAATTAACCTGCTTAAAAGTGAACAGTTAATGGTTTTTGGTACATTCAGAAGGTTGTACAACCATCACCATTATCTAATTCCAGAATGTTTTCATCACCCCAGAAGAAATCCTGTGTTCATTAACATTAACTCTGTTTCCCCTCCCCCGGCAACCACTAATCTACTTTCTGTTTCTATGGATTTGCCTATTCTGGATAGTTCATATAATGGAATCATAAAATATATGGCCTTTTGTGTCTGGCTTCTTTCACTTAGCATGATGTTTTCAAGGTTTATCCATATTCTAGCATGTATCATACTTCATTCCGTTTTGTATTCCATTGTATGGAATAGATGCACCATATTTTTTTTTTTTTTTGCGGTATGCGGGCCTCTCACTGTTGTGGCCTCTCCCGTTGTGGAGCACAGGCTCCGGATGCACAGGCTCAGTGGCCATGGCTCACAGGCCCAGCCGCTCCGCGGCACGTGGGATCTTCCCGGACTGGGGCACGAACCCATGTTCCCTGCATCGGCAGGCGGACTCTCAACCACTGCGCCACCAGGGAAGCCCCCATATTTTATTTATCCATTCATCAGCTGGATATTTGGGTGGTTTCCACTTTTTGGCTTTTTGCTGCTATAAACATTCATGTATAGGTTTTTGTATGCATATATGTGTTCGTATATGTTTTAAGTCTCTCAATTATGTATCTGGTGGAATTACTGAGTCATCTGATAAATCTATGCTTAGCTTTTTAAGGAACTAACAAACTGTTTTCCAAAGCGGTTGCACTATTTTACACTCCCAGCAGTGTATAAGGTTCTGATTTTTCTCTACATCCTCACCAACACTTATAATTTTTTTTATAGTCATCTTTGTGAGTGAAGTGGTGTCTCATTGTGGTTTTGATTTGCATTTCCCTAATGACTTCAAGCTCATCTCCCACCTTTTCTAAATATATTACACTGTTAACTCAGTAAAAACTTGTCTACCTGTGTCTTTTTTTAATCTCTTTTGTTTCCTATACCTAGAATGCCCTTATCTGTACCTCTTTTGGTAACACTTGTCATCCTCAAAGACTCATGGTTAAATCAACACTTTATCCATGAAATAACTACTCCATATAAAAGTGACCTTGCAGGGCTTCCCTGGTGGCACAGTGGTTGAGAGTCCGCCTGCTGATGCAGGGGACGTGGGTTCATGCCCCGGTCCGGGAGAATCCCACATGCTGCGGAGCGGCTGGGCCCGTGAGCCGTGGCTGCTGAGCCTGCGCATCCGGAGCCTGTGCTCCGCAATGGGAGAGGCCACAACAGTGAGAGGCCCGCGTACTGCAAAAAACAAAAACAAAAACAAACAAAAAAAAGTGACCTTGCAATTATTTAAACCTCCATAACACTCAATGCTTCCTTTATTATAATTATTTTACCATTTATCATAATTTTATAGTGGTATTGTACCTCTGCATAACAGATTTTAATTTATTTAAGATAAAGGATAGTCTCTACAATTTTGGTTTTCTCTAAAGTGACAATATGTATTTTCTATATCATAGACCATCATATATTAGTGAATTGAACTGATTATCCTGCAATTCTCTCCTTTCCTTTTGTGTTCCACAGTAGTTTGGGCTCTTAATAGTTCCTGTCTGCCTTAATTTGATAAAATTCTAACCAATTTGCCTGACTCTGTTTTCAGTCTGAATCAGTCTATATATTGTGTGATGATAATTTTACAACCCAGGACAAATCATGTCTTTTTGTTCCAAACACACTGTTGCCTTCTAAATAAGATCCAGTTTGGTTAATACGGCACCCAAGACACTCCTGCCTCTTCTCCTTATCTACTCAGTGCCTAAACTTTATGCATTCATCTTGATTCCTTAAATAAGCGCTTTGGTGTCACGGTACACATAGGAATAACATTAGTAAGTCACCCTGGGGTAGCTGCGCACAACTACTTCCGACAGTGGTAATTGGCCTGTGGTCTCTGGCTACTCAGTGTTCACCCAATTGTCTTGAGAGTTGAGGGGAATTTATTTAAACACTGCCAAACCCATTTATGACACATCTTGGCAGAAGCTTTGTACCATGCTTTTGTACACCTTGACTTTTGCTCATGTTGTCTCCTTTCCTGGGAAACTTTGTCCTTCACCAATTCCATGTGCCCTCCATCCCCTCCTCCCAACGTGGCTTCTGTTGTCAAAATGTATGCCTATCTTTCAAGGCCTGACTCTGATGTTGCCTCAAAACTTTTATTTTGATGTCTTCTTCTAAAACCAATTTGTTTTGTTTTCCCCATAACATTTTATTTTGCATTTTCTGTAAAACTACAAATAATCTTTCTGGTATCAGTTAATTTTTGATAGCTTTCCTTCTTTCAGCCTCATATGGTTGAAAATTTTTTATTTGCACTCCAATCACTATTTAATCCACTCACTTTTTAAATCTTCCTTAGCAGATAAGGCGTAGCCTACACATATAAAACATGGAACAAACATTTTTGAGTTGAATTGTTGGGTATCTAATAAGAGTAATATGTTATGTTATATGTAGAACAATTACATTGGCAGTGTTTCTAGTCATTTCTTTTTAAAAAGAAATTAATCTTGATTTTGCTATATCATTTTTTTCAAAATCATTAGGTAAGTGGTTCTCTAACTTTAGCATACATTAGAATAACCTGGAAGACTTGTTAAAACACAGACCGCTAGGCTCCAATCCCATGGTTTCTGATTTAATAGGTGTGGGGTAGTATCCAACATTAGCATTTCTAACAAGTTTGCTTGTGATGCTGATGCATGATGTTGATGAAGGGGTTACATTTGAAAAATTGTGCTTTAGGCTACAGATATACTTTTTTATGCTTCAGGAGGCCTTGTAAAAATATATCATTTTAGAAGGATTTTTTTTTTTTTTTTTTTGCATAGGTGTGACAAGACAGAAGTGTTGCGGGATACATTAAAACCAGAGGTTAGGCTTTCTAACCTCAACCGTGTTTGGTTGGGCTTATAAATAGGAAATAATAATGTTCCTTTGGGATTTACTCTCTTGCAGATATATTGGATCTCTCAAACTACAGATGGACAGTGCTGTGTCAGAGATTGTTCTCTTTGTGGGCCAGGGATCAAGAAACATTCTTGGAGCCTCTGTATTTTGCTTAGTATCTCCTAGAAGCCAGAGGTCACCACGTCTACACTATTTGTGTTCAAATTCTAGAGGAGAGAGAGGAGAAGGGCCAGGTTCATTGCTGGACCTTGTTGCCGTCTTGAAAACGGGTGATTCTAGCAAATGTGTGGCATAGAGAAGAGTAGAACTATGGGTGAGAGAGAGATGCATGTTCCTGGCGCCACATGGTGTCCATGTTAGGCCCTATGAAGGGTATTTTTCCCAATAAAGAATAGTCCGTTATTAAAGGCAGTGGCATTTTAATTACGTTGTGAGTTTACCAGGGCTTGTGGGCAATACTGTGAAGCTGGCCATCATTTATAACACTGTTTATGGGATAATTCTGAGCTCCAAGTAGCCAATTTGCAAAGCCACTTAGAGAACACAACCTATCTCCAAACTGGGAACTGCTTGTATTGCAATTTCTAGAGCGTATTTGTTCTACTCATTTCCCCAAATGGTTCATCTGTATATGGCAGGGCAATAATACGAGCAGGTGCTTAGTCTGTACAGAGGAATTGACAATTTCTTATACCTAGACGTTGTTTCTTCACATAGAGTGGAGACAAGGATATAAAATCCTTCTTAAGGTAGTTGCAAATTTTAGCTCTGAATCAAAGAAAGGCTAAAGGCTAGTTCTGGATCAAAGAAAGGCTAAAGGCTACATCTGTATAGTTGCCAACACTCCAATGTGGTAAGTATCCTAAAGCCATTGTGTCAGTATTGGCCACTCTGGGCATGTTTGGCTGGTGGGCAGGCTGAGGAAGACCCTGAGGAAGGAAGGACCAGGACTAAAAGATAGCACTGGCTTTGACACGTAGCACTTGTCCAAAAATAGTGGCCAAGAGGGTTGTGCATGTTTATTTTACCAAATTGTGTGTTAAGTTGATTGTACGGTGTCAATAATAATAGCTAGGTGAGCGGTTTCGAGCAAGGGATTGTGGTAATCTCTTGTCACCAGATGGGTTCTCCAAGAGGCCAACTCTGAGCCAGAGATGGACACGTAGAATGTTTATGAGGGTGGGCTCTTAGGATCAGTATCTATAGGAAAAATGTAGGGAAGCAGGGCTGGACTGAGGGAAAAGTTGGGCTGTAGTGCAGTCACCACAAAGCCTCCCTTGGCCACCCCTGCTCTGAGGGTGGGAGAATTTCCCTGGCTTGGGCCAGTGGCACTGGTTTCTATCCTCTTGCATCCACCAGTCTTTGGATACAAACCGCCCTTTCAGGAAGAGGGTGTGACTTTGGCTCAGGAAATTCCCAGAGAGGGCTGACCGTGTCTGTCATCAGTGGGGGAAATGCATCCTTTGGTCCTGAAGGGGGGGTCTGGGTGGCAAAGCAGGGCATCCATGACATCTATTTGGGAGGAAGGAAAAGGAGCTGGTAATACAAGGAATAAGAGGTCCATGGTCTCAGTTGAATAGGCTGTTACAGGGCTGTGTGCACAGTGGAAGGAACTGGAATACTATAATATGACCCTGATTTATTGATTTATTGTTATTTCTTATAATAGCCCTAAATGTAGATATTAATAACTCTACTTTACGGAAGGACACTCACAAGAAAAGGTCGCTTCCCCACAGCCAGATGGATGATAAGCGCCTGAAGCAGAATCCAACTCAGTTTCTTCCCAAAGCTCCTGCTCCTTTGATTCTGTTTCCTGAACACACTCAGGAAGTTGTCACACAGATTTTCAGAACCAGGGCAAATCCCGGACTGGCCTCAGACTGGATGAACACAGGCTGGGGGATCACTCCCGAGTGCTAGGCTTAGGGCAAGAGGGTTCCTGACAATTAGCAGCGGAGGCCTTGGTTGGAGTTTAGCTCAAAGAGGAACAGAGCTGGGGGAGGAGCGATGACAAATCAGAGACCCAAACTCAGTGTTTCCACCTCAGAATGAGGGAGTCCACTGACTGAAATGCGATGGTTTATTACTGTTGAAGCAGGCTTTCAAATTAAACTCACACTACACTGAGCTGTGTGAAGGAATGATAGCTTTATTTTCTGTAGATTTGATCTTCTTTAAGAACCTCCTATCTAGTTAGTGAGGAGGGTGGAAGTAAAACACCCAGATCTAGTCATTCTAATCCAATGATTTATACAGGCTCTTAAGGTAACTCAGAGTCTTTTAGATCAAACCCTAATCTTTAAGATTTTTACCCACCACCACCCTCATATTTTCTTTTCAGACGATATATACATGGAGGTGGACGTGACTTGGCCCAGTGGTGCCAGGGAGGAATGGTGGGGACCCAGGAACCATGAGCAGGTCCCAGTACTGCTTCCTCTCCTTTGGAAGCAGTTTCCCTTATCTGCCCCTGAGGTCAGCTCAGGTCAAGTTGAGGTCTCTTCCCTCTGGCTCAGTCACATTCCCAAGGACTTCCCTGAAGACTCAGCCTCCCCTTGCCTTTGACAGCCCTGCGGGCCTGCCTGAAATCTGCTTGCAACTGATTTGATTCCCAACTGTGGTCTTTCCTGCTGCTTCCAACCTCGGCCATCTGACCTTTCTTGCCAGCCATGATATCAGCTACCTTCTGCATCCCTCCACGCTGCATGTGGAAACCTCTACCTACTGTTCATGTTCTCAGGAACAGGAAGCCTCCAGACAGTTAGGTGCAGACCTGTCTCTGACCAACAACGACACCCTACCTCTTCACATTGGAATGGCCACCCAATGCTGATCTGAGCATGGCTGGTTAAATCATTACCTCACCATCTCAGACAGACAGGGTCAAAGCCCCCTGACTTTTGGCTTGACCCTTTCTTAACCATGCTTCCTGCATTGGCTGAAAAGGAGGGCAGGGCAGACAGTTGCTCTGTTCCTTTCTTCCTCTCACCAACTCCCCAGTGCGGCAGTGACAAGCTCTCATATTCCTTCTCCTGATTCCTAAAAACTTCTTTCAATGTTCTCGTTTTTGGAGCGATGATGGTGGAATTGCTGTTGGGGAACAGGGAGAAGATCAAAAGCACATTGGTTTAATATTGCCAAATAGTTTTTTCTATCGGCTATGACACATGCAATGAATCGTCTTTGCACTCTTTCTTAGCACCCAATTGTCTGTGCAATGCATCCCCACTGGTATTTGCCTTAACTTCTACTGACTTATCGTGCCTCAGAATTAAATATTTCGCCAAAGTGGAGGAAAGAGCCTTTCTAAAACTTTGCATTTAGTTAAACTGCTGAATTCAATAATTTAAAAAATCCTTTGGTTGCTTGACTGTGTGGTCAAAATAATAATAAAAAAAAGCTGCAGTTAAATTTCTCAGAAATTGAAATAGTCATACACTAAGCCATTTCTTATATGATAATAATGGGTACTTTTAAGCCCATGGCATATGATCAGAAGTCTAAGAGGTCAAAAGAGCAATTTTAAATCATTAATATTAAAGACTTCTTCAGTCATTCAATTTCCTTTAAAAATCTCATCAGTATGTAGTTGACTTTCATTCCCTGCTGATAGACCATTTCTTACATTTGACAGCTTCGCAGTGTTTTTACCAGTCTCATATTCTGAAGTTCTGTGTAGTTGGCAGTTTTGGTACTCAGTGTCACCTGTGGACCAGCAGACCTGGCATCACCTGGAGCTGGTTAGAAATGCAGAATCCCAGCACAACCCAGACCTACTGAATCTGAAGTTTAACAAAGTCCCTAGCTGACGTGTGTGCACATTACTGTCTGAGACGCACTAGGCAGCGACACTGGTGAAAACCCTCTAAAGAGACATCATAATTCACTCAGTGTGTTTTTGTAAACCATTTATAAAAAATAATAAAGTGGAACCAAACCATCTCTTTGCACTCTGGTTCATAGAATATTATTTTTCAAATCTGCGCCCACTTTTTTCCCCTAATCGAAGTAGAGACAGCTGTTCACTTAGTGCACCTGGGTTACGCCTGTTCCAGGTTCAGTTAGGTTCCTGCATCAGTCAAGCCAGCTGAGAGCAGCTGTGGCTTCAAGTCAGCAGTTCTTCAGGCCACCTGTTGCAACAAATGACATTAGAACACTCCCAGGCAATCCTGTCTCTAGGTCTTTCCTCCTCCATCCCCCAGTAACAGTCCATAGTAATTGAAAGCAACATAAATTACTAGTCAAAAGTAAATCTCTCTGAAGAAAAGCAGCTGTGTTTTATGGAAGGGACCTAATTTTACTGAGTAGTTTTCTTCCTCCCCATCAGTTAAAACCACAGGAGAGAGAGGAGTGGGAGGATGGGTTATAAAATTCCCTCATAATCCCACCAGGAAAGGCCTCTACAGCCAAAGAAAAATGAAGATCTAAACAAAGATCCTGCTAATATAGGCCAAACCCAGAAGTGTCAGGGTAATTGAGGATAAGAGTTTCTTTGTTCTCCCTTCCCACTCTCTGCTATTTTCTCCTGTTTCATTCCTCCGTTTAGCTTTATCCTCAACAATTGCCCTACCTTTTTAGCATTCCAAGAATACCTCTAAGTATCTGTCTCTTCCTGTATACACCCACCCCTTCCTGCTCAATATTCTTTTGTAACTTGGTTAACTCAGCAGATAGACTGATGTAGAGTCATGCCCATAGTTCCGTTCTTTGGTAACAGGGGAGCAGAGCCCATAAACAGGCACAGTCTGGCATGGAGCAGAGTTTAGGGAGGAAAGAGGACAGTAAGGGCACGGAATCCAGTGTGCCTGGTGATAGGTGTAAGCTATTGGCCTTTGTTAGGAAGGTCCAGCAATGGTTATAAATAAAGATGATAATAATGGCTGCATTTAACACCCATGTCATGTTTATTTACTTATTACAGAGCTTTGAGGCAGATATTGTTACTATCACCATCGTCACTGCTTTAGGAAACCAAGGCTCTAAGAAATTAAAAAGAAATCCACAGTTAGTAAACTGTGGTATCAGGATTCACACCCAGGTTTGATTCCCAAGTCACTGCTCTTGCTACAAGGGCCTGCTTCCCTTATGGGTGTCTTAGCAGATGGGCACGGCATGAACACAGACATGTCTGACAACAAGACAATACATGGATATGCAGCCAGGTAGCCATATGGTGGGCATAAGGAAAGTCTGGTTGGAAGTAACAGAACATCTGCTATGGGCCTGGGGTTCGTGGGCAGGATCTAAATGCTGAAAATATGGTTAAAAACCTAGTAGGATCTAGTCTTAGGAGAATGAAGCTTCTTGGCCGTTATCAATTGTAGGCTCTCTATCTGAGTAGAAGTAATTATCTGGAATAGAACATGGGGGCTGAGTCCTAGCAGCCACTTACTAAGGAGAACTAGGGACAAGGATAAAGTGGGAAAACAAGAACATGAAAAAAGTATGTTTCATTTTCACTTGAGATATGGATCTGTGAATTGTGGAATCCCCTCTGAGTACAGAACTGGTGCTAGAACAGGATTATAGTGGAATCTGAAGGTGGGGATTTAGAAAAAGAGGGGACGTTTTCTGGGGCTTCCCTTTGTGGTAGTAGGAATTTCAGTGGAAATTATAAAAATAAAACTCAGGGACGCTATGGTGGAACAGAATGTTGTATGAAGGTGTTATGCTCCCGGTCTCTGAGACTTTGGCAAGCATTCCCCTGCTTACAGGGCATTTAATGGCTTCTGTCGGCAGTTCTTCACTCTTACTGTGGCCCCAAGGTCCTCTGTAATGTGCCCTCTGTCTGGTTCTCTGACCTCCTCTTTAACAATTTCTCATTCACTCACTATTCTCTGTCAGGGTTGCTCAAAGGAAGTGCTGGTATTTTGGGTGGAAAATTTCTTTCTGGAGCAGTCTCCTTCAGATTGTGCTAGATATCGAGTGTCCTTGGCCCCTGTTCGTGAAATAGCAGCAGCACCCCCATCCTATCATGTGACAATCAAAAGTGCTCCCACACATTTGTGGCACTCCAGTGAAGACTCGCTCTGTGGTTTTCTGGCATGCTCTCATTTTAACATGCCAAGCTTGTTCCATCTCAGGGCTGTCATGTTTGCCTTGGATCTTCCTCCCATGACGTTTCATATTACTTCTCATTTTTCAGTTTCCATATCACTATCTCCAAGAGCATTTCCCAGCCCTCATTCTGAGCATTTAACATGGTATGAGATTACTTTCTTTTCTTTGCTTCTTTCTCTTTTCCCTTCCTCTCACTAGAATGTAATCTTTGTGAGAACGGGACCTTGTACTTCACATTCACTAGGTACATTGGCACACTGAGGAGTGCCTGGGGCATAATAGGTCCTCAAGTATTTTTTTATTTTATGAATTAAAAAAAAATTTGAGCATTATGAATGAAGGGACAGATGATCACTTTCCAACATCCTGTATAAGAGATTTTTGCATTGCATAGAAAATTGGGTTCCTTATCAACTGTAAGATTCTATTGAATTCTTTTCTATAGCTTCTGGAGTATTCGAAGGAGAAGAAATTCTTCTTGGTGAGCTTCTAATCTCCAGTTTGCATTATTTACCTGAAGATAAATATGACTGTATAGTTAACAGCATAATTAAATCCCCCTCTTGGAAAAGACATTTTAAATGATAGAAGGGATCTTCACCTCATCAAGATGAAACTGCAGAACATAGATTCATAAATATGACCTCCAAATACTGAACATACCCTAGTCTTTCCAAGATGACTGGGAAGATAATGGAATTAGTAGAGAGTCCTGAGCAAGCTTCTTGATATCAAAAAAAAAAAGAAAACTCAAGAAGCCATTCATCCATTTTTTTTTAACATCTTTATTGGAGTATAATTGCTTTACAATGGTGTGTTAGTTTCTGCTTTATAACAAAGTGAATCAGTTATACATATACATATGTTCCCATATCTCTTCCCTCTTGCGTCTCCCTCCCTCCCACCCTCCCTATCCCACCCCTCTAGGTGGTCGCAAAGCACGGAGCTGATCTCCCTGTGCTATGCGGCTGCTTCCCACTAGCTATCTATTTTACGTTTGGTAGTGTATATATGTCCATGCCACTCTCTCACTTTGTCCCAGCTTACCCTTCCCCTTTTCGTCCATTTTTGTTGCATATTCCCTCGATTCTCGGCATTCTCATGGGCACTGGGGGAATGGTAATTTGGGGGATCATTTCATCCAGCTGTCAGCGAAATCAAGAATGGCCCCAGAGGAGGTTTATTTGGTTTAAAACACTTTCGTCCTCTTACAACCCAGGCATAGAGGAAACTGGAGTCTGGTTGGTACACTAGTACCATTGTTTCCAGGTATCGCACAGCCTATTTCCAACCCAGACCCCAGGAGTTCTTTGAAGGTAGATAGCTCCAGTCTTCTGAGAAGAGCATGGCTGAGGTTGCTTTATGTTTGTTCACTATTTTCAGTTCATATACACAGTTCATATCCTCTTCCTGGGTCAAACTGGACCTCGTTTCAGAAATCTAACACTTCGTGGTCCTAGAACTTATACCCCTACTGTGCTGGTCTTTCCAGATACTTTTAGATCCACCCCTACCCTTCCCTGTTGTCTTCTGTACCAAAGGGTTGACTCTTACTGACATCTCCCAGATCTCTTGCCAACTAGCTTCAGTTAGATTAGGCCAATGTGAAGCACTGGAGCAGACTCTGGAGGGCAGGAAGAGGGAGCAACTGGAGTGTTTCCCTTTTCTCCCTGCCTCAGTGCCCAGCACTGGCTGTGTCTCCTCTGTGGTTCTAGCTCTTACTGATGACCTCTACCCTGAGCTCCATTTATACCATCTGTGATGGTCAACTTTATGTCCACTTGCCTAAGCTATGATATCAAGTGCTAGATGTTGCAGTGAAGGTTTCTGTGGATGTGATTATCAAATGCTAGATGTTGCAGTGAATGTTTCTGTGGATGTGATTAACATTTACCGTCAGTTGACTTCGGGTAAAGCAGATTACCCTCCAAAATGTGAATGGGCCTCATCCAATCAGTTGAAGGCCGTAAGAGCAAAACCTGAGGTTTCCCAAAGGAGAAGCAATGCTGCCTCGAGGTTGCAACATCATATCTTACCTCAGTTTCTGGCTGTCAGCCATCCTTACAAATTTCTGACTTGCCAGCCCCTGCAATCACAGGAACTGATTCCTTAAATCTTTCTCTCTCTCTCTCCCCCTCTCACTCCTCTCTCTCCCTTTTCCTCCCCATCCTCCCCTGCCCCCATTGGTTCTGTTTCTCAGGAGAACCCTGACTAATACACCACTTCTTCCCATTGTCTTTCCAGCCTTGAGGGTGACAGTGACTTCCTATAATTTTTTATCTCTGGAACTGCCTCACTAGCTCCTAAAAGCTCTTTAGTGCTTCCAGCTCCTTTGTGAACCAGCTCCCTGCATTCAGTTCTCTCTACTGAACTACAATATGGGTGTTGTCTTCCTAACTGAATTCAGCTTTATCCCAAGGCAGATTTTTAAGTCACTCAAAACCTAATCTGCCCTTCTCTTAGGAGGACAGGTAGGAGGCCTGTTCCTTTAGCACTTAAATAAAAAGGGATAGCACTCAAGAAAACCTTATGAAAAGGAGGAGACTATATTACTGTGCCATTCTCTGTTCCTGTCTAGTTAAGAAGTAACAGTTGTAAAATAACAAAATAATGTCATTTGCAGCAACATGGATGAACCTAGAGATTGTCATACTGAGTGAAGTAAGTCAGACAGAGAAGGACAAATATGATACTGCTTACATGTGGAATCTAAAACAATGGTACAAATGAACTTATTTACAAAACAGAAATAGAGTCACAGATGTAGAAAACAAACTTATGGTTATGGGGGGGAAGCAGGGGGAGGGATAAATTGGGAGATTGGGATTGACATATACACACTATTATGTATAAAATAAATAATTAATAAGGACCTACTGTATATCATAGGGAACTCTACTCAATACTCTGTAATGGCCTATATGGGAAAAGAATCTAAAAAAAGAGTGGATATATGTATATGTATAACTGATTCACTTTGCTATATACCTGAAACTAATACAACATTGTAAATCAACTATACTTCAATAAAAATTAAAAAAAGAAAAAGAAGTAACAGTTGTGGAAGAGAAAACAATTGTTGGGTGGAGCACCCCTGTGTGACTTTGGGTATGGACGTCAGCTAGGGTGGGGAGGGGGAGGTTAGGTGAGTGGAGCTGTGACAGAGTGAGAGAGGGGGAGGGTAGAACTGAGTAGATGGGATCTGTGTGAAGGAGTGGCACTGGGTGTCTGTGTGAGTGTGAGTGAGTAGGACTCTGTGAGCTTGTGTGGAAGTGGGACTTTGTGTGCGTGCGTGTGTGTGTGTAACCGGGTGTGTGTGCCCATGTGCGTGGGACTGTAAGGAGTGTGGGTGAGTGCATGTGACTGGGGTTGGGTATTACTGTAGAGGAGTGCATGGGACTGAATGTGAGTGTGTGAGTGTGCTTGTGCTATGGACTGAATGTCTGTGTCCCCCGAAAACTCATATGTTGAAACCTAACCCCCAGTGTGACAGTATTAGGAGGTGGGGCCTTTGGAAGGTGCTTATCTTCCATGAAATGAGTGAGATTAGTGTCCTTATAAATAATAATATTAGCACCCTTATAATCTCATGAATGGGATTAGTGCCCTTATAAAGAGACTCCAGAGAGCTCCCTTGTCCTTTCACCATGTGAGGATACAGCAAACATACACCATCTGTGAACCAGGAAGAGGGCCCTCACCAGACACCAGATCTGCTGGCGTCTTGATCTCGGACTTGCAGCATATAGAACTGTGAGAAAGAAATGTTTGTTGTTATTGTCACCTAGCTTATGGTATTTTGATATAGGAGTCCGAACAGACTAAGGCAACTTATATGTGGGATGGGGAAGGTCTGTGTGAGAATATAATTATTGTAGAGTAAATCAAGGAGAGGAATAATAAAAGAATCATGAGAACAGGAGGGCAGGGTGAGAGAA
Source organism: Grampus griseus (assembly GCF_964374135.1). Lineage (NCBI taxonomy): Eukaryota > Metazoa > Chordata > Mammalia > Artiodactyla > Delphinidae > Grampus > Grampus griseus. The sequence goes on from NC_138998.1 coordinate 89,987,631, forward strand.
CTGGTCAGCCTCTACCCAGCAGCATAAACACGTGGACTCTATCAGGCTAGAAACCAGACACCTGGGGAGCAGACGTGACATGCAAGCTAGAGGGAGAGACCTTCTCAGATGCTTCTTGACAGAGCGTGGACTAAATCCAAGGTCTAGACCCCTCAGTGCTCATGTGGAGACAAGGTAGATGATTGAAGGCCCAGTGAGGTGAGAGGCAAAGTCTTGACAAAAGAATTAAATTTAGTTAATTGAGATTTTAATTTTATCTCTTGTCACCTCTGGTATCCATCAAAACTTGAAAACGTTTATTCATCACAGAGATCCCAACACACACATCAAAGAGGTTTAATGAGGCAGACTGGTGTTGGCAGTCTTGTCTTTGCTTCCATCTCTGAGCAGTGTACATCCTATTATTTTCTGTGCCACCCCCGCCCTGTTCTCTTTCTTTCAGCCTCACTTATGTTATAGAATTAATTTCTTACAGTTAAAAATGAGAGATCATTGCTCTTAGATAAGTAAACAAATGAAGAGATTAAATCGCAAGTCTGGATCATACCTACATGTCAGGATTGTTTGCAGTAAGTTATAAAAAGGTTACTTAGAGGGAAGGTTTGTCTTTCCTATGCAATAAATAACCAAAATATTGGTATGGCTGCTAGATAATGTTTCCATTGGAAACAAGGAATATAATATATAATAATCTCTAGATGAGAAATCAAAAGTTTATTAGCTAAGTTCCATGAACTAACTATTCTAAGAACCCCCTGAAATCCTATTCAAAATCTGAATTTGCATTTTTCTGGATGAAGCATCCACAGTGTGCATTAAAGTCTCAGAGGGAGACTCTGACCTCCCGAGGTCATGCACTACTGTTTCAGAGATTACCTCCCCCACAGACTTTGAGTTCCTGTGGGACTTCTTAGTGATTGCACTAAAGCTGCTCCTGCTTCTTTGGCTAGAGCTGGTTCTGCCGGGGCCTTGACCTTCAGTGGGTTGCTGTTATAGAATCTTTTGCAATCCCTAGAGTCAACATCAAAGGGAGAGAAAAGGAGAGGGAGTTCGCCATTTATTCACATTAAAAGCAGTATAAATAAATTCAGTTTATCTGTATATATAATAATTTTTTTGTTGTATCAGTTTCCCTGGCAACTAGTTCTTTAAAATATTCTCCTCATTTAGAACTTAGGTTTCTTCATTCAATACCTTGTTCCAGGTATTGGCATACCGATAATTTTGCTCATATTAGATAATATTCTTCTCTTTCTCTTTGACTATTTCTTTTTTTTTTTTTTCCCTGTGTTGCAATTTACGAAGAGGGAGTTGCATCTATTTTAGTAGTATATGTAGGGGTAAATCCCGATTTGTGGGACCTCAAGTTTATACAGTTTTGGGCCCTTCTTTAAGAAAAAGAATAAATATTATGCATACAGCAATGCTAGGGACTTTCTCTGGGCTTTGGGCAGGTGAGGGGCCCTGAAGCTTAGGCATCATCTAAGGCATCATTGGCATCACCCCATGCGAATGCGTGCATGTGAGGAACAAACCTATTTAACTTTTTAATGTTGGGGTAAGGGGTTAACTTTGGCCATTTTGTTTAAGTACACCATTAAGAAGAGCTACCTGGCCAAATCATTTATTCAACGTTAGCTTGAGGGACTTATACAAATTTAGACTATGCATGAAATCTATAAGACTCCAAGTACCATAAGCACTCTAGTACCAAATGGGCAGTTCAAGGGAGAGTTGGTTCAGTTTACAAGTTCAAAATAAGAGGGAAAACTAACTCTGGAAACTTGTTCCCTTGAGATGCTCAGAGAAGTGTCCTGGTTTAGAAAGCAAAAAAAAAAAAAAAAAAAAACAACACAGAAAGGAAGCTTTATTCTAAAAGCTGGGTTTGTCTTTAGGAGGAGGGTTGCTTCATACTCCTTGGCTCTGAATAAATTAGTAATGAATGCTATCATGAAACTATCAGTGGGACTTAGTTGTTTCAGAAATAATTGTGAATGGGATGACAAAGAGAAAATGAGCGAATGAGAGAGATTGGAATGAATTACATAGACATAAAATTTTATATACAGACAAATGCTGGTGTGAGCATACAAACAAAATTTCCAAATGTGCCATTAATAATTTCATTTTATAATTAATTTGTAGGCTGCTAAGGATTCTGAATTTATTGAAGAAATATCTGATTGCAGCAAAATAAAGCAGCTTGCTTGGCTTTGGGAAGCAGCAGGCTTAGGAGAAAAAATTGTACAGGAATTCTTACTATAAGGTCAAGGTGAAAACATCACATTTTTTCTACTGCTTCACTGCATAATCTAAAGATGTCTGGAAAGGAGCCAATCAATTAAAAATATAGCTGGAGGGAACTGTTCAGGGAGAAGGCTTGTGGCAGTAGCAGTCCATGAAAACATTCCCTTTCTCTTTCTCTCTTTGCAATTGAAAAATAAACTTTGATTATCCCTTTATCAAAGAAGGGTATTCAATTGCCAGTGAAATGTGGAAATTGCATCTGCTGAACAGCATAGTACCCAATTATTCTTACAGAAAATAATTTTATTTTTCTGTTACATACTTTAAAAAACCATAATGTCTCCTTGGGTGTGATTATTATTTTTGTGTGTACAAATAACCCTGTTTAGAATAATATTTAAAACTGCCGTGGATTTTTTGAGGGTTTCTGGATTAAGACATTGAGTAGATAATTAAAGTAAAATGTTAATAGAAATAATTCTCAAAGGTGGTCCTCACCCAGGAGTCTTTTAAAACTTAAAACGTATCATACGTTTCTTGTTGCTCTGCATACATACGTGTGTGTGTGTGTGTGTGTGTGTATGTTTATATGCCTTGTGGGAAGACGTGGGTTTAATCAGTATAATTTCTGTGGTAGTCATTAACAAAATTCTATCAGTATATCTGTCTCTTCACCTTTTGGGTTCACAGTAGGATTGAATTCCATAATTCCATGGTCCTCTTACACCTGGGTTTGGATCATGTGACCAGTTCTAGCTAAATATTTACGAGCAAAGGTGACATTTGTTACTCTGGCCGATTGCAAGTCTCACTAGATCTCTCTTTTGCTCTGTGACGTTTGAAATGATGGCTGTTCTATGAGTCTGGGTTTCTGAATGACTAAGGTCAGCAGCACCCCTGGTTGACCTATTATGGACATATTCCATGAATAAGAAGGAAAGCTTTCCTGTTTAAGTCATCACAACTTGGGGTTATTTGATATTGCAGCATACACTAGACTATTCAGACTTCTACAGGCTGACAATAGGGCACATTTGGGGACAGTTTACCCACAGTATTATTCTGGTGACTCAGGTTGGAGAAAACAAATCCCTGGAGCTGCCATCTCTAGAAATAAAGGGCAATTGCTTCAATTTTTACAGATTCCAGTTTGTTTTCTGACTAGGACTCCAAAGGGTTTGTTGCACTATACAGTTTTTTAGAAATTTAAAGCTAAAACTTGGAAAATCCATTTTTTCCTCTAGAGCTATTTCATGGACTGTTTTCAGTAGTAGAGACCAGATCCCACTGTCTTGGATACACCATAAGCATTGCTAGTTTTTCTTTGCAAAGGTGAAGCTTCAAGTAACTATAATCTTGATTTATAATATACATTAATACAATGCAAAAATTGATACTTGGGGGGGGGTCTCTCATTAAGCACATTTTATTGATTGCAGAGTTTTACAGCCACAGGTGTTATAGAGAATGTTGGGGGATGCCTAAAAATGCTGAATTTGTTGGCAGAATCTAGATTAATCTTAATTTCCAACAGAATGTTACTTTTCTGGGGGCAGGAGCCAAATGTTGTATTGTTTTAGCCAACCTTCTTGAAAGATTAGCCTATAATTTCTTTCGCTGTTTTCTGACATTTTTACTCACTGTCGTAAAGTTTTAGTCACCATCTCCACACCAGGCCTGCTCTGGAAAAGGTCTGTACTTTACTCCAAATCACCAAGATCCTTGGACACACTGCACACTTATTATTTTGATCTCTCTGCAGCCTTCAAAACTGACCAATCACTTCCTTCTTGAACCTCTTCCCTCCCTTCCTTCCTTGACTCCACTCTAGCTTGGAGGTTCTATTTGTCTCCATCTTAAAGTTCTGTTGAGGGCACAGGAGCTATATTGAAAATATTCGCCTGCTGATGCTTTGATTAAGATCCTCTACGGGGCTCCTACATTCAACAAATCAAACAGAATCCATAATCTTCCCCTTTCCAAACATCTCCACCTCAGAGTCTGTTCTTTCTTTTGTGTTTCTGTTCTTGATGAATGAAACTTCCATCTGTTGAGCTATTAAACCAGGAACATGGGATTCATTATTGGTCATCCATATATGTGTTAAAACCCCATTGTTTCAACTGCCTACATATGTCTTGAATTTATGTTTCCTGCTATATCCTTGTTAAAGCTGTCATATTTCTCTGTCTTTTTTTTTTATGAATTAATATAGTAGCTTCCTAATCAGTTCACTTTCCTCTTGTCTAAGCTTTCTGATTTGTCTTCCACAGGCAAGTCAGAATGATCTCTCTAAAGACAAATCAGAACATTTCATTCCTTTGAGCAAAACCAATCAGTGGTTCTCCATTGATTTAAAATTATACTGTAAACTCTTTTGTACAGCACATAATGACCCTTAGAATGGTTAGCTCCCTGAATTTTTATTTATTGCTCGTCTCTCTTTTTTTTTTTTTTGTGGTACCCGGGCCTTTCACTGTTGTGGCCTCTGCCGTTGTGGAGCACAGGCTCCGGACGCGCAGGCTCAGTAGCCATGGCTCACGGGCCCAGCCGCTGCGCGGCATGTGGGATCTTCCCGGACTGGGGCATGAACCCGTGTCCCCTGCATCGGCAGGCGGACTCTCAACCACTGCGCCACCAGGGAAGCCCTGCTTGTCTCTTTTATGTGTGCTCTAGAACGATAGAATTTTTTAGGTCTCCAAATACCTATATCTTATTTTACCTTTCAACCAGTTTGTTCCTTCTGCTTAGAATAGAATGACCAGTTGTCCCGGTGTGCCTGAAATTTACCTGGTTTTAGCCCTGAAAGTCTCCCCTATCCCAGGCAACCCCTCATTCCCAGGCGAACAGGGTTGGTTTATCACTCTAGCTCAGAATGTCTCTTTCCCTTTAGTTTTCCTGCCTTGTTCTTCAAGAGTCTGATTAAGTTGACTTTTTCTAAAATCCTATTCCAATCCCATTTTCCCTCCAGGCTGAAATGTATCTGTTTATGCCGCAGGGAAAGGAATTGCCTTATTCTGCTTTAATCTGGTCCTGCTATACTTTGTACTCTTTGAAGGGAGTTGCTCTGTTTTGTTCATTTCTACATCTCCTCCTGTCATACACATCTAGCATAGTGTTTAGCACGTGGAAAGCTGCTGACAACTATTAGTTGTATGGTATTAGGAAAACCCAGGGCTTCTATCTTAATGTTGTTCAACAAGTATCATAAATACTTTGCTGATTAAATTAGTCTGGTATTTCCAAATGTTTCTGTTGTTTTCACCTTGAAATAAAATGTTTCATTTTTACTCATTTAATTTACTGTCATTATTTAACTCAAAAGTAATGATGATTTTTCTTGTTCTTTTAGTAAGTCTCCTCACACGTTTAACACGTATTTGAATATCTCCCCACTGTTTCTTCTGTCCTAGAATACTTAGAGATGTTTGGAATACTTAAGATTGTTTTCAAAAAGGATTTCTTACATCACCCAATGATGTCCAGAAATTTACCAGATGCTGTGAAATGCTAGGTATAAACCAAGGAAGTTAGACTTCTGTTCTCCAGAAGTTTACAATCCACATGGTAAAGCAAGCATGTAGAATTGAGTAGAGAATATTTTCTTAAAGATTTATTTTAGCACATGGGCCTGAGAACTAGAGTTCCAATTACAGATGTACAATCTAATGACCTGAGGATCCCTTCCTATAATGTATAAAATGTGCAGTTGGTAGAGATAGTTTGAGAGGGGGTATTGCTTAGGGAAAAAAACCCGTCTACCTCCTGTGTTTCTCCTTTACCCCCACCCTACTGTTACACTCAGGACACTCTGGTCACAAAATGTGTGGCTTTTTCCCCGACCAGGAAGTTGTCTGTGATACCACCTGGGTGTCCTACAGTTTATTCAATTCTGACACTATCTACCTGGAGATAGCATCAGATCCCACAGGTTAAGAGCTCTGTCCCACAAGACCACTCCCACCTCACTTCGGTTACCAATTGCAAGTACAGGTTGTCACCTGTGCTTCTGATCCCTAGGCTATAAATCTGAGGCTCCCATGACCTTCTTTTTGGGTTTGATTAATTTTAACTGAGCAGTTCTCAGAACTTAGGAAAGCAGTTACTTATGCTTACCAGTTTATTAAAGGATATGATCAAAGACACAGATGAACTGGGAGGATCCCGAGCACAGAAGCTTCTTTCCCATGGAGTTGGGGTGCATCACCCTCCAGGTCTGTGTTCACCAACCTGGAAGCTCCCTGATTCCCATACTACCGGATTTTATGGAGGCTTCCTCATGTAGACCTGATTAGTTATTAACTCCATTTCCAGCTCTTCTCCCCTCCTAGAGACTGAGGGGCAGGGCCGAAGATTCCAAGTTTCTAATCATGGTTTGGTCTTTCCAGTGACGGTCCACATCCAGGAGCCATTCAGGAGCCCATACAGTCTCCTCATTAGAACAAAAGACACTCCTTTCACCCAGGAAATTATGAGTTTCAGGAGTCCCATGTCAGGGTCACAGACCAAATATTAGAACAAGAGATGTTCCTAGAGCTCTTATTACTTAGGAAGTTACAAAGGGTTTTTAGGAGCTCTGTGCAGGAACTGGGGACAGACACCAATGTATGTATTTTCTATTATCTCACAGGTATTTGACTTGTTAGTTGCCAAATAAAACCACAAAAAGGGCATAGTATTATTTGAAACACAAAACAGAATCTTTCCCTTTTACTTTTATTGATTTGTTTTCAATTTTAGCTATCCTGTTCTTAATTTTAAAGAGTTTTTTTGTCTCCCATTGTTCCTTTTCAATAGCACTCTGTTCTTTGTTATTGATGTAAACTGATTTCTCAGAGTATGTTAGTGATAGGTTTTTTTTTTTTAATGCTTTATTATACCCTGTATTGCCTTTATTCCTTCTGTATTCCTATTTTGTCCTGTTCATTTTTCCCATTAGGGGATTCTTTCAAACACTGGTGATAACTTGGCTGTCCATTCATATTAAGAGTGAGGCGATAGAAAGTTAATTGGGAGCCTTGGGTCGGAGGGATTTATCTGCTGATGATTTACTGTAGGGTAATCTGAGGGCTCAGCCTTTTCATTAGGGGCCCTTAAACTTGTGGTCTTTTCTTTGGGACTGTTTGATTTTTTTTTTTCCTGGGGAAGAAACCTTTTATATCTTGCCCTGGGGTCGGGATTTAAGCCCAGCTTCTGGCATTCTAGAATCAGGGAGGAGGAAACTCTACTTCTTCGGTCCTGTCGTCAGCTCCATATTCCTACCTCCCTCCTCCCCCACAGTTGTGTCTGGTGTCTTAAGTCTGGGGCCTTCAGCTTCAATTTCTCCAGAGAATAAACCTCTCACCTTTAGGGAGGTGGTAGTGGTAGGGGCTTGGTAGGGAGAGGAGTAACCACAAATACGTGAAGGGAGGTTGGGAGAAGACTATGGATCTAACCTCTTTACACATAGATTTTCCTTTTAGTTTGTCTCTTCAGTCACTATAAGTATGATAGAGTGTGTTGTTGGTAACATAAGGCACTACTTCTATAGAACACAGCCCATGGATGAACTGGAAACTAGCCTTCTTTAGGCATTCTAGAAAAATCACATTGCAAAATTACCTAATCACTTAAAAATATTCTGTGCAGGAAATTTCTTTTTTTTTTACTACTTTTTGAAGGGTGGTTTTCATGTAAAATAAAGATACAACAATAAAAGCCTTAACATTTTCAAAGGACCAGTTTTCTACTTAATCCACCCCCTCTTTTTTTGATGTCAGGTGTTACTAAGAAGTGAAGTCTTTTTTTTTTCTTTCCATATAGATATAAAAAACAAACCTTTTCAATCTCCAGGTTTTGTTGATTTTGTTTCTTCATTTTCTCACTTTCTATTGCTTGTACTCTGATCAAACCACCCTCACTGTTCCCTGATTCTGATGAAAATGGCAAATACTTTCCACTCCTTCACTGCAGCCTTTCTTGGCTTATTCCAACCCATTCTCCACATTGCCACCATAATGGTATAAAAACAAGCATTATCATAATCCTACAGCAGAGATTCTTAACCTGAAATCATCCATGGTTGATGACTTTAGAAGTCTGTGAGTCCTTTGAATTATAGGCAAAAAATTGTGTTTATGATTATTTTATTTCAGGGGAGAAGCATTGGTATTTTATCATATCCTATACCCTCAACTATTAAAAACCACTTCACAGAGAATTAAGATGATGAGTAATGATGAGAATAACTGATGATCTCAAAACACACATCCATGAAGAGTCTCCATTATTTCTCTGGAAGTGTGTTTACTAGAAATCCAAACAGCATATGTAATTGATTGCTATTCTTTTCTCCCCATACAATGGTGGCAAAAGAATGACTGTTAGTGAAGTGTCTGTCAAAGTGAGTCACAAATATGTTCATTAGAAAACAGTCTGTTAAAATGGATCAGGTATAAATATATTTTGCATACCACAAAAGAAGCCTAAATTAAGGAAAGCTGTGGAAGAGACGACAGCCGTTTTTCAATTACATATGACCAGTGTGCCATTTCTTGATACCTTAGTAATTCAAAGGTCTGGAAATGCCATACCTGACTTTGTAATTTGGAGTCATTGCTTTTTTTAATTAATTAATTTATTTATTTATTTATTTTGCGGTATGCAGGCCTCTCACTGTTGTGGCCTCTCCCGTTGCGGAGCACAGGTTCCGGACGCGCAGGCTCAGCGGCCATGGCTCATGAGTCCAGCCGCTCCGCGGCATGTGGGATCTTCCCGGACCGGGGCACGAACCCGCGTCCCCTGCATCGGCAGGCGGACTCTCAACCACTGCACCACCAGGGAAGCCCTGGAGTCATTGCTTTTAACATGGGCAGTGAGTCTAGAAATTCCTACCCTGCTCAGAACAATCATGCTTTGACTTTTCCCTATTTGTGCAGTTACCGAGATTGCACCTCATCGAACACTTTTATGTTTATGCACATGAATATTTACTGGGAAATAGACGTGAGCATTAAGAAAAAAGTCATCCAGCTTCCTTGACTTCATCAGGTTGTTTGTGGAGAGGCTCTTTCACAAACATACAAGCTACAAATCAAAGGGATGTGACACCTTTTTATATTATCAGGCAACATGGTGAAGAAAAAAATGAAATGGAGTTTGTGAACTTTATTACTCAGGGTGACAAGTTAATATGTGGGTGATGGTGTGCTGCTCCCAAGTGGGATTCGTTGCATCCTCAGCGCTGCTTAAAATGTCTAAAGAGAGAGGGAAGTTTCTGCGCCGTCGACAGACTCGTTGGCTCTCCTGAGGATGTTAGATTGGAAACGTATAAGTCCACAATCATTTGCAGGTGATAAAGTGTGTGAAGTGGAGAGCTGGGAGAGACTGTGTTTGCGTGAAGAATTTTAATGAATTAAAGTTTCTTTTCTTATTATTAATTTTGGCATAGGGAGGCAATGAGATAAGGAAGTCATCAATCTTACAGATGTCTTTTTCCCCTACAAAAGGCATGGTTGATTTTGTACAAGCACCATAAAGCAGGAAACCAAAAAACAGAATCAAATCAAACATGATTTTATAGTTATCATTCCTAAGAATGGCTGCACTCCCACTGACGTATATCTTAGATAGGAGAATGATAGTGGAAGTCCTAGTTTGTGCACCGAGGGGCTATGCATTTGGAGAGGATGTGCTTGTTGGATATGACAGGCTTGCTCCAAGAGGCATCACTGGGTCTGCGCCCAGACCTACTCATGATTCAAGGCTGTGAGTCTTCTCTTTGCACATAAGACAGGTGAGTTATATTACTTGCTGGGTTAAAAAGGAGGGCAGGAGATGAGTTACCTGAAACCATCTGACTCATTATTATCCCCTCAGTACTAACATGATGTCAGAAGAGGATCACTGAATCAACTAGAACTAAAGCATTCTTTTTAATCTCTGTGTTGGGGGCTTGTCTGTCCTGCTGTGCTAGACTGTTCAGGTGGAAACCAGATAAACTCAAATCACTTGTCTGATTAAATGGGCCAACTGTTTCAATCATAGCGCAAATAAATGGTGTTTCTGTGTCAGTTTCCACATGTATACTTTGGAGTAAACTGTTATATTGTCATCTCATGTTTTCTAGAGGCGACTTAGAAGTATTGGAAAACTGTTTTGAAATCCTAATTAGAGCCTAACATTGAGGCTCACATTATTTTTCCTTTTTATGTGGGCATTCTCAGTTTAAATAGCTTTATATTTTTACTTTTTCATTTAAAAAATGTAAAATAATTTATTTTGCTCTCTTTGGGGATGCTAAAATAGGATCATTGAAAGGACACTTATAGTTGTCCGCTTGGCCCAGAATTCCTGCCTTTTTCTGAGATGGCACTAAAACATTTGATCTAAAATAACACAGTAATTCCCAGATTAGACCTTCATCCATTAAAAAAAATTACTTAGCTATGAAAGATCAGAACTTGTACTTGCTGTCTACCATTCCGTTATTAAATCAGTGAGCATAATGGCCTTAAAAGGAACATTCAGTTGAATCCAAAGAAACGTTATTTGAGGTCCTATTATATGTCAAACCTTGTGAAGCGCATTGGGGAGGAAAAGGCAAGTATTATACCATTTATGAAAGTAAGTAAAGATATTAACAAACAATTCTAACACAATGTGATAAGTACTATGAAAGGGAATTTGGTTGTGTGATTTCAGTGTCAGTAGATTTCTAATTCAGTTAGTCTCATCTGCCAAAGAAAATATTTTTGTAGTGAGGAAATGCTACTTCTGTTCACCACTGGAAATAACTGTTTATCACACTATCATTTACTTGGATAATTTTACTAGGCATTGCCTTACAGATGATATTGAGGGAGAATAAAACTGTTTTCGGCAGACCCACCTTTGGCTTATAAACTATGATACTTATACTGTTTAGTGCATGGTGCATATGTGGCTTCCTGCCCATCTGGTCTTTTGTTGAAGGACTAAATAATTGGATCTAGGACTAAAACAAGTCCTCACTGTGATTAATTTTATTACTGTCTTCCTTGGGCCATTTTTTCCAAATAAGAATATTTACTGAGCATAAACTTAATTGCTTCAGAGGTTTTCAGAAAAGTATTGTGGTCATGCCCTTGATTTGCTCCTTATCCCATGGATGAATTTTAATTGACCTTTTTTCCTTAGCGAGTGTTTCAGTTTCATTTTTTATGACTTAGAAAAAAGAATCAGTTGCATATGCCAATCCAGGAAGTCCCTGAATTTAAAAACTCTGAATGAAGGGCAAGAAAGGAAGAATCAGGATGCCCTGTGATCCTCTCTGTGTGTCTAATGTCTGTCTTCTTCATGTCTGCCAACACCCAAAGCCCTGTACAAAGACTCCACATTCACCTTTCTGTCGCCCACAAGGAGTCTCCCTGGCTCTTCACCCTCTTGCTTTTACAGGTTGACTTCCCCTTGTCATTGTGTGCATCAGGGTCTGACTCCCTTAGTGCTGTCTGGAAACCCTATATGGCCTGACCTCTTATCTCTGGCACTTGCACTGGCTCAGCTCTCTCTTGGTAACTGTGGACACGAGTGCCCTGCCCCCTTGCCCAACTCCTTAATGACATAAACTGGAAACCAATGTATGTGCTATCGCTAAAATCAATCAAAGCATAGTGACCTAACCGAAAGAACATGGTCACCCCAAAGGGAGTGGCCACAGGGCAGGAGGCCTTGGATATAGAGAAGAAACTCACTTTGGATACTGGAAGCTTTCTGTGAATGGATACAACTTGTGTCCAGGGGGCCTTGGGTGAAGGCTGGTGAATAACGTGAAATTATAGGAGTTGTATGACCTTAATAAATAATACTATTTAACCTGAGTTTTTTATACAGATTCCAATTGCACAGTGTCCTAAGGCTGTCTAAGTTTAGCAGAATGATTTCTCCTAAGTAAATCGCCTTACTCTTCTGAGCAGAGCCCAGGTAGCCTGGTTATCTTAACTGAAAAACTGAGCGTTCTCTTGTCTCCTTGGGGGATATTTGAAAATACATAAGGCAAAATTATATCATCTTAACTACACTATGAGTTCAAAAGCATTCAGTCAGCCCCAACAGATTTTCCTTTGCCTTGGAGAACTGGAATAATCATAAGTGCAGACAAAATGAGGTTTCTCTCACAGGCAGTCTTGTGAGTCCATCCTGGATCTTTGGGAATTCTTTTCAGTTTCTCTGGGGAGCTAAATTAAATTTCTGCAGTGAGGCCAGTGGGGGGCACCAAATAATCATGATCGATAGAGTGGTTAGGCTGAGCGGTTGTGGGAGGTTCAAGCATCAGGCCTGTGAAGCCTCTGTGTCTGTTTTGAACGTTTTGGGCAGAAAGTGTATTGAAGTCTCTGTGTTACTGAATCATCGTCGAAGCAGGAGCTGACACCCCAGCTTAAGTGGCCCAAACTGTGCTCAGCTAACGAGGAAGCAGAAGTTGGCAGGATCTGTGGTAGCAAACATTCTTAGAAAGCCTCTGTACTCCTTACACCCTTTTCTTCTTTCACTAATCAGAGTTAAACTGTAGGAAGAATTGAGAAGCAAAGTTTGCCATGTCCTTAAAAAGGACTGGGATGGGTCTTTCTTGATCTTTCTCTCTGAGGCAGAGAAATCACTGGCAGGTTTCCAGCTTTAATACTTCTGGATACGTTGCTGAAACGTCACTTTGGTCTTCAGGAAAGGGGGATACATTATCACATTTTAAAATTCATCTTTACCTTTGGCTATTTGAGAAAAGTCTGCTTCCTTCGGCAGGATTTCTAAGTTGAAGACAACTTTCAGAAGTATTCCACCATAATTTTGTAATTTATCTCATATGGAAAAGTCATGCTTCCTGTTATTGGTACTTGTTACCCTTTGTGATCTGTAGTTTCCTTACATTTCCTTATTTGTAGTGGATTAATTGAGGGCAAGGGGCTAGGATGAGGGCAGAGAAGTTGGAATTTCCTCTGTTCAATTGAGGAGGATACAGGTATGCCTACTCTGTTCTTTGCCAATACTTGATGGGTTCCAGCTCTTGCAAAATACGTTTGAATGCCAAAAGTTGTTAGTTATGATCATGCGAAGTTTAACACACACTTAAGCCCTGGACTCTCATTTGTCACCTCAGTTCTCCTTTTTGACTTTCTGTATGGTTTAGGGGTATATATTTCAAAGTGGCCCTTGACTGTCTCTTTTTGTAAGGTAAAATCTGTGCTTATTTTCTTTCCTAGTATGGGGTACATGACAAGTAAACCGATGTGTGCAGAACAATTCTGACTTGGGGAGACAGACACTGTGAGGATCCTTATAGCTACAGGCCCCTTTATATGTCCACATTTTAACTTAGTGTTTAGGAACTTGGACTCTGGAGCCAGACTGCATTTAGGCTCTGCCTGTTACTACCTGTATGACCTTGGCAAGGTGCTCAGCCTCTCTGTGCTTCAGTTTCCACATTTGTAAAGTGGGGTAATGACAGTATCATAGGGTTATTACAAAAATTAAATGAGAATTAAATTACATATAAAGCAGTTAGAATAGAACCCCTTATATAGTGTTTCATAAATACATGCTAAATAAATGTTAAAAGGCAATGTAAAACCTGTTACTCTAGTCCTACAGACTTTTTATTTCTCCAGAGAAATTCCCCATCAGGTGATTTTTATATGGGCAGATATTGACTTGGGTGTTTCATGTACATGTACCTGGTACTCCCTGGCTGGAGGTTTAGGACTCTCCCGCTATCTCTTATGCACATAGAAACCTTTGAGAGAGAAGAAATGGAACAGCCAAAATCTTGTACAAAGATCCTGTTACAACTGACTCCTCAACATAATTTATTTAACAAACATTTATATAGCACTTACTATGTGCCACACAGTGTTTTAAACCCTGTCCAAATATTAACTTATTTAATCTTCATTATAACACAAGAATACTTGTTGAATTTCAATTAAGTGACGTGGGAAAATCCTGTATCCCAGTGTCCAACATGATAATCCTTCAGCAAATGTTTGTTGAGCGGATGAATACCTGAGAGTGACTGGATCAATCAGTCTATCTTGTTTGCTATCAAAAAGCAAACAATACACCAGGATGTTATATTAAGTGGCCTAACGTGTTCTCAGAGACTGGAAACAGTTGAGACTCTTCTTCCACAGATAAATTCAATTTGTACTGAAGGGACTAAAGTAGTCTAAATGTTCCTGTTGCTTTCTCAGTATTCACTCACTTATTATTTTAATGTTAAGTTTAGCTGTTTAGATGTCGTAGAATAGATAAAGTCTTTGGTGACTTGTAGACTCTTACACTCAACTATATTGACAGTTGAACATACCATTATAAATTTTCATTTTAATCGTTATTTTGGATTTTGAGCAGAAAGTATTATGGTTCTGTTTGAAACACTAAGATTTGCCAATTTTTCTGCACTCTTTAAATTGCATCCTTTATTTTTATTCTAATCTAGGAAAACATATTTACATCATACTTCTTAATTTGTCACTATTCTGAGAAGATAAGCAAATAAGTACTTAATATTTTATAATGCTTTATCATAGTTGAATATATCCACAAATTAAGCCTGAGGAATAAATTACCTTAAAAATAAATATGTCAGATCTATTCAAACACCCATTTGGGAACACTTGAGAGGTAAATGCCAGTGTTTTATGAGGTACAGTACATATTTTTATTCAGCATGTTATTGCTCCAGTCAATTGTAGACTCTTTTTATAGTCACCAAATTTGTTGCATTTAGTCTTAAATTATACTTGTTGAAGCATGGTTAACAGGACAGAAAAGAATCAATGTAATAACAACCTAAGACTTCAATAGTGTCTTGTCCGTCTCTCTTTTCTCTTGCTCTCTCTCTTGCTCCCTTCGTCTCTAGCTACTAATTGAAATATTTATCTCTTCCTAACTATGACAAGAATCTGGTGAAATGGGATTTAAAATTTTTTATGGAGCTATTGAGATGTGGCAACTGAAGGGCATTTGGAAAAGTGGGTAAATTTGCATGAGGACTTTGGTGGTTATGAAGTGGAGAGGAAAGATCAAATCTGCAGCCTTTTATCTCTGAGATTAAATGTTATTGATACTGCTGGGGTAGACACGGGTGATTGTGGGCAAGTCCTGGATTAGGGGAAGTCAACAAGTCTAAAACCACAATGTTGGCGAAAATTACAGTTGGGGAGTATATTGCTCTTGTACCTCCATCCATTGGTCAGAGGTAGAAGGTGGGTTGCAGTTGAAGAATTGTCAGTTGGTAAAAACTGTCCCAATCCAGCCAAGTGACGGTCAGGCTTGAAGCCAGGTGGCTGTTCAAATTACTCTAAGAATTCCAGTCCAATTTGGACACCTTTGTTTGGGTGTAGTTCTAAGATGGGGGAAGGGGGCGGTCTCCTCACTGCATGTTGAAGGTTTATTGAGGTGAGGGCACAGTGAGGAAAAGAGGATATCATTGGAAAGTCTAGATTTCAGCTGTGAACTGAAGCCTCACATTTGGCAGTAGGGACTTTGCATTATGGACTTTGGTATTATTCAAAGAATATATAATTTAAATTCCGACAAGCTTTTAACACATTTTCTTCAAAGTAATGCCTACAGATTAGTCCTTTACTTCCCCTTCTTAGACTGGGGCTGTGACTGAAATATCAGATGGGAATAGGATCATAAATTTCTGTTATAGTTGGACCTAGATCAACAGGAGGACCTATGGGTAAGTAGAAGCAGAGTTACGGATGGATTCTGGAGCCTGCTTGCTGACATACGCTTGTGGCTGTGACTTTGTAAGTTTAGTTTTTAATCTGCTGTCAACTAGCACAATATCATAAATAGCATAAGGGAATAAACATTTACTCTTATGAGGAAGGCTCCATTGACCTGAACCTTTCTCTGAATAACTTGACAAAAGATCTCATTCTCCATGATGTGAGAGAAGTCTACCAGTTGCACTGTTTTGCTGCATGAAGTATATTCGAGTTTAAATTAGTGGCGTATAAAGTTATCATCTTGCTTGAACAAAAGTCATATTAAATTGAGCATGTTTTTATTCCCCCCCAAAATTAAATTTTTAGACAATTATTTTTTCAGTTGGAAATTTATTGAGTTAATAGAAAATAAGTTACACAGCCTTCCAAGGAATATATTACACGGTTTTGCATTTTGGTTTTCTTTGGCATTGTGTGGTTTTTAGAAAATCTTGCAAGTTAAATATATTAGGGTGGAAATTGAAAGAAAATAACCAGAGATATAACAGTAAGTTTGCAGATAAAGATTTCTGTAAATAAATGTTCACCTCAATATTATTTATATATATAGTCTGGAACTCCCAAAGTCTCTAACAATAAATATATTGTTATAAAAACTGTGACCTTTCCATTAATGGACTATTAGATAGACATTAAAAATATTTTTGAAGAAGTTTTAAAAGCACTTTTTTTTTTTTAATGTAAGAAAAAATACAACAACAACAAACCCAGAAAACCAACTTTATATACAAGAGAATTTTGGTTTGTAAAGACAAACTCATGAATGGGCATAAGGCAAAGTATCATATTTAATCCTCTTAGGAGCACAATGAGATTGTTATGGGCAGCTCAGAAAATGCCACTGTCAAGGACTGATTCCCTGGATGAATAGTTTTTGGAGATCATTTTGAAGTTGAAAATCATAGGTCAACAGTTTGAAATTTTGTACAGGAAGAAATTAAATATGCAAATATAGTGGATGTAATTGATTTTAAGAGTATGTTTCTTTGGATGAGGTGCCTTAACTGCTGTTGTTCAGACTGGTTCGTAAAGTATAAACTGGCCAAGTGGGTTTAGGCATTAAAATACCCAACAATGACTGGTTCCCTCTGTAGCCTTGGCTAGAGCTTTAACACCTTAAGGCTCCCCTGAAATGAACTGCTTTACCGCGATGAAACAGAACAGTCTCTTTGATAGAACTTACATTCCAGTCATGGTGGTTTTCCCATGAGGACTCCAAAGAGGAGGTGATCTTCTCCCAAAGCAGAACAAAGAGTCCCAACATGCTTGGAGTCCAAGGTTTCTAGGACCTGCCTTTGCCATTTTTCTTCACTTATTGCCACCCTCCCATCATCTACACTGACATCTAAAGGGTTAAAGAATGGTGTTGCTTGTTGCGCTAACAGTCTTCACTTATGATTTTAGGGACTGAGGTAAGCACCAGCAGTAAAGTGTTTGTGCTTAGATGCCAATTTTCTCCTAAGAATCATTATTATGTTATGTTGCCAATGCATGCAAATGTTTTTTAATACAGAGGAGAATTGGGCTTTGGTTCTTTACTTGAGAATGATACCTAAACATTGGTTGGTAACTTCATTTAGCGTATGAGTAAAATTAAAACATAGAGAAGACCGTAATTTGTCTAAAATCCTGTCTACTTGTGACAGACAGAGTCAGGATTTCACCCAGCTCTGTCTAGCCTTTGGTTATTTCAGTAATGGGATCACAGATAGTTTTTCTGCTTTTTTTAAAAAAATTTTTTTCCTCTGTATTTTCTAAACCTTAGATGGTGGTATTGCTTTTATAATTAAGTGATAAATATTATGAAAGTAGAGAGAAAACATTTTAACATAACCTGAAGAAGTGGGAAAGAAGAGATTTTTCCTATTAATTAGAAACATGTTCCTGTTTCTCTTTTCCATCCTGGACTATTTGTGATTGCACCTGACATAGTCTGAAATGACCTGAAGACAGATAGAAACAATGTGTGCTCTACAAGCCTGGAAATACATACTTCAACCTAGTTTTATTAATGCCTGTGTGATCAAATTGTGCAAAAATTAGTGTATATTATTAGGTAAAGTTATTCAAGTGCTATTTCTTAATAAAAATACAGAACAATAAAAACAGTTCATAAGATATTCTTTATTAGTTACCACTTGATTTCTTCCAGTTCCACCAGCATTCTGTTTAACTGTAGAAACTTGAATATATACAAATCTGCATGGATATAATTCTTAGTCCTTTTTGGGCTAGGTGTGCTTGCCCCCAGGAAAGAAACAGAATTTTTGGAATTCATTTTTATTCATGGAGGTGCTCTCTTTAGACTTCTGAGAGAAGAGCTGCTGGGCAGATGAGTTAAATGTTACTCCTGTCTGGCATGTCTGCCCATCAAGACTAGCTGACACAGTGTACTATAATGACCCTTCTATAGTCAGAACTGACACTGGCACTAACAAAAAGGATTTGGGACAAAGAACTGTGTTCACCTGCAAATCAGCTTCAAGTTTCACCACAAGCTTTGCTTTTTGTGTTACCTATTCTGCTTAAGCACTTATTTGTATCTCTGTAAATTAAATGCTACTTTAATACTTAAGGACTTTATCCTAGGTCGGGGAGGGGACAGTTTAGATCATACTATTTTGGCAGGTAAGCTCTTTGATAGGGAAAACTATGTGGCTCGATCATTTAAGAGCTAAAAGTCACTAAATCTGGAACTACTGAAATTTTAAAATATCTGTTGGAATGTCTCCTATTTGAGCCATGTTTGTAAATGAACTTATTCAAAGGCATTTCAAAAGCAAGTACGTTAAAAAATTCATTTGATTCTGAGAGTTATATAAAACTTCAAGTACTTTATTAAAAACCCTAAAAATTGAATGATTGAAGATTGTTAACAGAAGACTGGGCAGTGAAAACAAATTGGGAGTTGGAGAAATGGAGTGGTATTCAGATACACAGCTAATTTAGGCTATCTCCAGGGCAGGGCTTAAATAACTGAAAATTCGAATGGACTTCTGAAGGATAGCCTGTTTGTGTTTGAGTCTTACATTACAGGATGTTCAGCTTTAAAGAGTGTTTAAGAGTATGGTTCCAAGGAGCTTGAGGGCCCACAGCTGCAGTGAATCCTGGCATAAGCCAATAACAAACTTTCAGAATGACAAGAATTCTTCTGAAACTGTTAGTTCTTCTCAAGGAATAGCAAAACACTCAGCTTTGAGACTCTCTTACCAATGCCCATTAGGTTTAGAGCAATAGCTAGATGATAATTAACCTAGTAGCTCTCTCAGTAATTTTATATTTAGGTGATCAATGTCAATATATATCTGCATGGTTTCAGTTCTTTTGTGTGTACCTGCTTTGTACCAAATTGAGGCAGCCCTGGTGCTTTGGGATGATTGAATTGGACTGCTAGGGGGAGGCTCCCTTCTGACTCACCCCAAGAATACTGGTGACTCCCATGGCCACAGTATCCCAGGAAGAAGTGAATGAAACAGCTAAACAGAAAATCCGTGGTGATTACATCTAGGGATTATTTAATGCTGGTAAATAGAATATTTCATAGAGATTGTAACTGATCAAGGAGGGTAACTTTTTCCTCTGTGAATGCAACCTGAAAATTCTATCAAAGCAAGAGTGAGATAAAAATCCTTCTACTGACACGACTTATGGTAGATAAGGAATGTAATACAGCAGAAAAGAAAAACAGGCTCACAGTGGATATTAGGCAGAGCTGAGAGAAATTTTCTCAGATAATAAACACTTGCAGTCAGGATTTTGCAGGGTGTTTGGGAAGAAAACAATGCCACAGAAATGCATTTGAGGGAGACCATGTTGAATAAAGAGATCAAAAGTTACTTTTGAATTGTATTGAAAACATTGATATTAAAAAGTGACCACTCCAATAGATATTTGTGGAAGGTATAATCAGTGTCAAATGCAGATAAGGTCTACAGGTGAAAAGAATTAGATGACTAACAGGGACCAGAAGCCAAACCAGAATAGTGCTGAGTCATTTCCTCTGGCTTCGGGATTCCACAGGAGGGAAGAGCTGGATGCTTAGCGCAGGAAAAGGCTGCAGGTAAGTGAGCATAGGGTGCCTGTGTGTTTGAGGATGAGTGAAGCCTAGTTTTAGTATCAGTAATGAAGCATTAGTTATTAAAACAAAACTCCTGTTAAATTAATTAAGCAAGGAGGCTGTTAGACTGAGGTGTCTCCGCTGCCGGGACCCATGTGATCAAACCAGAATCTAAGCCTGTAAATGCCCTGAGGTTACCAAATCAAAACACTAAGGACAACCACAAACGGCCAACTAGGCTTTAAGCTACAGTCAATCAAATTTCCTTTCTTTGTTTCCACACTTTAGATGCCTTTCCCCTGGCTCCTGTCGGTGGAGCACCCCGAACCACTTTTGTTTGGCGTTGCCCGATTCCAGTTGTGTTTCTGTATGTTGAGATAGGACGGATCAAGCCTGACTTTAGGGGAGGAAGAGGGGAAGCCCAGTGAGGTCTAGTTTATTCATTCAGTGAATGAACTGAATTTTAAATGTATACATTTTTTCTTCTCTAATCTATAGTGTGCGTTTTATCATTCTCCATTTTTGTTTATCTTTATAAAATATTTGTTTAATCTCCCCCAGATGTTATTACACATAAGTAACTGAATTAGTGAAACTTCTGCTGACAATTGCAGTCAGGATTCTCTGCCTAGAGGGTAGAGTGGATGAATAAACATTTTTATAGAATGATTCCAGAAAAACTTTCATTTCTATTGACATGAGTTTGACATAATATGCCTACAAGTTATCATTATTTGCAGATTAATAAGACAGTTTAGAAGCTTCTTATCAATTTTGTCAAGATGTAATTCTTTGTCCAACTAAGGAGGGATTGTTAGCACATAAGTAACATTCCAAGAGTGTGTCTTGCCCATTCTAGTAAGTCAAATACGTATTCAGTTGGTGTTACAAACAAGATCTAAATTCAAGAGGATTTTATGTCCTTCCTCAGTTGAAGGTATAACGCAAAGTAAATTAAGTTTCTGTATAATTTATTGGATTTTTAAAAGCTTTGTGCACTTTTCCTAACAATGCCTTGAGGCATTAACAATAAAATTAAGCATCTGCATCTCCTTACTACAATAATGATATATTCAAAAGGAAATTAGGAACATGCAAATGAAGCAAGATGCCTAGTTACCCTTGGAATACTGAAGGGTGCATTAAAGATACATACTTATTTTCATGCGGAAGGGTGAAAATCTTTCTTGTGTTCTCTTTTTATATTCTCTTCACTTCTCTTGATAAAGCAGCCTCTTTTTGATAAATATTCCACCTGTTCAAAGTTAAAACTCACTATCAGGGCTGCTGCTTTTCTTTCAGGTGGTACCACCTCCTTCTCTTCCTTCCCAGGAGGGCAGGTTGGTGCAGGAGGACGCTGTGTTCTCACAGTGGGGGTGGGAATTAGGGGATTGAGGATGGGAGGAGGATCTGTTCCAGCCAGTCCTCTGGGTCAAGGTGTCTTGTCCTGCTTGTTCATGGGCCTCTGTCACTGACACGTCTGGTACTGTTCTCTCAACACCAGTAGTGCCTTGGGCTCTAAACTATCGGGCTGCTCCCGATCATTGCTTTCTTCCCCACATCTGCTTTTCTGAGCCCCAGATCCCTGAGGTTTGGCAGTGAGTCCCATTTAACCTCAGCTGGACAGCTGGCCCCTCTGCTCCCTTCCTCAGGGTTACTCCCTTTCACTGTGCTGCTCCACCAGGTCAACCCACCAGCCAGTGGCACCAGCTGTTCCCTCTGGGACAGAGGGGGCTTCTGGATCACTTACATGTCACACCTAGGCCCTGGAGAATGTGGGGTAGTGTCTCAGGTTCTCTCTCTATCTAAGCATGCCATCAGCCATTTTATTCCACCATAGTCACCCCAGATTGGCATGGCTGATTTTGAGGGATTGATTGCCTCCCAGAGTTCCAGATAGCACTTGGCTTCCCCTTTAATTAATCTGGGGTAACCAATCTGTCCCTCTTGACCTGAGTCCTGATTCAGATCTGTCGGTTTCTGTAACCTCTCCTTCCCACTGCTCTTTCCCCCTTATTTTCCCCTGTGAGGAAGGAGCCATTCTTATGTGGGAAATATAAGGAGGAAAAAAATAGGTGATCAATTGCCTGTAATCTTGAGTCAAATGCACGTCTCACTCCTAGCTCTTCAGTGCTTGGTGTGTGCTGGGAAATCAAATCCCTTGACTCCTGTGAGTGCAGATGTACAGCCAGGGGCTGTGTTAGCCGGTACTTGGTAGGGAGAGGAGAAGGAACACAAGGCACGGGAGGAGGACGTGTCGCAGAAATCTTTGTTAATAACTTAGTAGTGTCAGCGATGATCCGGGATGCAGCATGGTTGTCATCTAGGAGTGTGGATTTGCTCTCACTCACTGTGTGCATCTCCTCAGCTGAAAAATGAAACTAGCTTAATAATTTTTGTTTGCTTTTTGCCTTTAACCCCTTTTAGTGAGAATAAAATAGGAACCAATAGATAAATTTCATTTTTACAGTATTCTTATACAGCAACGATATTAGTTTGCTAGGACTGCCCTAACAAAATTACCACAGACTGTATGGCTTAAACAACAGAACATGTTTTCCCATAGTTCTGTAGGCTGGAAGTTCAAGATAAAGGTGTCCGTTACTTTGGTACCCTCTGAGTCCACTCTCCTTGGCCTGCAGATGGCTACCTTCTCCCTTGTGTCTTCACTGGTCTTTCCTCTGTGTACAGCATCCCCAGTGTTTCTTCATCTTCTTATAAGGACACTAGTCATGTAGGATTAGGGCTTTGCTTAATGGCCTCATTTTTTTTTTTTTTTTTGCGGTACGCGGGCCTCTCACTGTTGTGGCCTCTCCCGTTGCGGAGCACAGGCTCCGGAAGCGCAGGCTCCGGAAGCGCAGGCTCAGCGGCCATGGCTCACGGGCCCAGCCACTCCGCGGCATGTGGGATCTTCCCGGATCGGGGCACGAACCCATGTCCCCTGCATCGGCAGGCGGACTCCCAACCACTGCGCCACCAGGGAAGCCCTAATGGCCTCATTTTATTTTATTTTTAAAATTTGTTTATTTTTGAAATTTATTTTATTTATTTTTTATACAGCAGGTCCTTAGTAGTCATCCATTTTATACACATCAGTGTATACATGTGAATCCCAATCGCCCAATACACCACACCACAACCCCCACCTCTCGCTGCTTTCCCACTTTGGTGTCCATACGTTTTTTCTCTACTTCTGCGTCTCAATTTCTGCCCT
This sequence comes from Grampus griseus, assembly GCF_964374135.1. Taxonomy (NCBI): domain Eukaryota; kingdom Metazoa; phylum Chordata; class Mammalia; order Artiodactyla; family Delphinidae; genus Grampus; species Grampus griseus. Next base: position 90,010,897 of record NC_138998.1, read on the forward strand.
GCAAACCAGTTCATCTGTACCATTTTTCTAGGTTCCACATACATGCGTTAATATACGATATTTGTTTTTCTCTTTCTGACTTACTTCACTCCATATGACAGTCTCTAGATGCATCCACGTCTCAACAAATGACCCAATTTCGTTCCTTTTTATGGCCGAGTAATATTCCATTGTATATCTGTGCCACATCTTCTTTATCCATTCGTCTGTCGATGGGCATTTAGGTTGCTTCCATGACCTGGCTATTGTAAATAGTGCTGCAGTGAACATTGGGGTGCATGTGTCTTTTTGAATTAGGGATTTCTCTGGGTATATGCCCAGTAGTGGGATTGCTGGGTCATATGGTAATTCTATTTTTAGTTTTTTAAGGAACCTCCATACTGTTCTGCATAGTGGCTGTATCAATTTACATTCCCACCAACAGTACAAGAGGGTTCCTTTTTCTCCACACCCTCTCTAGCATTTGTTGTTTGTAGATTTTCTGATGATGCCCATTCTAACTGGTGTGAGGTGATACCTCATTGTAGTTTTGATTTGCATTTCTCTAATAATTAGTGATGTTGAGCAGCTTTTCATGTGCTTCTTGGCCATCTGTATGTCTTCTTTGGAGAAATGTCTATTTAGGTCTTCTGCCCATCTTTTGATTGGGTTGTTGTTTTTTTTTTAATATTGAGCTGTATGAGCTGTTTGTGTATTTTGGAGATTACTCCTTTGTCCATTGATTCGTTTGCAAATATTTTCTCCCATTCTGAGGGTTGTCCTTTTGTCTTGTTTGTAGTTTGCTTTGCAAAAGCTTTGAAGTTTCATTAGGTCCCATTTGTTTATTTTTGTTTTTATTTCCATTGCTCAAGGAGGTGGATCAAAAAAGATCTTGCTGTGATTTATGTCAAAGAGTGTTCTTCCTATGTTTTACTCTAAGAGTTTTATAGTGTCCGGCCTTACATTTAGGTCTCTAATCCATTTTGAGTTTATTTTTGTGTATGGTGTTAGGGAGTGTTCTAATTTCATTCTTTTACATATAGCTGTCCAGTTTTCCCAGCACCACTTATTGAAGAGGCTGTCTTTTTTCCATTGTATATCCTTGCCTCCTTTGTCATGCATTAGTAGACCATAGGTGCGTTGGTTTATCTCTGGGCTTTCTATCCTGTTGCATCGATCTATGTTTCTGTTTTTTGTGCCAGTACCATTTTGTCTTGATTAATGTAACTTTGTAGTATAGTCTGAAGTCAGGGAGTCTGATTCCTCCAGCTCTGTTTTTTTCCCTCAAGACTGCTTTGGCTATCTGGGGTCTTTTGTGTCTCCATACAAATTTTAAGATTTTTTGTTCTAGTTCTGTAAAAAATGCCACTGGTAATTTGATAGGGATTACGTTGAATCTGTAGATGGCTTTGGATAGTATAGTCATTTTCATAATACTGATTCTTCCAATCCAAGAACATGGTATATCTCTCCATCTGTTTGTGTCATCTTTGATTTCTTTCATCAGTTCTTATAGTTTTCTGAGAACAGGTTTTTACCTCCTTAGGTAGGTTTATTCCTAGGTATTTTATTCTTTTTTTTTTTTTGCAATGATGAATGGGATTGTTTCCTTAATTTCTCTTTCTGATCTTTTGTTCTTAGTGTATAGGAATGCAAGAGATTTCTGTGCATTAATTTTGTATCCTGCAACTTTACCAAATTCATTGATTAGCTCTAGTAGTTTTCTGGTGTGGCATCTTTAGGATTCTCTATGTATAGTATCATGTCATGTGCAAACAGTGACAGTTTTACTTCTTCTTTTCCAATTTATATTCCTTTTTCTTCTCTGATTGTCATGGCTAGGAATTCCAAAACTATGTTGAGTAATAGTGGTGAGAGTGGACATCCTTGTCTTGTTTCTGATCTTAGAGGAAATGCTTTCAGTTTTTCACCATTGAGAATGATGTTTGCTGTGGGTTTGTCATATATGGCCTTTATTATGTTGAGGTAGGTTCCCTCTGTGCCCACTTTCTGGAGAGTTTTTTTCATAAATGGGTGTTGAATTTTGTCAGAAGCTTTTTCTGCATCTATTGAGATGATCATATGGTTTTTATTCTTCAGTTTGTTACTGTGGTGTATCACATTGATTGATTTGCGTATATTGAAGAATCCTTGTATCCCTGGGATAAATCCCACTTGATCGAGGTGTATGATCCTTTTAATGTGTTGTTGGATTCTGTTTGCTAGTATTTTGTTGGGGATTTTTGCATCTTTATTTATCAGTGACATTGGTGTGTAATTTTCTTTTTTTGTGGTATCTTTGTCTGGTTTTGGTATCAGGGTGATGGTGGCCTCATAGAATGAGTTTGGGAGTGTTCCGTGTTCCTTCCTCTGCAATTTTTTGGAAGAGTTTGAGAAGGATGGCTGTTAACTCTTCTCTAAATGTTTGATAGAATTCACCTGTGAAGCCATCTGGTTCTGGACTTTTGTTTGTTGGAAGATTTTAAATCACAGTTTCAATATCATTACTTGTGATTGGTTTGTTCATATTTTCTATTTCTTTCTGGTTCAGTCTTGGAAAGTTATACCTTTCTAAGAAATTGCCCATTTCTTCCAGGTTGTCCATTTAATTGGCATAGAGTTGCTTGTAGTAGTCTCTTATGATGCTTTGTATTTCTGCGGTGTCCATTGTAAGTTCTCATTTTTCATTTCTAATTTTATTAATTTCAGTCTTCTCCCTCTTTTTCTTGATGAGTCTGGCTAAAGGTTTATCAATTTTATTTATCTTCTGAAAGAACCAGCTTTTAGTTTTCTTGATCTTTGCTATTGTTTTCTTTGTTTCTATTTCATTTATTTCTGCTCTGATCTTATGATTTCTTTCCTTCTGCTAACATTGGGGTTTGTTTGTTCTTCTCTCTCTAGTTCCTTTAGGCGTAATGTTAGATGGTTTATATGAGATTTTTCTTGTTTCCTGAGGTAGGCTTGTATTGCTGTAAACTTCCCTCTTAGAACTGCTTTTGCTGCATCCCATAGGCTTTGGGTCGTCGTGTTTTCATAGTTATTTGTCTCTAGGTATTTTTTGATTTCCTCTTTGATTTCTTCAGTGATCTCTTGGTTATTTAGTACTGTATTGTTTATCCTCCATGTGTTTGTGATTTTTTTCCCTGTAATTGATTTCTAATCTCATAGCATTGTGGTCGGAAAAGATGCTTGATATGATTTCAGTTTTCTTAAATTTACCGAGGGTTGATTTGTGACCCAAGGTGTGATCTATCACAGAATTTTCTGTGTGCACTTGAGAAGAAGGTGTAATCTGTTTTTGGATGGGATATCCTATAAATATCAATGAAATCTATCTGATCTGTTGTGTCATTTAAAGCTTGTGTTTCCTTATTAATTTTCTGTCTGGATGATCTGTCCATTGATGTAAGTGAGGTGTTAAAGTTCCCCACTATTATTGTGTTACTGTCGATTTCCTCTTTTATAGCTGTTAGCAGTTCCCTTAAAGTGCTCCTATGTTGGGTGCATATATATTTATAATTGGTATATCTTCTTCTTGGGTTGATCCCTTGGTCATTATGTAGTGTCCTTCTTTGTCTCTTGTAACATCTTTATTTTAAAGTCTATTTTATTTGATATGAGTATTGCTACTCCAGCTTTCTTTTGATTTCCATTTGCATGGAATATCTTTTTCCATCCTGTCACTTTCAGTCTGTATGTGTCCCTAGGTCTGAAGTGGGTCTCTTGTAGACAGCATATATATGGGTCTTGTGTTTGTGTCCATTCAGTGAGCCTGTGTCTTTTGGTTGGAGCATTTAATCCATTCACGTTTAAGGTAATTATCGATATGTATGTTCCTGTTACCATTTTCTTAATTGTTTCAGATTTGTTTTTGTAGGTCCTTTTCTTCTCTTGTTTCCCACTTAGAGAAGTTCCTTTAGCATTTGTTGTAGAGCTGGTTTTGTGGTGCTGAATTCTCTTAGCTTTTGCTTGTCTGTAAAGCTTTTGATTTCTCCATCAAATCTGAATGAGATCCTTGCTGGGTAGAGTAATCTTGGTTGTAGCTTCTTGCCTTTCATCACTTTTCATCACTAACTATAACATGCCACTCTCTTCTGGCTTGTAGAGTTTCTACTGAGAAATCAGCTGTTAACCTTATGGGAGTTCCCTTGTATGTTATTTGTCGATTTTCCCTTGTTGTTTTCCATAATTCTTCTTTCTCTTTAATTTTTGTCAGTTTGGTTACTGTGTGTCTTGTCATGTTTTTCCCAGGGTTTATCCTGCCTGGGACTCTCTGTGCTTCCTGGATTTGGGTGGCTGTTTCCTTTCCCATGTTAGGGACGTTTTTGAGTGTAATCTCTTCAAATATTTTCTCTGGTCCTTTCTCTCTCTCTTTTCCTTCTGGGACCCCTATAATGCAAATGTTGTGTTTAATGTTGTCCCAGAGGTCTCTTAGGCTGTCTTCATTTCTTTTCATTCTTTTTTCTTCTGTTCCGTGGCAGTGGATTCCACCATTCTGTCTTCCAGGTCACTTATCTGTTCTTCTGCCTCAGTTTTTCTGGTACTGGTTACTTCTAGTGTACTTTCCATTTCAGTTATTGTATTGTTCATCTCTGTTTGATTGTTCTTTAATTCTTCTAGGTGTTTGTGTTTAATTCTTCTAGGTCTTTGTTAAACATTTCTGTATCTTCTCGATCTTTGCCTCCATTCTTTTTCCAAGGTCCTGGATCATCTTCACTATCATTATTCTGAATTCTTTTTCTGGAAGGTTGCCTATCTCCCCTTCATTAAGTTGTTTCTCTGGGGTTTTGTCTTGTTCCTTCATCTGATACATAGTCTCTGCCTTTTCATTTTGTCTATCTTTCTGTGAATATGGTTTTCCTTCCACAGGCAGCAGAATTGTAGTTCTTGCTTCTGCTGTCTGCCTTCTGGTGGATGAGGCTATCTAAGAGGTTTGTGCAAGCCTCCTGATGGGAGGGACTGGTGGTGGGTAGAGCTGGGTGTTGCTCTGGTGGGCAGAGCTCAGTAAAACTTTAATCCACTTCTCTGCTGAAGGGTGGGGCTGGGTTCCCTCCCTGTTGTTTGTTTGGCCTGAGGCGACCCAGTACTGGAGCCTACCCGGCTCTTTGGTGGGGCTAATGGCAGACTCTGGGAGCACTCACACAAAGGAATACTTCCCAGGACTTCTGCTGCCAGTGTCCTTGTCCCCATGGTGAGCCACAGCCACCCCCCGCCTCTGCAGGAGACCCCTCAACACTAGCAGGTAGGTCTGGTTCAGTCTCCTATGGGGTCACTGCTCCTTCCCCTGGGGCCTGATATGCACACTGCTTTGTGTGTGTCCTGAAAGAGTGGAGTCTGTGTTTCTCCCAGTCCTGTCGAAGTCCTGCAATCAAATCCCATTAGCCTTCAAAGTTGACTCTCCAGGAATTCCTCCTCCCGTTGCTGGACCTCCAGACTGGGAAGCCTGACATGGGGCTCAGAACCTTCACTCCAGTGGGGGGACTTCTGTGGTACAAGTGTTCTCCTGTTTGTGAGTCACCCATCAAGTGGTTATGGGATTTGATTTTATTGTGATTGCGCCCCTCCTGCCATCTTGTTGCAGCTTCTCCTTTGTCTTTGGATGTGGGGTATCTTTTTTGGTGAGTTCCAGTGTGTTCCTGTCGATGATTGTTCAGCAGTTAGTTGTGATTCTGGTGTCGCAAGAGGGAGTGAGCATGTGTCCTTCTACTCCGCCATCTTTTTTTTTTCTATTTTTCTTTGCGGTACACGGGCCTTCCACTGCTGTGGCCTCTCCTGTTGCGGAACACAGGCTCCGGACGCGCAGGCTCAGCGGCCATGGCTCACGGGCCCAGCTGCTCCGCAGCATGTGGGATCTTCCTGGACCGGGGCATGAACCCGTGTCCCCTGCATCGGCAGGCAGCACTCTGCCATCTTGAACCAATCTCCAATGGCCTCATTTTACATCAATCACTTCTGTAAAGAGCTTGTCTCTATATACAGTTACATTCTGAAGTAATGGGAGTTGGGACTTCAGCATTTGAATTTTGGGCTGGAAACAGCTCAGCGCATAAGAGCAACTGTATTCTAGGGAATTCAAAGTACTTTTAAATCAAAATCATTACTGAAACAAATGTTTGTACTATCATTACTTTTCAGACAGTAATATGCAAGAGTCAGGACTGCTTTATCAGAGGTTCCAAAGCTCAGGAGAGACAGTGAGAACTTCATTTAATCCACTTAGAATGAATGGAACATATGCTTTTGCAATTTTATTTTGTTCTTTTAATTACGTAAATAATACCTTAAAATGTGCTAGGTGGGGAAATTTCAAACTGTACAGAAAAATGTAGAGTTGCTATCTACTTTATATTGTCTCCCTTTCCCCCAGAAGTTAAATACTGTTAATATTTTAATATCTATTCATCCAGAAAAATGATATTTATACGCAAACACATTGTGAAGGTGTTTAAATTTTGATTTTGATTTTACGAAGTGTGATAATACCATAAGTGTTGTTGTCTGGCTTGCTTTTGTCACTTAGCATGATGACTTGGAGTTCTTTCTATGTTAGTATAAGGCAAGGTTTCTCAACCTTGGCACTATCATTTGGGACTGGATAATTCTTTGTTTGGGGGAGAGGTGTCCTGTGCATTGTAGAATGTTTAGCAATATCCCTGACTTCTACTTATTGGATGCTAGTAGCACCCCTACCCCTTCTATTTGTATCAACCAAAAATGTCCCTTGCTGTTCATTGCCAAAACTGTTTCCAGCTTGAAAAACCACTCGTGTAGAGATTTCCGTAATTTTTAGAAACTGCTATGCAGTATCCAGAGTATGGGTTATGCCATAGTTTATTTACCTTTCCTCCTGTTGTTGGACATTTAGAATATTTCCATTTTATTACCATTAGGAGTAACACTGAACTGACCATCCTTGTGTGTGACTCTTTGTTACACGTACTAACATTGCTTTAGATGAAAATACCTGGAAATTTAATTGCTGGGTCAAGGATAATGCACGTTTTGTATTTTGATAGATGCTGTCAAATTATCCTTCAAAACCTTTGTTTAGTTTACATTTCCAAAAGTGAGTGTTCTTTCCTTTACCTTGCCAACACTGAATAGTATCAAACCTTTTATTTTTCATTAGTGTGACTAAAACTTTGTATCTTGTTATATTTCCCTAATGACTAAAAGTTGAGCATCTGTGTACTTTATTTCCAATTTTGTGATCTGTTCAATTTTCTTACACTCTACCTTTTTTTTTTTTTTTGCGGTACGCGGGCCTCTCACTGTTGTGGCCTCTCCCGTTGCGGAGCACCGGCTCCAGACGTGCAGGCTCAGTGGCCATGGCTCACAGGCCCAGCTGCTCTGCAGCATGTGGGATCCTCCTGGACCAGGGCACAAACCCGTGTCCCCTGCATCAGCAGGTGGACCCTCAACCACTGCGCCAACCAGGAAGCCCTACCCTCTACCATTTTTATGGATGATTTGATATGTAGGAGTTCTTCATATGTATTCTGACTCCTAATCCTTCTACTGCTACATACATTGAAAACATTTTCTCCTAATCTGTTACCTGTTTTCTAACTTTGTTAACATAGCCTTTTATGATCATGCATTTAAATTTTTATACAATTAAGCATTTGAATCTGATTTCAGAAAGCACTCCAAACCTCTATTGCATAATACTTTATATTTTTATTCTTCTTTATGTATTTTTATCTTGCTTCACATTTTACCATTTAGATCTTTAATTGTCTAATCTATTTTTTTGTAAATATTTTTATATGGGGTATTTTCATTATTCTTTTTTTAAGGTATATTTTATTTATTTATAAATTTATGTATCTATTTATTTTTGGCTGCATTGGGTCTTTGTTGCTGCCCATGGGCTTTCTCCAGTTGCGGCGAGCGGGGGCTGCTCTTTGTTTCAGTGAGTGGGCTCAGTAGTTGTGACACGCGGGCTCTAGAGTGTGGGCTTCGGTAGTTGTGGTGCACGGGCTTAGTTGCTCTGTGGTATGTGGGATCTTCCCGGACCAGGGCTGGAACCCGTGTCCCCTGCATTGGCAGGTGGATTCTTAACCACTGATCCACCAGGGAAATCTCTTTTCATTATTCTTGAACCAAGCATTTACATAAACAAGGTTGAAGCTGTATGATCAATTTTTATTTGGGATGTTCTGTCCAATACAAATGTGATGATAGAAAACAAATGAAATTTGCATTTCTATCCATATTAAAATTATTTACAGATCTCCTATCTCTCTTTTATGTAGAGAATTCATGGCACTTAGGGCAGGTGAATTTCTGAGTGTTGTTCCCATTGCTCTCCTGTTCACTGTTTGGCTACAAGTGGATGGAGTAGAACAGTCTCTGAGCGGGGAGCAGAGGAGCGGGACTGTGATGATTCATAACTAGTGGCTCCTTTCCGGAGAGCAGGATCACTATCCATGTGAGGCCTTTGAATTCCTTCTCCATGTTGCTCTGGGCTAGCCCCCCTGTGAAATGTATGCCACGCAAGAGATAGGTCTCTTTTCATTCCCTGGGTTGGTTAATCTGGATGACTTCCAAAGGTGCGGGATCGTCACATATTGAAGAGCATATTGTTTTTGGATTGCAAACCAGGAGGATGAGGTGAGGCCTGGGAGGGCCCCGCTAGGAGGCAGGAATTTGAAAAGGTTCTTGAAAAGAAGCAGCCCGGAGCCCGAAGTTCTAACAGAGTCAGAAGAAGTCAGTGGTTTCTTTACATCTCATTACCAATTCTGCCCTCACACTGGATGAGTTCAAACCCTTTCATATTCACTGCAGATTAATTAAACTTTGTACTCAGGGAGGAGAACAATGAAGGAAGTAAAAAAGAGTCTCAAAGACTATAACATTAGTGAGACTGTACATGAAAAAGGACAAAATAAAAATGTAAGTGGGCAGTGACATCTGTTTCCTCCTCTGGCCCCATGTCCTACCAACCCCACATCTTCTCACTCAGCTCCAGCTGCCAGCACCTCCTTGTTGCTCCGTGAATACACCAAAGTGAGCCACTTTGGGAGGGGCACTCTGACCCCCAATATTCTGGGCCTGCTTACTCACTTTCTTCAGTCTCGGCACACAGGGAGCCTGTTAGTGAGACCGCTGAGTCCTGTCTATAAAGTAACACCTCTCTGGTCACCTGATCTGGGTTTGTCTTTCTCTGCAGCATGTCATACCTTTGCTGGGCTGTATACTTAGTTACAAGGTGCACATTCACTTATGCACATGCATTACTGTCTGCTTCCCCCACTGGAATGTAAGTGCCTCATCTTTAGTACCTAGAACAAGTACCTGGTGCTCAATGTATTTTTCTGCTGAAGGAATGACTAGATTGAGGTTACTCAGCTAAGATGTGGGGAAGGGAAGACATCAAGTACCATCCTCTGATTCCTAATTCCATCCTTCTTAGGAGCCCTGAGATATTGCATTTAAAATGAATATGTCATTTAGGGATGAGGTAAATGTACTTCTAGTGTATATTTTGTGTGTATCTTGTACTGTGCATCTAACTTGTGGCAGTTTAAAGGGCATGCTAAATTTGCTGAAATAAATGCTGTCGTCAGTAACTTTGGAATTTTGTGAGATCACAAAGCAGAAACTAGGGGATGCAGTGTTACTATGATAGATTTCCCTGGTCCGTGGCTAGCCTGCACCTCTCTATGAGGCCATCCGTGAAAATCTTTCTATTTCAGGCTCAGTAAGGTGCACTATTAGAGATTTATCCTTTTGTGAATAATGGAATCAATAAAAGATTAGAAGGATGTTCCTTGAAAACTAACAAATACTTTTTCTTCTGTACTACCTGTTTCCCAGTAATTATGAATAGTATCTCCTCACCTTCACATATTGTTATGTGAAAAATAGAATCAACTGTACACATAGTATATCTGCAGATGGTCAAATAAAACCTCTGAATCCTGCTTTCCTGTTTTGTGTATTTTGATAGAAATCTTTTTACCATATAAAGGAAGAAAAATGAAGTAAATAGTATTATATTGAAATCAAATTCATTTCCAAATCCTGTCTTAAAATTGTTGTTCTCAGTGAGCTTATCCTGAGCCTGTCAACCAGTGGAGCTTTCCAACCTTGGAACAAGGAAGTACTTTGGACTTTCCTGAAAACACTTGCTGGCTTTATATTTTAATAAATTATATACATGTCCCATTTGCTCAGTGCAGTTGTGATTTTAAAATTTATAGCTGCTTGGGATAGGCCTTTTAAAAATTTAAAATAAATGTTGAAAATGTCAGTTTCATAATAAGATAAAGTAGAATTTTTTTTCATTTGGTTATATTTAGGGCACCATGAATGTTTATCTAGAATAAGGAATATAATTTAACATTCATCAAACTATATTACTAAATTCTGAGAAATGAGACTGCCCTTTGCCCTCAAATGATTCTGGTGAAAAAAACATTAAAATAAATATCTGGAATACGTATGAGAAATCACAAAAAGAAAAATAATGAGCAAAATTACATTCTTAATTCCCATACTTAAGCATTGTGCTTTTTCTAAGAGTTCTCACTGCAGAACTATGGCACAAAAGGAGGGCAAACATATGCAGAAAGACAAATTAATAGAAATTTTCTATTAATTTCTCTGCCCGTTCTCTCAGGCAGGAGAGAAGTGGAAATATCTCTAAAGAAACGCAATGAGAAAAGAGAATGCAATTACCAAATTTACCAAGCTGAATATTTAAGCTTTATGAAAAATCTAATGTTTCCAGCTTATATATGCACTGGAAACATGATAGCTAGAACTGTCCCATTCCATAATATCTACTCTTATTAAATGGTATAAAGAGTAAAGTAAGAATTAACTTGGATTATTTAATAAATAGTCTCATCTCTAATAGTGAGTTGTTTGCATTTTTTCTTGAAATCTTTTGCCTATTTTTGAACAATTCATTGTTTGCTTTATTATCAGTTATGACAGGATCATCAGCTGCAGGCTTTCTTCTGCAGGGATGTTACTCAGGAATAGGTTAACTGATGCTTTCTTGGAAACTTTATTCCAGGCAGGATTTATAATGCTGTGGCTCTTTGGTTCAGCTTAAATCTCATCTGTTTAATAGTTTTACTGACCAAATGAGGTACTTCTGGAGATTCATTGAGAGCCTGTCCGTTCAGTGGGAATCCTTAGATATAACAGCATTGCTTACATGGCGGATCCAGAAGACACCACTCATTTGCTGATGACTGTGAAATGAAGTAGAAATGGTTTCCAGTGAATGTAAGATGAGAGCTAGGGCTAGAGATGATATTTGCAGAAAACAGTGCCCGTAAAACTGTCAGAAAAATAAAATTTCCTTTGAAGAAAAGCAAACAAAAAAAACAACTTTCTACCTAAGCCCAACTTACATGACTTATGTGGTGGTGGTCATTTTCAAGGCAGTATTCCCTCCCTCCTCCCCCATAGGTAGCAACTAGGTATTTGGATAGGCAGTAGAGCATAAGTATTTATTTCTGAAAGATATACAGGAAAGAATGACTTAGAAACTAGAATGATTTTCTCTTTCTCTTTCCTTTCTAAATATTCATACACTTGCTCTTCCCTCTGCCAGGCACACGGTGTTGGATATCACCCTATTAACAAGGATAATACCAGGATTGCACACTTCTTTCTGTGTGTCATTCTTTTATAGGGCATTGACTCTGGAAACACACTTCTTTCTGTGTGTCATTCTTTTATAGGGCATTGACTCTGGAAATCATCTCCGACAATTACTACTGTTAGTTATATAGTATGACAGAGACCCTTAGACTATTATCCTTCCATGGCATTTTCATTACAAGTCCCATTAAAATGTGATTTATTGTTTCAAGTACCCCATACTTTATGCGGAATCGCTGTTCAAGGCTGATATAAACCACTCCATAGCTTTCTTTTTTGATCTATTAAACAAAACAAAGGCTCTACTGTCCAAAATCTGTGTATATGTCATAGTAAAATAATGCCTATTGAGTCTTTAAAAGAAACTAAACTTCTACAAGAGACTGCCTTTAATGGGAGCTGCTGCTGACTTATTGTATTACTGTTGGCATTAACCAACACAGCTACATGCTCTCAGGCCTTTCCCCCCAGGTCTAAGTGCTTCTGTAGAATGTAAATTGTTTCAGGACAGAAGCTACGTCTTTTGAAGGTGCCATTTAAATTTATTGTATTTAATATCCATGGATGCAACGTATTAAGTGATGATGAATGTGATGAAGATGAGTCTAGGTTTTCTTTAATTTATTGTAAGAATCATAACACCAGTGCTTTTAGTCTCAAAGATCCCCCTGCCTCGTAGATAATTTTATAAACTGTCTCAGAACTTCTTCCTTTGCCCTGATTAGTTTCTGCATGTGTATGCAGTGGACCACCAGGCTCAGTGTCTTGAGACAGGACAGAGCTTGGCAGGGACTTAACGTAGAAAAGAAGTTCTCAAAGTGCTGGATTTCCTCCAGCCCCTTTCAGGAGACCAGGCTCTCAGGCTGTGTAACTGAGTGGGCCTGTGGAGTCTCTAGGTTTCCACCTACCTCGGTTCCTGCTTGTTGCTGGTGGATGATGAGGAACCCAGCTCCTGGCCCAAAACCTCTGTGTGATTTGTTTTAAGCCTGACCGTAGGAAATAACAAAGCCCGCCAAGCGAAGCTGCCTTCCTCACACCAGGCTTGGTGCAAAGCTGATGTATTTGCAGTGTCTGGAGGGAATAGCAGCTGAGGACTCCAGCCCCCTGGCTGGCCATGCTCTCGAGTATTTCTGCATTCCTAGACCAGCACCTCCATTTGGAGGTCTCTTTATTGGGGGCCTTTGGCAGAAGCCTTTCTCAGGTGCCTCTGCAGAGACCTCCTTGTCTAGGGAAGGGGGGAAGCTTGAAGACACTTTTTCTCCATCTGACCCTGTACTTAGTACTTTTTCATTCCTAACCCTTCCCTCTCCCCTCTTTCTGGCCCTCAGGTCCATAAAAACCTCAAGAGTCTTTTATTTTGGACTCTCTTGGCAGTGAGATGATTCCCATCTGGGCTTATTCACCAGACCCTGACCTAGGGCTGATCCACGGGGAAAAGTGGTCCAGTGAGGGAGCTGCCACTTCCCCTATTTGACCTCTTGCTTATGCTGTCACAGTAAATTATTAAAGGCTTGACTGTTTCATTTTGGCTTGTTATCTTAATTGACCACTCTAACACCACTCAGCTCAACTCAGCTCAGCCCTTGACAGTCGATATTACTTTCATGTAGCATTGTCTCACCTTACCCAATTTCACATCTGAATTTTAAACATCAGAATTTGAACCAGAAGTCTAACCATTGAACCATATCTTGGAGTAGTGTACAGAGGGGGGAATCCACTCTTGACCATTACTAGGACAACTGGTTTTATAGGTGAAGCCAGTCATTAAGACTCACTCAGGAACTGTCTTCCTTCATCTGTCTGCCATGGTTTACCTTATCTGCAATGTAGATAGAAATTTTAACCAGTAATATCTTTAATTAAATAATAATGAACATTTATTGAATGAACACTTTGTGGCATACACTATGCTGGACATATAGTAATAAAAAAATCTCACAAGTTCTATATAAAATATTGGAGCAAAATGTGGGTGGGTAATGCTTAAAAGCAGATGAGTAGAGCTTCATGTTTGCGGATCATTTTTTACAATAGCAAGGTGCTGACTAGTTGTTGGTGGATGTGGAGATGAGTAGGTGGCTAGCAAAGATGGGATGGCTAGCAAAATTCAGGTATCACTATCCTGGCCATGTAGGATGGAGAGCAGGGCATGGTACTAATTTCACCATGTCACTGAAATGTCAGATGGGAAACAAATCAGATTAGACATATAAATGGAAACAATATTGTAGGTATCAGGGAAGGTCCTTGTAGTTGAAGAGCTGTGTATATTAATATCCAGTCATCCTGCCTAATCCCATAAACAGACTCTAACCCTAAAGCATCCACCTCAACCCTGTACATACAACCAGAGGCTGGTAGGCAAGGCAGTGAGGTTGCTAATTTATCTATTGATCTGATGAAAATTGGCATATAAACTGGGCCAGGAGGAGGGCATCAATCACTCTAGTTGTACAAGCTAGTAAGTGGAAGAGAAATTTGAGCAGATATTGAAAGATCATTTATCACTGGCCCATCTGTTGAGTGAAAAGGTTATGGACCTTAAATATATTGAAATACAAGGACTTCTGCTTCCTGTTTTGAGGTAGAAAGTTGAAAAAGACCATCTATTCCACTGTGAATGAGAACAATCCGATAAACTTGAATAGCAAAGAGCTAAAGAATTACAAGTGAATTAAAGTCAAGAAAGGAATCATGATCCTTCCTAGCAGCAAAGGACCCATGACTGCTTTTTTCCCTGGGGAACAGCAGAAAGAGGCACCAACTCACCTCAAATTGGACAGGAAGAAACCAGATGAACTTCTAATAAACATTTAACAATGCCTGTTGGATTAGACCCCAAGGAGCCCTGGTCAGAGAGCAAAGCCATGTCTACCTCCCAGTTCTTGCCACTGAGAGTAGAGGCAGCATGCTGAAGGATGGGAGCAAAGTAGGAGAGCTAAGAAATTCCCCTGAGGCACACAGTGTCTTTTAGCATATAGGGCAGGTGCATGGCCTAGAAGCTGGAGGCAGGGCCAGAGAGCTGAGAGAAACCCCTTTGGCATACCAGGAATTTACTGATTACAACATGGTGGCACACTGAAGTCTAGGGGAAGGATAGTAGGGCGGAGAAAGATTTTCATGGTTTGGGATGGGAGAGCAGAGGGACTCCACAGAGGTCTTAAAAACTGTTGGATAGATTATAAAGCATAGAGGGACCTTTGAAGCATTGCTTGTGTTCAGATCACAATCCGTGATCTTGCCTGATACAGGAAGAAGCAATATCTGAATAGCCTCATGTCAATGAAAGAAATCTAATTTGTAATCAATCACCAGAAAATGCCAGGACCATATATTTTCAATGATGAATCGTATCAAACATCTAAGGAAGAGAACTATTGATCTTACATAAACTTTTTCAAAATACAGAGGAAGAGAAAACACTTCCTAACTTGTGTTTTGAGCATTTCCCTGATACCAAAACCTGAGAAGGACATTTCAGGATAAGGAGACTACAGATGAGTATCCCTCATGAGCACAGACACAGAAATCTTCAGTACAATATTAGCAAATAAATCTAATAATATATAAAATGTATTCCACTAAAATATGCTGTGGCCATTTATTTAAGCCAAGGTAAATATTACTGTGTTACTGTAAACTAGTTTCAAAATGATTACCATAACAAAAACTCTTCATGATAATAGAAATGCCTTTCAGGTAGAACTACAAAACCAGTTGCTGGATGAGATTTTTAACATGTTAAAGTTAGGCTGCTGCCTTAATGCTGGCAAATGTTTAAACAGTTTGAATTAGTGTCACTTTAGAACCAACCTTCCTCCCTTCCTCCCTTCCTTCCTTCCTTCCTTCCTTCCCCCCATCCCCCCTTCCTTCCTTCGCCCATCCCCCCTTCCTTCCTTCCTCCCTCCCTCTCACCCTCCCTCCCTCCCTCCCTTCCTTCCTTCCTCCCTCCCACCCTATCTGTCTATCTACATCTATCATCTATCTAGTGAGCATTATTCAGTTTTCTTTAATCATGTTCTTGTTATCTACTGACAAGTTTTAGTAGGCTTTGTCTTCCTACATTAGTGCTTCCTAGAATGTGTTGATCCTTAATTCTGTGACCTTACAGGGAGGCCTTGCAGAGCCTTATTGGTCCAGGTATGTGTGATGCTAGTATAGTGGACTACTTTGGAGCCTGCCTCAGTTGGTATGTTCCCCAAACTTACTGCTTTGATTTCAGACACTTTAAGAATGTGGATCTTAACTACAGGTATTCTTGAAGAGATAAACATAGATTATGTAGTGTGTTATAAAGCAAATATCCATCATTAAAGCAGCTGCTCAAAAATATTTTCTCTGTGCCATTTTCTCCTTTTCTCTTCTTCCTTTTCCCCACTTATCCATTTATCTGTTTGTCTTTCTGCTTTTCTGTCAGTCTGCCTCTCTACGCATTTACCACTCCATTCATTCTCACTCTCTTTCCGTGCATTCATGTTTATTTACCCTACACATTTTCTTTTCCCTCTCCTTTTCTTTAGTTGAGATATCTATAACTATATATCTCCCTATATATAGAGAGTGTGTATATCTCTCTACACACACACACAGACACACACACACACAGACACACACACACACACACACACACACACACACACACACACAAGCAGCCCTCCGTATCTGCTGGTTCTGCATCTGTGGATTCAACCAACTGCTAAAAAGCAAAATTTGAATTTATGTGCCAGCAACTATTTACATATCATTTACATTAAATTTACAACTAGTTACATAACATTTACACTGTATTAGGTATTATAAGTAATCCAGAGATAACTTTAAGTATATGGGAAGATGTGCATAGGTTATCTGCAAACCGTATGCCATTTCATATAAGGGACTTGAGCATCCTGGGACTTGGGTATCTGTGGAGGTCCTGGAACCCACCCCCCAGAGATACCAAAGGATGCCCCCCCACCTCTCTCTATATATGAAAACATTCCCAATATGAAAACTTCTATGTCTTTTGCAGCACCCTTGGAAGTTTAATATAGTTTATGCTGTATTTTCTTTTTGACTTTTCCTTTCCTCCTTTCTTTTTCTTTTCCTCTCTTCCCTTCTTCTCCCTACCTTCTCTCTTTGCCTCTTCTTTTTGTGGGGATAAACATCCTGGGATTCTGGTAAGCAGAAATTTCCAGCTAATTACATTTCATTTCTCTAAGAGAGGTATTTATTATATGGTGTGTGCTGTTTCATCAGCTTATTTAACCATAGATTTTTTTTGAGGGGACATTTTGTGGAAATAATTTTATATGGAAAAAAATTGGGACACTCTGCTCTATTTTAATAAATTCATTCTCTTTTTTTGCTTTTAAGGTATTTTTCAATAATAAAAGCAAAGTAAGTGCTCATTATAAATGACAATTTTACAAATGTATAAAGTTAAAGAGTTACAGTTCTCTTACATTTCAACTAAAGGGGTGCTCCATGAGGGGAGGGACCGTGTCTGTCTGATTCACTGTTTTATCCTTTCATCCAGCACATTGGTGGGTACTGAGTAGGCCCTGAATAAATATGTGTTGCATTTTATAAATTTGTACACACATATAATGCATATCTGTTAATCAGAAGCTAAAATATATTTGCAACTATTCTGCATTTAAATGTCATATCATTCTTATTCAGTGACTCACAATGAATTCATAGTCAGTCTATGTAATGTGAAAGTCCCTGCCTAACAGCAGATGTAATCCAAGGCTTTAGACTGAATTATTGCAAGAATTTATGAATATATTCTTAGAAGCAATGGGCTGCTCAGAATCCCCCTCCCCATAAAATAGAATCCCTGATGTAGGGACCGAGGATTCTATTTTCTGCAACAGTCTTAAGTGCACCTATTTCTCTGCATCATTCATGCCACAGCCAGTGAAGAATATTAGAGACTTTGAAATCACAGACCTGAATAATTGCTATTCTGTCTATAGGGGGAATCAGTGTTGGCAGCTGCCTTCTAATTTAAAACCACATTACCCTGTATACTGTCTGTGACAGGTCATAATTTAAATTTATTTTGATAACTAGTTCTTTAAATTTGAAAATAAATTCATGGAAGCTATTAAATGTTCGAATAGCATGGAAGAGAATACAATAAAAACAAGTCTAGAGACCCCTACCCACCTAGCCCACCCTTTCCAGAGGCAAATGCTCTAACAGTTTTCTTCCAAAATTTTTTTGATCACAGATTTAGCTTCCAAGATTGTTTTCTGGGAGAGAGTTAAACAGAGACATACAGAGAAAACACATAACAGGAGATCATTTAAAAAAAAGAAGAAAAAAGAAAATGGAGCCCTCTAGTTTCCATATATCAAGTTGGGAAATAGAGATTAAAATACACACACTCATTTGTACTCCAGGCCTCCTGCTTTCTGTATTCTCCATGGGGATGTTGAGAATCCCAGCCTATCTTTTGTGAATGAGAACTCATGGGATGGGTGGTTTCTTGGCTATTGCCCTGGTGGTCTGTCATTTGATCACCTCTCCAGAGAATGAGTCATGTTAAAAAAAATTCCGGGCTTCCCTGGTGGCGCAATGGTTGGGAGTCCACCTGCCAATGCAGGGGACGCGGGTTTGTGCCCCCGTCCGGGAGGATCCCGTGTGCCGCGGAGTGGCTGGGCCCGTGAGCCATGGCCGCTAAGCCTGCGCGTCCGGAGCCTGTGCTCTGCAACGGGAGAGGCCGCAATGGTGAGAGGCCCACGTACCCCCCCCCTCAAAAAAAAAAAAAATTCCCTACTCACTGGTAACTGTCTTGTTTCATATGGATAAAGGGTATTCTCAGTATGATAATGGCAGGTGGGGTGATACAGATTTGGAACTGGACAAGTGTGTGTGAGCTTTCTTTAAACCAGTGGTTCACAATGGAAGCAATTTTGTCTCTCCAGGGGCATTTGGCAATGTGTCTGGAAGCATTGTTGATTGTCATGACGGGGTGGGTGAGTACTGCTGGCACCCAGTGGGTAGAGGCCAGGGATGCTGCAACATCCTACGAGGCATAGGACAGCCTCTCACAGCACAGAATTATCTGGTCCAGAATGCAGTACTGCTAAGGTTGAGGAACTCTAAATTAGCTGTTTTGCCATTTGTTCTTTTGGGGACAATGATTTTCATTCAGAGAAACAACTCAAAATAAGCAATAACGTCAACAGCAATAAAATCCTATGCAGTTTTCCACTGGATTTACAGTTCAGGTTCTTGAACCTTGGAACATAATGGAAGAATTTGGTGTCTTACTAGTTCATCCAGAAAATACTTTTTTCATAGCATTATCTACCCTTAGCCTTTTCTCTCTCTCTCTTTTTAAATAACCTTTCTGATTATATTGCCAATGGGAAAAAAGCAACATATTGCAGGGAGATGAAACTTGAATAGCAGGGAATAATATCAAATAAATATTCTATATCTGTTTGAAAAATACTAAAAAAATAGATAGCAAGCCCCATGTTCATTTTCCTTTGCTGAGTTTTATTACCAGCTATTCTTTATCTGGTTGTGACCAGAATCTTTACACAGATACCCTCTTTCAGTTAAGTGGTGCTATATAAATCCCTTTCAGGGGGTGAAGCCTGACAGCTCTGTTCTGGTGGGTTAATTATATTTAATCTGCTCATTTCTGAATGTCATCACAGATTAAAGCATGTGAAAAATTAAATAATGTGAGATTGCATTGACTCTGGGTTAGAAGATTCTTGACCCATAGTAAATCCTGCCTTTGCTTCATTTTGGAGCATTTTGTTGGCATAGAGGAAAATGTGAAATATTGAACACTTAAAGTTGTCTTAATGAAGGGAATTAGATTGTTGGATCTGCAGTAAGGTGGTTTAGAGGGTGTGGAATACATCCCCTTGAGTTGTTGATGAGGAAGTGGAGACTCCAACAGGTAAGTGGCTTGGCCTGGGTCACAGGTCATGGTGATCCTGAGGCTAGAGTCCAGCCCCGCCCTCCCCCCCCCCCCCCCCCAATCTGAGTCCACTGCTCTTTTGGCACTATTTCTGTGCAGGAGTTCATAATTATCACCATGTGACCAGAGCTGCCCAAAGTGAAATATGCCAAGGTCAGACCATAATATCTTGTATGTGTTCATCACTTTAGATTATTCAGGCTACTTTCACATATATTATCTCATGTCAGAAACAACCTTATTGCATAAATAGAACAAGAACTATCTCAGTTGATCAGAAGAGATAGAGATGTTAAGTAACTTATGTGAAGTTAAATAACAATAAGAAATAGACGCAGATGTCCCAGTTCAGGACTCTCCTCTCCAGTTCCCTGCAGGTTTATTGTAGAGGTAAACAATTCTGCACTGGTGTAAAAATAGCTGCTCTCTATTGGTTGCTTACTGTGTGTCTGGTACTGTGCGAAGTGTATGCATCAGCCCATTTATCCCACACAATAGCTCTAAGAGGTTGGTATGATTTTTAATATTATTTGTGTGATGAATAAACTGAGGTTTAGTGAGGTTTTGTAACCTGCTTAAGTTTGCACTATCAGTAAGTTTAGACTAAGATCTGTTTCAATCCAGAGTCCATACATTAACAATTATACTGTTCTACCAGCATTGTTCAGTATGGTTTTTCTATGGCTATTTTGTAACCAGTACAATTTCTTGATTGGAATAGCTATTGCACATCTAATTTGATGCATTGATATTCTGATTTTTAAAAAAAAATATACTTTTTCACCCTTATTTGTAGCTGATGTTGGGGAGAATGGAGACAATAGGTTAAGGTAATTTTCTCTCTTTCTCCTCCATATTTACCCAATAGCTCCTATCCGATTTTCCTCCCTCAGCATACCTGCATTTACACATTCGATCTAACCTACCCACTGCAGATAGAGCAGGCTTTCTAGGAAAGAAATCTGGTTGTGTCACTACTTAGGAGCCTTTAATGGATCACCCATAACGTAAAACACAAGATATTCTAAGATCTGTTCCCTGCTTTATAATGCAATTTTATCTCTTGCCAATCTACCACAGACTCTGCTCTAGCCATCCTGAAGTTTGGTAGTTTCCCAGTGACACATGCTGCTTCATGTGTGTGCATTTTCCTGTTCTTCAGATGACATCTCCACACTGCTACCTGTTTCCTTCCCCAGCCCCAATCTGGCCCTTCTTTAATTCTTTTTGTTTAAAACTCCCTTCAAGAATATTGCTTCTGAGCTCCCAAAACAGTCAAAACATTGTTCTGTCATGGCCCCTATCACTGTCATTGATAACTGACTTTCCTTCTCGACTATTTTATGAGCTATTTGATAGAAGGCACCATTTTTTATGTGTCTTTATTTCCCCAATGCTTAGCTCAGTTCCTGGCATATAATGGCAAGCCAATAAAGTTGAATGAGCGTGGTAATATCACAAGAATTTGGGGGTTGAGTAGATATGGAAAGTAAAGGAGAGAGAAGAGTGAAAGATGATTCCAAGATATCTCCTTTGGGTAACTGGGAAGATCTTTATGATATTAACTGGAACAGGAGACTTAAGAGGACGATAATGAATCTGGTTGTGAGAAGGAAAGTTGGTAAACTTGGGTTTGCTCATGACCAAAGAATAGCAATCTTCAACCAACTAAATAATATGTAACTAGCAGAGTAGTTAGAAATTTAGGTTTTGGGACAAAAAACTTGAAAAGCCTCTGTTATCCTTTGTAACTGTAAAATAAATAGACCTTAAGTTCCTCTTTAATGCATGTGTTTATGCAAATGAAAGAGTGGGCTGACTTCCTTGCTCAGACTGCAGGTTTTCTTCTATTACCTTTTTGATATTGCTCATGCAGAAGTAGAAATTGACTCTACACTTTATGAGCAACTGTTCTGCAGCAAGTGAGTACACTTTATGAGTTTGGCTGAAATGGAATGCTGTGTACAAATGGAATGTTTTTTGGTAGCTAAATGGCTCTTAATAACATTGTGTAAATATCATTCATTGAATTAGCGAACTAGGAGTAGTTTGCTTTAAGATGCTTATGCCTTTAGTTTATAAGCCTTATTATTTAAGCAGAAAATTTGTTTATGCAACTGGACTTTCTATTCTCAAAGTCTGAGCTGGGGACCCAGTGTAGACTGGAAACGAAGAACAGAGAATAGAGTCCTGTGATGAATAAACTCGCTTTGTAAGAATTATACAGATAAAGCAGAAGGGCAGATAGTATACAGTTAGTGATTTTGCTTTTTCTGGAATGGACCTGTCTAGTTACTTCACTACTATTTTATCTCCGACATGCATGCATACCTTTTGGCAAAGTGTAACCATTATGATTTTTAGTTCCACAAGGATTTTGAAAATACAGAATGCCTCTCTGGCGGAGGGGCTAGTTAGCAGAACTTAGAATTCTCTTAACAGAGAACTGACTGTGCATGCAGTTTAAATAGAAGAAAGGTAAGCTCATTGCTGGGAAGTAGAACTCTGTCAGGCAAGTGCTGGACAGCAACAATATTTTTGCTTTCCCAGGTCTTCCTGGGAGCACTTCACTGAGAAATCACATATGAGTATTCTGAAGTAGGGCATGTGTCTGTTGTGGGCTGAATCATGTCCTTGCCACAAGTTATCTGTTGAAGTCCTGACTTTCAAAATGTGACTGTGTTTTGAGATAGGGTCGTTACAGAGGGAATTAGGTTAAAATAAGGTCCTTAGGGTGGGCTTTAATCCGATAGAAGAGGACATTTGGACACAGACACACATAGAAGGAAGATTGTGTAAAGATACAGGGTGGAGCCAAGGAGAGAGGCCTGGAACAGATCCCTCCCTCACAGCCCTCACAAGGGTTCAAACTGAAGACAGTTTCACCTTGAACTCCTAGTCTCCAGAACTGTGAGAAGATAAGTTTGTCTTGTTTAAGCCACCCAGTGGTACCTTGTTGTGGTAGCCCTAGCACACTAAAACAGGGTCTTCTCATCTTTGTATCCTCAGGCCTTAGTGTGTGGCCCGGGATATAGGAAGTTCTCAATAAGCATATTTGTATCAAAGGAGTAGAAAAAGGTCATTCTGGTCTTTGTAAAAGGATTAGCACAACTTGGAGGAATGTGCATAATCCACAAACTATTATCCATTTTAAAAAATTCACCAATCAGCCAACAGATACCACAGCTTTAGGTGTTTGGTCTTGTAGTGGGTCCTGTGTGTTGGTTGTGCTCAGAAGAGTGGGCATCAGCCCTGCTTTCAAAGAGCTCATTGCCTGGGTTTCTTCATCCTGGAAAAGACTTAATGAACAGTCTCATGGTAGCCTTATCTGCAAAGGTGGTCCTCCCTCTTTACTCCCTAGCTCTGTCTGTATCAATAATGGTACTTTTTTTTGGTGGTGTGGGGGTCATCAGTCATTTAAATTATAGCCCCATAAACACATACATTCAAATTTTCCTGCCAGTAGGTAGAGAAGTAGGCTGGCATAATTGGGGATTGTTTTTGGCCTGGGTTCCAGGCCAATGATCAAATGATCATTAGTGTCCACTGGGATGTAAGTATCCACTATACATTTGTCAGTATCATTGTAGTGTTCTTTATTTAGACTTGCAGCAAAAGAGAATATTTACCCTGTGCATGAACTTTAACTGAATTTTCTATGGAGTTGAATCGAGCATGAAATACACAAGGCTGAGTTTAAGTTGGACTGAAAATCTTTTCTCACTTTGAGAGCTGGTAAATTCTCTCTAGCCATCCCTGGATACATCGACATTTCAGTCTTGCTTTCTGGGAATGAGAATTATTCTTCAGTGCAACATTCTCTATGTAGCACATATTTTGGTGACCCTTTATAGCTGCTGCAACAACCCAAGGCAGTGAATGTAATTGTGCTGAGGCATACTGCCTCCTTGTTTTCATCAGTGTTCCTCTTTTGATCCACTTTCTCCTGTTCTTTTCTTACGAATGTTGTGTGTAGAGTGGGTAGATGTTGAGAGGGCTTGGAACTTCTTAATGGCTTTACAATTTCCCAACTTACCTGTTTCTTAACTCTATTCTTTCTTTGTGTCTCTGTGACTCTTATACTAAGCATATTCACTGAAGGATGTTCTCTGCTCCGTGCCCTGCTGCTGTGTGTCCTGACACTGCCACTTCTCCACACTGCCATTCCAGCCCCCCGTTTTGGGAGTTTAGCCTTGTCTGCTTCATCATCAGCCGTTTCCTTTCCTTGTATGCTCTGCATTTCCTTTCTTTGTGTTGCCTGATACCACACTCTGTTTACATTCTCTGGACTTGCCTGCCCTCTAACATATGATTTAGCTCACTCTAGAGGCCTGGGCATTGGATAACTGGTTTCACATACTCTGTGGTCCCACTTATTTACTTGTTTCTTTTATAAGTAAAACAGAAGCTTATCTTTTGCTTAGGCAACGTCACTCTTGAAATGGGAAAAGATCTACTTTGTGGCAGCACCTGCCAGGAAAATTATCTTCTCAACCCACAAAAAAAAAAAACCTTTTATGGTGTTCCCACATTTTCAAGAATACCTATGGTTGATAGATATCAAATCAAACAGAAGATTAATCTAACATGTTTCTAGACCTGCATTTTCCAATGTGTGTTCCCAGAAGCATTAGTTCTGTAATTTTTTTCCTTAAAAATTATAATCACAGATAATCTCATGTCATTTTCCTCCCTCATTCACCTCACTCCTGATCCATGAACACAGAGACTATGCCCATCTTCTTCTGATGAATGCATAGTACCTAACACAGAGCCTGGTGAGTAATAAATATGCAATAAAAGCTCATTACATGAGAATTCATACATAAAGAAATGAACAATAGCCCTGTGAAGTACACAGGCTTTTCAAAGAGGCCAAGATTATTTGCTAATATCACACACCTGTTAAATGATGAGCAAACTAGAGTTTAAGCCTTTGTGATTGAAAGTTTAGGGTCCAATCATGTTCATTGATTGGCTGTCTCCCTCTCCTGCCACGTACTTCTGTTGAGAAAATTACTAAATAATGGGGAAAAAACTGAGAATAGTCATGGAGCATGAACTGCACAAATAATAGATAAATTTGTTATTTTTTGTACATGAGAAATGAGCAGACCAAATATAATGTCTGTGAAGTATGTAAAAAACAGATTGGAGAAGGCCTTGAATGTTAGGGTAAAAAAATCCAAACTTTATTTGGGAGGTAATGATCTGCCTTTGAAGGTTTCGGAACAGAGAAATGGTATTTATAAAACAGAACTTTGCAGTGAAGAATGTGAGGATGTTGTTTCAAAGGGGAATGGAAGGGATGTCCACTGAGGGATATACTGCTGTTTGATTATGTGGTTGGTCACATCATATCCTTCTTGTTCTTGGTGTTAAAATGATGAAAGAAGGAGAGTCCAGAACAAGAAGAGCATGATCCCTATTCTTCTAGTCCTCTTGTGACTTCCTAAGGTTGTCTCATAACCTCTCTGGGTTTTTCCAGCCAGTCAGGTAAACAGTTCGTACTGGATAATCTCTTAGCTTCTCGTTCTAGCACTGGTGAAAGTGCTAAGCACATAGCATGCACTAAAGAAATATTTATTTGTTAAATGAATTAGTGAAGAAGTGAATGAATCTATGACTATGTGATACATTTTCCACCTTTTAATATTTATAGTTCCTTGCAGAAGTCGTGAAATTTCAGAAAAGTACGAAGAAGGAAACAAAAGTCACACATAACCCCATCATCCTGAGACAACCATGATGAACATTCTCATGCATCTCCCTTCCATCCTTCTTTCTCTGTCTTATTTCTTCCACCGTACCTTTGTAAAAATGTTTGTTATGAATTTCTTGGGGGTGATTAATATATTCTCTATGTGAAACATTTGGAAACTCCAAGAAGAAGAAAATATTTCTTTAGAATAAAAAAATGTATATAATCACAGTAATATGTCCCTTTTGCCCCCACCAGGATGCTGCGGGTGGTGGGAGCTAGTCACAGAGCTCTCACCGCTGCCCCTCACTGCTGACCACATGCCCCGTCTCTCCATCACAATGTGCCTGAGAGGCCCATTGAAGGAGGCGACAAGTACACCTAACCATCTGCCTTTCCCTAAGATGTCACCAAACCCTGCATCTTCTTTTTTCTCAATCACTTCAAGCCTCCCAAGCCTGCCAGTCCATCTTGCAGCCCAAGACCCTTATTCTCATGGATTAAATGTGACTACATTTGCTGATAAGCCACAGTCTCCCTCCCTTCCCAGCTCTTCCATTGCACGTTCTGCAATCATGGAGTGTGTACAAATCAGGAGAGACTAGGTTTTACTGTGGTGACAAATCAAACACACATACACGCAGACACACACACTCACACCCAGAAACACCACTGGCCCTCACAAAACAAAAGCTCATTTCTCACTTAATCTTTATGGTCAACATTGGTTGGCAAGGAGTCCATTCTACATAGTCACCCAGAGAAGCAGCTGACAGAGGCTCCAGTCTCTTATCAAAAACATCTGGCAATAAAGCCTTCTTGGCAGCCTCAGAAGAGTAAGAGTGAAATGAGAGAATTGCACATGGGCTTTTCACTGCCTCAGCCCAAAAGTAACATGGGTCATGTCTCACATTTCTTTGCCAGAAATATTCAGATGTCCCTGCTTAAGTAGAATGGGGTTGAGAAGTCCTGTCTTCCAAGTGGCTGAAAGGGGAGGTGAATGATATTTTTGATCACCAGTAAAAACTATCTCAGTCTGTAATTTAAAAAAAATACCCCATCTTCAATCTCTTCTCTTAAATTTCTCTTCAACTTCTTGTACTAAGAGAATCTGGCTTTTCCTAAAGCTTTTTCTCCTATACCCCATATACTCCTGGACTTGTAGGCAAAGTAATGTATTCTTTGCTCACTGTTTATTCTTCCAGAATGTGGCTCTCCCTTGCTTTCCTTGCTTCTTCCCACAAATCTCAGTTCCTTTAAAACACATGCCGTCTGACCGGACCATCTGATACCCTTCCTTGTTGCAGCCATCAGCTGTCCTCTGGTCACCTTGCCTCCTGTTCTCCCTCCCACCTGTCCCACTCTCCCTCCCTACACCTCCCACACACAAACACAGGTTCATGGAAGATTTTAGCACTTTCTCTACTTTGGTTTACTGTATTTTTCTCCTTTATGGATTCTGTCATCAAGCTTGGTGATTTCAGTATCCACAAGGATAATTCATTCTGTGCCTTATTCTTGACTGCTTCATCCCCAACTGTTTTGTCTTTTCCTCACCTCTGACATCTATTTTCTTTTCTTTTCTTTTCTTTTTTTTTTGTGGTATGCGGGCCTCTCACTGTTGTGGCCTCTCCCGTTGCGGAGCACAGGCTCTGGACGCGCAGGCTCAGCGGCCATGGCTCACGGGCCCAGCCACTCCGCGGCATGTGGGATCTTCCTGGACCGGGGCACGAACCCATGTCCCCCACATCAGCAGGCGGACTGTCAGCCACTGCGCCACCAGGGAAGCCCTGACATCTATTTTCTTGATCACACTCTAGGCCTTTGCTTCCCAAACCT
This sequence comes from Grampus griseus, assembly GCF_964374135.1. Lineage (NCBI taxonomy): Eukaryota > Metazoa > Chordata > Mammalia > Artiodactyla > Delphinidae > Grampus > Grampus griseus. The sequence goes on from NC_138998.1 coordinate 90,037,977, forward strand.
CAATTTTGTGCATCTTATTTCCTGGACGTCGCTTTGTTTTTCCATTTCAATCTCCTTGTTATGGGCTGAATTGTGTTCCTCTAAAGTGCTGACTCTGAAGTCCCAATCCCCAATACTCAGAATCTGACAGTATTTGGAGATAGGTCTACAAAGGTGATTACAAAGGTGATTAAGTGTAAATGAGGTCATTAAGGTGGGACTAATTCAATAGACTGGTGTTCTTATAAGAAGAGGAAATTTGGACACAGACACACAGAGGGAAGACCCTGAGAAGATACAGGGAGAGAGGATGGTGATCTATAAGTTAAAGAGAGGAGACTTCGTAGAAACCTTGATCTTGTACTTTCAGCCTCCAGAATTGTGAGAAAATAAATTTCTCTTGTTTTAGTTACTCAGTCTGTGGTATTTAGTTATGGTAGCCCATGTTGACTAACATAGCTCGCTGATAGCACCGTGCTCTCACATCTTTCCTCAGATCAGATTTCATGGTCCCACATCATAATCATGGCCTCTCTACACCTTTGTTTTTGTGGTGCCTCATCTTTTTGTTATATTTTATAAGTCCTGCTTGGCAAAACTTCCACTCTGATTAGATCCCGCTCTCCACTTGGATAAAGCCCGTGGCCAAACAGCTGAGCACGGCTAAAGGAAAACAACACTCATTTAGTACCTATGGGAGCATCTCACATTCAACATTTACTCTCTTCTTCCCGAGAAGACTGTTTTTTTTGTTTTTTTTTGTTTTTTTTGTAGTACGCGGGCCTCTCACTGTTGTGGCCTCTCCCGTTGCGGAGCACAGGCTCCGGATGCACAGGCTCAGCGGCCATGGCTCATGGGCCCAGCCTCTCTGCAGCATGTGGGATCTTCCTGGACCGGGGCACGAACCCGCGTCCCCTGCATCGGCAGGCGGACTCTCAACCACTGCGCCACCAGGGAAGCCCCGAGAAGACTGTTTTACAGCATCAGGTTAGTCCTCATACTTGCACTCCCCTTTACAGTCTCAGCCAATGATCTGCCTCGTGATTTAGGGCCAGAATAGTGGTAACCAAAACAGTACCGCCGATCCTCCCTCAGCAAGTATACCAGCTTCACATACTCTGTAGTCTTATCTGTGAAAATGGGTTCCTGCAATTGTCTCCTTTCTCTCCTGCATCAATGCCCTTCCCTCCTTTCTGCAGGATCATTCCTATCAGCATGTCTGTATGCCCTAATACTTTATTACAGTAGGCTTTGCTGGTTTGTGGTTACAAGCCCTGAAATCTTAATGTACAGAACAGTGATTTATTTCTTGCTTATACAGCATTAAGCAGGTGCTGGATGACTCTTTAGAGCAGCTCTCCCCTATGAGAGTGACACAGGGATTCTGGTTCCTTCAACTTGTGAGGTCAATACATGGCTCTAGGGTCCCCATGGCCAGGAAAAGAGAGTGGAAGGTGGCATAAACAGAGTTGGAAAAAGAAGCTTTGAAGAACAACATATAAATTTTTTTTTAAGGGAAAGCTGTTTTAGAGATAAACATTTAAAAATCCAAGATATTTTAAATTTAACTGTTTACTATCCACTATGTGAGATTTCACCTACCACTGATAAATAAAATAAGGATGATGATCTCCTTTGTATGCAGTAGACACATTAATGGGATTTTCTCTTTCATTGTGTGTGTGTGTGTGTGTGTGTGTGTGTGTGTGTGTGTGTTCTCCATAGAATCTATAGCAGTATACTCATCTTATTCTTGGGAGAGCAAAGGTGATTTCATTCAGTAAATATGCAATTGAGAGGGAGGGATTGTTCATCTGGGTTAAATTTTCTTTTCAGACTCTGCAGAATCAGGCATAAAAATCATCTGAATTCATGTATGAAAGGAAACTATTTGCTGTCCATATTGTCAGAGTGAGGGCAATGTATTTGTTTATGCTTGTGCATACCTGCTTGGGGTTTTTAATAGGCATTCATGTCACTCCAGACTAACCTTTGGTTTTAAGAACCCAGCTGCATGTTTATAAATATGTCCTTCAAAATTGACAGAACTAACAAAGAAGCATATGGTATATGATTTCCTTTTGTTACATAATAAACCACTCCAGAACTTACTGGCTTAAGACACTTGTTTATTTTGTTCATGATTCTGTGGGTTCGTTTGTTCTTTTGGTCTCACTGGACTAAGTTACGTGTCTGCAAGCAGTTGTCTTTCAGCTAGGTAGCTCTGCTTCTGAGGGTTGGCTGGCTGTAGACTGGGAGGCAGTGGAGATGGCTAAGCCAGCGTCTCTCATCTGCCTGCAGTACAGCCCAGGTGTGTTCACACAGAAGTAGGCAGGATCCCAAGAAAGAGTGGAAGAACGTAGGGCGCTTCGACTCAAGGCATGGAACTGATACACTCTCAGCTCTGCCACATTCTATTGGCCAGACAAAGCACAATGTCAGGCCGTATTCAAGGAGTGACGGAATAGATTCCAACTTTTTGTGGCAAGAGCTGCAAAGTCAAATGCAAACGGATATAGGAAAAGGAAGAGAAATGATTTATGGCCACTTAGTAACCTACCACATCGGACAGGCACTTGAGAAGTGCAGCACGAGATCTTTGAAATCTGTTCCTTCACCTAGTACTAGCCAGCGAGGAAAACAAAGGTCAGAAATAAGTGTTTGAAAACAAGGCTTCCTAAATATTTCTCCATTGCTTGCCCAGTTCTGCTGTCACTATTAAATACAGAACTTTAAGAAAATAGTCATTCTTTTAAAACTAAAAGCTTCAGTTTTTGAGCTCATTTATTTTCCTGTGGAAATAGTTTTTCTGAACGAGGAAGTGTGTTGACTGCACTGAGAAGGACCAACATCTTGTCCCCATGGTAACAAAATTTTGAATTCTCCAAGTGTTCGCCACGTGGTGTTTTGAAACCCAATAGCCACATAGTACTGCATTATATAACGTGACGACGGAATCTACACACACTGCACGTACAGGGACAGTGAGTGGGCTCATAGGTGCAATTTGGTATCAGATCAGAATTATGGCCTATGAAATAATAAGAATATGGTTATATTGCTGAAAATAATAATAATAAAAGTAATCTTTCTTGTAGGAGATACTTGGATAACTCTGTTATCTTAGAAAAGTACTCCTTTCAGCAACATAGGAATAGACTGCATTTTAACGCTTTTAAGTACATTGTAGGCATCAAGCTTACATGCTCATGTGCAAATACACAGGAACATACACACACATGTGCATGTGCATAACTGTTGAGCTCTGAATTTAAACAAAAGTGCAGCAACTGTAACAGGCCTGCTATTAGTTACTGGAGTATTTGAAATGATGACTCTTGTCCTGACTTACTATATTCTTTTAAAGAAGATGTTTAAGAAGTACAATGTCTGAGTCATAAGATATTTGTGTGGGTGGTTGCTTTTCCATGGTAATTGTTCACTCTCCTAAACCCCTATCTTAGTAAGTGTCACTAGGGCTTTTAAAAATTAGAATTTAGATTCAAATCAAGCTATATCTCTATGTAGTGATTTGGGGTATATAAATGATAGATTTAATATTTGTGTCTATGACTTTTGTTAAGCTGCATAGGAACCATGAAAGAACAGATTTCTGCTCACTGTGGTAGCTGAATGGCTGCTGTTGCTGCTAGGACTGTAAAGCAATTTTCTATTGTAAAACCCATGGTAATAGAATGCAGGAAAGGTGGATTCCTAGGGGGATTGAGGAGGGGATGCATGTGGGATGTTTTTGAATGAGTCACTGGACAGGATTGGAAGCATTCTTCAGATTAGAGATAAGAACTAGTGCTTGGAAAAGCAGACATGGGCTTTGAACTGAGAAGAGAGAGGTCTTCGGGACCCTAGGAGGGATCCTGGGATGATGTCTTCCATCTGAAGGGGATACAGAAAGTTTGGAACCTAGATCCTGATACTAACTGCAAATAGTAGGTTAATAAGACAGGCCTGTCATCAGCTGGTGTAATGATTAAAGAACTCAATGGAAGCAACATGTTTTAAAAACTGTAAAGCAATGCACGAAGCTCTTTCCTCCTCACTGGGGGCCCACAGAGGGAGAAGTGAGTTAGAAGGTAGGTGGAGTGTTAAAAAAGAAAACACTGTTGATATGCACTTTCCTTCCCCAAACTGCAGAAGGGCCGGCTCCCATAGGGCTTGGAAATACAGGTCTGAAGAGGGAATACTGAGTGGAAGAAGGGGGATCTATGTACCTTCTCAGTGTGCCTCTCAGGTCACTTGGCAACTGGATGTTGGTTATCTTAGGAGAGGGAGTTTATGCTCAGGAAAGATCTCCCTTGTACTTGCATTCCTTGGGTTCTCATTTGTAATCCATCCTGCATAATCTTCTGAGTTTCTATCCACCATATGTCATTTATTTGTCTATCCACCATATGTCATTTATCCACCATTTATTCCTCACAATCACTCTAGGATGAATATATTTATGGGTTGCCCTCCCCAAATTCAAAAATCCAGAAAGCTCTAAATTGGAAAGTTCTTTTTGTAATTTTGGTGACAACACCTAACTTGAACTGCCAGAAAACTGTTAATAAATTTTATTTTTCTCATCTAGTAGATTACTGATACTTCATTTTTCTGAAGGAATATCAATATGTTTGCTTACTAATTGCTGTCCCAAACATTGTGAGTCTGGGACATTATAAAAAATTCTGAAATCTGATCCCAAGGATATCAGGTAAGAGACTGCGGACATGTATTATCTCTAGACTAAAGATTGAAACTGAGGTTCAATGAGGCTAACTGCTTGGTTTAAGGTCACATAACCAGGAAACAATGGATTTCAACTCAGGTATATTGGAATGGTGGTTTCTTTTTCAACCAAACTGTAACCAGTTTCAGTGAATTCTTTGTTTTTGAGTCAGAGAATTATTTTGATGCACCACTTTTAAAAGAATAATGAAAAATGTCTTTGAGAGCTGCAGCCTTAGGCAAGCACTCACCATCGATCCATCACTCACATTGTAAAGACGGAGAAACCTTCCATTGTTCTTTTAGCTTGCAGAAGCCTGTTCATTCCATACGCCTTTCTCTCTAGCATTAGTCCCTGGATGACATACTGGCTTCCTGTCATCTTAAGCTGAATATCTTCTTAGCAACACAAATAAAACATGGTGAGGACAAAGCAAGTTCCAAACACAATCCCTGGGCCCTCAGTATGTGAAATCTAAACCTTGTGATCATTGTCAGTCTTTCCAGACCTCGTTCTTCATCTCAATCTGTTTCTATATTCTCTTTTCTTCGTTTTACACACTCCATGAAAGAGGGTTATACGATGCCATCTCTACTCTTTACCTGCTTCCTTTTAAAGGGCTGAGTTTTCCTTTTCTCCCAATCATTTGCCAATTTTGGTAGATCAGGTGATTTAGTTGATTTAGTGGTGCATAGTCAGGATTCCATGATTATGGTTGTATTTATTTTAGAAATGGAAAAGTGTGTGAGGCAGATGTCATCTGTCTTAGTCAGCTTGGGCCGCTGTAACAAAATACAATAGACTGGATGGTTTAAACCACAGACATTTTTCACAGTTCTGGCTGCTGGGAAGACCGGTATCAAGGTGCCCGAAGATTTGGCTCTTGGTGAGGATCTTCTTCCTGGTTTGCCTTAGTCCCAGGGCCATCTTCTCGCTGTGCTCATGTGGTGGAGAGACAGAGAGAGCTCTGGTCTCTCTCTTTTTCTTATAAGGACACTAATCCTGTCATGGGGCCCCCACCCTCATGACCTCATCTCCAAAGGTCCCACCTCCAAATACCATTACACTGGACTTAACAGCTTCAACATATGAATTTGGGGGGACACAATTCAGTTCATAAAATCATCTATTTACTATAACACATTCTTTTAATATTTAAAACTTCTACATAAATGTATACATAGCATTGGATTGGTAATCAAAATGTTAGATTCTGGTTCCTGCTTTGCTATTGGAAGAAAAAAAAAACACCTTAATACAATATACCCCAGTTAAAATAATTTTGTCAAGTCTGAACACTATGTTACATGTATAACAGAGCAACACAAAAGTAATAATATCTCTAAAGTATACTACAAAGACTTTTTTGTAACTTCACTTTTTCTTACTAGTTAGTGATTTATCCATCTTTTCTGAATTGCTACGAGTAAACATTTTCCTAGTTTCACAGATTTTGGAGTCATTTTTTCAGCTTCTGCTCAATGGATATTTCTATGGTAGATAATAATTGCCTTTTGATCTCCCCCTCTCTCTCTCTCTCTCTCTCTCTCTTTTTTTTTTGGCCACGCTGTGTGGCTTGCAGGATCTTAGTTCCCCGACTTGAACCTGGGCCTCAGCAAAGCTCCAAGTCCTAACCCCTGGACCACCAGGGAATTCTCTGCTCTCGTTTTCTTTTGCTCCCTTTTTAGGTAGCTCTGACTTTGCTCTTTTGGGGGAGAATTGATAGTGATAGCGCAGTGGCTATAAGTGTTTAAAAACAAGTGAGATGAAAGTCCTATATTTTCAGAATATAATTTCTCTACAATTTGCAGTTTAAAAATTGAACATTGACATGATCCCCTTTCTAAAACAAAAAAAGGTATAAAATTCCCAGTGCATGTGTTTAAAAAAATTCTTTCATTTCATAGCTGGCAAAAATCATGCCAGATATTTAATTTTTTTTTTTTTTTTTTGCTAAAAGACTGTTCTAAAGTAGCCCTGACTAAAAAAAAAAAAAAAAAAAGTGGTTCTGAAGAACCTAGGGGCAGGACAGGAATAAAGACAGGAATGGACTTGAGGACACGGGGAGGGGGGAGGGGAAGCTGGGACGAAGTGAGAGATGGCATGGACATATATACACTACCAAACGTAAAATAGATAGCTAGTGGGAAGCAGCTGCTTCCCAGGGAGATCAGCTGGGTGCTTTGTGACCACCTAGAGGGGTGGGATAGGGAGGGTGGGAGGGAGACGCAAGAGGGAGGGGATATGGGGCTATATGTATACATATAGCTTTGTCGTACAGCAGAAACTAACACAACATTGTAAAGCAGTTATACTCCAATAAAGATGTTAAAAAAATAAATAAATAAAGTAGCCCTGAATATGTCTTTTCAAAGTGTATAAAGAAATAAAACTGTCATCTATTGGGGTTCGGTGTGACTTTGTCCTTTGTCTTTTCTGTCACACTAGCCTGCAATCGTTTGCTTTAGCTTGGCCCACTTTTCAGAGACGTGATTGTGTGGGTTTCAGGACGCTGTCAGCTCTCCTTTCCCCAGATGCTGTGGGCCAGCTCGAGGCCTCCGGACACCTCTGACAGAGGCAAGTCCCAAAGTCGATAACTCTGAAGAGGCTGCTGATCCCAGGACGGATGACAAGATGTGCTGAGCCTTTGGGACAGACATGGCAGGACGTTACTATTAAAAGACATACCTGCTGCTGAAGGAGGGGAGGGAAGCAGATGTGAGGGCAAGATTCAGGTGACAACCTGGGCACTGCAGAGATACAGGAGGTTGTGGAGGAGGGAGAAACGTAAGTTGGCATCTGGCAGTATGTGCAGAGGCGAGACCTGAGTGTGGGCAGTGGAAATGGCAGCTTTCAAAGATTTCTGACCTTCTGCCTGCCAACTTGGAATTAGATTTCTTGATGGAGGGGGAGGAGGAGGGAAGGGGTGAAAAAGGCAGATGCCAAGAGAGATTATTGACCTGGCAACCAGACAAAAGGCTACTGTGGCTGGCACCCAAGGCAGAGAAGGGCAGAGTGGTGTAGCTCATAGGTGTAATCCAAAGGGCTGAGTGCCAGAGTTTCAGCTGCTAGAGAGTAGCCTGAGGTGGCCTCTTCTGTTGACAGGAGAAAATAATCAGTACAGCAATAAAAGAAAGAAAAGTGAAATTTAATATCTTTGGATAATTTTTAGGGTTGGCATTCAGAAGTGTATTCAGCTACCTTTATCCTATCTGAGAAGCATAACCTCTTGCAGCCAGATTGATAATGCTTAAAAAAAAAAAAATCCCAGTAATACTGCTGCCACCTTTCCAATTCCAAGACCGAGGTGGTATGATTTGACTACCGGCTTCTCATTCCCCAGCAGTGAATATTAAGTGACTTTTCCAAATGTTGACCCAGAAAAATATTTTCTTGGAGACAGGACTCACTGATTCCATTGGAATACAGTTTTGTTGCCACATAAATCAGGAAACTTTAAATGTAGCTCCCTAGTTCCCAGGTTTTGCTCTCAGCTCTCACTGAGCATTTCTGTCTCACCCTCCTATATCACTGTGTGCCACTAGATGTCACTGTTACCCGTGCCTTTGGGTGACAGAAACAGAGCAATCCGTCTGCCGTTTTGTGCAGGGGGAAAAATCTTCAGAAGTGGAGGATAATGCTATGTGGATTTCAATACAAAGACCTCTTTACTTGGCATTTTTCATTGAAAAACAGACACTCTGTATATTGTGTTATTTGGTTGCTATTTCCCTTTGTGCTTTTGAAAAGGAGAAAATGAATTAAGTGCAGTTCTTCCCACAAATGCACCTTCCCCTACATCCTTACTAATTCTTAATTCTCCCTTAATATATAGTTTTCAGCTTTATAATATGAGGACTATTCGTTAGCAGATTTGGAAAATTGCTGTTATTCTGTCTAACCTTGTTTTTTCCCTTTAGAACACTTCCACAGTAGTGACACTATACTGGTTCGCTTGTCCTTTGTCTGTCACCCCAAGTTGACTGTTAGCTCCCCAAGAAAAAGTGCTGTATCTTTTTTACTTATTGATATACTCCCTAGCATCTAGCACAGTAACTTGCATGTAATAATGCTAAAATAAATGATGGTTTGATGAATGAATACTTGAGAAGAAACAGGTGCTATATAATGTCATTGTGAAGAGAGAGAACTGTCTAGGGCCTGACTTCCCTGAGTGCAGATCCTTTCCCAGGTGTGTGACTTGCCTAAGTCATTATTCATTCTGTGCTCAAGTCCTTCACTTGTAAAATGAGGGTGATAATAGTAACAACCACATAAGGTGGTTTTGAGGATGAAGTATTTTTTAATGTTTTAATATATGTCAACATTCCTGGCACAGAGCAAGGACGAGGTATTAGCTAGAGGAGGTAGAAGCAGATCATTGTCATGCGGACCTACAGAAAGAGAGCTGGGTGAGGGAGGGATCCTGTCTGTGGAGTTGACAACCTCAGGCCAGAGGGCTGCACCCAGGGCAGGGGAGGGGACAGGGAGCAGTTGCTCAATCAGAGAGAAAGCCTGGAGCAGGAGGCAATCTGCATTCTGTACGAAAGATAGCTCCAGGAAGGGTGCTGTCAAGTGGAGGTGCCATGAAAGGCAACGCAGCCATTGCCAGATTTTGCCTGCCGCCTGCAGGAACTGTCTGTCGTTGGCAGGGACCAAACTGCTCCTGATTTTGGCAGGGATTCATGAAACTGATATTTTGGAGTTTGTTTTTCTCAATGAAAAAAAAAAACTTGAATTAACGATCTTAAAAGAGGAGAAATGTGCATGCTTGCTGACCTGTGGTTTGCAAATTGCTTATAATTCTATTACTGTCTGCCACCAAAATATCTCAGCCTGACAAGATCAGAACTACTGTCATCCTTTTACATTTAATTTTAATGTACACGAAATAATGTTCTCCTGCTCCATTTCTTCCAGTTCTTTTCTTCTCCTCCCCTGTTCATTTTTCCTTATCATTTCAAAGTTACTTCTCTCAGCAATGTCATCTTCTGCTGTAATGTGCTTCACCTTTATACATCTAATAAACACATTATTTTCATTTCAAGTTTATGTCCTCTGTGGTCACACTTATAGGCTGTAGAATTGAACTTAGAAAAAAATAATAAGCTGACTTTGTAGCAGAGATGATTTCGCTTTTGTTAACAATCATTTTGGCTGGCATTTCTTTATTTTGGAAACCTTTATTTTGAATTTAATTTAGAAATTCAGGGGGCACTAGAGTGCACATGAATGACTCTTTCTTCCTCCCCTCCTTTCTGCCTCTCTTTCCCCACATCTCTTTCCTTCTTTCCTTTTCCATGCCTTTACAATACACCTATAACATGAAGAAAATTTTAAAATTTTATGGCTATTGGTTTGTATCTTTTCTAGACCTTAGATTTATTACTAACAGATTTTTAAACAGTTTTCTATACAAAAATGTTTGCTTTGACACAAGACCTTGCACTGGGGAATAACTTTACTATAAATATGCAATGTACAGCCTTAGGGATAGGCGTTTGGTTTCTTTTTCAGCTCAACAAGTAAGCATTTACTAGCCACCACATTTAGAGACCTAACACTATCCTGGATGAATCATAAACCTGCTCTAATTTGGTAATTCTTTATGTACTTGCACGGGAGCTACAGATATTTTATCATAATACATTGCCTTCATAATTATTCTGCTTTGGAATACAAAAACACCCAGTGCTCTGATTTCTTCTTTCTGGTAAATTTGTCTCCCATTTCAACTCTAACCTCTTCCCAAAGAGGTTAGCTCTTAATTCCATTACTAATATCACATGTTGAAAGTTCGAACAGACTTTTGCTAATTCACTTTTTCCCCAAGAGATGATGGCTACTATTCTTTTGAATTATTGCATCCATTTTAGAAAAGGAACTAATTATTCTTTATTTAACGAAGACTATCCTGTGACTGATATAGTTAGATTCATGTGAAAATGCATAAGTGGTAGTGAGGATATCATTTTCTCCAACAAAATGTAATTTCAAAAGTAATTTAAATGGAACATAAAGAAGTACTCATGACTTTGGTTGCTTTTATAGCTAATGCAGATATCTTACTTCTACCACTGATATTCCTGAGTGCCTTCTACTTAGCAGGTTCTCAGTAAATATTTCTTGATATTAACAGTTTTCCAATCCTGAATTTTGTGATAGCTCTTGAAAGCTTTACATAGTGTTTAGAAAATATGAGATCCATAAATATGGATATGGGTATAGGTATCCATATCTATGGATCTCGTATTATCTAGGTGATATTATAGCTGGTGACCTGGATAATTGTGTGTTGATATGACCCCAAAAGACTCTAGTGCCATGTACACTCATCTTCCTACTGCATAAGTATCCCTTTATGTGCCCTGGCTTGCATTCCTTCCTTCAATTACAGACAAAACTTTGCCTCTTTCAAGGCACATGCTTGGCTATAGGAAGTTTTGTGACAGTTAAGAATTTACTTCTGAATTTTCTGCATTACAGATTCCACTTCAGTGCACTAAAACTGGCTGCAATTAAAACAATGTGTATCATACATTCTGTGTATGCTACCCATTTGAGCGTGATGCTTGGAAGATAACAATTTTTCCCCGTCATTGACTTTGGTGAGCCTCATTGCTGCTGTGAAAGCAAAATACCCTACACATGAAAGCCGAAAAGAGGACTCTAGATAGAAACCTGGCGTGGGAGTAGTGATGGCCACTGCCTCCATTGTTGTTTCATTGATTTTCCTTCATTCACGATCTTTAAACAAGCGTTTATTAATTATGTAATATCAATCAAGGCTTCTTCCTGGGGCTTTGTTTTCCTTTCACATCTGCTTTTTCGTTTGTTTTGTTTTTGGCCATGCGGCTTGTGGGATCTTTGTTCCCTGAGCAGGGACCGAACCGGGGGCCCCTGGCAGTGAGAGTGTCAAGTCCTAACCACTGGGCCACTAGGGAATTCCCATGTCTGCTTTTTCTTTAAATAACTTTTATTTTACAATTTAAGCAGGATTTTGTTTGATTCGGGCCATGTTGTTTACATGATGAGCAGTTATAGTTAGAATGAATTTCACTGGTTGCTAAGAAAATGGGTTAAGCTGCCAGGTGGGATACCATTCAGGGTCTAGTTATCATAGTTGTGGGAAGTTAACTGCAACACCCCTCCTTTTGGATCTTCCAGTTAGTTGGTGTTCATTTGACACCAGATTTGATCAGTTCCTAAAGGTGCGCTGGACCTGGACTTGATGCTCCACCTGGTTATTCGCAACTTCATTGTGATGTGAGATGTCTGCTTTGCTCCTAACTCTATGCTCTTATGATTCGGAGAGAAATCTCCAGAATTACTGTCAACTTCTAGTTGTATATGATAGAAACTTTTGAAACCTGATGCAGGCTCCTGACTTATTTGTTTTCCTTAGGCAAATTACCATTTCAGAATAATATGCATCATCTAGAAAGTATATCATAGTTAGATGTAAAGTATATATTGAAGCTTCCAGATGACTCATGGAATATGTTTTGTTGATGCTTACAGACTAGCTTATGCTACTCTTCAGGACTGTGTAAGACTGGGACCAACAGGTAGTACTTCAGTCCTTTGGTAATAAGGGAATTCATTAATCAAGAAACCATTATTTCTGAACAAAGATACTTCTAATATATTAAAACACTCTGCCAATTCTCTTATGCTCTCTCTTCAATATTCTGTTGCAGAAAATGTCAAGTCACCTAGCTTCAGCTCTGCTTTTCTTTTGTTTGCTCTGGCTGACCACAGTGTTCTCCTTATTCCTTTGAGAGGGAAACATGCTGACACACATGTGAGTATGAAGTGAGAAGCTGACTCTAGAGTTACATCTAATCACCATAGTATTAGGAGAGTTTTGGCCCACAGTCCCAAGCTTCTGACAGTGGCAGGACGCTGAATCTACTGTAATATAAATTCCAGTGAGATTTACACCAGAGCTATGCTTCTCAAACTTTAATGTGCATATGGACCACCTGGGACCTTTCGAAAACGTGGATTCTAATTTAATAGGCTCGGGATGAGGCCCAGGATTCTTTGTTACAAGTTCAGCACTTGAACCAGGCCTAGAGGAGCAGAACCCTTTTGATTTTCAGTATAGGCCCTAAGTGTTATGGGCCAGATAAAATTGATATTCTTAGATTTCCATGCAGAGGAATTGAACTCAAAGAGAAGGCCTTATCACTGACATTCTCATGCTGAATGGACCCACTCAAAATTCTCAGTCCAGAATTCTGGGAGTACTGAACTATTCATTCTAAAGACTACTGAACTTGTACCGTGCCTAAAATTAGCTTACAGTTTCTAACGTCTTATAGAGTTCTTGTACAGAGACAACAGAATGGGTGAATGGGACAAGTAGATTATCCGAAGTCAGAAATTCTGAGTTTGAACCCAGTTTTGCCTCTACTTGGTTCCTTGAGTTTGAACAAGTCATATATCCTCTTTCAGTTTCCATTTTCTTTTTTTTTTTTTTTGCGGTACGCGGGCCACTCACTGTTGTGGCCTCTCCCGTTGCGGAGCACAGGCTCCGGACGCGCAGGCTCAGCGGCCATGGCTCACGGGCCTAGCCGCTCCGCGGCATGTGGGATCTTCCCGGACCGGGGCACGAACCCGTGTCCCCTGCATCGGCAGGCGGACTCTCAACCACTGCGCCACCAGGGAAGCCCAGTTTCCATTTTCTTGTGCCTAAATTGGCAATAGCAAAGTATAACTTTATAGGTTTGCTTTGATATCAAGTTGAGAATATATATAAAGGTGTTTTGTAAATATCAAGTACTATGCAAACATTATTTGAGGAGCTTGTAACCTAGCGATGATGATTTACATTCACATCAGAACACTTGTGTTTCCTGAGATCCTTTTTTTTTTTTTTTTGCGGTACGCGGGCCTCTCACCGCTATGGCCTCTCCCGCTGCGGAGCACAGGCTCCGGCCGCGCAGGCTCAGCAGCCATGGCTCACGGGCCCAGCCGCTCCGCGGCACGTGGGATCCTCCCGGACGGGGGCACGAACCCGTGTTCCCTGCATCGGCAGGCGGACTCCCAACCACTGCACCACCAGGGAAGCCCCTGAGATCCTTTTGTTGTTTGTTTATTAGCAGCGAACATTCTGACTGAGAACACAGGTATTTCATTGTTTCCTCTGGGTGTCATTTGTATACAGTCATTGGTCATAATTCTGTAGTAAAAAATCCTTTATTTTGTCCCTTAAAATGCCAGTGTTGTCATTAACACCCCATTATGTTTTGGGGAAGGAGAAGTGATGGGTAGCATGTATAAAAGTTGGTATAGAATTCTGCTTGGAAGAACTAATCAGTGTTCTGTGGCAGTCATGGACGGTATACTGGGTTACCCACAACTTTTGAGAATTGCTTACTCATCACAGAGATATGCTTGCTCTGAGGAGAATACACGGTGCTCATCACCTGGGGAAGAAGTCGGCCTTCAGGCAGGTTGCATTTTAATTGATTTCTTTCTTTTTTTTTTTTTTTTTGGTACGCGGGCCTCTCACTGTTTTGGCCTCTCCCGTTGCGGAGCACAGGCTCCGGACGTGCAGGCTCAGCGGCCATGGCTCACGGGCCTAGCCGCTCCGCGGCATGTGAGATCTTCCTGGACCAGGGCACGAACCCGCGTCCCCTGCATCAGCAGGCGGACTCTCAACCACTGCACCACCAGGGAAGCCCTTAATTGATTTCTTGATGAGCATTGACTTTATTAAATTTTAGACAAAATGCCCTATGGCATCTGTCAGTGATAAGTGACAGGAAAGACGTTAAAAGTTTAGTGAACACTTAGGAATTCTTTATCAGCAGGAATGTATTGAATGCCCCTGGATGAGAATAATAATGCTTGCATTTATAACTTACAAGTCATTTCCACAAATTTTATTTATGACACAATTTTCATTGGGTCTATTCCCTTTTCTGATATAAAAATCAACTTTGTGGTGCTTTCATTCATCATTATGTTACAGACGCAGCACAATTTCCATTTCAGGGAGATATAATGTATCTCTGAGGGAGGAAGGGAGAAGTGGAAGGAGGAAGGATGGATGGAAGGAAGGAAGGAAGTAGGCAGGGAAGGAAGAAAGGAAGGGAAGGGGGGAGGGAAAGGAGGGAGGGAGGGAGGAAAGGGAATGGTAAACACAAAAGTGTTATTTTTTGTTTTGCTTTGACTTTCCAGAAAACTTGCTCTGAGTTAATGCCCAAGAAAAGAAGAAATGGTTTTGGACAATTAAATATGTGAGACATGGTGTCAGGTTTTTTGGAGTTGATATCTCAGTTTGTCAAAATGTACATCTTTTCAGGAACTAAAGAGTTCAGTAGCTGCTTTGGTGTGCGTTTTAGCTTGATTTAGTCCCACTTTCTGCTTTTCTTTCTAGACTCTCTCTGATTTTTGTTTTCATCCTTAGCCATGTCTTTTCATTCCTGTCGTTCTCTTCTATAATTAGAATACTCTAAGGATTTGTCATTAAAGTTTAAGGTATACTAAGCATCCAAAGTCTTTCTTTTAAGATAGTGCTGTGAATAAGGTAGATGACACTTCCCAAGGACACCTTATTTAGAGGGTCTTTCTGTTGCTGAGGAGGCCTCATCCAGGACTACCAGACTCATCATTTCGACACACAGACCTGTTGTTGAGTAGGTGGTGCCTGGGTGAGGCTCCATTCGTTGCAGCCTGCTTCTGCAGAGCCTGCTTTGGCTCAGACCCCTGTAGGTGTAGCATTCATTGGAAGACTAGTTCAGAATAAGTAGAGAACGGCCAGTAAGAATTTCTGGAAGTTTTGAATTAAGGGATATTTAGAGAAGATTGAACTTTAAATTTTCAGAAGTATAAATGACATCGTATCTGATCTGACTAGTAAATATGTGTCTTTACATGCAGAAGTTAGAAATAATGAAACGATCTTCTATTAACTGGTGAATAAACAGAACTTTTCTAAATGTTTGTTGCTTGTATTCAACCATTTATATATAATATAATTTATGTTTAATCACATCCAAAGCCTTGCCAAGTAGTAGTCCCACAGGAATTACTCTAATGAATACACGAGCATCTCTTGTATTGAGCATATTAATTGCTTATATGCAAATGATTTTAAGTACTTGAAAAGTTTACCTTAAGAAGGATAAACATTATCTTTGTAATCTTGTATATGATATTCATTTGCTTAGCAAGCCCTTTTCTGATGGATTAAATAAAAGCAAACTTTACAATCAGCTGGAAAAACAAATTAGTGAGGTTTTATGATCTTAAGTTCCAGACCTCTCTGCCACCTGATTCAATATAGGACAATAATATACCATAAATTGATATGAATGACTCATAGTTTTACAATGACTTCCAGTCTTTATTTTTCTCTACTAATTTTTAGATGAATCCCTAGGTAATTCTGAGAGATAGAATTTGCATTAGTATTTGGGAATTAGACATCGTGCAACTCAGTTTGCCTATATGAATGGCAGCACCTTCATTCTCTTGGCATTTACATGAATGAATCTTCTAGTACCTTTGTTGTCCAAAGACATCCTTGATGATATTTCTCTAGGGTCTTAATATATCATGCATCTATTTGAGGTGTTAGTTCTTAAGTACAAAAAGTAGAATCGTATCTCAGAGTTGGCAGGACCTTTAAGATTAGCTTGTAAAAAGTACTCATTGATGCACAAATAATAATTTCCAGAAAATCTTTTATTTGGAAAGTTCCCCTAGTGCAATGAGAGGAGTTTTCCATATGTAGATCCAGGCAAATAGTCACATGCACCCTAATTAATCATAATCATACACATATACATTCATAGCAATCAGATGATAAAATAATTTATTGTTAGAGCCAAGTAAACGTATCATAATTAATTCGAACCACACACATATGGGTCCCTATACCTGAGAAATAGGACTTTGATCACAGGATCATTAGTTGATGTAAGAGAAAGAGGGTAGGAGATCCTTTTAGAAGCCATCTGAAAAATTTCAAGAATGTGTATAAAATTCTCCTAATCAGATTCTGATTTCTGTTTTTCAAATCTGCAGATATGTGACCTTCTTCCTATGGATTTACTTGCCAGGACATATCTTTATCCCAGGGAAGTTTAGATAATTGGCATGTTTCCTGAAGTGTGCTCTGGATAATACTGGTTAAGCAAAATATTTATAAGTAGGCCTTGTAATCTTTTTACAAGTAAATTAAAGGAATTCTGGGTACATTTATTTATTTACTGAACAAATGTCTATTACTTATTATGTGGTGAACACAGTGCAAGATGCTGTCAATACAATGTTGAGCAAAATGGACATGATTGCTGCCTCATGTTGTTTATGATCTAGAAGGAAAACAGACATTGATTGCCATGGTCTGAATGTTAGTATCTCCCCCCCCCCAATTCATAAGTTGAAATCCTGATGTCCAATGTGATAGTATTAGAAGGTGAAGCCTTTAGGAAGTGATTTAGGTCATGAGAGTAGAGCCCTTATAAATGAGGTTGGTGCTTTTATAAAAGAGACCTCATAGAGCTTCCTGTCCCCTTCTACCATGTGAGGACACAGCAAGAAGACACCAGCTCTGAACTAGGAAGGGGTCCTCATCTGACCGTGTTGGCACCTTGATCTTAGACTTCCACCCTCCAGAACTGTGGGAAATAAATTTCTGTTGTTTATAAGCCACCCAGTCTGTATTGTTAAAGCAGCCCAAATGGACTAGGACATTAATCAGCTAATTACACAAATATATGATATCTAACTGAGATAATTCTAACGAATAAAAAGTATAGGACATTATAGCAGACTATTTTAGGAGGTCTTGTTTAACTTTGGAGTATCTGGGGGCCAGAGAAGGCTTCTCAGGAGAAGAGGGAAGTCAGCAATGCAGAAATGGAGCAGCATGCACAAAGGACTTGAGATAAACAGAAACATGGTGTTTGAGAAATTTAAAGAAGGTCTTTGTAACAGAAGCGCACACAGGGAGGTAACAAGGTAAACAGAAGCCAGAATGAGCAAAGCATCAATGATTTTTTTTTTAAAAGACCATTTTTGAGGGAGAGTGGCATGATCAGATTTTCATTTTTAAAGTAACACTTTGATTACAGTTGGACATTAGAGTAAAAGGGGGTGGTATGAACTGAATTGTGACCCTCCAAATTTATATGTTTGAAACCCTAACTTCTAATGTGACTGTATGTGGAGATAGGGCCTATAAGGAAATAATAAAGGTTAAGTACTTGAAGTCATAAGTATGGGGCCTTAATCTTATAGAACTGGGGTCTCTATAAGAAGAGGAAGAAGCAACAGAGCTCTTTCTTCCTCTCAGCCTGTGCACAGAGAAGAGGCCATGTGAGGAGTAAGAAGTGGCCCTACAGTAAGAAGGTGGCCATTTGCAAGCCAGGAAGAGGCGCCTTGATCATGAACTTCCAACCTCCATAACTGCGAGAAAAAAAGTTTCTATTGTTTAAGTCACACAGTCTATGGCATTTTGTTATGGCAGCCCAGGCAGACTGATACTAACAGGTGGCAAGAATGGACATGAAGTACTGGGTAGGGAACCACAGCAGTAGTTCCGGTAAGAGATAATGTAGTACGTACTACAATGGGAACGGCAGACATTGAGAAAAGTGTACAGAAGTGAGAGCCTTTTTGTAAGTAGAGGTGATGGGATTTGGTGTTGGATTGTGTGTATAGGATGAGAGAAAGTGGTATTGAGCTTGCTGATTTGCACCACTAGATGAATGACTTGCACACTTTAGGCATCACCTGAGAAGATCAGGTTTGGGGATATAACCCATATGTTCAGTTTTTGACACATGAGGGCTTAGATGCCTTTGGATATGTCGAAGGGGCAGATGAGTGGAGCTTAGAGAGAAATTAAACAATGTTCAACAGGTTCTGTTACTACATGACTTCTCAGAACTTTTAGTGTGTTTAACTATGTATGTATGTGAATTGTGACTCTCCAAGACAGGGTGATGGGTTCTTGCACTTTTCCAAACTTGGACCTCTTTTCTGAATGGAGAAGATCACAGGACTTCTGTAGACTCTATCTGGTAATTGCTGGTCTATCAGCACCTTTTTAATCATTCTCCTTCCTCTGATTTTATTTAATAGAACATGCTTTGGACACATGATGGCCAGTGTACTTGCAAGTTGTGAGAATAGGTGGAGAAGGACTCAAGACAGGAAATTCATAGTCTCTCACAGTTCCTCAGTGAACATTGCCAGTGTCTTTTAGAGCACCTGTCAGGAGCTGAGCTGAATGCCACAGATGCAGCGGGGGGAACAGCCTCTGCTTTCAGGTCATTCCTGGATACGGTATTCAGGTAGAGTGAATGAGCAACGCCTCTCTCAGGAGATCCTTGCCTTCCTGACTCTGTCTCAGGGTAATACCGCTCCTGGGCTTGAATCCTATCTTGTAAACTTAGGAACTTAGGATATGTCTCCCTTGGGTTGGCCTATACCAAGTTTTCAAAGTTATTGCCTAGAGGTTCAAGTCAATTGAGCATTAGGGTCTTAGAATTTAGATAAAGATAATTATGTAAGTTATAACGAATCCTCCTTAGTGTTTTGGCATATCTAATATGATACAGTATACAGCATTCAACAGCTGGCTTTTCCATTCAGCATATATTGTGGAAGTTTATTCGTCTAACTATGTGTAAAAATGTTTTTTAAGCTACTGTGTACTATTCTGTAGTATGAATATATCAAAATATATCATTTAGCCATTCAATTATATTCAGCTAGATTAAAAAACAAAAACAAAAAAACACTGTGCACCAGGTAGTATTAGTGGGAGATATAGGAAGAGGAAGATTAAATACATGAATTGAATGATTCTGCCTGTTCTTTGCCGAAAAGATTACATGGACTAATAAAAGTTTAATTTATTCATATGAATTACCTTCTCTTCATGCTCATTTTGAGAAATAAATTACCAGCTAAACAAATCTCTAGAAAAACCCTTTGTGCCAGGTTTTTTTTTTTTTTTTTTTTTTTGCGGTACGCGGGCCTCTCACTGTTGTGGCCTCTCCCGTTGTGGAGCACCGGCTCCGGACGCGCAGGCTCAGTGACCATGGCTCATGGGCCCAGCCGCTCCATGGCATGTGGGATCTTCCCGGACCGGGGCATGAACCCGTGTCCCCTGCATCGGCAGGCGGACTCTCAACCACTGCGCCACCAGGGAAGCCCTGTGCCAGGTTTTATTCCCATTGTCAAATCCTCCACAACACTTTTCTTGTGGTTGCAAAAAGTATGATCTCTCACTTTTTTAATGCTTCCTCTGCACTCCAGTTAAATGGCTTGGGACCTTGTATTCCAGTTATTTGTGATAGCTTATTAAGGCACACAGCCTCCTTTGTGTTCCCCAGAATGCCTTGTTCTTAGGGCTTCTGTAGAGGTGTTTTGGTTTGAATTTTGAATTAAACTCGATTACTTATTCAGTTCTGGTTATTAAGTGACCAATGTGTTCTTGAGCTTCATTTGTACCATTATATTCCAGAGGGACAATTTTTAAGAAATTATGAGTTGGAAGGTTAATAGTGATTTAAACACTTCCCAAAGTAGACCTATTAGTTATCTGTGCTTCTAATGCCCCTTTCCACCTTACTATGCCATTGTCTACATGAAGTACAGCAGCAGAATAATTGCTAACTAGCTGAAGATCTTGAGCTCAATTTACCAATTGCTGCAAAGTAGAAAAAAAATTTACATGAGCCATACTTTCTATTATGAAATATTCATAGAAATGAGTTTCAACCTGTGTTACAATAAAATGTTCATAAGACTTTTAAGAAGACAAAGACACACGTTTACTGTTGGGATAACTAGATTCAAATCTTTTATTCCTCAATTTGGTAAAAAAAAGGGGTAGTTTGGGATAATTTAAGTGTAGTGTTGTCAGGTAGATGGATACTTGCTTATTTCCAGGAAAACTTTCCATTGCTATGAAGTTTTCATGGATAATTATAATTTTCAGCATCTCCCTGTGGCAAAATAAAACAGTTGGAGGTATATCTAAGTATGTGCTCATACCTTACTACCATAATATATTTAATAGCAACTTAAATCACCTTCATTTGGGGGGAGCTCAAAAATACTATCTAAGATTGTTTGCTGTCCAAGTGAAGATCATAGTCAAGGAATAATAACATTGCTCAGAGTTTAGGAATTTCTCCGCAGAGATAGAAGTGGGAAGTCAGAGTATCTGCTAAGAATTAATAAGCTCTAATAGGATGAGAAGAGTCTCTCCCATTTTTTTTCGTACTGCTTCACTTACTGACTCTAAGCAGCTGTGGAGAGAATGTCAGTCCCCTGTCACTTTAGGTGGCAAGTGTAGCATCAGCCTAGTGTATTGACCTACAAACTCTTTGCCTCTATCAATTTTTCTGTTGGCATTGTGGAACTGACCATTCTGGGCAGGACTACTACTGAGCTGCTCTTCTGAAATGTCAAAGATATTATTGACTGGAACTCTTGCATTTTTTGACAATAATAAGTTCCTTGACAGGACATCTGGACTCTAGCTTGTCTATTTACACTATAGGGAGAAGGAAATTATCTATGTTGTGTCTGCAGAATTCTGGAATCAGCAGCCATTTTTTTGGAATTCCTAATGTGATAGCCTCGAATTATACAACATGCACCGATAATACAGTGGTCACCATGACTTGGAGTATAAATCGTCAGTAGGAAGCAATGTTAGTATTATGCTGAAGCCAGAGGAAAGAGGAGAAGTTTGCAGCATATACAGAGCTGGCTTGAGGTTATAAGAACCCAAGTTCTTCTAAGTTTTAATCTGACATATTCTGACCTTCTTCAATTCAGTCTTTTATTGTTAAAGCATTCTTTTATAAATAACAGGCAATGGGTGGCAGGCTGTGTCTTCTTACTCTTTTGCATATAACTACTGGTACTGAGTTGTGGGTGTTTTGGTCACACCGTGTGTATTCAGGGCTACTGCTTTTGCTGGTGATTGCAGCAACTGTTCAGATAATTGCAGTTATCTCTATATGATCCCTTCTATGATTAAAAACATTAATATGTGAATGTAATTCTAGAGAGAACTGTCCTTATAGCTTATTATCAATTTTCAGCACACGGTTATGCAAATCTAGGACTTCATAAATGTCACTTTCTGCTAATGATTTGCAGTTTGGTGAGAAGTTTTAGCTTTTTAGATGGACTAAAAGAATATATAGAATTTTAAATTTGTGAGAAATACAGTGTCAGTGAAGTACCTAATTGAGAGGCTGATCTTTTCTGAGAGAGAGAGAAAAAAATGTTACCTTTTTGTTTCTGTCTACTTAAAAACGAGGTTAACATCCCCTCATTTCTTTCTCAAGCCTTTCTCAGGATGGAGACGCCATCTGTGTCACATGCCTCGAAGTGAGAAAGCATTGTAGAAAAGTTGCAGCTTTTTGTTATCCCAGTGGTATAAAACACCAGTTTTCTGGGATAAAGTATAAGTTCAAAGAAAATAGAATTTACTAGCATGTCAGTTTTGGACATTCTGTGAGTGTCCAGCAAGGAAGACTGTGAATTGCTTCTGTTATTATGACTGACATAAGCTCTTCAAGCTGTTGACAGCCTGCAGTTCTTCTTACTGACTTTCAAAGAATTATTGACATTATTATGCACTAACTCTCCTGTTAATGCAACAGTAAATGATAAAATATAAATTTGATTTCAAATAAAATCTCACACTTAAAAATTAAACCTCTGAAGATCTATATTTATTGTCATTCAGTGGCCATTTGATTGTATGAGGGTGTTGCACTTGAATTCAGTTTCAAACAAGTTTTAAAATCTGAGGTAACTTCCTGGGATGTCCACATGCTTGAACTGGATTGGGCCAACATTGTGTTGTTAATTAATCCCTCTGGAAAAATTGCATCTGGCTTATGCTTTTACTCTGCAAAAGCAATTATATTTTGAATTATGCTGTAAACTATGCCTTACCAAATTCTTTCTATGCCTTAGCTAGTTGTATTCTGATATGCTGCAAAATCGTTTGTATTCTAATAAAGGTACCCTGATTTATCATTCTTTTATAAGCCAAGATCTCAGATAGTGACACTTATTTATTATAGTGTTTAATGCTGAATTCCACCTTTTGATTAAAGGCTTAGTCTACTAAAATGGGGTTTGGTTTAAATTCCAGTTAACCTTTTGCTTCCTCTGTGCTATTTAGGTGCATAGTATTATTTCACCTTGATAAGAGAGTGCAATTTTATCCTTTAGTTTTTCACTGAAACCAACTATATTTATTAAGCTAGTTTGAATCTCCTAACTCCAGCTATACTGCTGGGATGAGTAAACTGATCATTGTAAAATAAAATAAATGATTCCATTTACAAATTTTTTAAAAAATATTTCCTTATAATATTTTTAGAACTATGAGTAAAATATTTTTTGATAAAAGTGAATATGAGTCACATTTTTATAAACTTGGATGAACTTCATATGACTCTAGCTTTGGTTAACACCACCTATTCTGAAATATTTAATAGTAAATTATATTCAATTTAATTCAACAAGGCACTTGAGGCCTTTGTAGTATAAAGTTGAATAGCATCTCCTGACTTTGAAGAACTCAGTAACCAGCAGGGAAGACAAGCACATGAAGAGTTAGCATGTTGTGTGATATGCTCTGAGGGAGTAGTGTGTATGAAGTAGTGCACAACACTGATAATGGAGCATCTGATGTGGGACCACAAGGGAAGGCTTCCCAGGAGAGGTAGAGCATTTGAACTAGGTCAAAGTAAGAGTACGTCAGGCATATGAAAGGATGGAGATGCAATATCCAGGATGAGAGGGTAGCATAAGCAAAGGCCCAAATCAGTGAAAGTGTATTGTGGATTTAGAAAGTTTGAGTTGTGCAAAATGAAGGGTTCATGGTAAGTGTATATGGAGCAGGGGAGATGGAATAGAAAGGTGGGAACAGGAGGGGTAGGAGATTAGGATATAAAGGGTTAGATAGCCACAGGATATTTTTATGCAGGCTAAAATGTTAAAATGTTTTACTTTAAATTGTTTTTAAAAGTATCAGATAATGTGCATAAAGACAAAGACGCTCTTTCTCCACCTCTGACACTTGTGCTGTCAGCCATTCCGGTTAGGATGAAGCCCAGAGTTGTAAGGTGCTGTGAGAGATAGGATGGAAGTCCAGATTCAGTACAATTTAGGAATAATTATTTTTCATATTAGCTGGCTTCTTTAGACATCTTGGACTACAAAATTAGTTGAAGATGAATCAGCACAACTGCTGTAAGTTTGCCCCTTTTCTAATAGGGCTCAAAGGTAAAACCGTACACTAAGACCATGCCTCACCAAAGACTTTTTCCTACCCAGTCCCAGGACTAAGGTCCCATTCTAGAGACTTCTTGACTCCATGACGAGGGGTTAAGAGAAAGTTCCAAACATCCAACCCTCCCCACCTCTGAACTCAGATCATCACCAACACAATTGACCCTGAATCCACCAGGACAAATCTTACGGCTTCTATCTCTTCCTGATCTGTCAGACAATAAGAGGGCCCCTAGACTATCAGTCATCCTTTAGCTCCAGTGTTCTCCATAAGGCTTTGTAGAATCTTATGCTCCCTTTTCCCACCTATCTCCAACTCCTGAAATATTTTTGTTGTGCTTTCTAAAAATCATTATCTAGCATCACCAAATAGTATATCAATATATGTGACTACTCTCTTATTGAGACATTCAGATTACCTTTTTTGAGCTAATGGAAGCCTGTTCTTTCACATGCGTACCTCCCTGGCCCTTAAGACACTACTTCCCCTTTAGCTCTTTCAGCTATTGATAGTTTTTCTCTCACAGATATCATACTCTTGAACCTGAAGAGGAATTTTATGTCACCTGATTATATCACCCACTTTCTATTATTTTTCTGTCATCTCAATCTCTGGATTGTTCCTGTTCCTTTTTCATAGATTTTAGCACCTGGTTACTTGATGCTTTTGCCAACACCATTCCTACCTTAATTCTGCTTGGGTTCAGCTTCACTGATGATCCTTTCAACATTCTATCCTCCAGTGATTTTGTCCTTTACCCTGTTTCAGCTCTCACTCATATGGTGTTTCTCTAGACCCTATCATTATCAGTAATTACAGCCCTTCTAATATGTTAATTTCATTCATTCCACTCTCTTACCAGGCTTGAATTCTGTGAGCAATCATTATAGATGCTTCTTGCACACATGCTCAATTCTTTTCTTCCTTTCTCACTTCATTGAACTTACTTGGAAAGAGCACAACTCTAGTTAAAAGAGCTCTTTGACTACTCAGTGCTTGCCCCTGTCCACTGATTGGAGAAAAATACCTAAACATGCTGATTGGTCCTACTTTAAATTCATGGCCATGAGCATCAATTTTTTTATTTTAATGCTGCCTGGCAATCATGATGAATTTTTGTAGACTACCATGAGCTCTCCTAAACTACTATTTCATATTCTCCCCTCTTTCCTCAAACCTCCCAAACCTTGCCCTCCATCTCCTATCTCAGTTAATGACATTGGTTCCTACTTCACCGAGAAAATTGAAATGCCAAAATAAAAACTTCTAAGGACTCCCACAGCTGCATCCAGTCACCTGTTAGCTTTTGCATTCATATTCTTATGCCTTTGTGCTTAAATCTGGGCTCCTATCTAACACTATCCTAACAGATTTCATTCTTGCTCCTCTATTTGATTATCTTTCCACTTAGTTTCTCAAAGATAGCACTTCAGCAGTAATCCACTGTTGACATCTAAGTTGACATCTTAAAAATATTGACTTTTCTGACTCAAGAATATGGTTTATCTATTTATTTGGGTTTTCTTTAATTTCTCTTAGCAACATTTTCTAGTTTTCAGTGTATAGGTACTGTATATATTTTTTTGTCATTTATTCCTAAGTATTTCTTTTATATATTTTGTATTACAAATGGCATTATTTTCAATTACCAACTGTTTATTGCCAGTATACAGAGATAAAATTGACTTTTGCATATCGATCTTGAATCCTATGTGACCTTGCTAAATTCACTTGTTAGTTTTAGTGGTTTTTTTTTTTTTAAGATTTCATCGAATTTTCCAAGAACATGATCATGTCATCTGTGAATAGTCAGTTTTACTTCTTTTAAAAAAATACGGATGCATTTTATTTAATTTTCTTGAAGAATTACGTGGAGTAGAACCTCCAGTGTAATGTCGAACAGAAGAGATGGGGGCAGACATCCTTGTCTTACTCACGATCTTAGTTTGAGAAAAGCAAGCTGTCTTTCATTATTTGGTATGTTGTTATGTATGTGGTATATTGTTAGATATAGATGTTTTGTAGATGCTCTTTATGAAGTTGAAAAAGTTCCCTTCTATTCCTAGTTTTGTGAGAATTTTTGTCAAGAATGGATATTTTGTCAAATGCTTTCTTGTCTATTGAATTGATCATATGATTTTTCCATTTTGGTTTGTTGCTGTCATGAATTACATTGACTTTTGAATGATTAAATCAACATTGCATTACTGTGATAAATCTCTTTTGGTTATGATATTACTCTTTTTATAGATTGCTGGATTTAATTTACTAAAATTGTGTTAAGAATTATTTCTGTTTGTATAAGGGGCATTGATTTGCCATTTTCTTTTCTGGTAATGTCTTTGTCTGCTTTGGTATCAATATAAGGCTGGCCTCGTAGAATAAGTTGGGAAGTATTGCCTGTCCTTCAATTTTATGAAACATTGAAAAAAGTGGTATTATTTCTTTCTTAAATACTTGGAAGAATTCATCAGTGAAGCCATCTGGTCCTGTAGTATTCTTTGGGGAAAGGTTTTTGACAAATTCAGTTTCTTTAAGAGATATAGTACTATTCAGAATATTTATTTCTTAAGTGAGATTTAGTAGTTAGTCTTTTAAGGAACTTTCATTTAATCCAAGTTGATGAGTTTATTGGCGTAAAATTTTTCATAATATTACCATATTGTGCTTGTAACAATAAAATTTGTAGTTTGTTACTTCATTTATTCCTGATATTGGTACTTTGTTTCTTCTCTCTTTTCCTTGGTCAGTATAGCTAGGTCTATTAATTTTATTGATCTCAAAGAATCAGTTTTTGTTTCATTGATATTCTCTATTGTTTTTCTGTTTGATACTTTATTGATTTATGCTCTGGTTTTTATTATATCCTTTCGGTTGCTTTATGTTCATTTTGCTCCTTATTTTCTAGATTCTTAGGTGAAGCTGAGGTCACTGATTTGAGATCTTTCTTCTTTTCTAATTTGGGCATTTAGGGCTATAAGTTTCTAAATACTGTTTTAGTGGCATCTCACAAATTTTTATATGTTGTGTTTTCACTCATTCTAGAATACTTTCTAATTTTAGTGGCATCTCACAAATTTTTATATGTTGTGTTTTCACTCATTCTAGAATACTTTCTAATTTTCCTTTTGATTTCTTCTTTCACCTTTGGGTCATTTAGAAGTATGTTATTCAATTTCCAAGTGTTTAGGATATTTCCAGATATATTTTTGCTATTAATCTCTAATTTAATTCCATTGTGATCAGAGAACATGCCTTGTATAAATAAAATTCTTTTAAGTTTATTGAGACTCAATTTATTTACTCTGGTAAATAGGCCATAGACACTTGAAAAGATTGTGTATTCTGCAGCTGTAAGGTGGTGTGTTCTCTAAATGTAAATTTGGTCCAATTGATTGATACTGTTATTCAAACCTACTATATCTTTACTGATTTTGAGTCTCGTTGTTCCATCAGTCATTGGCAGGGCATTGGATTCTCTGACTGTAATTGTGGATTTATCTAGTTTTCCTCAGAGTTCTATCAGTATTTGCTTTAGCATTTTAAAGCTTTTTTTTTTCATTATGGCACAAAACTTAGGATTTTTCGGTCCTATTGATGAATGGACCCATTTATCATTATGAAATGACCTTCTTTAACTCAGGCAATATTCTGTGCTTTGAAATCCAGTTTGTCTGATAACAATATAGCTACTCCTGTTTTCTTTTGATTTAGTGTTTGCAACAATTTTTTTCTATCCTTTCACTTTTAAGCTTTTTGTTTCTTTATATCTCTTGTAGGCACCATGTAATTGGGTCTTTTTTCTTGTCAAATCTGAAAATATCTGCTTTTTTTATTAGGGTGTTTAGATCATTTATATTTAATATGAGATCCACACCCACAATTTGCTACACCTGCAGTCTTCTCTTACATTTAATAACTCCATTTTCCTTTCTCCAGGCCAAAAAAAAAAAAAAAGGAAAGAAAACATAGGCTTAGAATTGTACCTGACTCTTCTTTTTCTCTCATAATCCCCATCCAATCTGTTAGGACATGCTATTAGTTCTACCTTAAAACTATATTCATTATCTAACATCATTTTCACTAATGCCACCTCGTTCTGAGCCAACATCATCTTTCACTTGGATTAATGCAGAAGCTATTCACTTTGTTCTCTGCTTCTTCCCTTTTCTCCTCCTCAAGACAGCAGCTAGAGTGTTGCCTTGAAAGTGTAAATTAGATCATGCCATGCTGCTCAAAACCCTGCAATCATTTCCTACTTCGCTCAGAATAAAGGCTAATATCCTTCTAATATCAACCAAGGTCTCAAATAATCTGTCCCCTCATACTCTCTGCCCTCATCTTATACTATTCTTTTATTCACTTCCTCTATGTCAGCTATACTAGTCTCCTTGTTATTCCTTGAGCATGCTGTGCCCTTTCTTCCCTTAGAACCTTTAAACTGGCAGTTTCTTTTGCTGGGAACACCCTTTCTCTGATATCCCCCTTAGCTCCTTTAACTCTTTGCTCATATCTTATATTCTCATTGAAGTCAATCCTAATAACATATTAAAAATTTCAAATTGCCCCACTTCCCAAACCCAGCATACTTGATTCTTTAACCTCTTCAACTTCTTTATTATGCTTGTCATATTGTAACATATTAATTTCATTTCTTATTAGTTTATTTTTATTATCTCTCTCACCTTACTAGGATTTAAACTCCACAAGGCAGGGATCTTTGTCTGTTTTGTCCACTGATATATTCTAAGCATCTGTAAGAGCACATGCACCTAAGAATGATTAGTTGAACTAAATAAATAAAAATGTTTTTGTATTTTGATGTTACCACTTTGTTATGGGAATGTTAGAATAATCCTGTTAAAAGAGCTGATTCAAAATCCACTTACTGCCACCACTACTAATAGGTTATGTCTCTTGTCCTGTTTCAAGCATGAGCTATGTATACTTGGCTACAGAGTTTGTGTCTTATGCTACAGGTAGTAGGGATGCATACATTTTTTTTTTTTTTTTAGCAGTTGTACTATAAGACATGACGTATTTTAGAAAAATGAAACGTAGCCATGTGAAAAAGGGGTTTTGATGAGAAAATACTGCTAGCAGAAAAATCACTTAAAAGAGACTATTGTGTAAATCTGTTCCAGGGATATTGAGGTACGTGAGTATCTCTCAATGTGCCTTGCTCTCTAGTATCTCACATGCTATTCCCTCTCCTTGACATACTCTTCAAAACCATGTATCTGCATCTGACTCCTTCAAGAAAAATCAGTTTTTTCTTCTCCAAGTTTCTAAAGTATTTAACATGCTGTATCTAATTGATTACACATCTGTTTTCACAACTATACTTTGATATCTGCTTTTTTAAATTTAATTTTTGTGAGCCCAGTAACAAGCATGTTGTTTGGTGCAATGTATATAGTAAAGTGTTCAATAAATTATTTTGAGATGATTGAACAGGATGATGAGAAAGTGAGTGGCAGTGACAATGAGGATGGAGAAGTGTGCATATATGTGTGGCAGAGGGAGTTAATCAGTTATAAATGAGCCGTGAAGGAGATAGAGAATCTAGGATATCATTTAGATTTACACCTTGTCCTTTGGATAAATATTTGATTCACCAAGGACACTAGGTGCTGTGGTAGAAAAAAATACTGTATGTAGTCTTCTTTTGGAGACATTTGGAAAATATCCCTGAAATGTATTATGTGCTTTCTAACTTATAAAAGAATATATGATGGGGTCCAAGTCCGATTCAAATAATTGTTGGAAAAAAGTGCTTTTTCCAGTATTGGGTTACCCTTAATTGAGCACAATATTGTACATTCATTGACAATGTAGCCACATTTACAGTCATTAATATCTTTTGAAAATGTCTGGCTACAATATTGGTAAGCATTTGTATAAAAGAATGCTAAAGCAGCAGTGTGATAGCTTGGGTGCTAGCATATATTTGAATGAGTCACACGTGGTTCTAAAGATGCTGACTGAGAATAATTGATCTGGAGGAAATCTAGATATCAGTTCAATTTGGTGGGTGCTAGTCTGGGACATGGAGAGTCCAATACAGAGTAATAATGTAAAATTAAATAAGAGTGGGCATTCTCCTCGATGGTAATCTGGTTCATTGTAGGATGGATAAAAAGGTAGCCTCCAAACACAAAGTTTCTGCCTTGACTTGAATCAGTCAAATTCCACATCCACAGTGAAATTCTAGAAGAACATCCTCAAATGAGAAATAAGGGACGAATATATTCAGATTCATTCATTTTATTTGTTGTCATTAGGTGTCTTGAATGTGTCAATGAGAGAAGTATTTGAATTGAAACAGGTTCTTATAAATCTCTGTTGATTTAAGTACATAGCATATATGAATTAATATTAGATCAGTCTCAGGAATTATGGGTAGAGTGTGTGCTGGTTTCTGTAAAAAGGAATATATTGGAAAAAGGTATTTGGAGATATTTTCCACAATTGTGTTCTATGGAAATGGGGTTAAGCATCTCCTTATACTGCTGTTATGAAGATGAAAGAAAATAAAGAAAGGAAATATCTTTGAAGAAGAAAGAGTACTGTCCCTATATATGTGGGTGTAGGAACATTTCTGTTCTTCTCTGTGCACCAGGAAGCTTCCATTTCTGCTTGTTTCTTCCTGTATCCACCTCCATGAGAGAAAACTATTCAGTGAGTTATGTTTACAAGTGGGCAGATGACTGTGTTAAAAATTAGGTAGTTATGTTCTATTCTCTCCTATATAGCTGGGCAGAATGGTGGATTCAGTCATTCTTGCTATTTCTTGTCTTTTATTTTCTTTTATTCTCACCACCTCTGTGAATATTGAGGAGGGGGTAAGTGAGCCAGGGCTCATGCTGTAAATCCAGCTGACTCTTTTGATTCCATTTCTGCACAAGCATGTAGATCCATGTAGACTGTCATCTTTCTAGGCAGTGTGTCATACAGGCTGCTAGCCAAGAATAGGGACGTTGTTGTTTCAATGGCCTGAGATTTCCTTCCCTGGGAAACTGGAGGAGGCAGACAGCACTGTTGTCATTGGTTTTAACAAGTACAGCATACCTTTCCTATTCCCATACCTTTCCTATTCAGGGTTCCTAGGCAACCCTGAAAATAGGGCTATTTGCTTGGAGCAGGAGGGCCAACTCCAAAAGCGTTACTTCCTACCCAGACAAAGATTTAGTTTCATAGAGTGGACATCAAGGGCAAGCTATTTAGTTCAGCTCTTACAAGGAAATTCTGGATTGAATTATTGGGCCCTTATCTTGTTACAGGAGGCAGTCTGGGGGAATGTTTAGAACATAGGCTCTGGATTCAAATCCTGCATTTAGATCTGAGATTTGCCGCATATTAGCTGTTTGAGTCAGTTTATCTTTGACTCTCTTGGACTCAGTTTTCTTTTATGAAAAATGGAAATAAGAGTAGAACCTTTCTTATAATAAGGTTTGCTTTGAAGATCGTATAAGTTAATGCACATAAAATGCTTAGAGTGAGTCCTGACACACAGTAGATGATTAAAAATTTTAGTCATTATCATCATTTCTGATTTATTACAACAACTGTACTTTGGTTCTTATTTGTTACTCCTTGTATGTGTAATTCCCTTGGGGATGCCTTGGAAAGAATGGGTGATTGACAAGAATTTCTGGTTCTCTGGAAGTATTATCTATCTCAATTGAATAACTTCTAACTCAGTTCCTAAAAGAATAAGTTATTTCTATTAGTCAGCAGACTGAAGGCTACATTTCTGAAGTTTAGCACAATGCCTGGGAAATGGTCAGTGTACAATAAATACCTGGGATAAATGAGTGAATCCTAGAACCCTCTCTGTTTATGGGGGAGTGAGTCATGACACAGAGAAGTGAGAGATTAGTTGAAGGCCACACAGCTAGGTACCAACAGGCCAAGATATGAAGCTACCTGTTCTGATGAATCTCAGTCTATTACTTTTAAAATTGTTTCCATTGCTGCTTCTTTTTTTTTTTTTTTAACATCTTTATTGGGGTATAATTGCTTTACAATGGTGTGTTAGTTTCTGTTTTATAACGAAGTGAATCAGTTATACATATACATATATTCCCATATCTCTTCCCTCTTGCGTCTCCCTCCCTCCCACCCTCCCTATCCCACCCCTCCAGGCGGTCACCAAGCACTGAGCCGACATCCCTGTGCCATGCGGCTGCTTCCCACTAGCTATCTACCTTATGTTTGGTAGTGTATATACGTCCATGCCTCTCTCTCTCCCTGTCACAGCTCACCCTTCCCCCTCCCCATATCCTCAAGTCCGTTCTCCAGTAGGTCTGTGTCTTTATTCCTGTCTTACCCCTAGGTTCTTCATGACATTTTTTTCCCCTTAAATTCCATATATATATGTTAGCATACGGTATTTGTCTTTCTCTTTCTGACTTACTTCACTCTGTATGACAGACTCTAGGTCTATCCACCTCATTACAAATAGCTCAATTTCGTTTCTTTTTATGGCTGAGTAATATTCCATTGTATATGTGTGCCACATCTTCTTTATCCATTCATCCGATGATGGGCACTTAGGTTGTTTCCGTCTCCAGGCTATTGTAAATAGAGCTGCAATGAACATTTTAGTACATGACTCTTTTTGAATTTTGGTTTTCTTAGGGTATATGCCCAGTAGTGGGTTTGCTGGGTCATATGGTAGTTCTATTTGTAGTTTTTTAAGGAACCTCCATACTGTTCTCCATAGTGGCTGAACCTATTCACATTCCCACCAGCAGTACAAGAGTGTTCCCTTTTCTCCACACCGTCTCCAGCATTTATTGTTTCTAGATTTTTTGATGATGGCCATTCTGACTGGTGTGAGATGATACCTCATTGTAGTTTTGATTTGCATTTCTCTAATGATTAATGATGTTGAGCATTCTTTCATGTGTTTGTTGGCAGTCTGTATATCTTCTTTGGAGAAATGTCTGTTTAGGTCTTCTGCCCATTTTTGGATTGGGTTGTTTGTTTTTTTGTTACTGAGCTGCATGAGCTGCTTGTAAATTTTGGAAATTAATCCTTTGTCAGTTGCTTCGTTTGCATATATTTTCTCCCATTCTGAGGGTTGTCTTTTTGGTCTTGTTTATGGTTTCCTTTGCTGTGCAAAAGCTTTGAAGTTTCATTAGGTCCCATTTGTTTATTTTTGTTTTTATTTCCATTTCTCTAGGAGGTGGATCAAAAACGATCATGCTGTGATTTATGTCATAGAGTGTTCTTCCTATGTTTTCCTCTAAGAGTTTTATAGTGCCTGGCCTTACATTTAGGTCTTTAATCCATTTTGAGTTTATTTTTGTGTATGGTGTTAGGGAGTGTTCTAATTTCATTCTTTTACATGTAGCTGTCCAGTTTTCCCAGCACCACTTATTGAAGAGGCTGTCTTTTATCCATTGTATATTCTTGCCTCCTTTATCAAAAATAAGGTGACCATAGGTGCGTGGGTTTATCTCTGGGCTTCCTATCCTGTTGCATTGATCTATATTTCTGTTTTTGTGCCAGTACCATACTGTCTTGATTACTGTAGCTTTGTAGTATAGTCTGAAGTCAGGGAGTCTGATTCCTCCAGCTCCGTTTTCCTTTCCAGGATTGCTTTGGCTATTTGGGGTCTTTTGTGTTTCCATGCAAATTGTGAAATTTTTGTTCTAGTTTTGTGAAAAATGCCATTGGTAGCTTGATAGGGATTGCATTAAATCTGTAGATTGCTTTGGGTAGTAGAGTCATTTTCACAATGTTGATTCTTCCAGTGAAAGATCATGGTATATCTCTCCATCTGTTTGTATGATCTTTAATTTCTTTCATCAGTGTCTGATAGTTTTCTGCATACAGGTCTTTTGTCTCCTTAGGTAGGTTTATTCCTAGGTATTTTATTTTTTTGTTGCAATGGTAAATGGAAGTGTTTCCTTAATATATCTTTCAGATTTTTCATCCTCAGTGTATAGGAATGCAAGAGATGTCTGTGCATTAATTTTGTATCCTGCTACTTTACCAAATTCATTGATTAGCTCTAGTAGTTTTCTGGTAGCATCTTTAGGATTCTCTTTGTATAGTATCATGTCATCTGCAAACAGTGACAGTTTTACTTCTTCTTTTGCAATTTGGATTCCTTTTATTTCTTTTTCTTCTCTACCATGTCTAAAACTTCCAAAACTGTGTTGAATAATAGTGATGAGAGTGGGCAACCTTGTCTTGTTCCTGATCTTAGTGGAAATGGTTTCAGGTTTTCACCATTGAGAACAATGTTGACTGTGGGTTTGTCATATATGGCCTTTATTTTATATATATATATATATATATATATATATATATATATATATATATATATTTTTTTTTACATCTTTATTGGAGTGTAATTGCTTTACAATGGTGTGTTAGTTTCTGCTTTATAACAAAGTGAATCAGTTATACACATACATATGTTCCCGTATCTCTTCCCTCTTGCGTCTCCCTCCCTCCCATCCTCCCTATCCCACCCCTCCAGGCGGTCACAAAGCACCGAGCCAACATCCCTGTGCCATGCGGCTGCTTCCCACTAGCTATCTACCTTACGTTTGGTAGTGTATATATGTCCATACCTCTCTCTTGCTTTGTCACAGCTTACCCTTCCCCCTCCCCATATCCTCAAGTCCATTCTCTACTAGGTCTGTGTCTTTATTCCCGTCTTACCCCTAGGTTCTTCATGACCTTTTTTTTTTTCTTAAATTCCATATATATGTGTTAGCATACAGTATTTGTCTTTCTCTTTCTGACTTACTTCACTCTGTATGACAGACTCTAGGTCTATCCACCTCATTACAAATAGCTCAGTTTCGTTTCTTTTTATGGTTGAGTAATATTCCATTGTATATATGTGCCACATCTTCTTTATCCATTCATCCAATGATGGACACTTAGGTTGTTTCCATCTCTGGGCTATTGTAAATAGAGCTGCAATGAACATTTTGGTACAGTCCTTTATTATATTGAGGCATGTTCCCTCTATGTCTACTTTCTGGAGAGTTTTTATCATAGATGGTGTTGAATTTTGTCAGAAGCTTTTTCTGCATCTATTGAGATGATCATATGTTTTTTATCCTTCAATTTGTTAATATGGTGTATCACACTGATTTATTTGCATATGTTGAAGAATCCTTGCATCCCTGGGATAAACCCCACTTGATCATGGTGTATGATCCTTTTAATGTGCTGTTGGATTCTGTTTGCTAGTATTTTGTTGAGGATTTTTGCATCTATATTCATCAGTGATACTGGTTTGTAATTTATTTTTTTGTAGTATCTTTGTCTGGTTTTGGTATCAGGGTGATGGTGGCCTCATAGAATGAGTTTGGGAATGTTCCTTCCTCTGCAACTTTTTGGAATAGTTTGAGTAGGATGGGTGTTAGCTCTTCTCTAAATGTTTGATAGAATTCACCTGTGAAGCCATCTGGTCTTGGACTTTTGTTGGTTCGAAGATTTTTAATCACAGTTTCCATTTCATTACTTGTGATTGGTCTGTTCATATTTTCTATTTCTTCCTCGTTCAGTCTTGGAAGTTTATACCTTTCTAAGAAGTTGTCCACTTCTTCCAGGTTGTCCATTTTATTGGCATAGGGTTGCTTGTAGTAGTCTCTTATGATGCTTTGTATTTCTGCAGTGCCCGTTGTAACTTTTCCTTTTTCATTTCTAATTCTATTGATTTGAGTCTTCTCCCTTTTTCTCTTGATGAGTCTGGCTAAAGGTTTATCAATTTTGTTTATCTTCTCAAAGAACCAGCTTTTGGTTTTATTGATCTTTGCTATTGTTTTCTTTGCTTCTATTTCATTTATTTCTGCTCTGATTTCAACTTCTGCCCTCTCAATATGGTGAGTTAAGCAAGGGAATTAAATCAATAAATCTAAGACAGTATGATTAGCATAATAGTGGAGCTAAGTTCAAGGTACTGTGGAAGCATAAAGATTCTGAAGAGGAAATGATTCTTGGACCACAGATAATGGACTACAGCACTGTGTAGAAACGTTGCTGAGTTGGATATACTGTAGTGTCTTCTGGGGTGATTATCTTAAGTACCTTGAAGCTAATACTGTATCTTTAAATATTTGCATGCAAATGATTCAAGTATCTGCATAGGGCAGATTTAATACCATCTTTTAAAAGTACTCAAAGTGAGTTTAGAAGAGGGAGATCGAGTTTGGAAAGGCCTGAAATTCGATCTTTGGTTCTTTACGTGTAGGCCACCTAGCACAGGTGGCAGAGGGCAGGGTGAAAAGCTTGGTATTTGGAGCCAGTCTTCCTGGGATCAAGGGTCAGCTCTGATATTTACTGACTTTGTGCCCTTAGACAAATTAATCCATAAATCTTACTTCCTTTTCTTCATTTGAACAAATGTGGATGAAAATAGTATATACGTTTATAGGGTTGTGATAAAAATTAAATGAATTTATTCTTATAATTTAGGCCAGTTTAGAGCAGTTTCTGACACATAAGGTCTCAATTAGTGATAACAGTTACTATTATTATTACTATATAACAATTATTATAATTACTATATTATTGTTATTATTATTATGCATTATAACAAAAACAAATATTAAGATTTTTAACCCAACATTCTTCATGGCCATTTTATATTTGAAAACAAACAAACAAAACAAGTAAATGCTATATTACCTGACTACATTTCTTCACCTTCTAGACCACTGGTGAAGGGCTGGTTAGAATGGAGTTGGGTCACTCGAAGGGGTGTGTCTCATTGGATGATCGTGTTGTAGGATAGGACTGGGTTGCACTATTACAATACATTTTTCATGACAATAACAAATGGATAAAGATTCCAGAAGTAGCTGGCAAGAGTTGAGCTTAAATACACAGGTCACTGGATATATTTCTGATGACTCTGTTGATTGGAGTCAACTGTGAAAGGGCCTGCCTACTCCTTTGAAGTGAATTTGGATTTTAATAATAAAAAAAAAATCCAACTAGTATTGCTACCGACCCTCCTGGGTTGGGCCCCAACAAGGGTCCTTCTGCCGGGTGTGTGGTTTGAGCCAATAGGAGATGCAGTTCGGTTCAGAAGCAAAGGATGGAGAGGTGCCTGCGAGCCCTTCTCTAGAGCACACTGTTCCCTCTGCCTCCCGCAAACCAGGCCATGGGCGGAGCTGCTTTGTAGGAATCTTTCAGCAGGGAGGGGTAGAGTTGTCGTGGGTCAGTTGCACCTGCGCCGCTCATGCTGTGGGTCGCAGTAGAGGCACAGTGCCTCTGCGCATGCCCCGCCGACGCTATCTTGAATTGAGGTGTCGTGGTGTCCCGATTTCCATGAGGAACTCCGGTCTGAAGCGCTGGGTTCGAGGCCTCTCTGCCCGCAGCATCCTGCGAGCAAGTGAAACTAGAGTAAGCATAAAGGGGAAAACAGACAAAAAAAGCTATACTTTATTTTATTACCCAGATTCTATTTTTATTTCCTGGGAATTGTTAATGGGCTCTGCCAGTGATGTTATGGGATAGATTTGTTATGACTTGGATGAAGAGAAGGGAGTAAGAGAATTACAAACTGGATCTTTATGGAGCAGATATCAATAAGATACATGTAGTGAATTTCATCTGGATATAAGTCTGTGAGGAAAAAATAAGGGTGCGGGTTGCTGCTGAAGATTGGAGAAACTCAGTGAAGAAAATATTATGTGCTTTAGTGTTTTACAGAGATTGAATCTATCAATTACCAGCAACGTATTTTACCTAATTTCTTTGATATGCAGTTTCCTCATCTGTGAAATGGGTGCAGTATTTCCTGCTTTCAAGGTTGTTATGAGGAATAAATGTACTAAAGCATGCAATATAGGACAAGAGAAATTCCTATTAAGTATCAGATCTTTTCCACAATCTGGGAATTCTAGATAATTTGCTACTGACATCTGGAAGGAAAGCTGCTCTAGGAAAGTAGGAACGGATTACTACTGGAAGATGCTCCTTCCTTCTGACCTTCCCCTGTGCTTTCTGTAATTCCACATCTGGTAAGCTAGGCTTCCCATCTCTCTAGATAATAAAGTTCTCCTTTTCTTGCCTAATGCATCCTTCTAGAAAATATTAGGGTAGAGAGTGTATAGTACTAGAATTCCCAAAGCGGTTTAACTTATCTCTTTTTATATGTAGCTTTTAAAAAGGGTAAATATTAAATCACTGAATTTGATTTTCAGTGAGGAGGAGGAAAAAAAGAAACAAATAGAAGCACACAGAGAGGAGGAGAAGAACTTAATAGTCTCTGAATTGCAGCCTCTGCTGATGCAGGCAAATGGTGGCTGCCGATGTGCCGTGTGTTTTGCGGAGTCCTGCAGCGCTGCCAGCCATTATCGACCTTAATATTTAAT
Organism: Grampus griseus; assembly: GCF_964374135.1. Classification (NCBI taxonomy): domain Eukaryota; kingdom Metazoa; phylum Chordata; class Mammalia; order Artiodactyla; family Delphinidae; genus Grampus; species Grampus griseus. The sequence continues at coordinate 90,076,345 of NC_138998.1, forward strand.
AGGCATTTGTACAGAAACACCACATGAGTATGAGAGATGTTAATTGTTCATAACACTTTAATATTTTTTTTTAATTTAGCAGGCTGTTAGTCATTAAATAAAGAATGCTGTTTGGCTAGGTTGAGATTTTAATGTTCAGCTCTTAATTTTTCTGAGATAGTTTTTCTGTGAAAAGTTTGTAATAAATACTTTGCATTTGCACCATGCCTCACTCCAAAGAGATCAAAGTCCTGATCAGAAACTTCTTGAGACCCGGGAAGGATTCCAGGCTTTTATGTGCTTTGCTCAGCTCTCATGGAAATGCTGCTCCTAGCAGTGGGTCTGACCTATGGGGAAACCGTCTCTTTTATGTACCATCAGCTTCTTGAAGTTCTTCTCAGTTACTTATCCCTTGTGGCAAACATCTCAAATCCTGAGGTTTACTGCCCATCTAGTTCTAGTACAATCATTGAATGATTGTTTTTTTTCATGTTTTTGTTACAATTTCACTTAAAAATCAGTTTTAGTTTAAAGAGAGTTATGCAAAATATCTGTACAAAAGCACTAAATAAAACAATTTCTAGTAACCTCTTAGGGTTACAGCAGGAGAAGTGATACCTGAAGGTAAACAGTGACAGAATGTATTTTAATAGAGAAATCTTACATAATCTGAGACTTTTCTGATCATTCATAGTATATATAGTTATGTTCTATACTTCTGTGTTCTTTTAATGAAACGTGCTATCCTGCATGCTTTTAATGTGTTTCGAACCATTCTTTTCACTGCTGTGAAGGCTTATTCTTTTTTTGTCTGTTCAAAAGTTACTTCCTCTGAGAAGTCTTTCCATACCTGACCATAGGCTCAATTTGTTATTATTTACTCCATCCTAAATGTTTCCTCAAGTCTAGTAGCCTAAATGTTTCCTCAAGTCTAGTATCCATGGCACTGTAAATATCTGTATACATGTTTATCTCTCTCTCTGTGCTATGAACCCTTTGGAGAGAGATCATCTGTCTTACTGTTTTCTGAATGTTTACTGTCTAACACAGTGCTGCACACATATAAAGTGTTCAGAAATATTTTTAGAATGAATGATTTCTGTAAATTACCAAAAGATTTTACAAAATTTAAAACTACAACAGATGTTCCATTTCAAATAGGCTCCTCTCTGCTTACACCAAATTAGCGTCACTTCAGGAGACTTTCTATTGTTGGTGCGTTAAAAACAATTCAATCATTTCCTTTATTGACCTTAAATGAGTATTTGAGAAAGAAATAGGAAAAAGGAAATAACCTGTAGTCTTAAATAAAAATTAGGTAAAAAAAATTATGGAATTAACTTTCTAAAATGAATTTGCTTTGTTAAGTGAAAAACTCTGTGTATTTAAACAGAAAGGAAAATGCCTGCCTACGAAAGGCAACAAGGTGGTGCAATTTCTGGAAACTTCTACAGATATATTAAATGTAATTCTTTGCAGTTTCATCCCTAAAGCAATATAGTCACTTGTTTGCTCTTGTGTGTTAAATTCAGCTCTTCATTTTTTATCTCATTTGTCTGCTTGAATTTCATAGCACAGGCTAATCTAGACGAGAATGTGGGCGTAACTTTCTCATTCTTTCTTACTCTGTAGAAGCTTGAGTCAGTTTTTCAACAAAATAGTTCAGTGAATTGCTGTAGGCCACAGAGCAAGTAAATTGTAATGAAGGGAAGCAACTTCAGGTCTCTCACTTTCCTGGATTCCCATTCTACTCTATGAAGATTAAAATGTTCTATCCTTAGACCACATATTTCATAATGATCTATAAAAGAGTATAGAGCTTCTAAGGTAGTATGACCCTCCGTAAAGAAATAAAGATCTATATAAATAATAGAACCTTAATACAACAAATCTGGAAAGAAGAGCTTTTTTTTTTTTGCGGTACGCGGGCCTCTCACTGTTGTGGCCTCTCCCGCTGCGGAGCACAGGCTCAGCGGCCATGGCTCACGGGCCCAGCCGCTCCGCGGCATGTGGGATCTTCCCGGACCGGGGCACGAACCCGTGTCCCCTGCATCGGCAGGCAGACTCTCAACCACTGCGCCACCAGGGAAACCCAAGAATATATTTTTTTCATTTTTTCAGTATCCTATAATGAGCATATATTGCTGCAGAATTTTTTCAAAAAGGAATCTTGAAAGATACCAACTTATAGGTTAATAATTTTCTATTCAGATTTTACTGCAGAAAGTTACTTTTCAGGGTAGATTCAATACATGATAGAGTGTTGTTATAAATGATATCTTGCTGCATAGTGTCCTAGAAAATGCAAATGGATCTCATTTGATGATCACGGGCTGTTCATCAGAGTAACTTTAGTAGAGAGAAGCCTTTAAAGAATATTCCTGCCTGGGACTCATCTTGGTCCTGTTGCATAGGTACATCTGGGAATGTGGATGTAGAATCCAGTATAAATATATTTTGTAAACCTTTCTCCAGGTAATTCAGATACATATCACTGATTATGCTTTGCTACTTTGGTTATAAATAAAGAGACTAAATCTTGAATCAAGCTTAAAGAGGAGAGGTGAGGTTGGATGAGTAGGAAACATTTAGCTTCTGGTGGAAAGGATAAGTGAGGTGCTCAGAGCTCTCTGAATAGGGAGATAATCATCGAAACATCTTTAAAAACCTGCCAGTTACAACAGATATAGAATAATAGTTGGTGACTTACTACTTTCTTAAACTCCAGAACTGAGGGTGGGCAGAAGAGGAATAAATAGATATTTTTTTAAATTGGAATTATGACTTGAGAAAGATATTTAAATCATTTATAAGCCTATGCATATCTAAATTGGCAGCCTGATTTAATCAATATTTCTATTCCTTAGCAGTACCATACACCCAGCTCAGGAAATTCCTGTTACCCTCTCCCATTTTATATAATACTATTTCCACTATTCTTATCTAGTTTTTATATCACAGAAATTTTTGTTACTTTTTAGGATCAGTGTTTGTTCAAATTGACCATAAAATCTGGCAATTTATTTGCTCATCTTGGTTTCTTTCAAACCATTTTTTCCTTTATTCAAATTATTTCTTATGAAAATATAGTGGCTCATTGTGAGAATGCGAGTGGGATTCTGAATTTTCTCAGACTTTGACTTTTAAAATGTGTGAATTTTACCCTCATTCTTGAATATACAGAACAAAATATGAGCAGATATCAGCAAGATGGAAGAATAGGTCTATGCTCTCATTCCCCCATAGAAACACTGATTTAACAATGAGATACAAACCAGAATACCTTTATGAGACTTCCAGAGTCCAGTTAAGAAGTTGTAGAACCCCAGGTGAGCCCGAAGCTGAGAACTGCTCCATTGAAACAGATGAGAGCAATTTCCCTTTACCCACATCAACCTCTCCTTCAGGCCATCACAGCTCAATGTCAGCAGGGAATGCTCTGGCTCACCACTTCTACTTTGGGGGAAAGAGGAGCATGGAACATGTGTACCAATGTTCCAGGATTTTGGAGGGCTGCACAAAGGACTGGTGTCTGTCTTACCTCACTTAGACAGTTAAGAGGACCAGGATAGTTTGAATGCTAGGGTTGACTGAAAGGTTGGTTCAGTGGGGAAAAGCATACAACTTGAGGATTCTTTCTCAGAGGGAAGAAGAAGAGTGCAGTGTGTTTCTGGCAGTCCAGCTTTTCAGAGATACCTCAAGAGACTGGTGGTATCTGTCTTTACTGACTCAGGGTGCTGATAAGGAGTTGGCATACTCTGGATGTCTGGTGGCTTTATCTTGCTGCTGAAGATCCAGAGAACATGCAGTTCCACAGACAGATACCAGAGGGAGCAAGAGATTACAAGCTCCTGAAAAAGAAACTGGCAAACCTCTCTAATTGAGAAATTTTATGCACAGGCCGAGAGAAATTGCTTCCCAAAATGGTTCAGAGGCCCTCACAATCTGTAGATGGATAGACTGGTGAGGGTCTCTCCCTGCACAAAGTCAGTCTATAAAGACAAAGAGAAGGCTGTTTTTCAAATGTGTGGATGTTAACATAAAGCTACAAGACACATAAACAAACAGGGAAACATGGCCCAATTAAAGAAACAAAGTATATTTCCAGAAACCAACCCTAATGAAACGGAGATAAATGAGTTATCTGACAAAGGATTAAAAATAATCTTAATAAAGATGCTCTACGAACTCAAAGCAGTGCATGAACAAAATGAGAATATCAACAATGAGATGGAACTTATAAAAAAGAACCAAACAGAAATTTTGGAGCTGAAGAATACAATAACCGAGCTGACAAATGCACTAGAGGGGTTCTACAGCAGACTTATCATGAAGAAGAAAAATCAGCAAACTTGAAAATAGGTCATTTGAAATTATCTAGTCAGAGGAAGAATAAGAAAAAAAAGTGAAAATGAGTGAAGAAGGCCCAAGGGACATATGAGGCACCACCAAATGGACCAATATATGCATTATGGCAGATTCAGAAAGAGAAGAGAGAGAGAGAAAGGGGCAGAAGGTTTATGTAAAGAAATAATGGGCGAAAGCTTCTCAAATCTGAGGAAGAAGATGGACATACAGATTCAAGAAGCCCAGCAGAACCCAACTAGTATGAACTCAAAGAAATCCACAGTGAAACACCTTATAATTAAAGTGTCAAAAATTAAAGACAGTTTTGAAAGCAGCAAGGGAAAAGCTACTCATCATATACAAGGTAGCTCTTAGAAGAAAATTTCTCAGCAGAAACTTTGCAGGCCAAAAGAGAGTGGGATGATATATCCAATCAGTGGATTTTTCGGCAGATATCTTGTAGGTCATAAGGCAGTGGGATACCATGTTCAAAGGGATGAAAAAACCCCTACCAAACAAGAATACTATAGCCAGCAAAAGTATCTTTCAAAAATTAAGTATAAATAAAGACTTCCCTAGATAAACAAAAGCTGAGAGTTCATCAGCAGTAGGCCTGACTTAAAAAATTGCTAAAGAAGTCCTTCAGGTTGAAACAAAAGGACACTAAACAGCAATGCTAATCATATGAAAGTTTGAGGCTTTCTGGTAAAGGTAAATATATAGACAAATACAGAATACTGTAATACTGTAATGATGGTGTGTAAATCACTTTTAAATATGGTATGGAAGTTAGAAGACAAAAACTATAAAAAAGTAACTTTAGCTATAAAATATGCAATACTTTGTTATTCATTTCATAAATTACATATTTTATATTGTATATCTAAATGGATAACAAAGTGTGGGAGAGAGAAGTGAAAGTGTAGAATTTTTGTATGCATTTGAAGTTAAGTTATTATTAGCCTAAAATAGATCATTATAACTATAAGGTGTTTTATGTAACCCTTATGGCAACCACACATAAAATATCTATATAAGATAGAAAAGAAATTGAAAAAGGAATCAAAACATGTCACTACAAAAAAAAAAAAAAAATCAATGAAATACAAAGGAAGGCAGCAAGAGAAGTAAAGAGGGACCAAAAATGCTACAAGATAGAAAGAAATTGACAAAATGGCAATGAGTTTTCACCTATCAGTAACTACTTTAAACATGAATGGATTAAACGCCCCAATCAAAAGACATAGAATGGCTAAATGGATTAAAAAAAAAAAAACAAGATTCAACTATATACTGTCTACCAGAGACTCACTTTAGACTTATGAACACACATAGGCTGCAAGTAAAAGGATGGATTTTCCATGCATGTGATAACTAAAAGACAGCTGAGATGGATATACTTACATCAGACAAAATAGACTTAATATAAGAAACACTGTCAAAAGAGACAAAGAAGTACATTACATAATAATAAAAAAATCAATTCACCAGGAAGATATAGCAATTATAAAAGTATATGTACTCAACATCAGAGAACCCAAATATATAAAGTAAACAATGGCTAAACTGAAGGGAAAAATAGACAGCGACACAATAATAGTGGGGATTTCAATATCTCACTTTAAAAATAGATAGAACAGGGCTTCCCTGGTGGCGCAGTGGTTGAGAGTTCGCCTGCCAATGCAGGGGACACGGGTTCGTGCCCTGGTCCGGGAAGATCCCACATGCTGTGGAGCGGCTGGGCCCGTGAGCCATGCCCGCTTAGCCTGCGCGTCGGAGCCTGTGCTCCACAACGGGAGAGACCACAACTGTGAGAGGCCCGTGTACCGCAAAAAAAAAAAAAAAAAAAAAAAAAAAAAAATAGGACATCCAGACAGAAAATCAGTAAAAATACAGAGGACTTGAACAACATTCTAGACCAAATAGACCTGAAAGACATGTATAAAACATTCCAACAGCATCAGAATACCCATTCTCTTCAACTGCACATGGAACATTCTCCAGGATAGATCACATGTTGAGTCATAAAAGAAGACTAAACAGATTTAAGATGGAAATCATACAAAGTATAATTTCTGACCACAATGGAATAAAATTAGAAATTAATGGCAGAAGGAAAATTTTAAATTATATGAAATTAAATAACACAGTCTTTTTTTCAGTATTTTTTAATTGACGTATAGTTGATTTACAATGTTTTGTTAATTCCTGCTGTATAGCAAGGTGATACAGTTTTATATATATATATATATATATATATATGTATACATGCACATTCATTTTTTAAAATTCTTTTCCATTGTGGTTTATCATAGGATATTGAATATAGTTCTCTGTGCTATACAGTAGGGCCTTGTTGTTTATATTCCATTCTATATATAAAAGCTTACATCTGCTAACCCCAATCTCCCATGCCATCCCTCTCCCAACCCCCTCCCTGTTGACAGCCACCAGTCTGTTCTCTATGTCCATGATTTTGTTTCTGTTTCATAGATAGGTTCATTTGAAACAACACAATCTTGAACAACCAATGAATCAAAGAAGAAATCAAAAGGGAAATTAGAAAATATCTGTAGACAAATGAAAATGAAAACATAACATACTAAAACTAAAGGGAGGCAGCAAAAGCAGAACTAAGAGGGAAGTTTATAGTGATACTTGCCTACATGAAAAAGAAGAAAGATCAAAAATAAACAAAATAGCTTTACACCTCAAAGAGCTAGAAAGAGAAGAACAAACTAAAATTATAAAAAGGAAGAAAATATTAAGATTAAAGTAAAAATAAATGAAATATAAGAGAGAAAGACAATAGGAAAAAGTGAAGAAACTAAGGAAGACAGTTCAAGATGGTGACATAGGAAGATCGTGAACTCACCTCCTCCCATAGACACATTGAATCTACAGCTACATATAGAACAAATCCCTCTGAAAAAGACATATAACTATCTAAACAGCTCCTTCACGTCAAAGAAAAGGGTCATATTGAGGCAAGTAGGAGTGGCAAAGACACAATCTCACCTTAAACCCTGGTGCGGCAACCCACAATTGGGAGGGAACTCACAAATTTGGAGTATCTCCCTAAAGAGCGCAGTGTACACACCCCACATCAGGCACCCCTACTCTTCAGGTTTGCCACACATCTAAAGGTCTGTGGAGGTCCTTCCAGGGAATGTAGGCTGGGGACTCCATCTTTGTGCTCTGTCTCTGCCTTGTGGCAGCTTGCTAATACCTCCCAGAAAGGAGCTTATCCACTCCTCTGGAGCCCTGAGTTTTGCAACTGTTGCCCAAGGGACACTTCCAGATTGTCTGGTCTGGAGACCAGTGGGGTTTATGGCTGTGGTACCATGGGATTGTGTATGTTTGCATACTTTACAAGCCATTGCCTGAGGGTCTGGTTTCCAGTCACCCTGAAACTAGGTGCTGACTGAGATCCCTTTCTTTGGAGCACTAACAGGTCTTGGCACGTCTTCAACAACTAGGAGCTAATAAAAATAAAATGGGCTGCTTGGATAATCACAAAGGTTTGAGACACAACCAAGAACTGAGACAAAGTTGAACAATATGGTTTATTCTCTATATGAGGCCACACGTCAACTCTGCAAGAGGTAGTTGTTTCACCTAATACGTAGAAATAAACAAAAGAGTCAAGCAAAATGAGGAAGTAGAGGAATATGTTCCAAATGAAAGAACAAGATAAAACCTCAGGAAAAAACCTTAATGAAATGGGAATAAGTATTATTTACCTAATAAACAGTTCAAACTAATGTTTATAGAGATGTTCACCAAACTTGGGAGAAGAATGTATAACTGCAACGAGAACTTCAACAAAAAGATAGAAAATATAAGAAAATACCAAACAGAAGCCACAGAGCTGAAGAATAAAGGAACTACTTTCAGCTGAAAAGAAAGGGCACTAATTAGTAATAAGAAAACACATTCAAGTGTAAAGCTCACTGGTAAAAATAAATATATAGTAAAGGTAGATTAATCACTTACAACGCTAGTATGAAGGTTAAGAGACAAAAGTAGTAAAAATAATTTTAATTACAATAATTAGTTAAGGGATACATGAGATAAAGAGATGTAAAATGTGACATCAAAAACATAAAACCTGAGGAGAAACCAAGATTTTGGAGTAGAAGGACGTGCTGTCACTCCCTCTTGCAAGAACACCAGAATCACAACTAGCTGCTGGACAGTCATTGACAGGAAGGCACTGGAACTCACCAAAAAAGATACCCCATATCCAAAGACAAAGGACAAGCCACAGTGAGATGGTAGGAGGGGCGCAATAACAGTAAAATCAAATCCCATAACTGCTGGGTGGGTGACTCAGACTGGAGAACACTTATACCACAGAAGTCCACCCACTGGAGTGAAGGTTGTGAGCCCCACATCAGACTTCCCAACCAGGGGTTCCGGCAATGGGAGGACGAATTCCTAGAGAATCAGACTTTGAAGCTTAGTGGGAATTGATTACAGGACTTTGACAGGACTGGAGGAAACAGAGACTCCACTCTTGGAGGGCACACACAAAGTAGTGTGTGCATCGGGACCTAGGGGAAGGAGCAGTGACCCCAGGGGAGACTGAACTAGACCTACCTGCTAGTGTTGGAGGGTCTTCTGTAGAGGCGGGGGGTGGCTGTAGCTCACCGTGGGGACAAGGACACTGGCAGCAGAAGTTCTGGGAAGTACTCCTTGGCGTGAGCCATCCCAGAGTCTGTCATTACCCACCAAAGCACCAAGGTAGGCTCCAGTGTTGGGTTGCCTCAGGCCTAACAACCAACAGGGAGGGAACCCAGCCCCACCCATCAACAGTCAAGTGGATTAAAGTTTTACTGAGCTCTTCCCACCAGAGCAACACCCAGCTCTACCCACCACCAGTCCCTCCCATCAGGAAACTTCCACAGGCCTCTTAGATAGCCTCATCCACCGGAAGGCAGACAGCAGAAGCAAGAAGAACTACAATCCTGCAGCCTGTGGAACAAAAACCACATTCCCAGAAAGGTAGACAAGATGAAAAGGCAGAGGGCTATGTACCAGATGAAGCAACAAGATAAAACCCCAGAAAAACAATTAAATGAAGTGGAGATAGGCAACCTTCCAGAAAAAGAATTCAGAATAATGATAGTGAAGATGATCCAGGACCTTGGAAAAAGAATGGAGGCAAAGATCAAGAAGATGCAAGAATTGTTTAACACAGACCTTGAAGAATTAAAGAACAAACAGAGATGAACAATACAATAACTGAAATGAAAAATACACTGGAAGGAATCAATAGAATAACTGAGGCAAGAAGAATGGATAAGTGACCTGGAAGACAGAATGGTGGAATTCACAGCTGCAGAACAGAATGAAGAAAAAAGAATGAAAAGAAATGAAGACAGCCTAAGAGACCTCTGAGACAACATTAAACGCAACAACATTCACATTATAGGCGTCCCAGAAGTAGGAACATGGATACAAAACACTGACAAAACACAATGATCCAAAACCTATGGGATGCAGCAAAAGCAGTTCTAAGAGGGACATTTATAGCTATACAAGCCTACCTCAAGAAACAAGAAAAATCTCAAACAATCTAACCTTACACCTAAAGGAACTAGAGAAAGAAGAACAAACAAAACCCAAAGTTAGCAGAAGGAAAGAAATCATAAAGATCAGAGCAGAAATAAATGAAATAGAAACAAAGAAAACAATAGCAAAGATCAATAAAATTAAAAACTGGTTCTTTGAGAAGATAAAATTGATAAAGCATTAGCCAGACTCATCAAGAAAAAGAGGGAAAGAGAGAGGGAGAGGACTCAAATCAATAAAATTAGAAATGAAAAAGGAAATAACAGACACCACAGAAATAAAGAGCATCCTAAGAGACTACTACAAGCAACTCTATGCCAATAAAATGGACAACCTGGAAGAAATGGAAAAATTGTTAGAAAGATATAACCTTCCAAGACTGAACCAGGAAGAATTAGAAAATATGAACAGACCAATCCCAACTAATGAAATTGAAACTATGATTAAAAATCCTCCAACAAGGAAAAGTCCAGAACCAGATGGCTTCACAGGTGAATTCTATCAAACATTTAGAGAAGAGCTAACACCCATCTTTCTCAAACTCTTCCAAAAAATTTTGCGGAGGAAGGAACACTCCCAAACTTATTCTATGAGGTCACCATCACCCTGATACCAAAACCATACAAAGATACTACAAAAAAAGAGAATTACAGACAAATATCACTGATGAATATAGATGCAAAAATCCTCAACAAAATACTAGCAAACAGAATCCAATGACACATTAAAAGTATCATACACCATGATCAAGTGGGATTTATCCCAGGGATGCAAGGATTCTTCAATATACATAAATCAATCAATCTGATACACCATATTACCAAAATGAAGGGTAAAAACCATATGATCATCTCAATAGATGCAGAAAAAGCTTTTGACAGAATTCAACACCTGTGTATGATAAAAAACTCACCAGAAAGTGGGCATAGAGGGAACCTACCTCAACATAATAAAGGCCATATATGACAAACCCACAGCAAACATTATTCTCAATGGTGAAAAACTGAAAGCATTTCCTCTAAGATCAGGAACAAGATAAGGATGTCCACTCTTACCAGTATTATTCAACATAGTTTTGGAAGTCCTGGCCATGGCAATCAGAGAAGAAAAGGAAATAAAAGGAATACAAATTGGAAAAGAAGAGGTAAAACTGTCACTGTTTGCAGAGGACATGATACTATATATAGAGAACCCTAAAGATGCCACCAGAAAACTACTCGAGCTAATCAATGAATTTGGTAAAGTTACAGGATACAAAATTAATGCATAGAAATCTCTTGTATTCCTATACACTAATGATGAAAAATCTGAAGGATAAATTAAGGAAACACTCCCATTTACCACTGCAACAAAAAGAATAAAATACCTAGGAATAAACTTACCTAGGGAGACAAAAGACCTGTATGCAGAACACTATAAGACACTGATGAAAGAAATTAAAGATGATACAAATAGATGGAGAGATATACCATGTTCTTGGATTGGAAGAATCAATATTGTGAAAATGACTATACTACCCAAAGCAATCTACAGATTCAATGCAATCCTTATCAAACCACTAATGGCATTTTTCACAGAATTAGAACAAAAATTTTCACAATTTGTATGGAAACACAAAAGACCCTGAATAGCCAAAGCAATCTTGAGGGAAAAAAACGGAACTGGAGGAATCAGACTCCCTGACTTCAGACTACACTACAAAGCTACAGTAATCAAGACAATATGGTACTGGCACAAAAACAGAAACATAGATCAATGGAACAACATAGAAAGCCCAGAGATGAACCCACGCACCTATGGTCAAGTAATCTATGACAAAGGAGGCGAGGATATACAATGGAGAAAAGACAGTCTCCTCAGTAAGTGGTGCTGGGAAAACTGGACAGCTACATGTAAAAGAATGAAATGAGGACACTCCCTAACACCATACACAAAATTAAACTCAAAATGGATTAGAGACCTAAATGTAAGACCGGACACTATAAAACTCTTAAGAGGAAAACATAGGAAGAACACTCTTTGACATAAATCACAGCAAGATCTTTTTTGATCCACCTCCTAGAGTAATGGAAATAAAAACAAAAATAAACAAATGGGACCTAATGAAACTTCAAACGTTTTGCACAGCAAAGGACACCATGAACAAGACAAAAAGAGAGCCCTCAGAATGGGAGAAAATATTTGCAAACGAATCAATGGACAAAGGATTAATGTCCAAAATATATAAACAGCTCATGCAGCTCAATATTAAAGAAACAAACAACCTAATCCAAAAATGGGCAGAAGACCTAAACAGACATTTCTCCAAAGAAGACATACAGATGGCCAAGAAGGACATGAAAAGCTGTTCAACATCACTAATTATTTGAGAAATGCAAATCAAAAGTACAGTGAGGTATCACCTCACACCAGTTAGATTGGGCGTCATCAGAAAATCTAGAAACAACAAATGCTGGAGAGGGTGTGGAGAAAAGGGAACTCTCTTGCACTGTTGGTGGGAATGTAAATTGATACAGCCACTATGGAGAACAGTATGGAGGTTCCTTAAAAAACTACAAATAGAATTACCGTATGACCCAGCCATGCCACTACTGGACATATACCCAGAGAAAACCATAATTCAAAAAGAGTCATGTACCACAGTGTTCATTGCAGCACTATTTACAATAGCCAGGACATGGAAGCAACCTAAATGCCCATCAACAGATGAATGGATAAAGAAGATGTGGTACATATATACAATGGAATATTACTCAGCCATAAAAAGGAATGAAATTGAGTCATTTGTTGAGACGTGGATGGATCTAGAGACTGTCATACAGAGTGAAGTAAGTCAGAAAGAGAAAAACAAATATTGTATATTAATGCATGTATGTGAAACCTAGAAAAATGGTACAGATGAACCGGTTTGCAGGGCAGAAGTTGAGACACAGATGTAGAGAACAAATGTATGGGCACCAAGGGGAGAAAACCACGGTGGGGTGGGGATGGTGGTGTGCTGAATTGGGCGATTGGGATTGACATGTATACAGTGATGTGTATAAAATTGATGACTAATAAGAACCTGCTGTATGAAAAAATAAATAAAAGAAAATTTAAAAATTAAAAAAGAATAAATTTCCCATCTTAAAAAAAGAAAAACATAAAACTTGGGAAGGGTGGTGGGAGTAAAAACATAGAATTTTAGAATGTGTTCAAACTTATGTTGTTATCAACTTAAAATAGGCTATTATATATATATGTGTTGTTCTATGTAAAGCTCATCGTAACCACAAAGCAAAAACCTATTGTAGATACACAAAAGATATAATGGAACAGGATAGAATGCCCAGAGATAAACCCACGACAAAGGAGGCGACAGATACAATGGAGAAAAGACAGCCTCTTCAATAAGTGGTGCTGGGAAAACTGGACAGCTACACGTAAAAGAATGAAATTAGAACACTACCTAATACTATACACAAAAATAAACTCCAAATGGATTACAGACCTAAAGGTAAGACCAGACACTATAAAACTCTTAAAGGAAAACATAGGAAAAACACTCTTTGACATAAAGCACAGCAAGATCTTTTTTTTTTTTTTTAACATCTTTATTGGAGTATAATTGCTTTACAATGGTATGTTAGTTTCAGCTTCACAACAAAATGAATCAGTTATATATATACATATATTCCTATATCTCTTCCCGCTTGCGTCTCCCTCCCTCCCACCCTCCCTATCCCACCCCTCCAGGCGGTCACAAAGCACCGAGCTGAGCAAGATCTTTTTTGATTCACCTCCTAGAGAAATGGAAATAAATAAAAAATAAACAAATGGGACTTAGTTAAAAACTTTCCCACAGTAAAGGAAGCCATAAACAAGATAAAAAGACAACCCTCAGAATGGGAGAAAATATTTGCAAATGAAACAACCGACAAAGGATTAATCTCCAAAATATACAAACAGCTCGTGGAGTTCAATATCAAAAAAAACAACAATCCAGTTAAAAAATGGGCGGACGGGGCTTCCCTGGTGGTGCAGTGGTTGAGAGTCTGCCTGCCGATGCAGGGCACACGGGTTCGTGCCCCGGTCTGGGAAGATCCCACATGCTGCGGAGTGGCTGGGCCTGTGAGCCATGGCCGCTTAGCCTGTGTGTCTGGAGCCTGTGGTCCGTAACGGGAGTGGCCACAACAGTGAGAGGCCTGCGTACTGCAAAAAGAAAAAAAAAAAAAAAGTTTGGACAACCTAAATAGACTTTTCACCAAGGAAGACATACAGGTGGCCAAGAGGCACATGAAAAGATGCTCAACATCACTAATTATTAGAGAAATGCAAATCAAAACTACAATGAGGTATTACCTCATGCCGGTCAGAATGGCCATTGTCAAAAAGTCTAGAAACAATAAATGCTGGAAAGTGTGTGGTGAAAAGGGAACTCTCCTGCACTGTTGGTGGGAATGTAAATTGATACAACCACTATGGAAAACAGTATGGAGGTTCCTTAAAAAACTAAAAGTAGAACTACCATATGACCCAGCAGTCCTATGGACCTAGAGTCTGTCATACAGAGTGAAGCAAGTCAGAAAGAGGAAAACAAATACCGTATGCTAACGCATATATACAGAATCTTAAAAAAAGAAAAAAATGGCACTGAAAAAACCTAATTGCAGGGCAGGAATGGAATAAAGATGTAAACATAGAGAATGGACTTGAGGACACGGGGTGGGAGGGGGAAGCTAGGGATTAGTGAGAGTAGCAGCGACATATATACACTACTGAATGTAAAATAGTTGGCTGGTGGGAAGCAGCAGCATAGCACAGGGAGACGGGCTTGGTGCTTTGCGATGACATAGAGGGGTGGGATAGGGAGGATGGGAGGGAGGCTCAAGAGGGAGGGGATATGGAGACATGTGTATGCATATGGCTGATTCACTTTGTTGTACAACAGAAACTAACACAGTATTGTGAAGCAATTATAGTCCAATAAAAATCTATTTTAAAAAAAAAGGTAATGAGAAAGGAATCTAAGCATAACACTAAAGAAAGACATCAAACCACAATTGAAGAGAGCAAGAGAAGAAGAAAGTAACAGAGAGGAACTACTAAACAGCCAAAAAACAATTAACAAAATGGCAATACGTACATACCTATCAATAATTACTTTAAATGTAAATGAAATAAATTGTCCAATCAAAAGACAGAATGGCTGAATGGCTGAAAAAACAAGACCCATCTATGTACGCCTACCAGAGACTCACTT
The DNA here is from genome assembly GCF_964374135.1 of Grampus griseus. Taxonomy (NCBI): domain Eukaryota; kingdom Metazoa; phylum Chordata; class Mammalia; order Artiodactyla; family Delphinidae; genus Grampus; species Grampus griseus. Next base: position 90,091,490 of record NC_138998.1, read on the forward strand.
CATTTGTAAGGACACACACAGACTAAAGGTGAAGGGATGGAAAAAGATATTCCATATAAATGGAAGTCAAAGGAACGCTGGGGTAGCTATTTTATATCAGACAAAATAGTTTTTAAAATAAAGACTGTATCAAAAGATAAAGTTCTAGAAGTGGAACTATTATGTGATCCAGGTATCCCACTTCTGGGTATTTATCCAAAATAATTGAAATCAGGATTTTGAAGATATTTGCACTTCCATATTCATTGCCTCATTACTCACAATAGCCGAGAGGTGGAAATGACCTGAATGTTCATTGATACCTGAATAAATAAAATGTGGTATATACATATAATGGAATATTTTTTAACCATAAAAAAGAAATAAATTCTGTCATGCCATAATATTGATGAACCTTGAGGACATTATGCTAAGTGAAATAAGTCAGTAACACAAGGACAACTACTGTATGATTCCACTTATTTGATGTTCTCTAAAGCATCTTAGTAGAAGCAGAGAGTAGAATGGTGGGTGCCAGGGATGTGGGGGAGGAGGAAATGGAGAGCTGCTGTTCAGTGGGCTTTGAGTTCCAGTCGTGCAAGATAGAGAAGTTCTGGAGATCTGCTATATAACATTGTGCTTATAGTTAGCAATACTGCGCTGTACAACTAAATTTTTCAGAACAGATCTCATGTTATGTGGGGCTTTTTTGGCTGTAAATTAAAAAAAAGAGAAAATTGAATTCAGTAATACATAAACTATGTTAACATGTATAAGAAGTATGGTTTATTCTGAGGTAGCAATGTTGATTTAACATTTGAAAACCTCAGTCACTGCATTGACCAAATTAACCTAATCAAGGAGAAAAGCCCTGATTATCTCATTAGAAAACCAAAAAGTTTGATAAAATTAAACACATATTCATGGAACAAAATTTCAGTAAGCCAGAAATGGAAGGGAACTTTCTCAATCTGAAAAGAATATCTATAAACATTTAAATAGAATATTTAATAGATTTAATAGAGTACTTAACAGTAAATATTGAATGCTTTGCTTCTTAAAGTATGAAATGAGACAAGAATATTATCACTTCATTATACTGGTGGTCCTAATCTGTACAGTAGTGCAAAATGAACTTTATTATTCACGTATCTATATAATATTAATATTTCATGAATATTGAAAATATAGATTAAAACAGCTATTATCTGCAAATGACATGGTGTGTGTATATAGAAAATTCCAAAAGAATTCACTAAGAACATTAGAATTAATAAGTGAATTTGGCAGTTTTCCTGAATAAAAAGGTAGATATAAAAACTGTTTCTGTATACTAGGAACAATATTTAAAATAGTATGAAGTATTAAATACCTAAAAACAAGTACAATAAAAGATGTACTAGACCTTTCCTCTGAACATACAAATGCATTTTAGAAAAAAAATTTAAAGACCATAATAAATGGAACAATATAAAGTGTTTATGGACCAGAAGACTCAACATTGTTAAGATGTCAATTTCCCCTAAACTAATCTGTAAATTCAAAGCAATATTGACCAAAATCCCAACAGTTTTTTCTGAAATTTTCATGCTGTTACAAAGAACATAAAATAGCAAGAGCCAACATGATCTTGAAAGAGAAGAAAATAGTTTGAAGGACTTCTATTGCCACACAGCAGTATTTAACACAAAACTACAATTATCAAGGTAGTTCAGTATTGGTGTAAGGATAGAAAATAAATTTGAAAAATTTTGATAAATTTATACGTTCGTGTAATCTAGACTCTGATCTCCTGATCAAAATATAAAATATTTTTATCTTCCCAGAAAGTTTTGCCTTGTTGCTTTCCAATAAATCCTCACCCCTTCCTCAGAGTAAATCACTGTTATGATTTTTATGACCATAGATTATTTTTTCTGTCCTTGAACATTATAAAAATGAAACAGTGAGTACTCTTTTGTGTCTGACTTCTTTCACTCAAAACAGTATGAGAGTCTCATTCATGCTGTTGAGTTTCTGTTTTGCTTTTTGTTGCTGAGAACTATGAATATAGCATAATTTGTTTTTTCCATTATCCTTTAGATGGGTATTTGGGCTCTTTCCAGTTTTGGCCGATACGAATAAAACTGCTATGTAAATTTATGTATAAGTCATTTCATGGGCATATGTTTTAATTTTTCTTGGACTTGCCTAGGAATTTCTAGGGCATGGGTAAAGCATGTGTTTAAGTTTATAAGAAATTGCCAAATGGTGTAGTTTTTTTTTTTTTTTTTCCCGCAAGGTGGTTATACCATTTTGCCTTCCCATCCACAAATTTTGAGAGTTTTATTAATCCCACGTCCTTGCCAATGTTTGGTTTTCTCAGTCTTTTAAATAATTTTTTTGAATATGCAATTCTTTATCTGATGACTGATAATGATTAGTACATTTTTATGTGCTTTTTTGGCCTGGAAATGGCTGATATATATATATATATATATATATATATATATAATCTTCTTTTGTGAAAAATATTTTCAAGTTAATTGCCTTTTTATTTTTCATTTGGTTGGTGTTTTTCTTATTGATTTTTAGAAGTGCTTTATATATTCTACATATGAGTCCTTTGATAGCTATGTTACAAATATTTCTTCCAACCTTTGTATTGCCTATATATTTTAAAACATCTTAAAGTAAACATATGTCAAGGATTATTATTCAACATATGAATGAAGTAACCAGTAAGAATTTTTAACTGGTTCATATGAGAATTTGAGTTATAAAGATTCATAATCTCTACTAAAGAAAATTGACTTACATTGTTATGAATAGGGATTATTTTGTTGCTAGTAATCCTTTGCATGGCTATCAGTTTTCTACAACTTAATCACTACAATGTAGAGTTATAAAATTTCCCAGTCAATAGAAAGTTAATGAAAGGTGCATGCTCCTATAGAATCAGATAATTAGAGGGTTCTCTAGGCAATGCCTAGCACTCCACTGAAAGGATACTAAGTACACTCTTTTAACTATTTCCAAGTTGTGGGGTATTTTTTTCCCCAAAATATTCCTTCCTCTAATCACCTGTGACTATGAATAATCTCTAAAGCTTATTCTTGATCACAAAAATGTCTAGTTCATTAGATCTTGTTTGATTCCTTACTAAGATGCATCAATAGTGTTAATCAATTATATATGTCTTCTTGCATTTTCTCGGCAAATCTTGAGCCATACAGTATAGACCAGCAACTAAGTCTAAAGAATTTACTTTAGCCTAAAATATTTATAAGGATTTTTGGATTGGAATTTTTACATCCTTTTTGATTACTTCACTTAATATGATAATCTCTAGGTCCATTCATGTTGCTGCAAATGGCATTATTTCATTCTTTTTCATGGCTGAGTAATATTCCATTGTATATATATTCCACATCTTTTTTATCCATTCATCTGTCAATGGACGTTTAGGTTGCTTCCATGTCTTGGCTATTCTAAATAGTGCTGCTGTGAACATTAGGGTGCATATATCTTTTCAAATTAGAGTTTTCTCTGGATATATGCCCAGGAGTGGGATTGTCGGATCATATGGTAAGTCTATTTTTAGTTTTTTTAAGGAACCTCCATACTGTTCTCCATAGTAGCTGCACCAATTTACCTTCCCACATATAGTGTAGGAGGGTTTCCTTTTTTCCACACTCTTTCCAGTATTTATTATTTGTAGACTTTTGATGATGGCCATTCTGACTGGTGTGAGGTGATATCTTGTAATTTTGAGTAGCATTTCTCTAATAATTAGCAATATTGAGCATCTTTTCATGTGCTTTTTGGCCATCTGTTTGTTTCCTTTGGAGAAATGTCTATTTAGGTCTTCTGCCCATTTTTTGATTGGGTTGTTTGTTTGTTTTGATATTAAGCTGTATGAGCTCTTCGGCACATGTAAAAAATTTTTTATTTTATGTATTTAATATTTTTGATGCTAACTTCTGTTTCTCAGAGAAAACTAAATGGTAGATAATTGAGAACTTTCTGTAACATAGAAGAAGTTTTAACAGTACCAAAGTGCATGAATAAAGGAAGAAACCTTATATTCCTTTACACCTTCTTATGCTCAGTGATCAATCTTCCAGTAATCAGTCCTTCATGGAAATCATCTCCCATAGAAATCAATGGGTAATTACCTATTTATTAACTCAAGATGATATTAGTATAAGTTATTATGGTACCTAAAGATCTTGAAAATTAAGGTCTAGCTGGCACACTAGAAAACCTAGTTACTATTGGTATAAAAATGATCAAACTTATGATTCGATTTAATTGAACAAAATTTTATATAAACATTATTTTAAAGATTAAGCATTAATCTGAGTCATCTGAGAAACAGAAGACAAGATGGCATTGGTCATTCATGAGCTTCATTGGGAGATTTCCCTCTGTGAGGGAAAATGAGAAGGGAGCTGGAGGAGGCTGGGCGAGCATCTGATTGTGATCTGTCTGACCCCTGTGAAGGAGAAAAGGAAAGAAGGAAGGAAGAAAGAAAGCCTTAGATTGCAGTGCCGTTTTATGAATGTTTTGGCAAGGCCAGTGTAGAGTCTCTGTGCCAGAATAGTCTGTCAGAGGAGTCCCAAATCACTGGAGTGTGCTTGCCATAACATCCCTTTGCACTAAGTCATTGGTTGGGAGCAGCTCAGCGGAAGCATGCCCTTGGCCAGGATACAGTGATGTATTCAAAGCATAGCAGCTGGGAGTGTCAGTCATTTGTAGTCACTACAGTTGGAAATTTGAGTGGTACTTTTTTTTATGACTGTCATAGTCTATCCCTTACATCACACAGATCTGCTTCTCCATATAAGTTCAGGGATCAGCTTCTCCATGATTCCTACGGGCTTATCTTTCTTTTTTCTTTTTTTTTTTTTTGGCGGTATGCGGGCCTCTCACTGTTGTGGCCTCTCCTGTTGCGGAGCACAGGCTCCAGACGCGCAGGCTCAGCGGCCATGGCTCACGGGCCCAGCCACTCCGCGGCACGTGGGATCCTCCCGGACCGGGGCACGAACCCGTGTCCCCTGCATTGGCAGGCGGACTCTCAAACACTGTTGCACCAGGGAAGCCCCGGGCTTATCTTTCTGAGAGGAAACTTAGCAGATTAGTGAGATAAGCTACAGCTTTAATAATTGCAGTTGATATTGGGGCTAAAACCATTCTCATCTTTTACCATTTCCACTCTCCATTCCAAATTCCCCTCACCCTCTGCTAATGCCGTGTTGGCTCTTAGTAGCTTACCTGGTGGTGTGACCCAAATCTTCCTTTCAGAGGGCTCTGAAACTCTGGGAATTATTTCCAGGCCAGAGTTGCTGCTTATGTTCATTTCTTGCTACAGTGGACAAAAGAGTACCAGTTGCCATCCAAGTGGATCACCTGGGTTCCACATGTATTCTTCCCTTTCCGTATTGTGCAAAACCATCTCTACTCCTCCTGTCGATCGTGGTTAATTACCCTGGACAATATGGTAGTAACTCCTTGACTGCTGGTCCCTGGACACAACAATTCCAAAGTGCCTAGCAGCAGCTCTAACTTATAGTTCCTTGGAACCTTTGCTCTGTCCACTGGCAAGATTATGTCCCTGTGCTCTCAATTGTTAGCTTCATATATTTTGAAGTTGTGTTATTAGGTGTATATATCATTAGAATTTTTTTTCTCGATAAATTGACCTTTATCACTACAAAATGAGCTTTTTTTCTCTGGCAACACTTCTTGTTTTAAAGTCTACTTTGTATATTCATGGCTACTTCTGTTTTCTTATGATTATTTTATCTTTTCTCTACCTTTTAATCTATTTGTATCTTTAAATTTAAAGTATGTCTCTTGCAAACATCATTCAGTTGGTTCTTGACTTTTTAATCCAGTGTGACAATGTGTGACTAATACTTGGAATATTTTGTCTATTTACATTTAACATAGGTATCAGTATGATTTTGGTGTAAGTCTATCATCATATTATTTATTTTCTGTTTAAACCATCCGTTCTTTGTTACTTAGACTGAATTTCCTGCTTGAATTTTTTAAGAATTTTATTCCAGATATTGTGCATAAAAAGTAGAGATTGAAGTGTCATATTGTTCGTTATGTAGTTTAGAGAGCTGAATTCCTTTCTTGTGTTGAGCTGAGGCTAGGTCACAGCTTTTATTAGATTGAGTTCATTCCCTTTAAATCCCATAAATATGTGAGCTGGGAGTCAGTTGGCTGCAGCTTCAAATATGTTGGTTAGTCTTTGGATTCTATACCTGGATGACTCAGCAGTCCAGTCACCGTGAGAATGCATGGATTATGTTTCTATTCCTTTCTCCACCGAAGCTTTCTTTGCAGAATTTTAAGGATAGAGTTGGTGGAGAGAATTGTCAGCTCAGCAATTTGCTCTTGTACTTGGGACTTTTCTATACTCCAGTTCAGTCTACACTATCATTCAGGGCTTGTCTGACCTCTCCCGTTCCCACGTAATTGTTTCATTTTTAGCATCTCTCTCCTTAGTCAGCTGTACCTAGACCGTATACCCACCCACCTCCAGGTATGGAGGCTGTCAGCTTATCAAGACTCCTTTGTCACATTGAAAATATGACTTTTATTTTGTTAGGTTTTTTTCTGGTTGTTACCACTAGGATCAAGGTCTTTTTCATCCCATACATTTTGTCCAGAAGCAGAAGTCTTTTGCTCTTTCTTGAAAGGTCAGCTATGTATTATATTCTATCTGATGTTTGAGCTGGAGATTTTTTAGGCCATCTTATTTCTCCATCTTGTTGAAATACGAACAGAAACCATAAGTTTAGCTTTACATTATGACTATTAGAGGGATGATGTATTAGTGGTTTAAAACACTGATGTGCGTTAGAATTTTTTGAAGCCTATAAAAATATAGATACCTTGATCTTAAAATAGATGATTCAGATTCACTCACTTCATGGGAATATATGAAGGAATATATTCCTTCATATATAAACAAAGGAATATATGTTTTCCAAAGGCTCCTCAAACTTATTTTGATGCAAATAGAAGTTTGAAAAGAAAATGATAAATGAATGGTGCCCTGAAAGTCTGTGATATTTATCTATATTTTATCCCTAGTGCCCAGCACAGAGCTAGTGAGTGCTCGGTTTATGTTTGTTGAATGGGTGAATGCATTCATTATGGCATCTTGGTTTTCTACCTAAATCAGTTGTGAGATGATTTAGACATTTTAGACATTATTTCAGTAAGTAAAACTATAGCCATATGAGCAAAGACTGAATCAATTTACTGCTTTTGAGAAGGTTACCAATGTCCTCCTTGTTGCTTAATATATTGGACACTTTTCCTTATATATTTTATTTGAGCTCACTTTAGAGTTTGACACTATTTTCTTCCTGAAATAAAAATATTTCCTTGCCTTTATTTTTTTAAATTAATTTTTTAACATCTTTGTTGGAGTATAATTGCTTTACAATGGTGTGTTAGTTTCTGCTTTATAACAAAGTGAATCAGTTATACATATACATATGTTCCCATATCTCTTCCCTCTTGCGTCTCCCTCCCTCCCACCCTCCCTATCCCACCCCTCCAGGTGGTCACAAAGCACTGAGCTGATCTCCCTGTGTCCTTGTCTTTATATTTTCTGGTTTCTCCCTACCTGTTGGTCTCTTCATTAGAATTTATAATTCTGGTTTCCTCCTACTAAATCTAGGGCTTCTAACATGCTTTTTTTTTTTTTTTTTAAGGGCTTCTAACATGCTTTTTGAAACTTACCATAGTTGCCTCAGTTATCCCAAGATGGGTACAACAAAATTCTTATAGACAAGGAATTCGCTATCAATGCATGAGTCTGTGTGTGCGTGTGTGTGTGTGTGTGTGTGTGTGCGCGCGCACATACACACGCATGTATTCCCTATCAAGAATAAATATTTATTAAGTTTTCTTTACTGTGCTAGATACTGGGAATACAAAGAACCTTAAGATACCACCTCTGTGCTTAAGGAGCTTGTAAATCAAATAAGTAATGATATTATTGTAATTCTGAAAGAGTTCTGAGAACACTGCCCCAAGATATGAAACACAGGTTGATTCCTCCTCGAAGACTTTAAATGTCCTTCTCTTCACCTTCTTTTTTTATTTTCTTGGAAATTTCTTTTAAGGACTTCACTGTCTTCAAGTATATGTACATGAGAATTTGTGATAGGAGGAGATGGGGGAGAGCAGTGAGGAGGAAAGGTAAGAGAGAAGGAAGGATGGTCTCTAGGCATGTGGCTTTCTGCTTCTTTATTATAAACAAGCATGAACAGAATAAAGATACACTATAGTATTTTAACTTTCTAAAGTGTCCTTAAAACTTCCTCCAATTTTATTTTCACAACATTACATTTTACTGATGGGGAAACTGGATCAGGGGATGTCCATATGCCTACTAGACACCTCCATCCTTCAGCCCTCAAAGCACATTTCATCTACAGTATCAATTTGACCCTAAACACGGTCCTCTGAGTTTGTTGCTCATAAAACAGGGAGCAGCAGTAGAATGAACCATGTTTGAAAGGGAAAATAACCCAACCCAGCTGAATTTAAATCTCTGCTCATCCATTTGCTAGCTGTGTGACTTCCAGTTAACCTCCATGAGCCTATTTATCTATTAAATATGAATAAAAATTCCTACCAATGGAGTTTTGTGGCTGACCTCATGCTTTCTAAATGTTGGTTAATTTTCCCTTTTGTCTGAATTTACTTTTGTTCCTGGAGATCAGTTCTTCCAAAGACAGGTTTTTTTGTTTGGTTTTGTTTTTTTCTTTTCACGGCAAAAGACAGTAATCTGTCTGTAATCTGCATTTCAGAAGGTAAACACGAACTGCATCTGGCTGTTACTAGTCTGGTAGAGCCCATATCCCTTTCTCTCACATGAAACAAAGTCTCAGGGAACACTTTATCCTATGCAAGATTTACTTTTTAATAGCACAGCAACACCCTAGATGGAATAATCTCTTGAAAATAGAAAAAAAAAAAAAAAGAAAAGAAAAAGGGGACCTGGAAGTTGTTATGTGCCATGTGTGTAGCTGCACAATTTCTAATCTAGTAAGAATTCAAATGTAACAATTAATGTCACATCTCACTTCATTCAGATTAGTCTAAAGCTTATCTGCCTCAGGCAGTAATAACTAGGACTCAGTAAAAGATGGTAGAGCAGATGGATGTACTACAGTTCCCAATTAAACTCTTCTTTGTTAAACTTTGTATTCTTTCATGATTTATTGAACTGAGTTCAGCTCTCCATCACCTACACAACTGCTGTGTGTGTTTAGCACAACCGGACGACTTTGGTTACTTTCTTAGGTAAGGAAGGGCTTTGTTTAAATAGAGAATCTCATTTTACCTTAATGAGATAGTTGTAGAAAAGATGGCATTTCCTTTTGTAGCTGGAATAAAACGAGAAGGAGAAAAAAGGCAGCTGATGTTTACTGAGCATTGGGAATGCCCTATAGGCATTTTGAATAAATATACTATGGGGCAATGCTTTGTATGTATTGTTGCATTTAATCCTCATAACCATACTGTGAGGAAGAGGTTGTTTCTTGTTCGCTCACCATTTTGTTGATGAGAAAACGGAAACTGGCATGAGTCTGAATCAGCAAGCTTATAAAATCATATCATCAAGGGAAAGAAAGGTAAGAGAGATTTTACAAATGAGAATGTTGAGAATGTTAAGAATAAAAACATCTAGTTTTATTAAAAGAGGAACATAGAGCATATACATGTATATATGAATCAAAATTAATCTTTTGAAAATTCGAGGAGTCTCTTCTGCATGTGAATAGCATCACTATGTGAAGCATGTAACAAACATGTGTGTAGATGTCACACAGCCAGACACTGTGCTAGGCATTGGCAGTTTAGTGGTGGAAAAGACCGCCTCTAGTTTTGCTTTCACAGAAAAAATGAGCACAGATATTCATGTAATTCCAGTTAATGCTTACCCATTGTTCACTAAGAAGATGAGAGCTTTGTCTGCTTGAGTAGTCTGAGGTGATTAACAAGGCAGAAAGGATGCACTACTGTGGGAAGTGCAAAAGAACTCTAAAAAGAAGGTGGGAAAAAGGCAGGTGCTATCTCATCTCATAAGTCCTGGTTCCTGAGAAGGACTATGGAATAGAGTGAGAGATGGGTCAGGTGTTTCAGTATCTTGTTAAGAACAGCAGGGTCTAAAAGTGTTTAGGATTCCTCAGAAAGTGGAATTTCTTTCTGTGCAACTGTATTTGCTCCCAAGAAATTACTGTTCTTCTTGGCACGTTAATAAGGCAGTTTAGCTAGTCAATAGCAAGTAACACTTGCTAACCATGTATTTCTTGTATCTCATGACCAGGAGACGCTTAACTGTCTTAAAAACAGTGCATTTGATATGTCATTCTACATACACAGATTCAAAAATTTTGTGTTGCAACATGAATTCTCCAAATACCATAATTTGAGCTAAGCCAAAAATAAGTTAATCATTGATAGCTTAAGTGTAATGTTGATGTCGTATCTTTTGTTTCCAGAATTTAAAAATAGTTGGTTATATTTTCAAGATACAGTGAAAGATGTAAATTCAGGAGTAAACATATGATGTGAGATGTGAGTTTATGATAAAGTTTGGTGTAGAAATTAATGGACAGTCCAACAAAAGCATCTCAAAAACAAGCAGGAAAAGAGTAATAAAGGAAAAATAAAATCAGGGATTAGTCTGCATATTAGGGCAAAATATGAAGCAATATTCAAAACATTATTAGACTGTCGAGTTTATCTAATTAATAGGAATGTTGGAAAGGCTCAGATATCACAAAAATGATCAAAGGGTCAGAAAAAAGGAGCTATAGAGAAAACTTTAATTAGAAACATAACGAGAACAAACCCCTCATTACCACACCTCATATCACAAATTTGAATATAACACAGTCACATGACTCCCCAAAGAAAACGTCACAATAAAATTATAAAATTTTTAGCGTATAAGGTAATAGTTCTATCCCCTACATTAGCACTGAAATTGGGCTTGGAAAGAGAAAGATAAGAGCAGACTTAATAACTCTTTATAATAGTTCTTTATGTGGTGAACCAACAAATTGTGGAAGCAATGTAAGAAGATGCATGATTTGTAATAATGGCAGTGAACTCTTCTAAACCTTAGGAAACTATTCTAATTCCAGTTCTTTGTAGCACATGGATATATCATAAAACATGTGTGTGATTCCTCATTTATACATGGGGATTATACTTGGTTTATTCATTTAAGAAAGCATTAGTGGGTTAAATTAACATGCTTTCAGAAAAGGGATTTGAAAAAGCTACAGAGTAAAGTTTCTACCTATAAAATAGTCAAATGATAGAGTGGATCAGAGAAGGTGGTTGTTGTGATGCCAAGAGTAGGAGGAAATTATTTTAGTTTTGACTCTAGAAAGTTAAGAGGTTCTTACCACAAGAAGTTAAGACCTCGTGCCCCTCAGAGACTTGAAATTTTGCCTTTTAGGTTTTATGGAAGTGCCATGTGTTAATTCAGTGGCTTGAATTCTAATCTAGGTTCTAAGGTGTGGGAATTCTCATAAAGGCCGCAAATGAACTTCTTATTATGCTGCCCGGGCTGTCTTACATAGTAGTTTCTAGACACACACTTCCTCTTATCTGCAAAAGTCTCTCTTATTTGCAGAAGTCTATGGAATGAGGACTAGGGTACAAATACAGTCTACTGAAAACATGAAAATGTGCAGTTCTCTGTTATTGCTGTTAAAAGAATCCATAAATTTTCAAACGTTTTACTCTCTCTGAAGTACAGCTTTCCATTTGGAAATAAATACAGGTTTATTTCTTCGGGTATTCAGGAAGCACACAACTTTCATTGAACAATGAAAAATGTTTTAGGAATATGGAAACTTAATATTATACTGTAATGGTATATAATAGAATTTATATTTTTTAAATGTGTGTGTGTGTGTGTGATATCCACATTCAATTTCCTAGCCAATTTTAGGAGTGTATCTATCTCAGGTAGGGATTAAGAATGCCAGAAGAGGAAATCAAAGAGAGTGAATTAATATTCAGTTTCTGACACTATACAGATAGAAGTTTACAGAAGACAATAGACTTAAAAGCCTGGCTTTGGTAAAACAGAGGATTTTCTACATTCTTTTATTTCTTCATGAAGCATAACATGAGTGAGGCTGATGAAACTGGACTGCAGTTCCATTTTCAGGTGGTCCTTATCAAGCAGGGGCAGAGAGAGAGAGGGAGAGAAAAACTGCTGCTTGTCTTGGTAGTTTGTGGGGAGAGGAAGGCAGAGGAGAGGACAGAGAGGAGAGTGAGTAGATGAGGAATAAGGGCTCTTACTATCTGCCTAAATTGAAAAAAAAAAAAAAAAAGAGTTGACTTGATATATTCACATGGGTATGCGGGGCCTGAGTCCATTCAGGCTGGTCATGCTTCCCTGGCAAGACTGAATGGAAGCCTTTGAGCCTCTATCCCTCAGATACTTCCAGCTTGGCATGGAGTGGTTATGCATATCCTTGCTGTAAGGCAGCTAGGTAGATGGTCTGTACGGCGTTCTGGGATCCCAGAATTTCTCCAATGAAGTGATGAAGAGATGTTGAAATTGCTGGCAGGTAGCAGAGACCAGGGATCAAGACAGAGTGGCCACCATAGGTAAGGACTTTGAGACTGGGTGAAAAGTCCTTATGGGTCCTAGCAGTGGTGCCAGCATGTCACCCCAAAAGCCTGGTCCAGCCACCTGCCCATCAGCAGTCACCAATCTGGGGAGGAGACTACTCCATATATGCTGTATAAGAGAATATAGAGATCCAGGTGATACCTCATGGATCTGAGGAATGAATCTCTCCACCATCCTTTCATGTGTCCTTCACCTACTTCTATGAGGACAAGGTCAAACCCCCTCACACACTCATATAAACTTGAGAGGACTAAGGGGGTAAATCTGAAAGACTGGACATTTACCTTAAAAGACTAAATTCTGTGAAAGAGGCAAATTTTAAAAAGCCCTAATAGGAAGTTGAACTTTGGAAAGACTGAATAAGGGTTGTTGAAACAAGAAGAGGCAGAAATACTTTAACTGACCAGTTGAAAAAAAAAAAAAAAATCTTCCTACCCATGGTTAGAGGTTGTGAAAAAAATAAATGCAGATTTAAAGAATTTAAGAAGCTATTTTCTTTGTGCAGCTCAATCACAGTGAGTAAATATTAAAATATTCACAGAGTTTAGAAAAATAATGGAGTTTGAGGATTAAAATGTTGGTGTTTCTCTTGGGAAAATGATAATTTCAACCGATACAAATATTTTGAATTAAGAAAAATGACTTTACTATTACCTCAGTGGAATTACCTCCAGAGTAGCCAACTTTGATGCAACAGAATCTGACTTGAAATAGGAAGTCCTGGTTTGAAAAATTCATTAGCATTATTACCTGTGTCACTTCAGGTAATAAGTCGATTAATTTCTCTGAGCCTCAGTTTCTTCACCCATGAAATACATAACGCTAACCTCGCAGAGTTGTGATAAATCTCTCATATATGATCATGCATATGACTTGTAGTGCAGACCTGAGCCAAAGCCAAAGCCTGCATGCTGCCTGTTTGGTGTATGAAGTTATAGTGGGAAATGGCCTTGCCCATTTCTTTACCTGCCCTATCCATGGCTGTTTCACACTACAAAGTTAGAGTTGAGTAGCTGTTACAGAGACTGTACTCTGAGCAGGTGCTGTTGTTTTTATCATGTTAACCCCTTTGCTCTGAGTCCAAGCTCATATAATTGCATTTTGGTAAATATATATATTTTTAAAGCCTTCATTCTGGAGAAAACTATTCTTTCATTCAAAAGTATGTTTCTCATTGTAAGTTAACCAATTGGCAACAGGTTTATAAAGCAGCCTATTCAGAATTTGGTTACATTTTCTCTCTTTGCCAAGGCCTGATCTCCCCAACTGAGCTGATACAATTAAACTTCTGAGTCTAAAAATCTAAGGACCACCTGTTCCTCTGCAGCCACAATGAGCCATTCCCTGCCCAGCATCATCACTGAGATCAGGAGCCTGCTACTTTACCACACTCATCACAGGATAGCCATAAATTTTTGCCTCCTTATGTGAACATGAAATCAAAAGATAAATTACTTTCAAAAAAGACACAGTATATCCGCTTTGATATTTTTCCTTTTTCTTTTCTCCAGTGTTTATCCTCACATGGACCATCTGTCACCTGCTGCAGGGCAAAACCTACTGAGAACAACAGGCGGCTATTCTGTGAAAGGTAACCTTGGGTAGATTTGCCATGATGCTAATAATAATTTCAAATGCTAGTTTATTATTAAATGAAGCCTGATTTCTAAAAACTAAAATTAGTGATACAACATCCAGTGATGGGAACGTAACATGCTTGGGTTAATTATGTCACTCTTTAGGTAAAAAGTTAGTTGTTAACAGCTAAGCACCTGCCATGTGTTAAAACATAAGAGGCTTTAGATTCCTTTCTGGAAATAAAACGTTTTTGAAATTGAGATGCTGTAATTTTGCCAAATGCTGATGAAACCCCAAAAGGTAATTATGTCAGCCTGAGAAGACTATGATGGTGAAAATAAGATTAAAAAAAGAATTGTGGGTTTTCAGCCATAACCAGCAGACAATTTTAATTTTGGAAGTGAACGTCACTGTGCTTGGACATAGTTTAAATTTTTTCCTCCCTACCAACTGTTCCCCTCATTTGCCTGAAAACCTTCCAGTTCCCTCTCACCTTCTTTTCTCTCTTTTCCTTCTTTTCTTCCTCTCTGGACTCTTCTCTGCTTCTCACCCCTCCCATGGCCACAAATGCTCTTAACAAAACTTAGAATAATATAGAAACCTGTGCTCTTTCAACAGTGATGGGAAAGCAAAGGGTTTTCTTAGTGTATCACCTTTGCTTCTTCTTTACGCATTAAAAAAGTATCGAGCATTCCCCACAATTCCAATTCAAGGAATCTGTTCTACAGATAGACTTTCACCAGGGTGCAAAGTTCTATTATGAAAATGTTCATTGCAGCCTGAGGATGGAAAGAAAAAGAGAAGCTGAGCCCAGCAGAGAGCTGGAACGATAGGAGCAGTGGGAACAGGAGAGCCCAGGAGCTGGGAGCAGCACTAATAATGGAGCAAGGTTCAGGAACAGCGTGGGAGAGAAGAGCCAGCAGTGCGGGCTCCCCGCTTCTTCCTGGTCCCCAGTGGGCTGTGTGCCAGGCAGGTATCCCTGCAGGCTGCATGGCAGTGGTGACAGACGCAGCTGAGCAGTGCCAGCTGCCTTACAGGAGCCTCCCCACTGCGTGGATTCTAAAATGTTTCAACATCCAAGATTAGCCAGTGCCCTAACTGGAAGGATTGAATTGAGGGATGGGAAACTTTGGCATTTCCAAGTGGCATAGCCAGTGGGGAGAAAACTCAATCCTTAAAAACCACAGAATGAAAATGGGTCTTTACATAGAATTTGTTTTTGAATAGTGACCATTTTCTGATCATTTTTTCAGCAAAAAAAAAATGAGCCTTTTTTTCTCAGATCTTGTCAAATTTTATACCAGTGGTAGTTGTTAGTGAACACACTGCTACTGGGAGCCATCTTCGGTTTGTCCATACTCCAGGCTAGCATGACATAAAACATCTGGCAATTTGAAATGTGCATTAAAACATTTAAAGGAATATAATTGACTGTAGTGTAAACAAAACATACTAGTACATGGATAGACCAAGATATTTCTTTCTGAAGCAACATTTAAAGACAACTTAGAGACTAGAGGTTTATCAGGTACAGTAACTATTTTCACTGTTGTCCAGCCCATTTCAGAAAGTCAGATTTGATGGTAAAATTTTACTCATTTTGCCTGTGAGTATTATCTCACAGGTTCCTAGTGAGGTCAAGATTAAAAGTTTGAAATAGTTTTTCAGCCACTTAATAACCTCTAAAAGAGGTCTACTATGGGTGACTCATTCTTCAAAGCAGTATACTAAGACCTTGTGAAGAGGATATTATTTCATGTGTTTTGGGTTAAATTGTCCCACCTTCCCTCTGAAATTCATATGTTGAGGCCCTAACCACCAGTACCTCAGAATGCGACTGTATTGAGAGACAGGGCCTTTAATGAGGCTATTGATTTTATTTATTTATTTATTTTTTAAATTGAAGTTTAGTTGATTTATAATGTGTTAGTTTCAGGTGTACAGCAAAGTGATTCACATATATATGTATATATATACATATATATATATTCTTTTTTCAGATTTTTTTTTTGCATTATAGGTTAGTACAAGATATTGAATATAGTTCCCTGTGCTACATAGTAGGTCCTTGTTGTTGAGGCAGCTAATTTAAAATAAGACCATTAGGGTGAGCCTTAATCCAATCTGGCTGGTATCCTTTATAAAAGGAAATTTGGACACATGAGAGAGACATCAGGGATGCACTTGCACAAAGAAAAGGACATGTTGGGATACAGCAAGAGAGCAGCCATCTGCAAGCCAAGGAGAGAGGCCTCAGGAGAAACCAAACCTGCCAACACTTTGATTTTGAACTTCCAGCCTCTAGAACTGTGAGAAAGTACCTCTCTGTTGCTTAAGCCACCCACCCAGTATGTGGTATTTTATTATGGTAGGTGGAGTAAACTAATACAGTGTGTCACAAACAGACTTTATACAGTGTAAACTGTACAAATTTCATTGTTTTAACTCAGTATCATAGCTGTAGAGAATCTCTTTTTATTTTGTTGGTGAGGCATTAGTAATGAGCCCAAAGTATCCTAGAAAAGTACTGGGTACATCTGAGGGTACTTTTCATTGACAGCGTATTAATGAAAGATGCCAGAGAGAAGGAGAGCATTAGGCTGCCAAAGGTATTTATCGTAATAAACTTTGTAGGATGGGTCATGTGGCATGATGAATCCTCAATTGTTTGGCCTGGAGCAAGAGAAAAACAAGTTAGGAACAGGCAGTGCCAGGACTAGGGAAACCTTCTCAGCAGAGGGTTTGCCTGTGAGGATGGTGGCAGGAATCCGATTTGGGATCCAAGTTGATGCAGCAAATTTGTTCTCCATCTGGACTTGAATTGATATCCTGAGATTCAAATCAGGTGGTGGGGGCCCCTCAGCCTGAGTTTCCCTGCAGTAGTGCCATGGAGACAGGTGGATGGGGATTGTGTGGTTTCCGGAGTGTGGGAGTCCATCTGGGTTGAAGCAGGATTCCAGCCAGCTGTTGGCAGGAGGGACAGAGGGTCCAACTCCTAGGGAAAGTAGGCTTGTTTTAGAACCCTGTTAGGATTGTTGAAACTGAGAAACCAGATCCAATCCTAGTCAGAAAACTGGCATATAAGTCAGCGCTTGAAACAGTTTTCCATTCGGGTGGAGAAAGCAATAGCTCTGTAGGCACAAAAGCATCTTGGAACTCACACCTGTTACAGGGCTGACAGTTATTGCAGACCCTAATCCAAAATTATACAGTCAAGTTTGTTCATTTGGTTTGGGCGTGGAGAGGACAGTATGAGAAACAACACAGGCGATCTGAAATGACATGCATGGTGGAATCTTAAGAAATGTTTTGAATGGTGCTGACAACTCAAAAGATACTGGAAGCACAAGCAAAGAAGATAATTTTTCTGGCAGGCAAGTAAAGCAGTTCAGGGATGATTACTTCACTCTTTAATTTATTAATCTATTCTTCAAAGAGTTCATGGTGTTCTGTTGCCCTGAAGGACAAACAGCTCAACATATTCAATTTCATAAGAATAGTGCAGATGAGCAAAAAGCAAGCTAATCATCTACTTTATATAGAAAGCAAGTGTTTGAGAATGTCTTTAAATCCATACTCCTTACTCCCTATATCCCACATCAGGAGCAGCTATGGCATGTATAATTAAAATAATGATAATTCTAAGTAATTGATAAAATGTGAAATTTGGTTATATTGTACATAAGAAGGCAGAGAAAAAATTTGCTATTTAATGAGTTGCTTTAAGAGTCTATACTGGGACTTCCCTGGTGGCTCAGTGGTTAAGAATCTGCCTGCCAAGGCAGGGGACATGGGTTTGAGCCGTGGTCCAGGAAGATCCCACCTGCTGCTGCGGAGCAACTAAACTAAGCCTGCGCGCCACAACTACTGAAGCCTGCGCACCTAGAGCCCGTGCTCCGCAGCAAGAGAGGCCACCACAAGGAGAGGCCTACACAACGAAGAGTAGCCCCTGCTCGCCACTAGAGAGGGCCCACGCGCAGCAACATAGACTCAATGCAGCCAAAGATAAATAAATAAAATAAATAAATTTATTAAAAAAAAGAGGCTATACTAACATTGTAAATATCTTTTGAAATTCTTTTACAAATTTTTTTTTTTTTTTTTGCGGTACGCGGGCCTCTCACCGTCGCGGCCTCTCGCGCAGTCCCAGCGGCCATGGCTCATGGGCCCAGCAGCTCCACGGCATGTGGGATCTTCCTGGATTGGGGCACGAACCCATGTCCCTTGCATCAGCAGGCGGACTCTCAACCACTGCGCCACCAGGGAAGCCCCGTTTTTACAAATTTTAATCTTTAATTTGTGTTATATAATATCAGATCCCATTCATGCTTTGCAAATGTGAATTCTCTGTGGTAACTCAATTACAAACATTTCCATACAGGTACAAATATAAGTGATTTAGCAGATGTAACAAGTTTTCATTCATAATGTGTATGTGGGTATGAATATTTATATGCAGGTATATCCATTGTGTGATTACAGTGTACTGAGAGGAATGGATTTCTGCACATCATGATAATTATCATTAGTGTGTGCTTACTAGTTGTCAGACATTGTATTAAATGATTTTACAAACGTTAACTCTTTTAATACTCAGAAAACTTCTTTGTAGCAAATGCTCTTATCCTGATTTTACAGATAAGGAAACGGAGAGCTAACAAGTGGTTAAACTGCCTAGGGCCCTAGACTTGGAGGGTGGTGAAACTGGAATTCGGGCCAAAGTCTTATCTGGTAGGCATTGATGCTCTGAACCTCTCTGCTACATTACTGTACAAATTAACTTAAGTATTCACGGATGAAGCCACAGTTGTACAGTCAGTTTATACAGAAGCCAGTTGGCTTTGGGTAGAGGAAAGACCGCTGCTTCACTGTCACCATCCTTGACACTGCTCGAAACATCTGTGCCTCTTATTTCCACATGGTTGGGCAAGACTGAGGAGTTATTTTATATTTTATAAAACTTGCAGATGAATAACTCTTTCAATTCCATATTTTGATGCCGTGGTATCTAATATGTGGGAAAGTAAGTTATGACATTTCTTAATACTTTCTAATTATATCTAATTCAACAGCAGATAGTATGATGGAAAGAAGAGCATTTCACTACAGGCAATGCTATTCACTTAACCTCTATCTCATTTTGCCCCATCTGCAAAATAAAGGGATGGATTCAGGTTCCTTTTATCCTTAAAACTTTTATTCTAAGCATCTAATTCATTTCTAGTCAAATTATATTTTTTAGAAATAATACAAAACACGAAATTAATATTCACTGAGCTGTTTTTGTACTCCAAGGAGTGCAAACACATATATACACTCACAAATTTATTCACTTGTTTAGTTACCTAAGGTACTTTGTATAGTACTTTGTATAGTAAAACTGCATAGCATGTGATATTCTATGCATTTTATAGAAAAAGCATATTAGGACTTAGAAGTCATTTAACTTTCTAAAGATTTCAATCATAAGATGTAAACTAGGTATTTAAAACCAAGTTTATCAGACTCCAAAGCCAATGTACTTCTGTTTAATAACTAATCTTCAGTTTAATTGGGAAAGTAACTTGTTTAGAACACACTGTGTATTAGGTTAGGCAAGGATATGCAGTGTAACAAATTAGAACATGCAGTAACAGTGATGTAATATGGAATTTTTTTTTTTTTTTTTTTTTTTTTTTTTTTGGCCGCATGGCATGGCTTGTGGGATCTTAGTTCCTGGACCAGGGATAGGGATTGAACCCAGGCTCTCCAAGTGAAAGTGCTGAGTCCTGACCACTGGACCACCGGGGAATTCCCTGTTTCTTATTCATGTGAAATTTAGCAGCAGGTCTCAAATGGTTTCAGAAGAGAGTGGGCAGAGGATATATACCCACCCTTAACTTCTGACTAGAATTTACGTGTGTGAATTCCATTTACATACTGCTAGACGGACTAATCATACAGCCCTGACCTAATAGCAAGGGCAATTTGGAAATGTGGTTTTCTTGCATTTTCAGAAGAAAAATGAAATGAGATTTCATGAACCCACAGCATTGGTTCTGCCTGTGCTGTATCTCCACCACTGGTCATGGTGCAAATAACTGAAGGACTGCTACATTATCTTTTATTATTATGCTTATAGACAGAAAGAGGGTAACACAGAGCTTATGTCTTCCTGATAGTAGTATTCTTTATTTAGAAATTTCCAGAAAACTGTAATACAGTGGGACATCAAAGCCTTCCTCTTGATATAGGAGTTCCACAATTGCTTTATCATGTTTCCCATCTTCATCATTTCCCTCCAGTGTCTCTCACAGGGTCCAGGCATCTGTACTTGTGGCAGGGATGTTGAAATGTGGCTGTAGTGATTATGGATGATTAATGGGTGAAGATACTAATATTTTATCACCTGCTTGAGAAGCCTCTCAATGGAGGTAAATATTTAGAAAGACACCACTGAAATTTTGAAACATTGTAACAGTGTGAGTTTTATGGTCTACTACCTTCTCTCAGTCTCAACTTAACTATATTAAAAAAGAAGGCATGTTTCATCCACAACGGTTTAAGCTATTTCTGAGCAAAGGCCTGACCTTTCTGCTGAAACAGAATTCACAAATGTAGACAATCTCAGGCAATGATGCCTAGAGCAGTTTAGATGAGAAGGCTGAACAGGAGCACTTCTAGTCTGTGTATTCCTTGACTCAAGTGCCCTTTGCTGCTTGCCGGGGAGCTTGGGGAGGGCAAGATGACATTTTGGTGGTGCAGCATGACCTAGACCTGTGATTCTCAACCTTTCCACATTTAAGATTCCCATTTAAATGTCAAACTTTTCAGAATCCCCAAAGACACTAGTTGTATTTTTTTGAATCAATTGCCAAAGAATTTTAAGATAATGAAGGAACTACAAAACAATGAGGAACTACCAAACAATGCTAATTCCGTTGAACTCAGTAGTAGTTTTAAATGCATTCATATTTTATTAATTACAATGCATATATCTGAAAGATAGTCAAAGAAATGCAAGACAGATTTATGTAGTCAATCAACTATTCTTCGTGCACTGTGGACTTGAAGATGCTTTGCAGTAACTCTGAGGACCACTGGTTGGGAAGCCTTGAATTTGGCTGAAGCATGGGTCCTTGTGGTGCCAAATGCAGTTCTGAGCTTCACAGTAACACTGCATGTTACTTGTATATATTTGACATATACAGGTACTTTGAACAGTTTTAATTATTTAAAAGTAAACACCTGATTATGAATATTCCACATTTCAGTAGAAAGTTAGGATGTGCAGAATGTATATGTGTACATGTGTGTTTGAATATTTATCCATTCATTTGCTGTTCTAGGCATTGAGGAAAGTGGTGAACATAAACAATAAAAGCCAAGACTTATATAGTGGTTAATATCTATAAAATATATATTTGTTATTGTATATTTTAAAGTGTATCAGTCCTGTTATTAACTGTATTTTCCAGGTGAGGAAACCAAGACATGGAGACATTAAGCAATGTGCCCAGGACTCTAATTCTAGTGTCTAGTCCTCAAATCTGTGCTCTTAATCTTTATACTGTGTGGCCTTTCAAAATCGTTACTATCCTCTGTCTCATGGACCTTATATTCCATTGGGTGAAAAAGAAAATAACCAAGTAAAAAATTAAGAAGCGTAATTAATGCATATACAAGCTCTGTGATAGAGTGAGTGCTGGGCATCTGTTTTCTATAGGAGTGTATAGGGAAAGCCTCATTGAAGAGATGACATTGTAATATTTAAATAAGGATATGTTCAACTTCTCCCTTCTCAACCAGACCATCACCATCAAAGCCTCTCTTTTCTTTTTAGGGAACCAATTGCAAATACAGTGCTTGTGAAGTCATAATTTGTAGCATCTACAGAATGATTAGATTACTGGCTTAGACTTATCTTTCCAACATAATTTCATTATATATTTAGCTCTTTGTATGCATAGGTAATCTGTGGGTTGATCAACTCTGCCAACAGAGGTCCTATATTAAAAATTCTAAGGAATTGCTTTTTGCTTGTGATTTTTTTTTTTTTTTTTTTTTTGGCCACCGCCACGCGGCATGCAGGATCCTTAGTTCCCAGACCAGGGACCGAACCCGTGCCCCCTGCAGTGGAAGCATGGAATCTTAACCACTAGGACTGCCAGGGAAGTCCCTTGTTTGGGATTTTATTGCAAAATTGTATTATACTGACTAATTTGCCATTCTTCTGTTTCTATACACCACTTCTTACAAGAACTCTGAGCATAAGTTATGCTAAGAAGTTGACTTAAAAGAAAATAGCATCTAATAAATTTAAGCCAGCAGCACATCAGGGTGACCTGCTACCTCAGCCATGCTGCCAAGCTCCTTATATTTTGAATTTCTTTCACCTTGTTCCATTAACTGGAACTTTGAAAAGTAAGGTCATGAGTGTTAGGAGCACCTCAGAGGCAGGCTCCATCTCATCTGCACTGTTCCTCTGTATTCTTATGTCCTTGTTTTGACCCACGAGGTCTGCTTCCCACATTTGTGGTACCCACTGGTGGCTTGTTATCTATATGCATCCATTGCTCTATGCTGTCGGCTCACTTTTGCTCTGAAATACATAGGAGACACACACACACACGCCTCTAACCTTTGTGGAGAATGTGAAACCTCTCTCCTCTAAGTAACTGTCCCCAGTATTTGTCTCCCCACAGAAAATCTGTCTCTGCTTCTATATATGTTTTGAAACACTCAAGACTCTATTCTCTTTGAAGAGTTCCCTTCCTGGTTCATCTCTTCAGCTTTCCTGACTCCTGTTAAATTTCACATGCGATTCTGCATCTTTTTGGGGAGACCTAGAATGATGAAGCTGTCAGTTTGCTCTTGTGTATGATTTCAGAAAATTTTCCGACATTTCCTTGGAACACATTGTGGATATTCGTTCAGTGCATTTCTCTAAGTTCTGAGGGGGTCAAAGTAGTTGATGCAGTCTTGTTACCCTCATGAATTTTTTCTATTAGCTTAATAATCAATATCCAATATTAGCCTATCTCTCCCTTTCCATATTTTTTTTTCTTTAGGAAATATCTATTGTATGCCTGTTCTGTGACTTGTACCTTGCAAACTGCTGTGGGATGTAGTTTTGAAAAATTCATAATCCTTTATCCTCAAGTTAATAATTTTTACACGATGAGAGAATTAATATAAAAAATTGTGTGTGTGAATATGCAACATATACATGTAATTCCCAATAATAATAATGGCATTGTTTTATTGACTGCTTATGATGTACCTGCTCTACTCCAAGCTTTTAACCTGTATTAATCCATTTAATTTTCATAATAACCCAATGAGCTAGGTATTTTATTATACCAAAATTTTAGATGAGAAAACTGCTGCCCAAGGATTTCAGCAGCAGTTCTGGGTACCTCAGTAAGTAGAGTTGCTGGGAGTCCAGTCAAGACACACTCAATCTGGAGCTCGTTTCCGGTGTGTTGTATGCATTAAAGTGTTCAATGCAATCATTAATTTCTTAATACCCTACTTTACCACTGCTTCCTGATGAATCTTCTAAGACAAAAGCTTACAGGTTGTATTTTCCTACTTCAATCCTTTTGGTGTCTGTCCCTACAGGTTCACATGTGCCATTTAACACTCTCCATTAACCAGGTACTATGATAAACATCTCATTGATGAATCAATCACATTGGTTAACCTCTGTCTTCTACATGCTCATTCTCATTTTGTACCATTTTCCAAGTGGTCTCCTTTCCACATGAGATATCTTCTTGCCTCTCCACCAATCAGTTCAACACATATATTTCCTTCAATGACAGTTTGAGACCAAGCTCTTCCATTCCTTGCTAAATTCCCAAAGCAAGTATAGTTTGAAAACGTTCTAGTGTGTTGTAATACACACTACACTTTATTTTCTAGTAACTTTTGTATGTCTTTTTTTAAAACAACCAGATATGATTCTTCACCGGTAGAGGTCACATATTTTACTCTTTTTTTTTTTTACTCTTTTTTTTAAACCTCCACAGTGACTAGAATATATTTGATGATGACTAGCTCCTTCTTGATTGACAACTTTTTGAAGAATAAGAAATTATAATGTGATTTAAGGCACTTCTTCAATGTGGAAAGTATGTTTCCAGAAAAGAGTTAAAGATTCAGGTCAATGCTGTTCATGTAAGTGATAATTGTAGCACATGCAATATTATATAAATTATTCCCCAGAATTCTAAGACTCTCTGCCCTTTGACTACAACACAGTGTAAACCAAAGTGCTCGCCTGACTTATTGGTATTACTTAAATGCTGTTTAAACACATGCATGGTTTGATCTTGTCACCCGTGGAACAGGCAGAATAGAGATAGCAGGGAGAAGAGGCAAGTGGAAGCTGCATAGGATGTTGTTTCCCCAGTAATCTTCCTGTTTCTTTTGTCCTTGATTCTGTGGAAAGGACTGCTAGAGCAGGTGGTAGGACATGCTTTTATTACTATTCAGAATTTGAAATGGGTGAGCAGGCTTTTGATATGGTGCTTTGGGTATTCCTGCTTTTTCTCAATGGATGAACTATCTCTGTTTCAAATCCTACTTTCTTTATAAATTACAGTTTAAAATGTCTACCAAGAATCACAGAGTTAGTAGGTGTACACAAGCCCCTAATAAATAATTATAGTGTATGGTATGTCACTGAGTTAGGGAAGGCTGTCTTACTTTCTGATGTAACTCATAATGAACTAGTCACTGAATATAACAATATAATAAAAGATTGGATTGTATGGAATTGAACAATACTTTTAATTGTAGTCCCTAGGCATTCATACCAATTGTTGCTCATATATTTTTTGAAAATATACTGGCAAATAGCAATCATCGTATTTCATAGGAGAAGTTGCACATCAACTGCATACTTCAATTTGTAATATTTCATTCATATGGACTACAGAGAAGTTGACATTTCTATTATAGACAGTGTTTTAGAGCATTAACAGAACCATAATAATTGGCCACCAGACAAAATCTTCAATGCCAAGCCTAACCTTGGGGCAGTTTTTAAGCAATTATTGTTGTGAAGTCAAACCACTTTGTAGTATTTATTTTACAAAGTACTGTATGCTGAAATAGACCAGGGAAATATGACTTCATTTTCAATATGTTTTAAAAAGATTTCTAGCTTTGGGGCTTGAAGACACATTTTCTTTTAAATGTAGAGGATTCATAACTCCCCATCAAAATAAAAGCAATCAGAACCTACCAGCTTTAATACATAAATATCCTTTACATATTTTAGGCTTATATACTTAAGGATAATTACTCTTATCTGAATACAACTTTAGTGAATTCATAAAGAAGACTTGGGGTTTATGCTGTTGTATAGAAGATTAAAAAGTATTATTATGAAGGCTCTAGTAAGTAGCTTTTGGGGCAATATGAATATTCAAAATTGTGCTAAATATGCAACAAAATGTATCTGAAATATCCTGTTGCATATACAATAGGGACTTACTCTGCAAGAAAGGAAATCCCTTTGAATATTTTACAGCAATATATATTTTTGCAAATTATTTTACAATCATATGTTTTTCTTCAGACACGCTGGCTAGAAATGGTGCTGTTTTTAAATTGGAAGGAATAGAAAGAGGAAAAGAAAGGCATATATACAGATGGAGTCACAACCTCTCAGATGAAGATAGCTCCACACAAGGAAACCTTCTCCCCTTGCTCATTTACTGTTAGTTTACTTAGAGGAGCTCAAGAATTTTGTCAGAATTCCTATCTTCTTGGACAGTATTTGATCTCCTTGGGCCTCCGTGGAGTTGAAACTATAAGGCTGATTACCATCAGAGAGCTGAATGTACCCCGGGGAACAGAGAGAACTGGGGGATATGGTGTAGTTGGAGCTCTCAAATGAGTGGCAGTCTGATTTGAATAACATGTTAGTGCATGGCGAGACTAAGGTTGTCAAACTAGCTAGAGCCAGGGTTATTTGAGTACTTGTGTCTCCTACTTAGTACTGCCACTTGCTTGGCTGACTCACAACACAGACCCATTTCATCAGTGTGGTGTATATAAGAGCTTGACTGGAAATGGTGGTTATGCCCCCTCAGAGGGTATCATCACCTGTGACTGAGGATATCCAGGTAGTCATGTTGCAGTGGTGTGTGCCTGATTCCTGAGCAGCACTAGATAGACATAGTCCTAGAGTTTTATTATTATTATTACTGTTTATTACAGTTAGCTTGTCAAATCAAGTGCATTTATTTTTATGTCTTCTTGATTACAAAGGCTGTATTTTTAGATGATGTACATTTGCAGGTCTAAAAGAAGGAATTTCTAAATTTAATGTTAAATGTAGCATTAACTTTGAATTTAACGTTTGAAAGCCTAAACAAAGGAATTTATAAAAGCAGTACAAAAACTCCATACCTGGGTTCTAAAATTAAAATATTTCTTAAAGACTGGCCTCAGCTCACTGATGTCTGCTTTCTGTTTCAATTAGCCATTATGAGCCATTATGAAAAATACTAACACTAACATTCATATATTCCTATTTCAAACATGTGCTGTTAATGGTTGATATAAGTTACAGGGGCACTGACTTTTGTGAATTATTCCATTGTTAACGTACCAGACAGTAGTTTAAGAACGTGGGTTTTGGGGACGTGTTGCCTAGGTTCACATTCCAGCTATAATACGTACAAACTAGATGACCATGGGCAATTTACTTAACCTCCTGTGCTAGTTTCCTCATCTGTAAAATGGGAATAATAATATAATAATAGTACCTTTATCATAGGGTTGTTGTGAAGACTACATTACATATGTACTTCTTAGAACAGTAAAACAGTGTCTGGCACAAAGTAAGTCCTATATATAGGCATTAGCCACTAGTATTATTGCATGCCTTCAGATATCTAATGAAACATTTCTCTCAAAGTTTCCATGTGCTCAAATTTTTATAATAGCAGAAATTCTTCTCAACTTTGACATTTATTTTGTATTGGGTTTCATGACTGAAACAAGAATCCTCCTATACTGCTGCTAGGACTGGACTATAAATTAGTGTGATCACTTTGGAAAAATACTTAATAGTATCTCTTAAAGCTGATCTTTTGCATAACTTATGACCCAGCAATTTCACTCCTTAGTGAAATTGGATAGGGGTATCCAGCAGAAAAGTGTGTGTGTGTGTGTGTGTGTGTGCGCGCATGCACACACACACACTAATGGACATACAAATGAATATTCATAGCATCATTATTCATTATGATCCTAAACTGGAAAAACATAAATGTACACTGAACAGTAGTATAGATAAATAAGGGTGTTATAGTCATACAATGAAATACTGTTTAAAAATGGAAATGAAGGAACTACCATCACAGCCAACAACAGGGATGAATTTCACAATTATAATATTGCTGGGAAGGTCAGAAACAAAAATGTCTATACTATGTAATTTCGTTGATAAAAAATTGTATCAAATAGTGAAAACTAAGTTGTAGTGTTAGAAGTCAGGATAGTGGTTTCCTCTGAGGAGATGGGAAAGCATGTGGTTGGGAGTGGCCATGAAGGGAGGGCTTTTGCAGGGTTAGCAATATTCTTTGTTGACCTAGTGATAGTTACACAGGAACTGGTTTTGTGATAACTCACTGAGCTGTACATTTGTATTTTTTTGCGCTTTTCATTATGTATTTTATATATCGTAATACAAAACAGTTTTGGTGTTTTTTTCAACATCTTTATTAGAGTATAGTTGCTTTACAATGGTGTGTTAGTTTCTGCTTTGTAACAAAGTGAATCAGTTATATATATACATATATCCCCATATCCCCTCCCTCTTGCGTCTCCCTCCCACCCTCCCTATCCCACCCCTCTAGGTGGTCACAAAGCACCCAGCTGATCTCCCTGTGCTACGCGGCTGCTTCCTACTAGCTGTTTTACATTTGGTAGTGTATATATGTCCGTGCCACTCTCTCACTTCGTCCCACCTTACCCTTCCCCCTCCCCGTGTCCTCAAGTCCATTTTCTACATCTGTGTCTTTATTCCTGTCCTGCCCCTAGGTTCTTCAGACTTTTTTTTTTTTTTAGATTCCATATATATGTGTTAGCATACAATATTTGTTTTTCTCTTTCTGACTTACTTCACTCTGTATGACAGATTCTAGGTTCATCCACCTCACTACAATTAACTCAACTTTGTTTCTTTTATGGCTGAGGAATATTCCATTGTATTTCTGTGCCACATCTTCTTTATCCATTCATCTGTCAATGGACACTTAGGTTGCTTCCATGTCCTGGCTATTGTAAATAGAGCTGCAATGAACACTGTGGTACATGACTCTTTTTGAATTATGGTTTCCTCAGGGTATATGCCCAGTAGTGGGATTGCTGGGTCGTATGGTAGTTCTATTTTTAGTTTCTTAAGGAACCTCCATACTGTTCTCCATAGTGGCTGTATCAATTTACATTCCCAGCAACAGTGCAAGAGGGTTCCCTTTTCTCCACACCCTCTCCAGCATTTACTGGTTGTAAACTTTTTTTTTTTTTTTTGGTGGTACACGGGCCTCTCACTGTTGTGGCCTCTCCCGTTGTGGAGCACCGGTTCTGGATGCCCAGGCTCAGCAGCCATGGCTCACGGGCCCAGCCGCTCTGCAGCATGTGGGATCTTCCCGGACCGGGGCACGAACCCACGTCCCCTGCATCGGCAGTCGGACTCTCAACCACTGCACTACCAGGGAAGCCCTGGTTGTAAACTTTTTGATGATGGCCATTCTGACTGGCGTGAGGTGAAACCTCATTGTTTTGATTTGCATTTCTCTAATGACTAGTGATGTTGAGGATCCTTTCTTGTGTTTGTTGCCCATCTGTATATCGTCTTTGCAGAAATGTCTATTTAGGTCTTCTGCCCATTTTTGGATTGGGTTGTTTGTGTTTTTTGATATTGAGCTGCATGAGCTGCTTGTAAATTTTGGAGGTTCATCCTTTGTCAGTTGCTTCGTTTGCAAATACTTTCTCCCATTCTGAGGGTTGTCTTTTCATCTTATTTATGGTTTCCTTTTCTGTTCAAAAGCTTTTAAGTTTCATTAGGTCCCATTTGTTTGTTTTTGTTTTTATTTCCATTTCTCTAGGAGGTGCATCAAACAGGATCTTGGTGTGATTTATGTCACAGAGTGTTCTGCCTATGTTTTCCTCTAAGAGTTTTATAGTGTCTGGCCTTCCATTTAGATCTTTAATCCATTTTGAGTTTACTTTTGTGTCTGGTTTTAGGGAGTGTTCTAATTTCATTCTTTTACATGTAGCTGTCCAGTTTTCCCAGCACCACTTATTGAAGAAGCTGTCTTTTCTCCATTGTATATTCTTGCCTCCTTTATCAAAAATAAGGTGACCATATGTGCGTGGGTTTATCTCTGGGCTTTCTATCCTTTCCCATTGATCTATGTTTCTGTTTTTGTTCCAGTCAAAACAGTTTTAAAAAGTGAATAGCTATACTGGCCACAAGCATGGATCTTTCGGTGTGTGTATGGCGAGTTTACATATTTAACTGTATAAGAGATTTGCAACTAAAAGACCAAAAATGCAGTAACCAAAATCATGAACTGAAATTTTATGTGTGCATACCCATGAATACTTTAAATTTTAATGTTGCCTCCTGTTCCATAAGTCTCAATGCCAAATCAGTCTACTTTTCTCTTTTCATCATTCTAAGATTTAAACAGGCATTCTTAGAATGGCTGGTTCACACCAAGCTGTTGAAGAGGCTGCTATTGAGAAAGGAGCTGAATACAATTGCCTAGGCTTTTTAGCAGACAAGAGCACAATCAAGGCAGTTTTTCTCCTGTGCTGGCACGACTGGCACCATGTCAGGGGCCCTAGCCCTCTAAAAAGAGCCTTCAGAGCAAATTTAGTCACGGTTGTTTGTCACTAGCCTATCTGAAAACTGCTGAACCTTAAAGATGTTCTGCATATTCATTAGTGATCACTGTGGCAATCAGGACTTCTAAGACAATCATGCAGATGAATGAATACCTTCCACTGATGTTTTTTGGCACAATGCACTGTCCATGAAATTACAAATAAAAGCATTCCAGAAACAGTTGCACAATTTTTTCTAGACCCCAGCTATTCTGTTATCCTAAAGGTCTGAGCATGGTGCATTCATGCTAATCATTTGTCTCTTGGAAAACATACCCTTCCTCCCCGCCCCCCCCCGCCGCCTCATGTATTACTGACAGCACATTCACAGAGGTGTTTAGGTGGATGCAGGTTACAGGTTTTTTCTTTTTCTGTTCTTTGATCTCTTTGGCTTCTCTTAGTGAGAAATTAGCTTCTGGATGATGAAGAGTAGTTTTTAATTTGGGGGACATTTTGTAAGCTTAGTAAGGTTTGAGATATAAGTCTTTGCATTCCAGTAGCAATGCTAATCTACTAACAATGAATTTATATACATTAAATATTTAAGCCCGATTTAAAAAAATGAGCTTTGGGACAGTTGAAAAAATATTTGAATGGGCTGTCACAAAGGAGGGAAATGTTTTTTACCTGGAAGTCTTAGGAAATAGGATTTATTCTCATCTACCTGGGATAATATAAGTGGAACACAGACTAGACGACCTGAAAATGGTTTCTTCTAAGCAGTTTAACTTATTTTTCATTAGGGTGAGAGCATACGGAGGACTTTAGACACATTTGGGGCAGTTTATTTCTGGATTATAATGTTTTGCCGTTTGTCATTAGCACTAGATGAAGATGAATTGTGACTCTTAGAAAACCATTACAGCTCATTACTTTAAGCCAGTGTTTTCCAGATATTTCTGATGACAAATTTTAATTTGGGTGTTTGTGAAATAACATTTGTCTGGACCCCTCCTGAATCTGAATCTCCAGAGGAAGCCCTAGAACTTATTATTCATGTAACAAGCAACTCAAGAGATTCTTCCGTTCGAACATGAAGGGGAAACATGATTTATAATTGAATCTTCAGATTGGGATATTAAGGACATCAAGGGAATATTATTTAACTATTCATCTATATATGAAAAAGGGATAGGATAAGAAGAGATATTACACAAAAAAGCAAAAGTAAATTTCAAAATTTTATTTTATTACAAATTGGCTTAATAATAATGAATAACGTGTAGTTTCTTTTATAGTGAGGGCCTGCATATGTGGCAAATGACTTTTTAGAAGATTTTACCATTTATAAAATATAAAGTCAGATATATTCATCCATTTAGTCCTCTCAAAACCTTGTGATATGTGTGTTACTATGATCAATCTCAGTTTCTAAATGTCAGTGGAAGATCACAGAGGTTAAATGACTTGATCTTGTATCTCTTGCAAAGTTAAATCTCATCTAATTTTAGAACAATTCATATTGAAATTGCTTTTCTACTCATGACTTTGCAAGCAGCTAAGATTCTGAATGCCCTGGGTTACATTTTTCCTACCAAACTTCTTTTCATGGAGTAGCCTAAAGAAAACAACCTCTTGAAATAAAAATCTTCTATCTGAAGTGAAATATCCCACCATGATTTTTCCTTTTATAGCAGAATTTTTTTGGAGCTGCTATTTTTGTACTAGAATCTGTTGGTGATATTATTCTACCCAAAGTTCTCTAAGAAATTATTTGTTTTTGTCTTCCAGGTAGAATAAATGTTCTTTTCTATCTTATTATTTCATTTAAAGGCCAAAAGTACACTCAACTTCTCTTTAGAAAGCTAAAGTTGACAGCACGTGTATCACACAATAAAGCTAATCTTTCTATTAGCTGTTCTGTAAGTTAGCAGTAAACTCATTGCTAGTGCAGGAGCAGGATTTTGGTATAGCAAAGAAAAACAGTGAAGTGCTACAGCAGACATCCTAACAGAGAATCTTCCCTTTTAAAAGGAGCACAGAATTAAAAAATCACCAAGTACTCAGGGAAATTCATTGCCATGAAAGAGAGACAACAAAGGTGATAAACAGAAGAACTTAAACCCAAAGAAACAGAGCTGTTAGAATAAGGATTTCTTATTAGAGCAAATTATATTTTAGCAACAGGGAGTTGCAAGAGGATATTGATACCTAAAAAGTAATCAATTATTTTACATGGAAAATAAAAATTGGTTAGTCAAACAACAGCAAAATAGATGAACTAAGTATAACAGAATGAGCCCTGAAGCTGATAAGTGAATTTACATACTAAAAAAAATATATATGAACTGAGGAATTCTTACAGAATCCAGAACAAAAAAAAGAGATGAAACGTATTAAAGGTAAGGTAATCTCCTGTCTCAAACTTCACATTCTAAAAGATTCAGAAGAAGAGAGTGGAGTGGAGGTAATTAATAACATTAAATGAAAGAACTGTCAAAAATTTCTTAGAATTGGGAAAAGTTCTGTCTTCAGGTTGAAGAAAACTATCAGAGCACCACCCATCCTAATGAAATTTAGAAGGACAAAGACAAAACCAAGGACAAAGACAAAACCCGAAAAGCTTCCAGAGAAGGAAAGTAGAAGAGATTGTTTACTAGGAAATAATGGTCAAATTGAAATTAGATTCACCTCAAAGTTCACTAGGTTAAATAGATGCAAGAAGATAATGGGAAAGTACATTTGAGGTAAATAACTTTGTATAATTCTTTATCTGATCATTCAGTTGTGTGAGAGAAAGAGGGTTGGTTTGTACATAGAATGGTTCAGAGAATGTATCACTTATAGACAAGGTTGAATTACTGTTGGATGTTCTCCTGCAAGAAGACAAATATGGATCCAAGAGGAAGAATAAGGATACTAAAGCACTGATAAGCAACTAAATTAGTCAAAACTATTATAAATCCTAAATAAATATTGACTGTAACTATTTTTTCTAAAATTATTTATAATTAAAAATTTCCAGGTTATATCAACAAGGCAAATGGGATGGTGAAGAAAAGCATAAACATGCTACAGTTCTTAACTTTTAGTGAGAAAATTTGTTTATGCCATTTTTAGAAACAGTAGAATTACAATTCATTATAAAGGAGTAGTTTAAAAATTAAAGTTACTACTAGAAGAAGAGAAAATAGATGTTTTACCCATTAGTAAAAATAAAAGATACAAACAAAAGTTGATTGATTCAATAAAAGGCAAGAAAGGGGGAGTACAAATATTTAAAAACCTGGTAAAGAGAAAACAATACATAGGTTCACAGAAAAAACATATAAACATAGATGCAAAATTTTTAAATAAAATATTTATAAATATCAAGCAGTGCATTGAAATTAAAATATATCATGAACATCCAGTGTTTACCCCAGAAATATAACAAATGTTTCAGCAACACAGAGTCTGTCAATGCAATACACAATAGTGACATACTAGAGGATACGAAAAACTTTTTAAATAAAACTTAAATTCATTCTTTAACAAACAAGGACTAGAAAGGTTGTTATCATTATCTTGAAGGTGTTTTACAAAAATCTATAAAAATACATATCCCATTAAATGGTACTTTCAGGATTCCCATTGAAAAGAGGGACAATAAAGAAGGTCCGTTATTATTGTATCTATTTAACAGGGCACCAGAGGCCTGGTCAATGAAACAATAACAACAACAATGTAACCGGATAACCTACAGAAGATGATTGTCACATAGACAATCCAAGAGAATCAGCTGACAAACTATCAGAACCCAAGCTTGTTCAACAAGGTGGCTAGATAAAATATCAACATACAAAAGTAATTACTTTCATATATGTGAACTTAACAAACTAGGGAATACAGAGTTAATAATCCAAATAAAAATAGCTAATAGCAACAACAAATACACAAACCATAAAGCACTTAAGAAGAAAGCCAGCAAGTCTGTCCACGGAACTCAGGATTAAAATTTTAAAATATCTAAAATGTTATTTAAGGAGTTTTATTAGAAGAGCTGCAAAAATGGAGAGAGAGAAAATTTTATGGGTGAGGAAATTTATCATTTTAAATATTTCAGTTGCCATAAGGCAAATCTGTAATCTAGATATGTAATTTAAATTCACACCATTCAAAATCAATAGATTTTTTCCAATGAACTTGAGAAGCTGATGGCAATTTATAAGTAAAAGTAAATGTGAAAAAATAGCCAAGACGATATTGAAAGAAAAGCAATGGTGGAAGCTTGCCCTAATAAAGTGTTAAAAATTATAGTAATTAAGTAGGAATTAAGTAATTATTAATTGAAAAAGATATTAGCAAATAGGTAAATGGAGTAAAGAGCCCAGAAGTGTTTACTTCTCTCTTCCTTTCTTCGAATTTGACATAAATTGTAAAGGAGACATTTTAAGTCAGTATGGAGAATGGGTTATTCAGTAAATAAGATAAAAGTTGGTGTGTGTTCTACAAAATTTTTAAGATATGATTTCTTACTCATACAACTCATAAGATAAATGAAAAATAGATTAAATATATTCATGTGAAAGTAAATTATAAAACTATTAGAAGACAATATAGAAGAATGTATATTTGATCTTTAGGTTGGAGAAACCTTTCTAAAATAAATAGCCAAACTTATGAAGGAAAAATTGAAGAAATTGACATTACAATTAAAATTTAAATACAGCAAGAGACACGTTAATATTTAGAATACACAGAAAGCTACACAAATCAATAAGGAAAAGATAAATAGCCTTATAGGAAAAATGGAGGAAATACTTGTATAAGTAATTCATAGAAGATGAGAAAAAAAGCTCATTTTCAGTGGTAATAGGTATATTCCTACATTGCTATTGGAATTTTTATGGATTTGTGTTTGTATGTGTAGTGTATATAAAATACTATGTACTTTTACATACACATTAAAGTATATGCTATTTTACATATATATTATTATATATTATGTTTAATAGTTATACATAAATGTGATAAAAGGAGGAGGAAGGATGCACACTCAACTGATAATGTTGGGTACCTCTGGGGATGAGACTGAAATTTAAGTTAGTTATCAACATTTTCTTTAATCTCACATCTTAATTTTGCACAGGGAGAATATGTGTTATGTGTGTTTGAAATTATTTTAATCAATTTATATATAAGGTATTAAAAAAGGTAAAATGAGAAGTTCACATAAATATTTTTTCTAAATTCTAAGCTCTAGATATTAGTAACTGAAGCCAGTTCATATAACAACCAAGCACTCTAACCAATGTTCATTTTGGAAAAACAATTACAACCATTTAACTAAGTTATCACTAATAAGGCACCAAAGTTTTTATATTTTACATGGGTGTCCAACAGCACCTAAGTCTCATCCACTAGCTAACCCTCTCTTTTTTGTCCCTTGCAGAATTTGACAAGATTAATGTTAAACTTCCAGGCCACATTGACATTTTCTAGAGTTTGTATTTCAAAGCATGTACATATTCATAGGGATAAATCTATAACTTCCTAAAACATTATTGTCATTTGTTGAGAGCAATACAAGCAGATATTTAATTCCACTTTGGGAAGATTTTTTAAAAGCATTTTTGAAAGTGAATTCATAGCTTTACTTTAGAAGTCAGGGAAATGTTATTACAATATTTGTAGCACAGAGATGCGAGAATATTCAAAATGTGCTGTAATTTAGAAGTGATCAAATTATGATAGAAAAAAAGCCTCATTTTGGTATCAGACAATGATGATAATACAGTCTGAAAACGATTTCCTAAAGATTCATTTCCAGAAGAGAATTGATGGAAATGGAGCCTTGGTATCCATAATTTATCACCTTGTACAGAAAACAGACCCACAGCACAACCAGGAAGGTGATGAAATATAGCCACCCCATTCTTCTATGTTTCAATGGCTCACTTATTTATTTGGTAGAAAGCTTTTTACACAGAGAGAGAAGACTTGTTCAAGGATTAATATAAAGAATAGAATTTCTTAAAAGAGAAAGCTGCCACAGAGTAATGGTATGCGTAGACAAATAATATAATCAGAAGCACTTCAGCTGTTAATCCTATTGACAAGCCCTGCATTCATGCAATTAGCTTAATTTTTCTTGCAGAGAAAATGGTTTTCCTGGCTTCTCTTTCTAGTCACCCTCATAACCTTTATACTTAAAAACCCAGGATTTATCTAGAGTCCAAAATTTAAGGTAAAAAACATTGATTAAATTTAGTTTTACTTTTAAACCTTCATTAATTTGAAAACTTCTGTCCCTAATTAACTATGCAAATTTTTTCATCATCATGCAATTCTTTTAAGTTGTTTTCACATATTCTACATTATACACATTTAAGAAAAAGTATGGCAGCATCTGCCATAACAGATCTATCGTAAGACATGTTAAAAAGCTGTAGATGTAAGTGAAAATGGCAGTTGACTAGGCAGGTAGATGACTGTTAGGAAAATAGAATAACATGATTGTTTTTCTCAGAAGGACACTTGACCCTGCACTTCCTGGTAGACAAGGATGAAAGGAAAACAAGCAGGTGTATAATCATCAGAGTCTTTTAAAAAGAATGACTCGGATTTTCCGTATTAAAAAAAAAATCCTTGTACAGAATTTTAAGAGAAAAATCAGTGAATCATTATATGAAAGAAAATGAATAGAAGTTTTCAACCAAGATTTAAACATTATTTTTACCTGTTGTTATACTAATGATTGCCAGAAGCTAATATTTTCTTTTTAAATTTTTCCCTCTTAAATGATTAAACATTTTCTCTCTTTTTACCTTTTTCTAATAGTAAGTGATACAGACTTGTTTTTGAAACATGGAAAGCAAAAACAAATTAAATCTCTCATAGTACTTCCGTAAAGCCAGAGTTACTCCCAACTTTTTGGAATATTGTATTCCAGGCTTCTTTGATATACATTTTATGTAATGGGAAATATAATGAATATTTTTGTACCCTTTCTTATTAATATTATATCATATGCAGTTCACAATATGTAAAAACCTTTGTAAAATCTTTATATAAGTATATAGGGATTGGATTTAATCATTTCCTAAAGCTGAATATTTATGTTGTGTCCACCATTTTACTAGTAATAAACAATGCAATAATATGTGGTGTTGACATAAATTTTCTTTTAAATTTAATTTCATAAAACAGACCTTCAAAAGTAGAATCACTTAGTCATAGGTTTTGGATACTTTTCAAGCAACTAATAACTGGGTTGTTCTTCATAAAAATTGTATCAGTTTAGACTATTATCAGTTGTGGTTGGGAGTGCCTAGCTTCAATGCACCATTTCCAGAACTGGATGTTCTTATTTTTTAATCATTGTTTATTTTATCAATTAAAATTGGATTCTATTGATTTAATTTGCATGTAAATGATTCTTAGTGATGTTAAACATTTATTCAGATGTTTATTATACATTTATTTTTGCTATTTCTTCAACTTACTCAACTGTTATTTTTCCAAAACAGATAGGAGGGTCTTTCATTTTTACTTATTTATTAATTTGCATCAGTTCTTTACATAAGAATAATGATTTGTCATATTATAAAATTTTTATGTTGTGATTTTAATCTCCATATTATTGTAGATATATTGTTTAAACTTCTGTGTTTGACCTTTACAGTACTTTTTTTCCAGAGTAATCAACTCAGTTACTGTATGATTTCTTCATTTTTAAGTACGTTAAACCTTTCTTTGTGATTTATATCAATTTTTGTGAGTAGTTCATAGATACAGATAAGATGGTTTTTTCTCCATGAAGTAAATGATTTTTCTTAATTTGGTTTAGGGTCTAAAAAATTATCTGATGTGGATATTGGATGACTAATTTAATTACATTAAAATTGTGTTATGTAACAGTGTAGACTGGTATTTTTTCTGGCATCTGTTTTATTTTTAAAGCAAAAATATAAATAAAATATATTTTTAATAAAATATTTTTAATAATGTTTTCTAAAAATAGGTTAATAGTTCAATGTTTATGGGTAAGCAGCAATATATATGAAGTTATAACTGTCAGCTGGTTTACTTTTATTTATTTTTGTCAAATTTTAAATAAAAACTGTTTTTCTTTGTAGTTCACAGTCTGACCTCAGGTCTGTTAAAGGCACAGTTCTGAGTGAGAAGTAGCATGTTGCTTTCTAAAGACTGAAGGCTGTATTACATGTTAATGGGTTTTATCTGCATTTAATTTTCATATATCAGTGTTTTCAGAAATCAGAATTTTAAAAATATTCTGTTGACAAATGAACACCTTTAAAATGAGACTCCAACACTGCTATCCAAAATATATGAAACATTCCAGAAAAAAGTACCTTAAGTATAATTATGCTATCTTTGACAGCAGCTGAGTGGAAATTTGTCAGCATTTGAGTTATGAAGTGTCGGTGATTAGTTTTGGATGAGAACAACATTATAGGCTCTGAACTCTTAAGGTCAATAAATGTTTAAAAACAAATTTGGAGTAATTATGTTTTTGCCTTGCATGCCCCTGTTACTTTAAGTGGAGTTGTAAGCTTAACACACCTGAGGGTCTTGCTCGAGTTGAATGCTTATTGTAATATTTAAAAGTTCCTGCAATTTTCACAAGGGCTTAAAGAACTTACTTTATAAAAAAAGGAATCCTGTATTTCTTTCTTTTTCACAGTAGGTATGTTTTTATTTATTTTTATTATTTTCGAGAATGAATAATTCAATTCTAGATTATTGATGGTAGTAGTCCACAAAGAAAAATCAACTAATTGTGTATTTTTAAAAAGATTTTGCTCAGGAATCAGTTAGGCAACACTGGCCCCACCCATGCTTTCTCCAATTAAAACATCTCAGCGGTACTACCAGAGGGAAAAATGCCTATATAGTCCTAAAAGCAGACAGTAAAATGAAACACATGTACCCAGAGTTTGCACTGAGGAAAGAGAAAGAAAGATGAGTGAAATGTTTATATTCCTTTCTGTTCAAAGCAAGTTTTATTTGTTAACCTGCAGCTTGTTCAGAGATACTAGTTAAGTTCTAGCTTTTTGCATACAGGAAATGTGACTTTGTATTGTATTCTTATTACAAAGTTATAAGGTGATAAAACTTTATAAAATTAAATTTTATTGAGGTAAAATAAGTACATAACATTATATAAGTTTCAGGTGTACAACATTATGATTTGATATCTGTATTCACTACAACTTTGTTGTAGTGATCATCACCAAAAGTCTAGTTACCATCCATCACCATATGCTTGACCTCCTTCATCCATTTCACCCACTTCGTAACCCCCTTCCTTTCTGGTAACCACCAACCTGTACTCTGTGTCTATGAGTTTGTTTTTGTTTTGTTTCATTTGTTGTTGTTCTTTTTTTTAAATTCTACATATGAGTGAAATTATATAATTTTTGTTTTTCATCTTTTGACTTATTTCACTTAACATAATACCTTCAAGGTCCATCTATGTCATCGCAAATGGCAAGATTTCATTCTTTTTTATGGCTGAGTAGTTTATTATGTATATATAGCTCATCTTCTTTATTCATTCATCTGTCAGTGGACACTTAGATTGTTTTCATATCTTGGCTATTGTAAGTAATGTTGCTATGAACATTGGGGTATATATATCTTTTCAAATTAAGTGTTTTTGTTTCTTTGCATAAATACCCAGACATAGAATAGCTCCATACTGTTTTCCATAGTGGCTGCACCAATTTACATTCCTACCAACGTTGTATGAGGGTTTCCTTTTCTCCATATCCTCGCCAACATTTGTTATTTGCTGTCTTTTTGATAATAGCCATTCTGACAGGTGTGAGGTGATATCACTGTGGTTTTGATTTGCATCTCCATAAAACTTATGTTGAACATCTTTTAGTGTCTGTTGGCCACCTGTATGTCTTCTTTGGAAAAATGTCTATTCAGATCTTCTCCTCATTTTTTAATCAGGGTTTTTTTTGTTGTTGTTGTTAAATTGTATGAGGGTTTTTTTTTTTTTGGATATTAACCCTTTTGTTGGATGTGTGATTTGCAAAAACCTATATTCAGTAGGTAGCCATTTCGTTTTGATGATGGTTTATCCTTTGCTGTGTTTTTTAGTTTGATGTAGTCCCATTTGTTTATTTTTGCTCCTGCTTCCCTTGCCTTTGGAATCAGATCCACAAAAACATCGCTAAGATCTATGTCAGTGAGGTTACCGCCTATGTTTTCCTCTAGGAGTTTTATAGTTTCAGGTCTTACACTCAAGTCTTTAATTCATTTTGAGTTAATTTTTGTTTATGGTGTAACGGTGGTCTAATTTCATTCTTTTGCATGTGACTGTCCAGTTTTCCCAACACCATTTATTGAAGAGACTCTCCTTTCTCCATTGTATGTTCTTGGCTCCTTTGTTGTAAATTAATTGTTCATATATGTATAGGTTTAGCCATCACCTGTATTTCTAAAACTTTTCATAAAGACTTGCAGTATTGTTGATGATTTGGGTATTATAGATACCATGTTAGATGAGAGGGGGAGAGAGCATTTTAAGCATTTTAATGTAACAAGATATATGATGGGAAGATAATTCTATTGGAAGTTAAAAGACTATTAATTAGTTCAGTGACTTAGACAAGTTATTTTAACTCTCTGTGCCTTACTATATTTATTTGTAAACTTGGGGTATTTTGTAGAGGAGCACTAAATCCTCTTTATAGCATTAAAATCAGAAAAAAATGTATAGATTTCAAATACTTATTCTTAAGATACAAGACTTAAGATATCATTACACTTTGAATTTTGGAGGCATGTAAGCACAGACATCTCAGTCTTCTTTTAATAGTATGTGTGGCAGATCATATTTACCAAAATGGTTGCAATAAGTTCTCTTATTCTACCTACACTTCTTATGATATATTATAGGCATTTCTCCCACTGAAATGTTGGGGCAAAGGAGGAAGGTTGTCTGTGTTACCTTTCCTTGAATTTGGGCATGCCTTTGACTAAGGCAAGAGTCATACTATGTGACTTCCAAAGATAGGCCATAAAAGGCAATACAGCTTGTTCTTTGAACACAATCACCATGCTGTGAGGAGATGAAGAGACCATATGGATTGGCCATATGTAGGTGTTCTGACTGATAACCCTAGCCAAGGGCCCAGCTAATAGCCAACATTAACCTCAAGGCACCTGAGTGACCAAAGCATCATATGATTTCATCCCCCAGCCTTTGAGTCTTCCCAGCTGAGACTCCGGACATTGTGGAGCAGAGGCAAGCCGTCACTTCTGTGCCCTGTCCAAATTTCTGATGCACAGAAATTGTGAGATATAATAAATATCCATAAGGTGTTGGAGTAATTTTTGCTCAGCAACAAAAAGCCAGAACAGATTTGGGTGCTGGAAATGAGCAGCTAAACAATTAAAACAGGTGGCTTTGGCTTTCGATGGCAGATGGAAGCTGGAAGGACTTTGAGAAGACTGTCAAGGGCAGCCTAAAGGACCCTAAAGAATGAGTTAGTGGACACCTAAAAGCCACAGGGAGGCTACTGGTGAAGCCTTAAAGGAAAGTAAGAAAAATGTTATTAGAGACTAGCGGTAAAGGAACCATGGTTATATAGTGGCAAAAAGTTTGGTGACATTGACACTTACAGTATATGGAAAATAGTATATGTATCTAATGAATTCCATGATCTAGTTAAAGAACTTTCCAGGGAGAATGTTGAAAGTGTCACTGAACTTCTTGGCACCCATGATAAAATATGAAAACAGGGAGATAAGCTAAAAAACAAACTGTTAAAAATAAAGGAGCCAGGAAACACATGTAAAAACAAAACTGTTTTTCATTCCCACCTCTCCAAATGGAAAATTATTCTAAAATTAAGAAAAGGCTTCCTAATATATGTCAAATCCACGTCATTGTCAGGAAAACATGGTCTAAAGAAAAAGCCAGGAATATGACTGTATAGTCTTTTTTTTGAGACCTCAGAAAGATTTAAGGTGGTGCTTCATCGACTCTTTTAGACAGACTAAAGCCTCTCTAAGGACCTTATGGGTGTACCTTATAGATCTCTGTTAAGTAATAAGGCTTCA
This sequence comes from Grampus griseus, assembly GCF_964374135.1. Classification (NCBI taxonomy): domain Eukaryota; kingdom Metazoa; phylum Chordata; class Mammalia; order Artiodactyla; family Delphinidae; genus Grampus; species Grampus griseus. The sequence goes on from NC_138998.1 coordinate 90,133,647, forward strand.
AGATTCTTACATTTGTTGAACCATAGCAGTGTTTCAAGGAAGATTAGGTAGAGGAGCTCATCCAGAAGAGATTTGTGGTTAATGACTTTTGCCTAATGAAGTGAATGAACACCAAAAAATGTCGTAGAAAATCTCAAGGAATTTTTAATTTCATGGAGGCACCACCAGCTTGGACTGAAAGGGACAGAGCGTACAAGTAAAAGAGACTTCCAGTCCCTTTCCCCACAAGTTTTACTAACAAGACACATCTTGAGAAAATTACTCAGCTGCAAACGTGAGCTGATTTATACATAAAAGGAAAGATAAGGCAGAACAAAGAGTCACAGAGAATCATTCCTAGGGGCAGTAATTAAGGAACTGGCAATATATGTTAGGATGCATTTCAGAATTGCTGTTAACTTGTGACTGCTATGTGCCTCCTGCTTTTCCCCTTTTTGAATGTTTGTCCTGTCCACTATCGCTGCTTGAGTCATTTGTAGGAAAGACGCTGCTCTGATAATCTGTTAATGCCTAACTTGTCTCCTAATGTCATAAGTCTCCAGCTGGAAAGGAAGGGTGCTTAAGGAGCTGTAGTCGAAGAATCTCAGCTAAGGAGCCCCATCTGCTTGATTTAGATGATTCTCATGGACTTTGAGCTGTTGCTGTAATGTAATGAGACTTTGTAGTCTTGATGGTGGGAATGGAGGTGGTTTGTATGTTTGAGAGAGAGTCGACTGTAGCAGATTGTATTTTCCATGTTGGCAGCAACAATAATATCGCCTGCCCTTTATGCTTTTCTTATAATGTGATGTTGACACTCTTCCTTAGAGTCTGGGTGGACCTGTGACTATGGTAGAAGTGAAGCTATATGACTTCTGAATCTAAACAGCAAATGGTGATAGAGCTTCTGCCTGCTCTTCCTGGGATACTTACTCTTAGAACCCTCTCACTATGCTCTAAGGAAACAGAAAAACCGTGAGAGATTACTGCTAAGTATTTTGGCAGATAACCCTAATAAACCCACAGCTGAGGTCCAAGTCAGTAGTTAGCAACAACCTTCAGAAATGTGAATGAATGAGCTATTAGATGATTTTGTCCTCCAGCCATTCAGTTACTTCAGCCTTCAAGTCTTCTCAGCTGAGACCTCGAACGTCATAAAAAAGACACAAGTTGTTCCCCCTGTGCCCTGGTCAAATACCTGACCCAAAGAAACCATAAGAGGTAATGGAATGATTATTATGGTTTTAAGCCACAAAGTTTGGGGGGATTTGTTGTACAGTTGTAGATAACTGGAACACTATCATTTATTTAAATGATTCTTGGAAACAAATTATATCTTTGTACTCATACTCCTTATACACATGAGCTACATCATGGAGTTTACAATCCAGTACATTTAAAGGTAACAATTACACAATCAAAATGTATCTTTTGAGTGAATTTCAATACTTATTAGAGCATATATTCTGAACAATGTTCATATAACACTGAAATAGAGTTTAGTACATTTTTTTCTTGGGAAGTATCTTAATCTATTCATTCACCAAACTCTTTTTGAGCACCTACTATATTACAGACACTGCATTAAGTTCTGGGGATACAGAGATGGATTAGACTCCAGTCTTATCCTTAGGGAACTCATAAAGCTTTCTCAAACTGGAAAATTTCTCTCTAGTTATCAGAATACTGTGACTTTTTGATCCAGAGTTTATTTTTCTGATGAATCAAATTTATATTTTCTTACTAGTTATAACCTGTTCTTATCCATTTTTCTGAGGAGAGCTTTTCTCGGATTGCCCAGTATGTGAAGATTTGGAAATGTTGGTTCTTCATTTTTTGTTTCATCTCAGTTAGGATAGCACAATTTATTCATTTTTTGATTTGGTCATTCAAAATATGTTAATTGAACACCTACTATACATTATGTCAGATTACTAAGGATAAAGTAGTAAACCAAATTAATAGTCTCTCTGTCCCAGAACTCAGTCTAGTGGGGGATGTAGACACGTAAGTAATTACAGTACGGTGCTATGGTAGGACAGGATACAGCGATCTCATGGATGCGGGCACCTCATTCATCTGGGGGTGAAGGAATCCTTTCTGGAGAATGCTACTCCCATGATCTTAAAGTGTTTTCTGATTGCCAGGTTTTATAGAGTTGCCTCCATCTCTTCCATTCTTAACTATCCTGTTTCCCAGGATCTTAAAGATACACAGTTGTAACATTTTTATACTGGCACTTTCTTCGGAACCAGCTCCTCTGACTCATAATTAGCAAATAATTATAGACATTTACTCTTACTACACACAGATTTAGCCTAGGCTTTAACTCTAATAGTTACAAGATCTCAGCAAGAAATATAGAGATGGAGGCCCATTTGCCATAGGTCTAAATATTTAAAAGTTATAAATCAAGCCAACAGACTGGTAGATAAAATATATTCTATCCTCCTTCTTTGACAAATATACTTTTATAATTGCCTGGAAGGCCAGCTTCAAATTTGAATTATTGGACTGCCCCATCCACATCTTCTGCAAAAAGCCATCCTTGACTACACCTAAGCTCATATCAGTTGATATAACCTTAGGAGTATAGACCCTTGGAAGTGCTTGTGCAGGCCCTGAAAGAAGGTTGGGTCAATTGGAGAGGACATAGTAGGGTCCTAGGTATAAAGAGAGTGGCCCAAAATTGGGAGCATGTATCTGGTTGGGCCTAGTCCCATGGCCCCATAGACTCCTCCCCTTGTATGCTGGGAGCGAGTGGGGGAGGGCAAGAGCAATGTCCTCTTTCCCTGCTCTAGGGTGGTATGCATTACCTAAAAGGCCATACCTAAGTTATATTCCAATGGTGATGAGACTGAGCTTTATATTCGTCAACTTTTATAAAAGGAAACTGAACTGACTACACCTCACATCGGTCCAGGAGGCAAGTGCATGACCAGAGAAAGAAGTGTTGATGGGAAAATGTTCCCAGCAATTAGTTCTGAGTGAGTGATAGTTAAGGATAGCCTGATAGTCTACTTCTCTTTTCCTGGGACTCCATGTCCACTGAGGAGTGAGGAGATTTCTTGAGGTATGTTGCTTTGCCTTAGTTTTCTACCAGACCTGCTGAGTCTTTAAAAAGTTAAGTCTGCAGTTGAGGACTAAGCAGTAAGAGGGTATCAGCTCCTTACACATTCTCACAGTTGCTCAGGGAACAAAGGGCTCAGGAAATCATCTCAGGAGAGGAGCAAAGACAGAGTAGATAATACTTACAGATATGAAAGATAGTTCTAGGTGTTTGCATCTAAACTACATAAAATCACATCCGCAGGCATATAGTGTACCAGTAATAAATTGTCTTGACAAGCAGTTGTTTATTATAAATTTAGCAACTTTTTATTCAGATGCCTTTGGTTTCATTAAATTAAACATTAAGATAGGAATCCATAGCTGAAGATAAATATTCCAGTGTGAATCTTATGGATGTAAAATAAATTTAATGTTTTTACATTTCTATTAGCATATTTTAAGACCTGCCTCGGGAAAGTGCTTGCTTGGCAGCGAGCTGAGCTCAGTGTAACTTTTGATTTTAAGATCATTTTAGGGGCATGCCAGAGTCGAGCACGAAGCTGTTCAAAAGACTATGAGTGAAGGGAGATTTCTTCCTTGAGTTTTGGGGACTTTCTGGTAGCTCAGGATTTTCTAATCTGACCCTCGTGGATGCCCTGAGAAACAGGAAACAGTGTCAGTAGAGGCCAGGATGGGAGCGACAACAATAGCAACGCAGTATCTTTTCAACTAAGGAGTTGTCACCGTTGTCCTGCTCGGGGGATGGAGTTTCAGCCACTGCTCCACAGTACCAGTTAGCTCCCACCTTGGGTATATATGAAGGCTGAGTGAGGAACCTGGGCGTCTGCCTCCACCTGGCTGTAAAAGTCAGCTCCTCTCCTTGCCCTGCCGAGTGGTTTCAGAAACCCAGCTAATGCAGGAGACAAATAAGATAAAGTGTTTCATAACGTAACATCTACAATGTCCAGGTTTCAATAAAAATGACGCCTTATTTGAAGAGCAGGGAGGATCTCAAACTGAAATAAAAAAGATAACCAATAGATGCCAACACCAAGCAGAGAGAGAGATAATAATTATCTGAAAAAGGGTTTAAGCAACCATCATGAAAATACCTCAATGAACAGTTATTAACTTGCTCGAAGAAAAAAAGTCTCAGCAAAGAAATCAAAAAGTCTCAGGAAGAAATAGAAGATATAAAGAAGAATCCAGTGGAAATTTTAGAACTAAAAAATATAGTAACCAAAATTTTAAAAAACCTAATGAATTGGCTCAACAGCAGAATGGTGGGAAAAGACAAAGGAATCAGTGAACTTGATGACAGAACGATAGAAATTGCCCAATGTGGAAAAAGACGAGAAAAGAGACTGAAAAAAAATTAGCACAGCCTCAGAGATCTGTAGAACTAAAACAAAAAATCAAATATTTGTGTTATCAGAGTCCTTGCTGTGTGGTATTGATGGAGAGATAGACACAGAGATCAATGCAGCAGAATAGAGAACCCAGAAATATGCCCACAAATGTATACCCAACTGATTTTTGACAAAAGTGCAAAAGAAATTCAGTGGAGGAAGGGTAGCTGGAGCAGCTGGATATCCATTAAGAAAAAAAAAAAAGAACCTTGATTTATGTCTCATACCTTCACGTCTTACACAAACGTCAACTCAAAGTGGATCACAGACTTAAACTGAAAATGTAAAATTATAACATTCTTAGAAAAAATATAGAAAAATTTTAAGCTCTACAGTTAGTCAAAGAGTTCTTAAAATTGACATTAAAAGTACCATCCATAAAAGGAAAAACTGATAACTTGAACCTCATCAAAATGAAAACCTTTATTCTGCAAAAAAAAAAAAAAACTGTTGATAGGATGAAAACATAAACTACAGACTGGTACAGACTGGGAGAAAATATTTACCAACCATATATCCATCAGAGAATTAGTATGTAGAATATATAAAGCACCCTCAAAACTCAATAGTAAAACAAACACTCAATTAGATAATGGGCAAGAGACAAACATTTCTCTGAAGAGGATATACAGATGGCATATAATCACATAAAGAGGATGTTCATCATCATTAGCTATTAGTGAAATGGATATTAACATCATGAGATATCACTGTGCACCTATCAGAATGTCTAAAAATGACTAAAATAAAGACAGTGACAACACATAGTGCAGACAAGAATGTAGAAAAATTTGCTAACTCATACACTGCTGGTGGGAATGTAAAATGGTACAGCTACTCCAGAGAAGAGTTTGGCAGTTTCTTAAAAAAACTAAACATGCAACTACCATACAACCCAGAAGTTGTTCTTTTGGGCATTCATCCTGAAGAACTGAAAACTTGTATTCACACAAAAACCTCTACATGGATTATACAGGGATTTAATTCTCTTAATTCTTTTTTTTTCTCTAATTTTTCTAATAACTTAAAAAAAATTTTTATTGGCGTATGGTTGCTTTACAATGTTGTGTTAGCCTCCACTGCACAACAAAATGAATCAGCCATACACATACAGATATCCCCTTCCTTTTGGACTTCCCTCCCATTTAGGTTACCACAGTGCATTAGGTAGAGCTCCCTGTGCTATACAGTATGTTCCAATCAGTTGTCTGTTTTATACATAGTATCAATAATGTATATGTGTCAATCCCTGTCTCCCAATTCCTCCCTCCCCACCCCTTTCCCCCTTGGTATCTATACATTTGTTCTCTACATCTATGTCTCTATTTTTGCTTTGAAAATAAGATTATCTATACCGTTTTTCTAGATTCCACATATATGTGTTATTGTACGATATTTGCTTTTCTCTTTCTGACTTACTTCATTCTGTATGGCACTCTCTAGGTCCATCCACATCTCTACAAATGACCCAATTTTAGTTCTCTTAATTCTTAAGAGGGGAGTGGTTAAACTCTAGTACCATAGATTACGACTCAGCAATAAAAAGAAACAAACTATTAATATACTCAACAACTTATATGAATCTCCAGAGAACTGTACTGAGTGAAAAAAGGCAATCCAAAAATGTTACATACTATATGATTCCATTTCTGTAATATTCTTGAAATGTCAACATTATAAAAATGGAGCCCAGATTAATGGTTGCCAGGTCAAAAGGAGGGGATATGTGGCTCTAAAAGGCAGCATGAAGGATCCTTGTGGTGATGGAAATATTTTATATCTTGACTGTATCAATGTCCATATCCTGGTTGTAATTCTGTACTATAGTTATGCAAGACGTTACCATTGGAGAAAGTTGGGTAAATGGTACATGGGATCTCGCCGTATTATTTCTTACAACAGTATATAAATCCATAATTATTTTAAAATAAAAAGTGTAACTAAAGAAAACCAAAATGTAAATCGTGTCCTTTCCTTGCTCAGATCCTCCAATTGTTTCCTGTAACTCTTAGAATAAAATGTATACTCCTTTCCATGGCTACAAAGTCCCAAAATACATAGTTACTGCTTACCTCTCCCCTCTCCTTGCTCTTCTTCTAACATACCAAGTTGTCCTCAGGGCCATTGTGTTTGCTGTTCCTTCTGCCTAACACACACTTCTCCCTGTTTTCCCAATAGTCAACTTCCTTACTTAATTCAGAGCTCTGCTCAAAAGTTAATTCTTCAGAGATGCCTCATCTAGCACCCTCTTTAAAGAAGAACCCTTCCGCCATCCTCACTAAGTCTCTTTCTCTGTCGGTCTGTCTCTCTCTTTCTCTCTCATTCTCTTTTCTCTACATACTATCTATAATTGCTCAAAGTTCAATATGTTATAAACTAATTTATAATCTGTTTCAGACCAAATCTTTGCATGGTTATGTTTTCCTTATAGAAGTAAAATATTGTAGAAAATGCTGAGGTCCTCTTTGACCATGAAAACTAAATGTGTGTCTTTTCCCTTCTCCTCTGTTAGATGTGTTTATTGTCAGATGTTTTTCTATGGACTAATATATACAAGCTCCATGTAGATTGTAAGTGTTGTGTTTTATTGATATCCTCATATACTACACATTATTTTGCAAGTTGCTTTTTTCAGTGATACATTTTGGAAATGGGTCCATGGTAGTATCTACAGATATAATTGGTATTCCATGGTATGTGTCCCATGTTTTATTCAGCAATTTTATTTATCCTATTAAAGAACAGACTTTTCCCTAAAATATTATTTGTTGTTTAAAACAACAATTAACTAAACATCTTTTACATGTCTCCTTGGGCATATTTGTGATAACTAGTTTGTTATTTAATTTCCTACATAGTACAATGACTGGTAATGTGAATTTCAATTTTAAGATGTATGAATGTTTCTTGCTATTTTTGTTGTTGATTTCTAATTTTTTCTAATAGGATCAGTGAATAAGCCTTGTGAGACTTATACCAATTTTTTGAAACTTGTCATCTTTATAGCCTGATAGAAAATCATTTTTTTTGTTGTGTAAGTGTGCTTAAAAAAGAATCTGTTCTTTTTCATGCAACTCCTCATGGGGTGTGTGTGTGTGTGTGTGTGTGTGTGTGTGTGTGTGTGTGTGTGTGTGTGTGTGTGTAGTAGATCAAACTTTTAAAGTGTGGCATTAAAATCCTCTGTACTAATATGCTTTTCTATTTTATCTGTTGATTTCTGAGATGTGTTATATTCTCCTACTGTGAACTATGGATTTATCCATTTTCCTTGGAAGTATCAGTTCTTCCTTTATAAGTTTTGTACTTCTGTTGTTAGATGCTTAAAATTTATGATTAGATTGTTGTGTGATCAGTATGTCATGAACTGCTTGAAAACTCTTTCAAAGCTTTTGCTTTGAATTCTCTTTTGTGTGCTATTGCCAATGCAGATTTATTTTGCTAGCATTTACCTTTATTTTCAACTTTCTTGTGTCCTTTTTATAAAAAGTGCATCATTTAAAAATAGAATATGGTTAATTAGTTTGTTTTAACAAATTTGAAAATGTCTTCCAAAAGATGAGCTAATTTAAACACATTTATATTTACTGTGTCCACTGAAACCTGATGTCTTGCTTTGTGTTTTCTCTTCACCATGGTATCTCTTTCTAAATTGAAAATGCTACTGCTATTTCTATGCTTTTAATGTTTCCATTGTGACTTTAGCAGGTGTTAGAACTTATACTTTTAAAAACAAAGATTTAAATTATTGAACATCTATATATACCCTAAAAGACGTAAACAAAGATGTGTTTGCATCATTTAATTTCCACTTCTGTGCTCCACCCTCACCTCAGGCACCTCTTCCCTTCCCCCACATACACATATGTGTTAAATGTTTTAATAATCAGTACCTATTTAAACTTTACAGTAACGCTGAGTAATTAATTTACTGTTACTTCCTGAATTCCAATAATTCCTCCTGGCTTCATTTTTCTACTTTCTGTGGTACCTTCTTTGGTAATTCTTTTACAAAATACCTCTCCGGGACACATATTATGAGCCCTTATAGATCTGAAATCTCCTTATGTTAGTCCCACTTTTGAATAATAGTTTGTCTGTTATAGAATTCTAGGGTATGAGGTGACTTGGAAGCTGGTCTCTGGGCACAGGTTGCTATGGGCCCTGCCAGGGCTCTGGAGCATATGCTCTCGCCTAGACTTTCCACCCAAGGGGGACACTCTCCTTTCTCTCTGTGTAGAGGTGTGTGCCTGTGGAGGGTGTGTATAGTGCATGGGTGGTGTATGCTTGAGGATCTGTCTCTCCTGGCTGATTGAACATTGAATACACTTAAAGTGTTCAGTGTTGCTGCAGTGAAAAATGGGAGGAACAGAGCTGCTCAACCATCACCCTAAAGCTGTTGGACGTTACTTTCCTATGTGCTTTCCAGTAGAGGATGACAGTGCTACCTCACCCATAGATGCCTTGGTTATTTTGCTATAGTGCATATGTAATTGAGCTTCATACTCTTCCAGCTGATCACCTATAAGACAGCTTTTCAGTATGAACTCTTGAAGACAGGGGTGTGTCTTAGTCCCTTTCAGACTGCTACAACAAAAGTACATAAACTAGGTGGCTTATAAACAGCATTCACTTCTCGCAGTTATAGAGAAGCTGAGAAGTACGAGATCATGGTGAGAAGTACTTCCTGGACTGCTGTCTTTTCACTGTAACCTCATGAGACCCAAGAGGTGAGGGATCTCTCTGGGGTCTCTTTTATAAGGTCACTAATCCCATTCATGAGGGCTCCGCGTTCATGACCTAATCACCTCTCAAATTATCTAACTCTTAATACCATCATTTTGGGGGCTAGTGTTTCAACATATGAATTTGGGGTAGTGCAAACACCCAGACCATAGCAGGGTGTCATCAGTAGCTATGAGTCACCAGGCCCTAATGGGTCCTGAACCTCATTAGGTGAATGATTTAATGCCCTAACCTAACTCATTCTCTTTGTATCTTATGCTTCCCTAGTTTATCTTTTCTTCAGGCTACTGCATTATCATTTGACACGACTTAGCCCTTTGCTCCTCTTGTCACTGAACCCTACTACCTTCTTCTGCCTTACATTGGAGGATTGGTGGAAGAGGAAGAATCTATAGAAAGATGATATTTATCGAAATCATCAAGAGGAGATATTTATCGAAATCATCAAGAGGAGAATGGGGAATGTAATTACCACTGGTGTGTAGTGATTGTGGATACTTTTTTTACTTCTTTGTCTGTTCATGCATTTAGTAAGTATTTACTGAGGATTTGCTGTTGCCAACCACAGTTTCAGGTGCTGCAGATAAATTATGGACAAAGTGCAGGTGATGAATGTAGTCTTGGAGTTTTGTATGCTATTGGTAAAGACAGAGGTAGTTGTTTGAATCAGACACTTTTTGTGATATTCTACCAAATCACAGTTACAGTTTCTGGATTCAGATTTATTGGTGCATATTTGTTTTTCATTAACTTTTTGCATTCATTTTCCTTTGATTCACTGTTGCTGTGTGATGTGGGGAATCCATAAATCTTTGAGAAATAGCTGCTCTATTAGTAGTAATTCATCCATTCTCCAAAGTGACCAATTAAAAACATAAGAGTGATTGTATCAATGTATTGCTCAACACCTTTTAACGGTTTCTTATCGTTATCAGGGTAAAGTAAAATCTTTGATGTGGCTTCCAAATCTGGCGTGATCTGACATCTGCCTACTTCTCCCTCTGCCTCATGCCATGCTTTTACCTCCTCTTGGCTGTCTCCATTCTAGTTTTCTCTCAGTTCTCAAACTTTCAACACATCAATCCACTCTGGGGCCTGTTAGCCTGAATAGTTTTCCTTCTCCCACAACTAGTTCCCAGCTGCTTTCCCTATTAATTCTCTTCATCTTTCAAAATTAGCTCATATATCCAATGAATCATTCTATAAAGCTCCAATTAGTCAAATCTATTAAACGCTCCCATAATACCCTGTTCTGCTTCACAGTGCTTATCACACTAAAATGAATAATTAGTTGCTTTTTTTTTTTTTCCTACATGTAAACTGTAAATTCTGTGCAGGCAGGGACTATACCCATCTGGATCATTGTTTTATTTTTAGAACTTAGCATAGGTAACAATACATTATAGATACTCAGAAATATTTTTTGGTAAACTAATTCAATTTTTAAGTTGACCTGGTGTATGCAAAACACACTTTGTGTATTAAAGTCATGAAATAAAGCTTCTGTAGATGGTGGATTCAGTAATGTTTTCTCTTGGATGGGAACACAAGAGGAGTATAACTTCAGAGAACTGATGAAATGCACATTAGGGTATGCTCTTGGATGAGAGATGAAATGAGTTTTGAGGAGAAGTTCTTTTGTATTTCTTTTTTTTTTTTGCGGTACGCGGGCCTCTCACTGTTGTGGTGGCCTCTCCCGTTGCGGAGCACAGGCTCCGGACGCGCAGGCTCAGCGGCCATGGCTCACGGGCCCAGCCGCTCCGCGGCATGTGGGATCCTCCCAGACCGGGGCACGAACCCGTGTCCCCTGCATCGGCAGACGGACTCTCAACCACTGCGCCACCAGGGAAGCCCTCTTTTGTATTTCTTGAGTTTTCTGATATTGACTTGCCTAAATTGAACTACAATATAAACCAAGGGTCCACTCAGCTTTTGTTCTTTTTTCATTTTGTTTTTCTTTCAAAAAGCCCTCTGGACATCTGTCAAAACTACAAAGTGGAAATTGGTTAACTTCATTTAACACCATATCCTGCTGCAAAGGCCTCACATGAAGGCACTTGCCATTTTACGTTCTTCTTATTTTAATAGTTTTCCCAACTTGAAAAACTTAGAGTTGTAGATAGCTAAAGGCTCCCGTTGTAAATCCCTCGAAGATTCAATTCTATGAAGATATTAAAACCCCAGCGTTTCAGCAGCCAAAGGAATACAAACTTTCTCTGATTCCTCATCGCAAGACTGATGAAATCACACTGATGAAATTAGGAGGGCTTTGGCAACACACATTGAAAGCAACATCTCTGGTGCTTTAACAGTAGAATTCCTTTGCCTTGGCTGACAGTATATATGTGTCTCTAGTCTCTAGCTGTAATTTTAAATTTAAAAGGCATTAAAAGTTTTCTGCTTTTCACTCAAATTTCACAAGAAAAAGACAGGAAACCGTAAGGTAATTTCCTCATAGGAAACAATATTATTAAAGGACAAATTATTGTTGCTTTGATATACTTATATTTTGTTCATGAATATGAAAGCTTGTGGAGTTTGCAATTTATATAACTAGTTAATGAAAGCATAAACTTTACAAGTGGGATTTTTAAGAGATTTTAAAATAAAATATACACATTTTGATACATGCCACAGATACTGCACCAGGAAACTATTCTTGTTTTATTGATGACGTCCCCTTCTTTGGTGTTTGATAGATTTCCTACTAGAAGCAAGCTTGTTTTGTTGAATTGTTTGTCCAAAAGTGTGACACTAGACATTTTGACAATAAAAATAAGAGTAGTTTTTATAAACAACTGTAAATACTTTTTTCTATTCTATATTTGTTTGCAATTAGTGTTGCTTTAGATTTCTGTAGGGAATGTATTATCTGCTCAATATTTAGCACTCGATTTTTAAAAAGATATGTTCTGTATATCCTAGCATAAATGAGGCTTGATATAACTTGTCATGGTCAGCTAGCTCAGAAACCTTTTCATTTCAAATGCTGACTTGGGGAGGTAGTGTCAGGAACTACTTAATGACCTAAAGAAATTACAGAAAGAGGTTAGCAATTATATTTACAATGTAAGATCTATATAGCTCTTTATTTTTTAAACTGACCTCTAACTCAAGGCAGAAACTTAAGTCCTCTGTGATAGCCTGCAGACAGTACTTCCGTCTGTTGGTGCTCCTTCAGCTGAATTAGCATTCCAGTGTTGTCTGTTTTCAGTTTTGTGACTGTGGCATTTGGAACTTTGTGTAATTTAATTGTCAAAACTTGACCATTTCTTTAATTTGTTATTGGGCAGTTCATCAGGGAGTTTTATAAAGTATTATCATGAAAGAAGTTATAGCTCTGCAGGAATTCTTCTGAAGCTGGATTCCATTCAGGAATACAAATGTTGTACATTTAACCAAATAATGGAAAACATCCTTGCATAGGGTAAATAGTAAATAGTTGCTAGGTAAATAGTAACTCCCCTGGACCAAGCTCTGTGATAGGTACTTAAGGGGCATGGTCTTCAATTCTCCCGACCACCCTAAAACATGGCTATAATACAGAAACAGTCTCCATTTTACATGTGAGAAACTGAGGCATTGATTTCTTCGGTAGCTTACCTACAGTCACCTAGCTAGTAAGCAGAAGAGCCTAGAATTCCAGCTGGCGGGTCATTCAGTGGTGATATAGATGACCCCACCCGCTCCACACACACCCCGCTCATATCTTTCGGCCTCCAATTTTATACTTATTTTTACCATACAGTAGTAGAATTTCTTCTCCCCTCATCACAGATGTTTGGTTTATTGCATTATGTAGCCCACATGTGAACCATTTCTTAGATGTCACACTGAAGAGTTTTGTTCCTTGGAATCATACTAAGAACTTTAACTGACATTTAAAAGTACTTTCATCATCATTTTTTATACAAAAGAGGCCAAAGAATCTTTTGTTATAAACTCTTTTAAGTCTTTGTTTCCAGATCAGTGAGTATAAATTCCAGACAAATATGCCGTGGTAGGCATAATAATGGCCCTCCAAAGATGTCCGTGTCCTGTGAATGAATGTTAGGTTATATGGGAAAAGGGACTTTGTAGATGTTATTAAGCTAAGGAACTTCAGACTGGGAGATTATTCGTGGATTATCTGAGTGGGCACAACATAACCACAAAGATCTTTAAAAGAAGAAAAGGCAGTTGGAAGTGGTGGTCAGAGGCAGAGAGAGAGATTGGATGATGATGCTATCCAGCTGGCTTTGAAGGTGGAAGAAGGAACCATGAGTCAGGGTTTGCAGGTGGCCTTTAGAAGCTGGAAAAGGCAAGGAAATTGGTTCTTCTTTAGAGCCTTGAAAAGAAATGCAGCCTATTGCCCCTTTGATTTTACATTCAGTAAGGCCCATTTTGGACTTTTGACCTTCAGAACTGTAGCATAATGAATTTGTGTTGCTTTAAGTAATTTGTTATAGCAGTAATAGGAAACTAACACAGATGCTATTGATTTAACTTTAATTTTAGATGTGAAATCAAACGTAGATTGCCTTTTCTCCTCAGTGGGAGCCCAGAAGTTCTACGTAGAAGGTGGTTAAGGCCAGTAATGTGACTGAAATGGGGAGCTGGGAGACTTGTATCGACAACAAGTCTCCACATGACAAATCATTTTTCTTTGTAAAAAATAAAGGTACTATTTCTTTTTCTTATTTATTTCTTTATTCATTTATTTTTACTTTGATTTTACTTTACTAGCTTTTTGATTTGGAGGAAACTAAAATCACACTTGGGTTTCCCCTTGTCTAAAGGGTGTTTTGAAGATAAACTTTGGCAATGTATCATCCCCCACTAGAGTAGTGTAAAGAAAAGAACGTTGCCTGCTGTTCCAGTTCTTCAAGGATCAAGCCCTTCGTCACTGCAGTTACCCACCAACATTATACCCTGAGGGGAATTCAGGATGGAGAAAACCAGGAGGCATTCTGTGCTCTGGATACTGGCCCTAGACAGTTCAGATGTATATTCAGATACAGTAAGTCCCCTACATACGAATGACTTCCGTTCCGAGAGCAAATTCAAAAGTTCAGCCTGCTCGTGAATCCAACAAACTTAGCCTAGGTACCCAACTAACACAATCGGCTATATAGTACTGTACTGTAATAGGTTTATAATACTTTTCACCCAAATAATACATTAAAAAAACACAAAAACTAAAGAAAACCTTTTTAATCTTACAGTACAGTATCTTGAAAAGTACCATAATCCAGTACAACAGCTGGCATACAGGGGCTGGCATGGAGTGAACAGGCAAGAAGAGTTACTGACTGGAAGAGGGAGAGGAGGTGGGAGATAGTACTGTACTCCTGTACTCTATACAGTACTGTACAGTAAAGTACACAAAAGCACAACCACTTGCAGAGGATGCACGCATGTGACACTGTACACCAGACACGTGAACTAACTTACTTGACTGGACATGCGAATTCATGTTTGCATCTTTGAAAGTTCACAACTTGAAGGTTCGTGTGTAGGAGACTTACTGTATAGATAATTTCAATGACCCCAGATTTTTGCATCTTGCCACGCATAGATAGAAAAGCACTAAAACCATTAACTTGAGATGTCTGTTCTTTTGGATTAGAAGTAATCATTTGATGTTCGACTACATGTCTTTTCCCAGCAAAAAAAGTTCGTATATATCCTGGCTCCTACCTTACCTCTTCAGAGCAGTTCCTTGGATCTACTGAGAGGCTGTCTCCTGGGCTGTAGTCCTCAATTAAGGTCCCCGAATAAAACTTAACTTGAAACTTTTAGGTTGTGCATTTTTCTTTCAATTGACAGTAGTTAGTACATGGTAGGTTCTCAAAAATTGATAGTACTTTTGAAAAGCGTGTCCTGTTTCCAGCCAGACTCCAGGACTGTTGGGAGTGTGTGGAGAGGCAGTCCTTGATTAAACACTTTGTGAACTTTGAAGTACTCTGCCTGGAGCTCTCCCTTGTTTACACTGTCAATAAAATGGATGCAAGATGTTGAAATGCACATGCGTGGGAAAAATGACGCCTATTTTCGTGATCAAAAGGTCACTTTCAGTTGTTCTCTGCCCCTTCAGCAATTCTGTCCTCAATAGCTAGACCTGGGAAGGTTTTCTCTGACTTTCTTGCCAATCTCACTGTGCCCTCAGCCAGGCCCTGGGCACTGCTTCCCTGTCATCCGGGAAAGCAGGTGAGAGGCTTTTCAGTTGCAGTCCTTCCACGAGAGTCCCAAACACCCCATAGTTAAAAAAAAAGCTACCCCTCACTGAATCTCAACTGAAACTCATTTTTATGCAGAGCAGTAGAAAGAACATCAGCTGTGGATTCTGATAGACCAAAGTTTGCATCCGAGCTTTCTCACGAATTCGCAGTATAGCCTTGGGTAGACTGTCAACATCTCTGAATATTAGTATCTAATCCATAACATGTGAATAATAATGCCTACCTTGCAGGGTCTCTGCAGTATTGAATTGAGATAATGTATATATAATGGGTCTAGGACAGGGCCTTGACTTTAGTGGGCATCCAAAAATGGCCAATAATTTGCAGTAGTGTTGAGGGCATTTGAGGCACTAGAGACAGTTGAGTTAGTTTTCAGCTTTTAAAAATATTTCTCTAGAGCCTCCTTTTACTAATTCCATGTAAGTTTGAAGGGTGAAAGTGAAAAATAATTTAGAATTAGCAATGTATTCTTTCAACCTTAAAATATACATTTTTACTTTTTTTTTTTTTTTTTTTAATGGCGTGATGGAGATAAAAGAGGCAAGAGTTTGTAGGACTGGTCTGCATTGCCTGAAAGGCTAAGACTGTCTTGTCAAGCACATCTGCATTGTTAATGACTGTTTCAATTTGCCTTGTTCACATAATGGTTTTCTTTAATGTGAGATTAACTTCAATAAAAGCCTTTTGTGGCTATGTTCATTCTTCGACTTTCCCTTTAATTGTTCTCTGTGCATTTCTTTTGCATTAGCAGCAATTTATTTGTGCCTACTACTGCAGTTAGAACTAAGCTGAACTAATGCAACTTCTTACGCTGAATTTTAGCTATGAGTCTTTTTTCTGGATAGTTTAAAAATTTTATCCATTATTAAGCTAGTGAAAGTAAAACCCTGTAAAAATTCTTACGATGATTATAACTGACATGGCTCCTTTTCTAGACTTGAAAGGATTAAACTCAGCATCTGTGGTATTGATTGTATAAGATTCTTCATTTTCTCTCTCTCTTGTAAGAAAGGAAAATTTCCCAGGCAAGAGAAAATGCACTGCAGTGTTGTCCAAGCCTCTCTTACTGATTGTGGTTCAGAATTGTGCAGTATTGACTACATTGATTTAAAGTCTTATGGACAATGAATACTCATAATTCTGTGTCTGAATGAGAGAGGGAGAGAAAGTGGGTCACTGAAGATTGCTGAAGCTGCCGATTAGTGACACTGTTCATTACTTTCTGTAAAGAAAGGCAGGTAAGACCTTCAGGGCTCTGATGATGGAATTCACAAGGCTTTGGGGTAGCTCTAAACAAAGTAATTACTTATATGTAGCTGCTGCTTTATTCCAGAAAGACAGTAGGTGCTTAGGGACCATGAGGAGGGGAAACTAAAATACAAAATATAAAATCAGGAGAGCAGAATATTTTCAAGTTTGGAGGAAGAAGAAGTGGTGTCATTATGAAGAGATGGACCTGCCAAAGCTGCAGCATCTGTCTTCAGCTTCTGGAGTATGTAGTAGGCCCTCCAAGTGGGCACACAATTATGGAAATATGTGGACCTGTGCTTATAACATTGCAGTGGGGGTGGGTAACATCTAGAAGGTATTTTTAGTTTGCTGGCATAAATAAGTCCCTACACCATGTCTGTTTTAATTTATATCATCTATGCTTCTTCAGTTAAGGAGTAATTCCCTTATGCTTTATGACAGGAGATGTATAGACTTTTCCAACTTGTTGAGCTGTCATATTTCTTGAGGTCCTGTTTAAACAAAGTAAGATATAGAGGAAAGAAACAAGGTGAGATGTCTCAGTTGGAAAGAACCTAATTCAGAACCCTTGTTTTGCATTTGGGGAAGTCTGTGTCCTGCAATAGTGAAGTGATTTATCAGAGAGGAAGTAAGGTGAGTGGCAGAGCCACATTAGAGCTCAGGCCTATGAACCTACAATCCAATCCTTTTCACTGCACTCATTGGAAAAACTTCAAAGTAATCATTATAGAAATTCCTATGATGTGTTGAAAAACAAAAGGTGGTTATTGAATAGTTACTGTGTTTCAGACACTGTTCTCAGTGAATATAATAAAGATCCCTGCCTTCCTGGAGCTTATCCTAGTGGGAAGAGATACACGATGAACAAATAAGCACAGAAGTACAGTGGATGTCAGATTGTGATAAGTGCTGCGGAGAATAATAAATCAGGAAAGCAATGAAGGGAAGTGATATTTGAGCAAAATCTGAGCAAAGTGAAGAGGCGCCTTTTAAGCCTTTGGGGAAGAATATTTCAGAGGGAACAACAATGTTCCTGAAGAAAGAATGTACTTGATGAGCTTGAGAACTTGCAAGGAGACCAGAGTGGCTGGGCAGAGTGAATGAGAGAGAGAGTGGAAAGAGGTGAGGTCAGAGCTAACACAGGGATGGAATACACAGGGCTTTTAAGGCAATCTTAAGGATTTTTGGCTTGGAGGAATATGATTATCAGTTTCATGTGTCAACTTGGCTAGGCTATAGTACCTAGGTATTTAATCAAACACTAATTTAGGTGTTGTAGAAGTATTTTGTAGATGTATTAGCACCTATAATCTTGATTTTAAAGCAGTTTTTCCTCAATAATGTGGTAGACTTCATCCAATCAAGTGAAAGTCCATAAGAACAAAACCTGAGGTTTCCTAGAGAAGAAGAAATTCAGCCTCATGACTTCAACATCAACTCCTGCCTGAGTTTCTAGCCTGCTAGACTGCCTTCTCTAGACTTCAGACTTGCCAGCCTGCACAATCACCTGAGCCAATTGCTTAAAGAAATCTCTTTATTTTGTTCCAGTTCTCCGTACAATTTGTCCTGTTTTATTGATTCAGTTTTCTCTGGAGAACCCTGACAGATACAAGTGAGATGGGAAACTATTTTAGGGTTTTGACCAGAGAAGAAATATGATCTTTCTTAGGTTGAGAATAAGCTGCAGACGTTCAAGAGTGGATGCAGGGTGACCAGTTAAGTCTATTGCAATAACTCAAGTGAGAGATGATGGTAGCTTTGCACTAAGATAGTAGCAATTGAAGTGGTAAAAAATGGCAGATTCTGAATATATTTTGAAGGTAGAGTCAACAGAATTTGCTGATGGGTTAATGGGGAGTATGAAAGAAGGAAGAATCAAAGTTACTCCAGGTTTTTTGGCCACAAGTAGAACAATGAGGTTGCCATGCACTAGACTGGGGAAGATTTAGGGAAGATCAATTTTCGTGAAGGGAGGAGATCAGAATTCAGTTTATACCTGGTACATTTGAGATTCCCATTAGACATCTAAGTGTGGGTGGGGAGTAAGCAGTTGGACATAATAGTCTAGAGTTTAGTGAGCGAGATCTGGACAGGAGGTATAGGTTTTTTGTTTGTTTTGTTTTGTTTTTTGGCTGTGCCATGCAGCATGCGGGATCTTAGTTCTCTGACCAGGGATCAAACCTGTGCTCCTTGCATTGGAAGCGTGGAATCTTAACCACTGGACTTCCAGGGAAGTCCCAGTAGGTATAATTTATAGCATCAAAAATAGTTGATATTTTAAGAAATGTGTATAGATAGAAAAGGAGAGAATATTTAGGGCCTTGAGCCCTGGGTACTCGAACATTAGAAACATGGGAGATGGAGATGAAATGGCGAAGAGACTGAGACAAGGCAGCTAGTGTGATGGGAGGAGAACAAGAAAGAGGAAAAGAAGTGAAAAGAAGTGAAGTGGCTGAGAAAATGTCAACTATGACAAATGCTGTTTATAGAATAAGGTCTGAAAATTGATTATTTGATTTAACAATGCTGACCTTCACCAGAGCCATTTTGGTGTAGTGGAAACAAAAGTCTGATTGGAAAGGAAGAAAGGAGAGAAGGTAGACAGGGAGGATAGCTGTATGCTTTTAGGAGTTTTCCTATTGGAAAGAGTGTTTTCCAGAAGGGGTTGTGAGGTCTAGATGCCTTAAAAAAAGATGCAAATAAAACGTTGAATTTCTATGCTCATGTGAATGATGTAGTGAAGAAAGAAATTGGTCACAGGGAAAAGGGAAGCATTGTGGAACTATGTCCCTGAGGATACGAGTGGGGAAGGGAGTTGTGCATCAGTGGAAGCTCCTCATAGAGGAGCTAAGTAAGGCAGTTCCTCTATAGCAATGGGAGAGAAGGCAGTGTGTACAAGGGTTCAATTGCAGGCATGTTGATAGCTGTGGAAATGGCAGCATGCAAAAAACCACTTCTGATGGCCTCGCTCTTCTGAATAACAGGAAATAAGACCATGAGCTGAAAGTGAGCACACATAAGGAGGAGCTAGGATTTGAGGAATGAGAAGACTGATATGGTCATCCAGGGGTGGAAAGGAAAAAGATTAAGAAAATGTGGTGCATAGAAGGGTAGTTTAGGCTTCTTGTCAGGGACACACAGCTCTGGGCTTCTGTCTTTACTATTGATTATGCATATGGAAAAGAGTTAGATTTTTCTTTAAATTGACGTTTTAATTTTTTTGTGTGTTTTTTGCTGATTAGTAAGAAAGTAGCAAATTGAAGTCAGAATTAGAATGAATTCTGGTAAATGAGACTAAAGGTGGATTTTCCTTAGACTTGTTATACCTCTAAAAATTGTGTTAATGTAACAAATGCCACTAAAACTTTATGGTCATATCTTTGAATCGAATATGATACAATTAAACCTCAATATGACAATTAGGATATGTTCCAATCCCCAAGCCAGAAGCTGGGTGAGGAGAAAACCAATATCACTAAGGATATGAGAAGATATTAAGTCTCATCCAGGCTTACGGTTGGGAAAATGCTATTTGATATAATTACATCTAAAACTATATTTCTGAGAACAGTTGTATTGAGAATTTTTATACTCATATACATAAACAAGAATGTAGAAGGTTTGGGAAAAATGTATCCTTAACCGTCGTATTTCCCCTGATGTGATATTGATACTCTCAAACATGAGAGTCATCAAAAAACATGATTTGACAGCTGCCTTTGAAGATAACTCTTCCTTTAGTACCTTGCCAGACTTCCTCTCCTCTAAAACATTCAGTCCTCTTAAAAAAAAAAAAAAAAAGGGCAATGTCTAGTTCTTTTTGACACTTGGGAAATGATAATAGAAGCTTTGCATAGTTTTACTTAGAATTCACGCCTATGCAATTCCAAATAAAAGCTGTTGAAACAAATAAGAAAAACAGTCTAAGAACAAAGATATATGAATTCAGACAGAATAATCTAAGAAAATAGAGTTTTCTCTTTAAAAATCTCATTTTAACAATGCTAAGAAAACTAAACTCCTTTAAAAGTTATCATTGGTGTTTATTTAAACAACTTTCTCTGAGCTGAAGATACACCCTTGAGGTGAAAATATTTTTCTTTGCCAAAACCTTGAGGAAGTTATAATTGACTAATAATTCTCTGCTTTGAGAAAAACACAACCATCAATATCAGGAGCATGTGTAATCTTTTTTTTTGGAGTATAGTTGCTTTACAATGTTGTGTTAGTTTCTACTGTACAGCAAAGTGAATCAGCTATATGTATACATATATCCCCTCTTTTCTGGATTTCCTTCCCATGTAGGTCACTGCAGAGCATTGAGTTCCCTGTGCTTTACAGTAGGTTCTCATTAGTTATCTGTTTTATACATAGTATCAATAGTGTATATATGTCAATCCCCATCTCCCAATTCATCCCACCTCCTCCTTCCCCCTTGGTATCCGTACGTTTGTTCTCTACGTTTGTGTCTCTATTTATGCTTTGCAAATAAGATCATCTATACCATTTTTTAGATTCCACATATATGCGTTAGTGTACGATATTTTTCTCTTTCTGACTTACTTCACTCTGTATGACAGTCTCTAAGTCCAACCACTTCTCTACAGATGACCCAATTTTGTTCCTTTTAATGGCTGAGTAATATTCCATTGTATATATGTACCACATCTTCTTTATCCATTCCTCTGTTGATGGACATTTAGGTTGCTTCCATGTTCTGGCTATTGTAAATAGAGCTGCAATGATGAACATTGGGGTGCATGTGTCTTTTTGAATTATGGTTTTCTCTGGGTATATGCCCAGGAGTGGGATTGCTGGGTGATATGGTATTTCTATTTTTAGTTTTTTAAGGACCCTCCATACTGTTCTCCATAGTGGTTATATCAATTTACATTCCCACCAACAGTGCAAGAGGGTCCCCTTCTCTCCATGCCCTCTCCAGCATTTATTGTTTGTAGATTTTTTGATGATGGCCATTCTGACTGGTGTGAGGTGATACCTCATTGTAGTTTTGATTTGCATTTCTCTAGTGATTAGTGATGTTGAGCATCCTTTCATGTGTTTGTTGGCAGTCTGTATGTCTTCTTTGTAGAAATGTCTATTTAGGTCTTCTGCCCATTATTTGATTGGGTTGTTTGTTTTTTCGATATTGAGCTGCATGAGCTTTTTGTGAATTTTGGAGATTAATCCCTTGTCAGTTGCTTCGTTTGCAAATATTTTCTCCCATTCTGAGGGTTGTCTTTTCATCTTGTTTATGGTTTCCTTATATTACAACTTTCATTGTAAAATAGTGGATTGACTTTTAACTAAATTTTAGGACACTATTATTTTGGAGTCCTTTCTTTATTGCATTCCTGGAAGAAAAACTCATAGCTCCACTTTGATGAGTAGGGCTTATGTTATGTTTTGCTTCAGAGAGAGTGATCTTTCATAGAGTATGGTGGCTGTGGAGAGATGTTGTTTAGATCTTTCTTCCGGTAAGAACTTACTATTCACCTGAAAGAAGTACAGTTAACTGACAGCTTCTAGTTTTGCCACCATCAGGATACACCTCAGCTTTCAGGCCAAGGTAGTGGTTTCCCTAGGCAGTCCCTGATCCACGAGTGTGCAGGTTGGAGGTACTGGGCCTGGTCATTTCTGCCCAACATGGGACTCCACTTAAGGGTACTTATTGGTCTGAAGCTCCAGATTCATTGCTCTGGGTTGGCTATGACTTTTTCAGATATGCATTGAAGTCTGAAATCTTTCCATGACCAGTTCAGCTTCCCTGTCTTTTAGCTTTACAGGCCTGAATCCCTCTATACCTCCACAAATTCCTCACACTCCTAACTCTCAGTGTTTGCTTCTCATTGGACTCAACTGACATAGTAACATCCCCCTAAGATATTCAATATATGCTTGTTGAACATCTCCCATCCCATATGTCAAGTAATGTGCTAGATGCTGGGAATACAAACATCGTTTAAACATAACTTTTCATCCGAAGCAGCTCACAAGCTGACTGAGGAGAGAGCACCATAAATAAGAAATGCAAGGGAGCCAGCATAAGCATGGATCGATAACTATGGAGTTTTGTTTTTCAATTGCTGCAAAACAAATCTCCACAGACTTAGCAAACTTAAAACAGCATCCGGTTCTATCAGTTAGATATCTGGGCAGGCGTATTTGGATTCTCTGCTTAGGGTCTCACAAGGCCAAAAATCAAGGTGTCAGCCAGTCTGGGCTCTTATATGGAGGGTCTAGGGAATAATCCACTTTCAGGTCCATTCAAGTTTCTGGCAGAATCTAGTTCCTTATGGTTGTAGTACTGAAGTTCCTGTTTCCTTGTTGGCTGTCAGTCACGGGCCTCTCCTGTATTCCTCATCATGTGGCCCCTTCCATCTTCAGGTCAGCGATGGTCTATTGAATCCTTCTCAGTCTTGGAATCTTTCTAACTTCCTCTTCTGCTACCAGGCAGAGAAAACTCTGCCTTTAAAGGGCTCATATATCCTACCTGGATAATCTCCCCTTTGATTAACTCATGGTCAACTAATTAGTAATCTTAATTACATCTGTAAAATCCCTTTTATTAATTGACACAATTAGAACTTGAATGAATTCTCATCACATTCATGGTCCTGGGAATTGGACAGAAAAATCTTGGGGGACTATTTTAGGGTTCTACCTACCACAGGAGTGTGGAGGAAGGGTTCATCATAGTGAAGCGAGGAATAGAAAACTTCCAGGGTGAGATGATGGCTGAGCTGAATTTTTAAAGAGTAATAATAAGGTCAAATGGGGCAATTTTAGCCAAGAATTGAAGATTTGAAGTAGTATATTATGAGCCAGCATACATAAGTAGGACTGTTGCTTAAGAACACTGGTCCAAAGTTCCAAGAAACTAAGCTTCGGAATTAGGTTTTATTGTTGGAAAACCATCGTAGGGTGTTAAGCAGGTGATTGGCATGTGTGTTAAAGAGTGACTTGGCAGCATTATAGACAGGAAATATTAAAGTGTAATACTGGAGCCAGAGTGATCAACTAGAAGCTGTGAAAATTGTCCATCTGAGACAGTGATTGTCTGAATCAGAACATTGGTAGTGAGATGGGGAAGAGAAGGACTTTCATAATTTAGGAGGTAAATTTTGTAGCACTCAGTGATGGACTGCATGTAGAAAATGCCAGAGGCAAAGCAGTCTAGGATGACTTTTGGTTTAGATTACAGTAAGTGGAGCTTGTCTAAATTGATTAGCATAAGAGCAGGGCATGCTGACTGAAGGGAGGCGGGAGCGGTGGGATGATGAATTCAGTATTTGAAATGTTGAATCTGAAAGAGTTGTGGAGCATCCACATCATCACCTTTTCTCTCTCTACTGGATCAGTACAAAACATGCTCTTCTAATTCCCATTAAAAATAAAACAAGAAGTCCTCCCTGAATCTCTCATAGCCCTCTTGCTACCAGCTTATACTTTTTCCTGCTCTTCCAGTAGCTAAACTTATTTCACATATCTCCTTGCATTCACTTTCTTTTTACTTTTCAGCTCTTCTCCAGTTTTGCTTCCCACCCAACCGCTCTATCAAAACTGCTTTTTCGGGGCTTCCCTGGTGGCGCAGTGGTTGAGAGTCCGCCTGCCGATGTAGATGTAGGGGACATGGGTTCGTGCCCCGGTCCGGGAAGATCCCACAGGCCGCAGAGCGGCTAGGCCCGTGAGCCATGGCTGCTGAGCCTGTGCGTCCGGAGCCTGTGCTCCGCAACGGGAGAGGCCACTACAGTGAGAGGCCCGCGTACCGCAAAAAAAAAACCAACAAAAACCAAAAAACTGCTTTTTCAAGGTCAGAGGTGGCTTTCGTGTTGCCAAACCAAATGGACATTTTTGTCTCCTCAGTTTACTCAATGCCCCAGCAGTATTTGATGTAGTTGACCTGCTACTTAAATCCACAAATTGACTTAGCAGTACCAACTGCAGACCTAGAGAGTGAGAAATAGTAATCACACATGAAGTTCATCACAGCAAAATGAAAATAATACTGAAATGAATAATGCAAGCCATTTATTTAAGACATGTTCTCATTGTGTTTTCTATTCAGCAAGTTAAAATAGTAGACTGGGCAGTTCAAAATTGCATGTTTCAAAATTGTTTTTTTCTTCCTTAAAGAATATCTTCTTACATCAAAAGCTAAAGCCTTTGCCTGTGCTTTGATCTTGTCCCCTCACAGGTCTTCTTACATAGGCCTGAAGAGGTAAAAAACTTTACCAAGATTTAAAAACAAGCAGGTAACAAAAAATGTTAACAAGATTTCAGAGGCAAAGGGAGAGGTGAGATTGAAACTGGTTTTGAGTCTAAGCCATCCACTTTTTTCATTATTCCACAGCTTTCATTTTCACTTTTCATTTCACCTTAAACTTCATGTAAAATACCAAATTTCTATTCATTTATTTAAGTTATTTTGAAATATTATAGACATGTAGAATTTTATAAAAGATATGTGCATGGAACATGCATGTTCTCACTATCTATTTAAGAAATAAATAATTTAAAAAATAATTAAATCATGTTTACTTCCCAGTAAAGGAAACCATTAATTCAGTTTTAATGTTTATCAATTTACTCAATGATAAATTGAGTAAATCATCTATTTCTTTATATTTTTGCCCAATATATATATATCCCTATATAGTATGTAGTTTCATTTTGCATATTTTCATTTCTGTATAAATGGAGTCATTGAGTATGTAGGTTTTTGTCCCAAATATTTGTGATTTATCCGTATTGAGTATTCACTTGCTGTGAATTCATTTTCATTGTTGTTTAATATTTTAATGTATGATTATGTCAGAATTCATTAGCCTGTTCTTTTGATAGACATTAAGTTGTTAATTAATTTGCTGTTATTTTTTGACATATCTACTTATAAATATGTGTGATCATTTATCTGGTTATATACTTATAAGTATGCCTTCTGAGTAGTAGGTATAATCTCTTCAGAATTGCTAGATAATGCTAATTGCTCTAAAAGTAGTTGCCTTTATTGGTGGAATGTAAAATTCTCATTTATTATTCTTGCCAAAGCAGTATTTTCAGAGATGTGAAGTAATATCTAAAGTTGGTTTTCATTTTTACCTCCTTCTTTCCTAACTTGGTTGAACATCTATTTGTATTTAAAATTTATTAGTTGATTTTTCTTTTCTTTCAATGGCCTGTTTGTATCTTGTGACATTTTACATTGGATTTGTGTTCTTTTTCCTTATTGGTTTTCATGAGTCCTTCATATATTTGGGCAAATAAATGTGGTAGGTATTATTACATCCTTACTTAATATCCATGTACTCTTTTTTGTTACTAACAACTGATTTTGTCTGTGGCAGTAATGAGCCCAACTGAAAATATTCCATTTCCCAATCACCATTGCAGTGACAGGTAGCCATTTGATACAGTTCTCATAGATGAGGTGTCAGTGGAAATGTAAGAGAAGGGCTTTCCCATTCAGAAGAAAACGCAAAGCCTCCGAACCTGAAAGCAATATGCTCTCTGCCTTTTGCCTTTTTCTTCCAAATGGATGTGAGGCCTTTAACGATACAGATGTCTTGAAGCCATGAGACCACAGCATGAGGATATATGTCCTGATAATGGTGAGAAGAAAGGTGGAAATGCCTAGATCTCTGATGGTATCTTTGAGTCAATCGCAAACGCTTCTACCTTCAAACTTCTTGTTGCACAAGACTAATGTGTTTAAGCAACTGGTATAGTGTTGTATTTTGGCTTTGTTTTTTGTTTTAATTCACCATATGTTTTGCAAATATTTCCTTTCTGTGAATTTCTTTTTTTTTTTTTTTTTACAAGATGTTGGGGGTAGGGGTTTATTAATTAATTATTTATTTTTGCTGTGTTGCGTCTTCATTTCTGTGCGAGGGCTTTCTCTAGTTGTGGCGAGCGGGGGCCACTCTTCATTGCAGTGCGTGAGCCTCTCACTATCGCGGCCTCTCTTCTTGCGGAGCACAGGCTCCAGACGCGCAGGCTCAGTAGTTGTGGCTCATGGGCCTAGTTGCTCTGCGGCATGTGGGATCCTCCCAGACCAGGGCTCGAACCCGTGTCCCCTGCATTAGCAGGCAGATACTCAACCACTGTGCCACCAGGGAAGCCCCTCTGTGAATTTCTTTTGACACTTCATGTCTCTTAAAAAGTGTTTTAAACTTTAGCATGGTAGGTTTTTTGTTAGATATTCTTTACCACATTGAGGAAGTTTCCCTCTGTTTCTAGTTTACTGAGAGTTTTTGTCATGAATGGTTGTTGAGTTCTGTCAAATGCTTTTTCTGCATCTATTGATATGATCATGTGATTTCTTTTTCTGTTTATGTGATGGATGACATTAATTGATTTTCTCATGTTGAACCAGCCTTATGTACCTGAGATAAATTTTACTTGGCTGTGGTATATAATTTTTTTGTACTTTTTTGGATTTGACTTGCTAATATTTTGTTGAGGATTTTTACATCTGTATTCATGAGAGGAATTGGCCAGTAGTTTTCTTTTCTTGGAATGACTGTGTCTGGTTTTGGTATTCGGGTAATTCTGGCCTCATAAAATGAGTTAGAAAATATTCTCTCTGCTTCTATCCTCTGAAAGACATTGTAGAGAATTGTATTTATTTCCTTAGATGTTTGCTAGAATTCACCAGTGAATCCATCTGGGCCTGGTGCTTTCTACTTTGGAATATTATTAGTTGTTGATTCAATTTCTAAAATAGATTTTCTAGAGTTTTTAATCACAAATGAATGATGGGGTTTTTGCCAGAGTCATCTTCTGCATTTATCGAGATGTAGTTTTCTTATCTATTATTTTGTTAATTACATTAATATATTTTTTAATGTTAAACATTCTGCTTCTCTGTGCTTAATGAGTTGACTTGATAATATTTTATTTAGAATGTCTGTATCCATCTCCGTCAAAAATATTGGGCTAAAATTTAATCTTGTGTTGGTGTCTATGTCTAATTTTTTTTTTTTTTTTTTGTGGTACGTGGGCCTCTCACTGTTGTGGCCTCTCCCGTTGCAGAGCACAGGCTCCGGACATGCAGGCTCAGTGGCCATGGCTCATGGGCCCAGCTGCTCCACAGCATGTGGGATCTTCCCGGACCGGGGCACGAACCCATGTCCCCTGCATCAGCAGGTGGACTCTCAACCACTGCGCCACCAGGGAAGCCCTATGTCTAATTTTTTAATCAAAATTTTCTCACCACATAAAATATATTGTAGAGTAGCGTATCTATTTTTCTTCCATGGGAGAGCGCACTTTGGTAGACTGGACCACTGTTCTTTTCTATGAGAATATTATTTACACACTTGCCTGTTATCATTTGATTAGCACTGTCTCCTCATGGGAGTATTCTTTGTTCATTAGCATAGTGATTGGACATATGATTTATATAAGAAATAATTATGCTTTTACTTGATAATCCAAGTGTCTGAAAAACTCTTAGCTTTAAATCTTGCTTCTTCCTTTTTTTTCTTTTAACATCTTTATTGGAGTATAATTGCTTTACAATGGTGTGTAAGTTTCTGCTTTATAACAAAGTGAATCAGCTATACATGTACATATATCCCCATATCTCCTCCCTCTTGCGTCTCCCTCCCATCCTCCCTATCCCACCCCTCTAGGTGGTCACAAAGCACTGAGCTGATCTCACTGTGCTGTGTGGCTGCTTTCCACTAGCTATCTGTTTTACATTTGGTAGTGTATATGTTCATGCCACTATCTCACTTCGTCTCAGCTTACCCTTCCCCATCCCTGTGTCCTCAAGTCCATTCTCTATGTCTGTGTCTTTATTCCTGTCTTGTTCCTAGGTTCTTCAGAACCATTTTCTTTTCTTTTTTTTAGATTCCATATATATGTGTTAGCATACGGTATTTGTTTTTCTCTTTCTGACTTACTTCACTCTGCATGACAGACTCTAGGTCCATCTACCTCACTACAAATAGTTCAATTTCATTTCTTTTTATGATTGAGTAATATTCCATTGTATATATGTGCTACATCTTCTTTATCCATTCATCTGTCAGTGGACACTTAGGTTGCTTCCATGTCCTGGCTATTGTAAATAGACCTACAATGAACATTGTGGTACATGACTCTTTTTGAATTATGGTTTTCTCAGGGTATATGCCCATTAGTGGGATTGCTGGGTCGTATGGTAGTTCTATTTTTAGTTTTTTAAGGAACCTCCCTACTGTTCTCCATAGTGGCTATATCAATTTACCTTTCCACCAACAGTGCAAGAGGGTTCCCTTTTCTCCATACCCTCTCCAGCATTTATTGTTTGTTGATTTTTTTGATGATGGCCATTCTGACTGGTGTGAGGTGATACCTCATTGTAGTTTTGATTTGCATTTTTCTAATGATTAGTGATGTTGAGCATCCTTTCATGTGTTTGTTGGCAATCTGTGTATCTTCTTTGGAGAAATGTCTATTCGGGTCTTCTGCCCATTTTTGGATTGGGTGGTTTGTTTTTTTGATATTGAGCTGCATGAGCTGCTTGTATATTTTGGAGATTAATCCTTTGTCAGTTGCTTTGCTTGCATATATTTTCTCCCATTCTGAGGGTTGTCTTTTGGTCTTGTTTATGGTTTCTTTTGCTGTGCAAAAGCTTTTAAGTTTCATTAGGTCCCATTTGTTTATTTTTGTTTTTATTTCCATTTCTCTAGGAGGTGGGTCAAACAGGATCTTGCTGTGATTTATGTCATAGAGTGTTCTGCCTGTGTTTTCCTCTAAGAGTTTAACAGTGTCTGGCCTTACATTTAGGTCTTAAATCCATTCTGAGTTTATTTTTGTGTATGGTGTTAGGGAGTGTTCTAATTTCATTCTTTTACATGTAGCTGTCCAGTTTTCCCAGCACCACTTATTGAAGAGGCTGTCCTTTCTCCATTGTATATTCTTGCCTCCTTTATCAAAAATAAGGTGGCCATAGGTGCGTGGGTTTATCTCTGGGCTTCCTATCCTGTTCCATTGATCTATATTTCTTTTTTTATGCCAGTACCATATTGTCTTGATTACTGTAGCTTTGTAATATAGTCTGAAGTCAGGGAGCCAGATTCCTCCAGCTCCGTTTTTCTTTCTCAAGATTGGTTTGGCTATTTGGGGTCTTTTGTGTTTCCATACAAGTTGTGAAATTTTTTGTTCTAATTCTGTGAAAAATGCCATTGGTAGTTTGATAGGGATTGCATTGAGTCTGTACATTGCTTTGGGGGTAGTAGAGTCATTTTCACAATGTTGATTCTTCCAATCCAAAATCTTGCTTCTTCTTCATATACTCTTCCTTCTTTTAGTGCTGTAAGTTGGTGTTTTTACACTTGATCACTCAATGCTTTTAAAAATGCATAACCTAAAAGTTGAGAGTTATGTTTTATTTGGTGGGACTTTCTGAGGACTTCAAGCAGGTCTGAGGGACTGCTCTGAAGATGTAAGGGAGGAGCCAGGATATAAAGGAGTTTTTGCAACAAAGACCAGGTAGTCGGAACATCTAAAGATTACTGTTGAACAAAACCAGACATCTCAAGTTATTGAATTTAGTGCTTCTCTATGTATGGGAACATGCAAAAATACGGGCTCATTGAAATCATTCCTTTGATATGCACCTCAGATACCTGGGGCCAGTATCCTGTGCTTTCTCATCCTGAGTCTCGTCAGGGGTGGCTGTAATATGGTAGCTTGATGGCTGCAACACCCTTGGTTTGTTTACTGATGTGACAGGTAACATTTTTTCCTTCACACTTTTAAACTATCTCTAATATTTGCCATAACTTTGTCTTTCTATACTGTACTTTAGGAAATTACATTAGATCATTCTTTAGTTCAGTTAACTAATTCTTTCTTTTCCTGTGTCTGATCTGCCCTTTTTCCTATACTTTATGTTTCTAATTGCAATGAAATATATTATATTTAATTTCTAAACTAGTGTTTGGTTCCTGTTCTAAATATGTCTGTTCTCTTTTTATACTATATTATTATAATTCATGTTTTCAACTATCTTTTATGTCTATCATTTTAAGCATAATTATTTTATGATAATTTTTATGATAGCTTAAATATTTGACACCCTTGAGTTCTAAACCTGTTATGATTGTTTCTGCTTACTCATGGTTGTTAATTTCCTCATGTGTTTTGAAACTGTGGGTTGTGAGCAAATGTTTGAAGAGTTGCTGTTATCCAGGATAATCCTATACCACCTAAGTTTTTTAGATTGCCTTTCCTTTCTTTAAATAAACTCCTAGGGTGCTTAAACACAGGGGCAATTTTAACTGAATTTCTCAGCTTAGTTTTCCTGGATCATGTGGACAGAGTAAATTCACACACAAACTCACATAAAATCAGGCTCTTGGTTATAATTACAAGGAAAGGTTTTTTTTTTGTTTTGGTTTGGTTTTTTTTGTGGTATGTGGGCCTCTCCCTGTTGTGGCCTCTCCTGTTACGGAGCACAGGCTCCGGACGCACAGGCTCAACAGCCATGGCTCACAGGCCTAGCCGCTCCGCGGCATGTGGGATCTTCCTGGACCGGGGCACGAACCCGTGTCCCCTGCATCGGCAGGAGGACTCTCAACCACTGCGCCACCAGGAAGCCCAAGGAAAGGTTTTTTTAGTCCGCAATTAGAGTGAAGACCAACCCAAATATATTTTGTTAGCTTCCTTCTTTTTTAGTCAAACTGTCTACTGAGAATGTAGTCCTTTGTGTTCTGTGCTACAGTCTAAATCAGGAATATTTACTTTGTGGGTTCAAGACAGAATGTCTTGTCCTCTGGGTGGCTATTAGAATGCAAGGCAATAAGTAACACAGAATGTAAATGCCCCATGGTAGCCACAGGTTAAGTGCCCACTTCCAACACAGGTTTTCAACATATTTTTCTTTTTAAGCTTATGGAGTTTCCATTATTTTCTGGCAGAGTGAAATATGCATTGAAAACTATTGTTAAAATTTATTCATTATGTTTCCTTTCTTTATGGGGGACGTTTTTGAGGTTGTCTCATATAAATTATCCCAGAAATAATAGTTTTCTTTCATTCTTAAACTCTTTGCATTCTGAATTCCTGCCCTCACCTCAGTTCTTGTAAATTTTCTTAAAACTATCATAAATATCAATGTAATGACCTTCTCTGAATACTCACCAGCTCATGATTTCTCCTTGACTTTTCCCTTGCATTTCTGACCTCTTTTCTTATGCACTTCTTGTAATAGTACTACTCTTTCCTAAATTGCCTACAGTCTAAACTTCAAAATTATATAACATTGTGATATCACCATTTTTGTCTCATAAAGAACAATAATCAAAATTAAGTTTTGCAATTTAATATGAAAAGGATGCCTCATACACATTAAATTCTCATTACTTTCTGCATTGGCCTAGGATTGCATAACTAGTGAGTGGTGGGAACAGAACTTATAAATAAATATATAGCTCTTCTAAAATCTCAGTCTTTGTACTTTAAACATGCTTATTCCATTATATTATACTTATATCGGCTTTGAAATTTTCTCTCTGAGACTGTCTTCTAACAGAACGTCAAAGACAGTGTTCAGCTCCCTTCCAGGGTGTGTTTACATATAGCTGTACTAAACTCCATCATGCTCACTCTGCATATATGGGAAAGTTCTTTTCAGACGCAGAGTTACAGAGTTATAGTTAGAGTACTAAATTACACTCAGAACCTCATTGGAACTGATACACTGTGTTAAATATAGAATATGAATTATATCATGATTAGAGAAACTCTGGTATTTTTTACTTCTAAAGAAGATGTCATAAGTACTGAGAGTTATATCCATGTGGATGTTTAAAGTTGCTATTACCACATGATTTTAATTAATTTTGCAGAATATGCATATCAGTGAATTACTATTTTTTTATTTCAGCACAATTGGAAATTAAAAAATAACTGATAAAAACTAAGTCAGAAAAAGTGACATTCTCACATCTGTGGAGACATTGTTTCCAACTGTTGGCATGTATCTCCAAGTAATTCATTGACTTTAGACTCTAAGATCTTTTCCTCATTTTAGGTGGCTCCTAAAAATTTGCTTTGTTTAATCTGATGTTTCTCAAATAAAATTGCATATATCCATTGCCAGGGAATGTTTGATAATTCACATATCCTAAAATATTGGAAACATTGAAATTTGGCTTTTTATTTCAATATGGCTTTGTCAATTTAAGAATATTCTGGATTACCCAAAGATCAGATTAAAACTGAGTATTCCCAAATGATTTTAGTTGTTAATTTAGTATTATTTTTGTGATTTTATTCAGCATAAGTGGTTACCATAATTGATAATGTATTAAGCATATCCGCAATTATCTTTTAATGTATTGAGCATATCCACAGTTATCTTAGCATCTCTTAATGTTAAAATGATTACTATCTGTCACTATATTCACATTTGAATTTTTGTCATAAGGATCTACTTTGGATCCTTATATCAAAAGTGTGATATCTGACACAATTTTCATGTTTGACTTTTTAACAGTTACAGATGAATTTATAGTTATACATTTCTATTGAAAACATTTTCATACATTGAAACTTTAAATTATTAAGCTACATAAAAACTGGGATCTGATATTATGAAAGAACTTTGAGGTAGAGTAATGTACCACTTGTAGTGGACTGAGAAGAGGAAAACAGAGGTTGACTTAAAATGCAAATGTAATGTTTGCACCTAGTAAAGGTAAAGTGATATCACAAAGGAACACAAGCCATATGATAGTTTAAATAGACAAAAGTGGCAAGGAGTTTGTGCCATCACACCACCACTAGATTGCTGAAACTCAGCTAACTTCCACTACAGCATTCAGTACCATATTTATATTGTGAATTTTAATATAGCTTCAACAAAATATCATTCATCCCGTTAATGCTGTCACTCTGAATTTTTATTTTCTTAAATTTTTTAGTATTTGATATAAATGCTTGGTTTTATGATTGGGAGAGTATTAAGCACATGAGAGATTTATACTGTTGTATGTTTGTATGTATTTAAGCAAGTTAAAAATAATTTATTAATTCACTGCTGGTCCATAATATATCTTTTCTTTTATATGGATCTCTCCTGTTCTCTCGGTGGAGGCATTGGCTTTAACCCTAATCATTCACACGACAGTTTTAAAGGAAAAAAACAAACACATTCTAAAGACCTACTATGATCTATTTTTGAAATGCTATGATAGGTTTCCCAGTTTCAGAATTTAGAGCAATTCATCATCACAGATAGTTGATCAAAGTTTGGAGCAATAATCTGCTGAAAAATGTTAGGAAAAATATAAAGCTAACCCTTGAACTCTGAAACTGTTTTGAAATACTTAATTATCAGTCCACTCTATGTAGGTAACACATTTCCTCATTGATGTACAATTGAGAGCAAATTGAAACAAGCTTGAAAATAGCTAGAAATTAAGTAGATTGATCTAATATAGATAATTTAACCGTCTCCTCAAGGAGAGTAAAAAGCAATACAAATTTGGGGGTCTCTACTTATCAACATTTAGTTGTTTTATTTATTCTTTGTTTCATGGAGTTCTGGTAATTTACCACTGATCTTTAGGCCAGTGATCCACTTTTGCCATGAGATAATAGGAAGTGATAGAGGTTAAGAAGATCCCCAACTACGCAGCTTTCTCCCTTAGTGGATTTGGGAAGCTCGAGTTTCTTCCCATGATTTTTCAATTACACTTTCACAACTGCTTAAATTCTTGTACTGGAAATAGAAATGAGTAATGTAGCTCTCTAGTTAGACTAGTCATCTGATGCCAGGTTTTCACTAACGATAACTCAGTGACTCTTGGCAGAAGTTTCACAGTGGGCCTAAGATTCTCTATTTGGTGCACAAATCCATATAGTTAGTATTTATAACATTAGTGTCACCTGCTCTTAAACAGTACTTCCCTTTTCTTCCCTACCATCCCTCTCATTCCCTGCTCCTCCCAACGCGTACCACAAATCCACTCTCCAGCTCTAGGTTCGAAAGGTACTGAATATTTAGTTCAAATGGTAAAATTAAGTTACCATTATCTCTCTTTTTCCCTATACCTCACTGATGAGGACTACTGGAGCTTGAGAGGCAGGTACTTTGACAGAGATATGGAAAGTATTTATGAACTTAGAGATGTGTCCGTGGAATTCTTTGCCTGCAGTTACAAAGGAGATATTTAGAAAGGCTCCTATCACAACAATTATGCAGAAAAAAGTCTAGTCAAGTGTCTTGTGTATTCAGAGGAATTTTCTAGTATTTGATTGTGCTGTCCTCTGAATAACTTAAATGCTCTGGTTGAATAAGTAAATTGGCTAGTGTTTGATTCTTAAGGTTGGATTTTTAGATATATTCCTTTTTTTTGGTTTAACTGAAAACAGTCACTCGAGAACAGTGGCGTCTCACTTTGAAAGAAGGTTGGATCCTTGCTTCTTCAGACACAAAACATTTTATGGGATTTTTGCAATTTTTCAAAGTGTTTGAAAAATCTCTACTTGCAATATCTTAAAAGGCCACAAGTTGACAATATTGTTCCATGGAGGTCAGTTTCCATTACTGATGTTCCTTTTTTCACTGTTTCTGTCAGTCCAAATTTCTTTCTCTGCCTCTTTTCCTCTATCTGCCTGGGCCTGTCTTTCTTTCACTTTCTTTGCATTTTTTTCTCTGTGTTTCTCCCCGCAAAACTCCTGGTTCTTTATTGTTTTTTACTTTCTCACATTCCTTTTTTTAAAAATATTTATTTATTTTTTATTTTATTTATTTATTTATTTTCACCACTCCATGCAGCATGCTGGATCTTAGTTCCCTGACCAGGGATTGAACCCGTGTCCCCTGCAGTGGAAGTGTGGAGTCTTAACCACTGGACTGCCAGGGAAGTCTCACTTTCTCATACTCCTTTAACTGTCTATAATATAGAACTATATTTTAATATAAATATATGTGTACATATTTATTTAACACATGTACATAGAAGTTTGAACAATTTAAAATAGCACCACATGTCAAGTAAAAAATTATTGCTAGTTTTTTTTCTATTGAGACAATATCTTGGGACTGCACATTCTATTCACATTTTCATTTGATGAGGAATTAACTCATGTCTACTAACATTGATCTCTCATCACCTCCTGAGTTTTGCTACCAATATTATTGTTTTCAATTATTCTGTTTACTAAAATACTTAAATCTTTATTTTTTTGTTTCATCAACTTCAGAACTATTTCAAAATACATCACTATGAAATAGGACAAAATTAAGACTCCCTTATCACTGTCTATCTACCCCTCACAACCCTCACTATTCACTTTTGTATACCATATCATTTCTTACATATTTTTCAGTTTGTAACATTTATGTTCTATTAAGTGAGTAATTAATAGAATTCAGTTAAAATTTAATTTAAAATGCTTTGCTTATAGGTTGGTTTTAAAAATGGCAAATGAATAAAGGGCTCCTATAATTTAATGATTTTATATATATATATATAATCTACTACAGGATTAAATATTCTGAATAGATCTACAGAGAATGTGTGTAATCCTATATCATTTCAAAGAGAATGAGAATCTTGCAAGAGACAGGTCAGTGGATATTCAAATACATGTTCAAAATCAAGTCATAATGAAAGATAAGCTCCAGAATGAGAGAATATACTTGCAAATCACAAATCTGGTAAAGGACTTAAGTCTGAAATATATGGAGCTCACTCAAAGCTCAATAGTAATAAGCCAAACAACCCAGTTTTAAAAATGAGCAAATAAGTAGTCAATTCACAAAAGAGCATACTGCGATGGAAATGAGCATCTGAAAAATTGCTCCATGTTACTGGCCATTAGGAAAATGCAAATTAAAACCACAGGGAGATGCCACTACATACACAGTAAAATGGCTGAAAAACAAAACAAAACAAAATAAAGCAAACATGGCAATCTAAAGTGCTGACAAGAATGTGGAGTAGCTGCAGTGTTCACACTTCGTTAGTAGGAAAGCAAAATAGCACAGCTACTTTGGAAAACAGTCTGGCAGTTTCTTATAAATCACATATACACTTATTATGACCCAACAATCCCATTCTTAGGTATTTGCCCTAGAGAAACAAAAACTTATGTGCACACAAAACCTGTTGACAAATGTTTATAGCAGCTCTTTTCTTTTGCCCAAACCTAGAAATAATCCAAAGTTTTTCAATGAGTGAATAGATGAGCTATGGCACATTGAAATACTGGAATACTCCTCAGCAGTGAAAAGGAATGAACTGTTGATACACACATCAACACAGATGGATCTTGAAGGCATTATGCTGTGTTAAAGAAGCCAGTTTCAAAAGTTACATACATACTGTATGATTGCATTTATATGACATCCTGGAAAAGGCAAAACTATCTAATGATCAAAAGATCAGTTGTTGCCAAAGGTTAGGCATAGGGAGATAGTGCAACTACAGAGGGGCAGCATTATAGAGATCTGGGGGTTGAGAGAACTGTTTTGTATCCTGATGGTAGTGGTATTAACATGTGTTAATACTCAAAGAACTGTACGTGGACAAGAAGCCAATTATACTCTGTTAAAAAATAAGGTAAAGTAAAATAAATCATACCATATATTAGTTTCTTCAGATCTGGAGCACAACTTTCTTTTACAACATTTTCCCATAATTTTCTATTGCCTTTTAAAATTTTACCTTAAAGTAAAGTTAAAATAAAATATAACTATATAATACTGCAAATATCTTCCAGTTTCTTAATAATATTACGTGTTATGTGGGATTTATTTTTTTCTTGAAAGCAGTTGTTGGGTCCTTGGCTTTAAAAATTTCTAATTTTGACTGAATACTTGATATGTGTCTGTATTATGATCCAGAATCTCTTTACTTTTACACTCCTGAGTCAGTTGTGTTGTTTGCTGGATTTCAAGTCTTCTTTCTCAGAATACTTTTTAAAATTCCTAGGTTACCTCTTTAATTTTTTTTTTTTGAGAAAAGGTGCATAAGAGGTAAGAAATATATTTCTTACCTCTTACATTTCTTTCCATGTCTGAAAATATATTTTGCTTTCATGCTTGATAATAGTTAGGCTAGGTATAGAAATCAACATTCCTTGTAGATAGTGTTGCTGATAACAAATCTGTTATCAATCTGATTGTCTTAATTTGAGTTCCTCATCAAAGCAGAATGTAAGAGAAAAGCTTGGGTACAGGTAGTTTATTTCAGTGTCAATCCAAAGTATGAGAAGTGAGAGAAGGGGGAGAGTGAGATTGGTAAGGAAGAGAATTCAATACAAGGGTACTTTCTCAAGGGAGCTACTGAGGGCAACAGGGCTCAATTCCTGTAGTATCTCCTGAAAAATGTACATAATATTGCACCGATTTTTTCACCTGCAGAACAGGAGGCTGGAGACTTAATATGCAGGCTATCACTCCTCATTGGTTGTTTCTTTCTAGGTGCATTAAGTTTCCCCTTACCACTGCCACTTGTTCTGTCAATTCTTCCAATTTCTTACAATGTTAGAGAAGATTTTGAGGCAGCATACAAAAGGATGCACTCTTGATGTGCGATGCTGTCGGCATTAGATAACTTTGATCCCACATAGAACTGTCTACTGCAGCTGAGAATGGAATCGCATGTGGATTGATGGGATGTGACCAGTGCACCAGAGTTCTCTGGTCCACTCCTTGCACTATAAAGATTTCCTTATGTTCCACGTTAAGTCCACTCTGTTTCTGATGCTTCAAGGTGATGAGCAGCTGGAATCTTTATAAGATTTCATATTTAGTGTCTTTTTGAAACAAACTATAGTCCCCAGTGCAACCACTGCTTCCAAGACTGTGATGGATATTCATTATCTCTTTCCTCTAGGACTCATTCTAGATTTTTCTCATCTTTGGCCAGCACTTCAGCTGGTCTAAACTGCTTGCTTGGTGATATAACCAAAAGCTTAATCTCTGAAAAGTCAGTGTGATTACCCAGAACTTCTTCCCTAATTGCCGATTATCTAATGCTGGATAATAAGCCACTGCAAAATTTAGTGGCTTCAAATAACAATGCCTTATTATCTCTATGGTTCTTTGTGTTGACCAGGCTTAGCTGGGTGGTTCTTCCTTGGGATCTCACCTATGGCTTCAGTCAGATAGAGGCTGGTGCTAGCATCATCAGAAGACTCAACTGACCTGGATGTTCAAGATGGCTAAAACACATGGCTAGTAGTTACTGATTGTTGTCTGGATGTTCAGGTGGGGTTGTTGATTGGAGCATCTACATATTGCCTTTCCATATGTCTTAAGCATCTCATATATGGCAGCTGAGTTTCAAAAGTAAGTTTTCCAAGAGACAGGAAGTGGAAACTGCCAATTTCCTGAGGCCATGACCTGGAACCCCCGGCATTGTGTAGCTTGCACTATATTTTATTAGTCAAAGCAATCACAGAGCCTACCCAAATCTTAAGGGGTTGGCCATAAACCCTACTCTTGGTGAGAGGATTGTCTTTTTCATAGAAATAACCCATGTTTGCAACTAAGTAATTTTCTTAGGCTGATTCTTGTGTAGATGTCCAAAGACAGATTTTCATTTCATTTTGTCCTATTTCTCTCCCTTTCAGTCCAAGCTGATATCATTCTTTTAAAATCTTTGTGGACTTCCTGTGTATCAAATTATAGTCCAGTGCTTTAGATCAGTGGTTCTGAGATGAAGATGATCTCCTCTCCGCCAGGTGTCATTTAGAAGGTCTGGAAACAATTTTTATTGTCAAGAATGCAAGGAGGTATAAAACAGATAACTAATAAGAACCTGCTGTAAAAACAAAATAAAATTCAAAAAGAATACAAGGATGGATACTACTGGCAACTACGTGGTAGAGGCCAGGGATGCTGCTATACATCGCACAGTGCCTGGACAAGAGAACAACCTCCTCCTGCCCCCTTAAACAAAGAACTATCTGGCATAAAATGTTAGTAGTGCCAACGTACAGATACTTGCTTTAGACAACAGCCACACTCATAACTCTTTTGGGGACAGGTCTTCTCTACCTTTGGTCCCCTGTGGGACAATGTGTTTAAGATTATTAGAAGCCTTTATGTTTTACCACAGAGGGTCTACAAGGCCCTTTGTCTGAAATTGTCTTTCAGTTACCGTCTTAGCTCTTTCTGAGGTTTATCAAGGAACTTACACTCGGACATGATTTGATCTTTGCTTTTAAGAAATTCACACCATAAGAATCTTTTCTGGAGGGACTGGAGATAAAAAAAAAGTCTTATTTTTGATCCCCCAAAGCTTGACCCTTTATGTTTAAGTTCTGCTAAAAAAAACACTTAAAGATTTTCTCCTTTATTTTATTTCTCTCTTCTATTTTATCACAGGCAGCTGAAAGAAGCCAGTTGAGGTTTGGAAGTTTGCCTTCAAGTCTTCCCAGGCATCCACAATTCCACTGGGGACTCTTTCTAGTTTCCTCATTAATGCAGGTGACAGTGTTGCCAAATTGTCTACCACTACATAAAAAATGCCCTTTTTCTTTGGCCTCCAATAACATTTTCCTCACTGTATTCAAACCTTCACTAACAACTTCCTCGCGGTCCTTTCAGGTTTCCCTAACAGTCTTCTGAAGACTTTTCCAGCTTCTGCCGATTGAATAGTCAGCAGGAAGCTAATGCCAGGAAGGTTTAGGGTTTACTTCTTGCTCCTGTCAGGCTGTGGTTGCCGAAACTGCTCACTCATTGTTGTCACCAGGCATGTGAGCACCAAAATTTTAGTTCATGTTTCTCCAAACTAAGTCTGAGTAAAGGACTTGGGTGCAGGCCAGTTTATTTGCAGTGAGATCCCAGGAAACAGGGTTGAGGAAGGAGAGAAGTGAGACAAAGAAGGAGGAAAAGGTCATCTTAAGGTGCATTAATGAGGTCACTACTGTGGTACACAGGGGCTTGAGTCTGCTAAGATCTTTTGAGAATCACATATAATGCCACCAGAATTAGCCTCTGGAAATACAGGGAGCTGGATCATTTATTTACCAGCTCCTCTGCTGGTAAGGTTGCTCCTGGGTATAACTCTCTTATACTCTGGAATGTGCTTGTGCCTGAGCACAGGAGCTCCTATGGGCTTGGAGAAGGCTTGGGGGCAGAAAGAGAAAAGACACACAATGTGTGTTTCAGTTGGGATGCTGTCTCTGTGAGATGTGTCCCAGTTCCCATGGAATATACTCTGCAGATGCAACTGAAATCAGACTCAGGCAGTGGGCTGTGATGTAACTGGGGGGCGGGGGCACTGGAAACATCTGCTACCCTGAAACTTGTTACTTGCGAGCACATCTTATTTTTCTTTCTGGAAGCTTTTAGCATTTTGTCTTCATCCTAGGTATTTTAGAATTTTATAATTATGTGTCTAGGTGTAGCTCTTTTAAAATTCATTATGTTTGGCACTGGTGACCCCTTTAAGTAGGAAGCCTCATATCTCTTTTTAACTCTGGGATTTTGAATTCCTACATAATTTTCTTTCCTCCATTATATTCTTTCTTTCTGAAACTTTTATTTGTTAGCAATTGGATCTTTTGTATTTTCCCTCTTTGTCTTTTTGCTATATGTTGTAGGAAGTTTCTTTAACTTTATGAGCCAGCCTTTCCACTGAACTTTCAACTTCAGTAATAGTATGTTTAATTTCCCATTCTTTCCCTATTATCTGTGTTTTCTCCAGGATCCAGGATCAGTGATTTGGCTTGTTCTTCTTTTTTTTTTTTTTTTGGTACGCAGGCCTCTCACTGTTGTGGCCTCTCCCGTTGCGAAGCTCAGGCTCAGCGGCCATGGTTCACAGGCCCAGCCGCTCTGTGGCAT
This sequence comes from Grampus griseus, assembly GCF_964374135.1. Taxonomy (NCBI): domain Eukaryota; kingdom Metazoa; phylum Chordata; class Mammalia; order Artiodactyla; family Delphinidae; genus Grampus; species Grampus griseus. The sequence goes on from NC_138998.1 coordinate 90,175,103, forward strand.
GTGGGATCTTCCCGGACCGGGGCACGAACCCGCGTCCCCTGCATCGGCAGGCGGACTGTCAACCACTGCGCAACCAGGGAAGCCCAGGCTTGTTCTTCTTGATACTTTTCTTTGTACTGATGATTTTTCCCAACTGTCTCATGATAATTAGGTTTCCATTCATCTTTGTGAATAAAATACAATATTGATTAACTTAAGTTGCTAGAATAAGTTCCTTCTGCTGTAGATTTGTTTTTTATCAAACCATCATTTTCCTTATCCTGGAGGGCAGGGCTCAATGTGTGTGTGTGTGTGTGTGTGTGTGTGTGTGTGTGTGTGTGTGTGGTATTATTGGCAATGCACAAGTTTCATTTTAAGGTATGGAGATGAGAAGATGAGAAGCAGGCAGGTATACTGCCCTCAGGATACCCCCAGAGAAAGTAAGGACAACTTTAATCTGGGCACAAAATCCCACACATGGAACACTTGCTGTTTCCAAGCAACTGATTCAATTTCTTTAGAAAACAGTCCTCTGGTTTATACTCATTGAACATTCAAGACCTATCATTCACCATTCACGCGGGAATGGGGGTTTGCTGGGGGGAGCCAAGTTGCAGTGATGTGGACAGCTTTTTAATTATTTCCTTTGATTGCTTCTCCATAGTTCTTTCTTACTCTCTAGGCCTGCCAATTTTTAGCTTCAGCCTTCTCAGTTTCTCTAAAAGAACAGTTTCTACAATTGCTGACACTTGTTCCTCTCTTCACATTCTGAACCATGGCTTCAGCTGTCCTGCATAGTTTATCTGCCATCACATCTGGTCTATGGATGACCTCTCCACTCCAAACCTTACTGTGGTTATGGATGCCCTTTATAACACTTTGAGAGCTTGGAAAGGAAAGTACATGTTCTCAGTCTGTCATTTTATTCTGGAGTCTAGAAATCTTTCTCTTTTCCATTTTATTTATTTAATAAAGCTTTATTTTTTCTAGTAACAATTTAAAAGTCAATGCAGGAAATATTTTATATATATATATATATATATATTTCCTTCTAAAAAATAAAAGTTTTCTTTTATGTAGAATTTGACAGTATCAGTAGAGGAGGGCAGTCAACCCAATAGCTGCACATTCCAGATGCAAAATGTCTTCCCAAATGGTTATTAGCTCTTTTAAAGAAAGGGTTACAGCCTTCTTGTTGATTGCTTCTCAGCCACTCTTTCCTGAGTGCTGCCCCTTTCACCACTGCCCCACTCACTAAAGGTGCTGCCCTAAGCAGCAGTGCTTTTCCTGCATTTGACCTTGGCGGCTTATCCCGGTGACCTCTCTTTGACACAAGGTGGGAACTGCGGCATCAGTAACCCTTCTCTGGGTATTCAGTATTGGATGGTCCTTGATAGCCACATTTTCCACTGTGTCTACAAAAGTGATAGCTAGTTGGGATGGTGGGGTGGATGGGAAACTGAGAGTCAGCAAGTATGAGAGAAAGAAATAAAACAAACTGGCAGAAAGAAGAGGTTAAAAGAATCCTGTTCGGTTCAGAGGCTTGCTGAGCTCTCTGCCCTTGTGTTGTATATTACGTCCTTGTAGCCTAGGTTTCTTATATTGGCTAGAGTGGGTTTCTACAGCTTGAGACACACGCATGCAAAATTTGAATCAATACACCTTCCTTCCAGTGAACTGCAAAGGACATCAAGTGATCAGTTGTTTCTAGTGAATGCTATTCCAAGTTTCTTCCAATGACATTTGACACTTCATGAAGCCAAGCATTAAAAGGGTTCCACAATCTTAATGATTTTAAACTATCCACAACAGTTTAAAAATGATTACTCTAAGATAATCTTCATAGATGCCTTTCAGGAGAAATACATGGATGCCTGAGGCCTTGAGGCAGAGGAAGTTGACAGGCTTGGGGTAATGAACTTTGGGTACAGCTGGGCCAAGTCTTATAGTTGTGACTGGGAGAGATAGGGGAGAATGGAGTCAAAAGAAATGTCAGGAGTGCCAGGACCTGAAGGCAAATTGGAGACTGTTCTAACTGAAAATAAATGAAATATTGGTAGGAATTGGGAGTGGGAGAATTCACAAATAGAAACCTCCACGAAGTTTGCATTATATTATTTCTCATTTAGGATCAAACTCTGCCCTCTGGTCCCTTTAATAGGGGAAACTTCTAAAAGTGTCAGCGTGACTAACCATTTTCTGAAGGCTGAGCAAGCTTTAGGGCCAACTGTGAATTAACAACAACAGTAACACATAGTCTGAACACTACAAAAGCAATATGATACAAGTTATACTGAAGGCTTTGAAGACTCTAAAATATTTCAAGAGAGATCACTTCAGGTTACGGAGAATATAGATGTGCAAAATATCAACTCCTGAGGGAATTTTCATGTGTTTGTGTTCTCAGAAATGTATACTGCCCTGAGAATTGTTATAAACATACATATAAATATTAGGCACCAAATGAAACAACTCCTCTTTTTGTCTGAATACTTTAAAACTACACTTAAAATAAAGGAAAACGAGGGCCAAGGCCCCAGCTAAGCTTTCCTTCCTGCAGGCTCTCCGTTCTCCATTTCCTACACCATATTTCAGACCAATATCATTTTCCCTTAGACTGTTTATAGTAAAAATGATGGAAAGCACCTATTATATGTCAGTTGTTCTCTCAACAATGCTATCATATATATATAGATGGATATTATTATTCCCACTTAGAACTGAGGAAATAGGTCAGAGAAGTTGAGTATTGCCCAAGGTCACCCAGCTAGTAAGTGGTAGAAACCTTTGGCCCCTGAGTCTGTCCCCCTAACTACTACATGTTCATAATCCATAGTCTCCAAGTGCTATTTCAGGCAACACCTGTCCTCAGCTGCCTGGTTGGTAAATTTTCCCAACCCACAGACCAAGCTGAAAGGGTGGGTGCTCAGGTTTGTATCAAGTAACCTCCTTCCACTGCACATAAGAGGTTCAACCAGGAATGTATATCTCACAAACAATGCTGATCAACTCATATCCAGAAAATTTGGAATTGGAACAATAGAAGAGCCAGTTAGCCAAAGGGAGCTACAGTTAGAGATCTTAAGATGGGGTAGGTTTACTGCACTGCTGTGCCAAAGCCATGTGCAAAATGCAGTTGTGGAAGGGCAGAAACTGAGGGTAAACAGAGGAATGCACTCTGCACCACAAGGAATCTCTTGACTTTAGGAATTTTGCTCATCTTTCAAAAAGATTGTAGCTATTTACACTTTCTGCAACTGTCTGAGAGTTCCCTTACCTTCATAAAAACCAGGCTGTCCATCATTTTTGTTGTTGTTGTTTATGCTAATTGTTTGGTCAAAATGGTGTTGTTTTTATTTCCTTGTTTGAGATTAATGGTGAGTTGAATATCTTCTACTATATTTTCCTATTTTCTTAACCATTCCTATTTCTTATTTTGTGAATTTTCTATTTACATTTTTTGCCAGTGTTCCTATTGTTTTTTCTATTGATTTTTCTCCCCCCCAGTTTTGAGAAACAGTCGATGTATAACTTTGTATTCATTTAAAGTGTACAACATAATGATTTGATTTATGTATATATTGAAAAATGATTACCACAGTAAGTTTAGTTAACATCCCTCACCTTACCTAGTTACAGGTTTCTTTTTTCCTTATGATGCGAACTTTTAAGATCTACTCTCAGCAACTTTCTTTTTTTTCCCCCCACATCTTTATTGGAGTATAATTGCTTTATAATGTTGTGTTAGTTTCTGCTGTACAACACAGTGAATCTGCTACATGTATACATATATCCCCATATCCCCTCCCTCTTGAGCCTCCCTCCCACCCTCCCTATCCCACCCCTCTAGGTGGTCACAAAGCACGAGCTGATCTCCCTGTGCTATGCAGCTGCTTCCCACTAGCTGTCTATTTTACATTTGGTAGTGTATATATGTCAATGCTAGTCTCTCACGTCAGAAACTTTCAAATATACAAATCAGTATGTTAACTATGGTCACCATGCTGTATATTATACCCCCAGAACTTATTTATCTTATAACTGGGAATCTGTACACTTTCATCCATTTCCTCCAGTGATACATAAGAGTTCCTGGTTTATTAACAACATTGTAATTTTTTTTATCTGTCATGTTTTACATATGTTTTTTCCTAGCTTGTTTACACTTAGTTGATTCCTTTGCCTCTTGTTTTGTCCCTTCTGGTATCACTACTGGAGTGCTCTTTCCAAAATCCAAATATAACCATGAGTCTCTCCTGTTTTAAAAATGTTCAGTAGCTCTCCATCACTTACCAATTAAATTGTAAAGGCAGTGGATTGGCATACAAAGCTCTTCACTGCATGATTGCTGCCTCTCTGATGGCTTCCTTCTCTATGTAACTCCAATAATACTTATCTTTAACATTTAGTGTTATAAAACTTATACATGTTGAGTTAAATCATTCTATATATCTTACTACTAAATGAGTCTTCTGTCTTTCCTTCCTACTCCTTGTTTCTACTCCCTAGGAACAATTTTTTTAATGCTTTTCATTGTTCCTTTCTACGTTTCCTCGAATGTTTATAAATACATTCTTATCCTTCCTTTTTTAAAAAAAAAAATATTTTTACATATAGCGTATTTACTTTCAACTCTGAAAGATGAGAATTGTGCTTTGTTATATATCCCCTGTGCCACTGTGCACTTCCCCTCCCTCCAATACAGTTAAGTGGTAATTTTGTTCTGATCAGTATTGCTTGTTCTTGCGTTACTATGGACATGTACATATTATTTACAGCTGAGCCATTTTGTTTTCATGAAGTTAAGTAGTCTCAATTTTTATTTGCTTAATTTTCTGAATACTCGTCACAAGTTCATTTACAAACACTTTGTTAGAAATCTCAGTCTCTTTTCAGTATGTTTAAACATCTCAGTGTATCTCTTCATCTCATTTCTTTTTCCTTAGAGGTATCCCTTTGGAGCTTTCTGACTCCCTGCTCCAGTATGTACTGATTGTTCTGCAGGCCTACTGCACATCTGTTCTCCTGGGATTGTTACTGAACACAGGTTCATGTGCACGATGCACAGTGAGGCCACACAAACAGAAATGTTGGAGTTTGGAGCAGAGAAAGGTTTACTGCAGGGCCATTCAAGATGACGGGTGGCTCATGCCCCCAAAACTGCCAGACTCCTGGAAGGGTTTCAGCTAAGCACTTTTAAAGGCAAGGTGAGGGAGGGGTGTGGTTAGTTGTTGCAAACTTCTTGAGGTCAGAATCCTTTGTTCTTGTAACTTTCTACTGAAGGTCAGCTCATGATGTTCTTGTAAACCTCCAACAACACAAATGTTATTCTCTGTTCTGCAACTTTTTATCTCTATATAAATGGACTCTTTTAAAGGTCAGAGCCCTGAGAATAGGCTATCCTATATATTTCAGGCTGTAGGCAACATTCTTTTACAAAAGGTGCAGAGCCAGCATGACTAAGCACAGGCAACAAAGTACAAGGGTTAAAGTAAAAGGAACAGATCTAATATGGAGTCAGATTTGTTTTTCCCTATTATAGGATCTACCTTTACCATCATCATTTGGATTCCCTCTCCTGTGTTGAATCCCTTGCTTTCTTGATCCTGCATCTTCTCTCTTGGTTTATTTTTCTTTAGTCAGTGAAGTGGATTTGCAGTTGTTTCCCAGGATATGGTGCAAGATGGCTAAACTTTTCCACATCTTATATATCTGAAATATCTTAATCCTATCATCATGGTTGATATTGTGGCTAAGTATAGAATACTAAGTTGGAAATTATTTTCCTTCAAATAGTTTTCTAGATTCCTAAAACATTTTGAAAGCTGGGTGTCATTTTTATTTCCTTTCTTTTGTATGTGACCTGTTTCTTTCTCTCTGGGTACATCAGTGTCTTTTCTTTGTTGCCAGTTTCCTGAGACATTGTGATATGTGTCTTGATGTGAACTCTTTTCAAACCATATTGTATGGGAGTTCTCTGTGAGTACTTTTAACCTGGACTCTCTTGTTCTTTTATTCTAGTGAATCAGTTGGAATCATGAATAGACATTTTCTTGAAACTCCCCTCTCTACATAAAAATCTCCTATTTACATTGCAAATTGAAATTTAAAAATTGCATTCATTGGGATATCTGACAACCCTCCCACCTCAAAAACAAATACAAAGCAAAGCAAAACACCACCACCAACAACCCAGGGCTATTATTCTCCCTTGTGCATGTACCTATTACTCCCTTTTGTTGTAATGTTTTTTATTGTTTATTTTTCTGCTCAGACAATGAGCAGTTTGAGGGTAGAGACTGTATTTTAAAAATAAATAATTAAAAAGTGTATCCCTAATTCTTTTACATATTTGTCTTATTGAAAGAAATTCAATATTTTTGAGAAAAAGGAAATGCCTATTATACAACAGTAAGTACTACAAAAAAGAAAAGCAGAGACTGTTCTACTTCTTAGTGGAGTGGGTAAGCAGCACTGATGCTGAGGGCAGCCAAGTGGGCTGTTTGTAAGCAGCTGCTGGGGTCCTGCTGCTGGATTAAAAGAGCAGAGGTTTACTGGCTTCTATTTGCATTAAGTTGAGTGCAACGGAGATGGAAATCTGATTTCCTGAGGAGAATGTCTTTCTGGTGACACTAGCAGGAAGCCAGCCCTTTCCATCAAAGTGGCTAGGTTATCAAAGGACATAAATAGCTCCTTATATAAGCTGTGAGTGAAAGAAAAGCAAAGTGAAACTTGGAGACTAAAGGCAGGCTATCTAGAGGAATTAGCAAAAAAGCTAGTGAGTTCGTACGATAAATGCTTTGTTTCAGGAGTAATTGCTTATTAGTAGTGTCGGAATTCTACTGTATATGTTTAAGGGGCTTAATCCATACCTGTTATTCTCCCACAAGCAATGCATGTATATTACCTCCAAAGAAATCTTCAGTTTTTTGAATTATATAACTTATTTACAAAACCTAGAAAGGAATTGTGCCTCATTCCAAGTGATACCTACATATTAAGTGATGACTAAACTAGTATTCAGGCTGGGATTCACAGTACTTGAGTCAGCATGTTTGTTCTCCTTAACAGTAAGAAAAAAAAGGGGGGAGGGGGATGTGAAAAAATAGTGACATCAATAATTAAATAATACATTTATATTTTATCAAGCAACTCAAGAATAAGCTCAATGAGTGATTAAAAATAAAAGGTTTACAAATAAATTAATTGAATCATTTTATTGAAAAACACGCAACAATGCATAAGAATGGCCACAAACAAGTATCTTTAGAATATCACAGTTTATAAAGCACTTACACATATATTGTCTCACTCAACCCTTATTGTTTAAATAATGTCTCAGTGATATAGATTGTATTATTATCCCCCTTTCACTGATTATAAACTAAACTCAGAGACATTAAGTGTTTTTCCATGTTCTTGCAACCAGTAAATTGTAACACTGGATCCAATTACTTTTCTAAGTCTTTTCTACTAAATCATTGCCAAGGTATAATTTGTGATGGTTTAGTTAATTCTAATATGCTGTCTCTGACTGAATAGTAAAAACAGTTTATATTGCAGAGAGCTGTAACCCACATAGATTCCCTCCTCTAACTCCTCCTTCTGTTTTTACCTTTCCTTTTCTGAATCAACCACTTCTGAGTAAACCTGGCATTGGAACTCCCCATAGCAGTTCCTTCCCCACAAAGATCTTTAAGCTTGGGTGTGGGAAGTGCATTCTAGGAGCTAGAGACGTAGGTTATACCACTGAAGTTAGTGGCACAGTATTTCTGGGCTATGTGTTTGTGCATCAGTGTGTAGATTAGTTCCTCCTGTGGATTGTAAGGGGGAAGAAACAAGATTTTCTAAACCAGCAACGGAAGAAAAAGAAAGGGGGAGAAGTAAAAATATAGAACTATATTTATTAGGAAGTTGGATCCATTCAAATTTCTGAACACTTTGGAGCATGCAAAAATCATGTTTTTTCTTTTTTCCCTTTCTTTTCTTCTTTCTTTTCCCCTTCCTTCCTTCCTTCCTTCCTTTTTTCCTTCTTTCACAATAAGAACATATTCCAGTTTTAATCTGGTAACTTTTATATTTAATGAATTTACAAAATAGAGATAATCATTAAACTATAACAGGAAATAGATCTAAAGTGGAGAGAAACCTCCCCTTTAATTTTCTTCTCCGTTTTCTGGTCTCTGCTGCGTCTTCATTGATTAGTTTGCTTTGCTTGTGATAAGTGAGTTGTTTCCTTTAAAATTAAATTGACTGTCAATACTGGAGATAGATATAAGTTACAAGATGTTTTAAGATAAAAATCAAATTGATTGTTAAAAAAAGAGAATGTGTCTTAGAAATTTGCTTGGGGAGAGGGCATGGAGGTGGGTGAGCCAGGTGTTCCTACTGTGAATCTTGTCGTCACTTGTGCCACGTGTGAGAGGGGAACACATGCTGACTTTTTTTTAATGTCAATGTCATCATTAGATAAAATAACAGTTTTATTTTGGCCTTTTACATGAATACTTCCATGTAACACAAATGAAATGACTCCTTTAATTTTCTCCAAATCTAATAGCATATGGCACATTAATATATGTCAGCTGATACGTTATTCAGATGATTTGCAGTGTATAGTATATGGTGTATGTATGCGTGCATGCGTGTGTGTGTTTCTGAATGTCCCCACAGTCTGCCTCCTTGTTTTTTATACATGCTGCACTTGGTTTATTCTTCCCTGCAGGGAATAATGAGTGAGAAAATTACAGGAGAGACATTAAACAGCTGTTTGGGTTAAATTTTCTTAGCCTAATTGGCAGAATATGACCAGTCTCACAACATGCAGAAGACGAGGTGTTGAGCGAAGAAAAGTCTGGAGGAATGTGTGGATATTTTGCATTTCTAGTTTGTAAATACAATGGGTCACATATTACAGTTGGTCTGCTTACAGCAGCTTCCAGGTATGGCTGTAGAAGGATGTGCTTATTAGAGACCAATTAGAGTAGAGAGGAGATCTTAACCCCTCCTGTTATTGCTCCTGGGTTCTTGGGTTGCAGTACTGATAAATTAGTCGACAAACCTAAGATTCTTAGAGGCATACCCTACGGAATATCCACAGGCTTTGAGACTCTCCTAGAGTGACTGTATCATTTCCCTAGCATTGCCTCTATTTTCACATAAGAAAAGACAAAGGCACTCCCCAAATTACTTGCCTAAGGTCCAAATTTAACCCACATCCTATAACACCAAGCATCAAAGTTTTCTTATTGAATTATTTGAAACATAGCTGTGAAGAATGCAAGACTGTGTGCTCTCTTACAGAAGGGTGAGGTTTTTATTGTGATATTTTAATACTCATCGTAAGAGTGAAAAAGAATGGTCTGCTGATGTCTTATGTGTGTGCAACCTCCTGAAAATTCCAGTTTCCAAGGGCTCCTGAAATATTTCAGGGTAGAGTATGGAATGGAGATTAAGAACACAGACTTTACAGTCAGACTGCCCGAGTTTATGACCTTAGAAAAATGCATTTTCTCCCTCTCTCTATCTTCTCATTTGTAAAATGTGGAGAATAATAATTCATTCTTCATAGTTGAAAAACATTGCTTTGTACACACCTCATAGTTGAAAGGCAGTCTGAGTAGTACTTAGAAATATGGGCTTTGGAACCATCTACTGGGATTAAATCCAGGCTTCTCCACTTGTTACCTCTGTGACCTTGGGCAAGTCACTCAACATTTCAGTGCCTCAGTTTTTTCACGTGTGAAATGAGAATAAAAATAGTATCTATTTCATGAGTGGTTGAGCATAAGAAGTGAGGCGTGAGTCAAATCTTTTTTCCCCCACTTTTATTAAGATATAATAATTGACGTATAATACTGTATTAGTTTAAGGTATATAACATGATGATTTGATATATGTATATATTGCAAAATGATTAATACAAGATTAATTAACATCCATCATCTCACATAGTTACAGTTTTTTTTTCCTTGTGATGAGAACTTTTAAGGTCTACTCTCTTAGCTATATTCAAATATATAATACACTATTGCTAACTATAGTCACCACATGTACATTGCATCCCCTGACTTTAGTTATCTTGCAACTGGTGACTTGTACCTTTTGACCACCTTCATCTAATTCCCCCAACTCCAACGCCCTCCTCTGGCAACCACAAATCTGATCTGTTTCTATGAGGTTTTTTTTTTAGATTCCACATATAAGTGAAATCATACAGCATTTGTCTTTCTCTGTTTGAATATTTCAGTTAGCGTAATACCCTCAGGGTCCATCCGAGTTGTTGCAAATGGTAGGATTTTCTCCTTTTATATGGCCGAATAGTATTTCATTGTATGCAGGTATACCTTGTTTTATTGGGCTTCGAAGATACTGTGTTTTTCACAAATTGGAGGTTTGTGGCAACCCTGCATTGAGCTAGTCTACTGGCACCATTTTCCCAACAGCATTTGCTCATTTCATGTCTCTGTGTCACATATTGGTAATTTTCAAAACATTTCAAACTTTTCACTATTATTATAAAGGCATACGTCATTTTATTGCACTTCACTTTATTGTGCTTTACAGATACTGCATTTTTTACAAAATCAAGGTTTGGGGCAACTCAGCATTGTCAGATGATAGTTAGCATTTTTAAGCAATAAAGTATTCTTAATTAAGGTATGTATATTGCTTTTTAAAAACAGAATGCTATTGCACAGTTAATAGACTACAATGTAAACATAACTTTTATATGCACTAGTAAACCAAAAAAAAAAATTCATGTGACTCACTTTATTGCGATATTTCCCTTATTGTGGATCTGGAACCAAACCTGCAATATCTCCATGGTATGCCTGTATATACACCAGTATTTCTTTATCCATTCGTCTGTCAATGGACACTTAAGTTTTTTCTGTATCTTGGTTATTGTAAATAATGCTGTAATGAACATGGGGATGTATAAGTGATTGAGCCAAAACTCTTATAATAGCCCCTGGCACATTGATGCTCAAAGATTATTAGCTGTTTCTGTTAAGTATTTATTCATAGAATGACCATATAATTTATCATCCACTTTGGGACACTTTTGGTGGTTGAAAGGGAACACTATGAATAATTATGCAGGAACAATAGAAATTAACAAGACCTGTCCCATAGTAAACAGAAATGTACCCTTTTTACTGAGCCCTAAGTAAAGAGCCCTGGGGTCATCTTGGGATTCTTAGACTATTTCTAAGTAGCAAGTGTATCCTGTTTGCCTTTCTCCAGGTCTTTGGCTCACTAAGAAGGAAGCTGCTCTTTGAGATGGATTCTGGCATCCTTTCAGCTTCCTTACTTTTCAGCAGCTTGGTGTCTATTGCCATTTATGGTCTTCTCTTCCATGTGGCTTCAATAATTGACCATGTGCTCCACATTTTCTTTATAATAAAACCATTTTTTACATAGTAGTGTATATATATGTCAATCCCAATCTCCCAATTTGTCCTACATGTATATATATATACACACTACTATGTATAAAAGAAAATTCATCCCATATATATACACTACTATGTATAAATAGGTAACTAATGAGAACCTGCTGTATAGCACAGGGGACTCCACTCAATGCTCTGTGATGACCTAAATGGGAAAGAAATCTAAAAGAGTGGATATACGTATACGTATAACTGATTCACTTTGCTGTACAGACGAAACTAACAAACATTGTAAAGCAACCATATGCCAATAAAAATTAATTAAAAAAAAACCCAATGAACTTAGAAAAAAAACTCACAGCCAAATCCTAAATCAGTTTATTCTTCCATATTTCTCTTCCTCCTTCAAAAATATAATAACTTTCAAGGAGATCAGAAGTGAGGGCAAAATAATACAACTTGCATTTGTGGTGTCCCCCTCCATCTGCCATCGCCAGGACAGTCCTCAGACAGATCACCAGTGGAGGAGTGGGAGAGCATAAAGTGAAGACAGCACGCGTGCACAAGCGCCACACGGATCTCTGAGTCCCGTTAGACTGTTTCACCATTTTAAGGGTAGAAGAGTCAGTGGGGGGTGTGGGTCTTATACATAGGGAAAAGGTCACAGATTTGATAGTGCATCTGGAGGTTCATTTTACTCTCTCCTGGATGTTGGCAGTATCAAAAGTTATATCAAATTAATTTTGATCAGATTAACCACTTAAAAATACTCATGTGTTTGACTTCAGAAAAGAGAGAAAAACAAGGCAGCACAAGTAATAGACAACTCTTTTGTGAGCCGATAATCAAAATGAATTTTTATTTTAGTTTATACATATTTTGAATAAATTGGAAAGTTATGCTCCATCCTGCTAAGTTCTAGGGGAGTGGTACTTGTCCAGAGGTGCTTCCAGATTTTACCGTAACAGGGTGATGAGCTTAGTCAGAGGGCTGGGTTAAGTACTGAGGATTCTAAAGTGGGCCTAGCACCCAGCTGTTTCTTATTTTGGGGTTTTTGTCACATGCAGGTCTTTGCATTGGGTGTCCTGTACCCCATGACCCCTTATTATGCTTTTCTTTTTCTTCTAGTTTAGGAGATAAAAGTTCCCATTTATCTTATGAATCTTGTTCAAGATTTACCTTCTCTGTGAAATCTTCTTAACTCTGAAAAGCTGGAATTAGACATGTCCCAATTGATCTTCAGCTTTACATCTATGATAACATCTATTATGATTGATGACTGATGCTGGCTTACCTGCCTATCTTCTGTTACGAGTCTTTGAAAGTTTTGGAAAAGGGTCTGAGTCATCAGTGTCCAATGCATTACAAGGTTCTAGTATAGACACCTCAGAACTTTCTCCAAATTGAACAGAACTTCGATCATAATGTGATGGGTTAGAGATGCCTAGGGCCTGGTTCACATGATTAGATTAGTAAGTGTATAAGGTTACCCAGAAATTCTTGGTTAACTGGTTGGTGTATGCTTTGGTCCTCCTATATGTTTTTCAAAGTATTGACTGAGGACCATATGAAATAATTGTCGGGGTAGGTTTTTTCTCCCTTATCCCAGAACAGAGGAATCAGAATAACCAGAGATGAGTCCTGGAATTCTGCATTTTATCAAGACCCTCAGGAAATTCTTATGGTAAACAATATTGGGAACCAACACAATATAGATAGTAACTTTCTCATACTTAAAAAAATACACTGAATGACATCATTATTAATGATAATAATAATGGCTAAGTTTTATTGAGTACTTATTAGGTACTTAGTAATAGTAGTAAGATCTGTTACTATACTGTAATTTCACAGGTGTAATATTATGAGGATTATGAATTAATAGACATGTCTGAAAGACACTGCACAGCCATGAAGTACAATTATCCCTTTATGTCCATGAGATCATAGAGTGATTTAGTAGCAGAATTGAAAATTGAATCCAGGAAACTCATTTTTCTTTCACCAATGCTTAATAGAGTGACTTCCATGAATAAAGAGAAAATGTAATATTTAATACCCAGCCCCAATATTATCTCATTTTTTATTGCTTTTCCCTTATTCTATGAGTCCTCCTTATATAAGTGACCAACTACTCATGGCTTCTCATCCTTCTATATTTACTGTGAAGAAGAAATGTATTTTCATGGTTTCAAAAAATCAGAATTCTTTGTCATTAACATACTCTCATCACGGGCACTTGCATTGCCTGATTGACTTATTCATTAATGAGTGAACCTACCAATGGTAATGAACCAACCAATTCATGATGGTGAAACTGTCAAACCACTGAAGAGCTAGAACATTGACAATAGCTTTCATTTACTTATGTGCTCCTCCCTTTATTGTATTTCCATATCTTAATTTTGTCTTTCTCTTAATTTTTTTCAATAGTTTTATCCTAATGTATATGCCTAAATAAGAAATTATTTAATTTTAATTATTTAAAAGTCCAACAAAATTATAACAGTCTCATAAAGCATCTTATTTAATTAATATTAATGTACTGTATTTTATCCCTATTATTGTGGGTGCTATATAGTTCTTTTATTTTTGCTGCAGGATTACATTGTGTTATTTGAGTATACCAAAATTTTAATTCCATTCTCCCTGCAATAGGCATTTTTAATGTTTATAGTTTTGTTTTATTACATACACTGTTTCCATGAATATACATGTATTTATCTCCTGGTGCATAAGTACACCAGAGTTTCTTGTACATACTTAGGAGCAGAAGTGTTTGGTCATAGGATATACATATTTTCAAATTTACCTAATAATACCACACCACTTTCTGCCAGCAACACATAAGAGACCTTGTTTGTTTTACCTGTTTATCTTAGTAATGTCTAATTTTAATCAGGATCTCTAATCTTTCCCAAAATTGTACAAGAAAATTGAAAAACTTTAACTCCAATCATTCTTCTCCATATTACATTTTATTATTATTTATATTTTTTGTAATTTTCTCAGGTATCTCTTCTATGTTACTAATTCATAGTGGCAGTACAGGGTACTAATGAAGAGCATAGACTCCCCAGGTTCAAATTCTGGGTCTCCTATTTGCCAGCTGTGATTTCTTAGGCAAGTTGCTTAGTCTACTTTGGCCTGGTTTCTCCATCTGTTAGTGAGGATATTATACGAACTATCCCATAGATTTGTTATGAGAATTAAACTAATTGATATATATAAAAACACTTTTAAAGAATTTCTGGTACATGGAAATACATTAGCTATCACTTCTTCATATTTTATTTGCTCCTAAATTTTTATCCTCAGATTAGTAATTATTGTTAGTTTTTTTAACAATTAATGCTTGATTAGATTTATTCATGCTTGCTCATTTCTTTGCCTACCACTGCTTCTTGCATCCTACTCCTGCCTTTATTAACATAAATTTCTAACCTTCTTCCTGAATTATGTCTTCTAATCAATTCTTTAATAAATACATGTGAGTGGTAAGTTTTTAAAATCTGAAAATGTTTTTCTTTTTTGAATTGTAGTTTAGCTAAGCATAGAATTTTAGTTTGAATATTTTAACTCAGCAGTAGGAAGAGTCATTGTCTCCTTCCTCTATTACTATTAATGAGCAGTATTCTAACAGTCTTTTTGTTTGCTTGCAGATGACCTTTTTTCTTTGGGTGCTCTTAAGATGTTTTCTTTGTTTTAGTGTCTGCTTATTTCAAAATATTATGTTTTATATGTATTCTTAAATATGACTCTATGTTTTCCATTAACTGTGGTTTATTTTCAGCCATTATGTTTTTTCCCCCACAAACTAGTTTATTATATATTTCCTGTAACATAACAAAGCATAGAGTTGAATGGTGTTAGTAGTTGAGGAAACTGAAGCCCAGAGATTAAATGCTTTTTCTAACAGCAGAACTAATTTAAAAACATTGTGTCTAACATTAATCAATAGATGAGTAACTTAGTAATCATGATAATAATAATTATTATCACAGAAATGAACTCACTTTTTCTGAGCAAAAAAAAGCCTATGATTTATCTTTATGTTACAAAATGCCAAGCCAGACAGAAGAGGTATTTGAAAAGTGAGATTATCCTAAAAAAACAGATCTATTTTACTATTTTAAAATAGCAAAAAACAGAGCTATTTTACTACTAATGGCAGCAGCATGCTGGAGTTATCTGGAGGAGAGATTGGTTCCAGTGGCAGATTGTGGAGAGGATTTGGGAGGTCCTAGGATGGAAGTCTAACAGCTCTAAGTTTTGTGTCTGAAGACTGGCTAGAGTTCTGTTGATGTTAGTTAATGATTCTACTTTAGGCATTCAAATGATTGTCCTCTGCAGTAGGCTGAATGATGTTTCCCAAAAAGATACGTCCATACCCTAATCCCCAGAACCTATCAACATTACCTGTTACATCAAAAGACATGATTAAGTTAAGAATTTTGAAAGGAGGAGTGAAGCCTGGATGATCCAGGTGAGTTCTAAATGCAATCACATGTATTAGTATAAGTGAGAGGCAGAGGGAGTTTTGAGACAAGAGGATAAGGCTGGGTGACTACAGAGTGATGTGGCCACAAGGCAAGGAATGCCTGGATCCACCAGAAACTGAAAGAAGCAAGGAATGGATTCTCCCTTGGAGTCTTCAAAGGGAGAATGGCCCTGGTGGACATCTTGATATCAGACTTCTGAACTTCAGAACCGTGAAATAATACATTTCTATCAGTTGAAGCCACCAAGTTTGAGGCAATTTCTTATGGCAGCCATAGGAAACTAATACAACCCCTATCAGAGACATTATGTATTAAATACTTTTGGGGCCAGGGTTTTGCTTATAGGCGGAATGTTTGTGTTTCCCCCCCCACCCCATCATATGTTGCAACCCTAACTCCCAGTGTGGAGATGGAACCTTTGGGAGGTGATTAGGTTATGAGCGTACACTCATGAGTGGGATTCTT
Organism: Grampus griseus; assembly: GCF_964374135.1. Classification (NCBI taxonomy): domain Eukaryota; kingdom Metazoa; phylum Chordata; class Mammalia; order Artiodactyla; family Delphinidae; genus Grampus; species Grampus griseus. Next base: position 90,191,448 of record NC_138998.1, read on the forward strand.
ACCCTTATGAAACCCCAGAGAGTTCCCTTGTCTCTTCTGCCATGTGAGGTTACAGAGAGAAGACAGCCACGTATGAACCGGAAAGTGGCCCTCATCAGAAACCAGATCTGCTGGCACCTTCACCTTAGACTTCCCAGCCTCCAGAACCATGAGAAATAAATGTTTGCTTAAGCCATCCAGTCTGATATTTTTGTTGTAGTAGCCTGAATGGAATAAGTTCCTATTTCTTCTGTAATTTTCCAATGTTTCACCATTACTGTTGGTATTACTGCTGCAGTCTGGCACTGCTGAACTTAGAGAATGGGATAGAATATCGAATGGGGAGAATCCACAACCAGGGAGCTTGACAGTAGGTCTGATATACGGAGACTAGGTTGGCGTAGATAGAGGCGTCTCTCACCCACATACACACAAGGACAAAAAGGGCTATTCTATTGAGCAGCTATAAGTTGTGTTTAAAAGATGAGCTGATTTTGGAAATAGGGTAGGGTCATAGGTAAGAGGAATGGAACACAGGTCAGCACAGATACATTTGTTCTGTATTTTACACAAGGTCTTGGCCACTTTTAATTGACTCAGTCTTGTGTTCGGAGACTCATATATCAGAGCCATCCTACAAGGCACTTCTCAGACTCTCACAGTTATATTAGGAGAAAAAAATGTCAGCTTAAACTGGGGAGGTGGGTACATGAGTGTTATTGAATGATTTTTTGTGTCATATAGATTTTATAAGTAATCATATGTGTCTCCCGATTATATATTTTTTAAATGTTCTCTACTAGCCAAGGAGTTATAATCGAAATTGACAGTATTCCTTTCAGAAAAATAGCCCATGCCCTTCACTAGATTGCTGTGTATGCAGCATGTTTGTATGGTGTTTGCCAGCAAGTTTAAACAAATAATGTTGAATGATAGTATCCTCCATCCTCCATCACTGCAGACCCCAGATGTGGATTGGCACTTTCACTTCAGTCTCTGATGTTGGAAGATCTCCCTGGCCCAGTTCTGCAGTTATTAGGACAAGATCCCAGATTGACTTAAAGTGATCATCATGCGGAACTGTTCGCAAACCACGAGCATGATTTACCTACCTATGCAGGATGGTTTCATGGGGATGTTGCACTGATTTTCTAGAAAGGTAGTATTGTATCTTGGTCATGATACATGCAGCAAGCCACTCTGGAGTAAATACGCATGATTAAATGTGACTTTACTCATCACACTTTAAGTATGAAATAAAACTAACAAACACTATGGCACATAGTAGGTGTTCCATACATGGCCATTCATTTTGACAGCATTGGCGAAAGTCTATGTCAGGGGCCCAGACTATTTTCAGAGTGGAAAGGCCATAAACAACCTGTAGAACACTGGCATTTTTCTCTGAGGTGTGACTAAGAAAGCGTAGTATGAATATATATGGGTTCCGCATACCTTCCATAGGGAAGCTTCTGGATTGAGGCATAGATGTGGTGAGACATATCAAAGTGTCACTGGAGGCATCAATTCACCCCACTTTTAATGTTCACATCTTTTCCAGCATCCCCACTGAGTGGTTATCCACTCTATATATGAACAACTTCACAATAGGGATCTCACCATCCATATTTCCACTGGTGGAGAGTTCAGTCTTTAAGGTCCAGCTAAAAACAGTCCCTCTTGTGAAGCTTTACCTGACTGCTGTTCTATTCTGTACTCACATAACACATATAAAGAACATTTTTTACATTGTATATTAGGTATTGAATATTTGTCTATTTCTTCCACTAAACTGCAACACCAACATGTCTTATTTACTTTATTCACCTCTGTATCTCAACTTTTCCCATTTAGTACCTAGTACATAGTAGGTACTCCATGAGTATCTTTGAAGTTTCTATGCATTTTTTTAATAGATTTTTATTGGAGTATAATTGCTTCACAGTACTGTGCTAGTTTCTGTTGTACACCAAAGTGAATCAGCCATATGCATACATATGTCCCCATATCCCGTCCCTCTTGAGCCTCCCTCCCACCCTCCCTATCCCACCCCTCTAGGTCATCGCAAAGCACCGAGCTGGTCTCCCTGTGCTATGCTGCGGCTTCCCACTAGCTATTTTATATCAGTAGTGTATATATGTCAATACTACTCTCACTTCACCCCAGCTTCCCCCTCCCACCCCGTGTCCTCAAGTCCATTCTCTATGTCTACATCTTTATTCCTGCCCTGCAACTAGGTTCATCAGTACCAATTTTTTTTTTTTTTTTAGATTCCACATATATGCATTAGCATATGGTATTTGTTTTTGTCTTTCTGACTTACTTCACTCTGTATGACATCTACCTCACTACAAATAACTCAATTTTGTTTCTTTTTATGGCTGAGTAATATTCCATTGTATATATGTGCCACATCTTCTTTATCCATTCATCTATAGATGGACATTTAGGTTGCTTCCATGCCCTGGCTATTGTAAATAGTGCTGCAATGAACATTGTGGTACATGTCTTTTTTGAATTATGGTTTTCTCAGGGTATACACCCAGTAGTGGGACTGCTGGGTCATATGGTAGTTCTATTTTTAGTTTTTTAAGGAACCTCCATACTGTTTTCCATAGTGGTTGTTCTTTTTATTAGATGAAAAATGATAACATTTAAATTAGCCTATCCTACTAAATATAGAGTACAATTAAATAGTTAATTGTATTCTGTACTCTGACACATTTCACAGAGGTAAATCTCTTGAGGAAAAGTGTCTGTAAATGAAATTGGGAATTGAACCATAACTGCATATTTTCCAAGTTGCTAGATCTCTACTTTTAATAAATTGTCAGTGATTCTTATTAGAGTTTTATCTGATCCATGACAAAATAGGAAACAATCTTTAAGCAAATATTTAATGCACTGTGGGGTATGCTATATTTAAAATAACCCTGCTATGAATCCTTTCATAAACTTGAAATAATGTAATATAAATAATTACTCCAAATTGTAGCTTCAGAACTTTTTCGGCTGTGGGATATAATAGCAAAATGAACAGCATTTACTCTTTTTTTTGTCAGAACTAACTTGAAACATTTTCTTGCAATGATTGATATATTGAGGACACTGAAACTCTATTCAATATTTTAGAAATTTCTAACTTTATATCATAGAGCCTTCACTTATTGAAAATAGTTTTTTTGTGTTTCCCTGTTTTTCTTCTTGAGGGCAACATATCAAATTGGATGATTCAAAGCTCAGGTTGAAAAGTTCTGTACTTATCAAACATCTCTTGTCTCTCGGTTATTTTCTTTCTTTTTTTTTTCCTCTTTTAAATTCTCTTCCAGATTCAATACCAAATGTGATGCCATTAAAGGGATATTCTCTAAATAATTTTTAGAGAATCAAAGCAGGCAATTCTGTTGAAGTATTAGCTTCTCCTGATACTTAAAATGTGAAATATCAATGGGTCTTACATTGTCCTTTGAAGAAAGAAATACTTGAATATCAAATAAAGAATGATTTAGTAAATTCTACATGAATACAATCAATGTTAATTAGCAGATAATACTTAAAATGACTTAAAAATATGAACACTAACGTTAGCTCTTGGAGCAACAGTAAAAGATGACTCATTAAAATTAATCCTCAGAAAAGCTGTTTTTGTGCAAGCTGTTCCTCTACACGTATGAAATATAGGAAACATTGCTTCCTAGCTAAAATTTAATAAAATGGTCAAAGAAACGTCTTTCTGTGAAAGGGTAAGCTCTTAGGCTGTTTAGGTTAAAAAAAACCAAGGAGATGAACTCACTGCTGCTGCCGCTTCTCGTCAAAATTTCATTGAAATGAGTATAGGTCTCTTATCAAAATAAACATGAGATGAATTGCAGGGTTCACGGTCCATTTCCTTGCTGTTGGAGGTGCTGTTGGTTTTTCCTGTAGCTGTAAATGATGCTGAAAGAATGCAGACCAGAAGCTAATGAATTCTATGTCGAGTAGTCACAGAAGCAAGCAAGCTTTCACTGTCACCCTATTCACGGAGGGATTTTTTTTTTTTTTTTAAAGCTATTGATACAGAAGAGTCTATAGAATTCATAATGTTCAAGTCTGGAAGGCAAAATCTATGTTTTTGAGTATTACAGGCTCTAGTTTCTGTATCTGTGTTTCATTTGAAGATGTTACAAATTATAAAGAGGGGGTGCCTTTTAGGTAAGCTAACACTAGTGCTACGTTACATTTAGGTGTATTTGCTTAAGCACAGATCCACTGGTGGAAGCTCAAGTGATTTATCACTCAGTAAAAATATGCAGTAACAGCTTTTATTCTGAATGTACTGCTGCAAGATGTGAAACAAAGGAAACAAAACTTAATTTATCTTTTTAAGGGGGGGAGGACATCCTTATTTGCCACAAAGAATGAAACCTAAAATATTAAGCAACCTGTCTCAAAAAGGACTCAAAGCTCCAAACAGCCTTTAGTCAAGTAATTGTTCAATATGTAACCATGCCTCTGTGACTCTTTTGTAAAGGGTCACAATAACTCAAATGATTTGATCAAATTTCTTTGTGCACTCATCTTAGAAACAGAAACTAAAAATTGCTTCAAATATTTTTTTTTTTTTTTAAGATTTAATTTTATTTATTTTCGTCTGCGTTGGGTCTTCGTTGCTGCACGCGGGCTTTCTCTAGTTGTGGTGAGTGGCGGCTACTCTTCGTTGCGGTGCGCGGGCTTCTCATTGCGGTGGCTTCTCTTGCTGTGGATCATGGGCTCTAGGCGTGTGGGCTTCAGTAGTTGTGGCGCGTGGGCTTCAGTAGTTGTGGCTTGCGGGCTCTAGAGCGCAGGCTCAGTAGTTGTGGCGCGCAGGCTTAGTTGCTCTGTGGCACGTGGGATCATCCCGGACCAGGGCTCAAACCCATGTCCCCTGCATTGGCAGGCGGATTCTTAACCACTGCACCACCAGGGAAGTCCCCAAATATGTTATTTTTGGATACTTTAAACAAAGCCACAGACATATTTCATTTGGTGGTCATAACATGCCTAAGAGAATAGCTATTTGTATTTGGCAGGGGGCGGGGGGGGTGCTTCTTTAAATGCATTGAATTTAGTGTATTTGCATATGGAAAAATTGAAGAGGAAGGGAGAAAAGAGAGTTCCACACAAATGTCAGTACTATGTACTGTATTAAGTCGCAATTCAACTTTAATTTCTATTTTAGTTTTCTTTTTCCAGTTAATTATATGTAGAGGCAACTGGGTACAAGGTACTGCAGGGGACGTAAAATAGGAAGAAGATGGTCCTGCCTTTGAGAACTTTGTGATCTAATTGGGAAGAGAAGAGTCATGCAGAATTTACTTTTTTGCTTGGTGTAAAAACATAAAGCTGGGCAGATGGTTTATAGGAATACTGGTGGGTGTTGTAATGACCACCAATTCACCAACCCCATTCGTTTTTTTGTTTTTTTAAATATTTATTTATTTGGTTGCACCAGGTCTTAGTTGTGGCAGGCAGGCTCCTTAGTTGTGGCATGGGAGCTCTTAGTTGAAACATGTATGTGGGATTTAGTTCCCTTACCAGGGATCGAGCCCGGGCCCCCTGCATTGGGAGTGTGGAGTCTTAACCACTGCACCTCCAAACATTAAAAACCAAATGGGGAAGTCTCCCCATTTGGTTTTTAATGTTTGGAAAATCATTAGGCAAAGTGCACATGAGATTAATATAATAACCAGCATTTTGAAATATTAGTTGTGTGGATCTTAATTTACTCTTTTTTTAAAAAAAATTGAAGTATGGTTGATTTACAATATTGTGTTAGTTTCAGGTGTACAGCATAGTGATTCAGTATTTTGCAGATTATATTCCATTATAGGTTGTTAAAAGATAATGGGTATAATTATCAGTGCTATACACTAAATCCTTGTTGCTTATCTATTTTATATATAGCAGTTTGTATCTGTCAACCCCATACCCCTAATTTGTATCCCCCTTCCCTCTCCTCTTTGGTAACCAGAAGTTTGTGGGTTTATTTCTGTTTTGCATATACATTCATTTGTATTATTTTTTAGATTCCACATATAAGTGATATCATATAGTATTTGTCTTTCTCTGTCTGACTTATTTCACTAAGCATAGTATTCTCTAAGTGCATCCACATTGCTGCAAATGGCAGTAAAGTACTTGTCAACACCGCTGGAAGAAAGATGAATGCTGTCTCTATATTTTTAGATTGATTTTGGTATAAGTAATGAGATGGCAAAATTTTAAACAAACATAAGTTACTAAAATGCATTACAGCTGAGAATATTATTTCTAAAAACTAATTTTTGAGTTAAGCACACTCATTGGTATGTGTTCTTCTTTTTTAATTAATAGGTTGAAAACAAATATCCATAAGGTCATTTATTTGAGCATTTATTGACCATCTGCTGCTTTCGGAAGACTGTTAAAAAAGCAGAAAACAAATACGATAGGTTGCAATTGCGTATGTATACATTCTACAAATGCTTACAAAACTAATTAGATGTCTAATGATAATGACTCATGAGTTTGCAACAAGAGATAATCTATTTCCAACACGTTCCCTCTGATTACTTGTAAGGAATAGTCAGTGTAACATTAAGGACAGCAGCAGCAACTTATGTATACATATACTACCTAGGTTTATTTCTAGGGACTGGATGTCAAGTTATCCAGCACTAATGATTGTGGTCAGTGAGGTTTGAATAACCCAGGAAAGTTCTAAAAAACTAAAGGAATTCATTTACCTTAACCAACACGATGGCTAAATGCACAGGCAAAAGGACTTGTATGAAAGAAGATTCAAGTCTCATAGTAATAATAGTTGATAATGTAGAAAAATGCTTTGACTACAATGGAAGAAGTAGGTAGGTATCATTGGTCTCCTATTATATTCTTGCTTAGATTTTTGGCTTGTTTGCAAGAGTAGTTTTTGGGTTGAGGTGGATTTTATTTATAGAGTTGGAGTTTTTTGAGATGAAAAAATTGGTCTGAAAAGAAAGTACATATTTGATGCCAGGACAACAAAAATAAAAAAATAAAAAGAAAGAAAAATATCAGTTCTAGTTCACGCTAGTCCTTTTTCTATTATTTTATGCACATGCCACTAAAATAAATTTAATTTCTTTTTCTTTAGACATAATTATTGAATATTCATAGATACTTTATTTGTTGAGTTTATTTTCCCTGTAAGATTATTTATTATTGAAAATGTTTTGAAATCAGCTCATTGTGGTCTATGAACTGCCTGCTTTGTAATGTAAAAAGCCACCATATTGGTCAACCCATATTGGTTTTAGTGTATGTATACATTTGAATGACTCATTATGAAATAATGTGGAATTTTAATTTTTTTACAGTTAATATCATAATGCCTCAAAAATTATCTTTGAATTATAGGACATAAATATATTCTTTTATATTTTCTTACAAAACTGCTGAAGTTTTGCTTTTCACATTTAAGTTATGAATTCACGTGATTTGATTTGTGTGTAGAAAACCATCACCATAAATTAAAGACAACATTTCCTCAGTGATCTGAAATGCCACCTCTCTCATTTGTTGTTTCCATTTATATATGGATCTGCTTCTGGACTCTCTAGTTCCTTCCATCAAGCAATTTGGTTTTCCCTTAACGTACATCATATTGTCTTAATTCATCTGGCATTATACTAAGCTCTGTTTTTGCTGAGGGCAAGTCTGCCCGCCTTTTTCTTTTTAAGTGTTTTGGGTATACTTGGCTCTTTGCTCTTCTGTGAACATTTTAGAATCAGCTTATCAAAATTTACAGCAAATCCTGTGGTGATTTTGACTGGGATTGCACTGAATCTTTGGGTCAGTTGGGAGAGAATTGATATTTTAAAAAATGCCTCTTCATCACACATATGACATATGTTTTCATCACTTTATCATCTGGGATGTTTTTTATATTTGTATAATTTTCTCTGGGTTGTGAAACAATGTTTGTTAGATATATTCTAGGAAACTTACAGTATTTTTGGCCATTGTAAATGTTATTTTTACAAGGCTTTTCCCAGCTTGTTGATGGGATATAAAAATGTACATAATTATTGTATATTAATCTTATAACCAACCACTTGACTGTTTTCTCATCAATTCCTACAAACTTTGGATTTTTTTTCATTTTCTTGATTGTACAATATTATCTATGAGTAATGAGTTTTGTCTCTTCCTTTCAAATCGTTAATCCCTTATTCTTTGTCAAGCCTGATGCTACTAGTTAGACATTCTCACTAAACGTTGAATTGAAGCAGTTGAATCTTTGTCAAATTTCTGACTTCGAAAGAGATGCCTCTTAAATTTCACCCTTAACAGTAACATTTGCAATATGTTTTTATTAGACTTATCAGGTTAAGTAAGTTCATTTCTCTTGCTATTTTGCTTAGAGTTTTTATCCTAAAGGAGTTTCTATCTTTCCTGTTTTAAATATCTTTATTGAATCTATATATCACAGTTAAAACTTTAAGACCAGTGTACCATTCTCATTGATTTGGGCAATATGCACCTGTCCTTTTTTTCCATTATTTGGAAGACTTTGTATAAATTAGAAAGATTTTATCATTGAAAGCATATTAGAAATTGCATGGTAAATCACCCAAACCTGGAATATTGTTCTTTTTAGTTATTGATTAATTTTTATAATAATTCTAGGACTCTTCAGACTTTGTACTTTGTCTTGAGTTTTCAGTTCTGTTTTTTTATGAATTTGTCAATTTTAGCTGAGTTTATAAGTTTATTGACAAGCCTCTCTTTTATTCTCTCTTCTCTCTCTTTCTAGTGCTAGTAAACTAAATTTGGATCCTCTTACCTGTGCACAGTAAAGCCAATCTGCTGACACCAAGTTGTAAAAAAAAAAAAGGGGGCAACATTTATTGTGAGCCCAAACAAGGAGTATGGGTGGCTAATGCCCAAAAAACCCAAAGTTTCCTATGGCTTTCAGTGAAGGATTTTTAAAGACAAGGTGAGGGAGAGGGTCACAGGATGCTTGATCAGCTCATGGACATCCTTCTCATTGGTTGGTGGTGAAGTAACTTGGTGATGTTTCAGGAATCTCAATCATCAACCTTCTGTTTCTAATTTGCCTGAGATCTACATGCTGGTGGTCAGCAGTTAACTTCTTCCACCTGATGGGAATTCTAGTATCTGCAAAACAAAACAAGGATATGGCTCAGGATATTATCTGTAGCCTTTGAGGGGGAACTAAAGTTTCTTGACTTGTTTTGTGGCTAAACTATTATTATGTTGTCTTGCTTCACTGTTTTCCTTTATTTCTACATTTTCTCATTTCTGGTTAAACTATTTGCTCTTTAGAACTTGGAAAAGGCCTAGGAAGCTAAAACTTTTCTACAAAGAAGCGTGGAGGACACAGGAAGGTTGTGTCCTTGGGAAGATCCCCACAAGGTCCTGCTCAGTTTCACTATGACTCCAATTAGAATTTATTAGATCCATATTGCAATAAGTGAGTCACATGAAATTTTTGGTTTCCCAATGCATATAAAAGTTATGTTTACACTGTAATCTATTAGATGTGTAAAGCATAATATCTTAAAAAAATGTACATACCTTAACTGAAAAAATACTTTATTGTTAAAAAAAATGCTAACCGTTATCTGAGCCTTCAGCAAGTTGTAATCTTTTTGCAATAGTAACATCAAATATCACTGACCACAGATGACTATGATGAATATAATAATAATGAAAAAGTTTGAAATATTGCAAGAATTACCAAAATGTGACACAGAGATATGAAGTGAGCAAATGCTGTTGGAAAAATGATGCCCATAGACTTGTTCAATGCAGGGTTGCCACAAACCTTCAATTTGTAAAAAATGCAATATCTGTGAAGCACAGTAAAGCAAAACACAATAAAACGAGGTATGCCTGTATATATTTCATTTTTATATTTTCTATCCCATTCTATTGCACTTCTTTCATTTCAACAATTACATTTTTCATATCTAGAAATTCCATTTAATTGCTTTTCTAGAATTGCCTGATCATTTCTGAAAATCTCTTGAGGCTTGTTCCATTTCTGAATTTATCATTTTTTTAAATACGTTTTCCATTTTATATTTTGCACTTGACATTTCCACTCTCTTAAGGTTTTTGGTATATTAAACCTTTTTTGTTTGTTTGTTTCTGCTGCCTCACTCAGGAAGCATCTGCTTAATGATATTAGAAACTTACACTTGATTGATCTTAATCTGAGAATACCGTGGGCTTAAATTGTGAATGCTTTCCTTCACCTTTTGTTTCTGAAGAGAGCCCTGGGGGACCATAGATTTAGGACTCCATTAGTCTCTTAAGTGTCAGCTTTAAATTCTTCATTTGGTTGCTGGCCCAATGTTTAATGTAGTACAATTACAGTCGTATTATGGGTACCTGCTCTTAAGGGGTATGTTTCTCCCACTTGATTGCCTCTCCCTGCTTGCACATTCAACTCATAGTTTGTTCCTTCTGAGGGAGGGATGACAGACTTCCCTGCTCCTTGCAAGCACTGCATGCATTGAGAACTATGTTATCCATTATCTAGTTGATTTATTGTAGGAGAATCTCTCAGAGAATTCAGTCTGCCACACTGCCAGATGGAGAACCCTCACACTTACTCTTGGAGGATGGTTGAACTAGTACAGAATTCCTTCAGCTCTTTGACGATGTCATGTCATTATTTCCTAGCATTTATTTTTTGCTAATGAAAATTTTTCTGCCAATGTGATTATTATTTTTTGGTAAGTAACCAACTTTTCTTTCTGGTAACTTTTAAAATTTATATTTTATTATGCCATTTCAAATGTAGGCTTAAATTCCAGCTTGGTAATTGGAAGTCCTTTGGATTTGAGGTCTCTTTTCCTTCTTTACTTTGGGAAAAAACAGTCAGCCATAATATCTTCTAATATTGCTTCTCTTCCACTTTTTTTTGAGGGGGTAGATAAATTCCTATTCAAGCTGTCTTGGAGACTTTCAGTTATTCTCCATGTCTAGAAACTCTCCTTCTCCCTCCCTTCCTCTCTCCCTTCCTCCCTTTGTTTTTCTTTCTTTTTAAATATTTTTTACCCTCTGCACATGTTCATAGTGAATATCACTCTCTTCAAATTTAATAATTCATTAACTCAATAATATTATATCTGACCTATTGTTTTAATTTCAGTGACCATATTGTCAATTTCAAAAAAAAAAGAAGTGTTGATTGGTTTACTTTCATTTCTACCAGTTCATGTTTTATAATATCTGTTTTAAAAGTGTTTGGTTTTTTTTGGTTTGTTTGTTTGTTATTTGTAGCATTATTTGTCTTCATGTATTTTGGAGTTTTACTTTGCACAGTGTCTTCAATGAGATATTGTATTTTCTCTCTTGCTCTTGTCCTTGGCTAGTAGTTTTGTGGCTGCCACCACATGGCTTCTGGATCGTCTTCCACTAAGGGGGTCTCACTTCAGCAATTCCGAGTTTTTTTGCTGTGAGGGCTCTTGGAGAGTTTCATAGACAGTGCGACCTGTCCAGTGCGTGGCTTGGTTTAGGATCCAGTTTTAAAGCTGTGACCTTCCTTCTTAAGTTGGTAGCTTTATGTAAGCTATTCCCACATTCAGTTTTTGTTACTGAACACAAGTTTGTGTGCTTGATGCACACTGAGGCCAGACAGTAGCAAAACGTTGGAGTTTGGAGCAGAGAAATGTTTATTGCAGGTCAAAGCAAGGAGAAGGGAGGCGGGTGGGCTCATGCTCCCCAAACCCCTGAATTCCGTGAAGAGTTTCAGCGAAGCATTTTTAAAGGCCAGGTGAGGGAAGTGGGTGTTGCAGGGTATGTGATCATCTTGTACACAGTTCTCTGATTTGTTGATGTTGAAGTAACAGGGCAGTTAACATTATCAGTCCTTGGGTGCCAGTAAGCCTGGGGAACTACGTACTCATCATCATCAAGTATAGTAAGTCCCCTACATACAAACGAGTTCCGTTCCGAAAGTGCGTTCGTAAGTCCAATTTGTTCATTAAGTCCAACAAAGTTAGCCTAGGTGCCCAACTGACACAATCGGCTATATAGTACTGTACTGTAATAGGTTTATAATACTTTTCACACAAATAATACGTAAAAAGCAAACAAACACAAAAAATAAACATTTTTAATCTTATAGTACAGTACCTTGAAAAGTACAGCAGTACTGTACAACAGCTGGCATACAGGGTCTGGCATCTAGTGAACAGGCAAGAAGAGTTATTGACTGGAGGAAGAAGAGGAGGTGGGAGATGGTAGAGCTGAAGGATCGTGAGCAATAGGAGACGGAGGGCAAGCTGCAGTTTCACTCACACCTGACGTTGATGACACAGGTTCTGGTTCCTTGCTGGATTCAATTCTATCTACCCTCTTGAAAAACCGATCCAGTGATGTCTGGGTAGTAGCTCTTTTTTTCTCATGATAGTTGACACGGTAGCCCTGGATTGCATTTGGAACGGCTGCTGCACCCTTCCTGTACCTCTCCACATTCGGGTCCTGTGCCTCAAAAACTAACAGTGCCTCCTCAAATAAAAAAAAAATTTCCTTGGGGCTTCCCTGGTGGCGCAGTGGTTGAGAGTCCGCCTGCCGATGCAGGGGACATGGGTTCGTGCCCCGGTCTGGGAGGATCCCACATGCCGCGGAGTGGCTGGGCCCGTGAGCCATGGCCGCTGAGCCTGCGCGTCCCGAGCCTGTGCTCCGCAAAGGGAGAGGCCACAACAGTGAGAGGCCCACATACCGAAAAAAAAAAAAAAAAAAAAAAAAATTTCCTTGCCATTTCCTGCATTGTGAATCTTTTCGGTTCTTCAGTTACTTCTTCCTCTTGTCTCTCTTCATCCTTTCTCTGGGCCTCCAATTCCATCAGATCTTCATTAGGAAGCTCTTCGTGTTGCACAGCAACAGTACTGTACAGTAAAGTACACAAAAGCACAACCACTTGTAGAGGATGCATGGACATCCTCTTCAAGTTCACAACTTGAAGGTTTGTATGTAGGGGACTTACTGTAGTTAATTTCTTCCATTTGGTGGTGATTTTTAGCCTCTGAAAAACTCAGGAAATATGCATGAGAGATTATCCGCGTACTTCACAGAGGAACTAAAGCAGAGGATTTGGGGGAGGGATCTGTCCCGGGAAGGCACTAGAGGGTCCTGCTCAGTTACATTTTCTGGAGCAGTTTATCAGCCTCCTTTTAGGCACCAAGAAGGCCAGTCCTGGCTCATTTCTAAGCGATAAACCTGGTTAAGGTTTCCCCTCTTACCTTGGCCACCTTATGCCCTGGTGCTTCTTCCTGCTACTGGACTCAGAGCAAGGAGACCAGCAGCTTGAGGACTACTTGCCTCTTGATGTTCGTCTTCCATTTCCTGTTCACAAAAATATTTTCTTAATATCTATGAAGGCATTTGGATTTAGTTATAGTTGATTTAAACATGTATATCCTGGGCCATGTATAAACCATTTTTATAGGAATCTTTAATGCTTATTTTTATGATACATAATAAAATTATTTTGAAAGTGATGAAAATTAATTGACTGTACTTGCTGTTCAGTAAAAGTTTAAATTGCGTACTACTTTTTAAAAAAATATTTCAAATTCTCTTTTTTCAATGTAATATCCCCTAGAGATATCTCATTATATGTCCTTGGAAAACTTTATTTCGTGTGTTATCTAAATACTGCAATATGATATAGTGAAAGCAAAAAAGATTTTATTGTCAGGCAGAAGTAGGTTCCTATCTGAATTTCAATAGCCAAGGGATTGTGGAAGTTTCTAAACTGTGTTTTCTTTCTAAAAACAAAACATCATTTCAAATATGAAAGGGGAATTAGATCAACATGCAATATAATTCTTATTCAGCCTTATTTCATAAAAAGACACAAAATACTGTACTTGGCATGCAGATCTTCATTTATTTATTCATCTTGTGGTCATGGCAGGAATCACTAGTTAAACTTTGTAGTTTCCATCTGAGCCAAGATCCAGCTGCAAAATTCTCCACAAAGAGCACCTACCAGTTGATAAGGGATGACACTGTAGAAAACTGATAGGTGATTTTAGCTCTAAACCTATACCTTTCACCTTTTTCCTAATATGCTGCTTTTATTTATTGCTGATATGCATCTAACAAATAAATGTATTCAAAGGTCCAGGGAAATGTTAATATCTCACATGGTTTAATTTCACATGTGTCACTTTTCTTAAACAGATTAGGCTACAGAATAAGCCATTTTACAGAACGCATTCTATTCGAGTGGCAATAATTATCAAGTGGTAGAAAAGGATATGGATAAGAAATGGCTCAGCAGAATAATAGTTTAGCATAAAAGCACTTGACAGAGCATACTCTACAGGCTGTGAATAGGTGTTGCCAGAAAAAAGTTTTTCATGAGAAAATAATTTTATGATAAAAGTCTGCATTTAATGATGTTGAGGATATTTTTTTTTCCCTGACAAGAACTCCCAAGAAGAGGAAATAGTATTATTTTCCCAAAGTACTTGGCCATGGAACACTTTTTCCTAGGGTTTTAAAGGCTGATATGCCCACTATGTTGTTCTAGACAGTCCTTTCTGACTTCTGGGCAGTCATTCTTACTGGTTTCTGCCTGGTCCATACCAGTTGCTCAGTATTTTTAAATCACATTATGCAGAATATATTTTAGAAAATGCTATTTGATAGGTTGTGTCACTGATGAGTTAAATGTTATATAGGATTTTAATATATTATTATATTAAAATCATATTATAATGGAGACATTTATTTGTCTATTTTAAATTGTTTCAGATTTGTTGTTTTTTTGCAAAATAAATTTAACTTTGTATATTGATTGCTATGTGACATATAAAGTGCTGTTCTAGGCATTATATTTGTAAAAACACATTTATATGAAACACAAGTAATTCATATCCAGTAAAAAATTTTGGAAAACACAGATAAAGAAGAACTTAAAAATTAAAATATCATTTGGGATACTTCCCCCTATTCCTTTTGATAAGTACAGCTAAAACCCTGGACATTAAATGTTAAACAAACATAAGAAAACTCTGAAAGGTGGAAAGAGGAAGGCAGATGACCCAGGAATTTTGAGACCCAAGAAACAATATAGTGATGAACTCCTTGGGTGTTCTTCTTGCCTCATATATCCCAGACTTGGAGCTGAAGAAGCAAGCAACCTGAAACATCAAGGGCAGAGACATAATTAAGGATCCAAAAAAAGCAATCTCACGACTTTTCCTCTAAAGAATACCCCTCTTTCAAAAGTCATCAGTGAATTCTGTATTGCAAAATTCAACTCTTACATAGTGCATTAGTTTCCCATTGCTGTTGTAACAAATTACCAGAAAATTAGTGGCTTATAACAACATAAATTTATTATCTTACAGTCCTAGAGGCCAGAAGTCTGAAATGAATCTGCAGGGCCACATTCCTTCTCTCTAGGGGAGGATCCAATTGCTGGTGTCTTCTAGCTTCTACAGGTCATTGGTATTCCTTGGTTTATCTCTGTTTATCACCTCTTCCTCTTCACATCTCCTTCCCCAACTCTGACCCTTCTGCCTCCCTTTTGTAAGGACCCTTGTGATTGCATTGGGTTTGCCCAGATAATAATACAGTAAAATTTCCCATCTCAGGATCCTTAACTTAATCACACCTGCAAAGTCACTTTTGCCCTTTGTGAAGGTATCATATTCACAGTTTCTGAGGATTAATGCCCAAACATTTTTTGGGGGGGCATTATTTTACCTACCAAATATGGCTTTCCTTGAATTCCCTGGCTCTATACTGCCCTGATTTATATTTCTTAAATAAGTGGCCATTTTTTCTCAATTTCCTTTCCAGGATTTTATTCTCTACTCTTTCCTTAATTATTGGGTCTTTTCAGGTTCTCTTCTTAGCCCTATCTCCTCCTGGGCAATTTAGATCATCCTCTATGTGAATCCTAAAGATCTCTATATTTCTGACTCTGTTATTGAAATTTCATACAAATGACACAACACCTCAGATATAGCCTATCTCAAACTGAAATCAGTTTTGTACCATCAAAGGTGAACCATTTTGCACCCTTAGTGACTGCCACCTCTATGCACTCTTTGCCTAAATCAAAGAGGGATTATCCTTGATTCCTCTATCTGCCTCATATCCCCAAATCAATTAGTCCACAAACCACATAGGTTTGATTCCTCTATAAATATCCACATGCACAGCCACTCCCCAATTTAGGTTCCTTCGTCTTTTTTTCATATTTTGGCAACAGGTTCCCAAACGGTCTTCTATCCAAGTTTGTTTCCTTCTAATTTGTTCTCCACATTGCAGCCTATGATATTCCTGTTTAAAACCGTCCAACGACTTCTCAGTGATGTTAGGATAGAGGTGAGACCACGTGCTCAACTTGGTGTCAAAACTCCTATATAGTGAGTTCACTGGCTTTCTCTCTAGTCTCATCTCTCATTGTATTATTTTACTTCTTTACAGGCACTAATAATATCTCTTTCTCTCTCCTTTGGCCTCTACCAGCTGTCTTTCCTCCTGAGCCTCCTATATGCTGTTTATGCTATTTCTTCTATCTGAAAGATATTTTTCTCTCCTGTCACCTAGCTAACTGTTACTTTCTTTTCAGTTTTCCAATTCTTCCTGGAAGCATTTTCTGGCCCTGACTTCAGGTCAAATGTATTTTTTTAAAGGCTCCTGTAACACTAGTACTCCTTTGACGTGCATTGTAACAAAATAGCTTCAACCGAGGAGGTCAACGGAAGACCTGGACCAGTTATCTCCATCCCACAATAGTAAGCAAAGAATTGCAAACTACCACTTGAGGCTTAAGCACAAAGCAAAGTTTATTTAAGCATAGATACACTCTCAGAGAGGGGGAGAGAGAGCAAGAGAGAGAGTGGGCTGTTTCTGAGAGCAGGCAGTTTCAGCGAAGTGAAGCAAGCCCAAAGCAAAGTTTATCGAAGCAAAGGTACACTCAGAGAGAGAGAGAGAGAGAGAGAGAGAGAGGGAGCGGGCGGCTCTTTTCGCGAAATGAAAACAACCTTCCTGTACAGGCTTAAGGGCTCTATTAAGGAGCATTTTGCAGGGAAGCAGGGGTGCGTGACAGGGGATCGTTATTTCATTGACCGTCTGGAGCTATGGCACAAGTTTACTGCTGCACATGCTCTCACCTTTGAATCGCTAAGAAACGCCCACGGGGGCAGGGAGGGCAAAACCACATGTAGATTTTATTATAATGATGGTATAATGAGTTTGGGTTTACTATAGGTTCTACGCCTGTCTGGTCTGGGCATGCGCAGCTCGGGGGCGTTCCCTTGTGTTACTGTGCCCGTCTTTATCAGGATAAGCTGCCCACTACACAACCATAGTTTCGCCTGTTGTGAGTGGGGTCAGGGGAGAGTCCCCAGATGGTTGGGTGTGACTTGATTGCTTGCTCTTGTCTTTCTCGCCACTGTCACCTTCTTGCTGCAGATATCTAACTACCTAACACTTGTACATTGTTTCAGGTTACCCTCATGCCCTTTCATAACTGCCCATCATCAGCAGTAGACTGTACACACTGTGAGGGCAGACATACAGAGTTTGTATTAGGCATTCATTAATTATCTGATGAAAGAAGAAGTAAAAAATTACAATATTTTATGAAATACTAATTGTGTGTGAGGGATTGTAAATCTTCTTTGAAAAATAGAAACGTGCTTGAGTGTAAGATCTCATGTTTTCTTAAAAAGAGAGGAAGAGAGAAAAAGAACGAAGATAATCTTTAATATCTCTTGAGATAAAGTATTAATGCAAATGTTTCATTGATGGATTGACATTTTTGATATTTTTAACATTGAGAGCTTTAACTGTTTACTGTCTTTATCAAGGAACTTTACTGTGATAAGATATAAACAAAATCCCATGTTGTTTTTAGAACTGACAAACCTAATTTGGAATTGCCAACTATGTAATTGTGACTACCTGTAAAATGGGGATGAAACACTTGCTGAATTTAATTTTAGAAGGCTTCAAAAAGAAACTAGGGCTTCCCTGGTGGCGCAGTGGTTGAGAGTCCGCCTGCCGATGCAGGGGACGCGGGTTCGTGCCCCGGTCCGGGAAGATCCCACATGCCGCGGAGTGGCTGGGCCCGTGAGCCATGGCCGCTGAGCCTGCGCGTCCGGAACCTGTGCTCCGCAACGGGAGAGGCCACAGCAGTGAGAGGCCCGCGTACCGCAAAAAAAAAAAAAAAAGAAACTAGTTTATTTGGGGTCCTAAGGATTGCAACTTGGGGAAAAAAATGAGAGCATGTTCCTGGAAAGAGAAAGAGTCAGGGGCCAATAAAGACAAAAAGCCACAAGGTTGTTAAAGTTGCCTGGATAATTGTGGTCAACTCTGACACAAGTTGGGAAATATTTGGCCTTAAGGAATTATGAGTTATTTTGGGATAAGGGCCCGATAACTATGAGTTTCTGGCAGATATTCTGGATGCCTTTGTTAGGACAGTAGTGGTCAAAAGGTCCAATTCTATCCAGGCATAAAGGACTTGTATGATAGTCACACTTCCTGAGTGGCCTCCCTGCTCCATTTTCGAGAGCTCTATTAGCAATACTCCATTTTGAGAGTCCTTTCATAAGACAAAATACCATTGGTTCTTACAATAATTAGAAAAAGTTAAGGTTCAGAATTTGCATCTTCATTTCAATAGTATCCTTTTCTGTAAGTCTTAAACACATCTTAAATTGGACTTTTAAATTTTATGAGATAAATAGAGTTCTAAATTGTATGAAAGCACTCTGTATGTTAAAACTGCTAAGGTCTGAACATCTGTGTTCTTTGGTGCCCTATTTCCTTTGATTTGAAGTTTGAAATGAAAGATATTAAGTTCAAATGCAAAACAAAAAGCTACAAAAAATATGCTCCAACATAAAAACTGTTCCAAAAGAGTAATCATTCTTGAAACTCTGTAACTGTTTTGCAGATGATTTATTCACTTCCCTTCTCTAATCACAGGTTTTTCTGTACAGTCACAGAGTTAAGATTGTTTCCTTGAGGCGAGAAAGAAATGCAGAGGTCCTGACAAATAAGAGGTTGCCTTGGGGAAAGGAACTACAGTAAACACTCAGAAGTTCTTTCCTTAACAAGAAAACCTTTCAAAGTAAACATAAAAAGTGGTGTGGGTTACTGACTTTTAACCACATAACTTAACATTTAATCTTTTATAATCTGGTCATTTACAAAATGCTTCATATATGTTAAATATGTGGACTAAGAATGCCACCCACCATATCAGCAAACAAAGGATGTTGTGGCCCTCAAGTCATCAGCCACTGCAGCTTCCCCCCACGGTGAGCCCTGAGGGGACTCAGGATGGGAAAGAAGAGGATACTGGCCCTAGATAGCTGAGGTGCACATCAAGGGAATGATTTCATTGAGCCCAGACTCTTGCATCTTCCCATACATAGAAAAGGGCTAAATTCATTAACTTAACGTGTCTTTTTTTTTTTTTAAGTTAACAGTGATCTTTCGATGTTCTAACTACCTGGTTTTTGTTGTAAAAACTCCTATATATCCAGGGACCTCCCTTACCTCTGCGGAGCAGTCCCTCAGAGCTACCTGAGGGGCTGTCTTCTGGACTTAAGTCCTCAGAGTCCATTGAATAAAACATAATTCTCAACTTATAGGTTGTGCATTTTTTTCCAGTTGACAAATAATTGTTCCTAATAATACTACTCCACTGTAGATGAAGATTATTCAATATTAAAATTTTATTTATAAATACACAAATAAGAGTCATTCAGGTTTGAGAAAGTCACTAAGTAAATGTAACAAAGAGCTATAGAAAGGAATCCAGGATACTAAGGCATCTTTAAAATAAAAGAAATAATAAAGACCAGCTTAGTGGAGGAAAAGGCATTTTAGTTTTAATTAAAATCTGTATTACCAATGTTGGGCAAGTAATTTACGTTTCTAAAAGTCAGTTTACTTATCTGTAAAAGAGGTTTCTTCCTGGGGAAGCAGCGAGGATGCCTCTTTCAGTTTGTAGAGTAGTCCCTCGTTATCCAGAGGGGATCGTTTCCAGGACCCTCACAGATACCAATGTCTGAGGATGCTCATGTCCCTTATGTAAAATGGTGCAGTATTTGCACCTACACATATCCTCCAGTATACTTTAAATCAGCTCTAGATTACTTATAATTTCCAATGCAGTGTAAATGCTCTGTAAATAGTCATAAATACAATGTAAATGCTATGTAAGTAGTTGCTGGTATGCAGCAAATCCAAGTTCTTTTTGGAACGTTCTGGAATTTTTTTTAAAATATTTTCCATCCCCGGTTTGTTGAATCCATGGATGTGGAACTGGTGGATATGGAAAGATGACTGTATTCCATTTTTCTGACATATTTTGAGTTAAAATATCAGGGGGAGAAGAAATGGGGGTAGGGTTTCTCTGTGAGAGGCAGTAAACATTTGCTAGATTCCAATGGTAATAATCAATTACATCAGTTCCCACATGTTTGTTTTTAACAGTTGTTAAAACAACAAAGTTAGTTAACCCATATTAACAATTGTGTATACCCTCAAGTCTATCTACAGCTCATCTTCAAAATCTGGAATAACTGGATCTGTGTTTATTGTGCATGTAAACAGGTGCTGGAAGGGGAAAAAATAATTACTGCTATGGAGGGATACTAAATAGAAAATAAATGCTTAGAGAGATCTGAGACGTTTTAAAAAATAACAGAAATTAAAGCAAGTTCCATTTGATGATATTTGAGTTAAATATCAAAGTTTTTTCATAGTTTGAAATCATCAGGACAAATCTCTTTAAAATGTCATGGATGACAGGTTTGTAAAACTGTGTGAACCCATCATCCTCTCGAAATGTTAAACAGTGATGGTTCTAAAGAAAGTAAATGCAATTCTCTTGAATTTAATAGGAAATTTTGGCGGTGGTTTTTTTAACTTAATGTACCACCACATAGAGGTCGAAAATTCTTAAAGTGAAAGGAAATAAAGAATTATGCCAGTTTATCTCTTAAAAGAGAATTAACTGGTATATGAAGAAAGATGTAAAAGATGGATGAATGAAGAATTAGATACTTAACTGTGGTCAGAAATATTGAGAAAAAGAACTGAAGATTGAACCAAGCGTGAATAGCTGTAGATATTCACAGTTTCTCAGGCTGTGTATTGCTGTTGTAAAACATGAATAATTATGTGATCACTTATTTGGCAGCTATGAAACCAGTGCATTCTTTAACCTAAGATCATAGAAAAAGAATAAGAAAAAACATTTTCAGATTTTTATCATAATCAGACCTCTCTAGTTCCATATTTCTCTGAGGTTTTCCTTCTTTTCTAATTGTGTTCGGAACTTTTGATTTTGGACTGTGGAACACATTGAAAATTTTAACATATGTTTTCTCTTACTCTTTTCTTCAAGGATAGTCTTAGAGATGTTTTCAAACCACATAAATCAAAGACCTTGAATAAAATCTATCTCACACCTTCTCTTTGATCCTATTTCCTTTGCCCTCAAATGCTCTGTCCCTTTCAGAAAGTAAATGGGGTTTCAACTTTGCATTGTTCTTTTCCAATATGACTTTCAAAGACATTAAAATAATCCTTTCCACTTCACTAAAAGTGATTGTGCCCTGGGTTTTTTTCCCCCCTTTCTCAGTTATTAAACACCCCGAATCATTACATTTTTTGTGTGTTGATCTTAATTTGGGATATAGCCTCACTTATGAAATTAGTGAAAATCCTAAACTTTTTAGGGAATAAGGAATAAAGATTCCAGCCTTGAAGGGCATTGAGGTTTTCAGCATCATAACAATTTCTAACTTCTTAATTTACTGTAGTTAATTAAATCATCAACTAGACATATCCTGTTTATTGCTCTTTTGGATTAAATTAAAGCAGAAAGGAAATACAACCTAATTGGCCTTAGATAAGTTGTTACTGTTACTACAACAGTTCTCTTGGAATTCAGTAATCATAATTATGTGACTCTTAATTAGATAATTATTGTTGTGCAGTTTTTCTTGACTTAAGGGGGGAAATTCATTGGCATAATCAGCCATATCATGCTGTGTCAGAAACTTTAAATCAGAAAAAATGTTAGAGTAAGTTGTAGAGTGCTTTATTATTTATAGGAGTATAATCCCCTAGGCAACTAACAGAGGAAAAGTCTGAAAATACTCCTTGCTTGAATATTTGTTCTTTTGCGTAGTTGCCAAAGTATTGCTCTGATTTGTCAGAGTAAGACTAATGGAGGAAAGACAAGTCATCGTGCATGGGTGATTTTTCATCAAAGTAGACACCTGATAAAAGAGGCTCATGGATTTTTGGTTCTTTCAAGAATACATTTTGAATAAAATTTGAATAAATTTTTGTGTTAGCCCATCAGAGATTGAGTTTAGCCATTTCGTTTCTACTTTTCATATACAAACAAATCAAAGAAGGAGGAGAAATGAAGTGTTTCTACCATAACACATTATATGCATTCCTAGAAATTTACATATTCTGCAAAAGAGAAGAATGTGAATTTTGAGAAAAGTAGAGTTAATTAAAATAAAAATTTCTAACCAAAATGCTAACAAAAACAATGATAGGTATTTTAAGAGATAACTTGAACAAACCAGAAAGGCAGTTCAACATGGATAGAGGATACTGCAGTTACAGAGTAGAATGACTTATGGCATCAATAGAGTAGATAGAAGTGGATCTCTTAGCCAATATAGCTTTCATTGAGATGGTCACAGAGGAAGAACAACCTGCTCTGACGTTGGATCTGGCAAAGCTGAAATACTGCCTCTTGGGAGATCTGGGTTTAGGCGGCATTTGATTTTTTTACCGATAGAATTAATGAACCAGCTTTACAGTCCTCCTGGTTTTTTCATCAATGAATTAAACACATTTTTTCTCAACTTTATTCTAACTCAGCTTTTTAAATTTTGAAAATTGTAGCTTGATTGCTTTGGAGGTTACACCAGAGATTTCCAAGTAAATACATTCCAGAGCCATTTAAACAGTGTAGCGAGGGAATAAACATCTTCTTTCCTTGGCTCCCGAAGCAAATCCCAAGGACCAATATAACTTTATTTACCTTCACTGACTCTTTGTTTCTCCTCCACACCCCACACCCCGATTCTGTGCTTTTGCTTTTGTTTCTGCTTCTGGTTTCCTAAAACCTGGAAGTTATTCTTTTTTTTTTTTTTTTTTTGCGGTATGCGGGCCTCTCACTGTTGTGGCCTCTCCCGTTGCGGAGCACAGGCTCCGGACGCGCAGGCTCAGCGGCCATGGCTCACGGGCCCAGCCGTGCTGCAGCATGTGGGATCTTCCCGAACAGGGGCACAAACCTGCGTCCCCGCATCGGCAGGCGGGCTCTCAACCACTGCGCCACCAGGGAAGCCCTGGAAGTTATTCTTAATTTGCCACCACTGTATGTGAATTTGGTTTTATGGCCTATTTGATGGTCTTTATCAGGCAGAGACCTATCCTGTTGGGTGAGAGATGACAGAAAATTTTGTTTGTTGGTTTCCTTGTTTATTCAAGAATACATCAGCCTTCCACTGAAAAGGTTAAGAGCATTTCGACATGCAGTTTTGTGAGCTTTTGTTCTCCATGTTTATTTTAAGTTATGACTAATGGTATAGAACTAAAGCTACAAGCTGTGTGTCTGTGTCTGTAATTGCAAAAAAGTCTTTATCTCTCATTTTGTGTTAGAAATATTCTCTTACTTCTGGAAAAATAAGTAAATTAATTAGATATAAAATCTTGTAAATTAAGGAGTTCTATATTGATTGGTTTATAAATAAGGTTTATAAAAGTCTAATATAAGGGAACATACAATTTCCTAGAGAATTAAAGACACTAAATATCTAATGCTTTAAATATGGAACTCTTAAAAAACAAAAAATACCAAAAGAACACTTTTCACTGAAAATGCCAGTTTAAAAGCATTTAAAAAAAATACACAAGAATCCCGACTTCCGTAATTAAAACAAATTTTTAGACAATTCTGACTAGTCTGAAAATGTTTTTTCACCTACCTCAGTTACTTTATTTTTTTAATTGAAATATAGTTGATTTACAATATTAGTTTCAGATGTACAACATAGTGATTCAACATTTTTATATATTCTGTTCCACTTAAAGCTATAAAATAATGGCTATATTTCTCTGTGCTGTACAATATACCCTTGTTATTTATTTATTTCATATATAATAGTTTGAATCTCTTAATCCTTACCCTATCTTGCCCCTCCCCCTTCTTTCTCCCCACTGGTAACCACCAGTTTGATCTCTATATCTGTGAGTCTGTTTCTGTTTTGTTATATTCATTCATTTTATTTTTTAGATTGCACATATAAAGAATTACATAGAGTATTTGTCGTTCTCTGTCTGACTTATTTTATGAAGGATAATGCCCTCCAGGTCCATCCACATTGTTGCAAATGGCAGAATTTCATTATTTTTTATGGTTGAGTAATATTCCTCTGTGTGTGTGTGTGTGTGTGTGTGTGTGTGTGCGTGCATGTGTGTGTACACCACATCTTCCTTAGCCATCTGCTGATACACGTTTAGATTGCTTTCATATTTTGGCTATTGTAAATAATGCTACTGTGAACACTGGGGTACATGTGTCTTCACGAATTAGTGTTTTTGGTTTTTTTTGGATTTATAAACAGGAGTGGAATTGCTGGAACATATGGTGATTCTAAGCTTAGTTCTTTGAGGAAGCTCCATACTGTTTTCTAAAGGGGCTGCACCAATTTACATTTCCACCAACAGTGTATTAGTGTTCTCTTTTCTCCATATCTTTGCCAACATTTGTTATTTGCAGTCCTTTTGATGATAGCCATTCAGAAAGGTGCGAGGTGATATATCATTGTGGTTTTGATTGGCATTTCTCTGAATAGCAATGTTGAACATCCTTGCATGTGCCTGTTGGCCATCTGTATGTCTTCTTTGGGAAAATGTCTATTCAGGTCTTCTGCCCATTTTTTTAATCAGGCTGTTTTTTTTTTTTTTTAATATTGAGTTGCATGAGCTATTTATAAATTTTGGATATTAACTCCTGGTTAGTTATATCATTTACAATCATTTTCTACCATTCAGTAAGTCTTTTCATTTTGTCAGTGGTTTCCTTTGCTATGCAAAAGCTTTGAAGCTTAATTAGGTCTCATTTGTTTATTTTGTCTTTTGCTTCTTTTGCCTTAGGAGACAGATCCAAAAACATATTGCTATGATTTATGTCAAAGAGTGTTCTGCCTATGTTCTCCTCTAGCAGTTTTATGTTTTCTGCTCTTACATTTAGGTCTTTACTCCATTTTGAGTTTATTTTTGTAGATGGTATGAGAAAATGTACTAATTTCATTTTTTAACACGTAGCTGTCCAGTTTTCCTAGCACCACGCATTGAAGATACTGTCTTCTCTCCATTGTATATTCTTCCATACAAATTGTGAAAATTTTTGTTCTAATTCTGTGAAATATGCCACTGGTATGAAGAATAAAATATAAAGAATATTTTATTTTATTTTATTTTATTCTTTTATAAAGAATAAAATATCTAGGAATAAACCTACCTAAGGAGGTAAAAGACCTATACTCGGAAAACTGTAAGACATTGATGAAAGAAATCAAAGATGACATAAACAGATGGAGAGATGTACTATGTTCTTGGATGGGAAGAATCAATATTCTGAAAATGACTATACTACCCAAAGCAATCTACAGATTCAATGCAATCCCAATCAAATTACCAATGGCATTTTTCACAGAATTAGAACAAAAAATTTTACAATTTGTATGGAAACACAAAAGACCCCAAATAACCAAAGCAATCTTGAGAAAGAAAAACGGAGCTGGAGGAATCAGGCTCCCTGACTTCAGACTATACTACAAAGCTACAGTGATCAGACAGTGTGGTACTGGCACAAAGACAGAAATATAGATCAACAGAACAGGATAGAAAGCCCAGAGATAAACCCACACACATCTGGCCACCTAATCTATGACAAAGTAGACAAGAATATACAATGGAGAAAAGACAGCCTCTTCAAGAAGTGGTGCTGGGAAAACTGGACAGCTACATGTAAAAGAATGAAATTAGAACACTCCCTAACACCATACACAAAAATAAACTCAAAATGGATTAAAGACCTAAATGTAGGACTGGGCACTATAAAACTCTTAGAGGAAAACATAGGAAGAACACTCTTTGACATAAATCACAGCAAGATCTTTTTGGACCCACCTCCAACAGTAATGAAAATAAAAAGAAAAATAAACAAATGGGACATAATGAAACTTAAAAGCTTTTGCATAGCAAAGAAAACCATAAATGAGACAAAAAGACAACCCTCAGAATGGGAGAAAATATTTGCAAATGAAAAAACTGACAAGGGATTAATCTCCAAAATATACAAACATCTCATGAAGCTCAATATCAAAAAAACAAACATGGGCTTCCCTGGTGGCGCAGTGGTTTGAGAGTCCGCCTGCCGATGCAGGGGACACGGGTTCGTGCCCCGGTCCGGGAAGATCCCACATGCCACGGAGCGGCTGGGCCCGTGAGCCATGGCTGCTGAGCTTGCGCGTCCGGAGCCTGTGCTCTGCAACGGGAGAGGCCACAACAGTGAGAGGCCCGCATACCACAAAAAAATAAATAAAAAATAAAAATAAGTAAATAAAGTCTATTTTGTCTGATATGAGTACAGTATGTCCCCTACATACACCTTCAGAGATGCAAACATGTGTTTGCATGTCCAGTCATGTAAATTAGTTCACGTGTCTGGTGTACGTTGTCACGTGCATGCGTTCTCTACAAGTGGTTGTGATTTTGTGTACTTTGCTGTACAGTACTGTATAGAGTACAGTAGTATAGCATCTTTATTTCAAGCTCAGGATGTCCAGGAGCAAGCGTAAAAGCAGCAGTATATACTGATTATGTTAGTTGGGTACCTAGGCTACCTTTGTTGGACTTACGAACAAATTGGGCTTCTGAACACTCTCTCAGAACTGAACTCGTTCGTATGTAGGGGACTTACTGTATTGCTACTCCACTTTCTTGTCGTTTGCATTTGCATGAAATATTTTTTCATCTTCGAACACTTTCATTTTTTGTGTGTCTTTAGCTCTGAAGTGAGTGTCTTGTAAGCAGCATATAGATAGGTCTTGATTATTTTATCCAATCAGCCAACCAATGTCTTTTGATTGGAGCATTTAGTCCATTGACATTTAATGTAATTATTGATTGGTATGTGCTTATTGCCATTTTATTACTTGTTTTCTGGTTGTTTTCTGTTC
The DNA here is from genome assembly GCF_964374135.1 of Grampus griseus. Lineage (NCBI taxonomy): Eukaryota > Metazoa > Chordata > Mammalia > Artiodactyla > Delphinidae > Grampus > Grampus griseus. The sequence continues at coordinate 90,218,711 of NC_138998.1, forward strand.
TTTCCTTCTTTCTGTTTCTTTCTTTGTGATTTGATGGTTTTCTTTAGTAGTATGCTTGTGATTCTTTCTTTCTAGTTTTTGTGTATCTATTGTAGGTTTTTGATTTGTGTTTACTGTGGGGTTCGTGTATGCAGATCTATAACTATATCTACTTGTTTTAAACTGGCAGTCATTTACATTCAAGCAGATTCTAAAAGAGCTACATTTTCTACTCCCCTTGAGGTAAAATTTTGATGTCATATTTTACATCTTCACGTTTATAACTTTACTGATTATTATAGTTATACTTGATCTTATAGTTTTTTCTCTTTTAATATTTACACTAGCTTATTTAAGTGGTTGATCCTCAGCCTTACTATATATTTGCCTTTAATAGTGGGAATTTTCCTTTACTACAGATACTTACTGTTATATCCCCTTCCTTTCCAGTTAGAAAAGACCATTGAGGGTTGGTTTAGTATTGATGAACTAATTTAGTTTTTGCTTGTCTAAGAAGTTCTTTATCTCTCCTTCAATTCTAAAAGATAATCTTTCAGGGTAGAGTATCCTAGGTTGCAGGTTTTTTTCCAGGACTTTGAATATATCTTGCCACTCCCTCCTGGCCTGCAAAGTTTTTGCAGAAAAATCAGTGTATAGCCTTATGGGGGTTCCTGGGTATATGACTCTGTTTTTCCCTTGCTGTCCTTAGAATACTCTCTTTATCTTTAACTTTTGCCATTTTAATTATGATATGTCCTGGTTTGGGTCTGTTTGGGTTCATCTTGTTAGGGACCTTCTGTGCTTCCTGGACCTGGTTATTAGTTTCCATCTTCAGATTCAGGATGTTTTCAGCCATAATTTTATCAAATACATTTTCTACTCCTTTCTTCCTCTCTTCTTCTGAGACCCCTATAATGCGAATGTTGGTATGCTTGATGTTGCCTCTTAGGTCCCTTAAACTGTTATCTTTTTAAAATTTGTTTTTCCTTTTGCTGTTCTGGTTTGGTGATTTCCAGTATTCTGTCTTCCAGATCACTATTCATTCTTCTGAATCACCTAGCCTGCTATTATTTCCTTCTAGTGTGTTTTTCATTTCAGTTATTTTATTCTTCAGTTCCAACTGGCTCTTTTTTAAAAAATATTTTTTAGTTCTTTGTTAAAATTCTTACTGTGTTCATCTATTCTTGTCCCAAGTCAGTTAGCATTCTCACTACTAATGCTTTGAACCCTTTATCTGGAAAATTGTTTATTTATGTTCATTAGTTGTTTTTTCAGGGCCTTTGTTTTGTTCTTTCAATTGAAACAAATTTCCTCTGTCTTCTCATTTTGCTTAACTTTCTCTGTCTCTATGAAATTAGGTGAAACAGTTTCCTATTCCAGTCTTGAAGGGGTGTCCTCGTATGGGAGCATCCTTATATAGTCTGTGTGTACCCAGTGGCTTTGGTGCGAGAGCTGGATCTGATGTGAGCATGCGTCATATCTTTCCCCAGGGTTTGCTGGCAGGTATCACCTTGGTAGGAGGTGGGGCTGAGGATGGAGAGGATAGGACCAGAGTCAAGTGTAAGCCAGGCCTTCTCCTCTACTCAGTGTGCCCAGTGGCCAGCACCACCCTATTGGGGGTGGGCTCTAAGTTGCTGGAGCAGAAGCCATGAGGGTCAGCCCTGAGGTGGCTATGTTCCCTTTAAAATTTGTGTTCTTCCCACTCCCAGCACTGGCTGCCTTGTCCCAGAGGGGAGCAGTGCTGGATCAATAAGGGCTGTTGCAGGTGCTTGGGGTGGGTCTGGGTATGAGCTTTGGTGGCCCCAGCTACAGTCAGAGCCCAGAACTGCTTTTGATGGCTGCCTCCTTAGGCGCTGTAATGGCTGCCCCTACACTGTTCAGAAACTGATCCGTGTCTGTGCTGGTCCCGCCCCTCACAGTGGAGCTCTCTCCTTGACGGTGGCAGTGCTTACTCCAGTGTGGAGCTGCATCGTGAAACAAGCAGGGCCAGAGTAGGCCCTTGGCTGAGGCCGGGGCGCCCATTGGGCGGTCATGGGAAACTGGCCAGCATCCCACGCAGTTTCAGTCTACCTCTGCTCTATTTTAGGAGTAAGCAAGCATATGTGTTCCTCCTGAGTGGAGTCCAGGCTTCCCCCAGCCCTTCTGTTAGTCCTACCAGCTCTAACCAGCCAAGGGGACTTGTCTTCATGGTGTTGAACCCCAGGGCCGTGTGCGCAATCTGTTGCTCAAACCGTTCACTCTGTAGGGAGGTTCTCTGCCCATGTAATCCCCCTCCTCTTTTGAGTACCCTCCCTGTGGTGCAGGTCCCAACCTGATCACTTCTCTTCCCTTTCCCCATTCTTTGTGGTTCTTTCTTATAGCCTTGATTGTGTAAGAGTCTTTCTGCCAGTCTCCAGTTAGTTTTTACTGAAAATTGCTCCACGTACAGATGCATTTTTGTTGTGTTCCTGGGGAGAGGTTAATTCCGTGTCCTCCTACTCCACCATCTTGATCTATCTCCTTTGGGTTTGACAGTTTTGGTTTTAAAACAGCTATATGCATTTACCTTGTCTTATCTGTGTGATTTTTATTTAAACTTCCTAAACATATTATATACATTCTATACTTCTGGTATATCAATCAGATAAATAACATCATTCCTACAAAATGTTTAAGAATTTTAGGGGACAGAGATCAAGATGGCAAAATTGGAGGACGTGGACTCACCTCTTCCCACAAATGCATAAAAAAAGTATATCTACATGAGGAACAGTTCTCACAGAATACCTGCTGAAAGCTGGCAAAAACACTCATATAACCAAAATTGCAACAAAGATCATCACATAACTGAGTAGAACAAAAGAAAAGAAAAGAAAAGAAAGAAAAAGGAATCAGTACATGGCCTGCACCTCTGTGAGGGAGCTGTGAAAGAGAAAATGTTCCCTCACCCTCGGAACTCCCTTCAATGGCTAGAGGATTGGCCAAGACAGAAAGGGAGCTTCAGAGGCTCAGAGGAGAGTGCAGCACCTGGATTGCGGCAGGCAGAACAGAGAGAGACCAGTGCAGAGGGTCTTGGCCACCTGCCTGCAGTCCCCAGCCTGAGGTGTGCGTCTGCTGGTGTGTACGGGGGCTGGGAGCTGAAACTCGGGCTTCAGAGCACAGACTCAGGGAGAGGACTGGGGTTGGCTGCATGGAGACAACCTGAAGGGGCTGGAGTGTGGTCTGAGCTGCAATGGGGGCGTCCGCAGGACTGAGCCTAGGTCTGCTATAGGATCCCAATTTTTAACACAAGTGCTGAAGGGAGGCGTGGACCCCAGACATAGCGGCCTCATTCTCGGTGTGCTCACAGGAGGCATGGCTCCACCTCTACGAGACCTGGGAGCACCCAGGCACTGGCAGGTTGCCCACACATGGAGAGGCTGAAATCTGAGCCATCTCCTAGTGGCTGTGCTGCCCCCGGATTTACGTGCTGCCAGCAGCTTTGTAAGCTCAGTGCCTGTGGGACATCTGAGCAGATTACTGGTGCCCCCGTGGCAGGGGCAGAGCCGGGGTTAGCAGCTGTGGGCTTTGCGGGAGTACGCATGTGGAGGCAGGGCTGGGGTGTGGTCTGATTCTGTAGCTCCTGGCAGGGGGTCCAGGTGCATGACTATGGAGGTCCTGGTACCTGACTTCAGCAGATCTGTGCCAACAAATCTGCACTGGTGGCTGTGTGAGCACAGTGCCTGAGGGACACCTGGGCTGATTGCCTGCATTCCCATGGTTGAAGTGGGGCCAGGGGCAGTGCCAACAACAGTGTATTTTGTGAGCCCACACAGCTGGGGGTAGGCGACACCATAGAGTGCACTTCCTGGTGGACAGCTCCTGTGGAGGAATACCCAATGGTTCCTCTCCCAGCAGAAGTGTTCCAGTCCTGCCTGCCTCACACCACAGCTCAGAAATGGCTCTGGGGGCTTCTGCTCCAACAATCAGGGAGCAGACCCTGCACTCGACGGGGCTGTGACAGCCACAGAGCAAAGAGGAGGCCCCACTCAACATCCAGTGCAAGCTCTGGTCATCACAACACTGATCACACCCCTTATCAAAGGGGTGATGGCCAGCACACACTGAGGAAAGACATGACAGGCATCCATACTGAAAACAACCCTTATACCAACAATATTAATTTGAACAGACTGATCGCTAGAAGTGAAATAGAATCTGTAATTTAAAAAACTCCCTGCAAAGAAAAGTCTCAAGATCAGATGTCTTCACTGGGGAATTCTATCAAACATACAAAGAAGAACTTATACCAGTTCTTCTCAAACTCTTCCAAAAGATTGAAAAGGGGTGAACACTTCCAAAGTCATTCTATGAAGCTGCCATCACCCTGATATCAAAACAAGACAGGCAGTACCAAAAAAGAAAATTGTGGGCCGATATTGATGAATATAGATGCAAAAATTCTCAACAAAATATTAGCAAACTGAATCCAGCAACGCATAAAAAAGATCATACACTACGACCAAGTTGGATTCATCCCAGGGTCACAAGGATATTTCAACATACGCAAATCAATCGATGTGATATACCACATCGACTAAAGAAAAGACAGAAAACACATGATCATCTCGATAGGTGCAGAAAAAACACTTGATAAATTCAACATCCATTCATGATAAAAACTTCAAAGTGGTTATGGAGGGAACTTATCTCATCATAATAAAAGCTATTTATGACAAACCCACAGCCAACATAATACTCAGTGGTGAAAATGAAAGCCTTCCCACTAAAATCTGGAACAAGACAAGGATGCCCACTCACACTAGTTCTATTCAACATAGTATTGGAAGTCCTAGCTACAGCAGACAAACAAGGAAAAGAAATAAAAAGTATCCAAATTGGAAGGGAAGAGGTAAAATTGTCCTTATATACAGATAACATGATACTATATATAGAAAACCCTAAAGGTGCCACACAAAACTACTAGAACTGATAAATGAATTCAGCAAGGTAGCAGGATACAAGATTAACATACAGAAATCTGTTGCATTCCATTACACTAGCAATGAAATATCAGAAAAAGAAAGTTAAAAAAAAGTCCAGTTTAAAATTGCATCAAAAAATACTTAGGGGACTTCCCTGGTGGCACAGTGGTTAAGAATCCACCTGCCAATGCAGGCAACACAGGTTCGATCCCTGCTCCAGGAAGGTCCCACATGCCGTGGAGCAACTACTAAGCCTGTGCACCACAACTACTGAGCCCATGTGCTACAGCTACTGAAGCTGCACACCTAGAGCCCATGCTCCACAACAAGAGAAGCCACAGCAATGAGAGGCCTGCACACCACAATGAAGAGTAGCCCCCTCACCGCAACTGGAGAAAGCCCGCACGCAGCAACAAATACCCAATGCAGCCAAAAATAAATAAATAAAATATATAAATGTATAAAAAAATACTTAGGAATAAACCTGACCAAGGAGGTGAAAGACTATAATGCTGAGAAGTATTAAACATTAATAAAGGAAATTGAAAATGATTCAAAGAAATAGGACGATATCCCATGCTCTTGGATTGGAAGAATTAATATAGTTAAAATGGCCATACTGACCAAAGCAATCTACAGATTTAATGTGATTCCTATCCAAGTAACTGTGACATTTTTCACAGAACTAGAACAAATTATTCTAAAATTTCTATGGAGCCACGAAAGACCCAGAATTGCCAAAGCAATCCTGAGTAAAAAGAACAAAGCTGGAAGCATAACCCTTTCAGACTTCAGACAATACTACAAAGCTACAGTAGTCAAAAGAGCATAGTACTGGCACAAAAACAGACATATAGATCAATAGAACATAATAGAGAGCCCAGAAATGAACCCACATACCTAAGGTCAATTAATCTTTGACGAAGGAGGCAAGCATATCCAGTGGAGAAAAGACAGTCTCTTCAGCAAGTGGCACTGGCAAAGCTGGACAGCTGCATGTTAATCAGTGAAGTGAGAACATTCCCTCACATCCTACACAAAAATAAATTCAAAATGGCTTAAAGACATGACATCATAAAACTCCTAGAGAGAACGTAGGCAAAACATTCTCTGACATAAATCATAGCAATGTTTTCTTAGGTTAGTCCCCCAAGGCAATAGAAATAAAAGCAAAGATAAACAAATGGGACCCAATCAAACTTATAAGCTTTTGCACAGCAAAGGAAACCATAAACAAAATGAAAAGACAACCTACAGACTGGGAAGGAATATTTGCAAACGATGCAACCAACAGGGCTTAATTTCCAGAATATACAAACAGCTCATACAAGTCAACAACAAAAAACAAACAACCCAATCAATAAATAGGCAGAAAACCTAAACAGATATTTCTTCAAAGAAGACATACAGATGGCCAATAGGCACATGAAAAAATGTTCAACATTGCTAATTATTAGATAAATTCAAATCAAGATCACAATGAGGTTTAACTTCACACCAGTCAGAATGGCTATTATTAAAAGTCTACAGTTATGCTGGAGAGGGTGTGGAGAGAAAGGAACCCTCCTACACTGTTGGTGGGAATGTAAATTGGTGCAGCCACTATGGAAAACAGTATGGAGGTTCCTTAAAAACTAAAAATAGAGTTGCTGTATGATCCTGCAATACCACTCCTGGGTACATATCCAGAGAAAACTCTAATTCTAAAAGATACATGCACCCCAGTGTTCATAGCAGCATTATTTACAGTAGCCAAGACATGGAAGTAACCTAAATGTCCATTGACAGATGAATGGATAAGGAAGATGTGGTATATATACATGATGGAATGCTACTCAGCTATAAAAAAAATGAAATAATGCCATTTGTAGTAACATGGATGGACCTAGAGATTATCATATTAAGTGAAGTAAGTCAAACGCAGAAAGACAAATATCATATAATATCACTTATTTGTGGAATCTAAAATATGATACAAATAAACTTACTTACAAAATGGAAACAGACTCACAGACACAGAAAAATTTATGTTTACCAAAGGGTAACAGGGGAGGAATAAATTAGAAGTTTGAGATTAGCTGATACAAACTGCTCTGTATAAAATAAACTGTATAGTACCAGGAACTGTACTTAATATCCTGTAATAAAGCATAATGGAAAAGAATAGGAGAAAGAAATACATATGTATAACTGAATCTCTTTGCTGTACACCAGAAACTAATACAACATTGTAAGTCAACTATACTTCAATAAAAAAGAATTTTAGAAAAACATATTCTTTAAATTAAATACTAATTTCAATGATTTTTATATCAATAGTAATTATCTTCTGGATGCAACAGCTGAAAATATAATTTTTCAGGATTTTAGTTATTTTTAAAATATCAGATTTATATTTTCTTGTCATTAATTGATAGTTCTTTGGACTTGAATAATTTCTAAGCAAGATAAAATACTGAAAAATTGGTCATCATTCATGGTTTTACTATATATATACATTGTTTTAATATGTAATGCATATTTAATATAATATATGTGTATTTTACATATATAATATATTATATATTCCTGTGTTTTTTAATTTGATATGTTATAGAGTTGCTGTACCTTTGTGTGAGAATACTGTGATATGCCATTCAGATCTTCTTTTAGGAATAAAATGTTTATTCATCTAGGAGCAGAGAGTGCTAATAAAAGAAGACCCTTATCCCATTTGGAGGAGTGCCCCAGTTAAAGAAACCTGACTTGCCCTTGGTCACATCTTCCAGAGGCAGCTTATATTCAATGACTAATCAAACATGGGCATAAGAAAGTCCCTTTTATCAATTTGGACATCTCTCAATGGCTATCCCAGTCCTGAGATGTGTGGTCACCTGTGGCCTTCGTAATACTTGCATCCCAGCTCTACTTCTCCCCCTGCTCAGTACTGCTTCCTTCCCCCTACTTCCACAGGTCTTGATCCTAAAAGCACTCCTTGATAATTGTTGTGCATGCTCATCTCCATTTCATATTCTCATATGCTTTTCCTTTATGCATTGTTACAGGATATTGAATATAGTTCCCTGTACTATACAGTAAGACCTTGTTGTTTATTTTACATAGAGTAGTTTGTATCTGCTAACCTCCAACTTCTAATCTATTCCTCCCCCATCCCCTTTCCCCTTTGGTCACCATAAATTTGTTTTCTATGTCTGCTTCTGGGGAATCCAGACTAGGGCACTTTGGGTCTATCTATATACCTACCTACTTGTTATCTTTATCTTCATTATCTATCGATCTATCGATCTAGCTATCCATCCATCCACTCTAAGAAAGTGTAAAAAGGATGTGTGCACCTATAAAATTTTTGATACACCAAATGCTTGTAACAGTTCTCATTACCTATTCTCTAGTTCTCTGAAATAAAAATCAGTTATTTCATTACAAGTTGTAATGTGCATGAGTGATTACGGGTCTGTGAGCAATAGTGCCAAATTTTTTGACTGTATATTTAAGATTATGAGATGTGTTTTTGTTTATCAAGAAAAAATATGAGCTAATTGGTCTTATAGAAACATGTGCTGATGTAGAACAGGCTGTACCTCGGTAAATCTTGAGAATGTAGCAGAGAGTTTTACTGAGGAAACTGCAGTCAGTGATGTGAGTATGATACTTGGCAGAAACTTCTGAAAACAGTGTAGACAGAATTCTTTGGCACCTAAGCAACAATTCAGGAAGGATGACCAATGTTAATGACAACTAAGCAAACCTTTCTTATTTACCAGTCTCTGTCAAAGGAGGGCTATTGAGCAGTATTCATTTTTCAAAAGACAGAAAATAGATGCAGTTGGCCGAGGCTCCAACTCTGATTTATTTATTACCCTTTTGCACATATCATATAAATTCAGAACTTTATGACTATCACCATTTTTATTGGAATCACTAGCAGTAGCTTTATAATTTCTATTAACCCAAGTTTCTTCATGGCATGATCTCTGTTTATCACTTCTGCTTCATCTCTTGTGCTCTTCTTTCTGTCACACCCTGCCACCAACCCCACAAACCACCAATGTCACTTCTGTTGGTAAAATACTCTGTGCTCGTGCTTCAATACAGTCAAGTGGTTAAGAGGGTAGACCCTGCATTCGGTCCAGCCCTACATGTTTTCTGCCACTTCCAAACTGTGTGTCTACAGTCAGTTACTTTCCCACCTTGTGCCTCAGTTTCCTCAACTGAGAACAATGTTAGTACCTCACTTGGATGTGGAAAGATTAAGTGGAGAGTGCTTGATTCATAGTAGCTTACATACTGTTTGGTGCTGTGTTATTTGGTAGAAATTACATATTCTTGTTTAGGGGCTGTTCTGTTCCGTTTTGCTCTCCAAACCTATTACTGTGATTGGGAGTATAGTAAATGTGTGTGCTTAAACATTTCAAGTTCTACTTTATGAATATGTATGATATGTATGAATATGTATGATAAAAGGATTCATTTTGATAGAGTACTTGCACATGTAGATTACTGCGTAACTGTTGAGAAATTAATGAAAATTTTATTTAAAATGTTCCTGTTGCCTGGAGACAACACAGATGCTTGAAAGTATCTCTACAAATTTTGCATTGAACAACTGAGGTTTATGTGTGGATTTGTTTCTTCCTATAAAAAAAATTAGATGTGTAGAAGGCCCCAAGAAAAGTCTCTTTCCTTGTACCTTGACTGGTTCACTACAGGGAGAACATTCTGGAATTCTCTGGTAATCAGGCTTAGGTGTGATTCAAGAAGAGGGGCTGACCTGTGTGAGGAGACTGAAGTGCTAGTTCACATTCAGTTCCTCACTCTGGCTGTTATTACCACTAACGGAAATGCTGTGTGCCCAGCCCAGCTGCTGTGTCCGTATCTCTCTCAAACTGCAGAAAGGCTGCAGGAAGTCTTTAGAAAAGTAGATATTTGTTTTTCCAGGGATTAATGGCACCCTCCTTTGTCTAAGTAATGGATCTTACATGGTATATTTTAAACTTATTGAGCATTACTTAATTCCTATGATGCAGGCCAACAATGTGATTAAAGCTGATTTGCACTAGATCATTTGTCAGATTACTTGGTTACCAGTTAGCCTCCCCAGGTACAAATTTCCACTTCTAAGCACTAAAAATAGCATCTTTACAGAATCCTAAAAAATGCACACTGTAAACCAGTTGCCACATCCAAAAATGAAATTATTCAAGTATTTTATTTGCAACTGAATGTTTGACCGTTGTGGGAAATAGCAACGTAACAAATATGGGGAAATGTTTTGGACGTAATTTTTGCTCTTTTGACACTTAATTTGCTGTCATACATTGACTTCAAAACACTCAGAATCCCAAAACATTCCCTTCATTTGTTTGTTTTCCTTGATTCCATGTTAGCTTTCCCTGACTTCCCACAGACACTGCATTCTATTCACTTTTCTTCACATCTAAATTTTTATTTTCCTAATTCCTGTGGGAAAAAGTGAACAAACCAACATAGCATGCATCAGTTAACCAAAAGACCACCCAAATGTGATTATATATACATATAAATATATAAAGCCCAAGACTAGCATTTGTTTTTTTCTGCTCACTCAGCAAATCAGTCAATATATCCTCATATTGATTATTTTCTTGTCATTCTTTCTCAACTGTCTTGGTCTGGGCCTCATCGTTCCCTGCCCATGTTATTGCAATAGCTTCGTAACAGGTCCCTCTGTCTCTGGTTTATCCCCTCACTAGGTTCTTCTATTCAGCATGGCCAGTATAATTCTCCACTTTCATCATGTCATTTTTTTGCTTAAAACCTGACAATGCCTATTATTTATTTATCATAATGAAACTTTTCAACCCTTCTAACTTAAAGTCAAATACTGAGTTCTGGCCAGCAGAGTGTGGCCAGAGTGCCCATCTCCATGCCTGGACCACAAGACCTTCCACACTACATGCTTCCTCTCTTCCATCATCTGTTGACTGAATGTAGGCAATCCAGTGGAGAACTTGGAGGTGATAGGGGATGGAAGAACCAATAAAAGAGTAGGGTCTTTGAATAACTTCATGGTGCAGAGCTTCTTGCCCCCAAATCCCACTCTTGCCATTGGACTCTTATGTAAACCAGAAAGAAAATTCCATTGTGTGAAGACAGTGAAGTTGTTTGGGGTATTTGTTGAAGCAGTCAGCCGGTTATCCTAATATGTATCACTTTTGCAATAACAGTGTTATCAGTGCAAATCAAGATTAATGAACTTGCTGGGAGGTTATTATTTGGATTTGGGACTTTTTATGCACAGTTTTTTCATTAGTTCCTTCTATATGGCTTTTGAATATAATTGTCTTTTTACTTTTATAATTCTTTAAGCAAGTAATATTTAATACTGTTTTAGAGCATTCGAAAATGTCTATTCATTTGTTCATTCGTTCATGGATGCAACAAACATTTATTTAGCATCTATTTTGTCCTAGGAACAAAGAAGAAGAGAAAAAAGTTATCTTCAATATACTTTTAAAAAGTTAATGGTATATTACAGTCTTATCCTGAGCCCATTTACTACTTAATTTTTACACTCAGTGTAAAACCTCAACATTACCACTCTTCTCAGGGTTCCAAGGGATTAGAATCATTTTCAGTTCTTATCTGAGACACCCAGAATTGTTCTGTTGCCTGATTCTTCCTAGAGTTTGATGGTAGTGGAAGAGTTTTTGTTTGTTTGTTTTTCATTATTCCTTCTGAAGGAAAAATTCTCTTTTACTGAATTCCCACCCTTGTACAAAATCAGTATAGGTTTTCTTTTGCAAGCACCCATTACTTTAGGCATTCCTTTTCATGGCTTGAGAACTTTGATGGCAATACCTTAGTAAAGAAAGCACCTCCCATCACTCCTAGAAGCTGAGTTTTTGTTGGGTAACTAGGTCTAGGGACAGAAGAAGGAAATCACATCTTCTGACATGGTCCAGGACTGAAAGAGTGTGTCATTCTTGGCCAATTCTTTTTCAACCATTCTTCTCTCTGCCATCTGATAAAGTCTGTCTTGTATCTGAGGGCTTAAAAATGACATTTACTAGCTCCCCACTATGGAATTCACATTTTGGACAAGTACAGGGATGTCAAGAAGGTCTTGACACTTTATTTCAAAATCTTGTTTTGCTTCCCAATAGCACCAGTGGCTCATTCTTTGCATTTCCTGCTATAGGAAAATATATATGCCAAGAGCTTTAGATTTGACTCCTGGGTTACTTAAAATGCGAATTAACAGGTAAGCTTGGTCAATGCCATTCTCAGGTGTGTGTAAGAGCGTTAAACAATCCCTGATAATATCTTTCATAACCTTTCTGAGTGAGTAGGGGTTGAGGCATGTCAAGAAAGGTCAAGAAAGGGGAGAGGGAGGTTAAAAAGAAGCCTGATATTTGGTTTCTGAGCCTGGCTCTGGAACCAGATCTAACATATATACACTACCAAACATAAAATAGATAGCTAGTGGGAAGCAGCCGCATAGCACAGGGAGATCAGCTCGGTGCTTTGTGACCACCTAGAGGGGTGGCATAGGGAGGGAGGGAGGGAGATGCCAGAGGGAAGAGATATGGGAACATATGTATGTGTATAACTGATTCACTTTGTTATAAAGCAGAAACTAATACACCATTGTAAAGCAATTATACTCCAAAAAAGATGTTAAAAAACAGAACAAAAACAAAAATAAAAGCTCTAGGGACCAGTGCCAGCAACCGTAGAGACCATGCTGCTAGCCTTCTTTGTTTTTCCTATACATTAGTGGGCTCAATAAAATGATGACACTTCACGTTGTATTGTCATTGCCTGTCATTGTCATTTGTTTGTCTTCCATGTTTGAAGGAAAGGACCATGTGTTACCTTTGAATCTTGAAACAAACACATTCAATAAAGTTTTGGTGGCTAAGGGAGTGAATAAGTGAAGTGACCTCTACATTTGACCATCATTGTAGTATAATAGGATGATGTAATTGAACTATAGACTTGATCACGTATGAATCCTGTTCTCCCATTTAGGCTTTTTACAGAATAAGGGTGGAAAAGGAAGAAATTAGTAGCAAGAAAGAGGAATGAAGGGCAGGGTAGTGTAGATGGGGAGGAATGAGTGAAAGTTAATCATTAGAGAACAGAAGAGATTGCAAGGTGAGAGGAAATAAGATTTATAGATGGAGAGAGAGAGAGAGCTATGGAAGAGATGAACATGTTGGTGGAATCAGCCAGTAAGCATCCAGGATTATAGTCAAGTAGTTCTCTGACCCACCAAACAGCATGTTGGGAAGATGGAGTACAGTAAACCATGGAGTTTCTCAGAGGGAAGCTGTTGCATAGATAAGAGAGTCTGATTATTCCATATTATTATTTTCCTTTCATGTTGGGAGGATGTACCAGTAACAGTTGGAGTCTCCTTTCAGCCAAATAGCTCCCATATGCTACATAATTCTGCTGCTGATTAAAATCCTATGGAAGATTCAGGCTGTATCTGGAACAATAGCAGGCTGAATTCGATTTATCAGCCTTCAGGGGAAGAAAAGATAATCAAATTTCCCCCTTCAGCAACTTTGGGACCATGCCATTTGCCGAGATGACAATGGATGTGAGTTGTACACTTTCTGTTTGTACACCTGCTTCCTGTTAATCACAAGTTCCTGGCATTTTGTGATATATTTTTCCCTATTGATATCTTATGGGCTTTGTCATTTAAAGGCAAGGGCATTTCTGTAAAAACTGTTACTGAAACATGTATGAAAAATTAGGGAGACCAGTAGGGAGACAGAGTTGTGGATGATGTGAAGAAAAACAGTCTTTAGTCAGAGAAATCTGGGTTTCAGTATGCTTTTTAACGTTTTAGTATGTGACCTGGACAAGTGATTTAAGTCCTCAGAACTTTGATTCCCTTATCTGTAAAATGGGGATAATGATATTTACATCAGATGATTATTTTATGGATTAAATTACATAATTTATGTTTGGCTGTGCATTCTGGAAAAATCTAGGTAGTGAGAATTGCAGAGAACTCTCGGCTCGAAAACACCATTCAAACCCCGGCCCTCAGAGACTTGGCCAAACTTTAACATGGCTTCTAGCAGCCTAAGACCTCGTGTCCCTGGGACAACGAGCCCCCTTTGGAGTTCTTGTTTTGAAAAGCTCAGGGATGTCAGAAGAATTTACTGTTTGTTCTAGCCAACACCAGGTCTCTTCTTAGAGCATCTACTAAGAAAGTCTTGCAATTGTGAATCCTTCCTCTGAACCTTTAAGATGTAGATGTATCTTCCATAACTCAGAAGTGTCTTTCTCAAGGACCTGAAAAACATTCCTTTGAAATGTAATAATCAGGAAGGCCAGGGGCTCTATCTCCTACACTCTGGGAAGATAGGATCCTAACTTTAAGAATTGCCAGGTAGCAGAGTCAGCTGGCTGGCCTAATCATGTTTACACCGATCAGCCCTTGGTAATTTTGAGTCCCTGCTCGCTTCCCTTTTCTACACCGTCATTCTGCCTTTAAAATCCCAGTCACCACTGTGCAAATCAGAATGGAGCTCAGCTCTTTCCCCTACTGTCAGTATTTACTGAATAAAATCTGTTATCACTCTAACTAATGTCTGGCTTTGTTTCTCTTTGGAAGTAAAAGCTGGCTTTGTGGTAACACCTACCAAACCTCTGCCCCCAGGTCTCTTTTAATGGTGTGTGTGTGTGTGTGTGTGTGTGTGTGTGTGTGTGTGTGTGTGTGTGTGTGTGTGTGTGTTTTCCGAAGGAGAGAGTGAAGTTCAGTCTTGTCAGGAAAGGTCATGGGAAGAAATTGGGAAAATGTGAGAAGGCTGTTGTGTGTTTCCTGACTGTCTCTGGGGAATAGGCTTGAGGGTTAGTTTCTTCTCATACATTTTTCAAAGGCCAGAAATATAACTTAAACAGCTTTCATTATTTTAGCTTAAACCAAAATGGAATTTAAGATGGATCCAGCTTAGGGCAAGGTGGGATGCAGATATTTAAAGGATGAAATTAGGGCTCTATTTCTTCCTCTAGATTATGCTGTTCAGTAAAATGCTCTGTGTTTACAGAAATGTTTTATATCTAAACTGTCCAATATGATAGCCTTTGTGACTATTAAGCACTTGAAGTGTGGCTAATAGCAACCGAGGAAATGAATGTGTTAACTTAATTTTAATGACTTCAAGTGTAAAGCCACATGTGGCCGGTGGCTGCCCTGGTATAGGGCACAGCTCTAAATCATGCTCTGCTTGCCTCTTCTTGGCTTTATTCTCAGGCTGTCTCCATGTGGTGTCAGTGGCTCCTGGAAACTGCAGAATTAGTTGGTCCTCAAATAATATGATCTCACAGAAGGAGAGAAAACCACCTCTTCTTCAGCAGCCTTATCCATCCCTGAGAAGGATTCGAATTGGCCTTGTTGAGGTAAGTCATGATGTGCAGGAGGGTGGACACTCATGGTCCACCCTGAGTCACATCCCGTTGTGGGCCATTCAGTTCACTGTCTTCCAGAATTGCTTTGAGTTTGAGAGAAATAGTTATCAAGTAGTGGTTAAAGCAAAAGTAGACCAACTTTTTGAGACAGGGCAAAAGTAGTGGTACCTTGTGGCCTTGGTGACAGAGTGCTGCACGTTGTTGAGGAATGGAGCATTTCTTCTTCATCACAGAGAGGGTTTGGCACCTAAAGTCCTGGTCAGGCAGCAGCAGAAACCGTACAATTTATAAAGCAGTGTCGTCAAAACAACAACAGCAGCATCCAATACGCATTCAAGGAATCTTATGTACAGAGAGCAATAAAAAGGTAGGAGAGTAAAAGACAGTAAGAGCATGACAGGTGTTATGTGGCCCCTGCTTCATGAGCACATGACAGACACTCTTCAGGAACTCTCAGAACGCTAGAGAGGATCTGATAGGCATCCGGAATACCTGTGAGTAAAGGTGGGAGTTAAATACAGGAAATAAGGCTTTACTATTAATGTGACAATAGCTGTGTTCAAGGGCTGGTAATGCTGAAGTATTTGAATTACATATTTAAGCACTTGGAACTATTAGGTGCTCAAATTTTACCTGCCAGTACCAGTGTATGCACGTACACAAACACAGCCTACATTCATTCCTCCTTGAATAAGTACACAGTTTTTCTGTGCTTTATCGAAGTTGGTGGTATGAAGGGACATGCTAGAGTTAACTTCAGGATTTAGCATATCCTTTAGAACTCTGAGGGTTCATTTTCTGAAACCATAAGAGTTAGAAAAATTCACTGTTGAGAATGTTGGAAGCAAATCTATAGACCAGGACTAACATTCAGCATTGTACAACATATAGCCATATCTTTTATTAAAATATAAAATGATTTTGGATGGACCTGTTATATATAGCAACTTTCCTGAGTCTCTCAAGTTTCCTCCTACCCCTTATTGCTTAAGGCACTTCTGCCTCTTGCCACAATCCAGCAATGGAAGGGTTGAGTCTCAACACGGGCAGGGGCCTCCGGGACCAAGGCACTCTAAACCAGCTTATGTTCACATTTGTTAGTGGTCTTGCCATTCATTTTCTCTAAAATCCCAATTGCTAAGCACCATCTTTGGCTCCTCAGGAAAACCCACAATGACCATTCATGTTCCACTAGCGTTTTATTTTGCTTGTGTTTATTCATCCACCTAAGTTGTTACTGATTTGCTGATTACATAACTTTTACATCCTCTTGTGATCAAACAGTAATGGAAATTTTAAGATATGTTGCCTCGTTTTAGGGAAGCTATAAAGTCTTTGCTTTATATCAGATGAATATATTAAGAAAAAGGTGTTAAAATTTGATTTTGTAATGATAGAACGCACAGAATCTGAAAAGAAATGTTGCAAGTGTGCCAGGAGACTGTGTCTTTTCTAAAGAAAACTGCCATTGGTAGCTGTAAGTTAGATAGTCATGATTAAAGATTTATGAGTGCATAGGGGGCACAAGCAACTGGGACGAAAACTGTGATCCATAGGCGCCATCACTTCCAATATAATCGCCTCAAGTCCTTGCCTTACAGGTGAACACGTGGTTCACCGGTAGAGAAATCTGTGTCCTGACTGGCTGAGGGTGCTCATTTTCTGTCAGGAATTCATATGCCAATGGTTTGGGCTTTCCTTCAGGAAATGAATATTCACCTTCTTTACCACAAAACCAATTTCTCTCCATGGTTTTATCTTTATGATATATAAATTGGTATCTTGTCAAATACACACACACACACACTTTGCATTCTAGTTATTGGCATACATAGGTTGATTTAGTTAGGTTATGATAAAATTGTTTATGGAGATTTCTGTGGAGGCTAAGTGATTGAAAAGTTTGGAAAAAGCTGTGGCCTTAATTCAAGGCAGTTTGGATCAATAATTCTGAAGGCAAAACTGTAGCTATTAATAAGCCTAAAACCTTGAGGGAAACAGAATTTTTCAGCTTTAGGCCATAGGGAATAAGAACACATTGTTTTGCAGTGTTTTTATGGTTTAAATTTTTGAGAGCTTCTGCAGTATAAGTCTCAACTCTTTTGCCGGGTGATAAACTCATCATGCTAGAGATGAAGCAATGAGTTCAGATAGGATTTGACTTCTTTAAACCATTTTCCCTTTTTGCTCAAATATGGATCAAAACCTAGAGAGGTGACTCTTGTTTCCTCTGCCTCATTACCCTAAAACTGTGAAGAAACTTTTGAGTTTGTAAATTCCAAATGTGAATATCTCAGAGGTCAAATTTCTCTAACTCAAAATCATGTCACAGAACAATAATACATGAGCCAGCAACTCAGATCTATGTTTCTTTAGTTAGATTTGTTTACTGAGGAACATTATGGCAACGGCTATGACTTCTGAAAGTCCAACCTCAGCATTTGAGAGCATTTAATATTTAATCAAGTGGCAGAGCAGCAAACTCATTTTGAGTAAGACATTAAAAAGAAGAAAGAAATGTCATATGTCATCAGCTGGAATAATTTAACTTGCAAATCAGATGTTGGCAAGAGCTGGTTGACAGCAGATGGCTCAACTCTTCTGTGTTTGACTCCAAACCTATCCTTTCCCATTTTGCATTGGAAATCTAATTAAAAGCCTTTTTATCACCATCAGATTAATTATAAACATGCCTTTTTATCTGGTAGGAAATTGACCTGTGCTTAACAAATTTCCCCCAAAACCCTCTATTTTCCAAGATTTTCAAGAAGAATTTTTTTCCAAGCTTATTTATTCAGACTAAATGCACCTAATCTTTATAGGTTAAATCCCATGAGCTACTACTTAGGCCAAATATGAGTTACTTATTTACTATTTAGGACATAAACTGATATTAACTTAAGAGTACTTGCTAATTTAATTTCTTTACTTCTAGTTAATTTGATGAAATTCATTGAAAGACAACTTTCTTCCAAGTAAATAATTTGCCATGGCAAATAGAATCTTATAAAGCTTAATTTTAAAGTCTTTTATCATATGGTGGTGCAATTAATATCAGAAAAAAGAACGTGTTTCATTAACTTGTCTGTCACTCCATGAGTTTATGATGTGAGAACTGACACTTCTGTGCCATCTGTTTGTATATGACCATAATAGAAGCCGTACATGCCAGCGGACTGAAGTATTTTCATAGAGTAAATCCACAGGTATGGGCTCAACATTTCAATAAGTGTTAGATTATTCCCCACACATAATTTTGTCATTATTAGACTAATTCTTGTAGTAATGCATAAATTTTGAAAAAGCTAGTGCTATAAAAATGGGCAGGAATGAGTATATTTCCTCAATATACAAAGGAACTGTGTATTTCAGTGGTTAAAATAAAAGAGAGAGTGATCATCTGGCTTTTACTTAGGATGTAGAAAGCTGGAAAGAGCATCATTACTACCCTTACAATGAAAAAGAGAGATAATCTGCAAATTAATAGTTGTCCTTGAATTTATCAGAGAGCTGAGGTTGTAGAGCAGTCAACTAACTCAAAATCTAAAGAAAAACATTCTTCTGGAAGGAGAAGGAAAATATGAGCAATTTCTTTCCTGGGGTAAATGCTAAACCCCATGCAAGCTGTTCATGAGAATTCAGCTAAAATTTCTGACGAGTTACTTCAGACTGTGGACCGGCATGAGTGTATAGAATCTCTTGGGAGCTGCAGTCACAAGGGGAAATTGCCCATATGTACACGATCTTCTCCACAGACCATGTATGTACTTATAAGAGAGATTAGGGGCTGGGTTGGAGACCTGAGAAAGCCTCTATTTTGGTGAAGGTATGGGAGAGGAGAACAACAGCTCTTGTGGAAAAGGTGTAAAGCCTCACCTAGAACCTTCTCTCTTACCTTCTTTATGGGGTAAAAGCTTAAGCTGATGTGGGAAGGACAGCAGATATTGTCACCCTCAGGCCAGAAGTGAACATGCATTGCAATTAGGTGAAGGAAATAACAAAACACCATCTGCCCTTAGGGGAGGGACAGAAAAACACCCTGAGCCTAGACCACTTAGAGCTCTACCTTTGGGGGAGGAGTATGACCACAAAAAAGGCCTCATATCCAAGATCTGGACACACAGTGCCTTCCTCAGATTGAGGTTGAACCAGAACAACAGAAAATGATTCCCTGTTCCCCCTCTTCCATTCTTCTTTATCAGGCTGGCAAGTGACCCATAGCAGTTGTCATATGTATAATGCTGGGAGAAGGGCAAAGTGAAGAGAGAGATCTTTTCTCAGGCACAAAGGAAAAACCTAAAACTGAGAGGCAAGCAGCCCTTGAGAAAAAATCTTCTGAAAAAGTATTCCTCACTCTAAGTACAAGTTAAAACCAGAGAATTTTGTGGTGCCCTGAGGGTAACCATAGAAGCCAAAATAACAACAACAACAAAAAAAGACTCAGCTCAATTCCTGACTAGACTGACACAAACTCTTATAATCCAAAGAGAAAAGGCATGCCTATTTCCAGGCATAAATACTATTTACAGTCATCTCTACTCTTCCACACAAGATATTCAGCTTTCAGCTAAAATGCAGGGCATACAAAGAAGCAAGGGGGAAAAAAAGCAACAATACACTGTCAAGAGACAAAACAATCAACAGAACCAGATCAAATATGATTCATATTTTAGGTTTAAAATAGCTGAATAATGTGACAAAGATTCTGGAGGAAAAAGTAGACAATATGCATGAATAGATATGGAATCTCAGCTGAGAGATGGAAACTATGATAAAGAACCAAATGGAAATGGAAGAAATTAAAAGCATGGTTATCGAAGAGATGAATGCCTTTGATGAATTTATCAGTACAATCAATACAGTAAAAAAAAAAAAAAAAAAAAGAAACAGTAAAGTTGGAGATAGGTCAAGGGAAGTTTTCCAAACTGACAAGCATGAAACAAAAAACCATAACGGTTCTTCTAAGAGCTAAGGGACAATAGTAAATGGTATAAAATAAATGGAATTGGAATCATAGAGAAGAGAGACTGAGCAGAAGAAATGTTTGAATAGATAATGACCAAGAATTTTTCAAAAGCAGTAAATTATAAGAACTATAGATCTGTGAAGCTCAGAGAACACCAAACAATAAATACTTCCAAACACACCTAGAAACATAACTGTTCAAACTTCTGGAACCTGAAGATAAAGAGAAAATATTGAAGGCTGCCAGATAAAAAGTACACATTGTATACAAAGAAACAAAAATAAGGATTGGAACAGACTTCTCATCATGAACTATGAAATCTAGAGACAAGGGAGTAACATCTTAAAGTGCTGGAAAAACAACAACAAAACCTGTCAGCCCAGATTTCATACTCAAAGAAAATATTTTATAGAATTGAAGGAGAAATAAATACTTGCAGAAAAAAACAAGAACTGAGAGAATTCCTTACAAGCATACCTATTATTTATTCCTTAAAGGAAGTTCTTCAAAAATAAGGACTAAGATACCAGACAATAACTAGGATCTACACAAAGAAAGAGTGCTGGAAATGGCATTCATGAAGGAAAATTTAAAATTTAGTTTTCTTATTTTGAATTTCTGTAAAGATAGCTATGAAAAGCAAACATTATATCAAAGTATTACATGTTTATGGTATATATAAAGTAAAATGCATGACAATAATAGCACAAAGGATAGGAAAGGAATTTAAATTACAATGTTATAAGTTCCTTATAGTGCACAATTAATTAAATGTGAATATTGTAAACTCTACGGCAGTCATTAGGGTGTGTAAAACTTTTAAATAATAACCCCAAATTGGAGATGTTAGTAGATTTAAAACCAATCATTTAAATAATTACATTAAATTTAAACTGTGAAAATATACCAAATAAAAATTAGAGATTTTCAGATTGGATAAAAAAGTAGCACCCAACTGTGTCCTGACAACAAGATCTACTTTAAATATAATGAAATAGATTAAAGTAAAAATATGAAAATAATATAGTGTGGAACCATTAATCAAAAGAAAACTAAAGTGTCTATATTAATGTCAGAGAAAGTGGACTTCAGAATAAGGAATAGTACTAGGACAGTATTCATAGTGATAAAAGGGACAATTCAATAAAAGAATAGTAATCTTAAATATGTATGCACCTAACAACAGAGCTTAAAGTATATGAAATAAAACAGACAGAACTGATAAGAAAAATAAATCTACAAGTAGAGTTAGAGACTTCAACTTTAAGTATTAGATTAAACAAATAGAAAGTTGGTAAGGAAACAGAGGATTTCAACAACACTATTTACCAAATGGATCTGTTAGATACATAAAAAACACTTCAAATCACAGCAGTAGAATATATGTTTTTCTCAAGAGCATATGGAACTTTCACCAAGATAGATATTATTCAAGATAGACCAATAAAGATTCAAAATCATTTAAGGTTTGGTCTCAGATCAAATGGGATTTAAACTAGAAACCAGCAACAGTAAGATATCTGAAAGATTTCCAAATATTTGAAAATAAACACTTCAAAATAGCCCATGGTTCAAAGAGAATGTCACAAGGGAAATTCAAGCATGTTTTTAATCAAATGAAAATAAAAGTTCTATGTGTCAAAATTTGTGGGATGTAGCTAAAGAAGTTTAGAGTTAAATATATAGCTTTTAATGCTTTTTATTTGAAAAGCAAACTTTTATTTTTTTAATTTATTTTTAAAATTAATTAATATTTATTGGAGTATAGTTGCTTTACAAGGATTTTTTTCCTATTATAGATGGTTTATTATTTGTCGACCACATTTATGAAGACCATTATAAAATTTTGTTGAAATACAGTAAGGAAGATCTAAATACATGGTGAGCTATAACTTGTTCATGGATAGAAAGAGTTAGTATCATTAAGATGTTAATTCCTCCAAAATGGTCCTATGGATTACATGTAATTTCATCTAGACTCCCTATGGGGATTTTCATGGAATTAGACAAGTGAATTCTACATTTATATGGAAATGCAAAGAGCTGAGATGATCCTGAACAAAAGCAAAACAGAACTTTCCCTACCAGACATCATGATGTAGTCACAAAATGGAATAGTATACAGCAAAGAAAATGAACAAACCACAGATAATATGCATCAATATGCATGAATCTCAAAAAATATTAACATTGAGCCAAAACAAAAAAAGCCACAGATACGTAAAATATTCCAGTTTACACATTTAGAAAACAGGCAAGTGGAGCTATATTTCTTAGGGATACATACACATGAGATGAAACAATGAGGAAAAGCACAGGGATTATTAATAAAATCCAGAGAAATAGCTACAAGGGACTGATAATAATTAAGTTAGGTGGTGAATACACAGGTGTTCATTTTATTATTCAAAGTGTCTTCTTACACATTATTCTCTTTGTGTATATTTTATAATAAAACAGTTTAAAAGATGGAATGCTCAGAAAATAGTGAGTCATGTTGAAACCCTAAACAAAGAATGTATTAAATTTTGCCATGCTTTTTTAGAATATTTTAACAAAACAACCGTAACTGAAAGGGAACAGGAGGGGTCCCTCAAAAGTAATGTGGTCCAAAGTTTAAAACTCCAATTTTTTTAACATCTTTATTGGAGTATAATTGCTTTACAATGTTGTGTTAGTTTCTGCTGTATAACAGTGAGTCAGCTATATGTATACATATATCCCCATATTCCCTCCCTCTTGCGCCTCCCTCCCACCTTCCCTATCCCACCCCTCTAGGTGGTCACAAAGCACCCAGCTGATCTCCCTGTGCTATGCAGCTGCTTCCCGCTAGCTATCTGTTTTACATTTGGTAGTGTATATATGTCAGTGCTACTTTTTCACTTCATCCCAGCTTACCCTTCCCTCTCCCTGTGTCCTCAAGTCCATTCTCTACGTCTGCATCTTTATTACTGCCCTGCAACTAGGTTGATCAGAACTATTTTTTTTTTTTTTTTAGATTCCATGTATATGTTTAGCATACAGTATTTGTTTTTCTCTTTCTGACTTACTTCACTCTGTACGACAGACTCTAGGTCCATCCACCTCACTACAAATAACTCAATTTTGTTTCTTTTTATGTCTGAGTAATATTCCATTGTATATATGGGCCACATCTTTTTTATCCATTCATCTGTCAATGGACACTTAGGTTGCTGAAAAGCAAAGTTTTAAATCAACAATTTAAGATTCCACTTCAGGAGACTAGAAAAAAAAAAAAAGAGAAAATTAAGCCCAAAGCAAATATCATAGAAGAAATAATAACAGAGCAGAAGCCAATGAAATTAAAAACAGAAACATATGAGAGAAAATCATAGTAAGCAAAAGCCAGTTTCTTGAAAATGACAGTAAAATTGATGAACCTTTAGTCAGGTTAACCAAGTAAAATGAGAGACAACACAAATTGTAAATATTGGAATGAAAAGGGGTATGTTACCACAAACCTTGTAGACATTAAAAGAATAAGCAGAGACTACTGTAAAGAATTCAGTGCACATGAGTTCAACAATTTATATAAAATGGACAAATTTCTTGAATGATAAAAACTGCCAACGATCACTCAAGAAAAATAACCTGAATGGATCTATAGATCTCTGTAGATTTCTATCCATATTTAGAATACATCCACAATGTTTAAACAACCTGCCCTTTGCTCCAGAGAAAGACACTGTCTCTCTCCTCCATGGCTGTTCACTATAAAAACATTCTTGAAAGATAGTATGGAACAAAGACAGTAAGTTCCTCTGCTTATAAGATGTGAATAAATGCAAGAGACCCATGGAGAATTGTCTCCTAACTGGATTGAGATGACTTAGGGATGGTTGAAATTCTGTAGACTCTGGTTCTTCTTATATCTTATGTGTAGCTCTTCAGAAGTTCCAAATGAGAAACTGAGAGCCTGGGAATTTTCTAAGTCCCCTGTTTTTTCGATGGTCTTGAACAACAATTTCTCTCTCTTTAGCAGTGGAAGATTACAGAAAAATTCATCCTGCATTTCACTGGTTTTGTATCTTTTGTCCCACGAGATTATTCAAAGCTCTTTTGACTTCTCTGCCCCTTAACAGAGGTCATGAGACTCCTGGGTCAGAGTCAAAGGACAGTTTCTTTTAGCAGTGTGTCATAGCACAATTTTCTAGTTTTAGTTTTCCACACCCTATCACTCAGATGTGGACACAACGAGCGTCAGTTGACACCTGCACACACAGAGGGGTGTGTAGTCCCTTGACTTAATTCTTGACATTTAGTCTCACTCCAAGAATTGCCTGAGAGAAGAAATGGCCAACAGATTGTCTGCTCACCTCTCTGTGGTTCCAGTGTCTCTGTGATTTTGGCTCCTCGAATTCTAGAAGCTTCAGCCAGTCTCTAATGCCTTAAATCAAATGCTTCTTTATTTTCCTTTTACCTGGCTCTTCTACTTTTTCCTGAGAGGACTACTGGTTTCTGCAAGTAATTCCACCTTAGCTGCTTGCAAGATTCTTCAATTTAGTCACACTTCAAATTATATTACATATTAGTTTCTTGTTTGTTTTCCGTCTTTCTTAGGACTATAAGCTCTGTGAAATCAGTTTACTTTTGTTAATTCTTCAGTGAATCCCCAGTGCCTTGAAAAGCACATGGCAACTGGTAAGCATTCAGTAATATTAAGTAAGTAGACAGCTGGACTCATTTAGGTGAAAAATGATAAAATCACAATTTAAAAAGTTTCTAGCTGGATGTCTGCTGACATATCTAATCATTTCTACTTCTACATATATCTCTGTTAGTACATATTTTCTCAGTGAAAATAGCTCACATTTTAGCATATAAATTTATTAATGCACAGATATGTCTTTAGCTCTAACCAGGGGGAGATACATAAATGTTCTGTGAGTTTAGACATAGTTACCTTTTTCTCTGTGACCTAAAAGAAGGTGTACATAGAGATTATTTTGTGCACACATCCTGTTTCTTCTCCTTGTAGAGCTTTTCAACTCTCTGCAGCTTCATGCCTGCTGTCTTCTTCCTTTCATCAAAATTACACTCATTTTGGATCCAGTTAAAAAGTCACCTTTTATAAAAAGTCTTCTGAGACTTTTTCATGGTAACTCAATTATTCTCATCTCCATGCTCCCACAGCTCTGCATACATTTATCTGTTACAGCCCTTATTATACCATCTTTTAGTTAATTGCTTACATGGCCTGGGTTCCTACCTGATTACTGAACTCCTTTCGTAAATGTCTTTGTGTCCTTAGTACCTAGCACATGGTCCGGCACATAGAAGTGTTTTAGAAAATGTTGCTTGGATGCTTTAGTAAATTTAAAATGCTATCTTAGGAATATGCACATTTAAAAAAGACAACAAAATGAAACTAATTTTGGAATTTTGACTAGCAATCAGCTGTGTATGGAAGCCACTGAAGGAAGGGGAGGCCTTCCCAGAGCCACTTGACTCTATTATTCTGTTTATTCATGAACTTACACACTTTAAATCCTTTTTCCACAAGTTATATTTTTGGAATCAGCTTTGATTTGCGGGGAGGGGAGGCTATAGGGTGTCATCTATATGGTATAATTTTAAGAGAACCAGCAAGATTTTCCTCTCTCTATTTGTGTTAGGAATTCCACATATAGTAATCTACTGCCTTGTTTTAGCTCTGCAATCATGCTGTAGACTCATCTTTAAAAATACTTTTACGTAGGGACATATATCAACTTATTAAGTAGATAGTTTCTCTTTGTGATAGAAGAAATCTGATCTGGTGATACCATGCACATCTGGAGAGGGGTATGAATAACAGAAAGGGTAGAACAGAGATAGCAAGGTTGACAAATGGGGAAACCAAAGACCACTGGTGAATTATTGGCACCTTTGTAAAAAATTTAATCTTCCCTCGAGATGCTATTTTTATATTGTATTTTCCTACTCTACCAAAATAATGCAAATAGTGCTCTGTCTCCTTAAGTGTTTATTTAGTAGACTGTTATATGTCTCAGATGTTGAAAAAAGTTTGGGTTTGTTTTGAAAAGCATATGAAGGCCATTTAGTATGAGAACAAATTTACAGAGACATGAAAATATCCCAATATTTTCTGTTTCTGACTTAACTATTCAAATCACATGTGAAAATAGGTATTTTATCCTATTTTTGCTCTTTACCACCAAACGTTAAGAATTATAATAGCTTTAATGCAAATCTATTTTGGTTTGCTTTTTATAGGTTAATGGCAGTTTAAGTATCTTGGACCATGAGTACTTCTGTTTGGCATGACGTTGCTCTATACTTGCAAAAGAATTTGCTTTTGTAAATAGACTGCTGTGTCTCTCACCGGCAATATTTAGAGGCTGTAGATATAGGTAAAAGGATGGTGATGGTAGGCTTATTTAAGTTGGCCACAACCAAAATCAATATCTGTAAACCTTTTCTCGACATGTGCTTACAATATAGAACCATGTGTTGCATGTATATGATATGATTAAAGAATCCTTAGCTTCTGTGAAAAAGCATACCTATATTTTTGCGTTGAAGAGTTTATCTACATAATGAGATGTCACCTCACACCTGTTAAGATGCCTATTACAACAACAACAAAAAAGGTAACAAGTGTTGAGAAATTGAAACCCTTGTGCACTGTTGGTGGGAATATAAAATGATGTAGCCACTATGGAAAATAGTATGTAGGGTTCTCAAAAAATCACAAATAGACTACCACATGAACCAGCAACCCCTTTTCTGGGTATATAGCCAAAAGAATGGAAGTTAAATCTGGAAGAGATATCTGCACTCCCATGTTCATTGCACCATTATTCACAATAGCTAAGACATGGAAACAACCCAAATGGCCAAACTGATAAAGAAAATGTGGTAAGCACACAAAATTTTTTGAAGAGTGTAGATGTCGTATTAAGTGTTCTTAACAAACACATATACACACACACATACACAAAAGCAGAAGGACACAAAACTTTTGGAGGTGATGGATATGTTTATTACCTTAATTGTTGTGATGGTATCACAGGTTCTGCCTATGTTCAAACTCATCAAATTATATACATTAAATACATGCAGTTTTTCGTATATTAATTATACCTCATTAAAGCTGTGGGGAAAAGAAGAAAGAACATGCTTAAAAAAGTTTAACAGTGGAACGGTAGAACTAACCATGCAGAGGATGTAGGTTACAGCTAAGCCGAGGGCCTTTGTTAGTTCCCCTGTCCTCCTGGTAATATATGGGACTTGAGCTCACCTCATTCCTTATCCAGTCTCTTTACTTTCTCTTTTTTCTTCGGAGTACTTAGGAGCTCACAGCCCTCACTTGCAGGAGGCAGAAGGGTGTAGGGGTTGAAGCACAAACTCCAGACTTTGGCTCT
Source organism: Grampus griseus (assembly GCF_964374135.1). Classification (NCBI taxonomy): domain Eukaryota; kingdom Metazoa; phylum Chordata; class Mammalia; order Artiodactyla; family Delphinidae; genus Grampus; species Grampus griseus. Next base: position 90,246,400 of record NC_138998.1, read on the forward strand.
TCATAACTATGTAACGTTGGGCAGGGAACCAATCCTCAGATTCTGTGTAGTTATGTGTGAACATGAGGTTTAAAAACAATACCTACCTATGAGGTTGTGGTGAGGGTTTAATTAGATAATACACAAAGCACAGTGCTGGAAGACAACAAATATTTAATAAATAATAGTTGCCATTATTATTATGGTTAATGTAATGATATTTCCCCCCTCCTCATACTTCCAAAAGGGATGGAAAATGAGCACTTCACTCACCTCGAGGAAAAGTTATGGTGGATTAGGGGAAGAGCCTCTTTTCACTCTCAGTTCACTCCTACCCATGGATGAAAGACTAGGAAAGTTTATGTTAGGAACATTCAATTCCTAATGTGCCCAGTCCAACTCCTTCTTACTTTTTAGAGCCTGTTTGCCCACAGGGCATTAAATTCTGGTATTTTCTCCACCAAGTCTGCCTCTGGCTTGCTGTTGTCCAGCTATGCCAGTGTCTAATTTAGGATGAAGTGTAAACAAGCTCATTTAACTGCAGATCTTGAGCCACATTCTGCAGTCAGCTTTATCAGTAGTAAGTGTGATAATTTTATCTCCATCTGTCTGACTTTCCTCCCTCTGTTATGAAGTTGAACATGGAAAGTGAAAGGGTTATTTACTTGCCCCCTTACTCCCCCAGGTTTTCATTTTCTAAATTATTGCTGTGTCTTTGGTGCTATTAACTGGAGTTATCATTGTGGAATTTCTTTACAGTTTGAGCCTTAGGCATTATTCCCCCACCTGCTGGCTGCCCCCTTGCCAGGCAATAGCCATTGCCCCTGTTGGACTGCTTCCACAAATGCCTTTGGCCCTGGTCCCATCACAGCTGCAGGCTGATGTGGGAGATAGTGCTGCCTTAGACACTTTCTCAGTGTTTGCCACCGCCCCTTCCACTGTTGCCATCACAGAGATATGGCCGCCTGATGTGGCCAGCATCCGGAAGGCACATTCCACACAGTTTAGGAAACAGTATCTTTTAGTGCCAGGCCCCATGGACTGGCCCTGGGAGCTCTCTTCTGCAAACGAAGTAAGACACTTCTCCAAATATTCAGGATATGTGCTGTGTTTAATCTGCCTACACTGTGAGAATGGTTGCTTTTCCATTCCCATGTAGATTGCCTCCTTGTTGAATATACAGATTTCCTCCTTAGAAGCACTCCCATTATTGTGTATCAACACTTAATCCTTCTCTTTTAGGGATCTTCTCCTCTATAGTGAGAAAAACTCTCCTCTCAAGGTTTGGCTGACAGCTGCTGAAATGAATACCTGGTCAGAGATTGTGTGGCCAGAAGCAAAAGCATATTGTCAGTCATGCAGGAATTTCCTGGCCTATGTTCTATGCAAACAGCTGCTGCATTTTCAGTTTTTAACTTGGCAGGCCTTATTTTAAATATGCATTGCCAAAAATTATGGCTCATTTACTGTACTTTCCTTCTCCCAATTGGAAAAGGAGGGTCAAATAGAGAGCTAAAGTGGGGTCGATATGGAGTTGGACCTCTAGTAAATGACAATATTTACTTATCAGCATCAGATGTTTTGGGGGTATTCGTGTGGTCTGTTCCATTTATGTATGTATATATGTGTGTGTGTGTGTGTGTATACACACACACACACACATATATATCTTATGTATATATTATATATATATATTATGTGTGTATGTATTTATGAAGCAAATCAGCCATAGGTTTTTACAGAGTAGACAACCATGAAATTAACGGTTTGTGATGGTTTCCTAATGCCTACGGAGATTTCTGGTCTAGTAAAACATGATCTTTTACAACCCTGAAATAGTGTTTATTTCCGTTACTAAAATTTCTTATATCAGGTATTACTCTTACAACTATTCCCCACCAGTTGATTTTCATGTCTTGTTAAAAAAATAAGGGAGAGAATTTGTGATACTTGGGACTCAAAAGTCCCCATCCCTTTTTATTGTCTCATTTTTGATAACTGTAACTGCTGTGGACATAGTTCTGGTGGTCTGCATTACTGAACCTCTTTTCTATGCCACACCCTCTCCCTTCCAGTGCACTTTCCATATTACTATTGGTGATACAGATCAAAATGTAAATCTGACCATGTCACACTCCCCTGTGTTCAAACTCTTGCCAGTTTCTAATTTCCTACTGAATAAATCTCCTACTCTTTATCTTAGCATAAAGGGAAGACCCTTCAATATCTAATGTGAAACTCTTTCCAGACTTCTACCTTGGAGCTCTTCTTTCTAGCTTCTTCCCTACTTCTTCCTCATCCATTCCTTCCCTGGTAACCATAATTCTAATTAAGTACTCTTTTGGAACATATCATGCACTTCCATGCCTCTGAGAACTTCTTCATGATATTCACATTGAATGTTACCTCTAGATTCCTTTGTCTCCCTTGTCTGCTTGGAGAATTTATACCCATCCTTCAGGACCCAACACAAACAATACCTTATTATGAAGTCCTCATGTTAATTGTACAGTATTTCTTTGTTTGCACGTTTGTCTAACCAACTAGTTGTAAGCTCTTCAAGTGTGGAGATAGTACTTTATTAAGTTTCTTCCTGAGATTTATGCCCATTGTATTGGAGCAGGAGGGAGAGAAAAACAGATGTCTACCTCCTCGTACAAGTGCCTGCAAAGACATCATTTCCTCTTTCTGTTTGTCATCACAGCAGGTCTAAATTATTGTCTAAGGGCCCAGCATGTGTGGGTGTTGGTAGCCTCAACTGGCCCTACTGTTGCGGCATTCAGACCTAAGCAGCTCCCTCAGGTATCGTTAGCTCTTGAGAGATGCTGCCTCATCTTCTGGCTGGTGGTGTCTTGCTCATGTTCTTTTCCTCTGAGGCTAAGCTCTGCCCTGCATTAGTTGACTAGCCTGGAGGCTCCAATCTCATCTTCCCCCTATGGCTCAATTGTGTGGACTAAAGGCAATGTGTGCTTTACTCTGAAGAGCTGGTACTCCATGCAGCTTCCTGGCCTCCTTTCACCTTGGCTGATTTCCCAGGCCCTTTCTCCTCAGTACAAATAAATGAACTCAGTTTACCCTCATAACAATCCTATGCAGTATATACTATTATGAACCCAGTTTTACAGAAGAGGAAACTGTGGAACAGAGACACAAAGTCAAAAGAACCAGGATTCAAACCCAAGCAGACACCAGAGTCGTGGCGCCAGACTCCATGCTCTTAACCAGTGTACTGCAGTCTTTATATTAAACATTGTGCTTAAAACGGGAGATAATTAATATATGCTTATTGCCTATAACATGACAGTTAATTATATATATATGATGTATATGAAATGTATATATTCATTGAATCATTGAATCCTCCCACCAAATGTGAGAAAATGGTGGAACCATGATTGAAATTCTGGTTTTATCACTCTAAAGTAAATGATTTTTTCACTTAATACAATTTTTTTTATAGTTTGTATGCCAAAAGTAGTTTTTGAAGATCTTTTTTAAAAGTAAATTTATTTTATTTATTTATTTTTGGCTGCGTTGGATCTTTGATGCTGCATGTGGGCTTTCTCTGGTTGTGGTGAGCAGGGGCTACTCTTCGTTGCAGTGCGCAGGCTTCTCATTGCGGTGGCTCCTTTTGTTGCAGAACATGGGCTCTAGGCACACGGGCTTCAGTAGTTGAGGCTTGCAGGCTCTAGAGCACAGGTTCAGTAGTTGTGGTGCATGGGCTTAGTTGCTCCGCGTCATGTGGGATCTTCCCGGACTAGGGCTCGAACCCATGTCCCCTGCACTGGCGGGCAGATTCTTAACCACTGGACCACCAGGGAAGCCCTGAAGATTTATTTTTAAAGGAGGGGTAACTTCCCCGTTTTATAAAAGTATTCATAACAAAGGTAGCTATAGTAAGGATAGTGAACAATCTTAGGACCTGAAAGGTTTTCGTGTGCATTGACATTTTGTCTTTTTTTTCAGCCCATAGTGTCAAATAGCCTGGCTTTTTTCTTTTTTTTTTTTTTTTAAAGGTAGACTGAATGAAAGCATCAGTTTTTATTCCAGTGACTCAGTCCCCATTGTTTGAAGCAGATTAGAATGGATAAGTTGAGCTCTGTATGTTGTACACCTCAGTTATCCACAGAGACAGGCTGTCAAGTTTACTGTGGAAGTTCTTGGTGTTGCAGGTATGAATGTTTATCTGTTTGTGCTATGTCATCATAACTAGGTTTTTGCCTTTTAAATAGACCATCAGATTAACACATTAAAGCAACATCCCTGATTCTCATGGAACATTTGAATTATGTACAGCAGTGTGTGTTTTAATCGTTTATTTTAATCATGTTCCTCACCCTGCAGCTTAAAATGAAAGATACTGAAATCAAAATATGTAGCATCAAATCACTCTGATTATTTCAGATAGATTACACTTGTTAGTACCTAAATGGAGAGGTGCTTTTGTAAATTTTTGCATTTTTGTTTGTTTGTGAGGCCCCCTCCTTTAAAAATTTTTTTTTTCTACTAAAAATTTGTTAGGTTGCAACGTCAGTTGACACTATAATATTTCTTTTTTCTTTTATGTTTGGATACTGGTTTTCCAGACTAACTGGCTTTCCTGGGAACTGTGACTCTGGCTACAACATGAAGACTGAAAGCTTTCCTTTCTGTACTTCTAGAGGAGACTTCAGTGCACTCATGGAGAGAGAGACAAGGACCAGACTTTTGACATAACTGGCTTTGGCCCTGTGAATGAATGTTTCCTGAGCATTGGAAAGCTGGTGGCAAGATACGAGAACCACAAATGGGCTATGGGGAAATGCATTCAATGAAGCAAAAAATCTCTAAAAAGATGATTTTGCATCTCCAATGCATTTCCAACACATGGCAGATAATCTTAGCTTCTGCTATGACTTATAAGCCCAAATAAGGCAGTTCTTTGAGTTCTCTGGCACATTTGCAACCGATGGCTTTCCTTGAATGAATATTGTGGCGGTGGATTCATTGGCTGTGTAAAAACAAACTGCTCATTCCTTATCTATGCTGAAAGGTCATCTGGCTTGTGTATCAGGTGCCACCTCAGGGATGTCAGCCAGTATCCTGTGGTGCATTCAGCCCAGTCATTGTGCCCTGTCAGCGAGGCAGTCATAGAGTTCCATTTGTACAGAGGTACAAAGATAGAGACAAGCTGTATTGGCTTTTTCTTCTTTTTTTTTTAAATTAATTTTTATTGGAGTATAGTTGATTTACAATATTGTGTTAGTTTCAGATGTACAGCAAAGTGAGTCAGTTATACATATATCCACTCATTTTTAGAATCTTTTCCCATAGAGGTCATTACAGAGTATTGAGTAGAGTTCTCTGTGCTATACAGTAAGTTCTTATTAGTTATCTATTAATATTTTATATATAGTAGTGTGTATATATCAATCCCAATCTCCCAATTTATCCCTCCCCCTTCCCCCTTGCTAATACATAAGTGTCTTTTCTACACCTGTGACTCTATTTCTGTTTTGCAAATAGGTTCATTTGTACCATTTTTTTAGATTCAACATATAAGTGATATCATATGATATTTGTCTTTCTCTGTCTGACTTACTTCACTTGGTATTACAATCTCTAGGTCCATCCATGTCTCTGCAAATGGCAGTATTTTGTTCTTTTTCATGGCTGAGTAATATTTCATTGTATATATGTCCTACATCTTCTTTCTCCATTCATCCATTGATGGACATTTAGGTTGCTTCCGTGTCCTGGTTATTGTAAATAGTGCTGCAATGAACATTGGGGTGCATGTATCTTTTCGAATTATGATTTTCTCTGGATACATGCCCAGGAGTAGGATTGCTGGACCATATGGGAGCTCTATCTTTAGTTTCTAAAGGAATCTTTATAGTGGCTGTACCAATTACATTCCCACCAATAGTGTAGGAGGGTACCCTTTTCTCCACAACCTCTCCAGCATTTACTGTTTGTAGATTTTTTTTTTAACATCTTCATTGGAGTATAATAGCTTTACAATGATGTGTTAGTTTCTGCTTTATAAGAAAGTGAATCAGCTATACATATACATATATCCCCATATCTCTTCCCTCCCCCGCTGCCTATCCCACCCTTCTAGGTGGTCACAAAGCACCGGGCTGATCTCCCTGTGCTATGCAGCTGCTTCCCACTAGCTATCGGTTTTACATTTGGTAGTGTATATGGGTCCATGCCACTCTCTCACTTTGTCCCAGCTTACCCTTCCCCCTCCCCATGTCCTCAAGACCATTCTCTAGTAGGTCTGCATCTTTATTCCCGGCCTGCCTCTAGGTTCTTCATGACCATTTTTATCTTTTTAAGATTCCATATATATGTGTTAGCATACGGTATTTGTTTTTCTCTTTCTGACTTACTTCACTTTGTATGACAGACTCTAGGTCCATCCACCTCACTACAAATAACTCAATATTGTTTCTTTTTATGGCTGAGTAATATTCCATTGTATATATGTGCCACATCTTCTTTATCCATTCTTCTGATCATGGGCACTTAGGTTGTTTCCATGTCCTGGCTATTGTAAATAGAGCTACAATGAACATTGTGGTACATGACTCTTTTTGAATTATGGTCTTCTCGGGGTATATGCCCAGTAGTGGGATTGCTGGGTCATATGGTAGTTCTATTTTTAGTTTTTAAAGGAACCTCCATACTGTTCTCCATAGTGGCTGTATCAATTTACATTCCCACCAACAGAGCAAGAGGGTTCCCTTTTCTCCACACCCTCTCCATCATTTATTGTTTGTGGATTTTTTGATGATGGCCATTCTGACCGGTGTGAGATGATACCTCATTGTAGTTTTGATTTGCATTTCTTTAATGATTAATGATGTTGAGCATTCTTTCATGTGTTTGTTGGCAATCTGTATATCTTCTTTGGAGAAATGCCTGTTTAGGTCTTCTGCCCATTTTTGTATTGGGTTGTTTTGGGTTTTTTTTTGATGTTGAGCTGCATGAGCTGCTTGTAAATTTTGGAGATTCATCCTTTGTCAGTTGCTTCATTTGCAAATATTTTCTCCCATTCTGAGGGTTGTCTTTTCATCTTGTCTATGGTTTCCTTTGCTGTGCAAAAGCTTTTAAGTTTCATTAGGTCCCATTTGTTTATTTTGGTTTTTAATTCCATTTCTCTAGTAGTTGGGTAAAACAGGATCTTGCTGTGATTTATGTCACAGAGTGTTCTGCCTATATTTTCTTCTAAGAGTGTGATAGTGTGTGGCCTTACATTTAGGTCTTTAATCCATTTTGAGTTTATTTTTGTGTATGGTGTTAGTGAGTGTTCTAATTTCATTCTTTTACATGTAGCTGTCCAGTTTTCCCAGCACCACTTACTGAAGAGGCTGTCTTTTCTCCATTATATATTCTTGCCTCTTTTATCAAAGATAAGGTGACCATAGGTGCGTGGGTTTATCTCTGGGCTTTCTATCCTGTTCCATTGGTCTGTATTTCTGTTTTTGTGCCACTGCCATACTATCTAGATTACTGTAGCTTTGTGGTATAGTCTGAAGTCTGGGAGCCTGATTTCTCTAGCTCCATATTTCTTTTTCAAGATTGCTTTGGCTATTCAGGGTCTTTTGTGTTTCCATACAAATTGTCAAAATATTTGTTCTAATTCTGTGAAAAATGCCATTAGTGGTTTGATCGGGATTGCATTGAATCTGTAGATTGCTTTGGGTAGTATAGTCATTTTCACAATTTTCTTCCAATCCAAGAACATGGTATATCTCTCCATCTCATTGTATCAACTTTAATTTCTTTCATCAGTGTCTTATAGTTTTCTGCATACAGATCTTTTGTCTCCTTAGGTAGGTTTATTCCTAGGTATTTTATTCTTTTTGTTGCAGTGGTAAATGGGAGTGTTTCCTTAATTTCTCTTTCAGATTTTTCATCATTAGTGTATAGAAATGCAAGAGATTTCTGTACATTAATTTTGTATCCTGCTTCTTTATCAAATCCATTGATTAGCTCTAATAGTTTTCTGGTAGCATCTTTAGGATTCTCTATGTATAGTATCATGTCATCTGCAAACAGTGACAGCTTTACTTCTTCTTTTCCAGTTTGGATTCCTTTTATTTCTTTTTCTTCTCTGATTGCTGTGGCTAAAACTTGCAAAACAATGTTGAATAATAGTGGTGAGAGCAGGCAACTGTCTTGTTCCTGATCTTAGTGGAAATGGTTTCAGGTTTCATCATTGAGGACGATGTTGCCTGTGGGTTTGTCATATATGGCCTTTATTATGTTGAAGTAGGTTCCCTCTAAGCCTACTTTCTGGAGGGTTTTTATCATAAATTGGTGTTGAATTTTGTTGAAAGCTTTCTCTGCATCTATTGAGATGATCATATGGTTTTTCTCATTCAGTTAGTTAATATGGTGTATCACATTGATTGATTTGTGTATATTGAAGAATCCTTGCATCCCTGGGATAAACCCCACTTGATCATAGTGTATGATCCTTTTAATGTGCTGTTGGATTCTGTTTGCTAGTATTTTGTTGAGGATTTTTGCGTCTATGTTCATCAGTGGTATTGGTCTGTAGTTTTCTTTCTTTGTGACATCCTTGTCTGGTTTTGGTATCAGGGTGATGGTGGCCTCGTAGCATGAGTTTTGGAGTGTTCCTCCCTCTGCTATATTTTGGAAGAGTTTGAGAAGGGTAGGTGTTACCTCTTCTCTAATGTTTGATAGAATTCGCCTGTGAAGCCATCTGGTCCTGGGCTTTTGTTTGTTTAAAGATTTTTAATCACAGTTTCAATTTCAGTGCTTGGGATTGGTCTGTTTATATTTTCTATTTCTTCCTGGTTCATCTTGGAAGGTTGTGCTTTTCTAAGAGTTTGTCTATTTCTTCCAGGTTGTCCATTTTATTGGCATATTTGCATGTAGTAATCTCTCAGGATCCTTTGTATTTTTGCAGTGTCAGTTGTTACTTCTCCTTTTTCATTTCTAATCGTATTGATTTAAGTCTTCTCCTTTTTCCTTGATGAGTCTGGCTAATGGCTTATCAACTTTGTTTATCTTCTCAAAGAACCAGCTTTTAGTTTTATTGATCTTTGCTATTGTATCCTTCATTTCTTTTTCATTTATTTCTGATCTGATCTTTATGATTTCTGTGATTGCTAACTTTGGGAGGTTTTTGTTCTTCTTTCTCTAATTGCTTTAGGTATAAGGTTAGGTTGTTTGTTTGAGATGTTTCTTGTTTCTTAAGGCAGGATTGTATTGCTATGGACTTCCCTCTTAGAACTGCTTTTGCTGCATCCCATAGGTTTTGGGTCGTTGTGTTTTCATTGTCATTTGTTTCTAGGTAGTTTTTGATTTCCCCTTTGATTTCTTCAGTGATCTCTTGGTTATTAAGTAGTATATTATTCAGCCTCCATGTGTTTGTATTTTTTACATGTTTTTTCCTGTAATTGATATCTAGTCTCATAGCCTTGTGGTCAGAATATATACTTGATATGATTTCAGTTTTCTTAAATTTATTGAGGCTTGTTTTGTGACCCATGATATGATCTATCATGGAGAATGTTACATGAGCACTTGAGAAGGAAGTTTGTTCTGTTGTTTTGGGATGGAATGTCCTATAAATATCAATTAAGTCCATCTTGTTTAATGTGTCATTTAAAGCTTGTGTTTCCTTATTTATTTTCATTTTGGATGATCTGTCCATTGGTGCAATTGGGGTGTTAACGTCTCCTACTATGATTGTGTTACTGTTGATTTCCCCTTTTATGGCTGTTAGCATTTGCCTTATGTATTGAGGTGCTCCTATGTTGTGTGTATAAATACTTACAATTTTTATATCTTCTTCTTGGATTGATCCCTTGATGATTATGTAGTGTCCTTCTTTGTCTCTTGTAATAGTCTTTGTTTTAAAGTCTATTTTGTCTGATATGAGAATTGCTACTCCAGCTTTCTTTTGATTTCCATTTGCATGGAATATCTTTTTCCATCCCCTCACTTACAGTCTGTATGTGTCCCTAGGTCTGAAGTGGGTCTCTTTTAGACAGCATATATACGGGTCTTGTTTTTGTATCCATTCAGCCAGCCTGTGTCTTTTGGTTGGATCATTTAATCCATTTACATTTAAGGTAATTATCGATATGTTTGTTCCTATGACCATTTTCTTAATTGTTTTAGGTTTGTTATTGTAGGTCTTTTCCTTCTCTTGTGTTTCCTGCCTAGAGCAGTTCCTTTAGCATTTGTTGTAAAGCTGGTTTAGTGGTGCTGAATTCTCTTAGCTTTTGCTTGTCTGTAAAGCTTTTAATTACTCCATCAAATCTGAATGAGATCCTTGCTGGGTAGTGTAATCTTGGTTGTAGCTTTTTCCCTTTCATCACTTTAAATATGTCCTGCCACTCCCTTCAGGCCTGCAGAGTTTCTGCTGACAGATCAGCTGTTATCCTTATGGGGATTCCCTTGTATGTTATTTGTTGTTTTTCCCTTGCTGCTTTTAATATTTTTTCTTTGTATTTAATTTCTGATAGTTTGATTAATATGTGTCTTGGCGTGTTTCTTCATGGATTTATCCTGTATGGGACTCTGTGTGCTTCCTGGACTTGATTGACTATTTCCTTTCCCATATTACGGAAGTTTTCAACTATAATCTCTTCAAATATTTTCTCAGTCCCTTTCTTTCTCTCTTCTTCTTCTGGGCCCCATATAATTCAAATGTTGGTGTGTTTCATGTTGTCCCAGAGGTCTCTGAGACTGTCCTCAGTTATTTTCATTCTTTTTTCTTTATCCTGCTCTGTGGTAGTTATTTCCACTATTTTATCTTCCAGGTCACTTATACATTCTGCCTCAGTTATTCTGCTATTCATTCCTTCTAGTGAATTTTTAATTTCATTTATTGTGTTGTTCATCATTGTTTGTTTGCTCTTTAGTTCTTCTAGGTTCTTGTTAAACGTGTCTTGTATTTTCTCCATTTTATTTCCAAGATTTTGGATCATCTTTACTTTCATTATTCTGAATTCTTTTTCAGGTAGACTGCCTATTTCCTCTTCACTTGCTTGGTGTGGTGGGTTTTTACCTGCTTCTTCATCTGCTCTCTGTTTCTCTGCCTTCTCATTTTGCTTAACCTACTGTGTTTGGGGTCTCCTTTTTGCAGGCTGCAGGTTCATAGTCCCTGTTGTTTTTGGTATCTGTCTCCAGTGGCTAAGGTTGGTTCAGTGGGTTGTGTAGGCATCCTGGTGTAGCGGACTAGTGCCTGTGTTCTGGTGGATGAGGCTAGATCTTGTCTTTCTGGTGGGCAGGTCTGCGTCCAGTGGTGTGTTTTCGGGTGTCTGTGACCTTATGATTTTAGGCAGCCTCTGTGCTAATGCGTGGGTTTGTGTACCTGTCTTGCTAGTTGTTTGGCATAGGGTGTCCAGCACTGTGGCTTGCTAGTCACTGAGTGGAGCTGGGTCTTGGCGTTGAGATGGAGATCTCTGGGAGATTTTTGCCATTTGATATTACATGGAGCTGGGAGGTCTCTGGTGGACCAGTGTCCTGAACTTGGCCTTCCCACTTCAGTGGCACAGCCCTGACGCCCGGCTGGAGCACCAAGACGCTATCAACCACCAAGATGCTGTCATCCACTCGGAAAAAGAGAAAAAGGGAAAAGTATATGTATATCGTTGCTCCCAAAGTCCACCGCCTCAATTTGGGATGATTCGTTGTCTATTCAGGTACTCCACAGATGCACGGTGCATCAAGTTGATTGTGGAGATTTAATCCACTGCTCCTGAGGCTCCTGGGAGAGATTTCCCTTTGTCTTCTCAGAAAGGACGGGGTTACAGTAGCGTCTGATCTGGGGGCTCTGGCTCACTCAGGCTGGGGAGAGGGAGGCGTACAGATGCGGGGCGAGCCTGTGGCGGGAGAGGCTGGCGTGACGTTGCACCAGCCTGAGGCGCCATGTGTTCTCCCAGGGAAGTTGTCCCTGGATCACGGGACCCTGGCAGTGGCGGGCTGCACAGGCTCCGGGGAGGGGAGGTGTGGATAGTGACCTGTGCTCGCACACAGGCTTCTTGGTGGCGGCAGTAGCAGCCTTAGCGTCTCATGCCCGTCTCTGGGGTCCGCGCTTTTAGCCGCGGCTCCCGCTCGTCTCTGGAGCTCCTTTAAGCAGCGCTCTTAATCCCCTCTCCTCGCGCACCAGGAAACAAAGAGGGAAGAAAAAGTCTCTTGCCTCTTCGGCAGCTCCAGACTTTTCCCGGACTCCCTCCCGGCTAGCTGTGGTGCACTAGCCCCCTTCAGGCTATGTTCACGCCGCCAACCCCAGTCCTCTCCCTGCGATCCGACCTCAGAAGACCTGAGCCTCAGCTCCCAGCCTCCGCCCGCCCCGGAGGGTGAGCAGACAAGCCTCTCGGCCTGGTGAGTGTCGGTCGGCACCGATCCTCTGTGCGGGAATCTCTCCGCTTTGCCCTCCGCACCCCTGTTGCTGTGCTCTCCTCCACGGCTTCGAAGCTCCCCCCTCCGCCATCCACAGTCTCCGCCCGCGAAGGGGCTTCCTAGTGTGTGGAAACCTTTCCTCCTTCACAGCTCCCTTCCACGGGTGCAGGTCCCATCCCTATTCTTTTGTCTCTGTTTTCCCTTTTTTCTTTTGCCCTACTCAGGTACGTGGGGAGTTTCTTGCCTTTTGGGAAGTCTGAGGTCTTCTGCCAGCGTTCAGTAGGTGTTCTGTACGGGTTGTTCCACATGTAGATGTATTTCTGGTGTATCTGTGGGGAGGAAGGTGATCTCCGCATCTTACTCTTCCACCATCTTGAAGCTCCTCACATTTGTAGATTTTTTGATGATGGCCATTCTGACTGGTGTGAGGTGATACCTCATTGTAGTTTTAATTTGCATTTCTCTAAGAATTAGTGATGTTGAGCAGCTTTTCATGTGCCTCTTGGCCATCTGTATGTCTTCTTTGGAGAAATGTCTATTTAGGTCTTTCATCCATTTTTTGACTGGGTTGTTTGTTTATTTGTTACTGAGCTGCATGATCTGTTTGTATATTTTGGAGATTAATGCCTTGTCAGTTGCTTCATTTGCAAATATGTTCTCCCATACTTTATTGGCTTTTAAGAGACGCATCTGGTGTCCCTTGGGCTGGAGGCCAGATATTTCTACTCTGGAATTTTTATAACATTGTGCAAGTTTCAGTATTTTAGAATAATTATGCACTTGATAATCATGACTTTTCTAAAGTTTTGGGGAGAATATTTTGTTTAGGTGCTATCCAGTACTACAATTGACATACTGACTGTAAGAGAAGGTTGCACAGCTAATTCTTGGTAGATTTGTGGTAGTATTGAATACTAACATCCTTTGGCCTTTTGTCAGGTACTCTTTCCTTTATACCAGACTTTTAAAGGATGTTTAATGCCTTTTAAAATTAAATTATATTGGATATAAGATAGGCTACAAGGATGTATTTTAATCTTCTTAAACCAGAGACAACTAATTGTTCTTAGTATTCTTTATCCTTTTCTTACCTAATAGTAGAACTCCTAATTTTAACTTGGCATGTGTTCACCCAGAATAAAGACTACATGTCCCAGACTCCCTTTCAGTTTTGGGTAACTGAATTAAATAAGCTCCAGTGGGGTAGGGGAAGAAATGATGTGTTCAACTGCCTGGTCACACCTTTATAGGAAAGGTATAACCTTACGTCTTCCTTTCCTCTTTCCTACTCATGAGAGTAGTGGTGTGGTCATGCTTCATTTTGGAACACACTGATAAGGGCAAAATCCTAAAGATAGAAAAGAAATTAATAAGAACTTGGGTCCCTGTTACTAGAAAGTGTCTTGCCAACTTTGGTTTGCTTATGCCTAGACTTTTATGCAAGAGAGAGATACATATTTATCTTGCTCTCATCACTGATACTTACGTCTCAGTTACAGCAACTGAACATATAGTGCAATTTAATAATTTGCAAATTTAATGCTGCAAGTTAATATTTTATAACCACCAAATTTGAGTGCTTTGTATGGACATTATGCTTGTATATATGTCTAGCAGTCTTGGAATTAAGCTGCTATCATCACATGTTACAGGAGATGGCTTTCCATTTCACTCAGACTTCTTATAGTAACCTTCACAGTGTGATCCCATATGTGGCCTCTTTAACATTCCCTACAGCTCTCTCCTCTCAGTGGGCTCCAGCCATACTTACCTCTTTGCTGTTCCTAAACATTCTAGGCATGCTTCATGTTCCATCCTCAGGGTATATGTTGTTTTTGTTGTTCCTAGTTTTTTTTTTTTTTTTAATCTCTCTTCTGCAGATCTCTTTGCCTAGCAATCTGCATATATCTCTGTTTCCACAATTTTAGAATTTTGCTCAATTGTGACTTTTTCACTAAATCCTCCCCTGACCACTTAAATAAATTTTCTTCTCCTTTGCTTGATACTTACATCCTCTTTGTACACTTACTTTTTCTCCATTTATTTCGATTTTTTTCTCCTCACTGAAATACTAGCTCTATGAGAGCAGGGACTTTGCCTGTTTAGTCCATTGGTGTGTTCCCAGCATACTGTCTGACACCTAGAAATCAGTGGATAAATATTTATTGAATGGGTGTATGAATCAACCACTTAGTGTGTGTATAGATATAAATGATGTTATATCTATTTAAGGGGATAATATTATTCTGATAACTCATGTTGTTTTCTGAAATATCTATAAAAGAAACATGTTGGCTTTTCTAGAAATATGTTCTCTTTCAGTGAAGCTATGAATGATGAAAATTTCATAGACTGGTAGGAAAAGCTCATTTATTCACATCCATTATTAAATTTCCTTAACAGACTACTAATCTCTGATCTTGAAATAATTAAAAAAAATCCTAAAATTGCAGGGTTTTTAGGGAACAGTTTATTATACATATTCTGCAATGTAATTATGTGTTTTAATATTATATTTCCTATCTTTATTTTCACAAAGTAAGAAATCTGTGCTAAATCAGCTTTGAAAGTAAAAGTAACCACAGAACAAATAATCCTTTCTTGTAATGCCACTAACCAAAAGCTTAATACTATAGTGAGAATGGATTTATTATACTATATTTGAGTTTCAAAAATGTCACATTACTCTACTTTTTAAGTCAAATGAAGCCCGCTGTGAGTCCTGAGTCCTGGGGTTAGAATAGAAATTTAGGCTTTTAAGATACCTTCCTCTAGTCAAGAACTCTGGGCTTACATGGATCTGGAAAGCTAGGAGTAGGGCTCATTCCTAGTCTGTGGGAGTTGCAGTCCATACCACTGCATCAGATAGAACATGCAACTCCATATTGGGCTCAGCTGCTCTGCATGAGTTAGTGCTGTCCCTCACAGCTGTGCTGCCTGCTGACACAGACCCAGCCATACCTCTTTGGTCTCTGCTTTCATAACTTTTCCACTCCATCAACACTCATTACCTTTTCCCCTAAGAACACTTGTTTCTACCCTTTGTGGAAACTCCCCAAGTCTTATTCTCTCTCTCACATATAGGAAACTACTTCCTTTTTCCAATATACTCTATAAATTCTGTGTGAGACATAAAATGCCGTCCTATCACTACCTATAGTCTTGAAAACTAAAGCTATTTATTTCAGCTCTAATTAGAACACAACTTTAAGGAGCTTAATAAGACTTTTAAGGAGACTTTTAAGGACATTTTAGTGTCAGAGAAAAATATTGAAGGACTTTGAAATGGTCAAACAAATTAGTAATTCTTCTACTTAGTGCAACCCTCTCGGCTTTCTTTACCTTTCGTTTTCTTTGAGCTATTTTACATAGCTATTTTCAGAAAACTGATAATAATACAAGTAATTTTTGCCCACAGAAATACAAATGAAATGTGTCAGGTTGAATGTAATTGATTATTGCCCTATAGGTAGTGACCAGTTTTGCATCTATTTGTAAATTCATTTCAGAATTCCTGATTGCCTATATATGACAATTTTAAGAGTTTTAATATGTTACTAGTTCCCTCACTAAGGAGTTAAATATAGCATTTGACAAGCATTAGTTTTGTATTTGTATGAGAGCCATGATTTCATCTTTAAAAACTTATTTTACTTTAGAGGCACAGTGATGACCTCTCCTACTTAAGAAGGGGCCATGGAAAGGAAGTGCATGAATATTATTCTTTCTTAGAGCACCCAGTGTAGACTAAAACAAACTAGAACAAAAAACATTAACCACAAAGAAGGACAGAAGTTAGTCAGATTTTTCTTTTTAACTCACCATTATATAGTCTTTTTATGCCTGCCAACTAAAGGATGTCACTCACCATCTGACTCTACAAGGATTGAGTCCTTAGCCTCTGCAGCCACTTACCTTCAGCACACCCTGAAAGGAGTTCAGGGCAGAGATCAGGAATGAGGCACTCTGTACTCTGAGAAAAACTGGCAGAACAGGCCCTCAGATCGTTAGATATTTTCAGGAGAAAAATTTTATAAACCTGGATTCTTCTATCTTCCCATACTTAGAAAAGTTCTAAAACCATTAACCAAGATATCTGTTCCTTGTGACGAGTAGCAACCTTCTACTGATATGTGTGCTTGGTTACGTGTACTCCCTTTGCCAAAATCACATATGTGCTGCCCTCTCCCCTTACCTCTTTGGAACAGTTCCTCAGAGCTCTCTGAGAGGCTGTCTCCCAGGCTAGAGTCCTCAGTAAGACACTGAATAAACTCGACTCATAGCTTTTACATTGTGTTTTTTTTTCTTTCAGTCGATATGTAAGAATTCTGAGCTTTAATAATACTCATAAAACAGTTGAATTAAGGTATTTTATAAAAAGAACAGCTTTGTCTTGCTGATCCTTTGCCGCATACTAAGAAAAGTTTAGTATCTATCTATCTATCTACATATGGAAGAAAAAGACTAGCAATGATGAATGAAACCTTAAAGAAATCTGTTATTAATTTGAGTTATATTAAAATGGAATGTGTGGAATTTCATTCCAGATCTGAGCTAAATTTTACATTTGCCTATAAAAATTAACATATTTCAAACATTTTTTTAAAAAGAAAATTCTTAAGTATTTAATGTAAAAATGATTCTAGGGGGTATACTCACACTGTTAAGTAACAAAAATTCAACTAAGTGAGTTTCAAAGACCTAATTGGCGTTATTGAATGAGCCATGACTCAACATCCTATCTAGCAAGTAGAGAGGAGCTCCAGGGAGGTGTACAGTATAGAAGGTTGTTAAAGGCAGGTGGCGGAGGGAAAAGGAGAGAGCAGGTGACCTCATTTTCCTTTGGTTGATGGAAAAGGGCCTGTGTGGCAGATTACCTCATTGGTGCTGACCAGAAAATTCCAGACTGACAGGTTAAGTCTCCATTCATGGGGGAGGTTGTAACTGCAATTAAGTTAGGTATTAAGCCTTGGTCTGGTGATGTGGGCTTAGCATGAGGACTCCATTTTGGGATTGTTGTCTCTTTTTTTCAAGACTGTTAGGAATAAAATGGTGATTGGTGTCCCAAGAAATCTCTCTTTATTAATATGTTTGTATGAATTATATCATACCTTATCCTTATCTGCTCATGAAATATATTTCTAAACCCTAAAGTTAGTTGGTTTAATTTTAATGGAAAGTAGTATTGAGGAATTATATGTGGTTTTTGACAGATCTTTCCATAATTTCTTTATTTTCTACCCACTTTTCTCAAATTATTCTATGATAGAGAAGACAAGATAGTTTTAATTTTTTTCGCTGTTGCTATTTAAGAGGTCTGTGGATGAGCAGTAAAAGTGATAACTGATTTTTAATATTTCCACTTGAGAAAGAATCATCCCCACTTGACTCTTCCCTGACCCTTGGTTTGAAAAGGCTCTGCTGATTATTGAAATAGATCAATATTGAAGAGGGTTTTTTATTTGTTAAATAAAAAACCCAATTACTAAAATTTGCAAATACTAATAATTCAGAGCATATAAATTTTTTTTTTTTTTTTTTTGGTACGCGGGCCTGTCACTGTTGTGGCCTCTCCCATTGCGGAGCACAGGCTCAGCGGCCATGGCTCACGGGCCCAGCCGCTCTGTGGCATGTGAGATCTTCCCGGACCGGTGCATGAACCCGTGTCCCCTGCATCATCGGCAGGCGGACTCTCAACCACTGCGCCACCAGGGAAGCCCACAAATTTATTTTATAAATGATCATAAGTTGGCCAAAAATAGAATAGAAAACTATGTTTAATTATTTTGAGGGGGAAATAAAAGGAATTATGTCAAAATCACATACTCAAAATAACTTATGATAAGCAGCATGATTAAGAGGAGAATTTCTGAACAGACTGAATTATATACTAAGTCCTTCAGTAGCTATTCAGTATAACTATTTCAAAAAGTTTTCAGTGGTTTAAAAATTCAATAGCTAATCGAAACTGGCTGAGATCTGAACAGTGTCATGAACCTTTAGAACTAAACAAAGGATAAGAGATTGCAGAAGCAACAGGGATGATTAAAATGCTTTGATTGGGGGGAAAAGTAAAATGGAATAACTGTAGATGAGTAACTATTAAAGTAAAACATCTTTCACTCAGATATATGGATTTATATCAAAGGCTAAATTTTTAAGGCCACCACATAAGTAAGTTTTATAATCTGCTCCAAATGCATCCTGTGAAAACATGAATACCAACTAATTGGGATGAACTATTAGGGAATAGTTTATTTATTTATTTATTATAAATTTATTTATCTATTTTTGGCTGCGTTGGGTCTTCTTTGTGGTGCACAGGCTTCTCATTGTGGTGGCTTCTCTTGTTATGAAGCACGGGCTCTAGGCGCGCGGGCTTCAGAGGTAATACTTTATATGGTATATTTCCTGAATAAAATAAAGCTTTCATAAAAAGCTCTGTTATGTTTATCAGTATCTGTGTTTTGGAAAAAGTTAAGTATGAATACAAATAAATTCATTTTGAATACTTATTGAGGATTTACTCAATCCAGACACCAGCCAAGTAATTTTTCATGTCGCACCTCATTTAATCCTCACAATATCCCTAAGAAATGTCACTGAATCCCTCAGTCTCCTTCGATTATGCTAATATTAGCATTTTACCTTAATTGCAGCAGCTTCTCCAATCCGTTTTTCTTTTATCCTTCATCCATCTCTCTCTCTCTTCGCTTGTGGATATCGTGCATTAGAAGACAATTAGAAGACAATTCGGTCTAAGGGAGAAACCACTATTTCCCTTTTAAAAAAAAATCTGCATCTTAATCATAACAATTTTTACTACTCTTGAGCACATATTATATGCTAGTCACTGTTCTAAATGCTTCCATACATTATATTATTTAATCTTCAGGATAACTCTGTGTGATGGATATTGTGATCACTCCAGTTTTCTGCCTGGAGAGCACAGGGCCAGACAAGTTTATGTAGATCATCCAGTGCTACAAAATGGGAGGTGGCAGACCTGGGATTACAGTTCTCTTTGTCTGATTTCAAAGCTAATTCTCATAATTTTTGTAGTATACAAAAATTGATATTATATGTCACTCCCTGGAAATTGGTATTATATGTCACTCCAGTTTCACACACACACACAATTGAAGTAAAATTTACATATAGTGAATGAACAGATCCTAAGTGTATAATTCACTGAGTTTTGATAAATGAATATCTGTCTAATCACCACACAGTCAAGATACAGAACATATACTTCACTTCAGAAAGCTCCCTCATCTTCCTTCAAGAGAATCCAGAGTCAAATAGGTAAACATGGTTCTGGTCTTTATTACTATGGAGTAGTTTTTCCTCCTCTTGAACTTCATATAAATAGAATAATACAGTATATACTCTTTTATGTCTGGCTTCTTCCACTCACCATAATGTTTTTAAGATTCATCCATGTTGTGTGTATGAGCAGTTCATTTTTTTCAGTATCATATTGCATATCTTTAGTTAATTTTTACATACATATTTTCTGGTTTTAATGCTGTTATAAATGAAATTTTTGTCTTTTAAAAAAAATTTATTTTCTATTTGTTTTTGCTGCTAATGTATTGAAATGTCATTGATCATACCCTTCAAAATTGGTAAATTCACTTATTAGTTCTGATTATCTCCTGAATTATGTTCTCTCAAAATTATGTTGAAGCATAACCCTCAGTACCTCAGAATGAGTGTATTTGGAGATAAGGTCTTGAAAAGGGTGACTAAGTTAAAAGGAGGCCCTTACAGTAGGCCCTAATCCAATTTGACTTGTGTCCTTGTAATAATAGGAAATTTGGATACACAAAGAGACACTAGGTATGCACACACATTGTGAGATGTTCGCCATCTACAAGCCAAGGAGAGAGGCCTTAGAGGAAACCAAACCTTCCCACACCTTGTGTTTGACTTCTAGCCTCCAGAACTTTAAGGAAATAAATTTCTGTTGTATATGCAACTGAGACTGTGAGTTTGTTAGGGCAGCCCTAGAAAACCAATACAGTTCCTTTGTGTTTAGGGGTAGATTCCTTAGGACTTTGGGGGCATAAGTGTTTATGCCCTCATCAAATATAGAAACTTTTATTTCTTCATTTACAATCTTCATGTCTTTTTTTTTTTTTTTTTTTTCGGGCCTCTCACTATTGTGGCCTCTCCCGTTGCGGAGCACAGGCTCCAGACGCGCAGGCTCAGCGGCCATGGCTCACAGGCTCAGCCGCTCCGCGGCATGTGGGATCTTCCCAGACTGGGGCACGAACCCGCGTCCCCTGCATCGGCAGGCGGACTCTCAACCACTGCGCCACCAGGGAAGCCCCATACAATCTTCATGTTTTTTAAAATTGTATTTGTATTAGCTAGGTGTATCATAATAATGATGAAAGGAAATAGAAACCATATGTTCCTTGCTCCCAATCTTAGAAAGTGTTCAATATTTCATATTAAGATTATGTATGACATTAGCTGTAGGTTTTTTATGTATGTCATATATCAGTAATGAATGCTCCCTTCTCTTCTTAGATTTCTGAGTTTCTTTTTAATAAAATCAAATGCTTTATTTGAAGTGGGAATGATTATGTGATTTTCTTCTCTGTATTTTGTTAATATGGTGAATTACTTTTATCTTCAAATGTAAAGGCGACCATTTATTCCTGGGATAAACCTTGATGTATTTTTTTATGTATTGCTAAATTCTATTTTTTAATAATTTGTTAAGGAATTTGTTTCCCTATTTTTGAGAGATTTTGGTCTGTGATTTTCTTTCGTGGCAATATTTTTGCCAGGTTTTGGCATCAGAGTTATGCTGGTCTCAGAAAATAAGTTGGGGAGTGTACTTTCTGTTTTCTGAAGAATTTTCTATAAGATTGATATAATTTCTTCCTGAAATATTTGATAGAATTGGTCATTGAAATCTTCTGGATTGAGGTTTTAGATAAAAAATTCATTGTCTTTAATAGATACAGGACTATTCATATTTTCAATTTCCATGTGTTAGTTTTGGTGAGTTGTGTTTTTTTCTTCCATTTTTCGCATTTAATCCATGACATTGTCATACAGTTGGTTTGTCATCATTTCTATATCTTTAGTATCTGAAGTGGCATCTTTTAATTCCTTACTTGTTAATTTGTTTTTTCTCTCTTAATTTCTAGACCAGTCTAGCTATTTTTGTTTTCTGTTTCTTTAATTTCTGTCCTTATTTTTGCCTATTTACTTTATGTATAATTTGCTCTTCTTTTTCTAGTTTCCTAAAGTGATAATTTGTCATTAATTTTAGACTTTTCATCCTTTTTAGTATAAATTTATAAAGCTATGAATTTCCTTGTAAGCAGTTCATTTTATGAATTTTGATATACTGTATTTTTATTATTAATTATCATTAAATCATAAATAATTCTAGTGCCTTTGTGGTTTCTTCTTAGATCCATGTAATTTAGAATATAGTTTAGATTGTTTAATTTTCTTATATTTGGAGCTTTTTTAGATATCTAGGTTATTATTAATTTTTAAACTTAACTTTATTATTGATTTCTAATTGAATTTTGATGTGAACTAAATGTGAATATCTTGCCATTTAAGATTTATCTTGTTGGCCAGATATGGTCAATCTTGCTGAACATCTCATGTGCATTTTTAAAGATGATTTTTTCTGCCTTTGTGGGATGAAATGTTTGTTCTATGAATGTCAATTACAACAAGTGGTTTGATGTTGTGAATTCTATAAATTTTCTATTTCTTTGTCTAGCTTTTTTTTAATCAATTTCTGCGAAAGATGTGTTTAAACTTCCAGCTATGACTGTTGATTTATCTCTCTTAATTTTTGTTTTTTTGTTTCTTAAGTTTTGAACCTTTGTTATTAATGTTATTAATGTACATACACATTTAAGATTGTTATGTCTCCTTGATTAATTTACTCATTTATCAGTATAAAATGTTCCTCTTAATTTCTAGCAATATTCCTTGTCTTGAACTCACAGTTTGCTTATGAATATACCCACTTTAGTTTTCTTATTATTAGTGTTTGAATGACATATATTTTTCTTTTAACCTATTTCTTCATATTTAAAATGCTTTTTTTATGGGCAGCATTTAGTTGGGTTTTGCTTCCCCTATCAAATCTAAGAATCTCTTCCTTTTAATTGGAGTGTTTAGTAATTTACATTTAGCCTAATTATTAATTCAGTTTGAATAAAGCCTATCACTATGCCATTTGTTTTCTATTTGTCCCATCTCATTTTTATTTCTCTGTTCCTTCTTTCCTGCCCTTTTAAAATATGAGTTTAATATTCCAGTTTAATATTCTAGTTTGATTCTTCCATTAACTTTAATTATATACCTCTGTGTTATTTTTACTGGTGTCTCTAGGCATTATATATGTATCTTTAATTTATCAGTCTACTTAGAATTAATATTGTACCTTATTATCCTCCTGTCTTTTGTGTTATTGTTTTAATACATTTTATATTTACATACATCATAAATCCAACAATATAATGCTATACTTTTTTGCTTTTAACAGGCATAGGTCCTTTAAAGAAATTAAGAGAGAATTTTGATTTTATATTTACTCACATATTTATCATTTCCAGTGCTGTTTCTTTCTGTAGATTTATGTTTCATCTTGTATATTTACTTTTAGCCTGTACACTCCCTTTTCCATTTTTTAATAATACAGATCTGATGTTTGATGGTGATACATTCTCTCAACTTTCACATATCTGAAAATGACTTTATTTCTCCTTAATTTTTGAATTATATTTTTTATGGAAAAGAGAATTCAGAGTTGACTTATATTTTATAGGACATCAAAGATATAGTTCCCTTGTCTTCTGGCTTTTATTGCTTCAGGTGAGAGCCAGCTCTCCTACATATAGTTATTCCTTTGTGTGTTATTTAACTCTTTATGTCTGTCTGCTTTCAAGATTTTGTTTTTCAACAGTGTGACAATAATATACCCAAGTGTGATTTTCTTTGTATTAACCCAGTTTGGATTTAATTTAGGTTTATGAATTTGCAGGTTGATACTGTAACAAAACTTAGTAAATGTTTGACCATTTCTTTGAATATATTTTTAAAAATCTACTTCTCTCCTTTCCTTCCTTCTGAGACTGTACTTCATATATGTTAGACTGATGCGTATTGCCAGACAGGTCACTTAGAACCTGATGTTTATTGTTCAGTCTTTTGCTTTTCAGTTCTTTAGATTAAGTCATTTCTATTAATCTGTCTTTAATTTTACTGTTCAATTCTCGTTTCTCTCCAATCTGCTTGTATGTCCATCAAGGAAAAGTTTCATATTATATATTGTAATTTTCCATTTTAGAATTTTTATTTAGTCCTTTTAAAGATAGTTTCCATTTTCTATGTTAAGATTTCCTATTTTGTAATTCATTGTAAGGATAGTTTTTGCTTTACTACACTGAGACTAATTCTAATAGCTACTTTAAATTCCTTGTCTGCTAATTCCAATATTTTAGTCATATTGTGTCTTTTTCTATTGACTGCATTTGTGTGTGTATGTGACAATTGGTTATATTTTTCTGCTTATTTAATTATCTGCTATTTTTTTTTTCCTGGAAATTCTGATTTATTGTAGATTGTTGATTCTGTTATGGTCCTCTGAAGAGTGTTGCTTTTTGTTCTATCAGACAGACTAGTTGCCTGATCACTTTGAATTCATGGAGGCTTGTTTTTATGTAAACACCTTGCCATAAGGCAAAGACCTGAGGTGTTTACCAAGTCCCTCTGACGTGGAAGGATTTGTACTCCACACTTTTTTGCAGTGGGAAGTCCCTGAGATCTCTGCTCAGTTCTTTCAGCCTTCTAACTCTTGTTTTCCTCTAAGGTTTTTCAAGTTTTCCTTATGTGTTTGCCATTCAGGGGTCAGCCAAGAGTATATGGGAAGTATGTATGATAATTTTGGGTCTTCCTCCATTGTGAATCCCTTCTTTATGGGATTTCTTCCCATAATTTTTCACCATTTTGGTAGGCACAATTACTTCATTTGACACCTTAAGCAACAAAACAAAACAAAGTAAAATAAAATAAAGTGGAAAAAAAATGCTGTAACTTTTTGCTTGAGTTCTATTTGCCAGCTCTATACAGACTTGAGAATGTCCTCAGGGGAAAAGCAATATAAATGTGAGTTCTATCGCATGCATTTTTTTTTCTTCAAGAATCAAATCCCTTCTAGTTTTTGCCTTTTTTGGTCGTTCTCCAATGTGTTATTATTATTATTATTTTTACATTTTGTTCAGATATTATAATTATTATCTGTAAGAAGGATAGTCTGCTAACAGGAAGGCACATTTAATCCATTTAGACTAAATGGCTTAAGATTTGTAGGATTCAATGGTCTATACTAGTTTGCCGTCTTTTTTCAATCTCTCTCTTTGGTCACCTACCCTAAAGTTTAATCCTTAGACCCACTGCTCTGCTAAGGAACCCTATCTTTAAATGCCTGATCATATGGCATTTAAAGTGTTTCCAGGTCTTGTTCATCACAGTCCAAAAAGGACCAAATGAAAACCTGGCCAATAATGCATGATTCTGGCCTTAAACATCTCTCAGAGGTTCTCCTTCCCTTTCTTTTTCTCTTTCTCTCTTTACACAACCCAAACCCCTGAGCTATTACTGAACTATTTTTCTTACTACAATGATTTTAAGCACAAGTGCCACAAATGAGACTCTCATCTACAAACAAAAGTCACCTTCCTATTTCTATCTTTAAACATTTTTCTTTTTTCAATTGAAAAGTAATGGACAAAACAGTCATGCATGCTATGAAGAAGAGATGGTTTGCAGTCAAATTATTTCTGTGCCAATAGGAAAAAAAAAGCAAGCCAAACAAAATCTTTCAGTATTTCTATTTTTCATTCCTATTCATTACAGAGAAGGCTGGTTTTGGTTGAAATTGTTTTTAAAACTCATTTACTATGCAGCTGCATGTAAAAGTAAAGGATAAAGGAGGACCAGCTCCCAAAATAGTACGTTTTCACCCTCATCACAATGAAAGTGAGGGCTAATCTAGGCATCTAAAAAATTTTCAGGCAGCAGTTTGACCTTGGTTCTAGGGTAGTATTTTACATGGGAAAAATCATTCCATATATTCCTATTATGCAATATTACCAGGAAAAAAGTTAAACAAATAATTACAAGATAGAATTTGAGACAATTTAAATTAAGTATTAATATCATATTGGAACTACTATTATAATAAGTATGAGACAAAATGATACTACATTTCAGAATTTAAAAAAATAACTAAAATCAATAAAATTTATTTTCAGATACTTTTATCTTTGGTATTATCTAAATTTTAGTGCATTTTAGTTCTTCATAGAACAGAATTTTTACCTGTGTGAAAGTGATGTATCTACACTATAAAAATGAATCAGAAAATATAAAAAAGAAAAATGTGCCCTATTTGCCCACTCTAATACATCTCCTTTTGGATTTACTTGTTCTAATTCTATGAATTATTTATTATATTTTCATTGAATTTCTGTCCTTTTTCGTACATAAATTTCTAAAGATTTGAAATAAGAGCTTGCATATACTTTCATGTATTGTTTTTAATAATAATATGCTCAAATATTTTTTATTGTGCTCCACTTTTTTCATAGTCATCACTATAGGTGGGCTTACCACAGTTGACTCATTTTTTTAAGTATGAAAACATTTTTCAAATGTTTAATGTTATATACAGTGAATTCTGTCATCTGTATAACTGTGGGGTTCATTTTTCTTGTTTTTAAAAGGAAATGATACCTATCTTGTAGATTGTGGTGAGAATATTCTATATTAAATGTTTAGTATACTACCTGAAACATCTTTGACTAAAAGAAATTGTTAGTCCCTCTTATCTTTTGAGACAAATCCTTAGGTCACAGATGCCATTGCCATACTACAGATGAGTAGATACATATGGTAGAGAAAATGAAAAAGCACCTGATGGTGAATATTTGTAGCACTTGAAGCAGGTCATACACTAAGGAAGAGCTTGGGACAGATATGTTGTGAATATTAAACTGTAATGTACATAAGAAGTATATCTTTCAGGCATCAGATATTTGCTAATATATGGGTTTTGGGAAGATAGTTTATTTTCTTTATGTCTCATCTTCCCATCTCTACAAATGGTATTTTTTCTGTTACAATCCCATGTCAGAAGTTTGGAGTTGGAGGTTGACTGTGACCTTTTGCTCCATGATGAAACATCCTATTTTAAAAACTCAAATTCTCACTTAAAGTAAATGTCTAAATTGACAGGCATCCATAGGAGATTTCAGAAAAAAAAAAAAAAAAAGAAAAAAGAAGGGCATATTAAAGAACTCTGGATCAGGAATGAGAAGCCCACTATCTACGTTTAACGCCATCACTAACATTCTCAGAGATTAAGCCTAGTTAGTTAGGTTCTGTTTCCTCATTTATAACATAAAATGTGTGATGGTTAATTCTGTGTATCTACTTGACTGGCCATGGGGTGCCTGGATTAAATATTATTTCTGGGTATACTGGTGAGGGTGTTTCCAGATGAGATTGGCATTTGAATTGGTGTACTCAGTAGATTATGCTCCCCAAATTTTGCGGGCATCATCTAATCCATTGAGGGTCTGAATAGAACAAAAGGCAGAAAAGAAGGAATCTGCTCCTTTTTTTCCTGTCTGTGTTGAGCTGGGATATCTCATCTCATCTTCTCTTGCCCTCAGACTGGGATTTGTATCATTGGTTCCCCTGTTTCTCAGGTGTTTGGACCCAGACCACATTACACCACCAGCTTTCCTGGGTCTCCACCTTGCACATGGTAGACTGTGAGGCTACTCAGCCTCCATAATTGCATGAGCCAATTCCCCATAGTAAATCTCTGTTTTGAGAGACTTACTTACTAATAAGAATGGAGAATGCTTACTAATACAGATGTATTTTATCTTTGAGATTCCATGACCAGACGTATACACAGGAAACAAACATTTTAAACATCTCATTTTAATTTGAATGTGTAGTTGAGCAAATATCAACACATTTAGAAATAGTGTGGGGAATATCTGATGGCTACATCTTTGATACAGAAAGACTGATAAATTAAAATTTTTAAATTTAATTATTTTTTCAAAATGAATGTGAGTGGAAAATGAAATAATTTCATTATATCTCCTAATGGCCTAGATCCATGTTTCTATTCTGTTGTGGCTCTATGACCTCCAGAGAACATATGTTTATTTTGCTATTAAAAAAAAAAGTATTATTGAGTCTAACTTTCATTGAAAACTAAGAATCTTGACACATCAGGTATCATCATTAGAGTCACCTCAGTTGGGGTAATTCTAATCAAGTGATTCTATCAGGGCTAAAATTATCATAGTTTTTGCCAGATTAATTAGTAATGATATACATATTTCTTTAAAAATTATCTACTGCTAAATTAATATAACAATAACAATATGAGTTTGATTCTGATTTTTCTGGGAAAATTTACAATTACAATTCTGGAAATCCAGTTTTAATATTCTCAGCATCAAAGTGAACCTCCATTATATGGAATACAAGTACATTTCACTGAAGCATCCTCTAACACTAATGGCAGAACTAAAAGCTGGGGAAGATGGAGCCAAATTCACTTAGCTGAGAAGGCCTCAAGAAATAAGTACACTTTCTTCTTTCAAAGCTACACGAGTGGAAAACTAAATGTACTGCTCTGTAGCAAATGTCTGTGCTCCCTAAAAGGAAACCTGTAGAAATTGAAAACCCAATTGCTGAGGTCACGAGATATAAGTAGAGATTGGGATGTTGGTTGTGTTAAGATTTGTGGTGGGAAAGAACAGGCAGATAAGAATGTAAGAAATGTCTTGCTATGCTGGACGGTTCACTGTGAATTCCATAAGAAATGGAAGTTGACATAGTCCCTTACCTAGAAATAAAACACATTTTTAGATCAAGCAGCCATTTTTCAAAAGGTCACAAAACCTCAGCCAGCAAGAAAGCCAAACAGGCATGGAACGAATGGGCGCACTCAGGCCATTTTAGGCTGATTAGTCATTCATATCATTTTCAGGTCATAGACTAGTTAGTGGGCAAATTGTGAGACCTTAATATTATGTATCTGCATCAGTGAAAGAAATGATACAAGCAGGAAGAACGTGTGCATCAGTTCCGTTACCCTGGCCTATGTCATAAGGTAAAAATGGAATGTGAACAGTGCTAGTCATGGTGGCTAGTACTTGTGTAGAAAACATTTATAGCTGGCTTGGTAGCAACACTTGTTCTACAGTGTGAAACATGCATTATGGCAATATAATGCAAGTGTCTATATGCCTGGGATGTGATTAAAATCATGTCCTGAATACTCTAAGTCAAAATTCAAAACCACCATATTTTTTCATTTATTGTAGGAGAATCTTTACTCTTGTTTTCACACATGCAATTGTTTTCCCATTAATTGTGGTATAATCTTTACCATATTTCTGAAAAATAGGAAGGAGATATAGCAAGTAGAAATAAAAAAACTCAACAGAATAAGAAAATTGTCCCAGCTATTTTTTGCCCTAGAAAAGGTTTGTCTTCCAAGAATTCTCAAATATATTGAAAGTAATAGTATACGTTATAGTTGTGTAATTATAATAAGGAGTGAGTTTCATCACTGCCCTATCCCTCATGTAACTATACTGTGATTTTAACTGTTCTAGTGGGATATACAAATGCTAAATGATCCAAGACGTTGAAAGCATCTGTGGGCAAAAGGCGTTTACTCCACATCTGTTGGACAGATGCCTTACAGTGGATGAGACACAATTCTCACCTCAGTGGTGACCCGTGGTATACAGGCATTGGCTCAAGCTTCCACGTGGACCTCTACCCTGGTGTTTAATCTGCCCTACCTCTGCTTCTCCCTTTGCTCTCTGTTTTGGAAGCTCACTCTTTCATATTTTTCTTCCTGTTCCCAGCCAAGATGATCTTCCCTCATTCTCCAGAGATAACCAGAGAATAGCTCCCACTGGCTATGCCTGGAGAATTCCGTCTCTGGTTATTATTGTAGATGAAGAAGAGGCTCACTGAATATGATAAATTGTGCTAGGCCCACAGTTTCCAGACTTCCGAGGGTAAAAACCTCATTTTGAAGGCCAAAGCAATTTCAAGAAACTACAACATAAAAGTAGTAATACTGATGGTATTGTTGCTGAACCAGGTTCCTTTGCCTGATATGCAGCAAGCCAAATGCCAAGATGCCAAGGTTTGCAGCAGAGAAGATTTATTCATGAGGCAGCCAAGTGAGCAGACCAGAGAACAAATCTCAGATCCACCTCCCTGAAGATAGGGTTTAGGGACATTTATGGAATGAAGAGGCAGGGTGATCTGAGGTGTGGGGAAGGATATCGGAGGTAAGAAAAGAGAGGTAATTGATGGTCTGAGCAAGCATAGTCAGGCTTCATGGCTCTTCACACAATGTGTGTTCAGAAAATGGAAGCCTTAGCGTGTCCTGAGGATGGAGTTTTTGGCCCTCTGAAGTCAAAATGTCATTCATGGGACACTCATGAGGACCCAGTTGAATGGTCAGTGGTCTCAACTGGTCTAAACTGGGCAAGAACTAGCTCCATGTTCCTGAAAAAAAGCTTAAGCAACCATTACTGTAGTGACCCAAAAGTCAGATGTGTTGCCTTTAAGGAAACTAGTGGGAGTTTAGTTTAATATCTACTAAAAGCAAGAGACTAAAAGCAAGCAAGGCAGGTTAGGTTTGGAGGGCCTCATCAGATCAGCCCTCAGTTTCAATATCTATTGGCTTCTAAGAACAGTGCCTACTTTTCTACTATTTATACTTTATTAATCATAGCAGCATCAACATACATTGGGAACATATTTGTTACTATAAGAAAGGCAGTCTAACATTATGCATGCAAGCCGTGGGACTGGTCTGCCTGGGTTTAAACATGAATGTGGCTCTGCCACTTAGTTGTGTGACCTTGGGCAAGGTACCCAAGATTTCCATGCTTCAGTTTCCTTATCTGCAAAGTGAGCCTAAAACTAGTAGCTATCTTGTAAGGTTGCGATAAGCATTAAATGAATTAATACAAATAAAGTGCTTAGAACAGAGTACTCAACAAATTTTAGGTATTACTATTAGATGTGAGGCATATTGTTTACTGAGCCTGTTCATAGCACAGCTTGTTCATAACACAGCTTCTCTAAGATTTTCAGGGACAACAGTGTTTTTTGAGATTCTGTTAAATAACATAACTGATTTAATAGCACATGGTCTACATATCTACTAAGATGTGTTTGGTCTTGTACGTTTAATGTGGGAGAATTAATAAATTGGACCTTGTCAGTATTAAGAGACAGAATATTTTAAGCCTAGCTGATTAGGAGGCAAGATATAATTTAGAGGATCATGAAAGGTGAACATTAACCTGCGGATCTACATGTAAGAAATCCCCATTGCCTTTAGTCGTGTTAATCACGTCTCCCTGGACTCCACTTCTATCCATTAACAAATTACCTCATTGTCTCTTCTGGGGCTGACAGGCAATTTTAGTGATAAATAAAGTTGAAGACTTTAAAAGTAAAGTTTGAATTACTTTGCATATATTTACACACATAAACAAAACAACATTTGGCAATTTAGGATTTGTCAGGCTAAAAGGCATTTAATAAATTTATCACCACCTAGATGTTCCAGAGGCAAACACTAATTTTGATGCAATTAATCTAAGCATTCAAAGAGTGAATTAATGAATTTCTAAGTAACTTACTATGGCTTACTTCTGCCTTTGCAGATCTTACATCCACTCGTGTTGAAATCTCTTTCATTTAATTTCTCTCACCTCTTCTAAATTTGGGGGGATCAAAACAAACAAATAGTTAAAGACAAATGGGAAAAGGAATTTCTCACTCTTCCAAATGCAAATATACATGGAAAAGAAGAACACAATGTTTTGATGGTGACGTATTTTTTATTATTTACCTGATGCCTAATACATAATAATAAATCACTTTCATGAGTCCAGAGATTGAGAAGTTTACCTCTACTTTGTAGAGCACTATATACTTCAGAGTATTCAATAGGAAGGGTGGGTAAAAACATTTGGAATAAGAGAGTTATAGGGAGGGGGCGGTAGTATAGCACAGCTTCTTTTACAGATTGAATTGGGCAATGTTCCTGTGCATAGGTTGCCAGTAAGTGAATAAATGTTACCAGTGATCAATAGAGGGTGTTAGAAAAGGCTAAGTTATCAAAACAGAGAACAGTTTAGTTTGTTCCGGGAGACCAAGCATCAGACTGTCATTGAAGTAGTGATAACCTCAGGCAACTTTAGATATTTATTTAGCCAGCCACTTACCTTGGGGGCTCACCCTCTATAGTTTGTAGTTCCTTAAGTTGGTTTGAAAAATGTGAGGTCAAACAGTAGGTGGTTATTCCTAAAGCAGTGGTAGGGGAGAAAAAATAATTTCCCAACTACCTTTCTAGGTTCTCCAGCTGGGGCCCTGAAAATTTGACTTCCAAACGACATAGATAATAAGAGAAAAACAAAGTTTGTTAGCAGGTGCATTGTGCTTACACATGGGAGTATCCAGAGATAAGTAGCCCAAAGGGGTAGTTAGACCTTGGGTGTATAGATAGAGCATCTTAGCAAAGGAACAATACATTTTCAGATAAGTGAAAAGACAGACTGATTTTCTAGGAGTGATAAATTGTAGAAAAGCAAATATGTGGGGAACTAATGGAAGATAAGGCTAATTAGTAAAGTTTGTTGTGGAGATTCCTCTGATGCCAATGGGCTGATAAAGGTTGAAAGTTGTCTCTGGTGATTAACTTTTGTCCTTCCAGGTAGAGGGGGGAAAGGGGACACTTTGGCAAATTTATGTCCTGCTTTTAGGCAGATAGAGGGAGGGCAGAGAGCTTTTCTTGTATCTGCTTCTTTTCTATTGCCTTTAGCTAAAAATAATCCTGTTGCCAAAGTGGCATATTTGGGGGTGGCATATTCTGCTACCATACACAGTTAAATTTTCACTCTCATCTCTAAAACTGAAAACTCCAAACTGCTTAGGATGAAACTTGAGTGGACGTAGATAGCAAGCTACCCCAAATCAAATGCCTGATAAAAAACTTGGAGAACATTAACTATTTTCTTGAGTCTAGAAAAGAAAAGCTAGACTGATCAATAATATAATGTTTTAATTTAGTAGGAGGTTTTAAATTCACGCACATCTTGTTATATTTCTCTAAAATTCTCCCTATTCACATCTTATGTTATATAAATCTTAGAATACTAAAAATTATTTTGATAATAAGTTTGAAATATATAAGTCAGAATAAAATATTTGCAGTTCCTTTCTTGTAGCTTTCCATGTCCAAGTGGAGATCACTTTTTGCCTATATATCAGTTAAAAGGCACTACTCTTTACGTAGCAACAACTAACAGAGATTCATTCAAACTCTCCTCCTGTTTGAGAGGTTTACATCAGCATAACTGATAGTAGTGTTTTAATATTTTGTTTTAAATTTATGCCCCAAATCATGATACTACCACCACCATCATAGTTAACAATAAAAATATATTAAACATCTACTATTTACCAGATTCTACGCTACAATTTTATAAAATTTCTCTACTGTATGTCTCAGTATCTACTATGATCCAATGACTGCCCTAGGTGCAAGGAAAATAGCAATGAATAAAAGAGACAAAACCTAGAGAATGAACTTGAGGACACGGGGAGGGGGAAGGGTAAGCTGGGACGAAGTGAGAGAGTGGCATGGACATATATACACTACCAAATGTAAAATAGATAGCTAGTGGGAAGCAGCCGCGTAGCACAGGGAGATGAGCTCAGTGCTTTGTGACCACCTAGAGGGGTGGGATAGGGAGGGTGGGAGGGAGGGAGATGCCAGAGGGAAAAGATACGGGGATATATGTATATGTGTAACTGATTCACTTTTGTTATAAAGCAGAAACTAACACACCATTGTAAAGCAATTATATTCCAATAAAAACAAACAAACAAAAAAACCTCTGCCTCAATGGAGCTTATATTTTAGGGGTGAAAAACCTGAGCTTAGACAGATTAAGTAAATTCTTCAAGATCACAACAAGCAATGACAGTCTGTGAGGAAAGTAAGATTCCACGTCAAGTCTTGTGATTGCATAGACAATCAAATAGTCTATTCACATTAAACAACTGTTCTATTCTTATGAATCCAAAATATTTTTTCCTAAAAATATTATCTACAGTATGATAGTTGGTTTGCTGTTTTAAATCATTTGTCCACAGAACTGGTCTTCTTTTAAAAAAATAAAGTATAGTTGATTTACACATTATATTAGTTTTAGGTGTACAACATAGTGATTCAATATTTTTACAGATTATACTCCATTTAAAGTTATTATAAAATATTGGCTGTATTCCTTGTGCTATGCAATATATCCTTATATCTTATTTATTTTATATATAGTAGTTTGTACCACTTAATCCCCTACCTCTATCTTGCCCTCCCCCAACCTGTCCCCTTACCAGTAACCACTAGTTTGTTCTCTATTATCTGTGAGTCTGTTTCTGTTTTGTTACATTCATCTGTTGGTCTTTTTTTTAGATTCCACATATAAGTGATAACATAAATATTTGCAAATGATATGTCTGTTAAGGGGTTAATATCCAAAATATATACACAACTCGTACAACTCAATATCAAACAGGTTTTTTAACCAGTTTAAAAATGGGCAGAGGACCTGGATAAATATTTTTTTCCAAAGAAGCCATACAGAAGGCCAACAGGCACGTGAAAAGATGCTCAACATCCCTAATCATTAGGGAAATGCAAGTCAAAACCACAATAAGTTATCACCTCACACTGGTCAGAATGGCTGTCATTAAAAAGGCCATAAATAACAATGTTGGCGAGCATGTGGAAAAAAAGAAACCCTAGTAAACTGTTGGTGGGAATGTAAGTTGGTGCAGCCACCTTGGAAAACTGTATGGTGGTTCCTCAAAAAGCTAAAAATACAATTACCATATGATCCGGCAATATCCACTCCTGGATATATATCTGAAGAAAATGAAAAGGCCAATTTGAAAAGATACTGGTATCTGCACCCCAATGTTCACAGCAGCATTATTTATAATAGCCAAGATATGAAAGCAACCTAATTGTCCATCTACAGGTAAATGAATAAAGAAGATGTGGTATATATGTGTGTGTGTGTGTGTATATATATATATATATATATATATATATATGCAAAGGAATATTACTCAGCCATAAAAAGAGAATGAAATGTTGTCATTTGCAACAATGTGGGTGAACCTGGAGGATATTATGCCTGGTGAAATAAGTCAGAGAAAGGCAAATACTGTGTATTATTACAGAGCTATTCTTATCACAACACAAGGATTTGCCATTCTAACTCTTGTCCAGATGTAAGGAAATTAAATCTTCCTTTGGTTTTTGATCTGTTTTCTCCCCTATAGTTCATCTATATGGACTATAATTTTACCCAAAGTGAAAATTACTAAGTAAACAACTCATGTTTAAACTATGTGAGGTTTTTCTTCAGAATGAACCTTATTAAAACAGTAATACTATATACATTTGAGCAAAAAGTAAGTCTCAAGTAGCAGCTCAGTTAACAGCTTAACCTCCCTGAACACAGTCTTGCCCAGTCACTCTGGGACCAGCATCCAGCCTCTAGAGTGGTCCAGAAAGAGAGAGCTGAGGCCAGAGCTTGCTTGTGAGGTGACATAGAATCTACAATAGAATCTACAGACCCTGACTTGATGAACAGTTTCTTCTTGTTAGCTGTTTTTTGTTTGTTTGTTTGTTTTTTAATTGTTTCTCATGTGGCAATGAAGAGGATGTTAGGAAAAAAGGGCTGACACTCAAAATGGCCCCTAGCCATTTATTTATCATTCCAAGTGTGTGATTAAATTTCTTCTGTTTGCACTTTTGTCAGTGCCGTTCAGCCAAGACCATCAGGAACACACCTGCAGTTGAACAAAGTTGGGTTTATTGACTCGTTGCAATGAGGGAGAACATGTGCCGTGGGGAACCATGGAATATCTCAGTAAGAAGGTTTTAGAGGGGACTCCCTGCAGAATTTCAGCTTCTGTTAGTTGCTTTTTAGAAGGATTCAAGGAAGCAGGGCTTTGCTGTGTATTGGATGCCATTAGAAAGTAGAGGTAACTCTGTTTCTTAACAATTCTTATCTAAAAAACAAAAGGAATGAAGCAAGGCTAAAGCTATGTTTGGTAAAGAAGTAGCATTCACTCATATTAGCCAGGACGGAAAGATGTTTGGTCATTTTTATGGTTGGAAATGTATATGATACTGTCTGTGATCAGACATGGTTTTCAGTAGTCTTGATTTTTGCCTGGCATAATCACTGATTCAGAGTGGCCTTCTCCCATGTTGCTGTTCTGTGAGACTGTTGATGTTCCACAAGAGAACATGAACTAGCCGGGAATGCTAGTCCAGCTCGTGGTAACACTGAAGCCCAGCTAATAGTGCTGTACCAAGACCTGGCTGTCACTGTCAGGGGTTGCCTTTCTCTCTCACTATTAACAACTTGCTTCAGAAATTTCAAGATCAGTTGTTGTTGTTAAAATATTGGTTGGTTTGAGCACAGGAAATATTGGGAACTTAAGATTTCATGAAGTGGGATTGTGGAGGACCAACACATTTCTTCCTCAGACACAACTTTTTGTTCGCTAGGACAAGGAGCAAGGTGCACACATATATGAGGGGGAGGCTCTTAAGCATTCCTGTGGGTATGTCTCTGTATAGCTGTATATATGTGCGTATGTGTTACATGTTTAAATCATGCATTGATTACCACTGCAGTCAGGTGAAGATAATCACAATTACATTATACATTGGTATCATACTTGAGCATTTCATTACCCAGTTGACCCTGGAACACTTTAAAGTTTAAGGAGATCTCTCCAAAAAGTTTTAGTTACTACTTTTGGAGGGACTTAGTTAGGATACAAGCTGTAGAAAAAGAAATAGTGCATTAGAATTTAAGAGGTCTGGATTCTAGACTTTATCATTAAAACACTGTATGACCTTGGGCAGGTCACTTCACATCCTTCCCTCTCGTTTTTTCCAAAAAACAAAAAACTAAAAAGGTTGACATACAGAAGTGGTTTAAAATTTTTCTTTTAGCCTTAGAATTCTTTATTTTAAAAAGTTTCTGTAGAGTCCCATTAGACAAAACAAAAGAAACTTAAGTGTTATCTGGTTGCAGTGGTTGAAAAGGGGAGGAGACTAGGGTTTCAGGGAGTTGAGTAACACTCACGTGACCTCCTTTTCTCTGAGGCAGTTGTCAAACATCTTAGACAATGTTCAAACTCAGACAGTTGATACCTTCTGAATCAAATAACCTCTCTGAGGTTTCCTATATTTCAAGCACTCTATGAATCCATGATTCTTTTCAGGAATGGAGTCATGGACTAGACCTTGAGAGTAATGATTTGAGAAGGGTTGATTGTGCCTTGTGCTATATATATATATATATATATATATCAACTGGCCAATACTCTGCTAATGCTGAGATTAAAACAATAGTGATAAACTACTACAGTTGATTTCTCTGATTGCTTTTAGGAACGTAAAGCAGAAAATGTGTTCTAATTCTAAAATCTTATGAGAAGAGGAGTTAGATGGCATTTAATCCAAATCACATTAGATTTTTAGATTTTATTTTATAAAATCAATGCAGTGTTTCTGTGTCTATTGGTTTTCTGCTAGCCTCATGGCAACTTGAACACATAAACATAGTCCCTTCAGTGCAGCAGGTACTTTCATTAGATTTCTAAAACCATTTATCTTTGAATAACTTAGACTTCCAGAAGGGTTGCAAAGATAGCACATAGAGTTCCTGTACATCCTTCACAGTTTCTTTGTTTCCATAATATTAACATCTTACATAACCATGGTGAAATAATCAAAACTAGCAAATTAACATTGGTACAATACTGATTACTAATCTACAAACTTTACTTGGCTTTTACCATTTATCTACTAATGTCTCTGTTTCGTTGTAGGGTCCAGTCCAGGATCCAGTATTGCCTTTAATTGTGATGTCTCCTTAGGCTCCTCCAATCTATGACAGTTTCTCTGATTTTTCTTGCCTTTCACTATCTCAGTACTTTTAAGGGTATTGATCACTATTTTGTTCCTTAATTTGGATTAGTCTTATGTTTTCTCATGATTAGATTGATGTTATAAATTTTTAGTAAGGCCATCACTTCTCAGCAAATTATTATCAAGGATTACTGGTGATGTTACTCTTGATCAGTTGGTTAAATGCTGTCTGTCAGTTTTCTTTATCACACTTTTTGAACGATTCTGGTTTTTGGCAAATGCATAGAGCTGTATTTCTACCACCACAATAATGTATAGTATCATTTCATCACTCAAAAATTTTTCTCATGCCTCTCCTTTGTCCCTACCCCTCTTTCTACCTCTAATCTCTAGCAAACACTAATCTGTTTTCCATCCTTATAGTCTTGCCTTTTCCAGAATGTCATATGAAGAGAATCATGTACTATGTAGCCTTTTGTGTCTGACTTCTTTCACTTAAAAATGCATTAAAACAAATACACTTTAGACCCATCCATGCTGTTGTATGAATCAGTTGTTTGTTCATTTTTTATTTCTGAATAATATTCCATTGCGTGGGTCTACAATTATTTATTTATTAGATTTTGTCTTATAAACACACGTGAATGAGAAGGAAGTAAAAACAAGTAAGGAGGTGATTTTTTATGTATTATCTTGTACATATATTTCTTTATTACTGTTATTGTTTGGCATTTTAATGATGTAATTTTTTTTCTTGGAGTAACTGTGAATTGGAGATAGTCTGAACTTAATTCCATGGAGAATTTAAAATACTCCACATGCAAATCAAATAGAATCTTTGCTTTTCTTATAAAAAGGAGGGTTCTCAGTAACCTATGTTAATAGTTTTAATATGCCAGCAGAAACTCTTGACTAAATGTAATGTAGTATGTCTTGCCATTGCCTGGGGCAGGGAGGTGGGCACCAAACTCAGTTTACCACCTAGGGTTATCTTGCAGTTGTCTAATTTACTGAATATTCCACTTCCTAGTTATTCAGCCCCAAATTCGTAGCTTTTTTACTCTTAAAAAGGTCAAAGAAAATTACCCATGTAAGTGTCCAGAAAAAGCAGAAGAGCTGAATATATCTTTTAACAATATAGAGTTTAGGAAAAATTCAATGTAAAAATGATCATGTAAGCATAGAG
This sequence comes from Grampus griseus, assembly GCF_964374135.1. Classification (NCBI taxonomy): domain Eukaryota; kingdom Metazoa; phylum Chordata; class Mammalia; order Artiodactyla; family Delphinidae; genus Grampus; species Grampus griseus. Next base: position 90,285,030 of record NC_138998.1, read on the forward strand.
TGAAATTGGAGAAATCTTATGTTTTGTAAAGATTTTTTCTAAAAAGTCTTAGCAACTAGTTCTGGTTTTTTATTAATTCTCCTACTGATAATGTTAAGGGTTTGTTAGCAATTTCTTATAAAGTATAGGCTGTATTAGTGTTCTGTGATAATATGCATTAACTTGGTAGACAAGGGACCATTACAGTCTGTCACTGCAGTGATCCATACAGTGAAGACTCCCTCAGTACATGTTGACACAATATTACAGCAGTGATCCATGAATTAAATACGCTTTGGATCCGAGTCATTACAAGTTTAATGGGAGAAATGCGCCAATCCCACTGGAAAGTGCCAGTATCGACTCTGTGATCGATTCTTCCATAAACACATTTCCATTGTTTCTCAGTAATGAATATTCTTCCTAAACCATCCATGCTTACTGTTTAGTGACTTCATCAACATTTAAAGTCCCATTTTATATTTACTACATTTGAAACTCCTGAGTGTCACAGAAGAGATCTATGGAATAATTGCACAGTAGTATCCATACAAATGTAATTCTTTTGTGAATAATGGAAAGCATTATTTTATCCTTTTTAAGGACCAGGCATAATAAGTACTCAATAAGCTTAAAATGGAAGAAAATTAAAGTTTTATTTGGGCCATTATTCAGTCCATCCTTCATCATAAAGTGTTCCTGAAGTTGTTGTCATGGCAGAGTGAGCACAAGAAATGTGACAGTGTTCCCTGGTACTTAGCATTTATTCCTTTTATTCCATCATTTTTCTTTTACATGTATTAAATTTTTCATAGTACATGTTATGCAAGGTAATAGTAGTAGTTTCTCAAATATTTATAATAGAGTTATTATATGTATTAGACTTACAAACATTCTTTACTCTGCTGAACATACTGGGCATTACTTCTGAAGAAACAGGATGCTAATTATGGAAAGAGGAATCGAAGAAAAGGGAAAGGAATGAAGGGTGAAGAAAGTTTGAAGGAATAGTCCCCGAAGTATTTGAGTCAGATGTTCATCTGAAATGGGAGACAAGTTAAAAAGAACAGATAGAAGGACAGAAAACAGTGAGAAGGAATTTAGACAAGATAAAAATATTTTCAATGGCTTCACTTGAATCAATACACCAAGGAATGAATTATTTTGCCTTGAGGCTGGGTGTAGAAGCAGCGGCCCGAAGACAATGAAAATTCAGGTGTCTCATTGAGAGGTGCTTCATAGTCTTTTCCCACCAGAATGTCCATTCTCTGATCCTTCCCCAGAACAACTGTCACCCAATACTGTCTTCTCTGCTCTCCTTTTAGGATGGGACTTTCCAATCCTTGAGTCCTTGAAAGCAAAACAAAACAAAAAACTGCTACCTTTATTTTTAAACTAATTCTCATTCTATTTCTTGCTTTTCTTTGTACCTTTTCTGACTCTGTCATTTTTTTCTCTCGTTTTTTCTGTCCTTTGACTTTTCTTCTCTTCACTTTTTCAGAATCATAACATCTGGGACGTTTCTGTGGGGCTTTGTTCAGGTGTAGGATGCGCCAGGGATCGGGCTGCCCCTCTAACAACCTGTGAATTCCAGGGATGATTCCGCTCTTCTATCTGGTCTGCCTTGCCTTTCTCAATGCTGAGTTGTAGAGAGCTGTAGAAGAGAACCAGAACTGGGAGGTGTGTGTGTATGAGAGAGGCAGTGGGTCAAGGAGCAGACTTGGAGGGTGAAGGCATTGCTACTGCTGAGGCCATGGACCCGAGATGGGCATGGAGTTGTCAGCAGATGTGGCACATTCTCACAAAGGTGAGAGAAAAGGAGGCTGAAGACTAAAACAAGAAAGGGAAAGAGAGCAGGTGGCAGGGGTAGTAAGAAGAGGTGAAATAATGCATAAAGGATTGACTCACTTAGAAAGTATTTCTTAACCGCTATTTTCAAGGGACTGTGCAATGTGCTTTCACATACATTATCTCACTTATTTCTCACAACAGCCTTGTAAGGTGTATGCTGAGTGTCTTGGGTATGAAATTGTCAATTTAGGTAGCTTGAGCAACTGAAGCTCCAAATCTCTGTGGCTACCTGAGACTAAATGTGAGCAGGGATGATTGAGCATGGTCCCACAAAATCTCAGCAGTGACAGAAGGAGGAGGAAATCACTAGGGAAGAGGAGAGGACAGATACAGAGAAAGGTGGGATAACGCCACATGTGCAAAATACTGCATTATCATTGAAATAAATGCTTTAAATATATTAAAACATATCGTTAAAAAGACTAAGCGGTCTCCTTCTATGGATCTAAATATACAGTGAAATTATGTAGCTTTATCTACTTATAGATTAGCTACTGACCAAGATGGCTTAATGTTTTCCTCCGTTTGACTATACTTTAGACAAGTTTTGTCCTAACTATAGGCCCCTGACCTTCTTTTACGTAGAGCATTTACTTTAGAAAATTTATAATTATAAGTTCTTTCTCTGTCCCTTTGAGATATAAATCTTGTCCAAGGCTCTTACCAGTTGTACAGCCCAGGAATGTTTTTCTCAAGGACCTGGGAACCATCCTTTGAAATGTCATCTTCAAGAAAGATAGCACCTGTATCTCCCAGTCTCAGTGGGAGGGTAGGAGCCTAATTTCAATGAGTGCCAATTAGCAAACACAGGTGGTCTAATCAGATTGACCACAGCCCAGTAATGTCCTCCAGAACTTTTCACTAGCTCTCGCCAGCACTTAAAACCTCTCCTGCTTTTTGTTCCGGAGGAGATGAGTTCCTCTCTCCCTTATTGCTGTCCTCTTGAACCCTATTGCAATAATCTCTAATAAAATCTTCCTTTCATGTTTAACTCCATCAGGTGCAATTTTCCTCTGATAGTTCTAACCCTAGGTGAGTGTCCATTTGTAAGACTAAGTACACAGTATTCTGCATCTATCAAAACAAACTTCAATAAAATAAATGACCATAAATCTGTAATAATTCAGGTGTTGTCCCCTCTAGAGATAAAGGGTGGTTCAGATCATCTTTGAGGTCAGGACATCTTTTGACCTTTGAAATTTAACCTCACAGGTGGTGAAAAGGAAGTGTTCATTCAATGGGCAAAAATCACAATTTCAGACAGGTGTAGTATATATTTTAAGAAAAAAATGTGATGAAGGAAAACACCATAAGGTGAAATTTAATACTATACACACACACCCCCCACACACACATTGTATAATCTAGTAGGCAATATAATTAACGCTGAACTGAATACAGATGAAATATACTTTGTAAGGTTATTTTATGTCTCTTATTTTTAAATTAATTAATTAATTCATTTATTTATTTTTGGCTGTGTTGGGTCTTTGTTGCTGCGCGTGGGCTTTCTTTTTTAGTTGCGATGAGCAGGGGCTGCTCTTCATTGCCGTGCGCGGGCCTCTCATTGCGGTGGCCTCTCTCATCGCGGAGCACCGGCTCTAGGCGCGCGGGCTGTAGAGCTCAGGCTCAGTAGTTGTGGCGCACGGGCCTAGCTGCTCTGCAGCATGTGGGATCTTCCTGAACCAGGGCTTGAACCCATGTCCCCTGCATTGGCAGGCGGATTCCTAACCACTGAGCCACCAGGGAAGCCCTCTTATGTCTCTTGATATAAAGTTGGTAAAAAATTTCCGAAGTTAATTTCTATAAAAATTATCGTATAGGGACCAAGATACTTAGCACCTGGTTCTCTGAGAGTCTTGTCTAGTCTGTAATTTAAACTATGTAGAAAAATTAATGAAATACAAATTCTTAAAAATATGAGATTCCACAAGTTGAGGTTTTTGTAACAATTGGGCTGTAAAAAGAGTCAAGTTATATTCTTGGGCAAATTTCTATGACTGCTAGATTTAAGACAAAGATGTTCTAGGCAAGATGAAAAGAAACTGTTATTTTGACCTTAAATTATTGTTATTGCAAAGAAAAAATACTTTTTCTCTAATGATTAATTTTTAAAACTTGAAAAATAAATAAAGCACAAAATAAAAATTATCTACAATTCTATTTATCTTAGAAGAGATGGAAATATAGAGATTAAAAATAGTATTACAATTTTGGCTATGTGCATCCTATATAAAACTCTCATACTATTTTGAGAGATAGGATAGTACAGTACTTAGAGGTTAGAGTTCCAGTGTTCAAATGCTGAGTCTGTCCTTTACGTCTTGTAGGACCTTGGGTAAATATTCCAACTCTTGGATCTGCCTTAGTTTGTTTTTAGTTTAGCTTAGTTTTTTTTCCCCATATGTCTCATTCTTGCCTTATGATTTTAATCCTTTCTTTTTCTGTCTCTGATTATTTTAACATACTTGTTTCAGTGTCCTTAATTTTATTCCATTATTGCATTTCTTAAAATTTGGGTTCTCCAGGTGGTTGTTTCCATCAAGTCTCAAAGTGATCTGTTTCCTTGTGTTATGACATTTCCTGCGAATATGGATTTAGCATGCCTTCCTCCAGGGTTGTTCAACCTGCTCTGGTTGTAGAGACACACCTATGAAGAAGTTTTATTTTCCTCTGCTGGGAAATATGCATTTTACCCATTTTATGTCATGGGGTTTCCATCTGAGTACTGTTAAATTCAGATCCAATATCCACAGATGGTGTAGGTTTGGGCTTGATTTCTTGTACAAGATTCTTTCTTCCAACCATGGCTACTGGTGAACAGCTTAGCCTCTTTGCCATTTTCTATAGCCAGTGAGTGGAGTTGCCTCATTCGTATTTCATGGACTGACAGCCCACTGTGGTTCCTGGGTTTATGCAGAAAGCTTGCATCCAACTCTCCACTGTGTACAGGCCTGAGGGTTCATCTCCTGACATAGTGAAGCGTTAATATCCAGTCCTACAAACGGTGTCTCATCTTCAGTAATCCCAGGTTTCTTTCAGTTTCAGTTCTACTCACCTCTGTAACTTTGAGTTCTCTCTTTTTTTTCTTATGTATGGAAATTCTCCTTTCTTTTATATGGTTATACTTTGTCCAGCATCTTCATTTGCTTGGTGGAATTGGCCAGGGTGAAGGTGAGATGGAGAGTGGACTTTATACTATAACCGAATACACTATTCGGCTAAAAACCAATTTAGCCTATCTAAAACTCCATTTTCCCATTATATCTTTATCAGAAAAGTGTTGCTTTTGATAACTCAATGAGATAATACATGCAAAGTTCTGGTACCTGGTACATGGAAAGTGCCTAATAAATATTAACTAGTATTATCACTAGCTAACCTACATTAAAATTTTTATATAGAGGGCTTCCCTGGTGGCGCAGTGGTTGAGAGTCCATCTGCCGATGCAGGGGACGCAGGTTCGTGCCCCGGTCCGGGAAGATCCCACATGCCGCGGAGCAGCTGGGCCCGTGAGCCATGGCCGCTGAGCCTGCACGTCCGGAGCCTGTGCTCTGCAACGGGAGAGGCCACAGCAGTGAGAGGCCTGCGTACCGCAAAAAAAAAAAAATTATATAGAAATATAATGTATTGATAGATTATTATATACTAATAATAGATTATTATATATCAATATATTATCAATAATATAAATTTATATAAGTATAAAGTATATACAAGCATATATTTAAACACTGGGACTTACTATGTGCCAGAAAGTTTTCTAAGAACTTTATAAATGCTAACTTATTTATTTCTTACAACGACCCTATGAGGTACAATTATTATCCCTATCTTACAGGCGAGGAGACTGAGGCACTGCGATCTTAAGCAAATTACCCAAAGTCACACAACTAGTCAGTGGAGAAGCTGTATTTTAACATATGTGATCTGGCTCCAAAGTCAGTTCTATCGCCTGTGCCATGCTGCCTTTTTAATGTTTATCTGTGTTAGTTTTTATCCATAATATTGAGTCATCTCCAACAATATTTTTACAGTAAGCAATGTTTTCTGATAGAGATTAGATATCAGGGTTTCTTGTAGCAATTCTATGTTTGGAAGAATCAAAACCACATAAAAGAATGCAGAAGAGCTCATGTGATGGCTTCTTTCTCTGTTGTGGCTTTTTAATGAATCCAGGTAAAGCTGAAGCAATATCAAGGTGCTTAGAATGGTTTTCTTAAAAAAAAAAAGAAAGAAAGAAAAACAAAAAGTTAGAATAGATACTTCACAAAGGACGATATATAAAATCACATAAAAAGTGTGCACGATCGTTGTTCATTGTATCAATTATCAGTATATTGTCACTCAGCTCGAAATTCCCCCTTGAATCTGTGCCCTGTGATAATAGGGTTCCTTTAAGCCCTTCTTCTTTAAAGTAAGCACAATGTTAAGCTTTCTCAATAGAAGGTGCTAGATGAGCATCACAGGAGGAAAGGGCTCTCTTGCAGTTTCCAGGTACTACGAGGAGGGTGGGCAGCGTGGCTGGGAGGATGTGCAGCGGCTCTGCTGCAGACAGAGACACCAGCACCCCAAAAACCTCCTACTGCCACAAGCAACCTGATTTCCCTTGCAGGCAGCAGCGTAGCCCCTCTGAGACCCAGAGGATCCCACCTGGCTGATGCTATCTCAGCATGTATAGCCTGGGACCTGGAGGATTCCTACCCCATCTGAACAACAGCATTCCAGTTGCTAATGAACTAGTCCCCAGCAGCATACCAGAGGACTGCTTTGTGCTGGCCCAGTTTTGCAGATAAGCTTTAGCCTGGAAAAACCAGGGAATTTTTCACCATCCAGTGAGCTAAACTGTAACTTCTCCAACAAGGTCTGAACCTCAGCCTTGAGGAGGAAGTCCCCTTCTAAGTATGTCCTTCCTTGGGTATGCTCTCTCAGTCCTAGGGTATGTACAGCATTTTCTTATCTGTTATAGTTATTCTTTTATCATAGCTTGATAATTCTTTATATTAAACTTCTGTTTGATCCACTGTGTGGTTTCTATTCCGTGTTTGGACCCAGATTAGTTCAGTCACTGGACCATGCAAATTAAAACCACAAAGATACAATTACATATACACTTGAATGGATAAATTTCTTTTTAAAAAATTGAACAATGTCAAATGCTGGTGAGGATGTAGGGTGCCTGGAACTCTCATGCATTGTTCGTGGGAGTATAAAATATTACTAGCACTTTGGAAAAAAAGCCTTGAAGTTTCTTATAACACTAAACCGACACCTATCCTATGATTTGTCCGTTTCACTCCAAGAACAATAAAAATGTACGTCCACAGAAAGGCTTGTGTAGGAATGTTCTGAGAAACTGTATTCATAATGGCGCAAATCTGAAAGCAAACCAAATGTCCAGCAAATAGGTACATGAATAAACAGACTATGGTATATTCATACGATGGAATACTACTCAGTGATAAAAGGAAAGAATAAAAACTACTTATATGCAACAACATGAATGAATCTCAAGAGTATGCTGAGTGAAAGAAGCCTTCAATAAAATGTTCATACTATATAGTTCCATTTTTATGATGTTCTAGAGCCTAATGTTTGGTGGAAAAAGTAAAAAACAGTGATAGTCTCTGGGAGGAGTGGGGATTAATTGGGGAGGAGCATGAGGTAAATTTCTGGAGTGATGGTAATATTCTACCTCTTGATACTCTATATCAAAGTACTAAGAGTGTATCTTTTAAAAAATGGGGGTTTAGGTTAATACAGGTTGTGTATTTGTCAAAACTCATTTAATGGTACTGTTAAGATTTGTGCATTTCATAGCACCACATTTAACCTGAAAAATTTTAAACAAATAATAATATATATGCTGAAGTATTTAGATGGGAAGTATACTGGTATCTGCAATTTATTTTGAAATGCATTCAAAATATAGATGAATTGATGGATGCAAAGAGGGATGGATAGGTGAATAGACAGACAATAAAGCAAATCTAGAAAAATGTTAATTGTGGACTCTTTGGTGATTGGGATACAGGTGTTCACTTAATTTAATTTTTCAATTTTACTGTGTTTTTGAAAAATTTTACACAAAAGTAATTGGAAATAAAACTGGAGGTAGTCAAAACCATCTTAGATTTTGTCTCTTAAAACTGCTCAAACGATTCCCTGGCTTGCTGTGACAGCAAAGTGCTAGTTTTGAACGTGTATTGAGAGCTGAGGGTCTGTGTTGAGTTTGTGCAGCCTCACTCATGATATAGGTATTTCTCCAGTGCTAAAGACTGAGGAAAACTGACTGGCTTGAATTTACTATTATAGCACCTCTCCTTTCTTGCAATTTATCATGGTCTGTGTAATGGCCTAGAGTGTCTTTGTTTTATGTGATGAAGGCGTGTGTGCTTTTATGAAGGTATATATTTGTATTCTATAACTGTTAAAGACTTAGCCTGACTTTAAACCATACCACCTGGAACTAATGTATAAAGGTTTTTTTTTTTATCTATTGGCTTTTCATTTCATCCATGTACATCTTGATTAAATTGTAAATTCCTCAATGTAGGATCAATCTTCTATTTATTTTGCCCTCTATACCCAGATAATATTGTATACTGCCATAGACACAGGGGATACTTAAATGATGATGGTGTCAATTATGTAGATCTTTAAAACATTTTTGAAATATCCAGGTAAGGCCAGGACTCTCACCAAATAATACTTATTTCACACAGGGTCAGTAGTACAACTAAAAATATGTAGTTCACTCAAATACACAATCTTTGATCTTTAAGAAAAAATTCTGTATTGTAGAAAGTGCCGAATAGCTTTCACATTAGGAACTGATTTTATTTTTATGCAGGAGAAAAAAGAATTAGAAGCTACTATGTCCATTTTGGACATAAGGTCCCCCTACACTCCCAATATATCTACCATAAGCATGCCAATGAAGGGTAATAACCTCTGGGGAAACAAGCATCTATTTACCTATAAGCCATGGACAACAGAAGTCAGATGAGATTGCAGGTCTTAAGTGGTCATAGAAGAGAGAAAATTATCAACTTTCCAAGTAACAGTAATACTGTCTATCTTCTATATAAACTGTTAAAATGAAAAGAAGTTGTTTTAACAATAGGTAAAAATGACAGTTAAATGTCACACATTTCTTCAAAAGTCAGTAGGCCGTGGATATACTTGAAGACCCCAAAGCATGCCAAAAGTATGAATCAAAAAAACACCAGGGCACTTACCAAGAGCCATCATGTTATTGTTGCAAGTAACAAGAATCGAAAAGGGTGAGGTTAGCTATCTTCAGGAAGTTTTCTGAGAAGGAGTCAGTTCTGTACCAAGATTTATAGACATTATCTTTGAGATTAATGAAGCTGGCTATTAGGCAACTGGAAATGACCAACAGAAAAGACAGTCACTGAAAAAATCCTATAATGTGTGACACATGATGAAAATATGCTGAAATGACAGAGATATATGAAATCTAGAAAATGATACTGGAGGCAGCTGGAGGAAATAAAAACTTGTTAATATTTTACCAAATATTAATATATTATCTAAAATATATAAAAAGAGGTAAGCAGTCTGGTCTCTAGAAACTCAAAGTTACCCATCTATTTTAACTTAACTCAAATTAAATAAAATATTCATTAGGACTGCAAGCATCTTTTTCTCTCATGACATATTGACCAGAAAACATTGTAACTATTAACCTGACTTTTCAGGTATGATGTTACTGAGGAGGTAAACTTGGTAGGAAATATGAACATTCCAGTCCACTATAAGGTTTACCTTTAGTTTCAAATTAATCAAATTTCTAGTCCCAAGCAGTCTAAGTTTGTACATTCCATGGCTATAATTTAAAATTTACATAACCCCTGAATCAAAAGACATTAAATTTTCAGACTTGTGGAGTGTTGTAACTGAGTTATAGCTGGCATTTACACAAGTGTCTTGTGTTTATTTCTGAGCTTCCCAAACAAATCAGTAACACAAATGCCTATTTGTTGGGTTTAATTTAATATTTATGCCAATTCCAATCATCCCATAAAACACATATTTTCACCTAAACCCTTTTATGAGTATGAACACACCCATATAATTTTAATTTCCTAGGAAATAAACATCTCCCTACCAGTTATCAAATCATTTTCTACCATTGCATAAACCCTGTAGTAAAATTTTTGCTGCGAGTGTAACCATAAGTTTTTACTAAAAATACTCATCACACTAAGAGTGATGGGATATTCTTCCCCCAAAGCCTTCTTCTCTACAATTTAAGGTACAATGGGGTTTGTTAGTCTTCCTCTCTTGTAAGTTTTCAGTACTTCTTCAGCAATGAGAAGAATATAATGTCTAGTATCTATTGATGGTTACACATTTGACTACTTGCTTTGAACATGTCAATCGTAAGCCAGCGTCCAGAATTAAGTAGATTTTTATTTTTAGGCTCTGGCCTTGATCTACCTATGACATGTCTGCTAGTTAAGAGACAGTAATGAAGGCTATTTAGCCCACATTGCTTCAGGAAACAAGTTTAGCACTCTATAAATCCTACGTTTTACCTTATTTATACCAGTCACACATGCATCCTTTATTCTGTTCATCTACTTGGAGTCTAATTTAATCTACTGAAGAGTGTGCATTATTCACTCAACCTTAACATGGATTTGATTCAGCTGTAACTACTGTAAGCTAATTGTGCTGTGTTGGATTTGAAGCAGATAATGATGTACAGTGACAGGTTTAACACATTTTTGATGACCACATTCAGTTATTTTGGTTCATCCTACTTATCAGTGAGCCAAACACTTAATTCATTTAAGGTTTTGACAAAGAATATGGGATGCCATGATTCATTCGGGAGATTCCCAGGACAGGTCTTCCTCAATAGATGTCATTAAACAACTCCCTCTATGTAGTTTCAGAGGTTGATTTTAGAGTCTAGTTGTGTTGTAGGAAATGTACTGCTTATTTGCCACATGTTCCTGTCTGGAAATAGATTATTCAGCATGCTGAGATTTGCATTAATGTGTATGTCAGCAAAGTAATGTTTGTGGCTTATGAATTCATAAGTAAAAATGAAGTTATTTTCATTTTTGATCAGTGATAATATGAGTAATTTATTATCGGTGATAAGATGAATGATAATATGAATAAATTATTATTTGTTTTATAATTGACTCATTTCTGAGTCTACTTTTATCAATACTATCCTGTTAAAAAGAACAAGGGTTTTAAAAATAAAGTGAAGATCACCTATTTCAATTATAAATCTGTAATTCTCCATAGATGAGGTTAGCTAACAGGAAAATTTACTTAGAAAATTTCACCCTTTGAGCCAATAGAAAACAAAAAAATATTTAGTAAAAGATCATTTAAAGCCCTGTCTATAGAAGAAATAAAGTTCATCTTATTCGTATCAACCTAAAGGTGGATGAGAATCTGGAAGAAGATTCTTAAGGAAGAAAAACAAAAACTGGATGGTGACAGTTTGTTTGAAACAAATTAATCCATATATCAAATAGAGGATCATTACCCCTTACAAAACAAGCTATAATGATATCTGCACTGATTAGGGTCTCTTCTTTCTTTTAACCTTCTTTATCAAGAAGAAGGTATTTGAGTCATACTGACATTCATTACTGTGTTTATTTTGGTTTTTATATTGCTCAATAATCAGATGTGGTGTTGAAGGGCTACTTCTCAGGTTTTGTGTGGGAAACCTGGTTCATTATTGGATATGTGTATCCAGCAAGACAGTGATTAAAAGTAATGCATAATAGGTACAGAAGTCTCTTTGTATACATATTTGCTAAAGGCAATTTTATTTCTTTATTTAATTGAAGTATCAGAGTTGATTCACAATGTTGTGTTAAAAGGTGAGGACATGGGGTGGGAGGGTGAAGCTGGGGCGTAGTGAGAGTAGCATCAACATATATAAACTACCGAATGTAAAATAGTTGGCCGGTGGGAAGCAGCGGCATAGCACAGGGAGATCAACTCGGTGCTTTGCGATGATCTAGAGGGGTGGGATAGGGAGGGTTGGAGGGAGGCTCAAGAGGGAGGGGATATGGGGACACGTGTATGCATATGGCTGATTCACTTTGTTGTGCAACAGAAACTAACACAGTATTATGAAACAATTATACTCCAATAAAGATCGATTAAAAAAATTAGAAAAAAAAATCAACCCCACATTGCCCAGAGTGTAATGATGCGGTATGAGGGCCTCTCACCGCTGTGGCCTCTCCCGTTGCGGAGCACAGGCTCCAGATGCTCAGGCTCAGCGGCCATGGCTCACGGGCCCAGCTGCTCCGCGACATTCCACCAGCAGGTGAGCCTGGAAGATCCTGAGCCCCAGATGAGATTGCAGCCCTAGCTAATACCTTGACTTCCTCTGGGGAGACCCTGAGCCAGAGGACCCCTTTCACCTGAGTCCAGACTGCTGCTGCATGGAACCCGTGAGATAATAAATTTGCATTAAGCCACTAAGTTTGTGGTGATTTGTTATACAGCAATAAAAAACTAATGCAATATCCAGTATTTATTTAACTCTTTTAATGTACCAGCACATCTATGGAATACCCATCTCTGTGCAATGGATAATACATAGATAATTTTATTTAATACAACAGGCTTGTGAAGCAAGATCTATTTTTAAAATTTTACAGATGAGAAAATGAAGTGTTAGAGAAGTCAAAACACTTGGTGCAGGTCACAGAGCTGGTTGATGAAGGAACTGGGATTTGTACTTGAGCTTTAATCACTTTTCTAGACTATGTTCTTTAATGTGAAACATTCCATAGAATAATGCGAGTCAATATTGTCCTGATCACCACCTTTTCAACTACTCTTTATCTTGTACATATCCAACAAAATATGATAAATACTATAGAATAAGCAGCCTTTGATGAAATCCATTTTTTTAGATGATTTCATGTGAAGATCTTTTTACGAATACTTCACCAATTATAGAAGAAAGTTTTCTGAAAATAAATCCTTTTTAAAAGGTTACTTAATTGCTATTTTACCTAGAAGAAGAACAATCTATTTCCATCTATCAGGTGGTAATGAGAAGTCATTATCTTGCACTCTTCTTTAATTAACATCAATCCTGATTAGTCAGAATAAATTAGGCTCTTTGTCTTTGTCCATAGTTGTAATTCTTCTGGTACAGGAGCCATTCAATTATGTGTTATCATGTGTTATCACTCACAAAAGATGTCAGTATAATTATATTACTGTATTTCAAATTTTACTTTTAAACATACTTCACTGTTAAGATGTAAGTTTTTTGTTTCCTTTTTTCCCCTTAAGATATGGGCAAGTAATGTTCTATAAATTTTTTCATATTAAAAACAAACTACTCAAAGTTTAATAAGGCTCAGTGATTTTAATAGCTATTATTCATCATAATATGCATTGGACACAATAGTAAAAATATCAGAGGTATTAATTGACTGTTACTACAAATTGGAGGGGGTTGTAGTGAAGGACAGAGTTATTCTGACTATAATTTAGAACAGATATTGAAAACTCAAATTGATAGTTTGGCATATCTACATGGAAACTATGGCCATCATTTAAAACATCATTCTCCATTCCTTTTATAGGGTTTTATGTATGCATTGATTTAGCCACTGTTTTATTGGCTTTAGGATTAAAATGACACCTCTTCCCACTGATCACTAAAAACTAAGTGATGTAAATACAACTTTAATTTGTTTTGGATGGGATGGAAGTAGGTATACAGGTCCTGCATTACCTAAGATGGAAATAATTATTGGCTGCCACCCAGATAAGCTAGAATGAGAACAAACATCAGGCCCCTCCAACCTCATCATAGAAGTACAATTTTCTGGCTTAGGAATCTATCAGTTTGAATTGATTAGCTAGCTACTCTATCAGTTTGAACAAAAATCAAATTGTACCATATCTAACAATGCCTTAAAGAGAAAACTTTATTCTCTAGACATATCTAGAAAACCCTTTTGAGATCAGAACTGGAACAGGAGGAATTTCCAGACCTGTACAGCGGACATCAGGGTAAAGGCAATGCTGATTTGCTGCTCTGGCAGCGTCTATAAATCATACTTCTCAGTGTGGCTGCACCTTTCTTTCTACACTTCCTTTGCTTTCACATTCTCATCAGTTCAGCATCTCTACCGTGCTTTATCAACCCAAACATCCCATCTTCCTTTCTTTTTTTAACTACAGAAATATACCTGAAGTTATTTTTTCTCTAAGAATTTTAGGTTGTGCTCTTTTCTGTGGCATTTATTTGGTATTTTTAAGGTTAACCGATCATGCTGAAACATAAATGAAAGCAAAACAGTCTTCGTCTTTCTTGAGCCAACAATGTTACAGATCATAGACTTTGCCCAGGAGAAACTAGGTTCTTTATTTGCAACTAAAATGGTTTTTATTGGGATCATTTTCTGTTTCCATTATTTGACATGGCCATCTGACAAAAAGAAACTTATTGTTTGGGCATAGCAACATTATTAAAGATAAAGCAATTTTAAATATTGTCTTCTCTGTTCTAATAGAGCTGATTTAGAAATAAAATCAGAGAGGGGAAGGGAAGAATGCCTTTGTGGATTTTGCATCCTTCTACTAATAAATTGTTAATTCTTCTATTAACATAGAGGAAAAATATCAGTGCTATTGTAGAAATTTGGATATCAGGAGTAAAAAAGACCATGTATTTAAAAACAAGACTTACATTACAGTATAAAGCTTGAATCAGTAATTTATTATCTTTGATAAGCAATTCAGTATAATGACCATTTGAAATTTAGAAATTCAGTTCTTTTAAATAAAACCAAGGTTTGGTGGGCACATGCTTTGTACTTTGTGAACTGAGTGATTACAGTTCAAATGGGCAAAATGGGTTATATATGACAAACATATTTTTAAAATTTCAAAATAATTTTGGAAGTAATCATAGGAGACCCCAAAGGAAATTTCACTTGTTTATGTAATAGTTTCTAAACAAATGAGCCTACTTTCTGCGAGCCTGAGGGTCTCACTCAGCATTCAGTCCATATTTGCTCAGTTGAAACAGGCATATTTAAAAGGGTATGGATTTATTTTTCACAATCCTGTAACCCTAGTCCCTAGTAGAACACCTGAGACATTAATAATAAATTCTGACAATATTTTTTCCAAACAAATAAATGTGGCTGTGTCTTCTGAATTCCATTTTAACTTTGAGCACAATGTGTTATTTTTCAGCCTGATTTTGAGTCTTCCTAAAATTACAAGGTGTGTTAAAAACAATGTCCAGATGGCAGGAATTAGAAAACATGTGTTAATCTTGGAGACTTCTAATGAAGAAATCTTTATAAACTCATCAATCAGTGCTTTATAAAAGTGTTGTCTGAGTACCATCTGCATTGAAATCACTTGCATTACTGGACCATGCTGAGACTGTTGTCTCAGAATATCTAGCTGTAGGGCTTAAGAACCAATAGTTTTTCCCAAGGTCACCAGGTGAAAGTTTTGTACCCTAAGGCTTTGCTACTCAAAGTGTGGTCTGTGGATAAGCGGCGTCTAAGCACCTGGGAGCTCGATGCAAATGTGTAAGTCTCAGACCCCTACGCCAGAGCTGCTGCCTCAGAATCTGCATCTTAACAAGGTCCCCAGGGAATTTAATCACGCTTGAGAACTCGGGAATCTGAAGTTTCAGAATCACCATTGCCATCTTAAATTATAAGTTGACTTACATGCTCAAGGATCCATTTATCAGTTTCTACTATCAGAACATACTCTCACTATTTCCTGCTGTAACTGGAAAAAAAAATCACCTATTGTTCAACCTTGCACCCATGAACATGTGAGATGATGTTATAATTGTCTTTCTCACTGGGCTGTGGGTTCCAAGCGGAAAACAATAGTATCTTGTCATGTTTTACCTCCAACATCTAATGCTTACACAGAGTAAGTACTTGAATGTTTAGTGAATAAATGGAAACTATCCCCAGATTGGGGGAGGTATGCATTTCAAAAGAGAGAAGAAACTATTTTTATTAAGGTACTGACTACAATTCTGATTTTTACCTTGTTCCCTGTTGATGCATAAATTGGCTTTAATGGGAAAGTTACACCTATTTTTGTGAACTTCATGATAAAATGGTCTAACCACATCACTATCCACCAAGTTTCCCAGGCTCAGACACCACAAATTCGCTCCAATTGGTTTTCCACCTCTCCCTGCAGAGCTAACGCACCATTACATTGATCCAGTTCTTGATTTTCTGTGACTTTCAAGTCACCACCCCGAACCCTTCAATTCAATAGCCATAATTCTAATGTCCTAGTAAGATCCTAGTAACCAAGAATATAGGGGAGGGAGAGACCAGAGTGACAATAAGTGGCCACAGGCTGGGAGAAGCAGGGAGTCAACAAAACTCTGCTACTTAGAGGCCTTTTCTCATTTTCAGTGTGAAGGTCATGGTCCAGGTAACTGTACAAGAAATCTGAGCTTTGGATAATTGATGTGTATTATTTTGCAACTATATCTATCAGTCAATCTTTCTGATGCTCTTATTTATATTGCCTTACAATATATCACCACAGGTAAACCGTGCCTTTCTAAAAATCAAATCCAGTCAGTTCTCATTATTTATGATAGTTAAACGTTTTGTAAAATTACCACAAATATTGAATTAGGAGATACTGAACAATTGCTCACAGGAAATGCAGGATTAGGTTCCTGGGAACTTTTGTTCACAACATTTTCATCACAACATCAATATATAACCTTGTTTTATGTGCTTTTTCTGCTTGAAAACTCCTTATTTAATATATACTGTTGATTCATTAAGATTGATTTTGGGGCCAATAATGCTATAACTCATGCTTGAATGAAGCTTACCCAACACAGGTGCTTTTTCCATAAGGCACATCACAGCCTTCTTGCACTTAGAAACACTAGACAGCATTTCAGCACTACACTTGGGGGCCATTATAAACAGCAAAATCACCTACAAAAAGCATAAAAATGTGAAAAACATGGCAAAATAAACCTTCTAAAGGACACTCAATTACACTGCAAGACCTGTAATAATAAGGCAGAGGTTGCCTTTTAGTGGGATGTGCATGTCAAGTGGCTCAAAATTTTCACTGCTTTGCATATCCAGGAATAAATTTTAGCAAGTAAACCAACTAGAATCTATGGAATTTGCAAATAATGTGAATCAACTATACCATGTTTTGGTGTTCAGGGACTTTCCTTACTGTTAAATACAATCTATAGAGAGGTACATATTGCATTAATGAAGTGAATCTATCTTTTTCATGGATGGAAAAGTCTTTAAAATAAGCCTATGATTGACAAGTGAGGATTAGGCACTGAGAGTTTATGTATATAAATATAAAGCATTGTGTAAATACACAAAACATATCAGGCCGTGCTCCAAGCAAATATAAATAAAATTTGTTGGACCCTAAATTTGTGCTAGAATTCTGCTGAGAACATCACATATACAGTCTTCTTTATGGAGGCTTAGGGTGGTGAAGTCCTATATTCAAATTCATACCTCTAATAAGTGTCATTATTTTCTTGGCTAGAATGAATTAAATTGTATTGCTTCTTTGTTTAAAATAACTGCTGAGCTTATTTATTGTGATACTAGCATAATTTAGTGATGATGAGAGCACTGGTTAAATATATGTATGAGAGAGTGAGTGTTTTGTTTGGCTTATAAAGTCACGTTATTCAATCACTGGTTTCCATATCTATTTTTCACTATATTTTCATGTTCTGTAGAATCCATGTCTGCTCTATATTTTCTGACATATAAATTGTTAATGTATGTCTATATTTCTACATATGCACAGATTCTGAATTTAATAATTTTTGCATGTTTTTCTAGTGCATACAGCCTAAAGTACTTTTTGTGTCTTTGAACAATTGCTTAAATGTTAAAGATAACAATGAGGCTTATAATTGCAGTCATTGTCTCATTTCTGTAATTGTACTTTCACAAATTCGCCTCTAGACCAAATCTAGTTGTTTGAAGGATACTCTCCACTTTCATCTTTCCCAGCTCTCCCTTTCCCCTTCCTCCTCGCCTTCCCCTACTTCCCTGTCCCTGTTCCTTTCTCTCTCTCTCTCTCTCTCTCTCTCTCTCTCCACACACACACACACACACACACACACACACACACACACACACATTTAGGTTTGACTTTTCAATTTTGGGCCTTTGAATTAGGTATCCTATTTACAGCAAATCACTGAGTTACTGTGATCCTCTTATTTTAACCCTTTATGACCATTTGCCTGCCTCACTGAACTAAAATAAAATAAAATGTGACAGTGTTCGGAATTATTAGCAGTCTTGCTTTTGGAGAAACCCCAAACTGGAACTCCAAAAGAGTTTCAGGTCAGGATAAACACATAGAGTAGATATGAACAGAGAATCAGATTAGTAATCTATTTGAAAATCAGTGATTTGTCTTATTCCCATGCTACATGTGGAGTCCTCTTAGTTCTATGCCCATAAAGTCTTAATTTTCTCTGGCATCTGTCATCATGTTTCACCATATCATGCTAATTCATCCTGTTATAAAAGTTATAAAATGCAGGAAGCTTACATAAGTCTAGAAAGTGCTATTCATCACTTTTTAAAAAATGAAACAATATATTTGCCTTATTTTGCTTTACTTACAGTATTGGCATCATGCAAATCAAATTTATGTGAAGTATTATTGCATCAATAGGGTATAATGTATATTTCTTGCATGGTACTAAATTTATCATTAGGAAGCTAAGACAAGTGAGATGACAGTAGTCTGTAGTCTCAACTTGCTAGGTAATCTCTGGCATTGTACTAGTACTTTTGTGAGTTAAAAGTTATGCTTTTGATCCTAATTATTTATACTATCAATTCCAGTATTGCACACATGTCCATAGTCTATTAATTTTCAAAAAGTTTCATTTTATTAATCAGCATACAGTAGGGCAAAGGGCATTACTATATCTATAAATGAGACATTTATTGTCTAAACTGGTTGGTGAAAACCTGGCCTAACTACATCCTAGGGGCAGTGGTTGAGGCAGTGTTGTGGACCCAGCAGCCTGGGTTCAAATCCTGCCCTCTCCTAAATTAGTGAGTAAGGCCAAGGTACCATGGATACTGCTAATCATAGAGGGAGCCATAAAGAGGTGTTAAGACCCAACTCTTGCCCTGACAAAGCTTTCAGGCAAGATCTTTGATCAGTAGATATTGAGAATGTGAAAGTGAAACTTTTTCCACTCTACCCAGAGCAATACTTAGGCAAGTTAGAATGGATTATGCTATAGGATGTATAATCTGGGTTTTTACTTTAAGAGAACCATTTAATTAGCTAAGCATTCATACATACTGAGTTCAGTTGAAAATTTGTGATATTGCAAAGTGAAACACCTCAGAGTGGGAGCAGAGGAAAAAATACTCAGAAAAGAAATAAAGATGTCAAGGTGTAACCAAGCACAACTTCTTTGGCCTCAAATATCAATAATATCAGAAAGAATACACTTTTAAAGATGGAAGGCATTTTGGAGTCATTAAATCAATTTCTTTGTTTTGTAAAGTACAGGAGGTCAAGGTCTTAGGAAGCTATGTGGTATACTGAGTATTCAATATATGTTGTTTGAATGAAGCCTAGAAAATTGAATATCTTGCCCAATGTTCACAAATTCAAAATCAACATTAACCTTGGTGTACTAAGTTGTTATTCAATACCTCACCTATGTTGCTTCTTTGTAGAAACATGTGAATGTCAATGACACCCAAAGGGACTGTTTTAGGTGCAGGTCAAGATAATGACTAAAATTTATGATAATCAAATTCAGATTTTAAGTTGTTGAGTTAACTTCCAGGGATACTAAGAACTTATCTTTGTGGTTTTGAAATTTCCCTATTTGTTTTATTCTCTATTTCTCCATCTTCCCTCCCAACCCCCATTCCTGTAGGTAAAATTCATGTGAAACCTATAATAGTATTATTTTAGTATAAGGAAGAGTAGCAGAAAAGTTCAATATGGAGAAGTGCATCTGGTTCATCCACAGATAAGTGAGAAGAGCCCAGGACCTAAGAGGTTGTACTTCAAGAGAACACCAAAAAGGACATCAGTCAGACTCTCCCCAAAGATTTAGAAATAGGTACCAGGGACCACTCTATTTGGTTCAGGATTACAAGGATTAGAAGTGAAAAGCTGAGGCCTCATGAGTCCCCATCCATTATGTAATGAAAATGATTAGTTTTCTGACTTGCTGAATAAAATGGTATTCCTAATAGAGTCAAAAACTTTCCTGAAGGTCAGACATGCTATATTTATTGCTTCCTCCTTGTCTGTAAGCCAGAACATTCTGTCACTGTTGTAATACAAGCCAACAAGGGCCAAATAAATCTTTGATTCTTTTGGCTTGCTCTGCCATTAAACATAAGCCGTTGTAAAGTCATGAAAATTACCTGAGAAGGATGTGGAGAAATTGGCTGGTTCAGAAAAGACCGACCACAGTGATTACAGGGATGAAAAATGTGACCTGTCTAGACTCTTCTGAAACTAGTCATATTTAGTTGAAAGAAGAGGAGGCTGAATGGTAACTTAATAACCATCTTCAAATTTCAAGAGGATTACTACCTCTGTTTTTATCCATCTCTACAGAGTTCGAACCACCAAGAAATTTTCCTGTAACCAGCACATTTGACTGATTTTATATTAATTATTATAATGTTTTTTCATTAAAAATATCTGACCTTGTATTTATCATTCTTTCATTTGAAAGAGTAAGTGGTGAGAAGAGACAATAAGTGAAGGGTATCGTTTTCTTCTCCTGCTTCTCACATCTGAGGGAGAGCATTTATTTTTCTTTGTATAAACAAGTTTTGACAGGTTCTTGCCATTTATCAAACTCAAATACCTATGGATTAAACTCTTCTGTTACTTGGCTCCCACTATACTTGGAGTTATTATTGTCAAGTCTTAATGATAATGACAAAAAGGAGGAAATAAACCTGTTAGAAGTTAAATTGCACTCCTTGTCACTTTATAAAGTGAAATAACAAGACTTGGAATCATTACCTTGTGTATTTCTGAATAAAGATTAATTTATAGAGTCTCAAAGTTGTTTTGAATCAGTCAGTGAGCATTTACTAAGTGTCAAATATTGTTTAGTGCTAGGTGTTTGGATGAAAGAGAAGAGAGAGAGAGTTAAGACAGGACCTCAGAGCTCAAGATGCTTATAATCTGGAGGTAAAGATAAGGTAATGAATTAAAGGTTGGTGAGCAGTACTTATTCACATAAATGTGCAAGGCCTCAAGGGAAGCACAAATCCAGAGCCAGGACACACAGAGCTAGGAGTCTTATTAGAAGCCTTTCTTGGCTGTTAACTCTAGTGATCTACATTCATATCGCTCTGTTCCTTTTAGCGTCCCTATACTTGAGTATATTTCCACCAGACTATTCCTTCTCCCTGTTTGTTTGAGTTTTGTTTTGTTTGTTCTTTGCAGCTGAGCTTCTCCTTGCTTATATTTTCTTCATAAGTTTTTGCCTGTAAAAGCCTCAATCTTTTGCTTCTGAGATTTACATTCTTTAATTTCCAGCTTCTATGAGCCACCTACTTCTGTTTTTTAATTCTAATTCCAGAGAATGAACTTCTTATTATCCCCATTTATTTGCACATCAGGTCATGTCATAGGTCACTAGCCAACCCCTGGGTCAGGAGCCATGGTACATCAAATTCGCACTCTCCCTAGGGCTCTCCCTATAACAGGCACTGTCGTCTGGGCAGTTTCTGTTGGAATGAGATAAGAGCATAGCCAGCATCATAATTTGCATTTAAATTTTTAAGAAAATATGTAATTTAGAAAGTTGAAAAGAAAAAGATCAGTTTGAAGGGACATCTGGAGAAGATCCAGATATGCAGATGAACACAATGATGATAGGGCTCAGAGAAATGACCTACTTACTGGGGGAGAAAGCAATAGTGTAAATAAATATATCTGGTTAGGTAGGGTGAGGAATGGAAGCAGAAGCTGCCTAAAGCAGGATGAGATTTTAGTCTGTGTTCTTGAGTCAAGAATTTAACAGTTAAACAATAGTTAAAGGGATATGGTTGTGCCATGTTCAAATTAAATGCCTGAGGTGGAGTTCTAAAATCAATGAGGAAAAAAACCTTTTTATTTTGATTAGTAAGGGACTCTTTTAGAGAGGGACTTGGGCATGTTGCACTACAGCAAGAGATTGCATTCTTTTTTCTTGGAGAAATATATAACACTAGAGGAGCTAGAATGTGATAAGTTGGGAAATAAAGTATCACTGTTAAGTGTGGACAGAGGAAATTCACATTTCAGCCTGACCCATTCCCCAACCCAAACACTAACCCTAATTCTAATCTTTAGAGAGATCATCTTTGAAATGGTCTTTAATCCTGGAGAACACAGAAAGCTAAACTTTTCTAAGTTTTAGTTTTAAAGAGACATGCTATTTAGGATTAAATAAAAAATTATATATATACACAGACAGACAGACACAGGTATACATATTGTGACTGTTTTGAACTTTTTCCCTTTTAAATAGATATGAGACTATATTATTTTCCCTCTATTTAGAGAGACATATGTCATTGATCATTATTTTATCACATGGTAACCCTGGTTTAATTTTTAGTCTATGTTCACATTAAAGGAGAAAAGGACAAATGACAATGTAATAAAGAAAATTAAGAAAATTAAATATAAGCTTGATGTTCTTCTAATTACAGAGTTTAGTGCTTATGAGTTCCAATCTATTACTAGATAGCTGTTTTGTATCCATCAACAAATCAATTTACAATATTGAAAATCTTCTGTTCCCAGTACTATGCTGTTTATCAAATGATACATGAAAATATAAGATATGACTGCTGCCCACAGTAAGCTCATGATTTATTTGAGGACACAAAACTCATACACATCAAACAGTTCATGAATGAGACATATTCGTGTATCATATGTAGGCAGACCCTGCTTTCGCTGTGTTTGCAGAGATCCAATTTTAAAATACATTATTGCAGGATAAATTTTCAATTGGGGGTGTGCCATATTCTGATAGTATTATCTTTGTCTTTTGGAACATATTTGATTTACCTACTAGTTAAAGAATAACAGTTAAAAATTTTGTTAAATTCACATTTACCTAACATATATTATTTCTTATATATAATGCATCCTTTTAATAGGTATTTAATCAGCAAAAAATTTCAGTTCAGTACATGTTCCTTATTTTCAGATAAGAAATGGCTCAGAGAAGTTAAGTTGCGTGGCCAAAATTACATATTTACTAAATGTCGACACTGAGATTTGAAAATTGATTTTTCTCATTCCAACTTCAGTAGTCTTTTTGCTATCTATCCCATGGACTTCATCCCATGATTGTGTGGGTTAGGGATTGAGAATTGGTTATAGCTATTTACTAGGCACTGCTAATGATTAAAGCTCTAAAATGAAAAACACAGAGAGTTAGATACTATTTGCCCAGATATGATAAATTCTATTGTCCAGATTATTTGAATCAAGGACTGTTATACTTAAGGTGCTAATTGAGGGATACACACATACACCAATTTTTAAAACGGTTAAAGAAAACATGGCCAATGTGGACTAGCATCACTAGGAAAACTTCATGGGGAATTTGACTAAGTTCTGGAAAGTTTAATAACAACCATTCGAATAAATATCTGTTTCACTTCTTTCTTTCCTCCTCTGTCCTTTCCTTCCTTTCTTTTTTCCTATTTGCTATGTAACTGCTGTGTGCAGCTTTGGGGATTTTCTATTGTAAGTGACTTTCAAATATGATATATCATGTTATTCTCAAGAATCTTTTGTGTTAGGCATAGCAGGTGTCACCTTCTCTTTCTGATGAGGAAATATGTAAACCTTGTTTCCCTAGTTCTTGCCTTGCATATTAATATAGGTCCCAACACCATACAAGTCCCATCAAGAATTGCCAAGTCCCCAGGGACTGTCTTATATGTATTCGTGGGCCAGTCTGCAGCTAGCTCATTTTCGAGGTTCTGGTAGGGTTTCTTCCAGGTGGTGCTTCATCTGTCGTGTCATGTTCACTGGGTGCTACCACCCAAAAATGTCACTGCTGCCACTTATACTGTCTCACCACTAGTGCAATATGCCCTCAGGGAGCCAAAACTAGACAGAGCTCTCTGGCACAGTTGAGAGATTGCTTTTACTCTCATTCTGTGTATTATGCTTTTTAAAGATTCCAAATAGCTCACAATTCTTTTTAAGGAATCAGCTTTTAGTGACAGCCCATTTTCAAAATCCAAGATGTAAGTTCACAGGGAGCTCAGGTAAGAACTAACACTAGCACTTAGTCTCGCCTCTTAGCATATAGCCATCAAGACTATTATTCAACAAACTTCTGCTAAAAATGTCTCTTTTTTTTAGGAATAGTTTCTTCAGTCCCTCTTGCAAACAGGTGGCAGACTTACTTCTTCTTTTTTTTTTTTTTTTACATCTTTATTGGAGTATAATTGCTTTACAATGGCATGTTAGTTTCTGCTTCATAACAAAGTGAATCAGTTATACATATACATATGTTCCCATATCTCTTCCCTCTTGCGTCTCCCACCCTCCCACCCTCCCTATCCCACCCCTCCAGGCGGTCACAAAGCACTGAGCTGATCTCCCTGGCTGTGCAGCTTGGCAGGCTTACTTCTTCCTCTGGCCAGGCATGCCTTGCTTTTTTCTGACTCCTACTGATGGTAGATCAGGGTGGAACCTAAGAATAATAGGCAGGTCAGAACTGAACTTTCTTGTTGTAGAACTAAAAATCTTTAATTTTTCAAAAAATTAATTAAAAATAAATTTTGTAGTTAAAATTTAAATATTTTATCTGTTAAAATTAATACATTTTAACTACTTCATTCCAGGGTAGAATACAGATATGTAGACGGTGGAAACTCAGACAGAAACAACTTTGACAAAGGTACAGACACGTGTATGAGCTTTTTTTGTAATGGGAAAATCAAGGGTTCCCGTATGACATAAAAGGTTGCTGCTGGGTAAGAAAATGTGTAGACCCTTAAGTGCTAGACAAAGAAATTTGCAAATCTCCTTTTAACATCCTATTAAACTTTTTCATGCCATGGTTTATTGTATACTCCTATGATATAAAACTTACAGTTTTCTCTAATTTCCCATGATTTCAGTCACTTCATGGTTATAAATACAAATAGAATTTCTGTATTAAATCTCATATTTTAGTAAGATGAATTCCATTGATTAATACTCTTTAAGAATATAGAAAACACACCTTAAATTCAGTTTTTATAATAGAACAAATTGATTTACTCATAACACATTCATATCTTCCAGCAACCATCTGCTGCATTAGGAACCTCAACATTGTCTTCTTCTGCAAAGAAAATAACGTAAAGAAAATATTTTAGAGCTACTTTCAGATCCAAATTTCAAAATCTTGGCTTGGACTAAGGACTCAGTGGGGCTTCATTAGAATTGCTACAGAGGATTTGATTGAAAATTCAAAAGAGTTTCTGCATTCCTTCTGCGGAGAGAATTTTTAGGGCAATGAAAATACTTTATAGATATCATAATGATGGATAAATCTCATTATGTGTTTGTCCAAACCCATAGATTGTATTCTGCAGATTCATACCTCACCACCACCTCCAACCCCTGGTAACCACAGGTCTACAGAATTTAGAATAACACCCCTGAGAAGCATTAAGCAACAAGTCATGATTTCTCACTTTCTGGTCTCATTTGTTTGAGAAAGTCGTTTTTCTTTCATGAGAGAGGGTAAGAATGAGGCCATTAGTTTCAGTTTTCACTGTTCCCTAGTTTTGTGCCAAGCTTAGGTCTCAAGTTAAATTTTCAGCTGTTTCTCTACATGGGTGGATAAAATGTGTCTTTTATAAATAAGATTACTATTGAGAATTAACATATTAACAGATAGCATTGTAAATTGATAGATTTCCAAGTTAACCTGTGATCCACAAATCAAGTTCTATTACTGTTTCCTCATATCACATCAGTGATGAGGAACCTCCACACCAAATGCAGAGTAGCACGGGCTACCACTGAACTTGCCTTTCCCTTTGATGGATTCACTACATCATGCAAAGCTTTTTGTTCTTCTCCTTTAATATTGTGTTGGCTATTCTGAGTCTTTTGCCTCACTACATAAACTTTAGAATCAGTTTGTTGGTACCATGAACGTGTTTCTTAGATAATCTAAAACATATTATTTATTTGAATACTGATGTAGCACTGTTTTTTAAGATATTGATAGAATGAGCTATAATATTACTTTAAAAATAAGACAGAAAATAGTAGTGGCTAATGGTTACTTTTTTCCCTTTCCAACAATTTTATGATTCCAATAATTTTCTGCTGTAATCAGAGACATTCACAGAGGTAAAACAGAAGGTTACTTGGAGTCTGTGATTCGAGGGGCGGGAACCAAGACCATCTTTGAAATAACAGCCTCCAGCTTATCCGTGAGAACTCCTGGTATTCTCTCCTTAGAGGTCCAATTCTTTTGGGAGTTAAGGAGGGAATGCTACAAAAGTAGAGACAGCAGCATTATTCCCTCAAAGGGGTGAGAGGGTGTGCTCTCCAGATTCTTTGAAATCTTTTAAATTATTATTTTAAATAATATTTGACATCCTTAAAAATTATTATTATTCAGTGTTATTTTTAAGAGCAGTATTTGGGTCACAGCAAAAGTGAGGAGAAGAAACAGAGATTTCTCATATGTGCCCTGCCCTCACACATGTATAGCCTCCCCCATTGTCAACATCCCTCACCAGAGTGGTACATTTGTTACAGTTGACAAACCTACATTGACACATTATATTCACCCAAAGTCCATATTTGCATTGTAATCACTCTTGGTGTTGTACAATCTATGGGTTTGGACAAATACATAATGAGATTTATCCATCATTATGATATCCTATAAAGTATTTTCATTGCCCTAAAAATTCTCTGTTCTCTGCAGATTCATACCTCACCACCATCTCCAACCCCTGGTAACCACTGATATTTTTACTGTCTCAATAGTTTTGGCTTTTCCAGAATGCCTTATAGTTGGAATTATACAGTATATACCCTTCTCAGTTTGGCTTCCTTCTTAGTAATGTGAATTCAAATTTCCTCCATGTCTTTTCATGCCTTCATAGCTCTTTTTTTTAGCACTAAATAGTATTTCATGGTCTGTATGTACCACAGTTTATTTATCCATTTACTTACTGAAGGACATCTTGGTTGCATCCAAGTTTTGGCAATTATGACTACAGCTGCTATAAATACCCTTGTGCAGGTTTCTGTGGGGACATAAGTTTTCAACTCCTTTGGGTTAATACCAAAAAGCTTGATTGCTGGGTCCCATGCTAAGAGTATGTTTAGTTTTGTAAGAAGACACCAAGCTATCTTTCAAACTGACTGTACCAATTTGCATTCCTATTAGCAATGTATGAGAGTTCCTGTTGCTCTGTACCCTTGCCAGCGTTTGGTGTTGTCTGTGTTTCAGATTTTGGCCATTCTAATAGGTGTGCAGTGGTATCTCATTGTTTCGATTTGCATTTCCCTGATGGCACACATATGATGCAGAGCATCTTTTCATATGCTTATTTGCCATCTGATGTATCTTCTTTGGTGTGGTGTATAAAAAGGTATTGGCATCTCCAAGGTCATCTAGGTTTCCTCCTATGTTATCTTCTAGGAATTTTATAGTTTTGCATTTTACATTTAGGTCTGTGATCCATTTTGAATTAATTCTTGTGAGGAGTGTGAGGTCTGTGTCTAGATTTTTTTTTTTTTTTTGCATGTGTATGTCCCAGCATCATTTGTTGAAGAGACTATCTTTGCTCCATTCTATTGCCTTTGCTCCTTTGTCTAACATCAGCTGACTATATTTATGTGGGTCTATTTCTGGGTCCTCTTTTCTCTTCCACTAATCTATTTGTTCTTTCACCAACACCATACTGTCTTGATTACTGTAGCATTATAGTAAGTATAGAAGTCAGGTAGTGTTAGTCTTCCAACTTTATTTTTCTCCTTCAATATTGTATTGGCTACTCTGAGTCTTTTGCCTCTCTATATAAACTTTAGAATCAGTTTGTCAATATCCGTAAAGTAAAGTGCTGAGATTTTGATTGGGATTGCATTCAATTTATAGATCAATTTGAGAAGAACTGACCTCTTGACAACATTGAGTCTTCCTATCTATGAACATGGAATATCTCTCCACTTATGTAGTTCTTCTTTTATTTTACTCATCAGTTTTGTAGTTTTCTTCATATAAATTTAGTATATAATTCATTATATTTATGACTAAGTAGTTCATTTTGGGGGATGTGAATATAAATGGCATTGTGTTTTTTTAATTTAAAATTCCACTTGTTCACTGCTGGTTTATAGGACAGCAGTTGACTTTTTCATATTAACCTTGTATTCTGCAACCTTGCTATAATTGCTATCAGTTCTGTGAGGTTTTTGTTGATTCTTTTTAATTTTCTTCACAGACGATCAAGTCATCTGCAAAGACAGTTTTATGTCTTCCTTCCCAGTCTGTATACCTTTTATTTCATTTTCTTATTGCATTAGGTAGAACTTCTAGTGTGATGTTGAGAGTAATGGTGAAAGTGGACATCCTTACCTTATATCTGAACTTTGTGGTGAAGCTTCAAGTTTCTCACCATTTAGTATGACGTTAGCTATAGGTTTTTTGTATAGTCTTTATCAAGTTGAGAAAGTTTCCCTCTTTTTCTAGCTTACTGAGAGTTTTTATCATGAATGGGTGTTATATTTCAGCAGCGCTTTTTAGGCATCTATTGATATGATCATGTGATTTTTCTTTTTTTGTCTATTGAAGTGATGAATTACATTGTTTAATTTTCACATATTGAGCCAGACTTGCTTGCCAAGAATAAATCCTACTTGGTTGTGCTGTGAAATTATTTTTATGCTTATTGGATTAAATTTGCTAATATTTTGTTGAGGATTTCTGCGTCTATTTTCATGAGATATATTGGTCTGTAGTTTTCTTTTATTGTACTACCTTTGTCTGGTTTTGATATAAAGGTAATGATGGCCATAGAATTGTTAAACTCATGAATGAGTTAAGAAGTATTCCTTCTGTTCTAATTTCTGAATGAGATTATAGATAATTAGTATAATTTCTTCCTTAAATGTTTGGTAGATTTTACCAGTGAACACATCTGGACCTGGTGCTTTCTATTTTGGAAGGCTGTTAACTATAGATTCAATTTATTTATTAGTTACAGGCCTATTCTTATTTTCCTTAATATCTTTATATTGTTATATATCACAGGTCTTGTTCTGCACTTCATTGTTCAGTACTACTTGAAGTCATTTAGTTTCCACATCAAGATGTTAGCTGCTTCAGCCAGGGAATGAGGATATCATTTGTATAAGGAGATGAAAGGTACAATGAAGGGAGATTAAGAAAACTAAATGGCCCTTAAATTTCAGGAAGGATGATGATATCACAAAACAAAGTTAATATTATGTACAAAGACATTTAGTGGATTAGATTGAGAAGGTAGAGTAACTAAGAGACAACCATGTCTAGTGCCACCATTAACACAAGCAAATAGGCCCCTGGACTAGTCCCCCTGATTTAGAAGTCCCCACTCTAATTCTTCTCTGACTGTGTCCCTCATCTCAATATGAAGATTTTCTGGGTCTAAGGGTATGTGTCCATCTTGAACCCATGGCCCCCCATTCTAAACCATGTTCCAGCAACCTCAGAATTCATCAGCTTATATCCAGTGCCTACATAGACTTCTTCCCTATATCCATCTTCCAAGCTAGACACATGTGTGTTTCCCTTGATCCAAACAGGACATCTATTTGTGCTTTTGCCTAAGTTCAGAACATGTTAGGGGCAATCTGACTATGTTTGCTCATAATAAGATTTAGACTGGAGATGTGTGTGTGTGTGTGTGTGTGTGTGTGTGTGTCTGGAGTTTATTACAGAGTTAAGGGGAGAAAATATAATCAACTCTTTGGTTATGTTTCTAGAGCTTTGGCAGCTTAGGCCTGAATTTGCTCCCATCTGTCAGCAAATTAACACAGAAAAGATCAATGGTGTGTGCATGAAAATCTGAAAAAAATCAGTTTTACAACTTTGGAATCAGTTTATCCTGTTACGGGATATATGGGAGGAAGGTGGAAAGAAGACCATTGCTGCAGATAGAAACCCTAGTAATGGAGAAATAATAGTTAAAGTTGATATCAGGGTTGGTAGAGGGTTTGAATTGGAAAGGGGATGTCAGAACATGCTTGTATGCAGAGAGATATAAACCAGTTGAAAGGGAAAGAAAAAATTGCTTTATTATATATTGACATTACTAAAACATATCCTTTGAGTTTACTGGGTAGTAAAAATTCCTTTTTATATTGCAAATACTTTATCTTTACTTTTTTTAGTGTACAGAGTTTTCCTATAATGTATTTCTATAAATAAAATATGTATATATACATAAAACTATAATATTTATAAGTTTATATATACATATAAACTATAATTTACTGACACTTAAATGTAGGCCTGGTAACACTAATTCATCTAGTGTTGATGATTCAGGATTGTTCGTAGGCATGACAGTTGCTATAATGTCCCATGGAGGCACCCACAGATTTGCAGATTGCTATGGATTGAATTGTGTCCTGTCAAAACTCATATGTTGAAGTATAATCTCCAGTGTGATGGTGTTTGGAAATGGAACCTTTGAGAGATACAATCATCCTTTGGTATCCATGGGGGATTGGTTACAGGACCCCTTGCAAATACCAAAATCCAAGGATGCTCAAGTCATTTATATAAAATGGTATAGTATTTGCATATAGCCCATGCACATCCTCCTGTTAACTTTAAATCATCACTAGATTACTTATAATACCTAATACAATGTCAATGCTATGTAAATAGTTGCTGGTGCAAATTCAAGTTTTGATTTTTGGAACTTTCTGGAGTTTTTTTTTTTTTTTTTTTTAATATTTTTGATTTGTGGTTGGTTGAATCTGCAGATGTGGAACCTGTGAGTACAGAGGGCTGACTGTAACTAGGTTCAGAGGAGGTCATGAGGGTGGGTCCTTCATGATGGGATTAGTGCCCTTATAAGAAGAGACATGAGAGATAAGAGCTTGCTCTCTATCTCTCTCTGCTATGTGAAGACACAGTGAGAATGTGGCTGTATACAAGATAGGAAGAATCTTCACCAGAAACCAATCATGCTGGCACTCTGATTTTAGACTTCCAGCTTCCAGACTGTGAGAATATAAATGTCTATTGTTTAATCCACCCTGTCTGTGGTATTTTGTTATGGCAGCCAGAGCTGCCTAAGACACAGATAGAGACTTAATGTTGACGATGTGGGGCATAGAGCTCAACAGATGCTGAGTTTTGTAGCGCCTGTCCCTCCAACTTGCTTTTTTAAAAAATCTCTAGAAGTCATCTTTCTTTCTTGGATTCCTAAAGGAAGCATATACAGCTGCATGCCAGGATACAATAACATAGCTACCTTTCAGTACAATTAATTATAGACCCTACAGATATAGCATTTTTCTTCCTGGTCCCCAGAAAACCATTTCCTCTGCTATTGTCATCAGTATTCTCCAACTGGATACCATTCAGAGCCCTGACTCTGATTTATATATCAGTGACCCAACAGACCACAGACTTCCATATTCACTTTGCCACATTTACTTATCTTGCATGCATAGTTGATAGAGGGTAGGGAAGTATACCTATTTCAAGAATATGTACATGTACAACTTGGAGTAGCTTATTGCAAAGCGTATGTATTGGTATCAGTCAAAATAAATGTTGACCATTCATCAGATGTAGTATTAGATCCATTGATTTATTCCCTATTTGAGTAGAGCTGCAAGCACAAACAATAGCAAAAATTGTGTTTTTTGGGGGGGTAAGATTAAAAACTATAATAAGTGGCTGGATAATAATTCAATCTGGATTAACATTTATTATAATGACTCACATTTTGATCCATGTATTGAATCAATGATG
This sequence comes from Grampus griseus, assembly GCF_964374135.1. Lineage (NCBI taxonomy): Eukaryota > Metazoa > Chordata > Mammalia > Artiodactyla > Delphinidae > Grampus > Grampus griseus. Next base: position 90,316,930 of record NC_138998.1, read on the forward strand.
TCATATTAAGGAGAGAGAAAAAATGGTTTTAAAATAATTCCCAGCCTCTGTTGTTGACTGGAAGTAGATTTCCATTTTTTCATAGATTATTTAGAATGGACCATGTGTTCTAGAAAAGAGGTAAGGAGGAGCTACTGTGAGCAGTTTCTTGATGCTTCACTCCCCTGGGGAAGCTGAGCTGTAAGGTAGCCTTCTATCGAGTAGAGAGTATATGAACTGGGAAGGATCCTGCTAGCTGGCTGGGCATAGTTCCTCTCTGAGAAAGCAGATGCTCTCATTCAGAGCTATATTCCAGCCTTTGCCTGCACCACACTGTGGATGAATTTTTCAAAATATAATTGTGTCATTACTTCTAGTTGGGACAAAATAGTATAGACCCATTTTCCTTGCTCCTCCCTGCAAAGCACAAGTATAAAGCACAGGAAACAATCAAAACATAACTCTAAAAAATGCTAAGAAGGCGAGTTGTCTTGAGACCTCAGGAGAGAGAAATGGTACAGCAGCAGAATATCTTGCATCCTTCCACCCAAAAGAGGAAGCCTGCTCAGACCTGACATTTCTAGACCCCCAATATAGCATGTGAAGGCAGCCTAAGTAGGATCATTTACCCCCGATTCAATGGGAGTCCCTCTGATGACACTAGCGGAGCATGACACCACCAGAAAGGAGAATCAACTGGGACTCCTGCCAGAAAAAACCATCCAGGAGAGTCTCCTTCCCTGCTGGCTCTAAGACTTATCTTTCCACCAAAAGATACTGAAGCTGGTAGGCAGAACCAGTAAGAGAGACTCAGCTACAGCAGGTAGTCTCGTCTTGGAAGCTTCTTTCTCTTCTGGGATGATACTTTCCTCCCTGACCCAGAGACATCAGGGTAGGTGGGTAGAACCAGAAAAAGAGACCCAGTCACAGCAAGTGACATGGTATGGGAAGCCTCTTTGTCCCCACAGATCAAGATATTAGAGCAGACAAGCACAGGTAGGAGGATCCTACTGGACTCCTCCACCATGGGGAGACACCCAGAAATACTCAAACACCGACAGCAGGGACCAGTGGGAGCCCCAGAAAAGTTAACTGTACAGAAGAAAACCAAAATAATACCACTAAGGTCCTGAAAATTAAACTGCTATAGAACCACAGCCTATAAAATTAAACTAAAATACAAGTGCTAAAACTAAACAAGGTGACTACCTGCTAAAATAAAAGATTTAAATAGGATGCAGAGTCTCCTAAATAACAGATGAATGTTCAGGATACAATAAAAATCCATTCATCATACCAAAGACCAAGAAAATCACAACTTGAATGAGGAAAGACAATCAACTGATGTCAACGTTAAGATGAATGAGATGTTGGCATTATTTGACACGTATTGTATGCAACATTATAAAAATGCTTTAATAACCAATTGCAAATTCTCCTGAAGCAAAAAATATAAAATATTACTAAAGAAATAGAAATTATAAAAAGGACCCAAATGGAACCTTAACAAAAATATGGTAAGAGAAATTAAAAACTCACTGGATGGGTTTATTAGTAGGGTGGAGATAAAAGAAGGTAAGTTAGTAAATTTGAAGACAGAATAATAGAACTTATCAATTCTAAACAACAGAGAGAAAATAGACTGAGGAAAAAAAAAAAAAAAGACAGAGGCAGGGTCCTGTGGCATGAGAGCAAATGATCCAGCATTCATATTGTCAGGGTCCCAGAAGGAGGCGAGAGAAAGTGGGGCTGAAAGAGAATTCAAAGAAATAATGGCTAAAACTCCCCAAATTTGGTGAAAGACATAAACCTACAGATATGATAAGCTGAGTGAACCCCAAACAGATAAACCTGAGGAAGCACATGGCAAGAAATATCTTAATTAAAATTTTAAAACTAAAGATAAATTTTCAAAAAACTTAAAAGGAATCAGGGAGAAATAACATTACCTGTAGGGAATCCTAAATCAATTGGCAGCAGATTTCTTATCTGAAACCATGGAGACGAGAAGGAAGTGGCATAATATTCTATAAATGCTAAAAGGAAAGAACTGTTAGCCACAAATTCTATATCCATCAAGTCTATACTCATGGGGAATAAATAATAAAGGGGAAATAAAAACATTCTCAGGTGAAAGAAAATTAAAGATCTCTTACTAGAGTATTTTCATTAAAGATTGCCTAAAGGAAGTTATTTTACAGAAAGGAAATGATAAAAAGAAGGAACCTTGTAGCATCTGGATGGAAGAAGGAACAACAGAAAGAGCAGAAATAGAGGTACAAACATAAGGCTATCTTTTTCCTCCTGAGCTTTGTCAATTATATTTATCATTAAAACAAAAGTTATGTGATCATCTGATACTCAAGACAATTATATTTAAAACTGGGGGAAGGAAAAGAGACCTAAATGGAGGTGAGGTTTCCACACTTCATCTGATGTCGTAAATGTTGATCTCAGTAGACTATAAGTTACACAGCTATTTATCTATATTTCTATTTCTATATCTATCATTGATATCTATATCTATATCATCTATTTCTATATGTAAAATATACAGAGCAGCGTCTCTAAAAATTATGCAAAAATATACTCAAACACTATAAATAAATCAAGATGGGCTCCCAAAATTGTTTAATTGCCAGAAGGCAGGCAAGAACAAAGGAACAGAATAAAAAGAAGAACCAAATAGAAAATATATAATAAGATGGCAGATGTAAGTATTAACATATAACAATTACCTTATATAAATATCTTAAACCTACCAATAAAAATGCAGAAATTGCAGAGAAAATAATAAAAACATTACCTACATATTATTGCTTACAGGAAAGTCACTTTTGACTTAAAGGCAAAATAGATGAAGGTAAAAGGATGCCTAAAGATACACCATACAAACATTAATAAAAAATTAGGAATAGCTATATTAATACCTGAAAAAGTAGATTTCACAGAGAATAAAATTACTAGAGACAAAAAGATAGATATTGCATAATGATGAAATGATTAATCCACAAGAATTAATGATTCTAAATTTTTATATATTAAGAAACAGAGTCTCAATAGACAGGAAATAAAATCTCGTAGAGCTGAAAGGAGAAGTAGATAAATATGCAATTATAACTAGAGACTTCAACACCCCCTCTCAGCAACTGATAGAAACACTAGACAGAAAAGTCAGCAATGATATAGAGTATTTTATTAATACCGTCAACCAATGGGATCTAAATGGCATATGAAGAAGACTCCACCCAACAACAGTAGAGTACAGAATTTTTTCAAGTATCCGTGGAACATTCACTGAGATAAACTATGTCCTGTGCTAGAAAACAAACCTCAAAAATTTAACAGAGTTGAAATCATACAGAATATGTCTTCTTTCCATAATGAAATCAAATTAAATAGCAATAACATAATGACAACAAGAAAATCTGTAAACACATGGAAATTAAACAGCGTACTTCTAAAGAATCCATGGGTCGAAAAGGAAGTCAAAAAGGAAATAAGAAAATATACAGGTATGGATATAAACAAAAAAGCAGCATATTAAAATTTGTGGAATTCAGCTAAAGCAATGATGAATAGAAAGTCATACCACTGAATACATATTAGTAGGGAATAAAAGTCTAAAATCAATATCCTAAGTTTCTATCTCAAGAAACTAGAAAAAGAAGAGCAAAGTAAACCTAAAACAAGATGAAAGAAGGAAATAATAAAGAGCATATTTCAATGGAATTGAAAATAGGAACACAGTAGAGAAAAATAAATGAAACAAAACCTGCTTCTTAAGAAAATCAGTAAGGTTGATAAACGCTTAGCAAGACTGACATTAATAAAAAGAAAGAAAACATGCTAACAAATATAAAGAATAAAATAGGGAATAATTGTTACAGATTGTGCAGCCCTTAAGAAGATAATCAGGGAATACTATGGACAACTTTACTCATAAATTTGATGACTTAGAACAAATGAACCAATTTCTCAAAAATCTCAAATTGACAAAACTCAATGAAGATGAAATTGATAATTTAAATAGACTTATAACCATAAAATAAATTGAATTCATAGTTTAAAAGCTTCTGTAAAAGAAATCTTCAGGCCCATATGGATTAACTGGAGAATTCTACTAAACATGTAAAGAATTACACCAGTTTTATACAAGTTGTTTCAGAAAATGGAAGAGGGGGGTACACTTCCCAGCTTATTTTTTATGAGGCCAATATTATCTGGATACCAAAACCAGACAATGGCAGGACAAAAATATGAACCTACTGACCAATATCTCTTATGAACTTAGACACAAAAATCTTCAACAGAATGTTAGTAGGCAGAATTCAACAATGTATACAGATAATTATACACCATGACCAAGTGGGATTTTTTTCCAGGTATATAATGCTGGTTCAACTTTGGAAAAGTCAATCCATCTAGTTCACCATATCAACAAGCTAAAGGGAAAAAAAATCACATGATCATGTTATCACAGAAAAAAGCTTGACAATACCTGACCTCCATTCATGATAAAAAAAATAGTGAATTAGGAATAAAGGAGAATTACCTAAGCTTGATTAAGAGCTCCTACCAAAAAACACCCCAAAAAACAAAACAAGCAAAAGAAAAAACCAAAAACAGAACCCTATAGTTAACATACTTAATGTACTTAATGGTAAAAGACTGAAGGCTTCCTTCTTTAACTTTAGAAACAAAGCAAGGCTGTTCCCTCTCACCACTCTTATTCAATGTAGTACTGTAAGTCCTAGAAATTGTAATATGGTAAGAAAAAGAAATTAAAAGCATGCAGATTAGAAATAAATACATAAAGCTATATCTATTCACAGATGACATAATTGTCTACATAGAAAATCCTGAGGACTCTACCAAAAAATATCTTAGAATAAGTGAGTTCAGCATGGTCACAGGATACAAGATAAGCATGCCAAATTAATTGTATTTATATATAGTAGTGATGAACACATGGATACCAAAATTAGAAATATGATACCATTTATATTATATCCAAAATATATGAAATTCTGAGATCTAAATCTAATGAAACATGTGCAAGACTTGTATGCTGAAATCTACAAAATGCTGGTGAAAGAAATCAAAGAAGACCTAAATAAATTAAGAGATGTACCATGTTTGTGGATTAGAAGACTCAACACAGTAAAAATAGCAATTCTCCAAATTGATATTTGGGTTTAACACAATTCCTATAAAAATCCCCCAGTTTTTTGTTTTTTGTTTTTTGGTTTTTTTTTTAGATGTAGATAAACTCACTTAAAATTTTACATGGAAAGGCACTGGACCTAGTATAGCTAAAAGCATATTGAAAAGAAGAATAAAGTGGGAAGAATTACTCTACTAAATGTTAAGGGTTATACAGTGTGATATTGGTAGAAGGGTAGAAACAGAGATCAATGAAACAGAATACAGGATTCAAAAATAGGCCCATACAAATATGTTCAAGTGATTTTTGACAAAGTGCAAATGCAACTCAAAGGGAAAATATAGCCTTTTCAACAAATGCTACTGGAGCAATTGGGTATTCAGAAGCAAAAAATTAACTTTGACCTTAACCTATATGATATAAAAATTAATTCAAGATGGATCATAGACTTAAATGAAAATGTAAAACTATAAAATTTTACAAAAAGAAACTTAGAAAAATCTTCAGGATCTTGGACTATGGAAGAGTTCTTAGATATCACACAGAAGCACAATCCATTAAAGGAAAAATTGATAAGTTGAATCTCATCAAAATTTAAAACTGTTCTGGAAAGCCCACCTGAAGAGGATAGAAGACAAGCTTCAGACTGAAAGAAAATACTTGCAAACCGTATATCTGTTGAAAGACTTGTGTCTATATTATATAAAGAAATCTCAAATTCATCACTAAAAGGTATAAATAATTCAATTAGAAAATGGACAAAAGATATGAACAGTTATTACACTAAAGCAAATATACAGATAGCAAATAACCATATGAAAATATATTTGACATTATTAGCCATTAGGGAAATGCAAATTCAAACTACAAAGTTATATCACTACATACTTATCAGAATGGCTAAAATTAAAAAACAAAACAAAACACTAACAACACCAAATGCTAGTGAGGATATGGAGAAATTGGAGCACCCTATGTTGTTGGTGGGAGTGTAAAATGGTAAATCCACCCTGAAAAACAGTTTGACAGTTTCATAAAAAACTAAATATCTAGCAAACACATGACCCAGCATTTGCACTACTATTTATTCCAGAGAGATTAAAATTTATGTTCACACAACAACTTGTATATAATTATTCATAACAGCATTATTAGTAATGCCCAAACCTGGAAACAGCCCAGATGTCTTTCAATGGGTGAATGGTCCAACTGTGGTATATCCATACCATGGAATACTGGTGAGCAATGAAAAGGAACACACTGGTGATACATGTGTAACAAATCAAATGAATCTTCAGGGAATTATGCTGAGTGAAAAAACGCCAATCCCAAGATTACATGTTGTGATTCCATTTCTACAACATGTTTGAATGACAGATTTTTAGAAATGGAGAATAGTCTGGTAGATGCCCGGGATTTGGGAAGGAAGGAGATGGGCTGGGCACGGTTATAAAATGGCAACACAGGGATTCTCCTTGTGGTGTGGGAACTGTTCAGTATCTTGACTGTGGTGGTAGATACATCAACCTACACAGATGATAAAATTGTATATAACTTAATACATGCACTGCACATGATTACAAATTCACCTGGGGAAATCTGAGTAAGATTAGTGGATTGTATCAATGTCAACATTCTGGTTGTGGTATTATACTAAGGTTTTGCAAAATGTTATGATTGGAGGAAGCTGGGAAAAACATGCATGAGAACACTGCATTATTTCTTACAACTGCATGTGAATCTGTAATTAATGAATAAATATGTCCATTAAAAATAATTTAGAAACAATGAACTTCCTCAGGAAAAAGCCTAAAACTCTCCAGCAGTAGACTTACTTCCTTTTCCTTGGCTTGTACCAAGTAATGTGATAATAGTATTTCACTTCCTATATAAGACAAAGAAACTAAACCAAACTGAACAAAATGTTCTCCATCCAGTTATTGACTTGCTTCTTTTAAGCCACAGGTAAATTCTTAACATTTTTTAAAGCTTGCATGGATGACACTTTCAAACAACCTAACGTGTTCATTACAGTAGTTTCTCATATCTTAAATATAACTCAATTTATACTTTTTAATTTTCATAATTCAATTTGTTAACACCAATCAGTGAAATTTGGCAAAAATTGGCAATTGTAAATAATTAATATAACTAACTGATTTAAATTAATTATATACAGTTTTTTAATGCCATATCATTTAAAATTTTGAGTCAGTCTTTTTAAAAAATGTTCTCAAATGCAGTCAACTGCCTATGCAAACTAATGTCTTCTTTATTTACATTCAGTTAGAAATAGGGGCATTGCTGTCTTTTTATTGTAAACAAGCATTAAAAAGCAGATCAGTATATGTACAATACAGGGGTAATATAGTGTCACACTTAAGGTCAGGATTTGAGTCCAAGATTTGCCACTTCATAGCTGTTATACATTTTACCAAGGTACTTCAGCTTCCTCATCTCTGAAAAAGAAGAAATATCCAGAACTTCCTCCAAAAGTTTCCTGCTTAACACAGTACCCGGCACATAGAAATTTCTCCATGAATTTTAACTACCATTATAGCTCCAGGTGCACCAATTTAGACAGCTTTCTAGAGTTTTGGATAACTTTTAGTCTGCAAAGATTTTTGAACTTTTGTTCAGCTCATTCAGCATTCTGATCTCAGTGTTGATAAACTAATTTTGTAATAAAGCATGAATGTTCATCTGTGCTCAAACTTTTCAAGTAATGGAGACTTACTCTATCTTTTAACAATGCAGCATTTTCAGATTTCTACCTTTTGTTTTTCTCTAAATGTAGTTTGGAATTCGTATTGTATAATGCATTTTGGGATTCACCTAACCCTTAGATGTTACAATAGAAACACTGTATTTTATTTATGGCTTAGCTAGTCGTATTTTCTTACACGGTTTTACATAAAATAAATATTCCTTTCTCTCAGATTGCTGAATTACTCTGGCTAGCATGCTTTTATTTATTTATTTATTTATTTAGGCATGCTGTGTAGGCATATGGGATCTCAGTTCTCCCACCAGGGATGAACCCATGCCCACTGCAGTGGAAGCTTGGATTCTTAACCACTGGACCGCCGGGGAAGTCCCCTAGCATGCTTTAGGAAAGTATATTATTGCTACATTATTAGGAAGTATTATTCTGCTATTGAAAAAAGTCTCCCTCAACCCCTTCCCATTAAAAAGAAATTTTTATGTGAGTATTTATTTCTCCATCTAAAGCTGTTCTAGAAGACAGTGAAGGCTGATTTCAGACAGAAAAGCTTTTAATTGTATTCTACTAAATGTAATAATTGTAACCCTTTTCTCTTTTAACACATAATTTCTCTATGGTAACTAAATATATATCCTTCCATGTTAAACAGATTGTTGTGACCTGCCAATGATCATCTGAAATACGTAATAACATTTCTGAGTCATTTTGATCTACATCATTATTGATGTTGGTTTAAAAAAAACCACATCACTGTAATAACTACCCAAAATAGAAACATGCTTTCGATAATTATAGTGACTTAGTGAATATATAACAAAACATTTTAAAATAAATTTTTATTCCTCAAATGTAAATGCGTCCAGAGGCAATTTATATGAAATATGACATGAAAAATTATTTATATATTTCTGTAATTATGCATCGGTCCATTCATTGTTTGAATGCAAACTGTTTCTAGAGCACCATTTGAAACTTTGTCTTTTAAGTGCTGATATTTACCTTTTTAAAATATGAATTTGTTTACATTTGCCAAACAGTATTGTTTAGAAAGAGCTTTCAATCAACCATTTTCTGATGGCTCAATATGTACCATTCTCTAGGGTTAATGAAGATAATGGATTTCTTGCACAAAAATGTTTAGGTAACCCAAATTCGCACATCCAGAAAGTGTTAGAGTTAGGATTAAACGTTAGGGTTCCTATTCATTCCACTATTATTTCTAACATACTGCACTATTCATCAGAGCTTTTCTTAACATTATTTCAAAAGTAAACTCAAATTGTTTCAGATTCTCAAATTCCAATTTAATGCCTGAGTTAAAATTTTTCCTATTTGTCCACATAAAAGTCATGGTTACTTTTGCTTTGACACTAATAATTGTTTTGGTAGAAATTTTTATGGAAGTCATACTCACAAATGATAATGTCTTTTGTCCAGCTATAAAAAAGGAAGGGACATATATAGGTCATTGACAGTTTATATTTACATTTTCCCTTTACATGCACATTACTTGTAGACTTCTCCAGAACACTAATTTTTAGAGCCTAGCGCATTAGCTGTAAAAATCCTGGGTTTGTTCATGTTTTAAACTGAGGGAGAGCTAGCTGGGTTCTGCCTTTTTTTCTGTGTCCCTCCCAACCTGCTCACAAATACACAGGGTGACCATAATGCTGGTCTGAGGCAATGGTGCTTTTGAACATAGCTTCACTGCTTTTAGCTGAAGTTTTGGCAGAGGACTAAATGCAGAATCTGGTATCTTGGCTGCCTTTACTCATAACTTGAATTTAAAAGAAAGAAAAAAGCTTTTTGAGTTAAGTACAAATTTTAGCTTACTTTCCATCATCTAATTTCACCTGCCACCAGTCAGTGGGTTTACCTGGGGCAACTCATATTTGCTACATTGAATTTTACCAGTCAGCATTATTGAATTAATATTTAATTCTTAATGAACACATTGGACTTACAAGATAAGCAACTTGAGAAATCATAAATAACTGCTTTTTGTTTTTCTGTGGCATATATTGTACCCTTGCCAGTCAGCTATTGGTTAGAGTTTTTTCTCTTATATTGCAAATCTTCTGTGTTTTAGGATATGTGTCATAAATTATATTATCCATTCTCCACTTTGCTGGTTTTAACTTTACTCTGTGGGTACTTAGTCTTTTAAATGTTCCAGAAAGTCATCATTCTTCATTTTGATTTGTTGGAGGTGAAATCCATTTACTGAAAGAAAAACCATTCTCAAATCATAATGATTTTCTTTGTTCTGCTTTTTCAATTTTGATGCAATAGACAGAAGCAAGAGGTTAGAATTTTCTGTAAGCCAAATAATAAGATTAAGGAAAAATGCCAATAAGAAAAATAATTTGAAGTTTAATAATTTGAAGTTTTTCATCAAGATATAAAGGTTAAAGTATGAAAAAGGATTGTTTCCAAAAAAGAAAAAAGAGGATTGTTTCAATCATGCTCAGAAACTCTCATGACTTACATATTGTTTGGTGGGCCCAAATGTAAGCTTTCAAATTAATATGAAAATGGATTCCTTTACCTGGTATTTTTTCTTACTTAGAAAGTTAGTTAATGTGCCTTTTATTTTCTTCAGAAAATATTAGAAGTGCAAAGAAAAAGATTTTGAAGAAATTATGCTAAAAATATCTTTGTGATTTTCTGCATGGCAGTGTTTTCAGTAAACATCAAACATCACAAAGTTATATCTAAACAAATATACTTCTAAAGAGATCATTTTGTTTCTATGCACAAACATAAGTATTCTTGACCTGTAAACTCTTTGTTAATGTGCATTCTAAAAAATGGCAGCATCCCTTTCAGCTTATTCAGTATCCAATATGCCCCTTCAGCTGCTAACAAGCATCATTTAGCATTAGACTGACTTAAACTAAATTATACCAAGAAAAATTTAGTATGAAGGGTATTACCAGTTCAGTGAAGAATAAATTGATTTAGTAAAGAAATACTATAAAATAATTAATGTGAACATAATATATCAGTTTGAAATATTTTTATTAATTTTTTTATTTTCATTAAGGAAAAATTATGGGGTAATTTAATAAGTAATATTTCAATTACCTCCTGTAATAAGAAGAGTAATTTCTAAAAATGGATAATGTAAGGTTTTAGATTTACTTTCCCGAAAAACCATTTATTTAGCTATGTCACAACCGGATGTTTACATGGCACAAGTTTACCCATAGTTTAATAAACCACATAACCTCTTTTCATGTAGAAAATTATATTTTTACAGCTAATCCAGATTTCTCATATTTGGCAGTTTTGGATCTTGGTTGATCTTTATATGTATACCGTTGAAATGTGACTTTCACAAAATCCATTTAGTTCCTAGAATCCTTTTGAGCACTTTCAGCTCCCTGAATGTTCCATGCTTTCTTCCCTTTCTGTAGGTATTTATGCTGTCTTTTCTCTCCAACTTGACGGTCTCTGACCCCAACCCTCTTCTGAGACTATTTTAAAGTGGGCATAATCCCTTTCCTATCTCTGTTAATGTCCACAATACCACATTGCAATGCCTCATTTAATTGTCTAGGCTGAGCCATATAGACTGCACCAATGTAATAAGAACTGGCACATAATAACAATTCCATAATTATTTGTAGAATGAATGAGAATTTGAAATAAATGCTGCAGAATGTTGCTGAACCACTTCCTTTTAAAACAAAGCCCAATGAAATCTTTCAACCCTATAAATACACATGAAGATAGAAATAAAAGGAATTAACAGTCATTGATATCATGCTGCTATGGGTTAGACAAGAAACCAGGTTCTTTGCATACAATATCAGAGAGCAAAGCATCAATAATTCTAAACCCCACCTGTATTAAATGAATTGATTAATGGGTAATAATCTCAGTGTAATTAATTATTAATCTTGCTCCCTCCCTAACCCTATTCTTACACACTAATCGCTAAAAACCACACTCAAACCTATAACGTTGAAGGCAAAAATAAAACCATCATGATGTCAAAAACATACAAATGAAAAGTTCTTGGGATAATCTATATGTTGAAAATAATTCCCTGTCCTGTGGTAATATATGAAACCACATATATGAAAGGTAATATATCCTTCTCATATGTGCTGAATCATGATTGTAATAGGAAATATATGTATTTGTGATGGATAAAGTTCTGAGATGTAGTCACCAATGAATGTAGAGGAGAGTAAGAGCAGTCTAGAGAATAATGGCTTTTCTTGTCCCCACTCACATAATCTCTGTACAAGAGAGCCAGTGTTGCCTCTGTATTTTATATTGCTGTTATTTTGTTTGTATATAGTTTTGTGATTAACCAACCTCCGTACATTTCTCATCCTGTGTCAGATTTTAAATTGTTATACAGACCATATTTTTTCTTTCGTCAATTTCAATAATTTTTTTTCTGTGTGCAAAAATGAAGCTGCTGGGCCATAATTAGTAGTTAAAATTGACTTTTCTATTCCTAGTGATGGATTTTTATTGATCCAGCTAAACGTTCTCAGCTGTTTTGATCAGCAACACATTAACACACGCAAACATACACATGCAGTGGCTTTCCATGTAGATCATGAGACCCTAGAATGAAGCAACATGTGTAACTCATGGGCTATAGAGGTATAATCTGGATCGAGCTTAGTTAGCAGAACATGCTAAACCGGGAAACTAACTAACTAGCTACTACTCTGGTCATAGCTATTTCTCGAGAAAAACTGATGAATCACTTACTAATTCCTATATATTTATCCTGAGTTTAAGACTACAAAGAGTATAGGACAATATTGTAGAGTTGTGGCATTAATAAAGGTTTAGAATTACACAGTTACGGGGACTTTCAAGTTGGTGGAGGAATAAGACGTGGAGATCACCTTCCTCCCCACAAATACATCAAAAATACATCTACATGTGGAGCAGCTCCTATAGAACACCTATTGAACGCTGGCAGAGGACCTCAGACTTCCCAAAAGGCAAGAAAATCCCCATGTACCTGGGTAGGGCAAAAGAAAAAAGAAAAAAACAGAGGCAAAAGAATAGGGACAGGACCTGCACCTCTGGGAGGGAGCTGTGAAGGAGAAAAGTTTCCACACACTAGGAAGCCCCTTCACTGGCAGAGATGGGGGACGGGCAGGAGGGAAGCTTCGGAGCCATGGAGCAGAGCACAGCAACAGGGGTACAAAGGGCAAAGCGGAGAGATTCCCGTACAGAGGATCGGTGTCGACCAGCACTCATCAGCCTGAGAGGTTTGTCTGCTCACCTGCCAGGGCAAGTGGGGGCAGGTAGCTGAGTCTCGAGATTTGGAGGTCAGACCCCAGGGAGAGGACGGGGGTTGTCTGCATGAACACAGCCTGAAGAGGGCTAGAGCTCCAGAGCTAGCTGGAAGAGAGTCCGGGGAAAAGTCTGGACCTGCCTGAAAGGCAAGAGACCATTGTTTTAGGGTGCGTGAGGATAGGGGATTCTTTCCCTGTCTGCCCACAGAAGGCAGAACAGCACCTAAACAAGCTCCAGAGATGGTGCAAGCCACGGCTATCAGCTTGGACACCAGAGATTGCATGAAATGCTAACACTGCTGCAACCACCAAGAATCCTGTGTGAAGCACAGGTCACTGTCCACACCCCCCTTGGAACCTGTGAAACATGCCTCTGCCAGGGACTTGTGATCCAGGGACAAGTTCCCTGGGGGAACACACAGAGCGCCTCAGGCTGTTGCAACATCATTTGAGTATCTGCTGCCTGCAGGCAGGCTTGCCTCGCATTCCAATTATAACTACCTTACCCCTCCCTTGCCCCCAGCATGAGTGAGCCAGAGCCCCCTAATCAGCTGTTGCTTTAACTCTGTCCTGTCTGGGTGGGAACAGATGCCTGAGGGCAACCTACATGCAGAGGTGGTCCCAAAACCAAAGCTGAACCCCAAAAGCTGTGCAAACGAAGAGAAAGGGACATTTCTCTGTACAGCCTCAGGAGCAGCAGATTAAATCGCCACAATCAACTTGAAGTACGCTGCATCTGTGGAATACCTGAAATAACAAGAATCATCCCAAAATTGAGGTGGTGGACGTTGGGAGCAACTGTAGACTTGGGGTTTACTGTCTGCAACTGATTTTGTTTCTGATTTTTATGTTTACCTTAGGATAGTTTTTAGCACTTGTTATCAGTGGTGGATTTGTTTACTGGTTTGGTTGCTCTCTTCTTTTTTTTATTACTATTTTTTTATTAAAAATTTTTTTTTCTTTCTTTTTTTCTGCCTTTTCTTCTGAGCCCTGTGGCTGAGAGGGGCTTGGTGCTCTGGCCGGGTGTCAGGCCTGAGTCTTTGAGGTGGGAGAGACGAGTTCAGGATATTGGACCACCAGAGACCTCCTGGCCCCACGTAATGTCAATCAGTGAGACCTCTTCCAGAGATCTCTGTCTCAGTGCTAAGACCCAGCTCCACCCAACAGCCAGCAAGCTCCAGTCCTGGATGCCCCATGCCAGTCAACTAGCAAGACAGGAGCAAAACCCCACCCACTAGCAGAGAGGCTGCCTAAAATCATACTAAGTTCACAGACATGCAAATACACACCACTGGACGTGGCCCTGCCCACCAGAACACAGGCACCAGTCCCCTCCACCAGGAAACCTACACAACCCACTGAGCCAACCTCACTCACTGGGGACAGACACCAAAAACCATGGGAACTACGAACTGGCATCCTGAGAAAAGGAGACCCCAAACACAGTAAGTTAAACAAAATGAGAAGACAGAGAAATATTCAGCAGAGGAAGGAGCAAGGTAAAAACCCACCAGACCAAACAAATGAAGAGGAAATAGGCAGTCTCCTTTAAAAGAATTCAGAGTAATGACAGCAAAGATGATCCAAAATCTTGGAAATAGAATGGGGAAAATACAAGAAATGTTTAATAAGGACCTACAAGAACTAATGAGCAAACAAACGATGAACAACATAATAAATGAAATTTAAAATTCTCTAGAAGGAATCAATAGCAGACTAACTGAGGCAGAAGAATGGATAAGTGACCTGGAAGGTGAAATAGTGGAAATAACTACCACAGAGCAGAATAAAGAAAAAAATAATGAAAAGAATTGAGGAGAGTCTCAGAGACCCCTGGGACAACATTAAATGCACCAATATTTGAATTATAGGGGTCCCAGAAGAAGAAGAGTAAAAGAAAGGGTCTGAGAAAATATTTGAAGAGATTATAGTTGAAAACTTCCCTAACATGGGAAAGGAAATAGTTAATCAAGTCCAGCAAAATCAGAGAGTCCCATACAGGATAAATCCAAGGAGAAACACACCAAGACACATATTAATCAAACTATCAAAAATTAAATACAAAGAAAAAATATTAAAAGCAGCAAGGGAAAAGCAACAAATATCAGATAAGGGAATCCCCATAAGGTAAACAGCTGTTCTTTCAGCAGAAACTCTGCAAGCCAGAAGGGAGTGGCAGGACGTATTTTAAGTGATGAAGGGGAAAAACCTACAAACAAGATTACCCTACCCAGCAAGGATCTCATTCAGATTTGACAGGCAAATAAGAACCTTTTTAGACAAGCAAAAGTTAACAGAATTCAGCACCACAAAATCAACTTTACAACAAATGCTAAAGGAACTTCCCGAGGCAGGAAACACAAGAGAAGGAAAAGACCTACAAAAACAAACCCAAACCAGTAAAGAAAATGGCAGTAGGAACATACATATCGATAACTACCTTAAATGTAAATGGATTAAATACTCCAAGCAAAAGACATAGACTGGCTAAATGGATACAAAAACAAGACCCGTATATATGCTGTGTACAAGAGACCCACTTAAGATGTAGAGACACATACAGACCAAGAGTGAGAGGATGGAAAAAGATCATCCATGCAAATGGAAATCAAAAGAAAGCTGGAGTAGCAAAACTCATATCAGACAAAATAGACTTTAAAATAAAGACTATTACAAGAGACAAAGAAGGACACTACATAATGGTCAAGGGATCAATCCAAGAAGATATAACAATTGTAAATACTTATGCACCCAACATAGGACCACCTTAATACATAAGGCAAATGCTAACAACCATAAAAGGGGAAATCAATAGTAACACAATAATAGTAGGGGACTGTACCCCACTTTCACCAATGGACAGATCATCCAAAATGAAAATAATCAAGGAAACACAAGCTTTAAATGACACATTAAACAAGATTGACTTAATTGATATTTACAGGACATTCCATCCAAAAACAACAGAATATACTTTCTTCTCAAGTGCTCATGGAACATTCTCCAGGATAGATCATATCTTGGGCCACAAATCAAGCCTTGGTGAATTTAAGAAAATTGAAATCATATCAAGTATCTTTTTGGACCACAATTCTATGAGACTAGATATTTTTTACAGGAAAAAAATCTGTAAATAATATAAACACATGGAAGCTAAACAATACACTACTTAATAACCAAGAGATCACTGAAGAAATCAAAGAGGAAATCAAAAATGACCTAGAAACAAATAACAATGAAAACACGATGACCCAAAACCTATGGGATGCAGCAAAAGCAGTTCTAAGAGGGAAGGTTATAGCAATACAATCCCACCTCAAGAAACAAGAAATATCTCAAATAAGCAACCTAACCTTCCACCTAAAGCAATTAGAGAAAGAAGAACAAAAAAACCCCCAAAGTTAGCAGAGGAAAGAAATCATAAAGATTAGATCAGAAATAAATGAAAAAGAGATTAAGGGAATGATACCAAAGATCAATAAAACTAAAACCTAGTTCTCTAAGAAGATAAACAAAATTGATAAACCATTAGCCAGACTCATCAAGAAAAAGAGGGAGAAGACTCAAATCAACAGAATTACAAATGAAAAAGGAGAAATGACAACTGACACTGCAGCAATACAAAGGATCATGAGAGATTACTACAAGCAACTCTATGCCAATAAAATGGACAACCTGGAAGAAATGGACAAATTCTTAGACGAGCACAACCTTTCGAGAGTGTACCAGGAAGAAATAGAAAATATAAGCAGACCAATCATAAGCACAGAAATTGAAACTGTGATTAAAAGTCTTCCAACAACAAAAGCCCAGGACCAGATGGTCTCACAGGTGAATTCCTTGAAACATTTAGAGAAGAGTTAACACCTATACTTCTCAAACTCTTCCAAAATATAGCAGAGGTAGGGACACTCTCAAACTCATTTTACAAGGCCACCATCACCCTGATACCAATACCAGACAAAGACATCACACAAAAAGAAAACTATAGGCCAATATCACTGATGAACATAGATGTGAAAATCCTTAACAAAATACTAGCAAACAGAATCCAGCAGCACATTAAAGGGATCATACACCATGATCAAGTGGGCTTTATCCCAGGATTGCAAGGTTACAATATATGCAAATCAATCAATGTCATACACCATATTAACAAACTGAAGGAGAAAAACCATATGATCAACTCAATAGATACCGAAAAAGCATTCAACAATATTCAACACCCATTTGTGATAAAAACTCTCCAGAAAGTAGGCATACAGGGAACCTACCTCAACATAATAAAGACCATATATGACAAACTCCCAGCAGACATCATTCTGAATGGTGAAAAAGTAAAACCACTTCCTCTAGGATCAGGAAGAAGACAAGATTGCCCACTCTCACAACTATTATTCAACATAGTTTTGGAAGTGTTAGCCACAGCAATCAGAGAAGAAAAAGAAATAAAAAGAATCCAAATCAGAAAAGAAGTAAAGCTGTCACTGTTTGCAAGTGACATGATGCTATACATAAAGAATCCTAAAGAAAACTACTAGAGTGAATCAATGGATTTGGTAAAGAAGCAGGATACAAAATTAATGCACAGAAATCTCTTGCATTACTATAAACAAATGATGAAAAATCAGAGAAATTAAGGAAACACTCCCATTTACCATTGCCACAGAAAGAATAAAATACCTAGAATAAACCTACCTAAGGAGGCAAAAGACCTGTATGCAGAAACTATAAGACACTGATGAAATAAATTAAAGATGATACAATGAGATGGAGAGATATACCATGTACTTGGATTGGAAGAATCAACATTGTGGCAATGACTGTACTACCCAAAGCAATCTACAGATTGAGTGCAATCCCTATCAAACTACCAATGGCATTTTCCACAGAATTAGAACAAAAAAAATCACAATTTATATGGAAACACAAAAGACCCTGAATAGCCAAAGCAATCTTGAGAAAAAAAATGGAGCTGGAGGAATCAGGCTCCTGGACTTCAGACTATACTACAAAGCTACAGTGATCAAGACAGTATGGTAATGGCACAAAAATAGAAATATAGATCAGTGGAACAGGATAGAAAGCCCAGAGATGAACCCATACACATATGGTCCCCTCATCTTTGATAAAGGCGGCAAGAATATACAACAAAGACAGCCTCTTCAATAAGTGGTGCTGGGAAAACTGGACAGCTACATGTAAAAGAATGAAATTAGAACACTCCCTAACACCATACTGAAAAATAAACTCAAAATGGATTAAAGACATAAATGTAAGGCCAGACACTGTAAAACTCTTAGAGGAAAACATAGGCAGAACACTCTATGACATAAATCACAGCAAGATCCTTTTTGACCCACCTCCTAGAGAAATGGAAATAAAAGCAAAAATTAACAAATGAGACCTAGTGAAACCTAAAAGCTTTTTCACAGTAAGGGAAACCATAAATGAGATGAAAAGACAACCTTCAGAATGGGAGAAATATTTGCCAACAAAGCAACAGGCAAAGGATTAATCTCCAAAATATACAAGCAGCTCATGCAGCTCAATATCAAAAAAACAAACAACCCAATCCAAAAATGGGCAGAAGATCCAAATAGACATTTCTCCAAGAAAGATATACAGATTGCCAACAAACACATGAAAGGATGCTCAACATCACTAATCATTAGAGAAATGCAGATCAAAACTACAATGAGGTATCAACTAACACTGGTCAGAATGGCCATCAGCAGAAAATCTACAAACAATAAATGCTGGAGAGGGTGTGGAGAAAAGGGAATCCTCTTGCAGTGTTGGTGGGAATATAAATTGATACAGCCAGTGTGGAGAACAGTATGGAGGGTCCTTAAAAAACTAAAAATAGTAATACCATATGACCCAGCAATCCCACTACTGGGCATATACCCTGAGAAAACCATAATTCAAAAAGAGTCATGTACCAAAATGTTCATTGCAGCTCTATTTACAATAGCCAGGACATGGAAGCAACTTAAGTGTCCATTGACAGATGAATGGATAAAGAAGATGTGGCACCTATATACAATGGAGTATTAGTCAGCCATAAAAAGGAATGAAATTGGGTCATTTGTAGAGATGTGGATGGACCTAGAGTCTGTCATAGCGAGTGAAGTAAGTCAGAAAGAGAAAAAGAAGTACAGTATGCTAACACATATATGTGGAATCTAAAAAAAAAAAACATGGTTCTGATGAACCTAGGGGCAGGACAGGAATAAGGACTCAGACGTAGAGTATGTAGACTTGAAGACACGGGGAGGGGAAATGGTATGCTGGGACGAAGTGAGAGAGTAGCGTTGACATATATACACTACCAGATGTAAAATAGATAGCTAGTGGGAAGCAGCCACATAGCACAGGGAGATCAGCTAGGTGCTTTGTGACCACCTAGAGGGGTGGGATATGGAGGGTGGGAGGGAGATGCAAGTGGGAGGGGATATGGGGATAGATGTATACATATAGCTTATTCACTTTGTTATGCAGCAGAAACTAACACAACATTTTAAAGCAATTATACTTCAATAAAGATGTTAAAAAAACCCAAAAGAAACATGGAATATTTCTAAGTATAAATTAGATAAAACATAGAAAAAGTACATGCCTTGGTATAAAATATCATTGAAGAGTAGTAAATTTTAGCATCATTTTCAAGATCATCATCATCACCATCATTAATCTCTCATATTATTCACTTCAATTGCAGGATGATAAAATTTCAAATTATTTTCATATACTATGTGCATTTGATGCTCACGAAATCTCTGGAAGTTTTTTTTCTGGTGTTATTAGTCTTTTACTGAAAATTTATTGATGTGTACAGGAAATTAAAAAATAAATAAAGTGCATAAATTTAAAAAGAATTATACAATTAATAGAAATGGAACAAAAGCATTCTCATTTTCCTTCAGTCTTGCTTAAAGGAAAAATAACCTCCCTGTTGGTTGATATATATATATATATATATATATATATTTTTCGCTCAAAATTTATTATGTCTCAGTTAAAGAACAATTAAAACAGCATATTAGCCTGACCAAAGCTTAAAATACACTCCTAGCATTTAGCATATTTCTTATTCAATGCATACATGAATATCCTTTGAAAGGATTACAGAGAAACCCAGCTCTTTAAATGAGGTCTCTGCCATACAGAAGCGCATACTCTAACCTCCAATACGTTCTTGAAATATATTCTTTAGGTCCCTGTGCAAAACATAAAGTTATGAAAGTCTGAATGATGATTGCAAATCACATATCCTAGTAACTTCAGTCTGATGGCACGTTTTTGCCCCTCCTTGAAATATGAAATAGGCAACAGTTGATGAAAAATGGAAAAATGTAAGGATGTAAGTATAACTGTACTATTTGTAACAAATGTCATACATGGTTTCCAAATGGATTTTTCATAGAGCATGAAATTATATGAAAACTGCTTCCAAATTGTTTGAAATTATTATTTGGGCTCAGATGCTAGCTCATCAGATTATACTCTGAAGAAATAATTATTTGTATCTTAATTCCTTTCCTTTTTGGAACTGATAATTCTGATTCAGGATTTCAGCAAATTGGGCTTTAGAAGAAAACAGAGTCTAATTTGTAAACTATAAAAGAACATCTATAAAAAACAAATCAAACTTTTAAAGTAATTCTCCTTCTAACATACTGTTGCTTAATCTGAAAAAGCCCAAATTTCTCTGTTTATCAGTTCCCAGGTTCTGCAGTTAATCACAATGGTAATTGTTGTCATTTGCAAGAATTCAAAGTAAATAAAAATATCTGTAATTATTTTATTTATGAAATCATCAAAATGATATTTATTGATTTGAGACTCTTCTTAGAACTGAAAGCAAGATAGAGACAGTAGACTTCTTGAACAGTGAAAAATATAATTTCTAATGACAGCATTATGAATATTTTTGAGAGAAAGGGTTGGTAAATTATATTAGTGATAAAAATTTTCTCATATTTTCCCAGTTATCTTCGTGGAAGATTGTTTACCATTATATTATCTATTCTTTTAACTGTGTGTGTGCAGGTAGGGTGAAACTAAAGGAGAGAAAGGTGGATTTAATGGCTCAGGACAGCTCTTCATGGCCATCTAATAGAATCTTCAAACCGTGCTGATACGTGCCTCCATTGATTTCTCTTTTGGAAGGTAGAGTAGACAGGTCAAAGGTAGAGAGGTGAGCAGCAAGTCACAAATTTGGCCTTTTCAATTCAAAATTAAGATCACTTGTAAAGGAAGTTTGTGTGCCTATTCAAAGGAAATGTGTATCCAGAGGGAGTGTTCCTCTTGTAGGATTCTGGTTTTTTCTGTTTTGATTTTAAATTTAATATTCAAAATAACATTTCAGCCAATATCACAAATGGGGCATACAATATATGTTTACCAGAAATCTCTATAAGTATATTAACTTACTATTCTATGGATGAATGGTGGTTTTTAGGTTTCAGAATGCATTAAAGTCACTTAGAAGAGGATTTCATTTTCTTTTTCTTTATGTTTTCTTTTTCTGCCTGCAGTTTACCTGTTATCCTCTTCCTAACCTCCATTCCAATCTATAGCTTATTCGTATGTGTATTCTTGCTTAAGCACTCTACCCAAAGACCATTCTAGAAGAAAAGTAATATAAGCATTTTAAACAAATCTCTAGTCTTGCCCTGTGTAGAACAGTTGGGGAGGAAGGATGGGCTAATGAAGGGAGTCTGTTAGGAGTGGGTCACTTGCATTTAAATGTCTTTCTTTCATTTGTATAGCATTTATAGTATTATCTTACAGTGCTATTACTTTTACTTAGGAATTCATGGTTTTTGTTTTCAAAATGGCATTAAATTTTAAGCACCACTGCATAACATTTTTATCTTTGGTTAGCATTTCAAGAAAGCTGAGAAAGCATTATTTGTACTTGTCCGTCTCTAACTCACCGAGTTAAGAACTGCACCATCAGAAAGAAAAGGGAAAATGTTAAAATGACCTTTCCTCCTCTGTTCTTCCAGAGATCCAAGGCTTGAAGCATTTTAAACAACACAAATACCATGCACTAGACAGTCTCAGGGTCTGTCTCCTCCTGTTCATCAGGGACCAGGTTCAATAGCCTGCATACTAAACAGTATGACAACAGCTCACAGAATCCTTTCCTGAGTCTCCATAATGGGTAATGAGAGTTGTGATGAGAGGTGCAGGACTTGGGGAACTAGGAAAATAGCCTGGATTCCTCTGATGCTCTTTTTATTCTGGTTTCATAATTTTCTCAAGTTAACAAGAGAGCAGGGATACTATTTGGAATTAGAGTTAAGGAAATGAAGAGAGCTCACAGAGTTCCCTGGTAAACTTCCCTTCTCACCAAGGTGGATTTGACCAGGTCTCAAAGCACTATGACATTTGACTGATTTCATATTGCTGATCAAACAAAATTTTAATTTTGTTTGATAAATGAAAGCTCTACCTTGGGCGAGTAAAAATGTAGCAATTAAAATAGACTCTGCTTAAATAAACAATTTTTTTTAAATGGCCTGCTTGTATCTAAGATCTTCTGGGGATCTTACTTTAGTCTTTGGTTGACAGTAAGATCAGCTGTACTGATGAACTCAGCCTTATCTTTTTGTTTCATGTATTCTCCATAAAAATATTTTCCAAGTGAATTGATTGCTTTATTATGCCTTTATTAGCAAGTTATCTTAAAATACATTTAATTTGCATTATAGATGCTACTTTTTGTATGCCTTTTTTAATACTGATTCACCGTCACATTGACATGAGTTTGAATTATTTTTCCAATAACGGAAGTTGATTGTGCTGACCTATCCACACGTTTTTGCCAGTATTTGATGAATCCACCTATTTTCTGGAATGGTGAGGTCTACATAGTGTGATTTTAGAAGAAATTCTACAGGGATAAATGCCCCAAATAATTTTATCCAACCTGGTGCTAGCAATTCCACCAGCAGAGAAACATTCTTTTGGTTCTTAGGAGTTTTAAGAATTCTTATTTAAAATAATGTATCTCTGGGTGGCATAACATCTTAAGTTACCATAAATAATATTTTAAAAAAGAGATTGGATGATAGTCTTCTATGGAAAGGTCCTTGTAGTTCCTAAAAGGTAGACCCCAAGGGAGAAATCAGCTGTCAGTTATAGGAGAAAGGATTGAAGAGAAGAAATATGAAACCACCAAAGGCATATTGCCTATGAATAATTCTACCCTGCACATGATCTCTCCTGGTGCTGTTGCAGTAAAATGAAAATATTCGTTTGAGAATGCTCTAAGTGAATCAGAATCTATGTGTGTATGAGTGTACGTGTGAATGTGTGAGTGTGTGTGTGTGTGTGTGTGTATGTAGTGAATCTGTTTCTATACATGCCCCTACATCCTCCTTAACCCCTGGCAACTGCTAACCTGTTCTTTTCTATGACTTGTCATTTTGAGAATGTTATAGAAATAGAATCCTACAGTATGCAAATTTTGGGGGATTCGATTTTTTTTACTAAAGCATAATTCTCTGGAGATGCATCCAAGTTTTGTGTATCTATAGTTTGTTTTTACTGCTATTCCATGGTATGGATTTACCATGGTTTGTTTAACCACTCACCTGTTGAAGGTTTTCTGAGTTGTTTCCAGGTTTTGGCTAATATGAATAAAACTGCTGTAAACATTCATTTACAGGTTTGTGTGTGAAAGTAAGTCTTTATTTCACTGAGATATGTGACAGAGGGCAATTACTGGTCATATGGTAATTGCATGTTCAGTGTTTCAGAAGCTATAAAGCTGTTTCCTAGAGTGACTATTTGTACTGCCTCAAGCAACGTATGAGGAATTCAATTTCTCCACATTTTTGCTAGTATTTGATGTTGCCACAGTATTTCTTTCTTTTTTTTTTTTTTAACATCTTTATTGGGGTATAATTGCTTTACAATGGTGTGTTAGTTTCTGCTTTATAACAAAGTGAATCAGTTATACATATACATATGTTCCCATATGTCTTCCCTCTTGCGTCTCCCTCCCTCCCACCCTCCCTATCCCACCCCTCCAGGCTGTCACAAAGCACCGAGCCAATATCCCTGTGCCATGCGGCTGCTTCCCACTAGCTATCTACCTTACTACGTTTGTTAGTGTGTATATGTCCATGACTCTCTCTCGCCCTGTCAGCTCACCCTTCCCCCTCCCCATATCCTCAAGTCCGTTCTCCAGTAGGTCTGCTTCTTTATTCCTGTCTTACACCTAGGTTCTTCATGACATTTTTTTTTTCTTAAATTCCATATATATGTGTTAGCATACGGTATTTGTCTTTTTCTTTCTGACTTACTTCACTCTCTATGACAGACTCTAGGTCTATCCACCTCATTACAGATAGCTCAATTTCGTTTCTTTTTAAGGCTGAGTAATATTCCATTGTATATATGTGCCACATCTTCTTTATCCATCATCCGATGATGGGCACTTAGGTTGTTTCCATCTCCGGGCTATTGTAAATAGAGCTGCAATGAACATTTTGGTACATGACTCTTTTTGAATTATGGTCTTCTCGGGGTATATGCCCAGTAGTGGGATTGCTGGGTCATATGGTAGTTCTATTTTTAGTTTTTAAAGGAACCTCCATATTGTTCTCCATAGTGGCTGTATCAATTTACATTCCCACCAGCAGTGCAAGAGGGTTCCCTTTTCTCCACACCCTCTCCAGCATTTATTGTTTGTGGATTTTTTGATGATGGCCATTCTGACCGGTGTGAGATGATACCTCATTGTAGTTTTGATTTGCATTTCTCTAATGATTAATGATGTTGAGCATTCTATCATGTGTTTGTAGGCAGTCTGTATATCTTCTTTGGAGAAATGTCTATTTAGGTCTACTGCCCATTTTTGGATTGGGTTGTTTGTTTTTTTGTTATTGAGCTGCATGAGCTGCTTGTAAATTTTGGAGATTAATCCTTTGTCAGTTGCTTCATTTGCAAATATTTTCTCCCATTCTGAGGGTTGTCTTTTGGTCTTGTCTATGGTTTCCTTGGCTGTGCAAAAGCTTTGAAGTTTCATTAGGTCCCATTTGTTTATTTTTGTTTCTATTTCCATTTCTCTAGGAGGGGGTTCAAAAAGGATCTTGCTGTCATTTATGTCACAGAGTGTTCTGCCTATGTTTTCCTCTAAGAGTTTGATAGTTTCTGGCCTTACATTTAGGTCTTTAATCCATTTTGAACTTATTTTTGTGTATGGTGTTAGGGAGTGATCTAATCTCATACTTTTACATGTACCTGTCCACTTTCCCAGCACCACTTATTGAAGACACTGTCCTTTCTCCACTGTACATTCCTGCCACCTTTATCAAAGATAATGTGACCATATGTGTGTGGGTTTATCTCTGGGCTTTCTATCCTGTTCCATTGATCTATCTTTCTCTTTTTGTGCCAGTCCCATACTCTCTTGATTACTGTAGCTTTGTAGTATAGTCTGAAGTCAGGGAGCCTGATTCCTCCAGCTCCCTTTTTCGTTCTCAAGATTGCTTTGGCTATTGGGGTCTTTTGTGTTCCCATACAAATTGTGAAAATTTTTGTTCTAGATCTGTGAAAAATTCCAGTAGTAGTTTGATAGGGATTGCATTGAATCTGTAGATTGCTTTGGGTAGTAGAGTCATTTTCACAATGTTGATTCTTCCAATCCAAGAACATGGTATATCTCTCCATCTATTTGTATCATCTTTAATTTCTTTCATCAGTGTCTTATAATTTTCTACATACAGGTCTTTTGTCTCCTTAGGTAGGTTTATTCCTAGATATTTTATTTTTTTTGTTGCAGTGGTAAATGGGAGTGTTTTCTTGATTTCACTTTCTTATTTTTCATCATTAGTGTCTAGGAGTGCCAGAGATTTCTGTGCATTAATATTATATCCTGCTACTTTACCAAATTCATTGATTAGCTCTAGTAGTTTTCTGGTAGCTTCTTTAGGAATCTCTATGTATAGTATCATGTCATCTGCAAACAGTGACAGCTTTACTTCTTCTTTTCCGATTTGGATTCCTTTTATTCTCTGATTGCTGTGGCTAAAACTTCCAAAACTATGTTGAATAAGAGTATTGTGAGTGGGCAACCTTGTCTTGTTCCTGATCTTAGTGGAAATGCTTTCAGTTTTTCACCATTGAGGATGATGTTGGCTGTGGGTTTGTCATATATGGCCTTTATTATGTTGAGGAAAGTTCCCTCTATGCCTACTTTCTGCAGGGTTTTTATCATAAATTGGTGTTGAATTTTGTTAAAAGCTTTCTCTGCATCTATTGAGATGATCATATGGTTTTTCTCTTTCAATTTGCTAATATGGTGTATCACGTTGACTGATTTGCGTATATTGAAGAATCCCTGCATTCCTGGAATAAACCCCACTTGATCATGGTGTATGATCCGTTTAATGTGCTGTTTGATTCTGTTTGCTAGTATTTTGTTGAGGATTTTTGCATCTGTGTTCATCAGTGATATTGGCCTGTAGTTTTCTTTCTTTGTGACATCCTTGTCTGGTTTTGGTATCAGGGTGACGGTGGCCTCATAGAATGAGTTTGGGAGTGTTCCTCTCTCTGCTATATTTTGGAAGAGTTTGAGAAGGATAGGCGTTAGCTCTTCTCTAAATATTTGATAGAATTCGCCTGTGAAGCCATCTGGCCCTGGGCTTTTGTTTGTTGGAAGATTTTTTTTTTTTTTAACATCTTTATTGGGGTATAATTGCTTTACAATGGTGTGTTAGTTTCTGCTTTATAACAAAGTGAATCAGTTATACATATACATATGTTCCCATATGTCTTCCCTCTTGCGTCTCCCTCCCTCCCACCCTCCCTATCCCACCCCTCCAGGCTGTCACAAAGCACCGAGCCAATATCCCTGTGCCATGCGGCTGCTTCCAACTAGCTATCTACCTTACTACGTTTGTTAGTGTGTATATGTCCATGACTCTCTCTCGCCCCGTCACAGCTCACCCTTCCCCCTCCCCATAACCTCAAGTCCGTTCTCTAGGAGGTCTGCGTCTTTATTCCTGCCTTACCCCTAGGTTCTTCATGACATTTTCTTTTTTCTTAAAATCCATATATATGTGTTAGCATACGGTATTTGTCTTTTTCTTTCTGACTTACTTCACTGTGTATGACAGACTCTAGGTCTATCCACCTCATTACAGATAGCTCAATTTCGTTTCTTTTTAAGGCTGAGTAATATTCCATTGTATATATGTGCCACATCTTCTTTATCCATCATCCGATGATGGGCACTTAGGTTGTTTCCATCTCCGGGCTATTGTAAATAGAGCTGCAATGAACATTTTGGTACATGACTCTTTTTGAATTTTGGTTTTCTCAGGGTATATGCCCAGTAGTGGGATTGCTGGGTCATATGGTAGTTCTATTTTTAGTTTTTTAAGGAACCTCCATACTGTTCTCCATAGTGGCTGAACCAATTCACATTCCCACCAGCAGTGCAAGAGTGTTCCCTTTTCTCCACACCCTCTCCAGCATTTATTGTTTCTAGATTTTTTGATGATGGCCATTCTGACTGGTGTGAGGTGATATCTCATTGTAGTTTTGATTTGCATTTCTCTAATGATTAATGATGTTGAGCATTCTTTCATGTGTTTGTTGGCAGTCTGTATATATTCTTTGGAGAAATGTCTATTTAGGTCTTCTGCCCATTTTTGGATTGGGTTGTTTGTTTTTTTGTTATTGAGCTGCATGAGCTGCTTGTAAATTTTGGAGATTAATCCTTTGTCAGTTGCTTCATTTGCAAATATTTTCTCCCATTCTGAGGGTTGTCTTTTGGTCTTGTTTATGGTTTCCTTTGCTGTGCAAAAGCTTTGAAGTTTCATTAGGTCCCATTTGTTTATTTTTGTTTTTATTTCCATTACTCTAGGAGGTGGGTCAGAAAGGATCTTGCTGTGATTTATGTCATAGAGTGTTCTGCCTATGTTTTCCTCTAAGAGTTTGATAGTTTCTGGCCTTATATTTAGATCTTTAATCCATTTTGAGCTTATTTTTGTGTATGGTGTTAGGGAGTGATCTAATCTCATACTTTTACATGTACCTGTCCAGTTTTCCCAGCACCACTTATTGAAGAGGCTGTCCTTTCTCCACTGTACATTCCTGCCACCTTTATCAAAGATAAGGTGTCCACATGTGCGTGGGTTTATCTCTGGGCTTTCTATCCTGTTCCATTGATCTATCTTTCTCTTTTTATGCCAGTCCCATACTCTCTTGATTACTGTAGCTTTGTAGTATAGTCTGAAGTCAGGGAGCCTGATTCCTCCAGCTCCCTTTTTCGTTCTCAAGATTGCTTTGGCTATTCGGGGTCTTTTGTGTTCCCATACAAATTGCGAAATTTTTTGTTCTAGTTCTGTGAAAAATGCCAGTGGTAGTTTGATAGGGATTGCATTGAATCTATAGATTGCTTTGGGTAGTAGAGTCATTTTCACAATGTTGATTCTTCCAATCCAAGAACATGGTATATCTCTCTCCATCTATTTGTATCATCTTTAATTTCTTTCATCAGTGTCTTATAATTTTCTGCATACAGATCTTTTGTCTCCTTAGGTAGGTTTATTCCTAGATATTTTATTCTTTTTGTTGCAATGGTAAATGGGAGTGTTTTCTTGATTTCACTTTCAGATTTTTCATCATTAGTATATAGGAATGCCAGAGATTTCTGTGCATTAATTTTATATCCTGCAACTTTACCAAATTCATTGATTAGCTCTAGTAGTTTTCTGGTAGCATCTTTAGGAATCTCTATGTATAGTATCATGTCATCTGCAAAGAGTGACAGCTTTACTTCTTCTTTTCCGATTTGGATTCCTTTTATTTCCTTTTCTTCTCTGATTGCTGTGGCTAAAACTTCCAAAACTATGTTGAATAAGAGTGGTGAGAGTGGGCAACCTTGTCTTGTTCCTGATCTTAGTGGAAATGCTTTCAGTTTTTCACCATTGAGGATGATGTTTGCTGTGGGCTTATCGTATATGGCCTTTATTATGTTGAGGAAAGTTCCCTCTATGCCTACTTTCTGCAGGGTTTTTATCATAAATGGGTGTTGAATTTTGTCAAAAGCTTTCTCTGCTCTATTGAGATGATCATATGGTTTTTCTCCTTCAGTTTGTTAATATGGTTTATCACATTGATAGATTTGCGTATATTGAAGAATCCTTGCATTCCTGGAATAAACCCCACTTGATCACGGTGTATGATCCTTTTAATGTGCTGTTGGATTCTGTTTGCTAGTATTTTGTTGAGGATTTTTGCATCTATGTTCATCAGTGATATTGGCCTGTAGTTTTCTTTCTTTGTGACATCCTTGTCTGGTTTTGGTATCAAGGTGATGGTGGCCTCATAGAAGGAATTTGGGAGTGTTCCTCCCTCTGCTATATTTTGGAAGAGTTTGAGAAGGATAGGTGTTAGCTTTTCTCTAAATGTTTGATAGAATTCACCTGTGAAGCCATCTGGTCCTGGGCTTTTGTTTGTTGGAAGATTTTTAATCACAGTTTCAGTTTCAGTGCTTGTGATTGGTCTGTTCATATTTTCTATTTCTTCCTGATTCAGTCTTGGCAGGTTGTGCATTTCTAAGAATTTGTCCATTTCTTCCAGATTGTCCATTTTATTGTCATAGAGTTGCTTGTAGTAATCTCTCATGATCTTTTGTATTTCTGCAGTGTCAGTTGTTACTTCTCCTTTTTCATTTCTAATTCTATTGATTTGAGTCTTCTCCCTTTTTTTCTTGATGAGTCTGGCTAGTGGTTTATCTATTTTGTTTATCTTCTCAAACAACCAGCTGTTAGTTTTATTGATCTTTGCTATCGTTTCCTTCATTTCTTTTTCATTTATTTCTGATCTGATTTTTATGATTTCTTTCCTTCTGCTAGCTATGGGGTTTTTTTTTCTTCTTTCTCTAATTGCTTGAGGTGCAAGGTTAGGTTGTTTATTCGAGATGTTTCCTGCTTCTTAAGGTGGGCTTGTATTGCTATAAACTTCCCCCTTAGAACTGCTTTTGCTGCATCCCACAGGTTTTGGGTCGTTGTGTCTCCATTGTCATTTGTTTCTAGGTATTTTTTGATTTCCTCTTTGATTTCTTCAGTGATCACTTCATGATTAAGTAGTGTATTGTTTAGCCTCCATGTGTTTGTATTTTTTACAGATCTTTTCCTGTAATTGATATCTAGTCTCATGGCGTTGTGGTCAGAAAAGATACTTGATACAATTTCAATTTTCTTAAATTTACCAAGGCTTGATTTGTGACCCAAGATATGATCTATCGTGGAGAATGTTCTATGAGCACTTGAGAAAAATGTGTATTCTGTTGTTTTTGGATGGAGTGTCCTATAAATATCAATTAAGTCCATATTGTTGAATGTATCATTTAAAGCTTGTGTTTCCTTATTTATTTTCATTTTGGATGATCTGTCCATGGGTGAAAGTGGGGTGTTTAAGTCCCCTACTATGAATGTGTTACTGTCGATTTCCCCTTTTATGGCTGTTAGTATTTGCCTTATGTATTGAGGTGCTCCTATGTTGGGTGCATAAATATTTACAATTGTTATATCTTCTTCTTGGATCAATCCCTTGATCATTATGTAGTGTCCTTCTTTGTCTCTTCTAATAGTCCTTATTTTAAAGTCTATTTAGTCTGATATGAGAATTGCTACTCCAGATTTCTTTTGGTTTCCATTTGCATGGAATATCTTTTTCTATCCCCTTACTTTCAGTCTGTATGTGTCTCTAGGTCTGAAGTGGGTCTCTTGTAGACAGCATATATAAGGGTCTTGTTTTTGTATCCATTCAGCCAATCTGTATCTTTTGGTGGGAGCATTTAGTCCATTTACATTTAAGGTAATTATCGATATGTATGTTCCTATTCCCATTTTCTAAATTGTTTTGGGTTCGTTATTATAGGTCTTTTCCTTCTCTTGTGTTTCTTGTCTAGAGAAGTTCCTTTAGCATTTGTTGTAAAGCTGGTTTGGTGGTGCTGAACTCTCTCAGCTTTTGCTTGTCTGTAAAGGTTTTAATTTCTCCATCAAATCTGAATGAGATCCTTGCTGGGTAGAGTAGTCTTGGCTGCAGATTTTTCTCCTTCATCACTTTCAGTATGTCCTGCCAGTCCCTTCTTGCTTGTAGGGTTTCTGCTGAGAGATCAGCTGTTAACCTTATGGGGATTCCCTTGTGTGTTACTTGTTGTTTTTCCCTTGCTGCTTTTAATATGTTCTCTTTGTATTTAATTTTTTGACAGTTTGATTAATATGTGTCTTGGCTTGTTTCTCCTTGGATTTATCCTGTATGGGACTCTCTGTGCTTCCTGGACTTGATTAACTATTTCCTTTCCCATATTAGGGAAGTTTTCAACTATAATCTTTTCAAATATTTTCTCAGTCCCTTTCTTTTTCTCTTATTCTGGAACCCCTATAGTTCGAATGTTGGTGCGTTTATTGTTGTCCCATAGGTCTCTGAGACTGTCCTCAGTTCTTTTCATTCTTTTTTCTTTATTCTGCTCTGCAGTAGTTATTTCCACTATTTTATCTTCGAGGACACTTATCCGTTCTTCTGCCTCAGTTATTCTGCTATTGATCCCATCTAGAGTACTTTTAATTTCATTTATTGTATTGTTCATTGTTGCTTGTTTCATCTTTATTTCTTTTAGGTCCTTGTTAACTGTTTCCTGCATTTTGTCCATTCTATTTCCAAGATTTCGGATCATCCTCACTATCATTGTTCTGAATTCTTTTTCAGGTAGACTGCCTATTTCCTCTTCATTTGTTAGGTCTGGTGCATTTTTATCTTGCTCCTTTATCTGCTGTGTGTTTTTCTGTCTTCTCATTTTTCTTATCTTACTGTGTTTGGGGTCTCCTTTTTGCAGGCTGCAGGGTCGTAGTTCCCGCTGTTTTTGATGTCTGTCTCCAGTGGCTAAGGTTGGTTCAGTGGGTTGTGTAGGCTTCCTGGTGGAGGGGACTAGTGCCTGTGTTCTGGTGGATGAGGCTGGATCTTGTCTCTCTAGTGGGCAGGTTCACGCCTGGTGGTGTGTTTTGGGGTGTCTGTGGCCTTATTATGATTTTAGGCAGCCTCTCTGCTAATGGGTGGGGTTGTGTTCCTGTTTTGCTAGTTGTTTGGCATAGGTTGTCCAGCACTGTGGCTTGCTGGTCGTTGAGTGAAGCTGGGTGCTGGTGTTAAGATGGAGGTCTCTGGGAGATTTTCTCCGTGTGATATTATGTGGAGCTGGGAGGTCTCTTGTTGACCAGTGTCCTGAAGTTGGCTCTCCTACCTCAGAGGCAGAGCCCTGACTCCTGGCTGGAGCACCAAGAGCCTTTCATCCACACGGGTCAGAATAAAAGGGAGAAAAAGTAGAGAGAATTAGTAGAAGTATGAGGAATGAAAGAAGGAAAGGAGGGAAGGAAGGAAGGAAGAAAGAAGCAAAGAAGGAAAGAAGGCAAGAAGGAAAGGAGGGAGGGAGGAAGGAAGGAAGGAAGGAGGGAAAGAAGGAAAAAAGACAGAAAGAAAGAAGATACAGTAAAAATAAAATAAAGTATAATAAAGTTATTGAATTAAAAAATACTTATTTAGAAAAATAAAGGGACGGATGGAACCTTAGGACAAATGTTGGAAGCAAAGCTATACAGAGAAAATCTTACACAGAAGCATACACATACACCCTCACAAAAAGAGGTAAAGGGGGAAAAATCATAAATCTTGCTCTCAGAGACCACCTCCTCAATTTGGGATCATTCCTTGTCTATTCAGGTATTCCACAGATGCAGGGTATATCAAGTTGATTGTGGAACTTTAATCCGCTGCTTCTGAGGCTGCTGGGAGAGATTTCCCTTTCTCTTCTTTGTTCTCACAGCTCCCAGGAGCTCAGCTTTGGATTTGGCCCTGCGTCTGCGTGTAGGTCGCTGGAGGGCGTCTGTTTTTTGCTCAGACAGGACGGGGTTAAAGGAGCCGCTGATTCGGGGGCTCTGGCGCCCTCAGGCTGGGGGCGGGGAGGGAGGGGCACTGCGTGCGGGGCGGGCCTGCGGCGGCAGAGGCCGGTATGACGTTGCTCCAGCCTGAGGCCCGCCGTGCGTTCTTCCGGGGAAGCTGTCCCTGGATCCCGGGAACCTGGCAGTGATGGGCTGCACAGGCTCCGCGGAAGAGGGGTGTGGAGAGTGACCTGTGCTCGCACACAGGCCCCTTGGTGGCGGCGGCAGCAGCCTTAGCGTCTCCCGCCCGTTTCTGGGGTCCGTGCTTTTAGCCGCGACTCGCGCCGGTCTCTGGAGTTCCTTCAAGCAGCGCTCTTAAACCCCTCTCCTCGCGCACCAGGAAACAAAGAGGGAAGAAAAGGTCTCTTGCCTCTTCGGTAGGTGCAGACTTTTCCCCGGACTCCCTCCTGGCTAGCCGTGGTGCACTAACCCCTTCAGGCTATGTTCAAGCCGCCAACCCCAGTCCTCTCCCTGCACTCCGTCCGAAACCGAAACCCGAGCCTCAGCTCGCAGCCCCGCCCGCCCCGGCGGGTGAGCAGACAAGCCTTTCAGGCTGGTGATTGCCGGTCGGCACCGATCCTCTGTGAGGGAATCTCCCCGCTTTGCCCTCCGCACCCGTTGCTGTGCACTCCTCCGCGGCCTCGAAGCTCCCTCTTCCGCCTCCCGCAGTCTCCGCCCGCGAAGGGGCTTCCTAGTGTGTGGAAACTTTTCCTCCTTCACAGCTCCCTCCCACTGGTGCAGGTGCCGTCCCTATTCTTTTGTCTCTGTTTTTTCTTTTGCCCTACCGAGGTACGTGGGGAGTTTCTTGCCTTTTGGGAAGTCTGAGGTCTTCTGCCAGCCTTCAGTAGGTGTTCTGTAGGAGTTGTTCCACGTGTAGATGTATTTCTGGTGTATCTGTGGGGAGGAAGGTGATCTCCGCGTCTTAATCTTCCGCCATCTTCAAGGTCCCCCCCCCACAGTATTTCATTTTAGCCATTCTGATAGCTGTGTATTGATAGCTCATTGTAGTTTTAATCACATTTTCCTAATCTCTAAATTGTTTAACATTTTTCCATGTGCTTATTTTCTATCTAATATCAGCCTTGGTGAAATTTTTTGTGTAACTTTAGCCCATTTTCTAACTATATTGTTTATGTTTTTACTTGGTATTGATGTATAATTCTTTATATATTGCTAAATTCTAGTTTCTATTATTGTATTTTGTTAAGATATTTACATTTATATTCATGAGGGATATTGGTCTCTAATTTTCTTTGGTTGTATTGTCTTTATCTGCTTTTGGTATGACAGTAATACCAGCTTCATAAAATCAATTGAGAAAGTCTTCTTTCTATTTTCTGGAAGCGAGGACTCTTCTAGTCCTTTTGCAATAAATCAAAACATTCATGTGTGAATTTCTGAATGTTCATCCCTGAGTGAATCGGGGTGTGTGTGTGTCTGTGTGTATGTGTTTATGTGTGTGTATATATAGTGAGCCTGTTTCTGAACATGACCTTATAGCTGCTAATAGCTTGAGCTACTCTAAAAGTATCTCTTAAGAACAGGGAAATTATCTTATGTGAATTCCTACTACAGGACTAAGAAAAAAGGTAGGTGAAAATTTTATTAGTAATTTTCAGTAATAGAGAACTATTCCACAACAAGTTCTATAATATACCTCTTGTTAATCAGGACACTTCACAGAAATATCCAGATTCTTTGAAATTGTCTCCCCAGACAGGTATAGGCCAGGATAAGGCAGTATTCCATAGGGATGATGTTGCCTGATTTTGCGTACAATTGGTGCTGGGATTTTGACTGCAATAGTCTAGTAGGGTCCACTTAAGCCAGATGATCTTATGTAACATGTGGATGGGTTTTTATAGTTTAGAACTTCATGAAGAAGACAATGAAATGATTAGTTGATAGAAAGTGAAGCAACACTCTGAAATATGAACAATGAACACTGTGATTCTCAATATAGTTCCTTAAAAGTTATCACAAGAAAAAATTAATACAAATATACTTATGGTCCTTATAATAATGTCCATTTTTTTCCTAGCTAAGAAAATGATGAAAACCTTAAGACTGCTGTGGACCTGTGTTCTAGGCTGGATTTATCATCCCTGCATTATTCAGATTCTGCTCATACTTTTATAATATCCCATATTAATGTTCCTTCTTGTTATTCTGATTTCTTTTTGTTTGGTTGTATTAGAACTTTTTGTTATTTTTCGTGGACCGATTCATATATTCAGAGATGCTTGTTAATATGATTTGATATGTACTAAATCTTTATCCCATATTATATTCTAAAGATGTTTTGTATTCTTCTAACATATTCTGAACAAACTTTCCTAGACATTCCATGGAACACTATTCTTATAAAATATTCCACATCCATTACAAGAAAAAATATTTTTTAAAATTGAATAATAAACTTAGCACTGATCTGGGCATTGTGGATACAAGGGAAAAAGGTGGCTTTCTTGTCTGGATAAAATTAAAGTTCCTAAGGTTATTCCTAGGTTATAATTCCCAGACATTTTTTTTTTCTGGTGATAAGACTCAAAGGTTTTATTTTTAAAACATATTTTTTTCCTCAAATCCATATGGAATCTTGGGAACCTAATGTGAGATTGTGAGATTAAAATTTATAATACATAGTTAAGATAAAAATGAGAAAAACCATTGAAGATATATTCTTGCTGCGCTTGGTCAATTACCAAGGGTTCTACCTCAGTGGGCTTAAAAAAATAAGAGGAGGAAGGTTAAAGTACTCAAAAAGGGCTGGTTGGCAAGCAGACAAATACTACTTGTATAAAAATGGTTACTATGACAATTTTCTTCTAAATTCATTGTTTGACACAAGATAGGTGTCTTTTCAACATAATCTATTACAAATCAAGTTGAGGAGATTACTAAATTGATTCTCAAGAAATTGAGTCTCCAAGCCTAGCAATTACAAGTAGCTAAATACTTTAAAAAAAAAAAATCATGATTGAGGGGGTGGAAAAAAGCAGATTTGGTAAATTGACATACTCATTTATTTTCAATCACTTTCACTTCCTAAAATTCCTTTGAGTAAGTTTGCAACTTTCCACAAAGACAAACATATAGGGGTATCTGAAGAGTAATGGTAGGAGTTTCCTACTAAGTGACTGGTGAGCCGAGATCTGAAGGATGAGGAGGAGTTTACTGGGCTAAAGAATGGTGGATGGGGAGGAAGCCCTGCAAAGACCTTGTGGGAGTTGGAGCATGGAGTCCAAGGACCTGAAATTAAGCAGTGTGACTGACACAGAGACTTGAGGTGGGGTCCTGGTGTGGGAAGAGACTAGAGAGGTGAGTTAGACCAAGACCATACAAACTTGAAGGCAAGTTGAAATTTTATTCTAATCCTAAGAACAATGGGAAGGCTTTTCTAACTTTTAAAAGATGGTGGGGCTGGTATTCATTCACATTTTGAAAAGATAACTGTAGCATCAGCAGGAAGAGCTCCTCGGGGAAAACAAGAAGGCAAGGTGGGCAGTTAGGATGTGAATGGCTTTAGTAAGGGTAAGATATTTAGTGGCTTGTACTTTGGTGATGATAGTTTGAAATGGAGAGGAATGGGTAGCTCTTAGGGCTACTGAGTAAAACTGACAGGAGACTAGTGGTGCTATTCATAAAATAGAGACACCAGAAGAGGATCAGCTGTTAATAGAGCTGTAATCATAGTTGGGATCGTTTAGGAAGAGCAGAGAGAAAAGAAAGCATGCTGTGAACAAATTTTAAGAAATTCTAACGTGTAGTCTCTAGACAGTGGAGGATAAGCCTGCAGAAGAGACTCCAAAGTAGTAGCCAAAGTTGGAGGCAGCAACTTGGGGAATGAAGCATCTCAGAAGCTCAGGAGAGAAGTGTGCTCAACCTTGTGCTGATGGAAGGTTCTTTGGTGTCATAACATGAGACTATCTATGGATTTAGCAAGAGGCCTTTCATTAGAGAAGAGAAAATCCAGACTAAAGTGGAATGAGGAGTGAATGCTAAGTGAA
The DNA here is from genome assembly GCF_964374135.1 of Grampus griseus. NCBI lineage: Eukaryota > Metazoa > Chordata > Mammalia > Artiodactyla > Delphinidae > Grampus > Grampus griseus. Next base: position 90,354,057 of record NC_138998.1, read on the forward strand.
AAAACTGGGAACTGAAACAGAAATTTAGAGAACTCCTTTGAGATGCTGAGCATTGAAAAGAAGGCAAAAACTAGGATGGTATTTAGGGACTGGGATTCAGACTTGCCCTTTGTCATGAATCTGTTCCTAGTTATCTGATGTAGAGAGTTTTGCAAACTATTAAGGTACTTATCTTGTAGATTCTTTTTCTTTTGAATACTATCACTTTTTTTTTAACCTCTTTATTAGAGTACAATTGCTTTACAATGCTTCTGCTTTATAACAAAGTGAATCAGTTATACATATACATATGTCCCCATATCTCTTCTCTCTTTCATCCCCCTCCCTCCCACCCTCCCTATTCCACCCCTCTAGGTGGTCAGAAAACACCGAGCTGATCTTCCTGTGCTATGTGGCTGCTTACCGCTGGCTATCTACTTTACATTTGGTAGTGTATATATGTCCATGCCTCTCTCTCACTTTGTCCCAGCTAACCCTTCCCCCTCCCCGTATCCGCAAGTCCATTCTCTAGTAGGTCTGCATCTTTATTCCCGTCTTGCCACTAGGTTCTTCTGACCATTTTTCTTCTTTTTTTAGATTCCATATATATGTGTTAGCATATGGTATTTGTTTTTCTCTTTCAGACTTCACTCTGTATGACAGTCTCTAGGTCCATCCATCTCACTACAAATAACTCAGTTTCGTTCCTCTTTATGGCTGAGTAATATTCCATTGTATATATGTGCCACATCCTCTTTATCCATTCATCTGTTGATGGACACTTAGGTTGCTTCCATGTCCTGGCTATTGTAAATAGTGCTGCAATGAACATTGTGGTATGTGACTCTTTTTGAATTATGGTTTTCTCAGGGTATATGCCCAGTAGTGGGATTGCTGGGTTGTATTGTAGTTCTATTTTTAGTTTTTTAAGGAACCTCCATACTGTTCTCCATAGTGGCTGTATCAATTTACATTCCCACCAGCAGTGCAAGAGGGTTCCCTTTTCTCCACACCCTCTCCAGCATTTATTGTTTCTAGATGTTTTGATGATGGCCATTCTGACCGGTGTGAGGTGATATGTCACTGTAGTTTTGATTTGCATTTCTCTAGTGATTACTGATGTTGAGCATTCTGTCATGTGTTTGTTGGCAATCTGTATATCTTCTTTGAAGAAATGTCTATTTAGGTTTTCTGCCCATTTTTGTATTGGGTTGTTTGTTTTTTTGATATTGAGCTGCATGAGCTGCTTGTATATTTTGGAGATTAATCCTTTGTCAGTTGCTTCATTTGCAAATATTATCTCCCATTCTGAGGGTTGTCTTTTCGTCTTGGTTATGGTTTCCTTTGCTGTGCAAAAGCTTTTAAGTTCCATTAGGTCCCATTTTTTAATTTTTGTTTTAATTCCATTTCTCTAGGAGGTGGGTCAAAAAGGATCTTGCTGTGATTTATGTCATAGAGTGTTCTGCCTTATGTTTTCTTCTAAGAGTGTGATAGTGTCTGGCCTTACATTTAGGTCTTTAATGCATTTTCAGTTTATTTTTGTGTATGGTGTTAGGGAGTGTTCTAATTTCATTCTTTTACATGTAGCTGTCCAGTTTTCCCGGCACCATTTACTGAAGAGGCTGTCTATTCTCCATTATATATTCTTGCATCTTTTATCAAAGATAAGGTGACCATAGGTGCGTGCGTTTATCTCTGGGCTTTCTATTCTGTTCCATTGGTCTATATTTCTGTTTTTGTGCCACTACCATACTGTCTAGATTACTGTAGCTTTGTAGTATAGTCTGAAGTCAGGGAGCCTGATTTCTCTAGCTCCGTATTTCTTTCTCAAGATTGCTTTGGCTATTTGGGGTCTTTTGTGTTCCCATACAAATTGTGAAAATTTTTGTTCTAATTCTCTGAAAAATGCCATTAGTAGTTTGATAGGGATTGCATTGAATCTGTAGATTGCTTTGGGTAGTATAGTCATTTTCACAATGTTGATTCTTCCAATCCAAGAACATGGTATATCTCTCCATCTCATTGTATCAACTTTAATTTCTTTCATCAGTGTGTTATAGTTTTCTGCATACAGATCGTTTGTCTCCTTAGGTAGGTTTATTCCTTTGTATTTTATTCTTTTTGTTGCAGTGGTAAATGGGAGTGTTTTCTTGATTTCACTTTCAGATTTTTCATCATTAGTGTATAGGAATGCCAGAGATTTCTGTGCATTAATTTTGTATCCTGCAACTTTACCAAATTCATTGATTAGCTCTAGTAGTTTTCTGGTAGCATCTTTAGGAATCTCTATGTATAGTATCATGTCATCTGCAAACAGTGACAGCTTTACTCCTTCTTTTCTGATTTGGATTCTTTTTATTTCTTTTTCTTCTCTTATTGCTGTGGCTAACACTTCCAAAAGTATTTTGAATAATAGTGGTGAGCGCGGGCAACCGTGTCTTGTTTCTGATCTTAGTGGAAATGGTTTCAGATTTTTACCATTGAGGATGAAGTTTGCTGTGGGTTTGTCATACATGGCCTTTATTATGTTGAGGTAAGTTCCCTCTCTGCCTACTTTCTGGAGGGTGTTTATCATAAATGGGTGTTGAATTTTGTAAAAAGCTTTCTCTGCATCTATTGAGATGATCATGTGGTTTTTCTCCTTCAATTTGTTAATGTGTATAATGTTGATTGATTTGCGTATATTGAAAAATCCTTGCATTCTTGGGATAAACCCCATTTGATCATAGTGTATGTTCCTTTTAATGTGCTGTTGGATTCTGTTTTCTAGTATTTTGTTGAGGATTTTTGCATCTATGTTCATCAGTGATATTGGCCTGTAGTTTTCTTTCTTTGTGACATCTTTGTCTGGTTTTGGTGTCAGAGTGATGGCGGCCTCGTAGAATGAGTTTGGGAGTGTTCTTCCCTCTGCTATATTTTGGAAGAGTTTGAGAAGGACAGGTGTTAGCTCTTCTCTAAATGTTTGATAGAATTCGCCTGTGAAGCCATCTGGTCCTGGGCTTTTGTTTGTTGGAAGATTTTTAAACATAGTTTCAATTTCAGTGCTTGTGATTGGTCTGTTCATATTTTCTATTTATGCCTGGTTCAGTCTTGGAAGGTTGTTCATTTTAAGAATTTGTCCATTTCTTCCAGGTTGTCCATTTTATTGTCATAGAGTTGCTTGTAGTAATCTCTCATGATCCTTTGTATTTCTGCAGTGTCAGTTGTTACTTCTCCTTTTTCATTTCTAATTCTATTGATTTGAGTCTTCTCCATTTTTTTCTTGATGAGTCTGGCTAATGGTTTATCAATTTTGTTTATCTTCTCAAAGAACCAGCTTTTAGTTTTATTGATCTTTGCTATGCTTTCCTTCATTACTTTTTCATTTATTTCTGATCTGATCTTTATGATTTCTTTCCTTCTGCTAACTTTGGGGTTTTTTTGTTCTTCTTTCTCTCATAGCTTTAGTTGTAAGGTTAGGTTATTTATTTGAGTTGTTTCTAGTTTCTTAAGGTAGGCTTGTATAGCTAATAACTTCCTCTTAGAACTGCTTTTGCTGCATCCCATAGGTTTTGGGTCGTTGTGTTTTCATTGTCATTTTTTTCTAGGTATTTTTTGATTTCCTCTTTGATTTCTTCAGTGATCTCTTGGTTATTAAGTAGTGTGTTGTTTAGCCTCCATGTGTTTGTATTTCTTACAGATTTTTTCCAATAATTGATATCTAGTCTCATAGTGTTGTGGTCGGAAAAGACACTTGATATGATTTTCAATTTTCTTAAATTTACTAAGGCTTGATTATGACCCAAGATATGATCTATCCTGGAGAATGTTCCATGAGCACTTGAGAAGAATGTGTATTCTGTTGTTTTTGGATGGAATGTCCTATAAGTATCAATTAAGTCCCTCTTGTTTAATGTGTCATTTAAAGCTTGTGTTTCCTTATTTATTTTCATTTTGGATGATCTGTCCATGGGTGAAAGTGGGGTGTTTAAGTCCCCTACTATGAATGTGTTACTGTCGATTTCCCCTTTTATGGCTGTTAGTATTTGCCTTATGTATTGAGGTGCTCCTATGTTGCGTGTATAAATATTTACAATTTTTATATCTTCTTCTTGGATTGATCCCTTGATCATTATGTAGTGTCCTTCTTTGTCTCTTGTAATAGTCTTTGTTTTATAGTCTATTTTGTCTGATATGAGAATTGCTACTCCAGCTTTCTTTTGATTTCCATTTGCATGGAATATCTTTTTCCATCCCCTCACTTTCAGTCTGTATGTGTCCCTAGGTCTGAAGTGGGTCTCTTGTAGACAGCATATATATGGGTCTTGTTTTTGTATCCATTCAGCCAGTCTGTGTCTTTTGGTTGGAACATTTAATCCATTTACACTTAAGGTAATTATCGATATGTATGTTCCTATTCCCATTTTCTTAATTGTTTTGGGTTTATTATTGTAGGTCTTTTCCTTCTCTTGTGTTTCCTGCCTAGAGAAGTTCCTTTAGCATTTGTTGTAAAGCTGGTCTGGTGGTGCTGAATTCTCTTAGCTTTTGCTTGTCTGTAAGGCTTTTAATTTCTGCATCAAATCTGAATGAGTTCCTTGCTGGGTAGAGTAATCTTGGTTGTAGGTTTTTCTCCTTCATCACTTTAAATATGTCCTGCCACTGCCTTCTGGCTTACAGTTTTTCTGCTGAAAGATCAGCTGATAACCTTATGGGGATTGCCTTATCTGTTATTTGTTGTTTTTCCCTTGCTACTTTTAAAAGTTGTTCTTTGTATTTAATTTTTGATAGTTTGATTAATATGTATCTTGGTGTGTTTCTCCTTGGATTTATCCTGTATGGGACTCTCTGTGCTTCCTTTCCCATATTAGGGAAGTTTTCAACTATAATCTCTTCAAATATTTTCTCAGTCTCTTTCTTTTTCTCTTCTTCTTCTGGGACCCCTATAATTAGAATGTTGGTGCATTTAATATTTTCCCAGAGGTCTCTGAGACTGTCCTCAGTTGTTTTCATTCTTTTTTCTTTACTCTGCTCTGCAGTAGTTATATCCACTATTTTATCTTCCAGGTCACTTATCTGTTCTACTGCCTCAGTTAGTCTGCTATTGATCCCTTCTAGAGAATTTTTAATTTCATTTATTGTGTTGTTCATTACTGTTTGTTTGCTCTTTAGTTCTTCTACGTCCTTGTTAAACGTTTCTTGTATTTTCTCCATTCTGTTTCCAAGATTCTGGATCATCTTTACTGTCATTACTCTGAATTCTTTTTCAGGTAGACTGACTATTTCCTCTTCATTTGGTAGGTCTGGTGGGTTTTTCCCTTGCTCCTTCATCTGCTGTGTGTTTCTCTTTCTTCTCATTTTGCTTAACTTTCTGTTTTCGGTCTCCTTTTTGCACTGCATGTTCGTATTTTCCATTGTTTTTGGTGTCTGTCCCCAGTGGCTAAGTCTGGTTCAGTGGGTTGTGTAGGCTTCCTGGTGGAGGGGACTAGTTCCTGTGTTCTGGTTGATGTGGCTAGATCTTATCTTTTTGGTGGGCATGTCCACGTCTGGTGGTGTGTTTTCGGGTGTCTGTGGACTTTTTATGATTTTAGGCAGCCTCTCTGCTAATAGGTGGGGTTGTGTTCCTGTCTTGCAAGTTGTTTGGCATAGGGTGTCCTGCACTGTAGCTTGCTGGTCATTGAGTTGTGCTGGGTCATGGCGTTGAGATGGAGATCTCTGGGAGATTTTTGCCATTTGATATTACTGGAGCTGGGAGGTCTCTTGTGGACCAGTGTCCTGAACTTGGCTCTCCCACCTCAGTGGCAGAGCCCTGATGCCTGGCTGGAGCACCAAGAGCCTGTCCTCCACGTAGCTCAGAATAAAAGGGAGAAAAAAAAAAGAAAGAAAGAAAGAAAGAAGAAGATAAAATAAAATTAAATTTAAAAGTTATTAAAATAAAAATTTATTGAGAAAAAAAATTTTTAAGTAAAAAAAAAAAAACGGATACACTGAACTCTAGGACAAATAATAAAAGCAAAGCTTTAAAGACAAAATCACACACCGAAGCATACACATACATACTCATAAAAAGAAAAAAATGGAAAAAAATATATATATCGTTGCTCCCAAAGTCTGCCTCCTCAATTTGGGATGATTTGTTGTCTGTTCAGGTATTCCATAGATGCAGGGTACATGAAGTTGATTGTGGATATTTAATCTGCTGCTCCTGAGCCTGCTGGGAGAAATTTCGCTTTCTCTTCTTTGTTTGCGCAGCTCCTGGGGTTCAGCTTTGGATTTGGACCCGCCTCTGCGTGTAGGTCGCCTGAGGGCGTCTGTTCTTTGCTCAGACAGGACAGGGTTAAAGGAGCCGCTGCTTCGGGGGCTCCGACTCACTCAGGCTGGGGGTAGGGAGGGTTACGTATGCGTGGCAAGCCTGCGGGCGACAGAGGCCGGCGTGCCGTTGCAGCAGCCTGAGGCGCGCCGTGCGTTTTCCCGGGGAAGTTGTCCCTGGATCACAGGACCCTGGCAGTGGCGGGCTGCACAGGCTCCCGGGACGGGAGGTGTGGACAGTGACCTGTGCTCGCACACAGGCTTCTTGGTCGCGGCAGCAGCAGCCTTAACGCCTCATGCCCGTCTCTGGGGTCCGCGCTCATAGCCGCGGCTTGCACCCTTTTCTGGAGCTCCTTTAAGCGGCGCTCTTAATCCCCTCTCCTCACGCACCAGGAAACAAAGAGGGAAGAAAAAGTCTCTTGCCTCTTCGGCAGCTCCAGTCCTTTTCCCGGACTCCCTCCCGGCTAGCTGTGGCGCACTAGCACCCTTCAGGCTGTGTTCACGCAGCCAACCCCAGTCCTCTCCCTGGGATCCGACCGAAGCCAGAGCCTCGACTCCCAGCCCCTGCCCGTCCTGGCCGGTGAGCAGACAAGCCTCTCGGGCTGGTGAGTGCTGGTCGGCACCCATCCTCTGTGCAGGAATCTCCCCTTTTTGCCTTCTGCTCCCCTGTTGCTGCGCTCTCCTCCGTGGCTCCCTCTGCCACCACGCAGTCTCCTCCCACGAAGGGTCTTCTAGTGTGTGGAAACCTTTCCTCCTTCATAGCTCCCTCCCACTGGTGCAGGTCCCGTCCCTATTCTTTTGTCTCTGTTTATTCTTTTTTCTTTTGCCCTACCCAGGTACGTGGGGAGTGTCTTTCCTTTGGGAGGTCTGAGGTCTTCTGCCAGCGTTCAGTAGTTGTTCTATAGGGGTTGTTACACATTTAGATGTATTTCTGATGTATTTGTGCAGAGGAAGGTGATTTCCGCATCTTACTCTTCTGCCATCTTGAAGCCCCTAACTTCTAATCTAATTTCTAAAGAGGAAAAAATTATCTTCTAAGTTTTCTGTGTCAGTCTGGGCATTTGCTGATGAACCCAGTAGTGCATAACTTTAATTAACATTATCATTTTTCTTAAGTGATTCAATTTCAGAGTGTATTAATGCCATTTATATGATGTATTTTAATTTAATTCTATGCCATTAACTGGGAAATGTACCAATTTGCCAGTAACTTATTTGCCCTGTAAGAGGACCAAGATACTGATTGTGTTTACCTACAAAATAACTTGGTTCATTATGACTCAAGAGTCACAGAATAATTGAGAATCTACATTAGAAAGGTTTAAATGGTTCTGAAAGAGTCTTTTCTATATTATTGACCTGAGAGTTAGTGAATAATCTTTAGTAGAATTATTTGTATTGTTACATGAATTCTGTGTTGTAGTACTATAACAATTTTTTTTCTCTATTTTCAGAGAAAGTACATTTATATTTTCTCTGATTAAAATATTACTTCACTTGGAATATAAATAAAATATATTAAAATTAAAGGAAGGGGAACATGAAATGTTTTGGCTGGAAATTTATAACAATTAGAGATAGTACTTCAATAATTAATGTGTTTTGAAATAAGATCACAAAGTTCATTACAATTGTTATTTGATTTCTCAAGGAGTATAAAAAGAGACACATAATTAAGAGGGAAAAAGTTAATTGCTAATTTTTTCCCACTATGAAAATTTACCTAAAAGCAAGTTACAAGATGTTTTAATAAGGCTGAATTTATTAGTAGAATTTTAAGTTTAGGAGAAACATAAGAGGACGTAAAACTCTATTGATGACATTTTTTACTTTGGGAAGAAGTGATCAAAATGTGAAGGAATAATTAATCCAAAGACATTTTGGGTACATTTATGCCAGCCACTAAACAAATTAGTTTGAACTTAAAACTTAATCCACTTTTTGTTTCTTTATAAAAATGTCTTTCTCTCTAGCACTGTACTTTATAACTTTTACCTTAGGAATCTATTAAGTGACTAGAAATCCTAACTCATTCCCAGTACTTTTTCTAGTCTGATTAATTGTCTTTTATGAAAACTGTGGCTGTCACCTTTACTGAATTAGTTATTATGTCCTCTTATGTGTCAAACATTTATTCATTATGTATTGCATATTCCATGTGCCAGGCAGTGTTACAAAGTCACATAAGTGTATTTTAAAAGTTTAGTTTCTAATGAAGTAAAATAGACATTGGAGTACCTTGATTCAATTAAGGTTACATGGGCTCTGATAGGCAAATTTTCAGGTTATAAGGTGGGGGGGCGGTCAGAGAAGACAGATCATAGAAAGTGCTAGACAGATGATAGGAAAAGTAATCCACAAGCCTTCAGAGAAAAGATGACCCTTGAGGTGAGTTTTGACAGATGACCATGAGTTCTATAAAACTAAGAAGGCTAAGGAGAAGAGGGAATGGGCATTACCAACAACAAGAATTGTGTAAATGAAGATGGGAGGCTGGCAACATCTTGTTTCAGTCTAACAATTGTCCGTTGTGTGATGTAGCTGGAGATTGTGATTGGAGTACAAGTGTCACAATATACAGGGGCCGAAGCATGCAGAGCATGTGGAAGATCTTTCTTGGATGAGTTTATTCGGTATCCTATGGAATGGCATGCTTATGAGGAGTTTTAATCTGTGAAGTATCATGATAAGATTTGGATTTTAGAGATACTGTCTGGGCAAATATGTAGTGGAAGATGTGACAGCCAGAAACCAATTAGGAGTCTACTATAGTACCTCATAGGGGAGTTAATGTAGTTTGAACAAAAAAGTGGCCCTGAGTAAGCATAGATAGGACAGGTCAGAGATCGATAAGGAAATAAGTCTTCAGGATTAGCTAATTGATTAGATATATTGGGAGAAAGAGACTTCCAGGTTTCCGAAAATTCACCTTTCTCCAAAGGGAATACAGGGAAAGAAGCAGGTTCATTTTGAAAAGATAGAGAGGGCTTGTACCTAATGCATTCACTTTTTTGTGCCATCGAGTTTAAGCTAGGTGTCAAGTAGTCAGCTGCATATTTAAGTCTGGCATTCAGTGGTCTACTCCAGATGGAGATAAAGTTTAACAAGTGGATGTATTAATACTTATGATATGCCAAGCATTGTTTAAAGTGTATTAATCCATTTATTCCTTGTGTGAATCATATAATATAGACAGTATTATTATTATCTTCATTTTACAAGTGAGGGAACAGAGGTACATACTGTTAAGCAACGGCTCAGCGCCCAGCTAGTAAGGGGCGGGAACAGGATTCAAATCCAGGTAGCCTGATTCCAGAGCCCAGACCCTTAACCACCATGCTGCATTGCTTCTCTGATGTCTGAATCCCTGTTACATGGAAGGAAGCATCCTGGGAATTAAAAATTTAGTGGCAACATACAATACTCTATCATTTCAATCCAGGTACTTCAAAATGATTATCTTTTTTCATGATAATCATTTATCATAAAGAGATATTTAACCTTAAATTTATCTTTTTTGAATACTGTATTTCTATTAAAAGAATCAGTCTCAGAGACACACTGATTAACCTGGGGCATATTTGATTTATTCCATTTTCTGCCCACCCTATCTCAATAAATACTTAGCCCAATCAATCCTCTCACATCTGGCTTCTAACTATGCATTCTGTGACAGTTACCTAAATTCATAACCTCATTATTTCTTGCCTGGACTATTCTGATAGCCTCTAAACTGTCTTTTTACCTTCAGTATTTCCTTGCTACAAATTTATCACACATACTATTACCTATAGTACAACTCAAAAGCCACCAGTTCCAAAAAATTATTTATAATGTTATGCATAGATTGTAAAGGCCTTAAAGACAAGGACTATTTTTTATCTCTTTATCCCCAATGCCTATCACAATTATTCACACATAGTAAATTCCTGATAATATGCTATTGAATAGGTAGGTGATCTCTCTCTGTCCTCCACACTGGTGATGTTTTCTACTGTTACATATCACATTTTTAAGTTCTGTGAGAAAGATATGTTACTTACCTTTAAATTTACTAAAAATTACCTAGCATGATGTGTTTCCTATACCAGGGTTCAATACATAATTGATGAATGGATGGATTATTAAGTCAATCAGTCAATTAAACAACTATGGATAATAATAGAATGCTAGCAAGAAGAAATTGTAAATTCACATCAACTAGTAAATAATGGGGACTAAAACTTAATAAAAATTACATATGGGTACTTTAAAAAAAGATTTATAAAATATATTTGTCTACATTTATTATGCAACAGTTCGGAAGCAGTTGAGTTACTATTTCTTTCCCATTTTATGGTCAAATTCACGTTTCTACATTAATTATACCTCAGAACATACCTTCTGCAGGCAGACCATATTTGTTTGACTTCAGAAGTGGAAAAACAAAGGCATAATAGCATTCTAATTTTTTGTGTGCTTCTAATTCAATGTTCAGGTCAGAGCCGATGTTCAATAAATGTTTCCCTAATGTTTAATAGTACTCTTTTTTTGACAAGGTATGTTGAGATGATTCCTTTGTTTGGTTGGAAAAGTGTTGTAGAAATAATTTATCTGAATTGTATGAGTATTTAAAAGTTATTGTAGCTAAAATATGGAATTGTCTGTTGGGAAATAATACAATCAAGTACATTGGTAACTGGCTGAGTGCTACTTCTTGAATTAATGTCAGCATAGAGGCCAGAGTACTGTTCTCCATGGTATTATTTGAGTTCACATTTTAGTTAATGGCATATGTGAGTAAGTGGGAGATGTAAATTGAATATGACATGCACACAATGGGCTATGAGGATGTAGGGGAAGAAAAATCCTCCTCTGCTCTCTTAGGGTCTCTGGCTGAGCCTAAGAATTAAACTGACATAAAACAGATTAGGAGAAAAGCATACAAGATTTATTAAAATTTTACATGTACATGGGGGGCTTCATGGGAGATTGGAGACCAAAAAAAGTGGCCAGGGAAAAAAGCTTTATGCCTTTCAGACAAAGAAACAATAAGTTTGTGCAGGATTGATAAGTCAAATGGTTTGGGCTAGGGGTAGTAAATTGTGGAGAAGTGACTAGAAAGATGGAGTTAGTTTAACAAGGTTGGTTTGAACAGATTTCTTGGCCTGAATTCTCTGTCTCTGTGATAGGAATGTCTTCCTTCCTCCAGGTACAGGAAAGGTACCTTTCACCTGGGAGTTTTAACTCTTGCTTTCAGGAAGAAAAAGAGGGTCAGAGTGCTCTTCTTGCACCTAATGTTTCTGAAGTCTTTCAACTCAAATAGTCAATATGCCAAAGCAGCATGTTTGGGGATGACATCCTCTGGATTCCTTTAAGGAGAAAGGAAAGAAAGATAAGGTGTACAAATGATGCATTCAGTGACCACATTCAGGATCTCAAGAAATATTAAAGGATCTGGATGAAAGGCTAAATCTAATGATGAAATCTAATAAGAATCAATATATTTTGTATCTAAAAATATCTACCTTGAGGAGCCATAATTCAGAATAGCACATGTAAGAAAAAAGTTAAGGTAAACTAAACTAGATTATAGGCACAGTGAGTCAACCTTTTTACATGACTTCTAAAGATGTTATTGCCACTTTGAACTGCTTCATAGAGGTATGGAGTTCCAGTCCAACTAATGATAACCCTATTATACTTTTCACAAACAAAACAACCACAACAATATTGCAGAAATCGTCCAGAGAATTGTGTCCAGTTGTAGGCACTAAAATTAAAGTAAATTAAAGTGTCCAAGAAAATGTTAAGAGGGTATTAATGGTGATTGAAAACCATGCTTTGATGAAAGATTTATGACATTAGAGACATGTGGTCTAGAGAAGAAAAAACTCAAAGATGGAAAATATCATGATTTCAAATATTTGAAATAGAGATGATCCTTGTTCTTTCTGACTCCAAATGCCAAGATGTGAATTAGAGCTGCAAAAATGGACTTTTTAGCTAGATAAGCAAAAGTGTTTTTTTGAAAATGTGAGTTTTCATATATCTATCAAACTATCATACGTTGTGCAAAGATTGGAGTGAGTTCCTGGTATAAGTACCAAACTAAGTAAAACATGCATGTTGCCTTTGAGGAGTTCATAGTTAAGAAAAGAGCTAGTCTTGTGTTTATTAAAATATGGCATGAGCTGATTGTGGAAGTAATAAAGGGACTGTTAACGAAATGTTCAAATATATGTGTGGCAGGCAGAATTCTAAGATGGCCCTCAGTATCTCCAGTTGCTAACATTAAGATATTAATTTTAACTGTACATCAGTTATTTAATCAAGCCCTAATTTAGGAGCTGTTTTGAAGGTGTTTTGCAGTTATAATTAAGGTCCTAATCAGTTGACTTTATGAAAGGAAATAGGGTAATTTATCCTGGGGGCACCTAACCTAATCAGGTGAGCTCTTAAAAGGGACTGGGCTCCCTCAGGAGGGAGAGATTCAAAGCAGTAGGATTTTTTTTTTTAATTTTTGAATTTTATTTTATTTATTTTTTTATACAGCAGGTTCTTATTAGTCATCCATTTTATACACATCAGTGTATACATGTCAATCCCAATTGCCAAATTCATCACACTACCCCCCCCAACACCCCACCGCTTTCCCCCCTTAGTGTCCATACGTTTGTTGTCTACATCTGTGTCTCAATTTCTGCCCTGCAAAACGGTTCATCTGTACCATTTTTCTTGGTTCCACATATATGCGTTAATATATGATATTTGTTTTTCTCTTTCTGACTTACGTCACTCTGTATGACAGACTCTATATCCATCCACATCTCAACAAATGACTCAATTTCATTCCTTTTTATGGCTGAGTAATATTCCATTGTATATATATATATATATATACCACATCTTCTTTATCCATTCATCTGTCAATGGGCATTTAGTTTGCTTCCATGACCTGTGTATTGTAAATAGTGCTGCAGTGAACATTGGGGTGCATGTGTCTTTTTGAATTATGGTTTTCTCTGGGTATATGCCCAGTAGTGGGATTGCTGGATCATATGGTAATTCTATTTTTAGTTTTTTAAGAAACCTCCGTATTGTTCTCCATAGTGGCTGTATCAATTTACATTCCCACCAGCATGCAAGAGGGTTCCCTTTTCTCCACACCCTCTCCAGCATTTGTTGTTTGTAGATTTTCTGATGATGCCCATTCTAACTGGTGTGAGGTGATACCTCATTGTAGTTTTGATTTGCATTTCTCTAATAATTAGTAATGTTGAGCAGCTTTTCATGTGCTTCTTGGCCATCTGTATGTCTTCTTTGGAGAAATATCTATTTAGGTCTTCTGCCCATTTCTGGATTGAGTTGTTTGTTTTTTTAATATTGAGCTGCATGAGCTATTTATATATTTTGGAGATTAATCCTTTGTCAGTTGATTCGTTTGCAAAAATCTTCTCCCATTCTGAGGGTTGTCTTTTGATCTTGTTTATGGTTTCCTTTGCTGTGCAGACGCTTTGAAGTTTCATTAGGTCCCATTTGTTATTTTTGTTTCTATTTCCATTACTCTAGGAGGTGGATCAAAAAAGATCTTGCTGTGATTTATGTCAAAGAGTGTTCTCCCTATGTTTTTCTCTAAGAATTTTATAGTGTTCAGTCTAACATTTAGGTCTCCAATCCATTTTGAGTTTATTTTTGTGTATGGTGTGAGGGAGTGTTCTCACTTCATTCTTTTACATGTAGCTGTCCAATTTTCCCAGCACCACTTATTGAAGATACTGTCTTTTCTTCATTGTATATCCTTGCCTCCTTTGTCATAGATTAGTGGACCATAGGTGCATGGGTTTATCTCTGGGCTTTCTATCTTGTTCCATTGATCTATGTTTCTGTTTTTGTGCCAGTACCATATTGTCTTGATTACTGTAGCTTTGTAGTATAGCCTGAAATCAGAGAGTCTGATTCCTCCAGCTCCGTTTTTTTCCCTCAAGACTGCTTTGGCTATTCGGGGTCTTTTGTGTCTCCATACAAATTTTAAGATTTTTTTCTTCTACCAAAATGCCATTGGTAATTTGATAGGGATTGCATTGAATCTGTAGATTGCTTTGAGTAGTAGAGTCATTTTCACAATATTGATTCCTCCAATCCAAGAACATGGTATATCTCTCCACCTGTTTGTATCATCATTAATTTCTTTCATCAGTGCCTTATAGTTTTCTGCATGCAGGTCTTTTGTCTCCCTAGGTAGGTTTATTCCTAGGTATTTTATTCTTTTTGTTGCAATGGTAAATGGGAGTGTTTCCTTAATTTCTCTTCCAGAGTTTTCATCATTAGTGTATAGGAATGCAAGAGATTTCTGTGCATTAATTTTGTATCCTGCAACTTTACCAAATTCATTGATTAGCTCTAGTAGTTTTCTGGTGGCATCTTTCGGATTCTCTATGTATAGCATCATGTTATCTGCAAACAGTGACAGTTTTACTTCTTCTTTTCCAATTTGTATTCCTTTTGTTTCTTTTTCTTCTCTGATTGCCGTGGCTAGGACTTCCAAAACTATGTTGAATAATAGTGGTGAGAGTGGACATCCTTGTCTTCTTCCTGATCTTAGAGGAAGTGCTTTCAGCTTTTCACCTTTGAGAAAGATGTTTGCTGTGGGTTTGTTGTATGTGGCCTTTATTATGTTGAGGTAGATTCCCTCTATGCCCATTTTCGGGAGAGTTTTTATCATAAATGGTGTTGAATTTTGTCAAAAGCTTTTTCTGCATCTATTGAGATGATCATATGGTTTTTATTCTTCAATTTGTTAATATGGTGTATCACATTTATTGATTTGTGTATACTGAAGAATCCTTGTATCCCTGGGATAAATGCCTCTTGATCATGGTGTATGATACTTTTAATGTGTTGTTGGATTCTGTTTGCTAGTACTTTGTTGAGGATTTTTGCATCTATATTCATCAGTGATATTGGTCTGTAATTTTCTTTTTTTGTGGTATCTTTGTCTGGTTTTGGTATCAGGGTGATGGTGGCCTCATAGAATTGAGTTTGGAGTGTCCCTTCCTCCACAGTTTTTTGGAAGAGTTTGAGAAGGATATGGTGTTAGCGCTTCTCTAAATGATAGAATTCACCTGTGAAGCTATCTGGTCCTGGGCTTTTCTTTGCTGGAAGATTTTTAATCACAGTTTCAGTTTCATTACTTGTGATTGGTTTGTTTATATTTTCTATTTCTTCCTGGTTCAGTCTTGGAAGTTTATACCTGTCTAAGAATTTGTCCATTTCTTCCAGGTTGTCCATTTTATTGGCATAGAGTTGCCTGTAGTAGTCTCTTAGGATCCTTTGTATTTCGGTGATGTCTGTTGTAACTTCTCCTTTTTCATTTCTAATTTTATTGATTTGAGTCCTCTCCCTCTCTTTCTTGATGAGTCTGGCTAATGGTTTATCAATTTTGTTTATCTTCTCAAAGAACTAGCTTTTAGTTTTATTGATCTTTGCTATTGTTTTCTTTGTTTTTATTTCATTTATTTCTGCTCTGATCTTTATGATTTATTTCCTTCTGCTAACTTTGAGATCTGTTTATTCTTCTTTCTCTAGTTCCTTTGGGTGTAAGGTTAGATTTTTTATTTGAACTTTTTCTTGTTTCTTGAGGTAGGCTTGTATAGCTATGAACTTCCCTCTTAGAACTGTTTTTGCTGCATCCCATAGGTTATGGATCATCATGTTTTCATTGTCATTTGTGTCTAGGTATTTTTTGATTTCCTCTTTGGTTTCTTTAGTTGTCTCTTGGTTGTTTAGTAATGTATTGTTTAGCCTCCATGTGTTTGTGTTTTTACGTTTTTTTCCCCGGCGATTCATGTCTAATCTCATAGTGTTGTGGTCAGAAAAGATGCTTGATACAATTTCAATTTCCTTAAATTTACTGAGGCTTGATTTGTGACCCAAGATGTGATCTGGTCTGGAGAATATTCTGTGCACACTTGAGAAGAAAGTGTAATCTGCTGTTTTTGGATGGAATGTCCTATAAATATCAATTAAATCTATCTGGTCTATTGTGTCATTTAAAGCTTCTCTTTCCTTATTTATTTTCATTTGGGATGATCTGTACATTGGTGTAAGTGAGGTGTTAAAGTCCCCCACTATTATTGTGTTACTGTCAATTTCCTCTTTTATAGCTGTTAGCAGTTGCCTTATGTATTGACGTGCTCCTATGTTGGGTGCATATATATTTATACTTGTTATATGTTCTTCTTGGATTGATCCTTTGATCATTATGTACTGTCCTTCCTTGTCTCTTGTAACATTCTTTATTTTAAAGTCTGTTTTATCTGATATGAGTATTGCTACTCCAGCTTTCTTTTGATTTCCATTTGCATGGAATATCTTTTTCCATCCCGTCACTTTCAGTCTGTATGTGTCCCTAAGTCTGAAGTGTGTCTCTTGTAGATAGCATATATATGGATCTTGTTTTTGTATCCATTCAGCAAGACTGTGTCTTTTGGTTGGAGCATTTAATCCATTCACGTTTAAGGTAATTATTGATATGTATGTTCCTATGACCATTTTCTTAATTGTTTGGGGTTTGTTTTTGTAGGTCCTTTTCAGCTCTTGTGTTTCCCACTTAGAGAAGTTCCTTTAGCATTTGTTATAGAGCTGGTTTTGTGGTGCTGAATTGTCTTAGCTTTTGCCTGTCTATAAAGCTTTTGATTTCTCCATCTAATCTGAATGAGATCCTTTAGTAATCTTGCTTGTAGGTTCTTCCCTTTCATCACTTTAAGTATATGATGCCACTCCCTTCTGGCTTGTAGAGTTTCTGCTGAGAAATCAGCTGTTAACCTTATGGGAGTTCCCTTGTATGTTATTTGTCATTTTTTCCTGCTGCTTTCAATAATTTTTCTATGTCTTTAATTTTTGCCAATTTGATTACTATGTGTCTTGGCATGTTTCTCCTTGGGTTTATCCTGTATGAGACTCTCTGCACTTCCTGGACTTGGGTGGCTATTTCCTTTCCCATCTTAGGGAAGTTTTGGATTTTAATCTATCCACATATTTTCTCTGGTCCTTTCTCTCTCTCTTCTCCTTCTGGGACCCCTGTAATTCGAACGTTGTTGCCTTTAATGTTGCCCAGGTGTTTCTTAGGCTGTCTTCATTTCTTTTCATTCTTTTTTCTTTATTCTGTTCCACAGCAGTGAATTCCACCATTCTGTCTTCCAGGTCACTTATCCATTCTTCTGCCTCAGTTATTCTGCTATTGATTCCTTCTAGTGTAGTTTTCATTTCAGTTATTTTATTGTTCATCTCTGTTTGTTTGTTCTTTATTTCTTCTAGGTCTTTGTTAAACATTTTTTGCATCTTCTCGATCTTTGCCTCCATTCTTTTTCCGAGGTCCTGGATCATCTTCACTATCATTATTCTGAATTCTCTTTCTGGAAGGTTGCCTATCTCCACTTCATTTAGTTGTTTTTCTGGGGTTTTATCTTGTTCCTTCATCTGGTACATAGGCCTCTGCCTTTTCATCTTGTGTATCTTTCTGTGAATGTGGTTTTTGTTCCACAGGCTGCAGGATTGTAGTTCTTCAAAGCAGTAGGATTTGATGCACCATTACTGACATGAAGTTGGAGATGGCCAAATGCCAAGGAATGGTGTCTTGGAACTAAAAGCAGTGCCTGCTGACACATAGCAAGGAAATGAGGGGCTCAGTTCTCCAACTGCAAAGAACTGAATTATGCCTACAAGAAGAATGAACTTAAAAGCAGATTTTCCCCTAGAGCCTCCAAATGGGGGTTCAAACTGGCTGATACCATGATTTGTGTTGTGATTTCTTGAGATGAGAACCCAGTTTTGCCACGCCAGATTTCTCAACTGTGAGTGAGGATGTGGAGGAAACTAAACCCTTGTGCACTGCTATTGGGAATGTAAATTGGTACTGTGGAAAGCAGTATGAAGAGTTCTCAAAAAATTAAAAAAAGAATTACCATATGATCTTGTAATCCTACTTCTGGGTATATATCTGAAGGAAATGAAATCACTGTCTCTAAGAGATACCTGCACCCCCATGTTTCAGCATTATTTATAATAGCCAAGACAGGGAAACATCCAAAGTGTCCATTGATGGATGTATGGAATATTATTCAGCCTTAAAAAAGAAGGAAATCCTGCAATTTTCACAACATGGAGTAACCTTGAGTCATTGTGCTAAGCGAAGTAAGTCAGAGAGAGAAAGGCAAATATTGTGTGATCTCACTTATAAGTGGAATCTAATAAAACCAAACTTGTAGGAAAAGAGAGTAGATTGATGGTTGCCAGGAGCAGGGACTGTGGGTAGGTGGGGGAAATGGGTGAAGGTGGTCAAAGGGTACCAGCTATAGGATAAGGAAGTTCCAGGGACATAATGTACAGCATTAACTATAGTTAACAATACTGTGTTTTATATTTGAAAGTTGCTGAAAGAGTAGATCTTAAAAGTTCTCAACATACCCTCAAACACACAAATTGTAACAATGTAAGTGGTGACTATTGTTAACAATACTGTGTTTTATATTTGAAAGTTGCTAAAAGAGTAGATCTTAAAAGTTCTCAATACAATAAAAAAAAAGTTCTCAGTACACACAAACATAAAGATAGTAACAATGTAAGGTGATGGATATGTTAACTAATGTGATAATCACTTCACAGTATGTATATATATGAAATCACCATATTATATACCTTAAACTTACACAATGTTGTATGGCAATTATATCTCAATAAAACTAGGAAGAACATCCTGTAAAACTTAAAAAAGCTAATACAATTTGCTGATTAGCAATTATCAGGTATCTCCAGACATCAATTGAGGAGCTGCCAAGTCAGGCTTCAAGGGTAAAAATATGCTCCTCTCCTTTGTTTCTGAGTTGTCAAATGGAAGTCAGAGTCACAGAACAAAAAAAAATGAATTCAATTTGTTACAAAAGAACAGTAGGTCTATCAGAGCCCCAAGCCAGATGTGCACATATAAAGCTATAAACAACATAAAATGCCTAGAGGCACTTAAATATCAAATTCATCTCAGGTAGCCACCAGAAACAATAATACATACATTAATGAAATAAATAGCTGGTAGCTTTTCAGATTAAACTTCTCTATGACTATAAAGAAAGTAATTCTGAAACAGACACTGTCTTATAGGACACTTTCATAGGACAAAAGGAAAAAAAATATATATCCATAGAATATTTGCCCTTTAACTATGATTTCTACCTTTTTTACATTCATTTATGGAACATATCATGATTGCCCAGAAATGAATGAGTTTTAAAGATCTTACTATTCCAAAGATATTATTGACCTTCATATGTGACTTTATCCATTCATTTAAATATTTTTTTGTTTTAATATAAAACTACTAAAAATATTGGTGTTGGCTCTTTCAAAAAGGAGATATCAGAAAGAAGCCAGAAGAATTTTTTAAACCCAGTGCTTCTGCAATTCTTGCGTGATGGATAATTGAGTTGCAAACCATTTAGCTGTGCTGTTGTCATTCCAGTGAATTCAGTCTGAATTGTGATCATAGAAGAGCCTATGTCAGATATACTTTCAAAGACCTCAGACCAAATATGCGTAATTATTTCTATTCTCTGGAACATTTTTTTCTTAGAAGGAAGTAATAATCAAATGCCTGACTAAAAGAAGATCCAAGAAAAAAAAATCCCTGTTTCCTGTCCCAATTATCCAAGTTGTAGAAGAAAGTGTAACCTTTAAATTTCAAATGATGTAGAAATAATTCTATTATGAGAAGAGAAACATCAACTATAATAAGGGCTTTAATTAATCAAAAATAGAAAAGATGGTTTATTCCTTATTAACTTGAAAAACATGTATATTTCTATAGTAAATATATATGAATACATATACAAATATATATGGATATATACATATATGTACACACATGTATGAGAGGTTTTTTGTAGTATGTGAGGTTGTAAACCAGTGTTCCAGAAGACTATTTTTATCAATTTCTGTGTTGATTCAAACTTTTAGGGTGCATTACAATATAATAATATGCTTCCCATTGTCAGGCCTGCATTTTGCATAGTATTCCACAGCATGAATTCTTTTTCCACGTTGGGCGTAAGTTGTGAGTTACTAACTCTGTTTACAAAGTGGCGTTAAGCAAGTGTCTCTTTTACAAGCACACTCTAGTCGTAAGCAAGCATTCATCATTCGTCTTCTCAGTTGTGTGCTTATCCAAAGATGAATTTCCATTCAGCTTGAAATGTTTTGCTGTTTCTCACTTCACTCATTAGCGTGTAGAGATTGGCAAGTTACCCTCCAGACAGGGCACCATCTTCTATGTGTCGGTTTAGGAGCAAGAATCCAATAAAACATAGAGAAAAGGAAATATATAAATCTGTTTCAAAATTCAATGAATTCATAAGCCATGCTACTCACCAAGGCCTGTGGGAGCATATACATCATAAAACACCACTGTAAAACTATAAATATTTCAAGCAGTTAGTAACGGCTGAGAGCCTACAGCTGAAAGCCTGGTTAAAGATGGGCAATGCACGATGCCCTATTAAGAACCAGTGCAAGGTCTTTGGTGGAGCAGTTGGTTTGTTTTTCCAAGTAAATGCAAAAAGCACAGTCCCAGCTGGCATCTAGTACTCCTTTATTTCAGGTCGCAGAGGCACTGGAAATCATCTTAAGCCGAACTCCCAGTTCTGTTTGTTCTCTCCTTCTTTCCTTCTGTCACCCATTCTGTGGGTCCTGTTTCTCACCAGCTCAGATATGAGGAAGCAGTGACCCATACAGGTGTGGAAGGTAAGCTAGGGTTGGCACACAGCAGGATCGGCCTCAGCACTTTCTTGGGTTATTGGGTCTCCCCCATCAGCTTTCAGTCCAGAGCAACCACATTCAACCCCTCATTTTAGTCTTGCATACCACTGTGTTTAATTTCACGAATATTTGCTCTTTGTTTTTCTTCCTGCTGCCATATTTGGATATAGTCTGATTCTTTTTCCAACTTCTTAAGGTGAATGCTTAAGTCATTTACTTTCAGCCTTTTTTCTTTCCTAATATGAGCATTTTAGGTTTAGCTCCTTTCTATGAGTATGTAGTTTTTAACACATCAAATCTTTTATTATGACTGAAAAAATCCAGTTTGTGGTCAATTTTGTAAATTTTGGCCATTTTCCCATTATTGATTTGGAAGCTGTAGACATTTTTTTAGTATATTATTCTAGTATTGTTCTAGTATCATTTAGTCTATTAATAATCTTTTAGTGGTTATTCTAGAAATTTTGATATACATTAAATATTAAATACAATAAAATCTAAAATTAATTATTACATTCTTCCTAAACTAAACAAACATCTAAGAGTATTTTAACTTCATTTAATTCATCCCAATTCACATGCTATTTTAGTCAAATGTTCTTTGCTCACTTTTTTTTTTTAACATCTTTATTAGAGTATAATTGTTTTACAGTGGTGTGTCAGTTTCTGCTTCATAACAAAGTGAATCAGTTATACATATACATATGTCCCCATATCTCTTCCCTCTTGCATCTCCCTCCCTCCCACCCCTCCCTATCCCACCCCTCTAGGTGGTCACAAAGCACCGAGCTGATCTCCCTGTGCTATGTGGCTGCTTCCCACTAGCTATCTATCTTACGTTTGGTAGTGATATATGTCCATGCCACTCTCTTACTTTGTCCCAGCTTACCCTTCCCCTTCCCTGCTGACTTTGTTTTGCCCCACAAATTATATTTTATTGTTTTATATTGTTAATGTTTAAGATTTAACCAAACAAATATTGTGATTTTTGTTCATCATTATTCATTCTTGAATCTTATACTTTCCTTCTGAAATCTTTTTCCTAAAGTACTTCCTATAGAAATGTCTCTTAGTGAAGGTTTTCTGGTGGTAAAAACTCCAATTTTGCCTAAAAAAGTTATAAAAATAATATAACTTCTCTTCACTCTTCACATTGAGATACCATTTCTCATTTTTGCTGCTATTGTTGATATTAAAAAGTTAAGTGACTGTCCAACTGCAATTTCCTGTGATTACTTCTAAATCTTGACCTTGCTTTTGGTCTTGTGCATTTTCACCACATTGTCTGGTGGAAATCTTGAATCTGATCATTGGTGGTTTTCATCACTTTTGAAATATTCTTAGCCACTATTTCTTCTAATATGGCTTCTTTCTCCTTAGATCTGTGTTGGATCTTCTAATCTTTTCTTCACCTCATTTTCATATATTTTATTTTTTCTTTTTGCTTCTGTGCTACTTTCATCTTTAGATGTTTCTTTCAATATTTTGGTGTCATGTTCACCTGTGTTTTAATATGTCATGAGACGTATTTGTGATGATACTAGTATTTCTATTTGGTAAATAATAGTATTTCTCTTTGGGTGGAATTATGGGGTCAGAGGTAAGGTAATTATTTAAGTGTATGAGAAATTTTCTTGTGTTTATACTATTTCACATTTCCATAAATAATCTCTAGAGTTTCAGTATCGCTATCATACTATGATGCTTATATTGTCACTACTTTTTATTTTAGATAGTATAGTAATTTAATATTTTATTTCATTGTGATTTTAATTTATGGTTCTCTGAAATCTAATAACATTAAATACCTTTTTTGTGCATTTACCATTGTTTTATTTGATAAGTGCCTGTTGAAATCATTTACCTATTTTTATTGCATCGCTTGTCCTTTCATCGTTGTATTATCAGTGTTCTTTTCATGTCCTGATATTACTCTTCTCTTAGAAGAGTAATATGTATTATATATTTTTAAACAGTATTTTTGCTTGTCTTTTCATTTATTAACATTGTCTTTTGAAAAGCAGAGTATTCTTTATTTTATAAAGGCCAGTTTATCAATGATTAATGTATTTTGTGCCCTTAGAAGTCTTTCAATTTTATTCTTCTTTTATAATTCTGTTGTGGTTATTCTAGGTCTTTTATATTTTTATCTACATTTTTTAAAACAATTTTGTCATTTTCCACCAAAAAACTTGCTTGAATTTAGACTTGAATGGGCATGAAATCTATAAATCAGCTTATTGATGATTAACCTATTTTGAATCTTCTAATCCATGAACATTGAATATCTCTTCATTTATTTAAGTATTCTCTCTGGCTGTGCTGATAAATATTTAATAACCTTCTCTCTAGAATATACAGCTCTCATGTGTAGCATTTGCCAATTTCTGTGAGATAAATAATCCTATTACTCATTTCTAGTAGTTACTGGTATGATATGACTGAGCAAGAAGCTGGGAAAGCCAGTAAATGGGCTTCAATATACCGTGAGGGCTTCACTAATCTAGTGGAGTGATCTTGTACATTGTTTATTAAATTTATTTTTCTAATAATTTTATGTTTTGTGGTTATCAGAAGTGATACATGTAATTTAATTTTATTTTGCAAATGTTTATCTCTAACATAATAGGAATATTATTTATTTTTATATTATCCTGTATTCTGTTACTTTGCTTTATTCACTTATTAATTCTAGCAAGTTTTTCTGTAGTAAGAATTCTTTAGATATGAAAGGAATTATATAATCTATTAATAGAGACATCTTTGTACCTTTATGTCATTTTCAGCTTTATGTTTTTGGTTTTTCTTGTGAAAATCAATACTTACACATAGAATTTGCAATATTCATCTGTCTAAGAATAAGTCAAATACTACCCCCATTATGTAAATTAAAGTTTTATCTCTTTTTTGGGGGGTGAGATACAGGTAGTATAATTTCTAACCCCAAACACATGAAATTTTATTATTAGAAATTTCGAAGAAGACATGTACTTGTTATTAATATGTCAGTGATTTTAGTATACTCATTATATTATGCACTCATCATCACTGTCTATTCTCAGAGCATTTCTATCACCCTAAAAAGAAACTCTGTCCTTATTAGCAGTTAGTCCCAATTTTTGCCTCCTCCCATCCCCTGGCAACCACTAATCAACTTTCTGTCTCTATTGATTTGCCTATTCTAGATATTTAATATAAATGGAACTGTACACTATTTGGCCGTTTGTCTCCACCTTCTTTAATTTACAGTAGTATTTTCAATGTTCATCTATGTTGTAGCACATAACAGTACTTCATTCTTTTTATGAAATATCATTCTGCTGCATGGAAATACCACATTTGTTTATCCATTAATCAGTTGATGGACCTTTGATTTATTTCCACTATTTGAGTATTGTGAATTAATGCTGCTGTGAACATGCATGTACAACTTCTTTTGAATATATGTTTTCAATTCTCTTGGTATAAAACTAGGAGTGGAATTGCTGGGTCATATAGTTATTTTCCATTCAACTTTCTGAAGAACTGCCAAATGATTTTCCACAATGGCTGCACCATTATACCTTTCCACCAGCAATGTATGAGAGTTCCAATTTGTCCAAATCATCACTACTATTTGTTAGTTTTTGATTTGT
Organism: Grampus griseus; assembly: GCF_964374135.1. NCBI lineage: Eukaryota > Metazoa > Chordata > Mammalia > Artiodactyla > Delphinidae > Grampus > Grampus griseus. The sequence continues at coordinate 90,378,743 of NC_138998.1, forward strand.
TTTTTTCCTTAATAGCCATCCTAGTGGGTATGAAGTTGTATCTCATTGTGGTTTTGCTTTGTTTTTTTCCTAGTTACTCATAATGTTAAGCATCTTTTCATGTGCTTTTTGGTTATTTGTAGTATATCTTCTTTGGGGAAATGTCTGTTTAAGTCCTTTGATCAAGTTTTAGTTATCTGTCTCTTTGGTGTGGATTGTAAGACTTATTTATACATTTTGGATATTAGACCTTTATCAGATAGTTTGCAGATTCTTTCATTCTGTGTCTTTTCACTTCCTCGATTGTGCCCTTTGACACACAAAAGATTTTAATTTTGATGAAGTCTAATTTATCTATTTTTTCTTCTGTTATTTGTGCTTTTTGTGTTATAAGACTATCATCTAATCCAAGATAAGGCAGGTTTTCGCCTATATTTCCTTCTAAGAGTTTATAGTTTTAACTATTACATCTAGGCCTTTGATCCATTTTCAGTTAATTTTTATACATAGTATGAAGTAGGATTCCAAATTCATTCTTTAGTATGTTGATATTCACTTGTCCCAGCACCATTTGTTGAAAAGACTATTCATTCCCCATCGAATGGTCTTGGCATCCTTGTGGAAAACGAATTGTACGTAAATGTGTGACTTTATTTCTGGCCTCTCAATTCTAATCCTTGTGCCATTGTTCTGTGTGTCAATCCTAGTGTCAGCACTCAATCCTAGTGTCAGCACCACCTTGTTTTGATTACTGTAGCTTTGTACTAAGTTTTGAAATCAAGAATGTAAATCCTCCAACTTTGTGTTTTTCAAGATTGTTTTGTCTATTCTGTGTTGGAGGAGACTATGCTTTTAAAAATTCTTTCTGTTTTTCTGGAACTGAGATCAAGACTGGAAAATGCTGCCATTAACTTTCTGCAGGTTGTATTTTTGTCCTGGCTAATTCATCTGAGCGTGCCCTTCTGTGCAATATCTCTGACCCCAATTGGGCCCAAGACTTTTTTGCCTCTTCTCGGGCATATTGCCTTTTAAAATCCAGGCTACATTTATGAAGACTCAATAGCACACATAATACTTAATAGTGAAAGACAAAATGGTTCCATCCTGCATTCATTTCCTAAGGCTGCTGTAATATATTAGTATAAACTTGGTGGCTTACAACAATAGAAATCTATTCTCTCATAGTTCTGAAAGTCAGAGGCTGTAATCAACATGTCAGCAAGGCCTTGCTCCCTCTGACGTTTCTAGGAAGAAACCTTTCTTGCCTCTTTCAGCTTCTGGTAGCCCTTGATATTCCTTGGATTGTGGTATCCTAACTCCTATCTCTGCCTCCATCTTTACATGCTTAGTTCCTGTGTGTGTGTCTTTGTGTGTAATTTTCCGTTTCCTATGAGGATACTGTCATTGGATTCAGGGTCCACCTTAATTCACTCTATCTCATCTTGATTCTTATTTTATTACATAAGCAAAGATCCTATTTCTAAGTGATGTCATAATCTGAGGTCCCAGATGGATATGAATTTTGGAGGAACACTTATTTCATCTACCACCCTTGATTTTTCTAAAATCAAGAAAAAGTCAAGATAGATGTTCAGCACTATACTGGGGAGGTGGGGTCCTAGCCAGTGCAATAAGGCAAGAATAAGAGGCAAACAAATTTAAAAGGACAAATAAAATTGCTTTTATTTTGCTTTTATTATGAATTGATTGTATATGTGAAAAACATAAGGAATTTATGAAAAAGCTCATAGAACTAGTAAGTGTTAAGGAATGTTACACAATACAAATCAATATTTTAAAAAATGTATTTCTGTAGTTAGACAATGAACAATTGAAAATTGAAAGTAAAATTAACATTTACAGTACTGTAAAGACATGACAAAAGTTAACATTATAGTTATCAAAAAGCGTATAAGGCCCATATACTGAAAATTACATTTCTTATATTTAGGACTAAACATTATGCAAAATATTCAGCATTCAGAGATTGGTAAGTAAGTGTTGGTGATGCCAATCTTGACACATTTATTAAATATTTTGGTTTGTTAGCTTTAATCATTTTTTTAGGTTTCTTCTTCTTCAATCTCTATTGATTCCTGGTAACTACCAAGGCATTACAGAAGCAGGTGGCATTATTATTTTTCACTAAAATCATATCTTGCCTTATTCTAAATATGAACAGGGTATAAATAAATGTATTAAAATATTGTAAGGAACATAGGATTTTCATTAAAAATGTGCCACTTGAAATTTTTTCCAGCTTTATTGAGGTATAATTGACAAAGAAGATATTTAATTGGTGCAATGTGATGATTTCATATATGTATACATTGTGAAAGATTCCCCTCCATCGAGTTAAGCATATCCATCACCTCACTTACGTGTCTATCTATCAATTTATTTTAAGAACATTTAAATTCTACTCCCTTAGGAAATTTTAGTTATTCAATACCGTGTTATCAACTATAGTCACCATGTTATACCTTAGGTGCTTGGACCTTATTCATTTTATAACTGAAGGTGTGTGCCCTTTTACCAACCTCTCCCTACTTCCCCAACACCCACCCCGCCCAGCTTCTGGCACTTTTCTACTCTCTGTTTATATAAGTTCAAAAATGGTTCACATTGTTTTAGTAAGGAATGGTATTTTTTTGATTGTATATGACCAAAGAAAGAACATAATTCTCAGAAGTTCATGAATTCAATATATAGCTATTGCAGACTGTAGGAAATTATAGCTGAAAAATTCAGTATATAAAAGTAATAAAATAAGTTTTATTTTTATGAGAATACATACACTTAATATACAAAGAGAGTGATGAGGCAGGCTGTACAGTGAAAAATATAATTCTTCCTAAGCAAGCTTGCAAACAAAAGTATTCACTTTAGTCCTCTGTTTTAGTCCATATGTTTGATAACAAATAAGTTGAAATGAAATTCTCTTTACAAATAAGTAACTATCATCTTACCTTGAAATAAAAGAGTTCTTAGAGAAAAGAAAACAAAATAGATCCAAACCATCTATTAAAATACCAAGAAAAACTGGGAAAATAATTCAGAGAGATGCTTCTCTATTAACTGAAAATTTTCATGTTACTGGACATTTTTCTTGAGGAATATGGATAAACTGCCCATTTTAGTGTTATCCCAACTCAGCAATGTCGATCTGGCCTCCAAAGCTTAGTGTGAGAACAGAAAAGACATTTCCTGAGCCTGAGCTATGACTTCCTACAATTCCTCCAGTATCCAACTGCCTCATAAAATATTCTTAAGATGACAAGTTGTTTGTTATGACACTTTTAAGAGCTTTAGTGTATCAACTTAGAGATATATTGGTCATTTGGATGCCCTGGTCTTTCACAGATTTTAATTGCTCCCAGTGCTTAAAATGTGAACTCCTCTTTGAGTCGACTAAGAAAATCTTTTTTCTTTTTTTTTTTTTTTTCTTTTTGTGCTGTTTCACATAGTCTAGTGATTAATGGCTGGTTGGTCTTTGACTAAATTGATTCTAAGTTTCATCTTAGTGTCTTGAAGTGTGACACGTAGGAGCAATTGTATTACCTAAAATATTGCAGAAAGATTTTTCTAAATGTGCCATTGATTTAGCTGGAATCTAGAAATTAGATAATTTTGATAAAATAATCAAATGTACAATGATTTTAAAATGACTATTTTTTGTTGGTCACCTATTAATAATACCCAGTTGTTTCCAATCCTCACCTAACCCTTTGCCATTAGCTACTTGTAAGCAGAAGCTAAGTAACATGACATAATTTGATAGTTCTTGATTTGTGACTTCTTTCATCAACCTTCAGTTTTGATAAATCTCTCCCATCTCAGTTCCTTTTCAACCAGATTGTTAACAGCATTTTAGGCTTTTCGTGGAACATTTTGCACATCTGTAAATTGTTCCATACTTCGCATGATGTCAGATGTACAAATATGTGAAGCACGTAAATCATTTTTGTAAATCATTTTCAGGAGGGAATGCAAGCTGAATTGTATTCCCAGTGAGGTTGATGGATTAAGGCTGAAATACACATTTAAAAATTTGCATCCTTGTTAACTGACGCATACATTTACTGCGTGGCAAGTTGAAATCAGAGCAGCCTTCCATGGCAAAAGGTCAAAGAGAAGTGAGGCCTTATCAGTCTCTTCTACTGCAAACAGAGGAAATGCAGCTTCTCACTAGTGCCACTGCAAGCTGGGAGCTGAATATATGTAAAAATGGGAAATCTGTCAAACTCACCAGACTCCTTGATTTCAAGAAACAAACAATTACTGACCTGAAACTATTCTACTGCAAGCTCACGTGGGTTAACACGTTATCTTTTCCTACATGTCAGTGACAGTCATGGATCCTTATTTCTAATATTCATTTCTGTGTGCTTCATGAAACGGAATATTAAGAAGCACACAACTAGAAGCAATGGATGCATACGAAGACATTCTGTTTAGCTGGTACTTGTTTAGCCTTTTTCTCATCTCCAGACGGTGTCAGACAGGATTAATATTTAAGTTTTACAAAGAGAACTGGTTATATTGACTGTCAAGGGTATCACTACTTTTTATTTCTGTAGGCATATCTACACTAAGCAGTTTCCAAATCAATTTCTCTGGAAAATCTTTATTAGCAGCAATTACCCCCCAACCAAATGAGTTAGATAGGAATATTAAATTGTTGGCACAGGAAACATTAGTTATAAAAAATTATATAACTTTAGAAATGTTATAAAACATGATTGAGGACTGAAGGCAATTACAGACACCTAGCTATGTGTCTCCCAATAATAATACCAAAAAATACAAGAAGAGGAAAAAAAAGCTAAGAAAAATCATCCCCGCAGAATAACTTGAAGACAGAGAATGCTGAAACTTCAAAGCAACTATGAATAAAGAGGAAAAAATCACCAATCCTATTGTATGACCTAGCACACTCTGACACATCCCTGCCCTGCTTCTAGGCTTTTTGGTGAGCAAAGGTAAACCATGAAAAACTGCAAGGAAGACAGAAAAAGAAAATGAGAGAAGGGACCTAAAGTTGATCTAAAATTATTGTATGAAAGACTAGACCGTTCTAAGTCTGAAATTACTGAAAAAGCTCTGGGCAGTTAGGAGCATGAATCATAGGGAAGGGACCACAAAATATTTATAAATTAGAAGGGTATCTTTAAAAGGTATAGCTCTGGGGCAGAAGAAGGAATCCAAAAAGGGAGAAATACATTTTAGCCATTGGGTGGTGAAGGGGAAAAAAAGCAGAAGTGGGAAATGCAGGGTACTATGAATAAAAGGGAACTCATCAGCCCTTTCCCCACTACCAGACAAACAAAATCTGCTAAAATATCTGGACGTTGGTGAAATAGGAAACTTTAACAAACAACCCAATACCATAAAAATTAGGAAAGGTAAACAAATCCATATAGAGTCCCCTGGTTCCCATGGGAGGATGTGATTGGCTTGTTTGAATAATTCCTCCACCTGGCAGGGAACTGAAACCTCAGGGATAAGCAGGAACTGCACCTGCTCCCGTGATAAGGAGGTCACTGGGTTAGGGCACAGAGTGAGGAGGGAAACTTGTCATTAGGCTATTTGAGCCATCCTGATTTTACCAGATGTCAAGGCAGCACATAGTAGTGAGCCTTAGTTTTAGGTCATCCACGACATACAACCACACCAAAGAGAATTGGGAAGGGATGAACTAATCTAGAAGAAATTGGAAAGAAGTATTTTGACTCAAGACTAAAGAAAAATAAACCATTTCAGTACTGTACTCTAGTTATTAATATTTTCTTTGCAAGGGTATGGGTTATCAATTCTGAAAATATTTTTATATAGTAGGATTGAACAAATAAGCAAATTTATTGTAGGTAATGAAAACCAGGTAACTCACTGGTGGAGGAAGATGATATAGATAAATGATTGATAGATAGATAAGGAAAATGGGAAGGCTTGAAAAAACTCTGATGGGTTGGAATATGAGGTAGGAGTGTCAACTCACAGGATACATACATAGATTGATAGGTACATAGATACACATGTAGAAAATTAAATGTAGATGTGTATACATGGGTTAGTGTTTATAAATATATTTTCTGACTTTCTATGTGGAGTGCCTAGAAGAAATGCAATGAAATCTCTGTAGTAAAGAGCACACCTAGTGCTGAGATTATGGTTTCTAAAAGTCATTCTCTAATAATGGAAGCCAGTGCTCCTTGGAGAAATAGTTGCTTCCAGGACTAGGGAAAAAAAAATATGAGAAGCTTGGAATATCTTGCGGTGCCAGAAAATAAGGAAGTGTTGAAAGTGGTTGAAGATGTTTTGAAAGGAACTCTCAGTTGCCAAAGCTGGAACATTTTGAGCAAAAGAAAAACAATAATGATAGAATTTATAACATAATTATAATGTATAATGTAACTTTACAGTGGAGACATGGTAGAAATCACCTTAACCAAGTGACAAAGTTTAACCTGTATCAGCATCATCTATATCATATATCTCCTGATAGAATGCACTGAGAAGGCTTCACCACTTTTGTGGTATTTTTGCCAACATACATAACCTCAATCTAATCATGAGAAAACAGACAAGTCCAAGTTAAATAAAATAACAAGGCAATACTCTTCCAAAGTGTCAAGGTCATGTGAGACTTGGGGACACTAGGGAGACACAAGTAAATACAATGTGGAATCCTGGGTTAAATACTGGAATGGAAAAAAGGAGTTTAGTGACAAATTAGTGAAATTTGAATAAGATGTGTGTTTAATTAATAGTATTGCATCAGTGTTAATTTCCTGATTTGATAATTGTACTATGGTTTATAAAAGATATTAACATTAGGGGAAGCTGAGTTAAAACTATAAGCTAACATAAAAGCCAGTAGGGAAAGGAAAATCAAGAATCATCTTTGAGTCTGAAAACGGGCCCTTAAGCTGTGATAAATCCAAATGCATATTAGAATTATAGAAGGAGCCCTATCACTTGCAGAGAACAGTTTAATAATTTTATGTCTGTGGCATTGCCTCTTAGGTTATATGCTTTCCAAAACAGCTTATGATAGAGGTGTGTCATCTGTCTTTGTCATACTCAACTTATCAACCTCATAAAGATAGTGAGTCAGGGCTAAATTTAAGAAATATACAATGTTGTCACTTTCTATATGGGGCCAAATTAGAAGGGAGTGTAGGTTTTAAATTACCCATTCATTCTATCATCTATCTATCATCATCTATCTAGGTTAATAGAATCTAGATAGATACTTAGATAGACAGATATGTAGATACATGATAGATAGGATGTATGGGATAGATGGAATATAGATATAGATAGATTGATGTATAGACGTATATAGATATCTATATCTATGATGTTATAGTATAGTACAGTCTAATAACTCTTCATTAGCAAATATCTTTCTGAATCTCAATTAATTCTTCAATTTTTCCCCAAGGCTTTTCAGGAAAGTCATTATCACCTTGCCTGTCCTTTCTAACAATGCAGTTAGCTCTTTATTGTAAGTCAGGAAATCCTTGAAACTATTGTCCCAATCCTTCAAAAGGTTTCACCAACCAGCATTGAATATTTCAGGTTTTTCTGTATCCACTGCTTGGGATATACTTGTACTGATACTGAGTGAAAGAGCAGGTGCAATTTCAAGAGAATTCAAATTGATCTTCTTTTTTCTCTATGCTCCTCTCTTCTTTTTCATTCTGTATTTCATGATCCCAAGTTATGCAGCATTAATGACACTAAGGCAGACTGCTGAGGATTACTCTTATCTTTATTAAAATGCAGAGTACCCATTACCTCTGCATGGTAACAGTCATTGCAAGTTTATGAAGCACAGTTAATCAGGGGTTACAGCCTTCTGTCACTAGACCAGTCCAAAGATGTAGATCTCATCGTCCTGTGAGCCCAATATGGTGTTGGAACGTGGAGGTCTGTCAGTTCCACTAGGTCTCTCCTCCCTGTAAAATGCACGGAGTCAGAATTCTTTTCAGTGGCCTTGGTAGAGAAAAGGTTGGAAATCTCATGTATTCATTATGTGCTAGGCAGATAAATGCTCAATCAATGTAAACAATAATGATAAGCATCATTATAGCTAATAGAGGATCACAACCCTTGTCTAATAGTCTGCAAAATTTTACAAGTGATATTAAATTCTTTTAAATGTGTTGGATGGTAAATACGGCAATGCTAATTGCCCAATTTACCTTCTCTATAGATATGTCATTTTATAGTTTGGTCATCCTTGCTGTGATGGCCAGTAATACAGAGGATACTGTACTTTTCTGTAGATCCATATCCTGACCCTTAATTAAGGTATCATTCTATTTCTTTTGGTCTGCAATTTTAAGTATCTGGTTCCATGGTAATGACATTTTTAGGGTCTCTGCTGTAATGATAAAAACTGAGAATCTTATGGAAATCTTTCTGTGAAAAATCTCTCCTTTTTTGGAGTAATATAATAATAAATATCATTCCTCTATCAAGGCCATCAAAATGTGTCAAGGGAAGGAGTATCCAATATTTCATAATTTAACTTCTGGTAAGGTAAAAATGATAAGAATCTAAAATAAAATAAATTCTGTGAAGTAAAATTTGAAAAATTCATGTTTTTAAAGCAGGTACTTGAATTCTTTTTTTTTTTCTTGAATTCTTTTTTAATGTTTCTTCATTAGATTGATAGGATCTAGACTTCTTTGCTAACAGCCTTTATTATAGGCACATATAATTCATCATTGCTCTTGCATGTAATTCATCATTGTTCTTGCTCTCATTAATCTTTTTTTCCCTTTTCTCTGAAATAATACCTCCTGCTTTAGCTCATACATTTTGAAAACAATGAAATGATGTTCCATCAAGTTGATCTATGTGTCCCACATGTGTTTAAGGTACTTTAAAGACTTTGGCACTTACCCATCTTTTGAATACTTTTTTTCTAAGAGGATAGAAGAATATATATTCTGTGCTACTTTTCCTTTTCAAGGGATGTTTATGACCTGATTTATAAAATGAAAAACAAAAAATGAAGAAAAAAAAAGAAACAAAATTAAATAGAATTTTAAATTATTGTTCTATTTATTTAAAATAGTATAATACTTAAAAGAAGAAAGAAAAGGAAAGAGGAAGTGAGTGAGAGAAGGAAGGAAGGAAGAATGGGGAGGGAGGGAGTGATAAAACTTGAATTGAAATTGAGCATTAAAATAGATAATCGGAAAGGAAAGGAAAGTACCCTTTTTTGAATATCCTTCTGATTGAATAGCTATGGAAGATAAACTACCTGAAGATGAATCATTCATTATTTTTTTTCTCAGATATGGTGTTAGTACTGCAGAACTATTTTTAACATGTTACATTTGCACATTAAGTAAAAAAATTAAATTTTTGTTCAAACTTATGTTATAAACTTGCACATGCGCATAGTACATAATAAGCTCCTCATAATTTATAGGTGGTGAGATGATGAGTAGTAAGACTTATATGAATGCTTATTTGCATACAAAGATGATCTTCAATAAAAGTAAGGAAAAATATCAGGACAGTGAATTACAAGCAGAGATAAAGAAAACTTTATTGTTTAGAGTTTCTAAAAAATCAGTTTTTTTTTTAAATATCAAAAATTCTTTATTTTGAAAAACAATGAAATCAATTTGACATAATTTGTATATTGAACCTGTGGTATGCACACACAATAAAATTAATTTAAATTTTTTTTTGCATTTAAAAAATATTTTCAAGAGTAGTTGATTTACAATGTTGTGGGTTTTTTTTTTTTTTTCTTTTTTTACATCCTTATTGGGGTATAATTGCTTTACAATGGTGTGTTAGTTTCTGCTTTATAACAAAGTGAATCAGTTATACATATACATATGTTCCCATATGTCTTCCCTCTTGCGTCTCCCTCCCTCCCACCCTCCCTATCCCACCCCTCCAGGCTGTCACAAAGCACCGAGCCAATATCCCTGTGCCACGTGGCTGCTTCCCACTAGCTACCTACCCTACTACGTTTGTTAGTGTGTATATGTCCATGACTCTCTCTCGCCCTGTCACAGCTCACCCTTCCCCCTCCCCATATCCTCAAGTCCGTTCTCCAGTAGGTCTGCGTCTTTATTCCTGTCTTACCCCTAGGTTCTTCATGACATTTTTTCCCCTTAAATTCCATATATATGTGTTAGCATACGGTATTTGTCTTTTTCTTTCTGACTTACTTCACTCTGTATGACAGACTCTAGGTCTATCCATCTCATTACAAACAGCTCAATTTCGTCTTTTTCTTTCTGACTTACTTCACTCTGTATGACAGACTCTAGGTCTATCCACCTCATTACAAATAGCTCAATTTCGTTTCTTTTTAAGGCTGAGTAATATTCCATTGTATATATGTGCCACGTCTTCTTTATCCATTCATCCGATGATGGGCACTTAGGTTGTTTCCATCTCTGGGCTATTGTAAATAGAGCTGCAATGAACATTTTGGTACATGACTCTTTTTGAATTATGGTCTTCTCGGGGTATATGCCCAGTAGTGGGATTGCTGGGTCATATGGTAGTTCTATTTTTAGTTTTTAAAGGAACCTCCATATTGTTCTCCATAGTGGCTGTATCAATTTACATTCCCACCAGCAGTGCAAGAGGGTTCCCTTTTCTCCACACCCTCTCCAGCATTTATTGTTTGTGGATTTTTTGATGATGGCCATTCTGACCGGTGTGAGATGATATCTCATTGTAGTTTTGATTTGCATTTCTCTAATGATTAATGATGTTGAGCATTCTATCATGTGTTTGTAGGCAGTCTGTATATCTTCTTTGGAGAAATGTCTATTTAGGTCTACTGCCCATTTTTGGATTGGGTTGTTTGTTTTTTTGTTATTGAGCTGCATGAGCTGCTTATAAATTTTGGAGATTAATCCTTTGTCAGTTGCTTCATTTGCAAATATTTTCTCCCATTCTGAGGGTTGTCTTTTGGTCTTGTCTATGGTTTCCTTGGCTGTGCAAAAGCTTTGAAGTTTCATTAGGTCCCATTTGTTTATTTGTGTTTCTATTTCCATTTCTCTAGGAGGGGGTTCAAAAAGGATCTTGCTGTCATTTATGTCACAGAGTGTTCTGCCTATGTTTTCCTCTAAGAGTTTGATAGTTTCTGGCCTTACATTTAGGTCTTTAATCCATTTTGAACTTATTTTTGTGTATGGTGTTAGGGAGTGATCTAATCTCATACTTTTACATGTACCTGTCCAGTTTCCCAGCACCACTTATTGAAGACACTGTCCTTTCTCCACTGTACATTCCTGCCTCCTTTATCAAAGATAATGTGACCATGTGTGTGTGGGTTTATCTCTGGGCTTTCTATCCTGTTCCATTGATCTATCTTTCTCTTTTTGTGCCAGTCCCATACTCTCTTGATTACTGTAGCTTTGTAGTATAGTCTGAAGTCAGGGAACCTGATTCCTCCAGCTCCCTTTTTCGTTCTCAAGATTGCTTTGGCTATTGGGGTCTTTTGTGTTCCCATACAAACTGTGAAAATTTTTGTTCTAGTTCTGTGAAAAATGCCAGTAGTAGTTTGATAGGGATTGCATTGAATCTGTAGATTGCTTTGGGTAGTAGAGTCATTTTCACAATGTTGATTCTTCCAATCCAAGAACATGGTATATATCTCTCCATCTATTTGTATCATCTTTAATTTCTTTCATCAGTGTCTTATAATTTTCTACATACAGGTCTTTTGTCTCCTTAGGTAGGTTTATTCCTAGATATTTTATTTTTTTTGTTGCAGTGGTAAATGGGAGTGTTTTCTTGATTTCACTTTCTTATTTTTCATCATTAGTGTCTAGGAGTGCCAGAGATTTCTGTGCATTAATATTATATCCTGCTACTTTACCAAATTCATTGATTAGCTCTAGTAGTTTTCTGGTAGCTTCTTTAGGAATCTCTATGTATAGTATCATGTCATCTGCAAACAGTGACAGCTTTACTTCTTCTTTTCCGATTTGGATTCCTTTTATTCTCTGATTGCTGTGGCTAAAACTTCCAAAACTATGTTGAATAAGAGTATTGTGAGTGGGCAACCTTGTCTTGTTCCTGATCTTAGTGGAAATGCTTTCAGTTTTTCACCATTGAGGATGATGTTGGCTGTGGGTTTGTCATATATGGCCTTTATTATGTTGAGGAAAGTTCCCTCTATGCCTACTTTCTGCAGGGTTTTTATCATAAATGGGTGTCGAATTTTGTTAAAAGCTTTCTCTGCATCTATTGAGATGATCATATGGTTTTTCTCCTTCAATTTGCTAATATGGTGTATCACGTTGATTGATTTGCGTATATTGAAGAATCCCTGCATTCCTGGAATAAACCCCACTTGATCATGGTGTATGATCCGTTTAATGTGCTGTTTGATTCTGTTTGCTAGTATTTTGTTGAGGATTTTTGCATCTGTGTTCATCAGTGATATTGGCCTGTAGTTTTCTTTCTTTGTGACATCCTTGTCTGGTTTTGGTATCAGGGTGACGGTGGCCTCATAGAATGAGTTTGGGAGTGTTCCTCTCTCTGCTATATTTTGGAAGAGTTTGAGAAGGATAGGCGTTAGCTCTTCTCTAAATATTTGATAGAGTCGCCTGTGAAGCCATCTGGCCCTGGGCTTTTGTTTGTTGGAAGATTTTTTTTTTTTTTTACATCTTTATTGGGGTATAATTGCTTTACAATGGTGTGTTAGTTTCTGCTTTATAACAAAGTGAATCAGTTATACATATACATATGTTCCCATATGTCTTCCCTCTTGCGTCTCCCTCCCTCCGACCCTCCCTATCCCACCCCTCCAGGCTGTCACAAAGCACCGAGCCAATATCCCTGTGCCACGTGGCTGCTTCCCACTAGCTACCTACCCTACTACGTTTGTTAGTGTGTATATGTCCATGACTCTCTCTCGCCCTGTCACAGCTCACCCTTCCCCCTCCCCATATCCTCAAGTCCGTTCTCCAGTAGGTCTGCGTCTTTATTCCTGTCTTACCCCTAGGTTCTTCATGACATTTTTTCCCCTTAAATTCCATATATATGTGTTAGCATACGGTATTTGTCTTTTTCTTTCTGACTTACTTCACTCTGTATGACAGACTCTAGGTCTATCCATCTCATTACAAACAGCTCATTTTCGTCTTTTTCTTTCTGACTTACTTCACTCTGTATGACAGACTCTAGGTCTATCCACCTCATTACAAATAGCTCAATTTCGTTTCTTTTTAAGGCTGAGTAATATTCCATTGTATATATGTGCCACGTCTTCTTTATCCATTCATCCGATGATGGGCACTTAGGTTGTTTCCATCTCTGGGCTATTGTAAATAGAGCTGCAATGAACATTTTGGTACATGACTCTTTTTGAATTATGGTCTTCTCGGGGTATATGCCCAGTAGTGGGATTGCTGGGTCATATGGTAGTTCTATTTTTAGTTTTTAAAGGAACCTCCATATTGTTCTCCATAGTGGCTGTATCAATTTACATTCCCACCAGCAGTGCAAGAGGGTTCCCTTTTCTCCACACCCTCTCCAGCATTTATTGTTTGTGGATTTTTTGATGATGGCCATTCTGACCGGTGTGAGATGATATCTCATTGTAGTTTTGATTTGCATTTCTCTAATGATTAATGATGTTGAGCATTCTATCATGTGTTTGTAGGCAGTCTGTATATCTTCTTTGGAGAAATGTCTATTTAGGTCTACTGCCCATTTTTGGATTGGGTTGTTTGTTTTTTTGTTATTGAGCTGCATGAGCTGCTTATAAATTTTGGAGATTAATCCTTTGTCAGTTGCTTCATTTGCAAATATTTTCTCCCATTCTGAGGGTTGTCTTTTGGTCTTGTCTATGGTTTCCTTGGCTGTGCAAAAGCTTTGAAGTTTCATTAGGTCCCATTTGTTTATTTGTGTTTCTATTTCCATTTCTCTAGGAGGGGGTTCAAAAAGGATCTTGCTGTCATTTATGTCACAGAGTGTTCTGCCTATGTTTTCCTCTAAGAGTTTGATAGTTTCTGGCCTTACATTTAGGTCTTTAATCCACTTTGAACTTATTTTTGTGTATGGTGTTAGGGAGTGATCTAATCTCATACTTTTACATGTACCTGTCCAGTTTCCCAGCACCACTTATTGAAGACACTGTCCTTTCTCCACTGTACATTCCTGCCTCCTTTATCAAAGATAATGTGACCATATGTGTGTGGGTTTATCTCTGGGCTTTCTATCCTGTTCCATTGATCTATCTTTCTCTTTTTGTGCCAGTCCCATACTCTCTTGATTACTGTAGCTTTGTAGTATAGTCTGAAGTCAGGGAACCTGATTCCTCCAGCTCCCTTTTTCGTTCTCAAGATTGCTTTGGCTATTGGGGTCTTTTGTGTTCCCATACAAACTGTGAAAATTTTTGTTCTAGATCTGTGAAAAATGCCAGTAGTAGTTTGATAGGGATTGCATTGAATCTGTAGATTGCTTTGGGTAGTAGAGTCATTTTCACAATGTTGATTCTTCCAATCCAAGAACATGGTATATATCTCTCCATCTATTTGTATCATCTTTAATTTCTTTCATCAGTGTCTTATAATTTTCTACATACAGGTCTTTTGTCTCCTTAGGTAGGTTTATTCCTAGATATTTTATTTTTTTTGTTGCAGTGGTAAATGGGAGTGTTTTCTTGATTTCACTTTCTTATTTTTCATCATTAGTGTCTAGGAGTGCCAGAGATTTCTGTGCATTAATATTATATCCTGCTACTTTACCAAATTCATTGATTAGCTCTAGTAGTTTTCTGGTAGCTTCTTTAGGAATCTCTATGTATAGTATCATGTCATCTGCAAACAGTGACAGCTTTACTTCTTCTTTTCCGATTTGGATTCCTTTTATTCTCTGATTGCTGTGGCTAAAACTTCCAAAACTATGTTGAATAAGAGTATTGTGAGTGGGCAACCTTGTCTTGTTCCTGATCTTAGTGGAAATGCTTTCAGTTTTTCACCATTGAGGATGATGTTGGCTGTGGGTTTGTCATATATGGCCTTTATTATGTTGAGGAAAGTTCCCTCTATGCCTACTTTCTGCAGGGTTTTTATCATAAATGGGTGTCGAATTTTGTTAAAAGCTTTCTCTGCATCTATTGAGATGATCATATGGTTTTTCTCCTTCAATTTGCTAATATGGTGTATCACGTTGATTGATTTGCGTATATTGAAGAATCCCTGCATTCCTGGAATAAACCCCACTTGATCATGGTGTATGATCCGTTTAATGTGCTGTTTGATTCTGTTTGCTAGTATTTTGTTGAGGATTTTTGCATCTGTGTTCATCAGTGATATTGGCCTGTAGTTTTCTTTCTTTGTGACATCCTTGTCTGGTTTTGGTATCAGGGTGACGGTGGCCTCATAGAATGAGTTTGGGAGTGTTCCTCTCTCTGCTATATTTTGGAAGAGTTTGAGAAGGATAGGCGTTAGCTCTTCTCTAAATATTTGATAGAGTCGCCTGTGAAGCCATCTGGCCCTGGGCTTTTGTTTGTTGGAAGATTTTTTTTTTTTTTTAACATCTTTATTGGGGTATAATTGCTTTACAATGGTGTGTTAGTTTCTGCTTTATAACAAAGTGAATCAGTTATACATATACATATGTTCCCATATGTCTTCCCTCTTGCGTCTCCCTCCCTCCGACCCTCCCTATCCCACCCCTCCAGGCTGTCACAAAGCACCGAGCCAATATCCCTGTGCCATGCGGCTGCTTCCAACTAGCTATCTACCTTACTACGTTTGTTAGTGTGTATATGTCCATGACTCTCTCTCGCCCCGTCACAGCTCACCCTTCCCCCTCCCCATAACCTCAAGTCCGTTCTCTAGGAGGTCTGCGTCTTTATTCCTGCCTTACCCCTAGGTTCTTCATGACATTTTCTTTTTTCTTAAAATCCATATATATGTGTTAGCATACGGTATTTGTCTTTTTCTTTCTGACTTACTTCACTGTGTATGACAGACTCTAGGTCTATCCACCTCATTACAAATAGCTCAATTTCGTTTCTTTTTAAGGCTGAGTAATATTCCATTGTATATATGTGCCACATCTTCTTTATCCATTCATCCGATGATGGGCACTTAGGTTGTTTCCATCTCCGGGCTATTGTAAATAGAGCTGCAATGAACATTTTGGTACATGACTCTTTTTGAATTTTGGTTTTCTCAGGGTATATGCCCAGTAGTGGGATTGCTGGGTCATATGGTAGTTCTATTTTTAGTTTTTTAAGGAACCTCCATACTGTTCTCCATAGTGGCTGAACCAATTCACATTCCCACCAGCAGTGCAAGAGTGTTCCCTTTTCTCCACACCCTCTCCAGCATTTATTGTTTCTAGATTTTTTGATGATGGCCATTCTGACCGGTGTGAGATGATATCTCATTGTAGTTTTGATTTGCATTTCTCTAATGATTAATGATGTTGAGCATTCTTTCATGTGTTTGTTGGCAGTCTGTATATCTTCTTTGGAGAAATGTCTATTTAGGTCTTCTGCCCATTTTTGGATTGGGTTGTTTGTTTTTTTGTTATTGAGCTGCATGAGCTGCTTGTAAATTTTGGAGATTAATCCTTTGTCAGTTGCTTCATTTGCAAATATTTTCTCCCATTCTGAGGGTTGTCTTTTGGTCT
This sequence comes from Grampus griseus, assembly GCF_964374135.1. NCBI lineage: Eukaryota > Metazoa > Chordata > Mammalia > Artiodactyla > Delphinidae > Grampus > Grampus griseus. The sequence goes on from NC_138998.1 coordinate 90,395,372, forward strand.
TGTTTATGGTTTCCTTTGCTGTGCAAAAGCTTTGAAGTTTCATTAGGTCCCATTTGTTTATTTTTGTTTTTATTTCCATTACTCTAGGAGGTGGGTCAGAAAGGATCTTGCTGTGATTTATGTCATAGAGTGTTCTGCCTATGTTTTCCTCTAAGAGTTTGATAGTTTCTGGCCTTATATTTAGATCTTTAATCCATTTTGAGCTTATTTTTGTGTATGGTGTTAGGGAGTGATCTAATCTCATACTTTTACATGTACCTGTCCAGTTTTCCCAGCACCACTTATTGAAGAGGCTGTCCTTTCTCCACTGTACATTCCTGCCACCTTTATCAAAGATAAGGTGTCCATATGTGCATGGGTTTATCTCTGGGCTTTCTATCCTGTTCCATTGATCTATCTTTCTCTTTTTGTGCCAGTACCATACCGTCTTGATAACTGTAGCTTTGTAGTATAGTCTGAAGTCAGGGAGCCTGATTCCTCCAGTTCCTTTTTTTGTTCTCAAGATTGCTTTGGCTATTCGGGGTCTTTTGTGTTTCCATACAAATTGCGAAATTTTTTGTTCTAGTTCTGTGAAAAATGCCAGTGGTAGTTTGATAGGGATTGCATTGAATCTGTCGATTGCTTTGGGTAGTAGAGTCATTTTCACAATGTTGATTCTTCCAATCCAAGAACATGGTATATCTCTCCATCTATTTGTATCATCTTTAATTTCTTTCATCAGTGTCTTATAATTTTCTGCATACAGGTCTTTTGTCTCCTTAGGTAGGTTTATTCCTAGATATGTTATTCTTTTTGTTGCAATGGTAAATGGGAGTGTTTTCTTGATTTCACTTTCAGATTTTTCATCATTAGTATATAGGAATGCCAGAGATATCTGTGCATTAATTTTGTATCCTGCCACTTTACCAAATTCATTTATTAGCTCTAGTAGTTTTCTGGTAGCATCTTTAGGATTCTCTATTTATAGTATCATGTCATCTGCAAACAGTGACAGCTTTACTTCTTCTTTTCCGATTTGGATTCCTTTTATTTCCTTCTCTTCTCTGATTGCTGTGGCTAAAACTTCCAAAACTATGTTGAATAAGAGTGGTGAGAGTGGGCACCCTTGTCTTGTTCCTGATCTTAGTGGAAATGCTTTCAGTTTTTCACCATTGAGGATGATGTTTGCTGTGGGCTTGTCGTATATGGCCTTTATTATGTTGAGGAAAGTTCCCTCTATGCCTACTTTCTGCAGGGTTTTTATCATAAATGGGTGTTGAATTTTGTCAAAAGCTTTCTCTGCATCTATTGAGATGATCATATGGTTTTTCTCCTTCAATTTGTTGATATGGTTTATCACATTGATAGATTTGCGTATATTGAAGAATCCTTGCATTCCTGGGATAAACCCCACTTGATCATGGTGTATGATCCTTTTAATGTGCTGTTGGATTCTGTTTGCTAGTATTTTGTTGAGGATTTTTGCATCTATGTTCATCAGTGATATTGGCCTGTAGTTTTCTTTCTTTGTGATATCCTTGTCTGGTTTTGGTATCAAGGTGATGGTGGCCTCGTAGAAGGAGTTTGGGAGTGTTCCTCCCTCTGCTATATTTTGGAAGAGTTTGAGAAGGATAGGTGTTAGCTCTTCTCTAAATGTTTGATAGAATTCGCCTGTGAAGCCATCTGGTCCTGGGCTTTTCTTTGTTGGAAGATTTTTAATCACAGTTTCAATTTCAGTGCTTGTGATTGGTCTGTTCATATTTTCTATTTCTTCCTGATTCAGTCTTGGCAGGTTGTGCATTTCTAAGAATTTGTCCATTTCTTCCAGATTGTCCATTTTATTGGCATAGAGTTGCTTGTAGTAATCTCTCATGATCTCTTTTATTTCTGCAGTGTCAGTTGTTACCTCTCCTTTTTCATTTCTAATTCTATTGATTTGAGTCTTCTCCCTTTTTTTCTTGATGAGTCTGGCTAGTGGTTTATCTATTTTGTTTATCTTCTCAAACAACCAGCTTTTAGTTTTATTGATCTTTGCTATTGTTTCCTTCATTTCTTTTTCATTTATTTCTGATCTGATTTTTACGATTTCTTTCCTTCTGCCTGCTTTGGGGTTTTTTTGTTCTTCTTTCTCTAATTGCTTGAGGTGCAAGGTTAGGTTGTTTATTCGAGATGTTTCCTGCTTCTTAAGGTGGGCTTGTATTGCTATAAACTTCCCCCTTAGAACTGCTTTTGCTGCATCCCACAGGTTTTGGGTCGTTGTGTCTCCATTGTCATTTGTTTCTAGGTATTTTTTGATTTCCTCTTTGATTTCTTCAGTGATCACTTCATGATTAAGTAGTGTATTGTTTAGCCTCCATGTGTTTGTATTTTTTACAGATCTTTTCCTGTAATTGATATCTAGTCTCATGGCGTTGTGGTCAGAAAAGATACTTGATACAATTTCAATTTTCTTAAATTTACCAAGGCTTGATTTGTGACCCAAGATATGATCTATCCTGGAGAATGTTCTATGAGCACTTGAGAAAAATGTGTATTCTGTTGTTTTTGGATGGAGTGTCCTATAAATATCAATTAAGTCCATATTGTTGAATGTATCATTTAAAGCTTGTGTTTCCTTATTTATTTTCATTTTGGATGATCTGTCCATGGGTGAAAGTGGGGTGTTTAAGTCCCCTACTATGAATGTGTTACTGTTGATTTTCCCTTTTATGGCTGTTAGTATTTGCCTTATGTATTGAGGTGCTCCTATGTTGGGTGCATAAATATTTACAATTTTTATATCTTCTTCTTGGATCGATCCCTTGATCATTATGTAGTGTCCTTCTTTGTCTCTTCTAATAGTCTTTATTTTAAAGTCTATTTTTTCTGATATGAGAATTGCTACTCCAGTTTTCTTTTGGTTTCCATTTGCATGAAATATCTTTTTCCATCCCCTTTTTTTCAGTCTGTATGTGTATCTAGGTCTTAAGTGGGTCTCTATTAGACAGCAAATATATGGGTCTTATTTTTGTATCCATTCAGCCAATCTGTGTCTTTTGGTGGGAGCATTTAGTCCATTTACATTTAAGGTAATTATCGATATGTATGTTCCTATTCCCATTTTCTTAATTGTTTTGGGTTTGTTATTATAGGTCTTTTCCTTCTCTTGTGTTTCTTGCCTGGAGATGTTCCTTTACCATTTGTTGCAAAGCTGGTTTTGTGGTGCTGAACACTCTCATCTTTTGCTTGTCTGTAAAGGTTTTAATTTCTCCGTCAAATCTGAATGAGATCCTTGCTGGGTAGAGTAGTCTTGGTTGCAGGTTTTTCTTCTTCATCACTTTAAATATGTCCTGCCAGTCTCTTCTGGCTTGCAGAGTTTCTGCTGAGAGATCAGCTGTTAACCTTATGGGGATTCCCTTGTGTGTTATTTGTTGTTTTTCCCTTGCTGCTTTTAATATGTTTTCTTTTTATTTAATTTTTGACAATTTGATTAATATGTGTCTTGTCATATTTCTCCTTGGATTTATCCTGTATGGGACGCTCTGTGCTTCCTGGACTTGATTAACTATTTCCTTTCCCATATTAGGGAAGTTTTCAACTATAATCTTTTCAAATATTTTCTCAGTCCCTTTCTTTTTCTCTTCTTCTTCTGGAACCCCTATAATTCGAATGTTGGTGCATTTAATGTTGTCCCAGAGGTCTCTGAGACTGTCCTCAGTTCTTTTCATTCTTTTCTCTTTATTCTTCTCTGCAGTAATTATTTCCACTATTTTATCTTCCAGGTCACTTATCCGTTCTTCTGCCTCAGTTATTCTGCTATTGATCCCATCTAGAGTATTTTTCATTGCATTTATTGTGCTGTTCATTATTGTTTGTTTCATCTTTAGTTCTTCTAGGTCCTCGTTAAATGTTTCTTGCATTTTGTCTACTCTATTTACAAGATTTTGGATCATCTTTACTATCATTATTCTAAATTCTTTTTCAGGTAGACTGCCTATTTCCTCTTCATTTATTAGGTCTGCTGGGTTTTTATCTTGCTCCTTCATCTGCTGTGTGTTTTTCTGTCTTCTCATTTTTCTTATCTTACTGTGTTTGAGGTCTCCTTTTTGTAGGCTGCAGGTTCGTAGTTCCCGTTGTTTTTGGCGTCTGTCCCCAGTGGCTAAGGTTGGTTCAGTGGGTTGTGTAGGCTTCCTGGTGGAGGGGACTAGTGCCTGTGTTCTGGTGGATGAGGCTGGATCTTGTCTTTCTTGTGGGCAGGTCCATGTCTGGTGGTGTGTTTTGGGGTGTCTGTGGACTTATTATGATTTTAGGCAGCCTCTTTGCTAATGGGTGCAGTTGTGTCCCTGTCTTGCTAGTTGTTTGGCATAGGATTTCCAGCAGTGTAGCTTGCTGGTCGTTGAGTGAAGCTGGGTGCTCATGTTGAGATGGAGATCTCTGGGAAATTTTCGCCGTTTCATATTATGTGGAGCTGCGCAGTCTTTTGTGGACCAGTGTCCTGAAGTTGGCACTCCCACCTCAGAGGCAGAGCAGTGACTTCTGGCTGCAGCACCAAGAGCCTTTCATCCACACGGCTCAGAATAAAAGGGAGAAAAAGTAGAAATGAAGAATTAGTAGAAGTAGAAAGAAAGAAAGAAAGAAAGAAAGAAAGAAAGAAAGAAAGAAAGAAAGAAAGAAAGGAGGGAGGGAAGGAAAAAAAGAAAGAAAGAAGATAAAGTAAAGTAAGATAAAATGTAATAAAGTTATTAAAATAAAGATAATTATTAAAGGAAAAAAATTTAAAAAAAACAAAAAACAAAAAAACGGACGGATAGAACCCTAGGACAAATGGTGGAAGCAAAGCTATACAGACAGAATCTCACACAGAAGCCTACACATACACACTCACAAAAAGAGGAAAAGGGGAAAAAATCATAAAACTTGCTCTCAAAGTCCCCCTCCTTAATTTGGGATGATTCGTTGTCTATTCATGTATTCCACAGATGCAGGGTACATCAAGTTGATTGTGGAGCTTTAATCAGCTGCTTCTGAGGCTGCTGGGAGAGATTTCCCTTTCTCTTGTTTGTTCTGACAGCTCCCAGGGGCTCAGCTTTGGATTTGGCCCCGCCTCTGCGTGTAGGTCGCCGTAGGGCGTCTGTTCTTTGCTCACACAGGACGGGGTTAAAGGAGCCGCTGCTTCCGGGGCTCTGGCTCCCTCAGGCTGGGGGGAGGGAGGGGCACGGAGTGCGAGGCGAGCCCGCGGCGGCAGAGGCCAGCGTGACGTTGCACCAGCCTGAGGCGCGCCGTGCGTTCTCCTGGGGGAGTTGTCCCTGGATCCCGGGACCCTGGCAGTGGCGGGCTGCACAGGCTCCCTGGAAGGCGGGTGTGGATGGTGTCCTGTGCTCGCACACAGGTTTCTTGGTGGCGGCAGCAGCAGCCTTAGTGTCTCATGCCTGTCTCTGGGGTCCGCGCTTTTAGCCGCGGCTCGCGCCCTTTTCTGGAGCTCCTTTAAGCAGCGCGCTTAATCCCCTCTCCTCGCGCACCAGGAAACAAAGAGGGAAGAAAAAGTCTCTTGCCTCATCGGCAGGTCCAGACTTTTCCCCGGACTCCCTCCTGGCTAGCTGTGGCGTACTAACCCCCTGCAGGCTGTGTTCATGCCTCCAACCCCAGTCCTCTCCCGGCGCTGCGACGGAAGCCCAAGCCTCAACTCCCAGCCCCGCCCGCCCCGGCGGGTGAGCAGACAAGCCTGCCGGGCTGGTGAGTGCCGGTTGGCCGTGATCCTCTTGCTGGAATCTCTCCACTTTGCCCTCCGCACCCTTGTTGCTGTGCTCTCCTCCGGGGCTCCGAAGCTTCCCCTCTCCACCACCCACAGTCTCCACCCTGGAAGGGGCTTCCTAGTGTGTGGAAACCTTTCCTCCTTCACAGCTCCCTCCCACTGGTGCAGGTGCCGTCCCTATCCTTTTGTCTCTGTTTTTTCTTTTTTCTTTTGCCGTACCCAGGTACTTGGGGGGTTTCTTGCCTTTTAGGAGGTTTGAGGTCTTCTGCCAGTGTTCAGTACGTGTTCTGTAGGAGTTGTTCCACGTGTAGATGTATTTCTGGTGTATCTGTGGGGAGGAAGGTGATCTCCGCATCTTACTCTTCCGCCATCCTCCCGGAAGCCTCAAAATAAGTACTTAAAATAAGTATGTGTAATTCATTTAGGCAAATGGGAAGTATGGTCAATATGGTCGTCCCTCGTTATTCACTGGGTTTTGGTTCCAAAACCCCCTCAGATACCAAAATTTGCAGATGGCCAAGTCTCTTATTTCTGTATTCTTTAAATCAATTCTAAATTACTTATAATACCTAATACATGGTATTATATAAATAGTATGTAAATATTTGTAAATACAATGTAAATCCTTTATCAGTAGTTGCCAGTGTGTGGCAAATTCAAGTTTTGCTTTTTGGAACTTTGTGGATTTTTTTTTTTTTTGGAATATTTTAATCCGTGGTTGGTTGAATCCATGGATACAGAACATGGGGTAAAGAAGGCCAGCTGTATATTAAAAATTCTCACAAATTAGAAAAGAATAAGCTACTTAACATAAAAATGAGAACAACAGGTAATCCAGAGAAAATTGAATGCAAATGACTAATTAAAATCACAAGTAGGCAACAGTGCTGTTGCCATGTCACTTTTAAGGTAAACAACAACTAGGAAAAATCATTGCATCCATTGCTGGAGGATGCAGGAAAATGGCTCGTCTCGTGTAATACCAGTGAGACTGCAAGTCAGCATACATTTTTTTGGAAAGAATTCTATCAGCATTTAAATTAAAGTTTAAACTATCATACTCTGTAACCCAGCAACACCACCTTTGGGACTCTAAACCATAAAACTAAAAATAAGATATATAAGGATATAGGATATATGTAAAAAGATATTTCTTTTAAGTGGTTTTTTATGTCAAAAAAGCTGCAAAAGTCTGAATATTAAGTAGGGAATGGTTTACCAAATAATATATTTCATACTTTCTCTTTTTCTGTTTTTCTTCTCTTTCTCTACCTCTCTGTCTCTAGCTCTGTATCTTAGTCTCTATCTAACTATATATAAATCTGAAAATAAAGTCATGATATTTGTAATCACAAAAAAAAGTTGAAGTAAATATATTGGGATATTATCCTATTTTTGTCAAAACCAAATCTATATATTTGTGCATATAGAGAATGATCTGGTCTATACATCCCACATCAAAATATTTCTTGCAGTGACTAGACTGAAGAGAAGTATGCGGGAGGGTACCAAGTTTTTCTTTACACATTGCTGTCTTGCTTGATTTGTTAAATCAAGCATTATTAACTTTGTAATAAATTTAAAAAACTGACAAATATCAGTTTAAAAATCAAAGTCTGTCTCATCCACATTCTCCTTTCTTTGGTTAATTATTATATTAGTCTTCTGCTGTACCAGGTGCTATGTAATGACTTTGAGAAGGCACATTCAGGCTGTACCCTGGAGTAGATTTAGTTCTAATTCTGCCAGTCAGGGACTGTTCTGGCCACTTGAAAGTTCTTTCTGTTTGGTATTTTTCCTAGCCTATATATTTCTTTAGGTAAATTCAATCTATAATAGTGATTCTGAACATGGTGTGAGAAGGACATATCAGAATTAGCTGAGGAGTATTCATCCACATATATCCCCCTCTGCATTTGATACCCAACTGTCCCAACCCACAAGTGGTCAACACTGTGGTGAGGACTGTTACTAACCGGAATGTGCTTCATGACTTAGTATGTTGGATTGGGAAAAGTTTGGGAGCCACTGATCCATAAAGTGCTCATGCAGAGCATCCGAAGTCAGAGATGCTCAGTTCTCTTCAGCAGAATCGATCCATTCACTCCAAATATAAAAACATCAAATTGAAAGCAAGAATAACTTAATTCTTACTGCCATTTTAAAGCTATCGTCACAGACTTTTGGACTGAAAGAGAATTCTTCATTATATAAAAGGGCAACTATAAGTCAAGGGTGTGAAGTGACTTGATCATTTTCTCATAAGTTGATGGTTAACTGGGATGCGCTTAGATTCTAGAAGTTCCTAGGACTTCCATGAAGGAGATAGGGATATTCTTTTTGTCTGAAGAGAAGGCTCAATCCAAGCCTGAAGAAGAGGGAGGGCCCATTAGGCACCCAGAGTGGTCTTCCTTAGCTGTATCTTTAATTCTGCCTTTTTTTAAATGGGAATTTTAGTACACTTTTAGCAGGGCTGAGCTGAGTTCTCCATTACTTTCCTCCCTGATGCTGTTGGAATTTAAGACCCCAGGCAGTGTGACACAGACAGTGTCGCTGTGATCCAAGCATTCTGTCATTAGGGTGGTCAGTACCATTTCTAGTATGTGAGCTACTTTTCAGGAACCAGTAAACCTGTGCCTTTGTGCACATACCTTAAGGTCTAGGATTTGAGTCCCATGAGAAATATATACCCAGTGCTGTGTTCTGTGTGGCTCAGAGTCCTGAGACCTGGAATGTTTCAGACTGCGGCAGGAAGGGGAGATAAACCGGCTGGCCAGCTGCTGTTGAAAGAATATAGTGTTATATCAGGCATATATTCAACTCAGACAGCTCTTCACTGTGGAGACCACAGCACTGATACTGGATTCTTGGCAGCCAGCACCCCCCATTTAACCCCATGGATGTAGAGAGATAGCAATTTTTGGCTTAGTTTCCGTAACCCCTTCCCTGGCCAGTGGGGTGGGGTTGTGCTAGTGGTTGCTCGTTGGCAGCCAGAGTACTGTCCAGGGGCTGGAGCCAGCAGAGTAACCTTGTGGTTGGAGTCAAAGGTCAACCTGTGCACAGTCTCCTATGGGAGTGCTGGGTCTGAGTCTTGCAGAGGACCATGTGATGTCTGCTATTGAATGAGACAGGAACATGGCAAAAGACATGGCAGTCAAGGCACAAAGTCAAGTAAGACTAGACATAAGGGCACATACTGAGAAAGGGTTAAACAAAGGAGGATGGAAGAAAGCCTGGAACAAGACAGAAGCCAATGATAAACGTCTATAGCCACTGGGTGAATGTGTCCATTGCATGTCAAGGAGTATTGATGTTAGGAGTCCATATCATCTCATTTTGTTCTCTCAGAAATCTTTCAAGACAGTGAAGGAGCTAAAGTGCAGAGAGGTTGGGTGACTTATCCAAGATAAGTCATCCAGTTGACAAACAGAAAACACAAACTTAAAGCCTAGATCTTCTGATTTCAGATAAACTCCTTAGGCTGTAGTTTCCATTTGGTAACATTCTTCTTCTTCTCTTCCTCTAAAAGTTATCTTTAATTTATGATTAAGAAAAAACTTTATGTATAATTTTAAAATTTTTGCTTTTTTTTCCGATTTTTGGATGGAAAGAGTAAGGAACAGACACTGAATATGCTCCAGGTCTATCATCTTCCTGATGATGGCTAGTTATACAGTAGGTTGGACAGTGTGATTATAAATATCTTTGAGCGTTTTGGAGAAGACATCACACTGCTTATAGTCTCCTTATAATAACACATTTTAAGAATATATGTAACAAATCAGTTTTCTTCCTTTAAAGATTATACCTGTGCATCTCTTTCCTTTAAACTATTTTGACCAGTATTATCCCATGTCTGTATCCTAATGTCTCTGGTTTATCAATTTGAGGTCCAAACATACATGTTCAGAGTTTTGTAATGGGGACTTTGAGTAAATTTGAACCTCAATATTCTCTCAGTTCTATCAGCACAGCTCCTTAAGGAACTGCAGGCAGCTCAAATCCTGTGTGAACTTGCATAGGCATTACTACATGTGCTTCCTCTGCCCAATAATAATAGCTATGAATCTTCCTTAATACTTATTGAACACTTTATCTGTGCCAGACACCATATAAAGAAGCATTCATATTTTCCTCATTTAATCCTCACAACTGTACTATAAAGTATTATATCCAATTTATATATAAAGAAACAGGCTCAGAGAGGTGAGGTAACTCTCACAAGATAAGACAGTAATTTGGCCAGACAGGTTTCAAATCAGGTCTACTTAACTCTGTAGCCCATACTCCATCATGCTTTGTGGAAAGAAAGAAAAAAAAAGGATATTTAGTATTGTGAAAACCTGCATAATATATAGAAAGCTACTTTAAAAATGTGGGAGGATATCTTGAAAAGCAAGTCTCATCTTATTCTGTTTTAATGAACAGAATAAAACAAAAGTATATATGCATTGCTTCCTTGGAATGTTTTCCTGTAGTGATCTCTAATGATTTCTCCCTGCCTTATGTAGAGAATTAATCTGGTCTCCCAGACTGTGGAGATGTGGTTTTGTATTATATGGGTTTTTTTGCTGAAAAATAATTTTTATCCTCTAGTTGAACTGAAGTGATTTGTAAAATAGCAAAGGGCTGTGCAACATTCTAGAACAGCAAGGGAATTCATGTGGGAAGTTAGTGGCTATGAGTGAAAATAAAATAGCGGCTAAATCAGCTGTTGATGTGTGAAATTGTAAGAAGATGATTGGATCTGAAAATTCCTACTCATGCTTTCAGTTTTGGGTTTTTTTTTTTTTTTTTGAATATTGAAGAAAGAAATAAACTAATATTCACTGAAGGCTGTCTGGGCCTGGTATTATACTAGGTAATTTTCACAAAAGTTTCTAATTTACTGCACTCAAAAACCTTTTGTGAAATGCCATATTATTCGTATTTTACCGAAGAAGAATGCAAGATTTTGCAGTTAGAATATGACAAACCCAGGAATCAAATGTATGTCTTTATGACTTCAAAATTTGAAATTAGGGCTTCCCTGGTGGCGCAGTGGTTGAGAGTCTGCCTGCCAGTGCAGGGGACGCGGGTTCGTGCCCCGGTCCGGGAGGATCCCACGTGCCGCGGAGCGGCTGGGCCCGTGAGCCATGGCCTCGGAGCCTGCGTGTCCGGAGCCTGTGCTCCGCAACGGGAGAGGCCACGACAGTGAGAGGCCCGCGTACCGCAAAAAAAAAAAAAAAAAAAAAAAAAAAAAAAAAATTTGAATTATTAGCCATGTGGAAATTTTACAGATGCATAACCTGACTCTCCCTCAAATTATTTCAACTTCAAACTTCTAATAGAAGTTGCCATTCTGAGAATCTGAACAAGCCCAGTGAAAAGAAGTTATGAAACATTTCTCCAATTTCTCCAGAGTTATTTGGCTGGAATGTTACACACAGAAGACTACACATATGGCTATTGATTTTGTTATTACATTGATAAAACCCAGTTTCAATAGTGGCTCTCTCCATGTTTTAGACTGCCAGTAAGATACCCAGCCACATAGTAGGTAAGGTATTAGTGTTTATTAAACTGAACAAAAATCTCTATCTTCTAAGAACTAGTAGTCTCTCTGTTTGATATAGGAACCAGTTAAGAATCCATATGTGATCTGGATTACAACTTCGACTTCCTTTCTGAAATCCCAGCCCATCTGACAGATTTCTGCTGCTCTGAATTTCCTTTAGTCCCACAATTACTCTTACTAGTTCTTTATTTAGAAACTTACAAAGGTGGTCTTTTGCCTAACTACTTAAACACCTTTTTCTTAGATTTCAGTCTTTAATAATCTATCCTACCATAACCAGCCAACTTGAGGATAGGAGGATGGAAAGGAACATTTGGGTGAGAAAAGAAGGAAAGAGAAGCAGAACACTACTATTATGAAAGTTTTTTGGCTTTAAAACTGTTGGTGTGAGACTTGTGTGACTATTTTTAACTCTCTGAGTGATATGTCTGTGCCTTGTTAGTCTGTAAGAAAAATTTACTGCTTTTCTCATTTACTCTTCCCTACTTTCTCCATCTCCATTCACATACTTGGTCACTCTCTGTGAACATCCTGCCTGGTCTCCTGCCCACTAGTGGAAAGATCCCTGTCTATCCCCAAATTTGTCCTTAGGTTCTCCTCCCAACCCATTTCTCCAGTGTCCTTTAGTCAACACCCTTGGTCTGTCTGGACCCTGAATACAGGATATAAAGAATGGAACTTTTATAAACTCAAGTGCAATATAATTAACAAAAATGAGATGGAGAGATATCATTGCAGTGAGAATGGGGTGCTGTATACTCATGAAAATATAAAGCCAAAATTTGATCCAGAGTTAATTTTTAACTCCCAAAGTTTCTTTAAGAACATTAATTCTGAAACAAGATTATTGGATCCAAGTGAGCATTTCCAGATACGGATCAGAAAAAAGATAGATGAGGCTGGAGACTGATTCTTTTTTCTGGTATTTTTGTTGTTTTAACTGTTACTGTCAGACATTAGTATAGTATACCCAATAAATCTACACTGGTGGTGCAGTAACTTCCCATACGATTGCAATTTGGAATTCATGCAGTAAAATACTGCATGGAGGCAAACAAAAGAAGGCTACTGCATGGATCGACAGATCCACTGGTTGTCAGCATGGAGTAAACTAGCAAAATGGCTTCTAACTCATTATCATCTTAATCAATGACCCATCCACTGTGGCTCTTTGTGCTACGGATTCTAGAGTGTTCTCACACCAAGTGGGCTCCTCTTCTTTTCTGATTTCCTTCGAAGACCTTAGTTATATGTGGAAGTCATCTATTAAAATACTCATGTTTGGTGAGCTTTAGGCTTTACCATCTGTTTCCTACCCCATGTGGCCATCAGAATGGTGTCTCAAAGTCTCCAAGAATCAATAGAAATTTCCTTGGTGAAAACTGGTTTCATGGATCATTTATCTTCTGTTATTTCTGCTTTCACATAATTCTTGACCTATGCAGAGTCCTTCCTTTTGTGACAAACTTACCTGTATGTTTTTCATTCCAGCATTTTAGGATTTTAGTTAGAGGAGCCTTCCAGAATTCTTATACTACCCGCTTGTCCCTGCTGCAAATGGAGTCTGGCCTCCCTTGATGCTTCAGTTACTGAGGAGGGATTATTTTGGACCAAACTCTATCTTAGAACATTTCAGTGAAGTGATAAATAGCTGGTTTTTCTGCTTAGAACACCTAGATTTTAATCATGGCTTCACAAGCTCTTGGCTCTTGAACTTGTAGAATTATTTATCGCTGAGCCTCAGTTTCCTTGTTTATGAAGTAAAAATAATGATATTACCTTCCTCATAGGATTATTGTAAAGACTAGATATGTGTAATGGGAAATGGGAGTGGTAAAAGAAGCAGACTAAAAGATGATAGAGGGTGTTGTGTTTTATTTCTCAAATGGCAGAACTACCATCTTCCCTCTGGAAAGGAAGCAACAGACAAACGTCCTTAAGCATAAGGGGTCTTATTTTACTGCTTCATTTACCATATACCGGAATGGCTCTAGCTTTACTTAAAAAGAGACAGAAGTTAAAAAAAAAAAAAAGAGAGAGAGAGAGGAAAAACTCCAACACCTAACATTTACTAAACATTAGTCATATGTCAAATTCGAAATGCTTAATATTAAGTATTATTAAGTTGTCAAGACAATCCTCAGATGTATATTCTATTCTTTCCCCATTATAGAGGTGAGGAAACTGAGGCTCAAGTTAAGTGACTTGTCCAAAGTCACACAGTTAGAAATGAATAGAGATAATTCGACTTTTTAGCCTGTACTCCTGATTAACATGCTGTTACTGCAGTGTTTATGTATGAAGTCAAGGGTCACAAATAATTTGTGTGAATATTCATATTTGAATATTCCTACTTCCTGATATTCATCCCTCCTCCACCAATAGTGTGGTTGACAGCATTTCACATTTCTAGTGAAATATCCTTGTCTCTCTGAAGACTTTCCAAAGACTAGCAGAATTAAATATTCCCTGTTCTCTGCTCTCAGAGCATTGCACACAAGCTGATAAAACACACATCACCCTCTTTAGTTATTTCTCCCCTGCCCTCCATCCTGTGACTTCCTGAGTATGGAAGTGTTGCCTGATTTCCTAACACCCCTTTATGATCATCATTGTTTTTATTATTGTTGCCGATATTGCTATTACTTTAATTATCAGAGATGAGCACAATATCTGGTATATTGGAAGGTCTCGATATTTGTTTTTTAAATGGACAGTCTATTAAAATTATTTTTCGTACAATTAATAGTTTATTGAAAACCTGAGACCTTCTTACCTACTAATTTTTCATTACTGACTGTGGATTTTTAAAATTTATTTATTTACTTTTGGCTGTGTTGGGTCTTCGTTTCTGTGCATGGGCTTTCTGTACTTGCGGCGAGCGGGGGCCACTCTTCATCGCGGTGTGCGGGTCTCTCACTGTCACAGCCTCTCTTGTTGCGGAGCACAGGCTCCAGACGCGCAGGCTCAGTAGTTGTGGCTCACGGGCCCAGTTGCTCCGTGGCATGTGGGATCTTCCCAGACCAGGGCTCGAACCCGTGTCCCCTGCATCGGCAGGCAGATTCTCAACTACTGCGCCACCAGGGAAGCCCCTGACTGTGGATTTTTGAAATGTGTTTGCTTCTGGTCCATGCAGTTCTGCTTCCTCTTGGCAGCCTTTCAAGGTGCAGGAACCATGCCTCGGCTATTTGTGTTACACTGGTCCCCAGATCACCATAGGTTCCTAATGAATCTTCTTTCTAATCAGCTTTTGAAAATGGAGCTTCGTGCTTTTCTGCAGTCAGTTATGAAGATGGCTGTCTCTAGAGCCTTCTCTTTAGCTACAACCACCTTCCCAGAATTACTTTTCTTTCCTCAGCTCCATTTATGAGACTGCAGCTCTCCAGAACCATATGTTGCAGCTGAACTGTGCTTTCCCCTAGTAGCAGGATATCATTTTTTTAATACCATGTTATTTGTTGGTCCCTTGATTATTCAAGAAAACTAGGAATCTCACACATGTTAGCAATTGTAGCTCCAGGAGCTAAAGATTTATACTACAGGCAAGCATACATTTATAAGCCAGTTTTCAGATCTCATATCTTAACTTCCTGGCGATATAGCAGAAGTATAACTAAGCCTGAAACTCGTGCATGCTCCAGAACTGACAGACATTTGTGTGTGTGTGTGTGTGTGTGTGTGTGTGTGTGTGTTGATCCAAATGAGTACATAATGGGAGAGAATGATGCTTCTAAATTTAGTTGTGTCTTTAATATTGTTACCAGTGTTACATGTCTGTGATCATTTTTCCCCTGGCAAATGTAGTCTTCATTACAAAATCCAGTCATGCAATTTGCATGCTTTGGAGATAAGGCTGAGGCTCTGTCAGAGCACTTAACCACAGGTGTAAAAATGTTGTGATTAAAAAGAGACTGCACATTTAAGTAGGAGTAATTAGAAGTGAATTCTTAATTGCAAAATTACACAAGCATTTATGCTTTGCTTTGTGATCCTCAGCCTTTGAAAGGTGCTATATAAATGCAAATTGCTTGTCACATCATTCATGCCATGTATTCATGACATTGAAAAATGTGCATTTATACTGAACTAAGCTTAATAATAAAATACTAAACATAAAGTATGTATTAAATAGACCTACATTTCCATCAACCAAGAAAGTACATTTCTGTATTTTCCTTTTGAACATGTACCTGGGCTGATGAGTTACAAGTTCTGTCTTATTACATCTGATTAAGGGAATGAAGTATAAAAATAGAACTCTTCAGACTGATTAAACTACAAAACTGTAAACAGTTTTTTTTTTAAATATTATTATTGTAGCTTAACAGCATTAAAATTTTCTGAATGTGAACTCGCATGTTGGTTGTAGTACCTTTATTGCCTGTTGGTAATCTAAAGAAGGCCTTCTTTCAAGACTTATAGATATGGTAATTTATCAGTTATTGGAATATTCCATTGCTATAAATATTTCATCCTTCTTTATGACCTCTTGATATAATTCCCACATCAGGAGTTTGGGTTGTGAATTAAGAAATGTAATTTTTATGAATATCAAGGTTTAAAACCACTTGGGAGAGAGTGAGAATCTCATCCTCACAAGATGGATGCCAGAAAATGATAAACATCTGGTCCCCCTACACCCCATGTTTCATGTGTTTGTCAACAGAAAGAAATTATTTCAGGGAGGTGCTTCTCAGTCACTGATGTGTCATTATGTCATTTGGAGATCTCATTAAAGTATAGATTCTGATTCAGTAGATTTGATGTGGGGCCTGAGATTTTGCATTTCTATCGATAACAATCTTTCTTGTGATGCAGATGCTACTGGTCTACAGACCACATGTGGAATAGTGAGGATTAAGGCAGGGCTCTGCAAACTTTTTCTGTAAAGAACCAGAAGATAGATAGTTTAGCCTTTGCAGGCCATAGGCTCTCTGTCACAGCTAGTCAGTTCTGCTGCTGAAGCACAAAAGAGTCATGGTTAATACATAAATAAGTAAGCATGGTGGTCTTTCAGTGAAACTTCATTTACAGGACACGAGGCAAGAGGATTTGGCTCCGGGGCTGTAGTTTGCCCAGGCCTGTTTTAGGGAATTATGAGTGTTTTTTTTTTTTTGTAATATATCTTTTTTTTTTTTTTAAGATTTATTATTTATTTATTTAATTTATTTTTGGCCGCATCGGGTCTTAGTTGCGGCACGCAGGATCTTCGTTGAGGCATGTGGGATCTTTCGTTGTGGTGCACAGGCTCTTCATTGTGGTGTGCAGGCTTCTCTCTAGTTGTGGCACTAGAGAGGGCGCATAGGCTCTGTAGTTGTGGCAGGTGGGCTTAGTTGCCCTGCGGCATGTGGGATCTTAGTCCCCTGACCAGGGATCGAACCCACGTCCCCTGCATTGTAAGGCAGATTCTTTACCACTGGACCACCAAGGAAGTCCCACTATGAGTGTTCTAAGAAATTCATTTTTGTTCCAAAATTGCCCCTCTTCAGAGTTAACACGGCAGAGGCTAACTTAAATTCTCGAATAGTCTTCAGTGACAATCTGTCCCTGAAAGTTACTAATAGAAATCTATATAGGCCCCATTTGCATTTATCCATCTTCCATTTTCTTCCCCTCCTGGTATCTTTATCTTCTTTCCTCATTCTCCCAGTTGAAGAGCTCCAAGGCAACATTCAGTTCCCCATAACCAAAATCCACGGATGCTCAAGTTCCTTATAACAGGGGTCCCCAACCCTGGGCCATGGATTGGTAACAGTCCGTGGCCTGTTAGGAACTAGGCCACACAGCAGGAGGTGAGTGGCAGGTGAGCGAGAGAAGCTTCATCTGTATTTACAGCCACTCCCCATTGCTTGCATTACCGCCTGAGCTCTGCCTCCTGCCAGCACCATAACTAGACGAACTGATGAAATAGCAGAGGATATTGAGGCACAATTGTTAGAGAGGATTAATGAGTCACCGTGGTATGCAGTCCAGGTTGACAAGTCTACTGATGTTGACAACAAGGCAACAATGCTTGTTTTTGTGTGATATATTTTTCAGGAGGATGTGCATGAGGATATGTTATGTGCACTTTTGTTGCCAACCAACACCACAGCTGCAGAACTATTCAAGTCCTTGAATGATTACATATCAGGAAAACTGAACTGGTCATTTTCTGTCGGTATATGCACAGACAGAGTGGCTGCCATGACTGGACGGCTTTCTGGTTTCACTACTCGGGTCAAAGAGGTCGCTTCTGAACGTGAGTCTACACACTGTGTCATCCATAGAGAAATGCTGGCTAGCCGAAAAATGTCACCTGAACTTAACAACGTTTTGCAGGTTGTGATTAAAATTGTCAACCACATTAAAGTACATGCCCTTAACTCACGTCTGTTCGCGCAGCTCTGTGAGGAGATGGACACAAAGCACACACGTCTTCTCTTATACATAGAAGTGAGATGGCTTTCTAAAGGTAGATCACTGGCCAAAGTTTTTGAGTTACGTGAGCTGCTCCAGAGATTTCTTTTAGAGAAACAGTCACCACTGGCAGCACATTCCAGTGACACAGAATGCGTCACAAAACTTGCTTACTTGTGTGACATATTCAACCTGCTCAGCAAACTCAGTCTGTCATCACTTCGGGGGAGAATGGTAGCTGTGTTCAAGTTGGCACATAAAGTGGCTTCATTCAAAGCCAAACTGGAATTATGGGGGCAACAAGTGAACATTGGGACTTTTGTCATGTTTCAAGCATTAGCAGAGATTTTGAAAGAGACTGAGCCAGGGCCTACTTTCTCCCTGCTGGTGCATGTTCACCAATCTCAGCTTTCAAAAGAGTTTGAGCATTACTTCCCAACCACAAAAGACCCCCGAACTGGGAAGGAATGGATCCACAACCCATTTGTGAATAAGCCAGTTGAATCGACTTTATCCGTGCTAGAAGAGGATCAACTGCTTGAGATCGCAAATGACGGTGGCCTTAAAAGTTTGTTTGAGGGCTTCCCTGGTGGCGCAGTGGTTGAGAGTCCGCTTGCCGATGCTAGGGGACATGGGTTCGTGCCCCGGTCCGGGAAGATCCCACATGCCGTGGGGCGGCTGGGCCTGTGAGCCATGGCTGCTGAGCCTGCGCGTCTGGAGCCTGTGCTCCACAACTGGAGAGGCCACAACAGTGAGAGGCCCGCGTACAGAAAAAAAAAAAAATTTGTTTGAGACAACTTCAAATCTCCATACGTTCTGGATGAAAGTCAAGGCGGAGTATCCTGAGATTGCCACAAAAGCACTGAAAAGCCTGCTTCCGTTTCCAACATCCTATCTTTGTGAAGCAGGGTTTTCTGCAGTGACAGCAACCAAAACGAGATCACGGAGTAAACTGGACATAAGCACCACACCTCGGGTGTCACTGTCTCCCATCACCCCCAGATGGGACCATCCAGTTGCAGGAAAACAAGCTCAGGGCTCCCACTGATTCTGCATTATGGTGAGTTGTTTAATTATTTCATTACATATTACAATGTGATAATAATAGAAATAAAGTGCACAATAAATGTAACGCACTTGAATCATCCCGAAGTCATCCCATCCCCGCCCCCGGTCCGTGGAAAAATTGTCTTCCATGAAACCGGTCCCTAGTGCCAAAAAGGTTGGGGACCGCTGCCTTATAAGTATAAAATGGCATAGTAGAGCTGGCCCTCCAGTCCTCCAGTTCTGCACCCACGAATTCAACCAGCCTTGGATTGAATTTGGTCCGGAATTGGTTGAATCCAATACTAGGTTGGTTGAATCTGTGGATGTGGAAGCCGCATAGCTAGAGTTCCAGTTGTAAATATCAGATGTTATTTAATATACTCAGAATCCTCAAGAGTCTCCTCAAAGAGCAGAGCAGTAGACCAATAGAGTTTTATATTTATTGGATGATCTCTCCCTTGTTCTTTTTTCCACGTTCTTTTTTCTTTTTATTCTCAAATAAAGCCACACAAACAACCAGTGTTGTTTACCAAAGGTGAACTGTCCAATCAGATGATCTACATCCAATCCTTTTTTTAAATCTCAATCAAGATCAGAGTCCTTCTTCTAGACAAACCTTTTTATCTTTCCAATTATCTAGCCTCCCTCAGTTCTTCCAATGGCTATGTCATTTGACAACTCCAGAGCTGACATTTCATTACAGTGATCAGGTAGGCAGGTTTACTCTTCCCCAGAATGACCAGCCTCAGTACTAATGTCTAAAGTACCCTTTACCTTATTTTTACATTTCAGAGGAAATAAAATTAAGGAATGTGCCAAATTGTGTTAGAAATTTTTAGCATTAACTACTAGGACTGTTAATATCACAGTAAAATACTAGGCTATTGATAGGGCATATTCATTAATTTCACCAGTAAATAGTCAAGAACGTTGAAAGAATTTATATATAATTTATCTTTAAATACAAGCTATAACGATTAAACAGTTTTAGTAGAAATAATGGATTAGGAGTTCAATAAACTATAGCCTGAGGGCCAAATACCATTCACTTCTAGTTTGTGTGTGGCCCGCAAGCTAAGATTGTTTTTGTTTTACTTTTTAAAAAGGTTGAAAAGAAAATCAAAATATGAATAATATTTTGTGCCACTTGAAAATTGCATGAAATTCAAATTTCAGTTTCCATAAATTAAGTTTTATTGGGCCACAGCGACACCTGTTGATTTGCGTATTGTCTGTATTATCTATGGCTACGTTGGCACTACAGCGGCAGAATTGACGGCAGCAGAGGCTATGGCTCTCAATATTTACTGTCTGTCTATTTACAGAAAAAAGTTCGGCAACCCCTAAGTTAGGTGAAAACATGTCTTATGACTTATATCTATGTGCTTCACTAAAACTTGATTACTTTAACATCAGTTAGTTAAAACAAAACTAAGAAGGTTGAGCACAATGCATGTGGTATTTGGAAGAATGGAAAAAATTGTTTAAAATATCTGGATCTTGTCTAGTTCACAATATAATAACAGATTTATAAAAATTAACACTGAACACATCCTTACTGTTTATGTCAGGTGTATGCTAAGAACTTGTGGGTCTTATATTTTATATTACAGCTAGTCAACTGGCATTATCTCACAACCCACAATTACCATTTGAAATAGGCACCACTGTGATCCTTATTTTGGCAACGAGGAGGTGAGACTTAAGTTAAATGACTTGCCCCATGTCACCCAGCCAGCAAATGGCAAAGTCAGATTTGAACAGAGACAGTTTAACTCTTGAGATCAATATTTTAACCCTATAATATAGTTCATCAACATTTTACAAAGATAGTACAGTTGTCCCTTGGTGTCTGTGGGGGATTGGTTCCAGGACATACCCCCCTCCGCAACAATACAAAAACCTGAGGGTGCTCAAGTTCCTTATATAAAATGGCGTAGTACAGTTGACCCTTGAACAACTCAGAGGTTAGGAGTGCTGACCCTCCTCACATTTGAAAATCTGTGAATAAATTAGAGTTGGCCCTCTATATCAATTCTTCTGTGTCCAAGGATTCAACCTTGGATCGTGTAGTACTGTAGTATTTACAATTGAAAAAAATCTGCGTATAAATGGACCCGAGCAGTTCAAATCCTTGATGTTCAAGAGTCAGCTGTAGTTGCATATAACCTATTCACATCTTCCCATATACTTTAAATCATCTAATCATCTTTATATCTTCCACATACTTTAAATCATCTTTATACAATGTAAATGTTGTGTAAATAGTTGTAAACACAATGTAAGTACTATGTAAATAGATGCCAGTGTGCATCAAATTCAAGTTTTGCTCTTTGGAACTTTCTGGATTTTTTTAAAAAATATTTTTGATCTGTAGTTGGTTGAATCTGTGGCTGTAGGACCCACCAATATGGAGGGCCAACTGTACCAATTTTCTTATACACATACTGATCAATTCAGTAACATGTATGTGGGAAGTATCCATTTGCTCACTACCTTGTGATCTTCTGGCCTGAATGTGGTCTTGTTCAATTTGAGAGGAAATGGAACTCTTGTAGATTATTATTAAAGTCACTGAGGTATACACTTCTTTTAAAATTGCTTCTCCTATTTCCCTTAGTGTTTGAGTGACTGTGAAGTAAAATGACAACAGGCAGGTTGAAGTTTAATCCAGGTAAGATGGAAGCTTTTGGAGAAGCTGAAGAGTATTTTCTTTACACTGAATTAAAGTCTTCACAGAGCAGAAGTGATTTAGATGGTGCCTCAGGAAAGAGAAACTTTGCATTATGCTTTGCATAGCACACAAGTTGTGACCATTTTTTTTTTTTTACCTGGTGGCCTCATTACAATTCTTAAAGGCTGATAACCTTTACTTAAATACCTTTTTTACAATGCCATGTTTATGCATGTATGCCTACGTAAACTCAGATGAGCAAGGGAGCACAGTCAGGGCTCTCAAAGCTGAAATTAGATGCATCACCAGCTTTTTCCTCCACCAAAAATTTAGCTAGCACAGAAAACAATAGGCCACGTGCATAAAGCAATTAGTGATATCAAGGCCTGGACAATCACCTAATTCTGTAGCAAGCTACTCTAGACTGGATTATTTATTTACCCTTGCCTTATTTTACTGTGCTAGTGGGATTTCTTAGGGCTTAAGGAGAGTTAATTCTGCTGGTAGGCATGATCTTTATGCAATTCCAGTGTTGGAATTATATGTATTGAGATAAATGTGGGATTCATTGTAGATTAAAAAGGTTCTTTTGTTTGGAGTTGAGGAAATAACAAGGAGAGTGTTTTGAATTCTCTGTTTGTTTGGTTTTTTTCCCCTCTTATTGCATCACACGTTTCCACTGCTGACCTTCAGGCAGGCCTCTTTGTAGAGGTTTTTGCCCAAATGATTTGTGAGGGTCTTTTGAATGGGTAATTGGACATTCAGTTGGAAGCTTTATTTTGACAGTGGGCTAATAGGTTAATTCTGTATTCAAAAACAGATGTGTTTGTTTGTTTGTTTTAAATAATGAGGTGTCAAGCCAATTCCCATTTTCCGGGCATTTTGCTTTCTTTTGATGGCAGGTAATTTGGTAAACAGATCACGTTACTTAACTGTATTCACTTCTTCATCCACAGCAGAAATCTTGTTTCTCCTCTAAAGAGAAACTTAAATATGATATTTATAATTCACGTGAAGGCTGTAGGAGCTAGCATCAAGTGCTTATGATTATATTCAGATGATAAGAAAATGTAATGAAAGTCTAGTAGAGCTTGCTTATTACCGTTGACCTCAAGTGCAACATCATTTAAATTGAAACAGCTCTGCCCTCTACTATGAAAAATTGTCCAAAGGGCAAAGAGTTGTCTCTAGGGCTATTCACTGATGTACATTAAACCTTCGTAGAGAATACATTTCCATTGATAGTATGAAAGGGAAAACCAGAGTGTTTTTTGGAAAACTACTTATTTCAGTAAATAATTTCCAAATGATTTCATTAGATGATTGAGGCTTTTCAAATATGAATATACAGAGAATTAGGACAGAAAGACAAATAGTGACATTTAGTAATGCCGCACCATGAAAACAGTCTTGGCTACCACTCTAAAAGCGAACAAATAATTATTAAAACCCCATCATCTTATTTTATTATTTTATTAGGGGCCATGGTCTATTAAGTTTCCTATATCCTGATAAAAATGTGAATTTTTCCTTAGCAGTACTGTGAATAATACAAATCTAATATCGTATTTCATTTTATTAACCAAAGGAAGACAGCAAACACACACACACCACATCAGACTGCTCTAAGGGAAAAAAAAATCAGCAAACAAAACAAAACAACTGAACAAGTATATAAAAAAAGCAGAAAATATTAGGAGGGGAAAAAATCAACTAATTTCTCTGGACAATCACCTAAATCTGTAGCAAGCTACTTTATAGTGGGTTATTTATTTACCCTTGCCTTATTTTACTGTGCTAGTGAGATATTTAGAGAAAAGAAAAGAGAAGCCTAAAAATATTTAAGAATATTATTTCTTAAATATTGATGAATATATGTATCAAATAATATCTGACTTCTTAGGCAAAAAGTATACACACATTTCTTAGAGAATGTTAGGAAATAGTTTTGAAAATATTGGTGGAATGGTAAAATAACAACTTCTTTAATTTTTTTCCATTTTTAAAAATATTAAAGTAAAATTTTTGTCACTGATTTGATAAATAATCATGAACATTTATCATTACGTTAATTTATCATAATTTTGCTTTAATTATCTTTAAAATGAAATGTGGACAAAATAGTATTTACCCTGTTTACCTCATGGGATACTGACAGTGTCAAAGGAAAGATCTTATTAAATATATCGACTTTATTTCAATTTGTTTCCAAGCTACCCCAAAATATTTTAAATAAACTAAGTATTGTATTTTCTTTAAGAAAACACGCAGAACTTTATTTTTTAGTGGAAGGAGAAAGTAAGTAATATTGACCAAATTCAGATCAATTCAGTTAAGCAGTTATTTCTGACTCTCTCTCAAAGAAAGTAATGCAGTGGCAAGAAAACATATTCACAATTATATGTGATTTAAGAAAAATGAGTAAATTTTCCCAAGTGTTGAGACACTGCTCATCAGCTCCCGACCTGTTATCCCCATATCCCTGTGTGCCACTGAGTTCTAGTATCATCCAACAAAACCAAATTTGCTCTCTGTCTTCCTTTAGTGTTTTGCCCCGATGAATTTTATTCCATTAGACCATTCTACTTAGATAATTCCTTATTTAATACTACCCAAGTTTTGATTTTCCTTCTTAGTCTGATCCTTGGTTTTTCTGATTAGATCATCAAGCTTCTCTCTCTCCCTCCTCTTTATTTTCTGAAGAACTAACCCATCCTTACCTAATAAGGCCATCTTCTCCGTCAGTAGCTCAAATGTGGAGCACGTATGAATGCCGCCAAATAGGCATCATAGATAAGCTCAGTTACTTCTTCCACTTGACAAAGCGGATCTTCCATTTTGAAATCCAGTGCACTGCAAATAACTGAGAAATAACATGATGAAAGGTAAAATGAGATAGCACAAGCACAATGTTTTGATCCACAAACAAAATCTGATTTTTGGTCTGTTGAAACCTTTACAGTCTCTTTTTTGTTTGTTTGTTTGTTTATTTTTTAACATCTTTATTGGAGTATAATTGCTTTACTAATGTTGTGTTAGTTTCTGCTGTATAACAAAGTGAATCAGCTATATGTGTACATATATCCCCATATCCCCTCCCTCTAAATTTTCATATGGAACAACAACTAAAAATATGATTAGTCATTTTGGTTTAATAATTTGTTCTCATTTTCCTTAAAAGTAGATTTGACATTTATCCTCTCTAAACCACATCATTACTTCAGCATAGCAAATTCCTTCTTCCCTTCCTCCTTTTTTCCTTCCTTTCTTGATAGTTTCTGCATTCTCTCTCTCTCTCTGAAATAAAAGTTCTCCTGAACAACAAGAATACAAATAGCCATGAAGATAACATACATCTAGAGACTACAAACAGAAATGATGTGAGAAAACCATCATCCCATTTTTAATAACTTAATAATTAGAGATGTCTTTGCATCAGTCTAAAATTGACTTCTTTCCTATCCCTGGAAATGACAATCATGTTGCCGGAAATAGATGGTGGACATATCTGGTAGATTATTTTTTCATGGTGGTCAAGCACAGGTTTTTCATGTAGAGCACTTTTCTGATACATTTTAATGTTTCTTACAGGCATATATATGTATCACAGGTGATAATTGTTAGAATTGTTTAAATGAAGGCCTTGCACCCTGCTTTATGATCAAGATTTGTACATTTACTGCCGCCAGTGACCTACACTTCATTTTACAATAACAACAGTTGAAAACAGCCTCTGCCAAGTATTTGCTTTATTCATCATTCTTTGCTATTTTCCTTGTCCATTAGATTATAAGCTTTCTGCCAGTATAGCTCCTGTTGGTACTACTCAAAGGTACATGTCCATAGAACTGCACTGTCCAATATGGTAACCACTAGCCACCTGTAGCTATGTAAATTTATATTTAAATTAATCAAAATTAAATTTAAAAAGTTTAGTTTCTCGGTCATGCTGACCACACACCAAGTCCTCAATAGCTGCATGTGGTTAGTGACTACCATATTGGATGGTGAGGATTTAGAACTAGTAGACTAGCTAACCTAGCCAGCGATATTTTAGAGCCTAGCACTGTTCATAGAGAAACAAAATAAATATTATCTGAATAAGCTTACTAATTAATCTTTAGGGAGCAGCAATTCCATTTAATTTCTCTTCATGATGGAGTGGTAGATTTGGGATGCTGATATAGGAATATGCACATTTAAAAATTTTTTTTACATCTTTATTGGAGTATAATTGCTTTACAAGGTTGTGTTAGTTTCTGCTGGATAACAAAGTGAATCAGCTATATGTATACATATATCCTCATATCCCCTCTCTCATGCCTCTCCCTCCCACCCTCCCTATCCCATCCCTCTAGGTGGTTCCAGAGCACCAAGTTGATCTCCCTGTGCTATGCAGCTGCTTCCTACTACCTATCTATTTTACATTTGGTAGAGTGTATATGTCAGTGCTACTTTCTCACTTCTTACCACATACCCTTCCCCCCAACCCTGTATCCTCAAGTCCATTCTCTACGTCTGCATCTTTATTCATGTCCTGCCCCTAGGTTCATCAGAACCATTTTTTTTTTTTAGATTCCTTATCTATGTGTTACCATACTGTTTTTGTTTTTCTCTTTATAACTTACGACAGTTTGTTTGACAGACTCTAGGTCCAACCACCTCACTACAAATAATTTTGTTTCTTTTTATGGCTGAGTAATATTCCATTGTATATATGTACCACATCTTCTTTATCCATTCATCTGTCAATGGACATTTAGGTTGCTTCCATGTCCTACAATGAACACTGTGGTACATGTCTCTTTTTGAATTATGATTTTCTCCAGGTATATGCCCAGGAGTGGGATTATTGGCTCATATGGTAGTTCTATTTTTAGTTTTTAAAGGAACCTTCATATAGTTCTCCATAGTGGTTGTATCAATTTACAAAGTGCCAGAGGGTTCCCTTTTCTCCACACCCTCTCCAGCATTTAATGTTTGTAGATTTTTTGATGATGGCCATTCTGACTGGTGTGAGGTGATACCTCATTGTAGTTTTGATTTGCATTTCTATAATGATTAGTGATGTTGAGCATCCTTTCATGTGTTTGTTGGCAATCTGTCTATCTTCTTTAAAGAAATGTCTATTTAGGTCTTCTGCCCATTTTTGGATTGGGTTGTTTGTTTTTTTGTTATTGAGCTGCATGAGCTGCTTGTAAATTTTGGAGATTCATCCTTTGTCAGTTGCTTCGCTTGCGAATATTTTTTCCCATTCTGAACGTTGTCTTTTCATCTTGTTTATGGTTTCCTTTGCAGTGCAAAAGCTTTTAAGTTTCATTAGGTCCCATTGTTTATTTTTGATTTATTTCCGTTTCTCTAGGAGATGGGTCAAAAAGAATCTTGCTATGATTTATGTCATGTCTATGTTTTCTATTTATGTCATGCCTATGTTTTCCTCTAAGAGTTTGATAGTGTCTGGCCTTACATTTAGGTCTTTAATCCATTTTGAGTTTAGTTTTGTGTATGGTGTTAGGAAGTATTCTAAGTTCATTCTTTTACATGTAGCTGTCCACTTTTCCCAGCACCACTTCTTGAAGAGGCTGTCTTTTCTGCATTTTATATTTTTGCTTCCTTTGTCAAAGATAAGGTGACCATATGTGTGTGGGTTTATCTCTGGGCTTTCTATCCTGTTCCATTGATCTATATTTCTGTTTTTGTGCTAGTACCATACTGTCTTGATTCCTGTAGCATTGTCGTATAGTCTGAAGTCACAGAGCCTGATTCCTCCAGCTCTGTTTTTCTTTCAAAGATTTCTTTGGCTCTTTGGGGTCTTTTGTGTTTCCATACAAATTATAAAATTTTTTGTTCTAATTGTGTGAAAAATGCCGTTGGTAGTTTGATAGAGATTGCACTGAATCTGTAGATTGCTTTGGGTAGTATAGTCATTATCACAAGGTTGATCATTCCAATCCAAGAACATGGTACATCTCTCCATCTGTTTGTATCGTCTTTGATTTCTTTCATAGGTGCCTTATAGTTTTCTGCATACATGATTTTGTCTCCTTAGGTAGGTTTATTCCTAGGTATTTTATTCTTTTTGTTGCAGTGGTAAATGGGAGTGTTTCCTTAATTTCTCTTCCTGATTTTTCATCGTTAGTGTATAGGAATGCAAGAGATTTCTGTGCATTAAGTTTGTATCTTGCTACTTTACCAAATCCATCGATTAGCTCTAGTAGTTTTCTGGTAGCATCCTTAGGATTATTTATGTATAATATCATGTCATCTGAAAGCAGTGATAGTATTAATTCTTCTCTTGTGATTTGGATTCCTTTTATTTCTTTTTCTTCTCTGACTGCCATGGCTAAATCTTCCAAAACTGTGTTGAATAATAGTGGTGAGACTGGGCAACCTTGTCTTGTTCCTGATCTTAGAGGATATGCTTTCAGATTTTCACCATTGAAAAAGATGTTTGCTGTGGGTTTGTTGTATATGGCCTTTATTATGTTGAGGTAGGTTCACTCTATGCCCACTTTCTGGAGGGTTTTTATCATAAATGGGTGGTGAACTTTGTCGAAAGCTTTTTCTGCATCTGTTGAGATGATCATATGGTTTTTTCCTTCAGTTTGTTAATATGGTGTATCACAGTGATATATTTGCATATATTGAAGAATCCTTGCATCCCTGGGATAAACCCCACTTGATCATGGTGTATGATCCTTTTCATGTGCTGCTGGATTCTGTTTGCTAGTACTTTGTTGAGGAATTTTGCATCTATGTTCATCAGTGATATTAGCTTGTTGTTTTCTTTATTTCTGACATCTTTGTCTGGTTTTGGTATCAGGTTGATTGTGGCCTTGTAGAATGAGTTTGGGAGTGTTCTCCCTCTGCAATATTTTGGAAAAGTTTGAGAAGGTTAGGTGTTAGCTCTTCTCTAAATGTTTGACAGAAATCGGCTGTGAAGCCTGGGCTTTTGTTTGTTGGAAGATTTTTAAACACAGTTTCAATTTCAGTGCTTGTGATTGGTCTGTTCATATTTTCTATTTCTTCCTGGTTCAGTCTTGAAATGTTGTAGTTTTCTGAGAATCTGTCCATTTCTTCCAGGTAGTCCATTTTATTGGCATATAGTTGCTTGTAGTGGTGTCTCATTGATCCTTTGTATTTCTGCAGTGTCAGTTGTTACTTCTCCTTTTTCATTTCTAATTCTGTTGATTTGAGTCTTTTCCCATTTTTTTCTTGATGAGTCTGGCTAATGGTTTATCAATTTTTTTTATCTTCTCAAAGAACCAGCTTTTAGTTTTATTGAACTTTGCTATTGTTTCCTTCCTTTCTTTTTCATTTATTTCTGATCTGATCTTTATGATTTCTTTTCTTCTGCTAACTTTGGGTTTTCTTCTTTTTTTCCTTCTTTCTCTAACTGCTTTAGGTGTAAGGTTAGGTTGTTTATTTGAGATGTTTCTTGTTTCTTGAGGTAGGATTATATTGCTATAAACTTCCCTCTTAGAACTGCTTTTGCTGCATCCCATAGGTTTTGGATCATCGTGCTTTCATTGTCATTTTTTTCTAGCTATTTTTGGATTTCCTCTGATTTCTTCAGTGATATCTTGGTTATTTAGTAGTGTATTGTTTAGCCTCTATGTGTTTGTATTTTTTACTGTTTTTATCCTGTAATTGATATCTAGTCTCATTGCATTGTGGTTGGAAAAGATACTTGATATGATTTCAATTTTCTTAAATTTATTGAGGCTTGGTTTGTCACCCAAGATATGATCTATCCTGGAGAATGTTCCATGAGCACTTGAGAAGAAAGCGTGTTCTGTTGTTTTTGGATGGAATGTCCTATAAATATCCATTAAGTCCATTTTGTTTAATGTGTCATTTAAAGCTTGTGTTTCCTTATATATTTTCATTTTGGATGATCTGTCCATTGGTAAAAGTGTGGTATTAAAGTCCCCTACTATTACTGTGTTACTGTCATTTCCACCTTTATGGCTGTTAAAATTTGCCTTATGTATTGAGGTGCTCCTATGTTGGGTGCATAAATATTTACAATTGTTATATCTTCTTCTTGGATTGATCCCTTGATCTTTATGTAGAGTCCTCCTTTGTCTCTTGTAATAGTCATCATTTTAAAGTCTATATTTTCTGATGAGTATTGCTACTCCAGCTTTCTTTTGATTACCACTTGCATGGAATATCTTTTTCCATCCCCTCACTTTCAGTCTGTATGTGTCCCTAGGTCTGAAGTTGGTCTCTTGTAGATAGCATATATATGGGTCTTATTTTTGTATCCATTCAGCAAGCCTGTGTCTTTTGGATGGGGCATTTAATCCATTTACATTTAAGGTAATTATCAATATGTATGTTCCTATTACCATTTTCTTAATTGTTTTGGGTTTGTTTCCATAGGTGTTTTCCTTCTCTTGTGTTTCCTGCCTAGAGAAGTTCTTTTAGCATTTGTTGTAAAGCTTATTTGGTGGTGCTGAATTCTCTTAACTTTTGCTTGCCTATAAAGGTTTTTATTTGTCTGTTGAATCTAGATCATTGCTGGGTAGAATAATCTTGGTTGTAGGTTTTTCCGCTTCATCACTTTAAATATGTCCTGCCCCTCCCTTCTGGCTTGCAGAGTTTCTGCTGAAAGATCAACTGTCAACTTTATGGGGATTCCCTTGTGTGTTATTTGTTGCTTTTCCCTTGCTGCTTTTAATATTTTTTCTTTGTATTTAATTTCTGACAGTTTGATTAATATGTGTCTTGGCATGTTTCTCCTTGGATTTATCCTGTATGGGACTCTCTGCTCTTCCTTGATTTGATTGACTACTTCCTTTCCCATGTTAGGGAAGTTTTCAACTATAATCTCCTCAAATATTTTCTCAGTCCCTTTCTTCTTCTCTTCTTCTTCTGGGACCCTTATAATTCTAATGTTGATGCATTTCATGTTGTTCCAGCGGTCTCTGATACTGTCCTCAATTCTTTTCATTCTTTTTTCTTTATTCTGCTCTGTGGTAGTTATTTCCATTATTTTATCTTCCAGGTCACTTATCCGTTCTTCTGCCTCAGTTATTCTGCTATTGATTCCTTCTAGAGAATTTTTAATTTCATTTTTTGTGTTGTTCATCATTGTTTATTAGCTGTTTAGTTCTTCTAGGTCCTTGTTGTTTCTTGTATTTTCTCCATTCTATTTCTGAGATTTTGGATCATCTTTCCTATCATTACTCTGAATTCTTTGTCAGGTAGACTGTTTCCTCTTCATTTGTTTGGTCTGGTGGGTTTTTACCTTGCTTCTTCTGCTGCATATTTCTCTGTCTTCTCATTTTGTTTAACTTACTGTATTTGGGGTCTCCTTTTCACAGGCTACATGTTCGTACTTCCTCTTATTTTTGGTGGCTGCCCCCACTGGGTGAGGTTGATTCAGTGGCTTGTGTTGGCTTCCTGGTGAGGGGGACTGGTGCCTATGTTCTGGTGGGTGGGGTTGGGTCTTGTCCCTCTGGTGGGCAGGGCTACGTCTGGTGGTGTGTTTTGGAGTGTCTGTGAACTTAGTTTGACTTTAGGCAGCCTGTCTGCTAATGGGTGGGGTTGTGTTCCTGTCTTGCTAGTTGTTTGGCATGGGGCATCCAGCACTGTAGCTTGCTTGCCGTTGGGTGGAGCTGGGTCTTTGTGTTGAGATGGAGATCTCTGGGATAGCTCTCACTGATTAATATACGTGGGGCTGGGAGGGCTCTGGTGGTCCAATGTCCTGGATGCGGTTCTCCCATGTTGGAGGCTCAGGCCCGACACCCAGCTGGAGCACCAAGACCCTGCCAGGCACGTGGCATGGAAGAAAAGGAAGAAAAAAACCCAAAAACGAACAGACAGAACCCCAAAACAAATGGTAAAAACAAAACTAAAGAGACAAAATCACACAAGGAAATATACACACACACACTCATAAAAGGAAAAAAAACAACAAAAAAACCTGAACAGACTGAACCCTAAGTCCAATGGTAAAGCAAACCTAAACAGACAAAATCACACCAAGAAACTTACATACACACACTCACAAAAAGAGAAAAAAAAAAAAAATGGAAGAGAGTAGCCAAACCAATAAATAAACCCACCAATGAAAACAAACACTAAAACCTTAACTAAGATAAACATACAAGCAAAAACAAATCAGATGCAGAAAGCAAACCCCAAGTCTACAGTTGTTCCCAAAGTCCAGCGCCTCAGTTTTGGGAACATTCATTGTCTATTCAGGTATTCCGCAGATGCAGGGTTTATCAAGTTGATTGTGGGGATTTAATCTGCTGCTCCTGAGGCTGCTGGGAGAGATTTCCCTTTTTCTTCTTTGTTCCACAGCTCCTAGGGTTCATCTTTGGTTTTGGCCCTGCCTCTACGTGTAGGCCACCCTCAGGAGTCTGTTCCCCACCCAGACAGGAGGGGATTAAAGCAGCCACTGATTAGGATTCTATTGCTCACTCAGGCCAGGGAGAGGGAGGGGTATGGTAGTCATAAGTGGAATGCAGGGTGTGCCTGCGGTGGCAGAGGCCAGCATGACATTGCAGGAGCCTGAGGCACGCCGTGTGTTCTCCCCGGGAAGTTCGCCCTGGATCACGGGACCCTGGCAGTGGTGGGCTGCACAGGCTTCCAGGGGGGTGTGGGTAATGACCTGTGCTTGCATACAGTATTCTTGGTGGCAGCGTTAGCGGTCCTTGCCCACCTCTGGGGTCCGAAATGATAGCTGTGGCTCGCGCCCATTTCTGGAGCTTGCTTAAGCAGTGCTCTGCCATCTCTGGGCACACGGAGCAGGAAGCCCCTCTCCTTGCTCACCCTGAAACAATGGTCTCTTGCCTCTCTGGAAGGTCCAGACTTTTTCCCAGACTCCCTCCCTGCTACACACTAGCCCCCTTCAGGCTGTCTTCACACAGCCAATCCCAGTCCTCTCCCTGGGGTCTGACCTCCAAAGCCCGAGCCTCAGCTCCCAGCCCCGGCCACCCCGACCGCCCTGGCGGGTGAGGAGACAAACCTCTCAGGCTGGTGAGTGCTGGTCGGCACTGATCCTCTGTGCGGGAATCTCTCTGCTTTGCCCTCTGCACCCCTGTTGCTGTGCTCTCCTCTGTGGCTCTGAAGCTTCCCCCCACACCCCCACTTGTCCCCACCAGTGAGGGGACTTCCTACTGTGTGGAAACCTTTCCTCCTTCACAGCTCCCTCCCACTGGTGTGGTCCCGTCCCTATTCTTTTGTCTCTGTTTTTTCTTTTTTCTTTTGCCCTACCCAGGTATGTGGGGAATTTCTTGCCTTTGGGAAGTCTGAGGTCTTCTGACAGCATTCAGTATGTGTTGTGTAGGAGTTGTTCCGCATGTAGATGTATTTTTGATGTATTTGTGAGGAGGAAGGTGATCTCCACGTCTTACTCCTCTGCCATCTTGGAGGTCTCCCCAGTACGTGTACCTCTAAGGGTTTTGCTATTGTTTTTGTTTCTTTGTTTTTGTGGAAGAAGTCTTAATGCAATTCCTAGCTCATATAATCTACTTCCTAGACCAGAAAGGCAGTCAAGAATGATCACATTCTAAGAATTCAATCTTATCAATCCTTATGAACATTGATAGACATTAAGGAAATGGTGGTAGTAGTGGGGACCTGTCTTAGTCTGTTTGGGCTGCTATAACAAAATACCACAGACTGAGTAGCTTATAAACAACAGAAATTTATTTCTCACAGTTTTGGAGGCTGGACATCTAAGATCAGGGTGCCTGCACAGTCAGGTAAAAGTCAGATTGCAGACTTCTCATTATATATATATCCTCACATGGCTGAAGGGGCTAAGGAGCTATGTTGTGCTTCTTTTATAAGGGCACTAGTCTCATTCATGGGGGCTCCACCCTCATGACCTAATCACATCTCAAAGGCCCTACCACCTAATGCCAAAACTTGGAGGTTCTGTTTCAACATATTAATTTCAGGGAGACATAAACATTCAGACCATTGCAAGACCTTTTAGAATTGTGATGAAAGATTTCAGCAGTGAGAATCTGAAGTTTCAATTGTATCATGATAACTTCTTCGACTCCATAAGATTGAGGGAAAAGCTTTGAATCAAATATGTGAGTTTAAGATGATAGCAAAGGGACTATAGAAAAATAATTGTTAAAGAAATTTGTTTTTTAATTAAATGTTCTTTCTTTAACTTTCTGTCATTCTAGATTTTTTTTCATTAAATTCCCCAAAGCTAAATCCAATTTAAGTCCTGTCACTCCATCTTTGGTTCACACTGCTAAGATACAGTACCACACTGTAGTATACAATATTGTGCACTGACCACAGACCCAGAAAGAATAGAATTTATTGTTTTCTCATCATTGATGAAATTTAGCCAGGCATTAATATCTATTCACTGTATAGAACTGTTTCCTTTTGGGGCTATAATATTAAAACACAGAGAAGAAAGTGATGAGATTCTTTCAACATGCTATTTGTAGATTTAACTGAAGTGAGAAGAACATCTTAAGGCACAGATTAGGGAGGACCATAATGAAAGCATGACAATTTGAAGAAAAAAATACTCATTAGCCTTTCTCCCAGTGTTCTTTTATCTAAGGAATTCGCTAATCTAGCAGAATAGTTAAAATAAGTGTAAATCAATAGAATGTGAGCTCTGAAGTTATTTAACCAAAATTCCTTTTGGGTAGAGAGGACATGGAACCACCAGAGATCTCCTAAGTGTCAGCAGCTAAAATTAAAAATCCTTGACACTATGCTAGAGAAAAGGGAGTTTTGAAATGCATTCTTATACCAGCAAATATTTATTGAGCATTTATAAATGTCAAGGTATTGAGAGGTTTTATTCAAACATGAGACAGACATAATTTCAAAGATCACATAGTTTAGATAATTGCGTTGATTTTCCCTGTCTCAGAGACATACTCTTTAGCATCTACTCTCATCAAAGATAATAGGATTGTATATGACTTAAAAGAGTGTCTGCCTCATTCTGTTTAATTGACATTTTATAAAGTAACACTCATCAGACTTTAACAGTAAAGCACAGTATTTAAATAGCAATTGCTCTAAACACTTAGCAAAAATATGCCCTGGAAGAATTATATTCATTTATGTTTCCCTGGTGAAGGATTGGCCAACTAAAATATTTATTGACCCTTTACCCTGCAGCTCTGAAACACAAGATGGCTATTTAGAGACCAATTTTGGTGGGAGAATGTGAAGATGCTTTCATTCATCCACTCTTTCATTCAACAAATATTAGTTCAGTATCTACTATTTAGGAACTGAACTAGATGCTTGGGATTCAACAGTGTTTGTTTTGTTAAACAAACATTCCTGCTCTCCAGGAGCTTACCTTTTAGGCAAAATGGTTATAAAATTTAAAAAGTGTATGTATTATATATAGGTTTTCTTGTGTGTTAGAAGATGATAACTGGCAAAGCATATGTAAGAGGAGCAAGATGAGGAGTATCAGTGGAGGGAACATATTTAAATAGGATGGTCAGGATTGGCATTATTCATGTCTTCTAGCAAATGCTTGCAGAACAAGAGGGCATCAACCATGTTGAAATTTTGAAGAAGATTCTAAAAAGAAGGACCAGCCAGTAAATGCCTTACCTTAGGATGGTACCTAGTTTGTTTGAGAAGTAGCCAAGAGGCCAGAGGGGACTGGAGCAGAGTGACTGAGAGGGAGAGCAGCAAGAGAGAGATCAGAGAGGTAGCAGGTGCCAGTTCATATAAGATCATTGTGAGGACTTTGACCTTACTCAGAGGGTAATGCAAGGCCATTTCAGGGTCTTACGCAGAGGAGTGGCACGATCATGACTCATATTTCTACTTAACTTTTGTTGGACAAAATTACCTTTAGCTGATTATCCAAAGTAAATCTTATGTAGGTTACACCGTAAAACAGCTATGGAAAAGAGTTGGACCCGCATTCAAGTTACAGTCACATTGCTCATTCAATAGTAAATCGTTATCAAACACACTTTGTATGCCCTAGTCGTGACTTCCTGGTAGAAAAATTTTATGCCAGATTTAATGCTTTTTAAATATTTAATTCAAGCTTA
The DNA here is from genome assembly GCF_964374135.1 of Grampus griseus. Lineage (NCBI taxonomy): Eukaryota > Metazoa > Chordata > Mammalia > Artiodactyla > Delphinidae > Grampus > Grampus griseus. Next base: position 90,430,789 of record NC_138998.1, read on the forward strand.
GATATTCATATTTCTAATTAGGTATTATTTGTGCAAAGTTATTTAATAAGCATATCTCTAAAGAAGATAGGTGAGATCTAACAAAAATCAGGGAATGAACTCATTGTTATTCTTACTTTTTCATAAGAATCTGTTTTGGATGAAACTTTGCAAGAATTTACTGTGAGCAGATTTTTAATGCTTTCCTACTTTCCTATGTCTTCCTAACGCTTTCCTTTAATGCTTTCCTTACTCCAAAAGAAACTGAAGAAGAATAATCAGATGGAAAGATGCCTTTAGGAAACATAGGTAAGGACAAAGCTAATTTTTCCTTAAGAGACCTGTCTGCAAAGCTGGTTTGTATCATTTCTACTGAATACATATGGGGGGAAAATCATTCACACAAAACCAAACCATCACCAGCAGAGCAATCTGACAAAATGAGTCTATTCTGAGACATCTGCAAATTGTTTTCATCTAGAATTTTCTTTCAAACCAGTCTAGGATAACTGACTATCATTAGCATGACCACATGATTCAGGAAAAGGTAGAAGCAAATTTCTGCAAAGAAAATGTGGATAATACTAATACATTCTTACTCAAAAATTTTGTTCCTTAAATGTGTTGCGTTTTCACAGCACTGTTTGATCTGATCTGATTTCCTTCACATTTTCTTTAGCACCCTTTCATTCCTCTTTATTTTCACTCTAGCTTCACAGTAGAGCAACTTATCACAAAAGACCAGTTTTAATTACTTGCCTGCAGGAGTCTAGCTTAAAGACTTACTGCCCACATTAAGTTCTGGCTCATTCATGGGTCAGCTTGGGGATCTGGGGAAATTCTTGAACCTGTCTTAACCTTATCTTCTCCCCTGGAAATAGGAATTACTATAACATCAGTCTCTAAGTACATTTAAGATGACACAATCCATGTTGGTCACCTAGCACAATGCCTATTACACAGGAAGTGCTGAGTAAATTTTAGCTATTAGTATTATCATCCATCCATGTTATTTCTTATATCTAAATTAATTTTTATAAAGCATTGCCACCTCAGATAAAAGGTTTTTAAGAATTTCTCTCTTCCCATAGGATAAAATGCTTTTTCCTTAGACTTGTATTAGAAGTCCCTATGTACTAGCATGTCCCTATGGTCTAGTATGACCTAGATTCCAGCTAGTTTTCAATGGATATATCCTACAGTTTTTTTTTTTTTCTTAAAGTCTATTCTGACCAGATAGATATGTACCTTCTTCCTAAACCAGTCCCCTACCATGTGCTTTAATATAAGTTCACACAATTATCAATGCCTAAAATGGATTTTTCATTTTCCACTGTAAGTCTGAATTCCTTTCACCATCAAGTGATGCTTCCAGTTAAATTTCTTCTATGAAGTAGTGACTACAGACATTTTCCTTAAAAATCTACAGTACCTTATTGCCTTTCTACTCATTTCTCATGTATCGTATGTTGTTGCTGTTCGACTTCTTTGTTGTTTGTAGATCGTTGATCCCTAGATAGTTCAAAAGCTCCTAGAAATGAAGGACCATATTTCTCTGTATAAACTATAGATCCTGGCACAATGTTAGACTCAGAATCAAACCCAAATTTTGATCAATGTATTGTTCCTAATACAATGATCTACATAGTGTATACATTAAATTTAATGGTGGTGAAATGATGAGTGAATTTTTCTGAGACCAGTGCAGTAGGTGTCATAATAAAAACAAGGGCAGTAAATTGTTCAGGCATTTGATGATTGAAGTCCTAGATGTTTTATTAAAGAGTACTAACTTTTTTTTTATGGATACATTTTTAGGTACTGTTGCTACAACTGTATTTAGAACCAGGCAGACTGATAATCTAAGCTGACTGTGATCTCTAGAATAAATTCAATCATTATGAAGATTGATGAATGTGTGTGGGGGGTCAGGGGGGAGAGGGAGAGATCTAAACATTTCTTCCTTCATGATGTTCTGTGATAATAAATACATATAAAGCAACATACACTATATTTAATACTTGATTATTGGAAGAGCATTTTGAAATTAAACCCACGTTCTCAAAAAAGTTACATAAGAAGGCCTCAAGGAATATCTTTTAGAACATGTATTTTAAGGACAAAATCTTGAAAAAAAAAACTAGATTATTATGTATTTTCTCATTTTCAGAGAACTTGAACACAGCTGCGCTTCCTGTATATACCCGTGGTCCAAAGTTTTCCATTTCTCAAATTGCTTGCTAGAAACTGGAGATCTAATAAATTTGTTGACCCTGGTTATAAAAACTTTGTCTGCTACACAGTGATCAGCCTAGTACTGTTTACTCTAGATCTTAAATTCTTCCAAATAAAAAGACATTTTAAATTTCTCTATCTAAATAGAATAATTAAGGATAAATTTTCAAATATCTAAGTCTCCCTCCCTCCCAGTGAAAGATCAAATGAAAAAATAGAGTATGTCATTGAACCATATGTTTGTTCTATACCAGCAGAAATGGTTAGGAGTTAGGAGGCATATATTCACTTTGTTCCGTAATAACTTACCATTTTCAGGGAATTGTGTGATTTTAATGGCTTTAAATGTGAAATCATTCAAATATTGGGCTAATTACTTTCTGCATTGATGACAAATATGTTATCTTATTTGGCATTAATAATTTTGTTTGCTTTTTTGATGCTGCATATTCAAGAAATAATGACATTCATTATTAATATGCCCTAACAATTTATTAACCTAATATAACTAAAATTATAGTTTTATTTTTATTTTAAATCTTACAAACTAGTGATTGCTATCGTCATTTTGTTGTGCTCTTCAAAATTTAATTCCAGTGTTGGCCATCAACTATTTTTCCCAAGGTATTTTCTCTAAGTTTTTATTTATTTATTTATTCATTTATTATCGAAGTATAGTTGATTTACAATATTGTGTTAGTTTCAGGTATACATATACAAATATATATATATATACATATATATATGTTCTTTTTCAGATTTTTTTCCCTTATAGGTTATTAAAAAATATCGAGTATAGTTTCCTGTGCTATACAGTAGGTCCTCGTTGATTATTTTATATGTAGTAGTGTGTAATTGTTAATCCCAAACTCCTAATTTATCCCCACTCCCCCACCCCCACCTTGTTTTCTTCTTTGGTAACCATAAGTTTGTTTTCTATGTTTGTGGGTCTATTTCTGTTTTGTATATAAATTCATTTGTATCATTTTTTTAAGATTCCACATATAAGTGATATCATATGATATTTGTTTTTCTCTGTCTGGCTTACTTCACTTAGTATGATAATCTCTAGGTCAGTCCATGTTGCTGCAAATGCCATTATTTTATTTTATTTTTTTATGGCTGAGTACAATTCCATTGTATATATGTACCACATCTTCTTTATCCATTCATCTGCCGATGGACATTTAGGTTGCTTTCGTGTCTTGGCTATTGTAAACAGTGCTGCAGTGAACATTGGGGTGCATATATCTTTTTGAGTTATGTTTTTCTCCAGATATATGCCTGGGAATGGGATTGCATGATCACATGGTAGCTCTATTTTCGGCTTTTTAAGGAACCTCCACACTATTCTCCACAGAGGCTGTACCAATCTACATTCCCAGCAACAGTAAAAGATGTTTCCTTTTTCTCAGCACCCTCTCCAGCATTTATTATTTGTGGTCTTTTTGATGATGGTCATTCTGACTGGTGTGAGATGATACCTCATTGTAGTTTTTATTTGCTTTTCTCTGATAATTAGTGATTTTGAGCATCTTTTCACGTGCCTCACATTTATATGTCTTCTTTGTAGAAATGTCTATTTAGATCTTCTGACCATTTTTTGATTGGGTTGTTTGCTTTTTTGATATTGAACTGCATGAGCTGTTTGTATATTTTGGAGATTACTCCCTTGTCAGTCACATAGGTTGCAAATATTTTCTCCCATTCTGTAGGTTGTCTTTTCATTTTGTTTATGGTTTCCTTTGCTGTGCAAAAGCTTTTAAGTTTAATCAAGTCCCATTTGTTTATTTTTGTTTTTATTTCCATTACTCTAGGAGACAGGTCCAAAAAGATATTGCTGCAATTTATGTTGAAGAGTGTTCTGCCTATGTTATCCTCTAAGAGTTTTATAGTATCCGGTCTTACATTTAGGTCTTTAATCCATTTTGAGTTTATTTTTGTATATGGTGTTAGAGAATATTCTAATTTCATTCTTTTACATGTAGCTCTCCAGTTTTCTCAGCACCACGTATTGAAAAGACTGTCTTTTCTTCATTGTATAGTCTTGCCTCCTTTGTTGTAGATTAATTGACCATAGGTACATGGGTTTATTTCTGGGCTTTCTATCCTGTTCCACTGATCCATATTTTTGTTCCTGTGCCAGTACTGTGCTGTTTTGATGACTGCAGCTTTTTTAGTATAGTGTGAAGTCAGGGAGACTGATTCCTCTAGCTCTGTTTTTCTTTCTCAAGATTGCTTTGGCTATTTGGGTTCTTTTGTGTTTACATACAAATTTGAAAATCTTTGTTCTAGTTCTGTAAAAATATTTATGTTTTGTTTTGAGTTGTTTTTACAAAATTATCATCTATCTTGTCCATTGTTGATTAACTTTACTCTTAAAAATGGATTATATCTGCACTGTATTAAAAATATGTCATAGTTAGCTGATATAATTTAATATTAACTAAATTATAGTATATATACATATTTACATACATGCTTAGACATAGAAATTTCCCTACTAAGAATTTATCCTACAGTTACATTCACAGATGTGTGCAATATATATAAATATGTAATTATATTATTTATCTAAAAGATAATATATATAAATGTATCCATAACAATCTATCAATTCGTAGAATATGTATAGAATGATCTGCCAAAAGTCATCAATAATGAATTTCTCCATTTTAATATGACTATCCAAATGACCTTTGAGGATAGGAATTAGGCAGCCAAGGCTTGGGAATGAAGTCTATTTTAATCTATAATTTCTCCTATATTATTAAATATTTTATTATGAGTATAAGTTTTTTATAATTAAACAAAATTGACCTAATTTAATTTATGCTTTTCACTATTTTTCTAGATATAAATGATTTTTGATACATATGAAATAAACTTCCTAACCTCAAGAAATAAAAAGATAGGAATTAAACTCCAAAATTTTTATCATTGTTTGTAAGAATAAAAGGTGAATGCATTAAGGATGTGTATTTGTTGTATTCACCAGTCAGAGAAGAGGTTATGGTTGGCACCTTTTGTCATTTTCTAAGAGGACTATAAAACTATGCAATTTCATAAATTTAGAATGGCGTTTTAAAGTATATCCTTCTGTGTAATTGTGTGGCTTTGTTGTCCTACTGTCAGTTTTGATTGACGCTTAATAATTAGGTATGGAGGTATAACGGATGGTGAGTTTTTTTTTTTTTTTTTTTTTTTTTTTTCCAGTACGCGGGCCTCTCACTGCTGTGGCCTCTCCCGTTGCAGAGCGCAGGCTCCAGATGCGCAGGCTCAGTGGCCATGGCTCACGCGCCTAGCCGCTCCGCGGCATGTGGGATCTTCCCAGACCGGGGCACGAACCCGTGTCCCCTGCAGTGGCAGGCGGACTCTCAACCACTGCGCCACCAGGGAAGCCCTAGTTTTGTGTTTTTTTAACATAGCTTGGATACGGGTGGAAATTGTCAAACCTTTTCTCAGAATGCCTGAGTAGAACGTCAAGATCACAAACTATTTTTTTTTTCAATTTCTCTGGGTAAAAGAAGAGGTGTCTTTGTTACAAAGGCAATTTATTAAAAAGTAAGAACACCAAATCCCTTTGAGTATAAATTGAAGGGCATGCCGACTGAAACATTGGTTTACTCTCCTAATAGCATTTAGAAGCAAAATTTCTCCATTTTAATAAGACTGTCCATATGAACCTATTCAACTTTCATAAATACCTTACTCATGCTGAATATATTATTTAACAGTGTTAAACAGTGTCCATATTATATAGAAAATCGGCATTTCTGTTTCTTCATGAATCTAAAAAGGAAGAAATCAGAATGCAACCTTGAATGTAAGTGTAGAAAACAACCAATTTCTTTTTAAAATATGTACTTGAGCACATTAAGCACATTAATGATCCCTAAAATTCTGAAGCATAAGCCAAAAATATATTTTTAGACAGCTCTATGATGTGATTATGTGGATAATTCTATTGATGGATTCCATTTTTTTAATCCAAAGAAAAACTAATGTTTTTTCCCATTTGGACTGCTGAAAAAATTTTTTATTGAAGAGACCATCTCTAAAAGTTCCCCTACCTTATTATTTTAAGATCTTTGTTAACTCGATTTTCTTCAGTTCTTTGGTAAAAGAACTTCAGTAAAATTACCTTTTTTTGCTCATTCTCAATACCTTGCCATTTTTTGTTGGCTTTCAAAAGCCATAGGAAATACCTTTGATTTGTGCTGTTGTGACAACCTCATATTTGTACATTTCAGGTTTCTTTATTATTTCATTAAGCAGATATGCCTTCATGTTACTATTTTCATCTGTTCTTGATATCTTCCCTACTATCTCCTAAAAGTCTGTCTACATAATCACTAGGAAAATAATTTTTAGCAATTGCTTAAGTGTTTAAGAATCAAATATGCCTAGTAGCATTTTGAAATCTTTTATGCATAACATAAAACTGTGATGATTCCTTTTCTGTTACATTTAGATCAGACTTTAGACATATGTTTTTCTAATCATTCTACTTGGAAATTGAAAGAGATAAATTATATTTCATATAATATAAATTTATGTATTTCATATAATACAAGGTACATTGAATACATATTTCATATGAGAAAGCTAAGGTTGGATGAATTAGGGGAGAAGAGAGAAAAATGAATCATGTGTCTTTTGTTGGGTACTGGTTGGAAAACAGAATGGTATCTAAAGGTAGAAACAATGTGAAGTTCAATTAAGTGCTGCCAAAAAATGTTGATAGCTTTATTTTAAAAATTAATTTTTTCTTAACTCCCTTATATCAAAATGATTGTTGAGAGTTTTTCTTCTACCATATTCCAGATTTGAAAATTAGATTAGTAAACCTTAATTTGAGTTTGAATTGAAAGAAATCCCTTCAAGATATTGTGTTAGAAAACATTTTATTTCTTTTTTTCCACTATATTTTACTTCTATAGGGAGCCAGAATAATAGAAAAATGACATATAGAATGGTGCAAAAGAAAGAATGCTAACCTGGTTGTTGAGAGTTTTGGATTCTGACGCAGTTATGCAGCTAGTTAGACCTGATTTCAAACATGTCACTATTCATATCTGTACCTTGGTTAAATCATGTATCAAAGACATGGCTAAATTGGATGAGAGTTAAGGCCCCTTCCAGCCCTAAGATGTTATGGTTCTATAATACCAAGTCTCATTGGGAGTCAATATGGTAAATTAGTAATTCTCATGTAGGTCTTATATAGATAGCATGACTTAATATCTGTGGATTGATTACTGATACTCTTTGTAGAGTTTCTTATTCATCAACAACTATTTAATGAGACTAAGCTGTAGTCTCTGAGCCATGGGGAGCTGTTGAATGAAGCAGTGTGTTCATTTAATTCTGTTGTCATCTCAATTATAATGAAGGATAAAACTTACATGCCACTTTACAGTTAGAAGGATATATAATAAATCAGGTATAATAATTTTGATTTAACACAGATTACTAAATAATGTTATGTTCATATACTAATCTGTACCTTACAAAAGCACTTTTACGTATTGAAATATTTCGGTCTTCACAATAACCCTTGAAGCATTCATAAAACACACACACACACACACACACACACACACACACACACACACACACATAAAAGAAACATACAGAGCTTGCCCTACATTGTATCATTAGAAGGCACCCTAACTGCATGCCCTAGGTCACATAAAAGACAGTAGAAATAGAATTTGAACCCAGGTCTTCTCACTTCCAGACCAGTGCTCTTTCCAAGATGTAATATTTTAGTTGCTTCTCTGAATACTGGGAAGGAGAAAAATGTCCCTAGTATTGATTTCTCTGGCTATCCCATGGAATTTTTTTAAGAATTGAGAGTATTTGCTTTTTTATAAAGTTAATTTTTTGCTATACAATTTAGTGATGTTATTTTATTTTATTTTGTTTTTTAAGTCATAAATTATTTTAAATGACTTTGAAAATAACACACATATCAATCCTTTGTTGATACAATACGTACTGTAAGTATGGTTGTGTATAGTGTACACTAGAACATTGGAAAACATGATGTTAATTGAATTCAACTCCTATGGAGAGACTTAAAAATTGCACTGAACTTCTTTTCAGTTTACTAGTGAACTTTTTATGATATAATCTACCAAGTGGGGGTGTAGTAGACATTGTGACCCCTTCTTTAGGAATAAAGGGCTTCCCCCCAACCTGCCCTGCCAACTGCTGTTAGAGATGTAAACTGAAAGTCCTCAATTATTAGTTCCATTCAGATTGCCTCGGCTAAAAGAGCCTCCTCACCCAAGATCACATCCCCTTCCCTGGGCAGCCTGTATCCACCAACTGGTCGACACAGAGGTATAGCGTTCTGGCTATTTTGCCACAACTTAGAATAATTCTGAAGGGTTATCAAAGCTTCAGTGCTCCCTGTGAGGCCAGCTGAGATCTCTTCTGAGAGAGCATCACAGTTCAATTTTCCTTCCATCCAATCCTGTATCCTTTACTTTTCTGTAGATGTTGATTTTGAGAGCACTCCCCAATAAACTTCCTGCTTAGAAATTGCTATATAAAATCTGCTTCTGGAATAACCATTTACTCAGGAAAGGGAATACCCAACCATTTGGAGTGTTAGACACAGGGTCTGAGTTGACATTGATACCAAGGCACCTTCATACCCCCCATCTCTGAAGAGACTTGAATTATCTGGACATCATCATAATTATCTCACTAGTACAGTATATTGATGACATCATGTGAATCAGATTGGAAAAGCAAGAAGTAACAAGTATGTTAGGGGTGTTTGCAAGACACAAGCATTACAGAGATGGGAAGATTCAGGGGCTTGTCATATTAGTGCTCAGGGATTCAATGGTCAGGGACAAGTCAGTATACATCCCCTAAAGTAAAGGACACATGATTACCTCTGATATCTCTCGCCATGAAGAAGGAAACACAACAAACACTGCGTAGACCTCTTAAGGTTTTGGAATCAGCATATTCTACACCTGGAAAAACTGCTCTGTCCATATAAAGTGTGACATGAAAAGCTGCCAGCTTTGACTGGATAACAGAAAAACAAAGGTTTCTGTAGCAGGTCCAGGCTGTAGGACAAGCAGCTCTGCTTCTTGAGCCTTATACTGTATCGGAGAGGTCTGTAATGGAAGAAAATGTCTGGTGGAGTATTGGGTAAGTTTCAGTGGGACAAACACAATACAGTTTATTCTGGAGCAAGGCTCTGCTGAGAATTTTATGCCTTTTGGAAAATATCTTTTTTTCTGCCACTGGGCACTGGTAGAGATGGAATGTCTCACCATGGGGTCATCATATGACCATGTGGTCAGAGCTTCCTTCATGAGTAGATCTGTGATTAAAATTAGTAGCCCTATAAGGATTTCATTGTAATATAGAAGCAGTGCATCTGAGATCTGGTATAAGCAATGCCCAAAGACTCAAGTTAAGCTTGTATCTTAAGCAGATGGCTGAGCCCACCCCCCTTATCATCACTACAACCATAGCATTCACTCTACCATCACTACCCCACCTCCCCTCACCCCCCACCAGATCATTCACTTTTGCACCAGAACCTCTCACTCTACTTACATTTATAGATAAATGGGGATTTGGAGGAGGAAACGAATCAGAGCTTGGTTCATAAATATGTTAGTTTAGTACGTTGGTTCAGCAAAAAAACATTCTATCCTCGGGGAGTAGACAAAAAATGTGAATTTTTTTTCATTGCAAGCTGATTCCACCAGAGAACACCCATCATGGAAGAGGCACTAAACAACCAAGTAGACAAAATGAATAATCCAATTGATGTCAGCCAGACTCTGTCATGGTCTGCTCCAGTGCTTACAGAATGGGCACGTGAATGTAGCAGACATGATGGCAGGGATGGAGGCTATGCATGGACTCAAGACCATGGGCTCACACCCACCAAGGCTGGTCTAGCTATCCCCCTACTGAACTGTCAACCTCTCAGCAATAGAAACAAACACTGAGTCTAATACAGCACCATCCCTCAAGAAAACCAAGAAGACACTTGGTGGCAAGTTGACTATACTGGACCCCGTTACTCTTCAGTGGCAATGATTCATTTTAAGAAGAATAGGTATATTTTCTGAGCATGAGTTTCCCTTTCCTGACTGCAGGATGTCAAACAGCACCACTATCCAAGGGCCTAAAGAAAGATCCACCAGATCAGGATCTCACTTAATATCATGTCAGATTGAGACACTGAGACACTCATTTTACAGCAAAAGAGGAGTGGGAGTGAACACATGACCATGAGATCAACAGGCCACATTGCACTGCCCAGAAGCTGTCAGCCCAATAGAACAAAAAATGGAATTGTGAAGGCAAAGGTGCCAGCGTGAAGATGATTCCTTGCAAGGATAGGGCACTGTCCTCCAGTATGCAATATATGTGTGCGATCAAGAGTTGGCAAACTTTTCTGTAAAGAGACAGATAATAAATATTCCAGGTTTTGCAAGCCATGTGGTCTCTGATGCAACCACTTAACTCTGTCACTCTAGTGTGAAAGCAGCCTTAAATAATATGTAAATGAGAGTGTATGGCTGAGATCCAATAAAATTTTATTTACATAAATAGGCAAACAGGATGGATTTGGCCTGAGAGCCGTAGTTCACCAACCTCTATACTGAATCTATGGCCTTTATATTTATATGAATTCAAGAATCAAGGGGTTAAAGGACACATGACCCCATTTACTATCATTCCTAGTAATCTTCTTGAGAAATTTGTGCTTTCTGTCTGCACAACTCAGTCCTTCTCCTGGGAAATATCTTCTGTGTTGAATGGCTAGGATCCATCATGGCTGAAGACTCTGGGGCCTTTTCCACAGGTCTGAGTGTCTTCCAATTATCATTTGAGGAGACTCAGGGGCCCTCTTCTGCAAGAAACCTATCTCTAGATCATGCTTCTGGAACCTCCATATATGTCCATAAGGTATTGGATATTATGCAATTAAGTAAGACTTTATGAAGGTGGTTACATTCACCCATTTAAAATTTTTTCTCACATCAATATTCTACTTAATAGTTTGTATGAATGAGACCTACTTGGAAACATATGCTGCTTTTGAGTGTCATGCTTGTTTAAGACATTGCATCGAATCTTCTTGGACTGACTTTCTTGAGGCTGTGTTTTAGAAAACGGGAATGATAATACTGAATGAAACTGGAAATGGATGAAAAACAAGCTTATGAAGAATATACTCACAATCTAATACATTAGGCTGTAAATTACAAAGTGGTAAACAATCCTTGTGGATACATATCAGGTTTGAGCCACCTAACTCTTAAAGTGTATTTTCTGGCAGGAAACCATAGGGTCGGTCAGTGTATTGGGGAGATAATCTAAGCATAATGTAACTCAGTGTTCATGCAGAGCTCATTGCAGGTACCTGAGTGCAGGGGAAAGCTTTGAAACAGATTGGTATCACTGCCTCCTCAGAAGAGCATTTCTTTTGAAGAACTGGTGCACTGTTTGCCCCAAGATATTTAACACCCCTCTCAGGCTCAATACTTGAGGTTTATTGTTTGCATTTTAAATCTGGTTAAATCACTGGAGCTATGGTTGCTAGGACGCCAGCGTTATTTGGAGGCTACTTTACCATCTCCCTTCTAGTCACGCCCTTAATTAGAAGAGCCATCAGGCTGCAAAGTTTTGACTCAATGTATATTTCCCTTTGAAAGGTCATTGAAAATAAAGACCACATTTCCAGCATTTCCACTTCTCTATATTCAAAAACTGTTTGTGTAATACATTCCTTTGTGGACTTGATTAAATTATCCTTATTAAATAGATTCCTATGTCTCCCATTGTATTAATACTTAGCATTTAAAAAATTATCCTGATGTGGATTTCCATCGTGAAAAAAGCAGTGTTCATTTATAACAACAACTAAAGGGTTAACACTTACAGTTGGCAATTTAAATACCAGAGACCTTTAAAGGAGAGCTAATTAGTTAAATAAATCACAGTAATATGCTTTTACTGCTTTCTTCACATTGACAGCATTTTGGGTGCATTGGATAAATATTCACCATTTCCAGTCTGACGTTTAGGATTGTTTCTTTGTTGCCATTTCCTCTTTTTACCTCCCCTATAAAATAATGTTATTTTCTCAAGTTGTTGGGCTGTGACTCTACCAATTTCCTGAATGAAATGGTGGGAACATGATCTTCCAATTCAATATTCTTAAAAGGTTGGACAGAGCTTACTAGCCTAAGAAAATAATATCAGCAAATTATGCATGCTGTCATCTATACCAGTCATGCAGATTACAGAATCTCAGATTAGCATTTACCCAAAGCATAGAAAAGAGAGATTATAAAGACATTTAATACACTTTACATCTCCTTATTATAAACTTGCTGAATTTTCAAGAAAAGATATGGGAGAATGTGTTCTGAGGCCACATCTTTACACGGCAAGTGACAGCAGAGCTAGGCAGTCTGCTAGTTTTTCAGGGGATCAGAGAATAGTTCATTTATTCAATAAGTATTTGTTGGCACCTAACAGCAGCTTTGCTAATGGCCAAGGGTAAAATGAAACAGCAATTATGCTTCCTTTGCTAAAGGAACTTTTATTCCAGTTAAAGGAGAAAAAAGACATGTGCACAAGAAGCATAAAAAAAACCCAGGAATATATTTACTGAGAGAAAGGACTGATTATTTGCACCCCCAAGCTAAAGAGGATGGCTTGCGAATGCCTTGTTTATCCTGGACTGCCATGTATACAACCACAGCCTAATATAATCCCTTGGGTACGCAAAGAATGAAAACTATCTTAACAAGCATTTATTTCCCTCAAATATTCACCTTAAGAGATTATATGACTCTTTCTTTGATATCAACGTTGCTCAAAATATTTCTGAACACATCATTGCAAATGACCTTTTTTTTTTTTTTTCTTTTTGCGGTACGCGGGCCTCTCACTGTTGTGGCCTCTCCCGTTGCAGAGCACAGGCTCCGGATGCACAGGCTCCGGATGCGCAGGCTCAGCGGCCATGGCTCACGGGCCTAGCCGCTCCGCGGCATGTGGGATATTCCCGGACCGGGGCACGAACCCGTGTCCCCTGCATCGGCAGGCGGACTCTCAACCACTGCGCCACCAGGGAAGCCCTGCAAATGACCTTTCAAGTCTGTCACTTTTTGCAGATCCTTATAGTCTATTTATAGAATTTGAAATTGGACTTGGGTGTTGGAAATGAATGAATATCATTTAAAGATGAGTCTGGTATATATTATTGGTCATCCTTGAGTATGGTTTTATTATAAAACTAATATATGATTTAAAGTAATGAGACGCCAAAGAATTTTCTTCTATTTCATGGAAAGCAATCCCTCCTACCGAAAAGAATTAAAAAATTTTGCCAGTTGGCAGCATGGTTTTAATAAATACATGACCTCCAAAGAGTCAACACTTTTATGCACGTATCAGCTGTGCTTTTCCTGACCAACTATATTTAACCTCCTTATAGACTCTGAATTAAAAATGATAGTATTTCTCATTTTGTTTTGTCTATTAGGAAGCTCACAGCAAAATCAATGACTTATATTTAAAGAAATTTTGGTATGCATTTTTTGGGTAACCTTACCTTGAATCTCATTTTCTGTTTATCTTATTTTTCCTTTTTTCTTGTTCTTGTTATCTGTTTCTGTGCCATTGCAGTGTATATTTTTTATAAATTATTTCAAATCTCTTTGAAAAAAATTGAGTATAAATATTTATATTCTTCTTCAATGTTTTTTCTTTATAGATATATCTCATAATTTATGGATAGTTACACATTTTTCTTTTAAGCAAATAATTTAGGGAAGTGAGAATATGTAATTAGGAGATTATTCGGTAAAAAATCAGTAGAAAGTTCAATGAGGTTATGCATTTAATTAAGTCTAGCTTAAATAGTAAATAACTCTTTTGGAATTTCTAACAGATTTATTAAAAAGTTAGCATAATATTAAATAATAACAGCACATTGATTTGCTAGATTGTAGAGATTAACAGTGAACAAGCTAGATACATTTCTAATTTCCAGGACATGAATATGTTCTGGAAGTCATAAACAATACTTCATTTACTTTATGAGTAAAGACATGATTTAAAAGGATCCGTTTTCAAAATAAGAGGGAAAAAATACCTCTATGTACACTTTGTGTCATACACATATATGTTTAATTAGGAATGCAAGGTTTCGTTAACCAATTTGGGCAGAAAGGGATAGGGCTTAGTCTCTTTAAACTTTTATGAATTATTGGAATTTACACTTGAATCAGTGAAGTGAGGTGGTGTCCACGGCAGTGTGTGATGATGATGCAGTATTTACAGATGATGTCTTTCCATAAGTTGCTTTGGGATTTGGAAAGTAGATCCAAATTCAAATCAATATTCAAGATCTGTTTTCATCTCATTTAAGAAGATAGTGTCATACGTTGGTAGTATTAAACATTTGAATCCTCATATGTTAAGTTTTGTGTAAAACACTTTCATCAACTGACAGACCTACCCTAGGACCTTAGGTATTAAGATAGCTGATTACACATGGCAGCATGAGGATACATACTCTCTTACTTTCTGTATTCTCCATAATGGTTAAGAGCCATGGACTTTAAAGTCAGATAGATCTGGATTCATTATTTAACAGGTTATATAATTTCTTTGTTACTCAATTTCTTTACTGTAAAATGGGAATAATTATACCTAGGTTTGTTTTAAAAATTATACATATATAAATTGCTTAGCGTAGTAGGTCATCAGTAAATAATATTAACTAATAGTAATAGGAGTTTCAGTACTAGAAGTAGTAATAAAAGTAGCAGTGATAATAGTAGAGCAATTATTCAAGAAACATATGAGGAATATAGATTACATATGAAAATGCCAATATTAAATAATATTGGGTTGGTCGAAAAGTTCGTTCAGGTTTTTCCTTAACATCTTATGCAAAACCTGAATGAACTTTTTGGCCAACCAATATTTCTCATATGCAAATGCTATCCGTCTTGTGGTTCTATGAAACATAGTTAATAGTTTGCCTTATACGGTCAGAGTACGAAACACATGTGCACAGGGAAGTGAAATGGCAACAGAAATGAGGTCTTAAAACCTTTCATCTCTAAATGTTTTTAATAAGTATGTGGCAGAGGAGACTGTGTAATTGGCAAAATGAGGTGGAAGACGGATATGCATGACAAAGAGCTATTTGCAGTGATAAAGTAACAGATCTTTTGTGTGTATACGAGTATATGTGTGTGCACATGTGTACGTGTGTCTGCTCTGTAATCCTCAGTTGATGATTTATCCCTGAGATTGTTCATGTTCCTAAGAATACAGTGCAGGAATGAAGGATGCCTAAATTGACATATACAAAAAACAAAATCCAACTAAAGTAATTACCTTTAAGATGGAAAATTGTTTAATGGCCATGTCATATTTCACGCAGCTAGGGCAGTTGGTGTCTTGAGGGGAAGTGATGCTGAAGGTGTGCAAAAGGAGCAAATAAGCAAAATCATACTGGCACAGTGTGGGAGGGGATGCGGGGGTAGGAATCATCAAGATTGCAAGTGTTTGCCCAGAATACTACCTTTTATGATCTCCATGTACTGCTTTCATAGGTTCTTTTTTTTTTTTTTTTTTTTTTTTGCGGTACGCGGGTCTCTCACTGCTGTGGCCTCTCCCGTTGCGGAGCACAGGCTCCCGACGCGCAGGCTCAGTGGCCATGGCTTACGGGCCCAGCCGCTCCGCGGCATGCGGGATCTTCCCGAACCGGGGCACGAACCCGTGTCCCCTGCTTCGGCAGGCAGACTCTCAACCACTGCGCCACTAGGGAAGCCCACTTTCATAGGTTCTTTGTCCTCTGTTTCTGCAGTGAGTTTTGAAAGATCTAGACAGGATAAAGCCTTGGAGATTCTTAAGAAAGAAGCTTTCATAAAAAGTAGCCTCTGGAGTTGAACCCAGCAGTCCTGCTACACATTCCATCTTGCTGTTAAGAATACCTTCTTTCATTGAAACTGGTAATAAGTTTGGCTGGCAAATATGGGGGTAGGTCTTCTGAGCAGATTTTAAGAAAGGATTGTGACATTTCTCCCAATGTCTCCACTTGCATTAGGAGAGAAATTGGATAGAGTCGCTTTTCCTTTATCCCCTCCCCTCACCAGTGAAAAAGCTTTGATAGTATGGAACCCTATCTGATTCCTCTATCTCCATGGCTGTGACTGTCCTTACCCTCCCAGCCCCACTTATTCAGCTACTATAAATATATCCTTGTTTATCAAGGATTCCTGATTTTATAGGAAACCTCTAAGCTATGCATTTTTTTGTATGGGATAGTGGCAGCTTGCTCTCATTACTTGTTGGGATAATTTGCTGACATCTCTCCAATTGTAGTGCTAGGAATCAAGATAGGAAGCCAATGGCCTCCCCATTTCATGAGGTATCTGTCTTGATACAATCTGTTTTAAACTGTCTGTTGGACTCAACTTTATGGTCATTGACCCCTAGAGTCCTGGTGCCTAGGTAAGTGCATTGACCTAAGATAAGCCCAGAGACTCCAGTTCACTTTTATTTCTGCTGATCAAACCTCCTGACCTCAACCCAGGATGTGCATGTCTCCCAGTGCTTGATTTTCTCTCTAAATGGCCATGGATCTGACATACAGATCTACACTCTATTGAAAGTTCATATGTTTACTAAAAAAATACTAGAGTGTTGCTGCTAGTTTCTTATATACAGAATAAGTTCAGAATCCCTAGTAGGTGCTCAACACAAATTTATGAAATAAATTATTGATAGACTTTTAAGTTAGTGTCCCGGTGTTGCATGCTTTAGTGATATTCCTGGTAAATGATGGGTATCTGTTGACAACAGTTTAGGGGTACAGCCCAAGGCCAAGGAACTGACATACAAAAACTGAATCCATGACCTTGCCCTCATGACTACAAAATCTCAGTTAACAAGATAAGATCCTGGCAAAAAACTGTATTTTTTGCTGGTACCAGTGCCAAATGCACCCAAAGTGTTCTCATCCCTGAGACCCCCTTGAGATTTCTTCAACATGACCTCCTTAGGTTCCCAAACTCTAGTTTTCGTAAACTCCCTGCCACGGAGTTAAATGTTCACAGAAACTGGTATAATCACAGAACGTCAAAGTGTTCTATTTTGTAGCTGAATTTCAAAGTGAGCTGGATAATCCTATGACAAGCAGTAAAAGTAGTAGTTATGAGAGCTAAATTAAAAAAACTAATCAGATCTCATGTTTCAGGATATAAACTTGTCACCATGAGCATTAACAAGATTTTTCCCTCTTACATGTTATAGAGGATTTTCACGTTTTAGTCATCTGAGCCATATGTTTGTTCCTGGGAAAATTTAATTCAGCTGCATTTATTAGGTGCCTACTGTCCATAAAGCACCATCCTAGGCAAGATTTCATAAGATTGAGAGGCTTGAAAAATAGAATTAGGCATAATCTCGTTGCAGAGGGAGAGGTATGCAGCCAGAGCCTACATCAATGACTCCAAGAGTCATAGAATTTCTAGGAATTCTCATTCCAAAAAGGACCTAAAATTTTTTTGGGGCAACTGTAAATGGAGTATTATGATCAGAAGTTAGTTCTTTTCAATTAAAATCTTTATCAAAGGCTGAGAGGAAGGGTGTCCACCCAACCCTGGAGAGGGTTCCATGTGACAACCCTAAATGTCAGAGAATATTTAAGGGACCAGATGTGAGAGCAGAAGAATGTTAGGAAAAGCCTAGTTTACCATAACCTGGTCTGAATTTCTTATCTAAGGGAGCTTTAAATCTAAAAAAGCAAATATCTCTTTAGGAGATTTTTTAAAATGCATAATTTCTTAGAGGTGAGTCCATCTCTGTGAAAACTTTGTCATGTTTGGAAGAAAGTTTTCTTCTATGGCAGAAAGAGCCATGATTCTACATGGGAATTCATCAGGAATACCAGAGAGTGGAGAAGAAAGGTAATGGCCAGGAAGCTCAGGTCGTTAGGGAGGAGAGGAGAAATAAAGCACAGGCAAGGTCAAATTCTAGGTGCTAAAGGGGTACCTGATAGTGAGAAATACCACTGGGAACATCCAGTATCAAGTTACCCTTGCTACTTGGAGGGAGACAGGAAATTATGGGCAACTGTATTTTCACTGTGGCAATAAAGCAGCTAAGGAGGAAGAAAGCTTTCTAGACTGGAGTGTGGACTAGGAATTCTAAAGCAGTGGGGCAGGGGCTTCCAAGTTGCTAGCATAGCCTAAACTTCAGCTATAAACAAAGATCTACTATAGAAAGCAGAATTAAATAGGTGCTGTATGATAGAGGAACAATGAATGGGCTGCAGAATTTTTTTAAAAGCAGCTAATTCTGAATGGAAGGGCAAGGGAAACTTCCCAGAAAACAATATTTTAACAGATATTTCAAGGATAAGTAGGATTTCATGGGATGTTAAGAAGGCATTACAGTGTGGGGCATTCCAGTATAAGCAGATAGCACAAACAACAACAACAAAAAGTTTAACTGTTCCTGTTTTTCAGCAAAGGACTAATATTCTTTGCTGGACTAATACTCTTTTGCCCTTTGTTGGAGAAGATGAGACTGGAAACAATCTCAAGTTTGTAATTTCTTTAGTAGACAATAGGGAATCTATAAACAGAGGATGGCCATGATCTGAAGTATTTTTAAGGATATAAATCTGTAATCATTGTGAAGCTTGGCACTGAGAGTCAAGAGACAAGAAACAGATCATTCCCCTTGCCTGGAAAAATGTTCCTTCTTTTATTTTGCTTAATTAGAGAAGGGGCTCACCACTGGGTTTTGGCTTAGACATTCACCTGTTCCAGGAGCCTTAATGATCCTCAGCTCTGGGTTAGTACTAAATTTAACTATTGATTTATTTGTCATTATCTACCTTAGACTGTCAACACCATTAAAACAGGTATCTTGTCTGCCTTATTCCCCACTCACAATTTTCTTTTTTGTGCCTGGCCTCAGTGGATACTTAATCCATATTTATTGAATACGTAAATGCAAAATGTGTGAATACATTGAACAAGTCAGTTGGGGGAGAAGGACATCAGAAGAATAGTGATGATGGAAATGAAAAACATGGGAAATATACTGTAAAATTCTATCCAAAGGATTGGAGACATGTGAGATGTGGAAAGACAGATTTAAACATGTCTCCAGTGTATCTGTCCTGATTGGGATAGTGATGCTACTACAATGATGCAGTTAGAGTCTTGTATCCTCCCAGAGCTAATCTCCTCCCTGTACAAAAATTTTCATCCAGGTGTTTGGAGATCCCTTATTAATTTTAGAAATGTGGCCATGGTCTCCCCCTATATGTACCCTCCAGGCTGGTTCCTAGGATGAGAAGATATGAATAAGATCCTGGTGCCAACTAAATAGGGTCTGATACTCCTCTTGGGTGTGATTTCTTATCATCCTACAATCGTGATGGGAAGAGAATCCAGAAGTTGGGCTGCTTAGATTTGATGCTATTGACATCTGAAGCCCCCAAAATTGTTTCTGGACCCCTTCTCTATATTCAAATAATATATCTGAGAAACGTAAGAATATTTATTGAATAATTTCCTAGAGTAAAAGGGTTTAAGTCTATGAAAGTCTGTAACGTTGGCACCGTAGCAATAGAATAATCAAATAGATCACAAAGATTCTCGTTCTACAAAACATGAAAGTGACTAACCTGTACCCAGTTTCATGGAGTAGTCATGGTGCCTGGGCTGGAAGTTAAATCTTCCATTTAAGTTACCTGTTTTGAAGCAGAATAACTGAATAGGATTACTATATAATGTAATATATTTTAATACATTTATTGTAATCAAAATTCATTGTTTCAAGAAAGAAGAAAAAAATTCTATTATTTTAAAAAGAAAGTTAATTTTTATTGAAAAAACATCTGCCTAATTTGCTAGCCAAATATCAGAATGAAAAAGTAAAATTCTCAAAGCCACAATTCAAAATCTGAAATAATTAAATTCTTAATTTAGATTGGAAGCATTGTAACTGGTCATATTTTTCTGCACATTAATCTAAAAGAGTTTTGTATTTGGATTATTTCCATCTTGTGTACCCAGCCACTTGGCGATTTATCCATTGAATATGCACCTGCTTCTCATATTGGCAAAGGAACAATTTACTGTGAAGAATAAGTTGTTTTGAATGACTAATTGGTTACAGGTGCAATGAATTAACCATCTGCCTTAGAGACTGACTCAACTAAGGAAAGGAAAATCCCTTTCCTTTTTGTCACTTTGGGAGCACATCAGGGAGATGTGATTCTAACTTGGAATTTGTAGATCCTATGGTGGTGGGTGGGGTGAGGTGAGTGGGAGGAAGAGAAAGCAAGTTCAGAGGTTAATCAGAAGAATATTACAGAGTCATATGTGAGACTAGTTTATTAGCTTTTATCAGTAATCTAATTATCTTTTGAATTAAACAAACCCACAAACATCTCAAAGTATAAAATATTTGGACTGGATCTGGAAGAGAGCATGTAAACCCATAGATGGATTTATACCAGAACATTTGACATTGTCTTCGTTTATGTTTTTATTTTCTAGCTGTTCTTTCTTGGTTCAAATCTAATTCTCAAAATATTCTGAACATTTATGACATTAATCTATTGACGTGTTACAGTATTTAAAAGCAAATCTTTAATTTACTCAGGTGACTGTCTGATTGGTCCGCTGAGGTGAATCATAACATTTTTAAATGGGCAACAATCACTTTTTTTTCTGGATGATCACAATCTCCTGACTCCAAGATGATAAAATGAAGTTCTTGTTAACTAGGAAATGGCAATCTGCATTGGGTGACTAGGTGGGGAATGATATTAGATAATTTGGTCTGACTCTACCTCTTTGCCTTCAGGTAAACACTTCATTCTTCTTCCCCATAACTGAATTCATGTTTTGTATGTTGTTTAGTTTACTATGCCTAACTTTTAATAAATATGTAAGTGTTCCATTTGGCTTAACATGCTTCCATGTTAACACGTTTCCTCAGTTAATTGTCAGAGAATCACAGAGCCCTGTAACCTGTTCTGATTAGGGATTTTTCTGCAAGCCTCTCTGCCTACCCACATTTATCTTGGGGAATTGGTAAGATGAAAATTAGCATTTCCTCACAAAGTGATGAGGAATCTTTCAAGGTGCATGCACCCAGAAGTACTGTTTCCCTTCCAGCTAGTCTTATAATACATCCTGATGTTTGATTGACTTGGTCAAACAAATTAATACTTTTTCCTTAATTATTTTCAGCAAAGCACAATCATTTGCGTGTATGTTGCCCTTATAAAACCACATGACCTCTTGACATCACTGAGAAGAGCAATCTATGTAGCCAAGTACAAAGGACTTTTCTACATCATTTTAGTTATTAAGAGTATATGAGAGTGAATGGGAATTTTAGGCATGATTTATTCTTTTCCAAAAGTGCTTCATTTCTCTTATAAAATATACTCTAATACAAACAGAATATTTTGGGAGAATCCTATTTTCAAGATTCTTTTTAAGGAATTAACTCTAGTTGGGTTGTTTTAAAAAATACTTCCCATCAAATAATAGTAGGATATTGAATAGATGAGGTACATTATAATTCCAGTTTTCTGTACCTAGTCAAAATGTCATCAAATGAGATATCTTTTAACAGAATGCTATTTTAATTTCCTTTAGTCATTTAGAAAAATACATTTCTGAATTTACCATTCTCTTCGAATACAAATAAAATTTTATTGTGATGAAATCTTTGTACAACAATGAAATATTTCTGACAAAAGCTCACTCTTTTCACGTGCTATTCAGTACAACATTTTATCTGATCAAAAAATTTAGTTCAAGAGTTTCTTAAGATCATTGTAAACATCCATGGTTAATGTATACCTAATAAATTGCTCTAGAAATAATTTGAGTTATTAATTAGCACTACAGAAGTTATGTTCTTTCACTTTCTTTTTTTTTAATTTCATAATTTCACTTACTTTTGTATCCCATTCAATGGAAAACTACCAAATAGTAGCATTCTTTTCTACTTATTTCTGAATGAATACAAATGCTCATATTGACTTTCTCTTTTAACAAAGTGAAGGCCCTTCACTGTCTATCTCCACTATATTCCCTTCCTTTATTAGTGTTTTAGTGATGCCCATTCTCTGATGTAAATTTGTGTTGATGAAAATCCTGTCACAGGAGCTGTGTGCACAGAGGTTACTTAGGGTAGAGTTGAGAATTATACACCTTGTCTACAATACCTTTGCCATCATAAGAGCTGGAAGTCACTTTAGAAACCCTCTTCTAGACTACGAATTTTTCAAGCATTTTATGGCAACAGGACTCCTTTAAATGAAAATGTAAAATGCAATAGAAAAATACAATACTACTGCTCCAGTTGATGCAAGGATAAAATGCTCAGATGCATTTTTAGTTACTGTCCCTGTTGTGTTCTATAGTCCTTAATGTTCCGGGTGAAATAGTCCTTTTCTAACCATATTTTTTCCTACTGGGAAACGGAGGCATGGAAAAATCATTTGGTTTGTCTAAAGGCAACCAATGAGTTATTAACAAAATCAGAGGGAAAACTAAGTACACTTGAATTCTGATCTAGAGTTTCTCTACTGTTAAACTATTAATTTTAGTATTTGAATTATCCATGTGGTTTCTTTTTATTGGTTAAAATGCCTTTGGTCACTTACCACTCTATTTGACCTAACCTCTGTATATGAAGTTACTGTGCGAACCCCTTCCTAGATCCTCCCTTCTCTGAGCTCATGATAACCTTAAATCCCAGTGCCTAGGACTTTCAATCTCTTAGACAGTTGATTGCGTCAAATGCTTAGCGCAGGACCAATAGCTAGCTCCAGGCTACAGATGATTTCATTACCTTTTCCCCAATCTATTTGTTTACACAATTTCAGCTGGAAAAAAAATGCATTGAAATCAAACATCTCATTTCCAGTACTGTCCTGAGGCAAAAAGAGACAATGATACATGCCCCCAATTTAGACTAGATGAAGCTAGCCACATTTCAAATAGAGTTAAGTCACATTGCAAGTTAAAACCAAGTTAACCTGAAAGGAGCCATTTTCTCCCAGCATATCTGTGCACAGCTTCAATTGATGGCACTGTGAACTGTAAAACGGAACCAAAGGCCAACATTTTTTCTAAAGAAACTTTAAAACTAGGAAAGTTGCTCAAAGATTGCCTTAGAGTTGCCTCCTCGATTGTCTTTCCTGTGGTGATGGTCTCTGTGGCATTCACTGGTGGCAAATAGATGAAAGTTTCTTACTGAATTGTCTTGATTGCCATATTGATCAGTTTTCGTGCTTTTGTTCTTAAGACAACAGTAAAAGAAAGTAGTCAAGAAAAGTTTCACTTTGACCAAAAAAAAAAAAAAAAAAAAACATTTCAGGAGAAAGCAGTTGGTTCCAGTTAAGAATCAGTTAAGAACTTTCTTTTGACTTGGAAGGATAGCTTTTGTTTTGTAACGAAGACTGCCAATTGGTCACAAATGAACTTGAGCACATTTTCTTGATAATC
Source organism: Grampus griseus (assembly GCF_964374135.1). NCBI lineage: Eukaryota > Metazoa > Chordata > Mammalia > Artiodactyla > Delphinidae > Grampus > Grampus griseus. Next base: position 90,454,578 of record NC_138998.1, read on the forward strand.
ATGCAGCTGATGACTGGATGGATGAGCCACACATGCGTTATAGTTAGTCTCACTGCACTGTCTTTACCTACTGTGTTCCAAGTAATAGCAAATATTAAGCCGTTAATAACTGATCAACATTTTAAAAGAAGGTTCCACAAGAAATGTAATTAGATTTTATAATTGAGTTTAAGCTAATGTGTGTTTCTGCAAAAGATCAGGTGCTTAGATTATATTTCAATTTATGCTTGCCATCTGCTAAAGTTTCCCCCCCCCCCTTCTCTCACTATATATATTCAACATCCTGATCAGGTCTCCATATTTCCAAATCAACTTTGATTATTCAAGACTCACTGTAAATTTCAAATACCAGATTGATTTCTTAGTCTCCATGTTCTCCCTGTATGCTTACAGTTTTATATAAGAAAAGCCATTTCTTAGGTATTAAGCACAGTGTATTAATATTTCTTCACTATGCAGTATTCTTGTAGTTCTTGAATACTATGAAGTATTCAAAACATCTCATTGGAAATATTTATGCTCTGAAACATAATGTTTTGAATTGTTGAATGTAAGTCATTTATACTGTAGTACTTTATGGGAGAAGCATATGTTGACTTTTAGTGTTGTTTAATTTGCAGTCCAAAATTGGGAATGCATGGATACAAAACCATGAAGTGGCTAGTGAAGTATTGTAAGCTGGCTACATAAGATTCTACTGTCTGTCTATCTATCTATCATCTATCTATCTATGTTATGTATATCTAATGATATAAAACTTTAAAGAAAAGATTCTTTAATTATCAAGTAAATAATGTTGTAACTCCCCAAATGGTATTCATGTAGACGGTACAGAGATTGAGATTTTGAGAACAACTATTCTAGTTGCTAGACAACTGACTTCAGTAAGCACCAGCATTAGAATCAGTTAGAGAGCAGCTTGACCCCACCTGAACCTCCAGACTCAATCTCCAGGAATGGGTACTGACCTTTGCATTAGGAAGGAGCCGTCCAGGTAACGACACTAAAGTTGGTCTAGAGAGATTTTTCTCTAAGAAAGGGTAAAGGGCTATGCTGTGCTTGCTGTTTGCTTCTGCATACTTCCATGTTTTTGTGCTTTAAAAATCATGTCTGGTAACAGGTTTTTGGAACAAGATTTTAGGGTTTGGAGGAAATAGCCGAATTGACTTTATTTTTGCTTGCTTATATTTTAGCATAGGCCATTAATAGTGTTGGCAGCATTTCCTACAGAAAGACCCTCTAGCACTCTTCAGAAGATGGACCTGAAGGGTAGATAGTGTGAAACCAGGATGTCTATGCTGAAGTGTGTAAGATATCAGTATAATACTAGCCTCTGAGATGCCTCACATGATATTTTGAATTTAGACTACAGATAAAGGTGATACACTGCATTATACTTTTTTATTATCTCTCTACTTTAATGTATACTTTCTTAATTTTGCAAAGTATAATTTATTTAATAGAATTACAAAATAAGAATGAGCTTAAGGAATGAACATCTTCCTTATACTTGTATTTTCAGTGTTAGATAGGAATTTACCTAAAATATAAAAAGGTAAAAGTCTGGGAAATCAACCAAACAAAACTTGAGAATTTCTCCTGACTTTTAATCCATATTCTTATGTACTTTGTCTTCTCGAGCATTTTCTTTTCCCTTTGTTTTAAGTAGAAAATGAAGAAAAGTGTGTCCTTTGTGTGCTGTCTCTGTCACAATTCTTTTCTGTACTTTGTATCATGTAACTTGGTGCCTTCAAGAACATCAGCTTCAGAGCTGGTTCTTCCATCAGGAGGTTCTGGATCTTCAAATTGTGTAGATATGAGGAAAGGTAATGAATGGGTTTCCATCAGATGGATCACCTTGGAAAATTTTAAGGATAGTTTACAGTTCCTGTTGTTATTCTCATGTGCTATTTTGCTACATATAAACAAAATGCAGCACCAAAGATGTTTATTTGTTTAATGGCAATAATGGTATTGCTAGAGACCAAAAGCTTTCTAACAAACTAACAGCATCGTATAATGTAACAAACACAGAATCTAAGTTTTCTTGTTCTTAATGTAAGTTAATAGTGGTGTGGAATTGAGTCTCAGTCGCCTCCTTTCAGAGGAGAATTTCGGCTAAGAGTATAGACTCCATTGCCAGACTGTCTACGTTTAAATCCTGAGCTTGCCACTTAGACGTTATGTGACTTTGTAAACATTACTTAACTTTTCTGTACTTCTGTTTTCCTGTATGTAAAATGGATTCTTACCTCAATGGGTGCTGTGAACAATACATTTTTAAAAATGAGTAACGCTTCTAGAGTAGCCCTTGACATAGTACACATTAAGTAAAAGTTATCAGTATTCAGTTCAGCCTCCAAAGAAGAACTTTACAGTTTACCCCTTGGGACATCAAATAGCAAAGGAAATGGCCAGATTAGCAGAAGGTAATCTTGGCATCATTCTCAAGCCTAAGAGTGTCTGACTACCTGAATGTTCTGATGATGGATCAAGGAGACATGCTTTCATGGGGAAAAAGCTGCTTTCCCGAAGATTTTTCAGGGCAAAGGCTGCATGGATCATGTCCATCCTGTGGTCTTATGGGGACTCAGGCCTGTGAGAGTCACTTGGTGGGGAGTTGGCTCAATAGAGCTTCTCTGGAGCAAACTGCTCAAAACCAGGATGATGAGAGAATATCTATAAAAGATTAGATGGAGGAGATATGACCTGAATTTAGGAAACTAGACCTTATCCCAAGTCAGGGGCAGGAATGGGGGATGGTGAGGGGAGACTAAGTTTGAGCCATTTTCCAAGCCTAGGGGGTCAGATATAAAGACCTACCACACTCAAAGTCCAAAGTCAGAGTTCATTAATGCTGTTCAAGTATCATCTCTCCTTTCCCTCACATCTCCTTCCTTCTCCCTCATCTTTTTTTACCCCCAAGAACCCAGCAGCAGCCTCATTAATGGAGTGGAGTCGTAAATGAGACAGGCAGGAAAAGGAAGTCAACTACACCCCACTTATGCCACTGAAGCATTTCCAAAGCTAACTTCAGTCAGAAGCGTGAGTTTTTTCATCGTACACAGAATGACATTTTAATGACTGAAACAGTACCTTTTTACAACTAAAGTGATTGGAGAACTTTTTCTCTGCTTCCTTTTACAGCAAAACTCAAAAGGGCTGTCAGTATCTGCCAGCCCTATCAGTCAGGCTTTTGCCCACACCATTCATCAAAAAATGCTCTTGTTAAGGTCACAGATGACTTGCAAACGTTCACAAGTCCAGTGCTCTCCTCTCAGTCCTCATCTTGTTTGATCCAAAGCCATCATAAGACACACCACCACCTTTCTCCTTTGTCCACTTTCTTCATTGGCTCCAGAACATAATTCCTTTGTTATGTTTTGTTTTTCTTACAACATTTTCTTAGTCTCTGCAGCTTTCCCAAACTCCTTACCTCTAAATTATGCAGTGCACCAGGGTTTGATCCTTGCAGCTATCTTCCCAACTATAATCACTCCTTAGGAGAGTTTATCCAGTCCCACAGCTTTTAAAAACTATTTTTTAATATGTAGTTGACTTACAATATTATATTTATTTCAGGTGTACAACATAGTGATTCAAAATTTTTATAGTTTATACTCCATTTAAAGATATTATACAATATTGACTATATTCCCTGTGTTGTACAATACATCCTTGTAGCTTATTTATTTTATCCGTAGTAGTTAGTACCTCTTAATTCCCTAATCCTATCTTGCTGCCCCCCCTTCCTTCTCCCCAGTGGTAACCACTAGTTTGCCTTCTATATCTATGAGTCTGTTTCTTTTTTGTTATATTCACTGGTTTGTTTTATTTTTCAGATTCCACATATAAGTGAAAATATACAGTATTTTTCTTTTATTGTCTGACTTACTTCACTAAGCATAATTCCCTCCAGGTCCATCCATGTTGTTGCAAATGGCAAAGTGTCATTATTTTTTATGGCTGAATAGTATTCCATATATAATACATCTTTTTATCCATTTATCTGTTGACGGACAGTTAGGCTGCTTCCGTATCTTGGCTATTGTAAATAATGCTCTATGAACATTAAGGTGTATGTATATTTTTGAATTAGTGTTTTCATTTTCTTCAGATATATACCCAGCAGTGGAATTCCTGGATCTTATGGTAGTTCTATTTTTAGTTTTTTGAGGAAACTTCATACTGTTTTACACAGTGGTTGCACCAATTTACATTCCCACCAGCAGTGCACAGGGGTTTCCTTTTCTCCACATCCTCACCAATATTTGTTATTTGTGTTCTTTTTGATGATATCCATTCTGACAGGTGTAAGGTGATATCTCATTATGGTTTTGATTTGCATTTCCCTGATGATTAGCGACGTTGAGCATCTTTTCATGTGCCTGTTGGCCATCTGTATGTCTTCTTTAGATAAATGTCTCTTTAGGCCTTCTGTCCATTTTTAAACTAGGTTGTTTGGGTTTTTTTGATATTGAATTGTATGAGCTGTTTATATATTTAGGATATTAACCCCTTATTGGTCATATCATTGCAAATACTTTCTCTCATTCAGGAGGTTGTCTTTTTATTTTGTTGATGGTTTCCTTTCCTGTGAAAAATCTTTTGTTTAATTAGGTCCCATGTATTTATTTTTGCTTTTGTTTCCTTTGCCTTAGGAGACAGATCAAAAAAAATATATTGCTACAATTTATGTCAAGGGTGTCTGCCTCTGTTTTTTTCTAGGAATTTTACGGTTTTCAGTCTTACATTTAGACCTTTAATCTATATGGTGTGAGAAAATGTACTAATTTTATTCTTTTACATGCAGTTGTCCAGTTTTAAATATAATTTATAACTTCTTATTGACTCCTATACAATGCTAGACCACTCATATGAACTCCACATGTACTTTACTGTGTATTCAGCTTATTCACTTGGATGTTCACTGGCTTCTCAAACTTGACATGGTTAGAACTTCCCTTTTTTTAATATTTATTTGTTTGTTTGTTTGTTTACTTATTTATTGTCCATGCTGCGTAGCATGCAGGATCTTAGTTCCCCGACCAGGGACCAAGGGTCGAACCTGTGCCCCCTGCAGTGGAAGCACAGAGTCCTAACCACCAGTGCCAGGGAATTCCCAGAACTTAACTCTTGATTTAAATCTGCCCATTAAACCTGTTTCTATCTTGGTCTTCTTCCATCTCAGTATATAGCAACTACAGTCCTCCAGTTGTTCATCAGAAAACTGTAAAGTCATTTTTGATTTCTTTTCTCTGACATCTTATATCCAATTCATTAAGAAATCATGTTGGCTGTACTTGTAAATGATATTGAGAAACTTACTACTTCTCAGTATATCCCGTGTATCACTGACATGCTCATATAAGTCACCATCATTTCTCACCTTTGCTCATTTAAAAGCTGGCTAATGGTAGTCTCCTTATTTTGATGTATGCCATGTACTGTTTACTTTTCAACACAGTAGCCAGGGTGATCCTATTAAAATAAAATTCAGAATATGTCATCTGTCTATTTATAACCATCCAAATGCATTCCTTTTGTTCCATAGAAAAGTCCATAATTTTTAACCTGACCTACAAGGCCCTACACCATCGGGGCCCTGTTGCCTCTTTGATGTCATTTTCCTCTGCTCTCCCCTTTGCTAAGTCACGTACTGTCTCCCCAACTTCTTCTCTGCTCCAAGAACACAGGGAGCCTGCTCTTTCCGTAGAAGTTTGCCTTTGCAGTTCCCTCTATCCAGAATGTTTTTGCCCACCCACATGGACTCCTGGCTTATTTATTCTGTTGGGTTTCAGATATATAACCTTTCAGAGGTACCTTCCCAGACCAGCCCATGTAAAATTGCACCCACATACAAGTCATTCTTTATCCCCAGTTCTCTAGATCACTTGTTTTCACCATATTATAAAGTTTTAAAAAACTTTTTATGCTTCGAGTTTTGTTACCTTCTACTTCGCACACACCTGGCAAATAAGAGATGATCTTATTTGAGAGTGATTGGGACAATCATGGGACCTGTCAGAGAGTTAAAGGAGAGGAAAGGAAGAACATGTTCCCCAGAGCTGGTTTGAAAGGACACAAAATGGGGAGTGGGGGAAAATAAAGTTGTTTTCTGGTACATCCTTTGGACTAACATTTTTTAACTTAGTGTATTCATATATATTAAATAAGCAGTTATAATTAGAACATTGTACATTGCTGTTAATTGGTGATTAAAGTTCATTTATTTGCTTTCACTCCTAAATAGTATAAATATTAACTTTATTTATACTGATATTTGTTTCTTTATCTGTGTTTTAAATGTGCTCCCCCAACCCTTTGTGGTTTTAGCTGTTGCTAGTTTTTCTTGGATCTTACTGTAATTGTTGGCATACTGTCTCCCCTCTCAGACTATATATGGTCGGCAAAGGTAGGTTTTTTTTTTTTAATTTTTAAAAAAATTTTAAATAACCTTGGGGACTTCCCTGGCAGTCCAGTGGTTAAGACTCTGCGCATCCAATACAGGGAGCACGGGTTCGAACCCTGTTTGGGGAACTAAGATCCCACATGCCACATGGCGTGGCCAAAAAATAAAATTAAACAAAAGTGATGTAAAAAATAACGTTGACACCTTGGTCAAGGTGTATGTACTTGAAACATAACAGGAACTAAAAAAGCGCTTGTGAAATTTATTTTTAATAAGTATTTGACTCAGTTATCTCTTTTAACATAAATATTGTATACTGAAGGAGTCTCAGAATATGTGAGCCAGGGATTTTACATCTAAGCAAGTTGTTCTTCAAACGTAAAGTCTACAAATACTGAATTTTTACACAAGAACCCTGAGAATATTGTTTTCTTAAGTCCTCCTTGAGAAAAATCCTTGAGTCCTCCAACAAATCAAGGGTACTTTAGCAAAAGAACTGGCAATAGGGCTTTCCTGGTGGTGCAGTGGTTGGGATTCCGCCTGCCGATGCAGGGGACGTGGGTTCGTGCCCCAGTCCGGGAAGATCCCACATGCCGCAGAGCAGCTGGGCCCGTGAGCCAGGGCCACTGGGCCTGCGCGTCCGGAGCCTGTGCTCCGCAACGGGAGAGGCCACAACAGTGAGAGGCCCACATACCGCAAAAAAAAAAAAAAAAAAGAACTGGCAATAAGCACTGAATAGATTTAATTACAAATCTAAGCCAAAAAAAGTGAATATAAGGCTAAAAAAATGGAATGTAAATTTAAAATTTTCTTAGACATAGAAATGATATATGAATAATAAAAATTGGGAGAAAGAGGAATAAATACTGGAAGTAGAATAAACTCATGGATTACTCATTTGTGAGCGTTGGGGATCAAGGAATATCATTTAAACTGACTATTCTAGTAGTGAAAGTGTTAGCAAATTTAAGGGAACAAAAGCAATCATTCAGTAAAAAGATAATTGTATGACAAAGGAGCAGGGAAGGATGGAAGGGAAGAGGATTAGAGCTGACGTTATTGGTTTTCATAAAAGATAACATTTGTTATCTAAAGGGGGGAGGTCTAAGGGTATTGTATCACAGGATAAGTATAAAGTTAACCACTAGAACAAAAATACAAGAATTCCAAAATTTCAGAGGAACTTCAAAAAGAGGCAAAGAAAACAAATCATGCAGACACATGCACACACATGCACACACATGCATATATGCACGTATGTAATTTATACCTGTTTATATACACATTCACGTGTATTTAAGTTACATAATGTTCATGTATATTATGCAGCACATGTTGTTTTGCATGCTAGCTGTTATATAAGATAAAATTTGAAAGACTGTCATATGTCTTTTTCAGTAAGTATAAATGGGCTTAACTATTAAAAGATAAAAGATTTTTAGCATGCGTGGCAACTCTTTGCTGTCAAAAAGTAATATATCTAAAAACAAATTGATTTGGAATGGTTAAATATAAAAAATGGAGTAGGTATGTCAGGCAAATACAAAGTAAATAAAATAACAGGTAGTGATCTTAATCTCAGTGTAGAATCTAGGCCGAAAGCATTGTAATGCTAAAGCTACAAGATCCAGTAAGATCTAATACTTAGGAATATATACGTACAACTACTGTAGCAGCAAATTTTATAAAGCAAAAGTTATAGATGATATGGAAAGGGGGCTAAAAAAGTAACTTCACAGTGTAGAAACAGAATAGTCATTGCCACAGCTGTGTGGGAAAGCTTACCTTCCATCAGTGATTAAGTCATGTCCTTGATACGATGTGATGAGAATGGCAGCTTTCCCTCTGTGGTTTTCCTCCCCAAGACCCGTAACTGCAGTCTAATCATTAGAAACATAATGGACGAACTCAAATTGAGGGGCATCCTTCAAAACGCTCACTAGCACTCCTCAGAACTGCCAAGGTCATCAAAAACGAGTAAAGTAGGAGAAACTTGTCACAGCCAAGAGGTGCCTGAGGAGACATGACAACTAAATGTAGTGTGGTATCCTGGATGGGATTCTGAAACAGAAAAAGGACATTAGGTAAAATTGAAGGAAATCTTAAAAATATATGGACTTTACATATATATATAATTTATATATTTACATATAATTTATATATTACTACTTTACAGTAGTAATTGACTCAGAAATCTCTTATTAAAATGGCTTAAATTTAAGTCTACCATGTTAGAGTCATGCAAATTCAGAAAATATTGATTCCCAAAATATATTTTTTAGTTGCCTAAATTCGGTTAATATGTCTGGACAACAGTTTGCCAGAGATAGAGTAATTAAGCATATAGTAATGCACTGTATTATAACACTAGTCTTTAAATTGTGTAAAGTACTTTCACATATATTATCTCTTTTATTTATTTGCCTTTTAAAATAAAGAATAATAAGTAGATTTTCTCTCCTCCCTTCCTCCCCCTTCTTTCTCTCTCCTTCCTTGCTTCCTTCCTTGCTTCCTTCCTTCCTTCTTTCTCTCTCCCTCTCCCTCTTTCCTTCCCTCCCTCCCTCCCTTCCTTCCTTCCTTCCTTGCTTCCTTGCTTCCTTCCTTCTTTCTCTCTCCCTCTCCCTCTCCCTCTCCCTCTTTCCTTCCCTCCCTCCCTCCCTCCCTCCCTCCCTTCCTTCCTTCCTTTCTTCGTTCCTTCCTTCCCAATGTGGAGTGGCAGAGGAAATAGGACATAAGAGAATCAAATTTATTCTAGTTCCTAATTCAGTGCTTTCCACCATATTTTGCCATCTATGTGAAATTATCCTACTGGACATAAATTCTGCAGTAAATTGTTCTCTTGAAAGAGAAGATTGCAGTGTAGTTACCTTCAGTCTCAAAATAGGTTGAGTAACATCCCTGTGTGCTGTGAGCAGATAACAGTGAATGAGTAATAGTTTTTAGATAGGATGGGCCAGATTTGAACCAAAAACATGACCAGGAGTAGATTGATAATACATTTACCAGCCTAAGAACTGTCAGGAACTTAATAATAAGGTCTGAGCATTCCCTCTGCTGATTTTCTTCAATTGTGAATGACTTCCAGATAAACTTACAAATAAACCATGACTGGTGTATTTCCACTGCTAGCTTCCCTAGGGAGTGTGTGAATGAAGATCACCACTTCAAGGATAGGAAATCATAGTATCATGTAATGCAGATTCTTATACTCAAGCCTTGCTCCCTTTCTTGAATATATTAAGTGAGCACTATTTTATGTTTTCAAGTTGTATGTTAAAGTCACTAGATGTATTTTCTTTAATTTTTTTTTTTTTTTTTTTTTTTACAGTTCCCTCCCCAAAGTGCAAGTCCCATCCCTATTCTTTTGTCTCTGTTTATTCTTTTTTCTTTTGCCCTACCCAGGTACGTGGGGAGTTTCTTGCCTTTTGGGAGGTCTGAGGTCTTCTGCCAGGGTTCAGTAGGTGTTCTGTAGGAGTTGTTCCACGTGTAGATGTATTTCTGATGTATCTGTGGGGAGGAGGGTGATCTCCATGTCTTACTCCTCCATCTTGAAGGTCCTCTCTGTAAGATCTCTTTTTTTTGATTTTTGAATTCTATTTTATTTATTTTTTATACAGCAGGTTCTTATTAGTTATCTATTTTATACATATTAGTGTATATATGTCAACCCCAATCTCCCAATTGATCTCACCACCACCAAACCCCCCCTAAAAACTTTTTTTATTGAAGTATAGTTGATATACAATATTATATGTTACAGGTATACAATATAGTGATTCGCAATTTTTGAAGTTTAGACTCCATTTATAGCTATTATAAAATATTGGGTGTATTCCCTGTGCTGTACAGTATATTCTTGTAACTTATTTATTTTATGCATAATAATTTGTACCTCTTAATATACTACCCCTATGTTGTCCCTCCCCTTTCCATCTCCCCACTGGTAACCACTAGCTTAGTCTCTATATCTGTGAGTCTGCTTCTTTTGTTTTATTCACTAGTTCATTGTATTTTTTAGATTCCACATATAAGTGATATCATACAGTATTTTTCTTTCTCTGTCTGACTTATTTCACTTAGCATAATACCATTCAAGTCCATCCATGTTGCTGCAAATGGCAAAATTCCATTCTTTTTTATGGCTGAGTAGTATTCCACATATATATACTATATATATGTGTGTGTGTGTATATATATATATATATATATAGTGTGTGCATATATATATATATATATACATTACATCTTCTTTATCTATTCATCTGTTGATGGACACAGGTTGCTTCCATATTTTGGCAATTATAAATAATGCTGCTATGAACATTGGGGTGCATGTATATTTTTGAATTAGTGTTTTGGGTTTTTCTTAGATATATATCCAAGAGTGGAATTGCTGGTTCATATGGTAGTTCTATTTTTAGTTTTTTGGGAAACTGCCATACTCTTTTCCATGGAGACTGTACCAATTTACATTCCCACCAACATTGTACAAGGGTTGCCTTTCCTTCACATCTTCTCTAACATTTGTTATCTGTGGTCTTTTTGATGATAGCCATTTAGATAGTTGTGAGGTGATGTCTCAGTGTGGTTTTGATTTGCATTTACCCGATGATTAGCAACGTTGAGCATCTTTTCATGTGCTTGTTGCCCATCTGCATTTCCTCTTTGGAAAAATGTCTATTCAGTTCTGCCTATTTTTTAATAAGGTTGTTTGTTTTTTTGCTGTTGAGTTGTTTGAGCTATTTAAGTAAGTTGGATATTAATCCCTTATTGGTCATAACATTTGCAAATATTTTCTCCCATTCAGTAGGTTATTTTTTCATTGTGTTGATGGTTTCCTTTGCTGTGCAAAACCTTTTAAGTTTATTTTCCATTTAATTTTTAACTATCCATATTGAAATAATGCATCTCTTTTATTTAGATTTCAATATTATAACACATTAAATGTCTCTTTTCCTCCCCTTTAGATATTTTGTCAGTCATTCCATTCCTTGGTCTAACCACTAGAGAAATAAAAAGTCATTCAAGCTCATCTTTCGGATATTATTTAAATTAATACCTTTGGTATTAATTTAAATAAAGGCTATACCTCTAAGAAGCTTCCAGTCTTTTAGAAGAAAAATAAAGCAGACATATGGATAAATATGTATATGTAGTTTCAAATTGTGACAAGTGATATGAAGGAAAATAATCTTATAGGACAAAATTAATATCTGAGATGGAATTGGAGCTGAATCCTGGTAGATAATTAAGCATAAGCCAGACCATGAGGGACAAGAGACAAAGGTCCAGGCAGAGCTTCAGCTTTCACTAGAGGCCTAACACGTAAAGAGTTCTGCATAGTTAAGGAAACAAAATAAACATGACCATTTCCTATGTTTGAAATTGAGTGCTTCCTTTCTAAAATGTATCCCTGTTAATAGATCTTCAGGACCTTATAGAGGTAGATTATATTCCAGTACAATAGGTGGTTCTTAGAAGGGTTGTGGCATGATTGAATTTATATTTCTAAAACACCCACTCTGACTGCTCTGTGCAGATCACTGCAGAGGACTGCTGGGAAGTGGCTATTGCAACATTAGACCAGATGAGAGACAGAGCACTGGACTAGGGTGGTTTATTAGATGAGTATTTTGCTGCAGTAATGCCGTGTAACAATAACCTCAGAAATCACAAGCATTTATTTTTATCAATCATGGTTCTGCAGGTAGACTGAGGGCTCAGGGGCTTGCCTCAAACATCGGGTGCAAGTCTGTTCTACATATCTTCTCTTTCTCATGGGACGAGAAGCTTCCCCAGGTATGTTCTTTTCAAAGCAAATAGGCAGAAGTGCAAAAGTCTAATAAGCCAAAGTATCCAAGTACATTAAAGCCCCTCTGTCAGATGGGGCATATATTATATTTGCCTACATTTTATTAGCTAAAGCAAATCATATGAACAAGCAAAACATTGGGTGGGGGTTAAAGTCTGACTGCTCCAGTGGGAGGTACTACAAAATTATATTGCAAGAATATATATATGTAGAAAATTCTGTAACAGTGAGTGAAGAATATAATCTAATGGATTATTATAATAGGTTGGATGTATAATGTATTTTGCAGGTAGCATTAAATTAGATATGAGGGATGAGAGAGGGAGTTATAAATGACGATTCCCTCAGTTCAGGCATAAACAACTGTGTAGATGCAAGTGCCATTTACTGATAAAAGGAAACTAGTGTAAAAAAAAATCAAGGCTGAGAAGACCACCAGTATTTCAGTTTGGAATATATCAATGAAATAGACAAGTGATAGAGGTGGGTAACTGCATATTCTTGATAGTGAAAAGTGTGGTTAGGGCTAGAGTTGTTGGCATATCAATAGTATCTCTCTCTCTTTCTTTCTTTCTTTCTTTCATTTTTTTGTTGCTTCTTTTACAAGAATAAGCAGAAGTAAATTGTAGAAGCAGCAATGGGGAAGACCATGGGCTCCACCTCTGTACGCTGAGGTATGACACATGTGGGAGAATAAATGCCTATAATAAAGAGAGACTTCAGGGGAGGAAGAGTGGTCAGGACCAGGTAGTCAAGTCAAAGCAGGGGAGTCAGGGGAAGGATTTAGGAGGACTGAGATTTGGGTCTGACAAAGGGATATATGGAGCACTATGGAAATGAGATATTGATAAACAAATGACCGAAGAGATTTAGAAATCCAGTTTTGATGAACTTAAAGAAAAATGTAAGACATCATTCTTTTGTTTATGTTCCCAACTTTTAAAATATGTACTGTAGAAATGCATGACGTTTCAAGATACTTGTAAAAGAATAGTCACCATTTTAATTTTTTAGCACCTTTTATTTTATTCATATGCATATATCCCCCTCCATTAATTTATTATAAGTCAAATGATATGGAAATTTATAAGAGGAAAATTAATATTTTTCTAACCCTGGCAAATTCTACTCTTTTTCATAACTAACGATAACAGTTTGAGAATTCTTTTATACGTTTCTGTATGCTTGTGGGTATGTGTATACTTATTTATATGGCTTTTTATATTGTTCCAGTTTTTCTCATATAAACTTGCCTTATTCACTTGACAATATGTCTTGAAACATCCCTCTAAGTCAATAATGTAGATATATCTTTTTATATGGGATAGCTGTTATGCTATCAGATGTGATAATGTGATGCTGCATTATTTGTACAATATTAATTCAACCTGTGTCTTAATGATGAACATACATGTTTCAAGAGTTAATATTTTTGTTATTGTTTTTATTCTTTACTTTATTGACCACTATAAACAATGCTTTCATAAATCCTTTATGCATAGGTCCTTATGTACTGAAGCTTTTATTTCTGCCTGATACATTTCCAAAACTACCAAGATTACTGCTCCAAGGAAAGTGGAGACTTTTTTTTTTAATTTTAGTACATGTTGTCGGTTACTTAATCTGAAAGTTTGTGGCAATTCACATTTCCACCAAAAATATATGTGTATCCATTTAGTGGTACCATTTTCAGCATTGTTTGTGATTGCTTTTTTTGTTGTTGATCTTATCTCTCTTTTTTAAAACTAATATTTTTGGTGACCACGTTATTCATTTATTCTAAAAACATTTCCTGTGTTCTTAGGGTACTAGGCACTAAGAAATACATTGACAGGCAAGATAGGAATAATACCAGCCTTCCTGGACTCTAGTAGTCCTGGAAGTTAGTTTATTATTAATTAACAAATTTATTTATTGTCACAAATGCTGTAAGAGGAAAAATACATGGTGCTAAGGAATATTGTCTGCTAGGGCTTCCCAGAGAAAGTAACACCTAAGCCAAAATATAATAGATGAGTAGGAATCAGCCAGGTGAAGGCGAGATGGGGTGTGGAGAACCCTTCTCAGCGGAGGAAGTAAATCAAAGGTAAAGGTCCAGAACTAGAGAACCTGGTTAGCACATAGCATGGGAAGTAAAGGAGAGCCCTGCAGTGAACAACAGTTTGCCTTTTAAGCCTAGTTGAGGAGCGATATACAGTAACAGTAAGAAAACACTGGAAAGACTTATGAAGGAGAGTGACATGACAAGATTTGTATTTTATAAGGATCTGTTGGTTTGTGGTATGCAAAACCTATTGGCCAAGAGAGGAGGCGATTGAAACAATTCCGGTGAGGGACCCCTGGAGTGAGGTAGTAGAAGAGGAGCTAGTAAAGTAGAGAAGGCTTTGTGTTTAATTGGATGAGTCAGTTAAGTAGAGAGGAGGGATTCCCAGGTTTCTCATTGTAATAATGGAGTGGATGGTAGTTCTGTTAACTAAGAAAGAATATATTCTGGCTTATAACCAAGTTTAACGGGTTTAATTTCAAAGCTGCCAGTTGCCCTAGTCGGGCTGTCTAATTGGCATCTGGGTAGATGTGTCTGGAGCTCAGGGTTGAGCTTGAGCGGAAAGTTTTTCCTTCCTTTAGCTCCTTTCTTGAGGATAACTTCCCAAAGTACGCCAAATGGTCATGAATATTTTATGCTTCTCGGTGCTCATTACTATAATTTTTATAAAATCAGTTTCTTATTTACATTCCTACTAGTAATATATGACTATACCATTTTCATCTCATAACTGCTCTCACTGAATAATGCCATTAATATAATTTTTCTTTGAGTAAGTGACTGAAGACAGATTTGTCTTAATTTCTACTTCTTTGATTTGCGTGGTAAACAAGGCATGTTTAATTGATTTTATTTCCTCTTGGGTGAATTGTCTATTCCTCTCCTTTTCCTCGTCACCACTTGTGCTGTCATCTATGCATGTGAGCTCATTCATTAAGTAATCATTTGTTGTGTACTTGTCACCATGCATTAGGCAGTTACATAACAGTTTGGAGCTCAGAAAAAATAATGTATGAGACATTTTCTTTGCCTTCTGGTTCTGAGAAACAGAAACACACATGGTAACTAGAAGATTAAAATAGCATATACTGGGCTTCCCTGGTGGCACAGTGGTTGAAAGTCCGCCTGCCGATGCAAGGGACACGGGTTCGTGCCCCGGTCTGGGAAGATCCCACATGCCGCGGAGCAGCTGGGCCCATGAGCCATGGCCGCTGGGCCTGCACGTCTGGAGCCTGTGCTCCGCAACGGGAGAGGCCACAACAGTGAGAGGCCCACGTACCGCAAAAAATAAAATAAAATAAAATAGCATGTACTTAGTGCCATGAGAGAGATATTTCTAGGTTGGCATGGAGGTATCTGGAGGGGTGTCTGACCCAGACTGGGCAGTGAGTGGGACAGAAAAGGAAACAACATCTGAGCTAAAAGCAGGGGTAACTGGGCCAGGAAAAGGTGGGTTATGGGGATGATTGGGGTGTACTGAGAGTGCAGTGGGTCAGGTAGAAGTAACTGCTTGTAGGAAGGCAGAGAGAGGAACATAGAAGTTCAGGTACAAAAATTAGTTCAATAAGATTAAGGCATTGAGTAGGAAAGCAGAGAAAGGCAAAAATAATACTAGAAAGATGAGCAGAGGTCAGATTACAAGGTTAGCTGTGTGGTAAATCTGTGTTTCCTTGATATGTCCACTTCAGAAACTATTCTATTTATACACAGACACCATACTTATGTCCTACTTCCATAGGATGGAATTTGGCACAAGGCATTACATTTTCTGCTCATTTTGACCCACGTGGATGGAGAAATCAATGAAATAAAGATTTTATTGTTCATAGCAGAAATACAAACAAAAAAATTGAAGCTGGATTGTATTCTATTCCATTTATGTCCCAGACTTCTTTCAAGTCTCAAGACCATCTCCTTCATGTGAGTGTTCAGTGATTTTTTAATGTTTCAAGGTTGATTGCATCCATAATTGTTAGTTTCACAGATTTTGATAAGCTAATACTAATTTAGAAAAATGGGATTAATTACATAGACTATTAAAGACCCTATTCATGAAGTCAGAACTTACAAAAATGAAAAATATAGAATTTGAAATAAACAATAAATGAACTGATAGTTTCTGAATCTCATACTTTCAGATATTCTTTTTTATTTTGTTCTTGGAAGTAATAAACGCATATTTTTAGATTATTATTATTCACCAGGTAGTTTGTTTGTGAGATGCCAGATAGGCTGCCAGTGAATGAAAAAAAATAAAACCAAACACAAAACCAGAAAAATACAATTCTACCCTCTTGTCAGCACAGGAGGATTAGTTGTTATTTCCTGTTTAATAGCACATTTGCTTACATTGTGCTTAATTTGTTAAGCTTCATAAATAGTAGCAAAGTCATCAATTTTAACTGGAACATACAGTTTATAAAGTTAAAAGAGCAATAAAATACCCAACATTTAAATAAAAAACTGTCTTTTAGGATCTTTGATGGCATTGTATTTTTTAAATTTCTAATATAAAACCAGGTACTTTAAATATATAAAAGTATGTTTCTGCATACTGCAAACCATATTTCTTTGTGGGAATATGTTTGGCAACATTTGTTTAGTTCATAATCTCTATCATCATATGTATTCAAATAGAAATGAATTTGCCAGCAAATTTCTCTTCATTTATTTGTCATGCAGTCTTCATGTATGGTCTTAATGTAGAAAATAAAATATGGAAATAAAAACAAAAATAAACAAATGGGACTTAATTAAACTCAAAAGCTTTTGCACAGAAAAGGAAACCATAAGCAAAATGAAAAGACAACCCACAGAATGGAGAAAATATTTGCAAACGATGTGACTGACAATTAGTCTCCAAAATTTACAAACAGATCATGGGGCTCAATATCAAAAAAACAAATAACTCAATCAAAAAATGGTCAGAAGACCTAAATAGACATTTCTCCAAAGAAAACATGCAGATGGCCAAGAGACAAATGAAAAGATGCTCAACATCACTAATTATTAGAGAAATGCAAATCAAAACTACAGTGAGTACCACCTCACACCAGTCAGAATGGCCATCAACAAAAAAATCTACAAATAATAAATGCTGGAGAGGGTGTGGAGAAAAGGGAACCCTCCTACACTGTTGGTAGGAAAGTAAATTAGTACAGCCACTATGGAGAACAGTATGGAGGTTCCTAAATAAACTAAAAATAGAGCTACCATATGATCCAGCAATCCCACTCCTGGGCATATATCTGGAGAAAAACATGGTTCGAAAGGGTACATGCATACCAGTGTTCATTGCAGCACTGTTTACAGTAGCCAAGAGATGGAAGAAACCTAAATGTCCATCAACAGATGAATGGATAAAGAAGATGCGGTACATATATACAATGGAATATTACTCAGCCATTAAAAAGAATGAAATAATGCCATGTGCAGCAACATGGATAGACCTGGAGATTATCATACTAAGTGAAGTAAGTCAGACAGAGAAAGACAAATATCATATGATATTGCTTATATGCAGAATCTAAAAAAAAAGATACAAATGAACAAAACAGAAGCAGACTCACAGACTTAGAGAATGATTTTATGGTTACCAGGGGGGAAGGGGAGGGATGAATAGACTGGGAGTTTGGGATTGACATGTACACGCTACTATATTTAAAATAGATAACCAACAAGGACCTGTTGTATATAGCACAGGGTACTCTGCTTAATATTCTGTAATAACCTAAATGGGAAAAGAATTTGAAAAAGAATAGATACATGTATACATATAACTGAATTGCTTTGCTGTACACCTGAGTATAACACAACATAGTTAATCAACTATACTCCAATATAAAATAAATTTTCAAAAAGTGTTTGCAGAAGTTAATTTTCACCTCAGTCACCTTGACTGATATTCAATCCAATCCCATTCAAACTCTTAGTTTGAAACATATAGATGAAAAAGAATTACTTTCACTGTAAAATAGAGGCTAAAAATTTACAAAATATAATTACCTAGGCAAATAAACCAAAGCAATGTAGCCTAAATAAATATCAAGAAACAGTGTAAAAACCATCTATACTTTGCTTAAAAATAACCCTTGCTACCACATCACATGTGGAAAGACAGGAGTTAGTAACCAATGGCATATACTGATAAATGCTGCAATGTTATACATACAGGTGAGTTGTAACCTTAGGTTATTTCAGATATAGTATAAATGTTCCAGTGTAATGAATCAATAGAACTCTGACTAGAATAGATGAATTGTTGAATACTAGAATTCAACTCATGAATGTGTTATCTAAGTGTCCTTGAACAAGTATTTCTGAGTTCCTTCCATATGTTGAGTACTATCCTAGGTGCTAGGGATACAGAAGCAAACATGATGGACAAAAACCTTGCCATCAAGGAGACTGTATTCCATTAAGGGAACAGGACAGTAAGCAAATAAAGAAAATAAATAAATAAATAAACTAATTTCAAACTGTGGTATGCACCTTTTAGTAAATAAAATAGGGTGATAGTATAGAAAGAATTTTAGATAGACTGACTTCTCTAAGAAGTGAATATTTGCAATGAACCTTGAAGATAAGCGAGAGCCAACAATGCCTGTTAGAAATCACAGCAGAAAGGTCAGACAGACAAATGAATGTATTAATGTGGTGCTGAGGGGAACAAAGCAGAGGTATAAAGTTTGGAGTCATAGTATTCAGTGCTATTTAAATCCATGGAAGTATACTCACCCAGGAAGATAATATTGCTAGAGAAGAGAATAGGGTACGAAACCAATCCCTGGAGTGCTCCCGTATTTTGTGTAAGGGTATTTTATACAGTAAAAAGCTAAAGGGTCACAAGGAAAAGTTAGAAGGTTATGAAGTCTTAAGCCTAAAGATAGGGAACTACATCAACTGTGTTGCCTTTGACAGAAATGAAAAATGATAACATGTTTCCATTGGATTGGACAATAAGGAAGTATTTAGTGATCATTAAAGTAATTTCAGTGGGGAAGTGAAGAAGAAAGCCAAATCAGAGTAGTTCGAAGAGTAAATGGTAGATATAGATGGATTTACTACTTAGTGTATGGAAAATATTTTCAAAAATAGGCCTTTGAAACAAAGAAAAACATGTTGGGGTGATAACTGAAGGAGGGTATAAGCTCAAAGAGTACATTGATAATTCAGGAGAGGAGACAAGTTCCTTGAGCAAATGAGAGGTGATAGGATCTAGTGTCCAAGTGGAGGAATTAATATTATAAAGGAGTAGGAACAATTCTTTTATGAAATAGAAGGAAAAAAATTATATGAATACAGAAAAAGATGGAAAATGAGATTGTATGTATCTATTTGTTTTTTCTCAGTGAGTAAGGATTGGAGTCATAGGCTGAAAAAGAAAGAAAACTCTTTTGGAGGTTTGATATTACATTGTTATGTTGAAGACTGAGAAAACAAATTTACTGGTGAAATGTAGAATAATGGCTTGGTAGTGCTAAGTGCCCACTTGAAATCTGGGTTCAAGATTATAAAGTGAGGGCTTCCCTGCTGGCACAGTGGTTGAGAGTCCGCCTGCCGATGCAGGGGACACGGGTTCGTGCCCCGGTCCGGGAAAGATCCGACATGCCGCGGAGCGGCTGGGCCCGTGAGCCATGGCCGCTGAGCCTGCGCGTCCGGAGCCTGTGCTCCGCAACGGGAGAGGCCACAACAGTGCGAGGCCCACATACCGGAAAAAAAAAAAAAAAAAAAAAAGAATATAAAGTGAGTCTAGGCAATAAGATTCTGTTTTCTCCATTTGTATTCATATGATGGGGTCCTGTCATGGAATAGATTGGATTTGGGGTTTAACTTGTTTTTTCAGGTATATTCAAAGAAGATAGAGGGAACTGGGGGACGTGATAGGTAAATTCAAAAGTATGATTATCATGATAGATCACTGGCCAGTAGCTGAGTAAAGAAGAAAATAAGAACATTGAGGGGAGCAAGAGAGCAGAAATAGTTGGACCAGTAGTTTGTAGATATTGGTGAAATTGAAGTTGGAGGACAAATATTAAGGACCTGGAAAAATAGATGACAGTTGGCAGAGAGAATGGAAATAAGAATGAAATAGCAAAGAAAATGTAGTTAATTTGTTACAGAACAACAGTTTTGTCTATCAGAACCCCAAGCCCAGAGATGCACATATAAGACAATAAAGAATATGCAATCCTGAATACTTTAAAATACTACTTCCAACTAAGAAGCTAACAGATTGAAATAACACACATCTTAATGAAAACAGCTGGTAGTTTTACAAATTAAACTTTTATTGCTCTGTGATGATAAAGTAAGTCATTCTCAAACACAATTTTATAGAGTAGACTGTCTTACAGCAAAACTGTAGAATGACAAAGGAAAAGTATATTTATAAGAGTTTAAATTCATAAGAATATTTTGCCCTTAAACACTGAAATACTTCCTTCATAAATTTAGAAAACATAAGTCATGACTCCCCAGACATGAATGAGTTAGAATTTTTCTTCTTTTTCCAAAGATAAAACTGTCTTTATAGGTAATTCAACCGATCCACTTTTAAAAATGTTTGTTTAAATTTAAAAATATGGATTCTATTTGTAAACGGGGAGGTCTGAAATAAATGAATATTTTCTCCCACTGTCTCTGAGATTCCTGGCTAATTGGTAATTGAGTTATAAATTCCTTTGATATGCTGTTGTGAATTCAGTTTGCAATTGTGAATAGAAGAAAATCTAAGTAAGATATGCTTAAAAGCCTGAGACTAAATGTATGATTATATTTCTGTTATCTACTACATTTTTTTAGAAGGAAGTAATAACAGAATCCCTAACTGAAATTCTAAAATCCATTTCCCTGTACCTATCACACAAGAAGTAGAAGAAAATAGGGCTTTCCGATTGCAAGTGATAAAGAAATATTCTAATATGAGACAAGAAACATCAACCATGATAAGGACTTTCATTATTAAACATAACAACAGCAAAAATGATTTTATTCCTTGTTACATTGTAAAATGTATGTGAGTGTGTTTGTGTGTGTGCACACATGTAAGATTATGTGTGCATGGTATGGAGGAAAAGAAAGGAATGGGTGGAGATGAGTGGTCCTATAACTTTTTTGGATTAATTTCTATGTTGCCTCAATCCTGTAGGATTTTTTGAGTATGACTGTCAGGAGAGTGTTATGCTTGAAAGTGAGATTTCTCTATGAAGAGACTAGGAATCTTAGGACTCTGGATTCAGTTAGAGAGGGTTTATCATGGACAGTATTATTGAAGCAGGAGGAAAATTTGTTGAACATGTTTACGAGATAGTAATTATAATAATGGATTTTGGTTTAAACTTTTCTTCTGATATTAGTATTTAACAGTGTAACTTTAAGTATCTGTACTGCTTTAATTACATCCTACATACTTTGATATTTTATTTTAACTGCATTTCATTCAAAATACTTTCTAATTTATCTTGGTATTTCTTTTTTAACCTATGGCTATTTAGAGTATGTTGTTTAATTTCTAAATATTTGGAGCTTTTCCAGATAACTTATGGTTATTGACTTCTGATTTAATTCACTTGCTGTCACAATACATACTCTGTAAAGTTTATTCTTTTGAGCTGCATTAAGACATATAGTTCAGCATTTTGTCTGTTTTGACACCCGTTCCATCCATACATGAAAAGAATACGTATTCTGCAGATGTTGGGTACAATGTTCTCTAAATATAAACTAGATCAAGACAGTTGATGGCATTATTCAAATATTCTATATTCTTATTGATATTTTAAAATAGTTATTTTGTCAGTTACTAAGAAAGTGTTAAAATATCTCATTAGATTGTAGGTGTTTTTTTTTTTTTTCTCCTTTTAGTTCTACCAGTTTTTGTTATAGATATCTTGAAGCTCTTTGATTAAGTGCATACCCATTTAGGATTGTTATGGTTTTCTGATGGGATTGACCCTTTGTTATTAGAAAGTACCATTTATCTCTGACAATATTCCTTGTCTTCAAATAGAAATTTACCCAGAAGTGAAATCCATAGCAGCTTGCTTTCATTTGTGGGTGTATTTTGATTGATTTAGTTTTCCATGAACTATGGATCACATTTTCCTGTTTCTTTCTATGTCTAGAAATATTTCATTGTATATTAGGCAATGTGGATAATATAATATATATACTGTATGTCCTATTATCTTCCTCTGAAGAGTGTTGATTTTGCTGTAGCAGGCAGTTAAGTTAAAGGTCTATTATCCTGAACATGTGAGGGATTGGTTTCATATGAATAATTTCATATGGAAGAATGGCTTGTCCTGATTTTGCTCTTAGTCTTAAGGTTATGTTTAGCCCTGGCCTGATATCTTTTCTCTTAAGGCTTAACTGTCCTGGGGTTTTTTTGTTTTTGTTTTTTAATTAATTAATTTATTTTTGGCTTCGTTTGGTCTTTGTTGCTGTGTGCGGGCTTTCTCTAGCTGTGGCGAGTCGGGGCTACTCTTCATTGCGGTGGCTTCTCTTGTTGCAGAGCACAGGCTCTAGGCACGCAGGCTTCAGTATTTGTGACATGCAGGCTCTAGAGCGTAGGCTCAGTAGTTGTGGCACACGGGTTAGTTGCTCCGCGGCTTGTAGGATCTTCCCGGAAGAGGGATCGAACCAGTGTCCCCTGCATTGGCAGGTGGATTCTTAGCCACTGCGCCACCAGGGAAGTCCCTGTCCCAGGGCTTTAATGGAATGCGCAAGCTGCTCGTCAAGGCCTTCTAACACAACAAAATTAAAACTTCAAACTCTGTCTCCTTTGTTACGGATATTAGCTGAAATATCTGCTCATTTTTTTCAGCTTTACAAATATCCCCTGCTGCTGGATTTTGGGAGTCTGTCCTATATTTATGTAATTTAGAAGTTAAGCCAGTGCTGGAGATTTCAGAGCTTTTCTCTCTGTGCCTACCTCCTTTCTGGCACTTTTCCCTTCAAATTTCCAGCTGTACTAGCAGCCCTAAATGTCATCCTCTGAGATTTCAAACCAATAAGACTTTGGCTTTTTGCTTGAGTTCAAACTGCACCAGCCATACAGACAGGGAAATGCCCCGGGTCGGGGGTGGGGGGGCATGTAAACATAGATCTTTACTCAGTGTAATTTCCTTCTTTCTTGATGGAATCACTTCCAATTCTAGCCTGCCTTTGGGCATTCCCTAGTGCTTTCAACTAGTTGTTGTCTTTCAAAAGTTTGGTTCAGAGTTTATAGTTATTCTTAGTGGGAGGATTAGTCTGATACAAGCTACTTCTCCATTACTGGGGCCAAAACTAGTGTGATAATGAACTTTAGAATTACACAATTTGGTTAATTTACTTTCACTAACTAAATGCTTACTTACTACCCAGTGTGCTAGTAAACAATGCAAGTATTGTAAATGATAAAGTTCTTGCTTTACAATCTACAGATTCAATGCAATCCCTATCAAACTACCACTGGCATTTTTCACAGAACTAGAACAAAATATTTCACAATTTGTATGGAAACACAAAAGACCCCGAATAGCCAAAGCAGTCTTGAGAAAGAAAAACAGCTGGAGGAATCAGGCTCCCTGACTTCAGACTATACTATAAAGCTGCAATAATCAAGACAGTATGGTACTGGCACAAAAACAGAATAGAACAATGGAACAAGATAGAAAGCCCAGAGATAAACCCACACACATATGGTCACCTTATTGTTGATAAAGGAGGCAAGAATATACAATGGAGAAAAGACAGCCTCTTCAATAAGTGGTGCTGGGAAAACTGGACAGCTACATGTAAAAGAATGAAATTAGAACACTCCCTAACACTGTATGCAAAAATAAACTCAAAATGGATTAAAGACCTAAATGTAAGGCCAGACACTATCAAACTCTTAGAGGAAAACATAGGCAGAACACTCTACGACATGAATCACAGCAAGATCCTTTTTGATCCACCTCCTAGAGAAATGGAAATAAAAACAAAAATAAACAAATGGGACCTAATGAAACTTAAAAGGTTTTGCAGCAAAGGAAACCATAAACAAGACAAAAAGATAACCCTCAGAATGGGAGAAAATATTTGCAAATGAAGGAACTGACAAGGGATTAACCTCCAAATTATACAAGCAGCTCATGCAGCTCAATATCAAAAAAACAAACAACCCAATCCAAAAATGGGCAGAAGACCTAAATAGACATTTCTCCAAAGAAGATATACAGACTGCCAACAAACACATGAAAGGATGTGCAATATCATTAACCATTAGAGAAATGCAAATCAAAACTACAATGAGATATCATCTCATACCGGTCAGAATGACCATCAGCAAAAAATCTACAGACAATAAATGCTGGAGAGGGTGTGGAGAAAAGGGAACCCTCTTGCACTGTTGGTGGGAATGTAAATTGATACAGCCACTATGGAGAACAGTATGGAGGTTCCTTAAAAAACTAAAAATAGAACTACCATATGACCAAGCAATCCCACTACTGGGCATATACCCTGAGAAAACCATAATTCAAAAAGAATCATGTACCACAATGTTCATTGCAGCTCTATTTACAATAGCCAGGACATGGAAGCAACCTAAGTGTCCATCAAGAGATGAATGGATAAAGAAGATGTGGCACATATATACAATGGAATATTACTCAGCCATAAAAAGAAATGAAACAGTTATTTGTAGTGAGGTGGATGGACCTATAGTCAGTCATACAGAGTGAAGTAAGTCAGAAAGAGAAAAACAAATACCGTATGCTAACACATGTATATGGAATGTAAAAAAAAAAAAAAAAAAGGTCATGAAGGACCTAGGGGCAGGACGGGAATAAAGATGCAGACCTACTAGAGAATAGACTTGAGGACACGGGGTGGGGGAAGGGTAAGCTGGTACAAAGTGAGATAGTGGCATGGACATATATACACTACCAAATGTAAAACCGATAGCTAGTGGGAAGCAGCTGCATAGCACAAGGAGATCAGTTCAGTGCTTTGTGATCACCTAGAGGGGTGGGATAGGGAGGGTGGGAGGGAGGGAGACGCAAGAGCGAAGAGATATGGGAACATATGTATATGTATAGCTGATTCACTTTGTTATAAAGCAGAAACTAACACACCATTGTAAAGCAATTATACTCCAATAACGATGTTAAAAAAGAGTTCTTGCTTTAGTTTGGCAGGAAGGACAGACTATAATATTGGGAAGGACAGACTCCACTACATGTCTATGATACAGCACGAGAAGTGCTGAGAGAGGGATACTTCCAAGGGCTATGCTAGCACAGTTCTGGGAGACTGGAACTCTACTTAGTCAAGTTTTCCTAGAAGAGGTGATAGCTGGATTGGATCCTTGAAAAATATGTCAGGGGTTTACCTAAAGAAAGGTGTGAAAGTTGTGAGGAAGGAAATTTTAGACAAAGGCAACATACAAACAAAGAAGTGTGAAGCTGTTTTGAAAATGGCTGATGAACATGAGTAATAAGTTTAGTTGTAAAGATGTTATGATCAAGATTGTAAAGGATGTGTAATAGTAATAACGGTAGTTAAAAATTACCACCACTTAAGGAGAACTGATTATGCAGGTGCTTAGGCTAAGCAGTTAACATGTTTTCTCTGTTGATTACAACTACAGCCCTTTTCAGGAGGTACTATTAGGATTCTCCCATTTTTCAGATGAAGATATTGAGGTTTAAAGGGATTGAATCTGTTGGTAAGTGCAGCGTTGTGATTCAAACTTACTGTTTTTGATTTCAGATTCTACATACTTAGCTACTCCCCTAAAGAGTTTGAAAGTAAATAGGAAAACCTGAATAGTTTAAAAGAGGCCAGTGTCTTTATTAGATCTGAATTTTAGGAAATTTAGCTTTATATTATATATGGAAGTTCACAGAGGAAAGAGATAAGAAGAAAATGTACTGAATTCTACACATAACACTTCATAAAGGCATTTAAATTACCCAACAGTTCATTGCTGTTTGTGGGTTTTATGGTATATAAAGAGACGAATAATGGAGTGTAGAAGGTGGAAAAAAGATCAGGCCAGACAATTCTTATGTCCTTAAATTTAACACCATCATACAATAGTTTAGAGTCTTATAACTCCAGTTGCCATTATCCTCCCCTCTTTCCCCATCCCATTTTGTAAAATGCCACCTGATACACATTAGGGAACATTCTGATTAACCTCGATGACCAAAGATAGATTCTACATTCTTAGCCAGTTTTGGATTAATGTTTATTCTGATAACTGCTGCTTTTTTTCTTTTTTAATTGAAGTATAGTTGATTTACAATGTGTTAGTTTCTGGTGCACAGTGAAGTGATTCAGTTATATATATATATATATATTTTCAGATTCTTTTCCATTATAGGTTATTACAAGATATTGAATATAGTTCTCTGTGCTATACAGTAGGTCCTTGTTGTTTATCTATTTTATGTATAGTAGTGTGTAGCTGTTAATCCCAAATTCCTAATTTATCCCTCCCGTCATCCTTCCCCTTTGGTAACCATAGGTTTGTTTTCTATGTCTGTGAGTTGTTTTCTGTTTTGTAAATAAGTTCATTTGTATCATTTTTTTTAGATATCACATGATATTTATCTTTATCTGTCTGACTTCACTTAGTATGATACTCTCTAGGTCCATTCATGTTGCTGCAAATGCCATTATGTCATTTTTTTTATGGCTGAGAGCTTTTACTAATTTGAAATACCAACTCAAAAAGAGAGAAGTCGGTTTAGATCCACCTTTGAAATAAATTGGGGTGGATAGCTCAAATAACTGTATTTTTCTGTCTTAAAGGGAAATGTTCATCTGCCTGTATTCATTTCCTAGGGCTGCCGTAACATATTATCACAGACTTGGTGGCTTGGAACAACAAAAATTTATTTTCTCACAGTTCTGGAGGCCAGAAGTCTGAAATCAAGGTGTCACCAGAGTTGGTTCCTTCTGGAGTCTCTTGAGTCTGTTCCACGCCTGTCTCCTTGCTTCTGTTGGTTGCTCACAATCCTTGGGATTCCTTGGCCTATAGAAAAATAATCCCAATATTTGTCTACACCTTCACATCATCTTCTCTCTGTAACGAATTTTCCTTTTCTTTCTTTAATAAAGATACCAGTCATTAGACTGAGGGCCAACTCTAAATCTAGGACGATCTTATCTCAAGATCTTTAACTTAATTGCAACTGCGAAGACACTATTTCCAAAAAAAGTCACATTCACAGGTACTAGGGTTAGAGCTTTGACAAATCTTTTTGGCACCACTATTCAACCCACTACACTGCCAAATGCTAGATTAGGGGAATTGTTATAAAAATATTAATATTCCGATGACAGCATAATAACTGACAAGGCACTAAAGATACATGAATTAAATATAAGTTGTCACAAGCGCAATTGAGATGTAGAGAAAATAAACTTTATACATGAAATGATTGTTTATTCAATAGAGCATTTAATAGAATTCTAAATTATCTAGACCAAGGAATTATACAATGCGATAGGTAATATGTTCCACTCAGGAGTCAAAATAGAAACATTCAAATGGAATTTAGAAATAACATTTATTTCAACCTAATTTTTTTTTTTTTTTTGCGGTATGCGGGCCTCTCACTGTTGTGGCCTCTCCCGTTGCAGAGCAACAGGCTCTGGACGCACAGGCTCAGTGGCCATGGCTCACGGGCCCAGCCGCTCCCCGGCATGTGGGACCTTCCCGGACCAGGGCACGAACCTGTATCCCCTGCATCGGCAGGTGGACTCTCAACCACTGTGCCACCAGGGAAGCCCTCAACCTAATTCTTAATCTTGTCATGGGAGCTTGTGTAAGAGAAAAAAATCTCTATATTATGTACTTCACTTTGAATTCTCTTAAGTCAGTTTGCATACTTGTTTTATGGACAGAACGTGGACCTTGCAATTCGGCAGAATTGGGTTTAAATGTCATATCACTACTGTTAGCTATGTGATCCCAGGAAAGTAAATTAACCTGTTGGTGTCCCAGTTACCTCATCTGCAAAACAAGTGTGTTAATCCCAACTTCCCAGGTGTTTAACTAGCTATTTGCACAAAATTTGAGAAATTATATAAAGGGGTCCTGATACAGAAGTGCTCAGTAATGTGGAGTTCTTTCCTGCACTTGGCTGTTCAAGTGATGCCCAATCTGATCAGGCACTAAACTAAACTAAACTAATGAAACACAAAAGGCATTTTTAATTGATATTTTTCGTATTATCTCTCTCCCTGCAAGTTGGAATAGTTGATGAATGACTTTTTATTAATCTTACCAACATCTGTTTATCTATTTGTGTTAGATAAGGGATGAAGCAAAACCCCTCTGTCTCTCACACACACACAAAGGCACACACACACACACACACACACACACACACACACACGCACGCACCTTAATTTTTCATGGCTTGAGTCATACCACAGATCCAATCACTACTCTCTTATTGTAAAAAGTGAAGTCCGGGGCTTCCCTGGTGGCGCAGTGGTTGAGAGTCCGCCTGCCGATGCAGGGGACACGGGTTCGTGCCCCGGTCCGGGAGGATCCCACGTGCTGCGAAGCGCCTGGGCCCGTGAGCCATGGCCGCTGAGCCTGCGTATCCAGAGCCTGTGCTCTGCAACGGGAGAGGCCGCGACAGTGAGAGGCCCGCGTACCGCAAAAAAAAAAAAAAAAAAGTGAAGTCCAATCCAGTTGCTGTGCTTATGAAAATTGACTCCTACTGACATTTGTTTTGTTTGTTTTTATAAATGGGAAAGTGAGGCATGATCAGAGTAATCATACCCTGACAATCTTAAGGTCTTGTAAGAACTCTTGCCAAGTTGGTAGAAACGTTTATGTACGTTCTCTTTCAATCCAGACTGCTGGTGCCTTGTGACAGTTTAAGTTCCCAGGAGTGTGTGGAAAGTGGCTAGCTATATCAGGAAGACTTGCAAGGAGGCTTTTATGTTGGTGATTTGCAGAAACTCATGGTGTGATTCTTAATCTTCCAGGTGCAAAAACTCGATCATGTTGGTGAAATCAGACTTAGGGATCATGAGTCATACTTGTTAACTCAAGAGAGACTGAGGTACATGAACCAAAAAAAAAATTTATTGAGTAAATAGGCCATATTGCTTTCTGATGAGAATTTTAGTAATATTTATTAAGAAACTTAACTATATTGATATGCATTTATTTATATCTAGGTGTAATAAGGAAACCAGAGACCCTCACTTTCCACATAATCATGTTCCTTTATAATTGTCTGTGTATTTAATTAAGAATATTCATGCTTATCAAACATTTTTATAACAGAAAAAAATTAAAACTGCTAAATATTCAAACATAAGACTAGAACAGTGCTTTTCAAACTGTGAGCCCTAATCCATAATGGGTCATGGAAACAATTTACTGTATTGCAAAAAGCGTAGTTTTATAAATTACCCCAATTTATCAATGAGAGAATCGAGGCACAGAAACACTAAATAAAATGTCTAAAGCCACAGAGTTAGCCAGGGGAAGCTGAGCTTCCTGACTCAAAAATCTCATGTTCTTTTATTAGAGTTGGGTCCTTCCAGAAACTGATATGCTATTTGTCTGGTGATGTAACACTGGTCTTAAACAGGGAAAATGGGGACCATGTGCATATGAAGGTGGTTTGGAATGGGTGAGGGGAGTTGGCTCTCAAGGGAAGAAATGGGCAGAGTTGTCATCATTTTTATTCCTAATATTTCTTAAGAGCTTTATTTTTATCTTTGGAGTATCATGACTAATTACAGGCAAATCTCATCTGGCTAGTCTGAATTTTTCAGGTATTGGCCTTAAGAAACTGACAAGTTTCTAACATATAACCCAAGTCTTTCATCCTGTGGAAAGCTAGGACATAAGAGTTACACATACTTTATTAACTGTCCTAAAAGTTCTCATCTTATTTCTATTTCTAATAAAATATTTCAGGCATATAGGAAAGTAAATGTACAGGGTAATGTGAAAAATTTCATGGACCCAACATCAAGCTTTGCCTGCCCTTCCTTCCTTCCTTCCTTCCTTCCTTCCTTCCTTCCTTCCTTCCTTCCTTCCTTCCTTCCTTCCTCCCTCCCTCCCTCCCTCCCTCCCTCTTTCATTCATTCTTTCTTTCTTTTTCTTTCTTTCTTTTTCTTTCTTTCTTTCTTTCTTTCTTTCTTTCTTTCTTTCTTTCTTTCTTTCTTTCTTTCTTTCTTTCTTTCTACCTTTCTTTCAGAAAAACTGTGGCAGATTAGCTTTTGATTTCAGTACAAAGAAAACTTGTCTTCAGTGTTCTTTATAGTCAGTATGTGTATGTGTGTGAATATATGTGAATGCTTATATAGGGAGTATGGCTTGACTTATAGATATACTCCTTTAGAGCTAAGCCTCACTTTTCAAAGTTTTTAAATATACATATAAATATGTATTTTTGCCATGAATAGGTATGACCTAAATTACCCATATTCTTCTTATATAATCACAATTTAATGAAACAATAAAAATATTACAGCTGCTTCTAAGGCTTGAAAGAATGACAGGAGAAAAATACTTCATTAGGATGACTCTATAGATTTTTTTTTCCCAATTAAACTTACGTAGGTAAGGGATATTGATTCATCCCCACAATCTGATAATTTTGTGAGCTTCAGCATCTTTTAGCTCAATGAATTTGCTGATTATTTTACTATAATTATTATAACATTCTTAATATATTCTAGGTACCATTTTATATAGCAGTAAATAAGAAACATGTCTCCCCATCATGGAACTTGCATTAACAGGAGCATTAAGGCCAAATATAATATATCCCAATATATTATTTGCTGGTTTGTTTTTTTAAAGCAAACAGTTTGTATCATTTCTGGAGTTAATTGTTGTGTCAAATTAAAGGTTTGGGAAATGAAGGGGAAATTTTAGATAGAATGGTCAGGAAGGCCTCCCTGAATAAATGACATTTAAACAGAAACTTTATTTGAAGGAACAAACCATTGTAGATCTGGAATGAACATTCTAGAAAGAATAGGTAGTTTAAAGGTCTAAGCTACTTTGTTTAGGACAGAGCAAGATAACACCAAACAACAGGGAGGAGCCAGATCACATGAGGCCTTATAAGAAGTGTAAGTAAGCAGTCTGGATTTAATTCTAAGTGTAATCAAAATCAGTGGATAATTTTGAGCATGAAAGTCATATTCTGATTTACATTTAAAGAAGTCATTCTTTGTGCCCCAAACAGAATAAATAAAAGGTAATTGTTGGCTAGTTCAGTTGTTCTGGCAAGTATATGTTAGTTTGCAGAGAACAGTGGAGGTGGTAAGAAGTTGTAGGATTTTGGATATGTTATCAAGATAGACTATTTAGGACTTGCTCTGATTAAGATAACATTTCTAATAAGTGGTGAAAGAATAGACTATGGAGGGAAGAAAACCAGATACCTTTCTCACTGATAAAAATAAATGTCGAATGAAAGAGCTAGTTGTTAAAAAAAACTCTAGGAGCAAGAGTCAGCTCTACCCACCACAAGTCAGTCCCATGAGGAACCTTACACAAGCCTCTTAGATAGCCTCATCCACCAGAGGGCAGACAGCAGAAGCAAGAAGAACTACAATCCTGCAGCCTGTGGAACAAAAACCACATTCACAGAAAGATAGACAAGATGAAAAGGCAGAGGGATATGTACCAGATGAAGGAACAAGATAAAATCCCAGAAAAACAACTAAATGAAGTGGAGATAGGCAACCTTCCAGAAAGGGAATTCAGAATAATGATAGTGAAGATGATCCAGGACCTCGGAAAAAGAATGGAGGCAAAGATCGACAAGATGCAAAAAATGTTTAACAAAGACCTAGAAGAAATAAAGAACAAACAAACAGAGATGAACAATACAATAAATGAAAACTACACTAGAAGGAATCAATAGCAGAATAACTGAGGCAGAAGAATGGATAAGTGACCTGGAAGACAGAATGGTGGAATTCACTGCTGTGGAACAGAATAAAGAAAAAAGAATGAAAAGAAATGAAGACAGCCTAAGAGACCTCTGGGACAACATTAAATGCAACAACATTCGCATTATAGGGGTCCCAGAAGGAGAAGAGAGAGAGAAAGGACCAGAGAAAATATTTGAAGAGATTATAGTCGAAAACTTCCCTAACGGAAAGGAAATAGCCACCCAAGTCCAGGAAGCACAGCAACTCCCATACAGGATAAACCCAAGGAGAAAAACACTGACACACATAGTAATCAAATTGGCAAAATTTAAAGACAAAGAAAAATAATTGAAAGCAGCAAGGGAAAAATAACATACAAGGGAACTCCCATAAGGTTAACAGCTGATTTCTCAGCAGAAACTCTACAAGCCAGAAGGGAGTGGCATGATATACTTAAAGTGATGAAAGGGAAGAACCTACAAACAAGATTACTCTACCCGGCAAGGATCTCATTCAGATTTGACAGAGAAATCAAAAGCTTTACAAACAAGCAAAAGCTAAGAGAATTCTCAAGCTAAGCTAAGAGCCCACCAAACCAGCTCTACAGCAAATCCTAAAGGAACTTCTCTAAGTGCGAAAAACAAGAGAAGAAAAGGACCTACAAAAACAAACCCAAAACAATCAAGAAAATGGTAACAGGAACATACATATTGATAATTACCTTAAACGTGAATGGATTAAATGCTCCAACGGAAAGACACAGGTTCGCTGAATGGATACAAAAACAAGACCCATATATATGCTGACGACAAGAGACCCACTTCAGACCTAGGGACACATACAGACTGAAAGTGAGGTGATGGAAAGAGATATTCCATGCAAATGGAAATCAAAAGAAAGCTGGAGTAGCAATACTCATATCAGATGAAATAGACTTTAAAATAACGAATGTTATAAGAGATAAGGAAGGACACTACATAATCATCAAGGGATCCATCCAAGAAGAAGGTAAAACAATTACAAATATATATACACCCAACAGAGGAGCACCTCAATACATAAGGCAACTGCTAACAGCTACAAAAGAGGAAATTGACAGTAACACAGTAATACTGGGGAACTTTAACACCTCACTTACACCAATGGACAGATCATCCAAACAGAAAATTAATAAGGAAACACAAGCTTTAAATGACACAGTAGACCAGGTAGATTTAATTGATATTTATAGGACATTCCATCCAAAAACAGCAGATTACACTTTCTTCTCAAGTGCGCATGGAACATTCTCTAGGATAGATCTCATCTTGGGTCACAAATCAAGCCTCAGTAAATTTAAGAAAATTGAAATCATATCAAGCATCTTTTCTGACCACAACACTATGAGATTAGACATGAATTACAGGGAAAAAAACGTAAAAAACACAAACACATGGAGGCTAAACAATACATTACTAAATAACCAAGAGATCACTGAAGAAATCAAAGAGGAAATCAAAAAATACCTAGACAGAAATGACAATGAAAACACAATGATCCAAAACCTATGGGATGCAGCAAAAGCAGTTCTAAGAGGGAGGTTTATAGCCATACAAGCCTACTTCAAGAAACAAGAAATATCTCAAATAAACAATCTAACCTTACACCTAAAGGAACTAGAGAAATAAGAACAAACAAAACCCAAAGTTAGCAGAAGGAAAGAAATCATTAAGATCAGAGCAGAAATAAATGAAATAGAAACAAAGAAAACAATAGCAAAGATCAATAAAACTAAAAGCTGGTTCTTTGAGAATATAATCAAAATTGATACACCATTAGCTAGACTGATCAAGAAAAAGAGGGAGAGGACTCTAATCAATAAAATTAGAAATGAAAAAGGAGAAGTTACAACAGATACCATAGAAATACAAAGCATCCTAAGAGACTACTACAAGCAACTCTATGCCAATAAAGTGGACAACCTGGAAGAAATGGACAAATTCTTAGAAAGGTATGACCTTCCAAGACTGAACCAGGAAGAAATAGAAGATATGAACAGAACAATCACAAGTAATGAAATTGAAACTGTGATTAAAAATCTTCCAACAAACAAAAGTCCAGGAACAGATGGCTTCACAGGTGAATTCTATCAAACATTTAGAGAAGAGCTAACACCCATCCTTCTCAAACTCTTCCAAAAAAATTGCAGAGGAAGGAACACTCGCAAACTCATTCTATGAGGCCACCATCACCCTGATACCAAAACCAGACAAAGATACTACAAAAAAAGAAAATTACAGACCAATATCACTGATGAATATAGATGCAAATATCCTCAACAAAATACTAGTAAACAGAATCCAACAACACATTAAAAGGACCATACTCCATGATCAAGTGGGATTTATCCCAGGGATGCAAGGATTCTTCAATATATGCAAATCAATCAATGTGATACACCATATTAACAAATTGAAGAATAAAAACCATATGATCATCTCAATAGAAGCAGAAAAAGCTTTTGACAAAATTCAACACCCGTTTATGATAAAAAAACTCTCCAGAAAGTGGGCATAGAGGGAACCTATCTCAACATAATAAAGGCCACAAATGACAAACCCACAGCAAACATCATTCTCAGTGGTGAAAAACTGAAAGCATTTCCTCTAAGATCAGGAACAAGACAAGGATATCCACTCTCCTCACTATTATTCAACACAGTCTTGGAAGTCCTAGCCATGGCAATCAGAGAAGGTAAAGAAATAAAAGGAATACAAATTGAAAAAGAAGAAGTAAAACTGTCACTGTTTGAAGATGACATGATACTATACATAGAGAATCCTAAAAATGCCACCAGAAAACTACTAGAGCTAATGAATGAATTTGGTAAAGTTGGCGGATACAAAATTAATGCACAGAAATCTCTTGCATTCCTATACTCTAATGATGAAAAATCTGAAAGAGAAATTAAGGAAACACTCCCATTTACCATTGCAACAAAAAAAATAAAATACCTAGGAATAAACCTACCTATGGAGACAAAAGAACTGTATGCAGAAAACTATAAGACACTGATGAAAGAAATTAAAGATGATACCAACAGATGGAGAGATATACCATGCTCTTGGGTTGGAAGAATCAATATTGTGAAAATGACTATACTACCCAAAGCATTCTACAGATTCAATGGAATCCCTATCAAATTACCAATGGCATTTTTTACAGAACTAGAACAAATAATCTTAAAATTTGTATGGAGACACAAAAGACCCCGAATAGCCAAAGCAGTATTGAGGGAAAAAAACGAAGCTGGAGGAATCAGACTCCCTGATTTCAGGCTATACTACAAAGCTACAGTAATCAAGACAATATGGTACTGGCACAAAAACAGAAACATAGATCAATGGAACAAGATAGAAAGCCCAGAGATAAACCCACGCACCTCTGGTCAACTAATTTATGACAAAGGAGGCAAAGATATACAATGGAGAAAAGACAGTCTCTTCAATAAGTGGTGCTGGGAAAACTGGACAGCTACGTGTAAAAGAATGAAATGAGAACACTCCCTCACACCGTACACAAAAATAAACTCAAAATGGATTCGAGACCTAAATGTAAGACCAGACACTATAAAACTCTTAGAGGAAAACATAGGAAGAACACTCTGACGTAAATCACAGCAATGTCTTTTTTGACCCACCTCCTAGAAAATGGAAATAAAAACAAAAATAAACAAATGGCACCTAATGAAACTTCAAAGCTTTTGCACAGCAAAGGAAACCATGAACAAGACGAAAAGACAGGCCTCAGAATGGGAGAAAATATTTGCAAACAGAGCGACTGACAGAGGATTAATCTCCAAAATATACAAGCAGCTCGTGCAGGTCAATATCAAAAAAACAAACAACCCAATCCAAAAATGGGCAGAAGACCTAAATAGACATTTCTCCAAAGAAGATATACAGATTGCCAACAAACACATGAAAGGATGCTCAACATCACTAATCATTAGAGAATGCAAATCAAAACTACAATGAGATATCACCTCGTACCAGTCAGAATGACCATCGTAAAAAATCTAGAAACAATAAATGCTGGAGAGGGTGTGGAGAAAAGGGAACACTCTTGCACTGTTGGTGGGAATATAAATTGATACAGCCACTATGGAGAACAGTATGGAGGTTCCTTAAAAAACTAAAAATAGAACTACCATATGACCAAGCAATCCCACTACTGTGCATATATCCTGAGAAAACCATAATTCAAAAAAGTCATGTACCACAATGTTCATTGCAGCATTATTTACAATAGCCAGGGCATAGAAGCAACTTAAGTGTCCATTGACACTTAATGCATAAAATGATGAATGCATAAAAATAACGTGGCACATATATACAATGGAATATTACTCAGCCGTAAAAAGAAATGAAATTGAGTTATTTGTAGTGAGGTGGATGGACCTAGAGTCTGTCATCAGAATAAATTAAGTCAGAAAGAGAAAAACAAATACAGTGTACTAATGCATATATATGAAATCTAAAAAAAAAAAAAGTTCTGAAGAACCTAAGGGCAGGACAGGAATAAAGACGCAGATGTAGAGAATGGACTTGAGGACATGGGGAGGGTGAGGGGTAAGCTGGGACAAAGTGAGAGTGTGGCATTGACATATACACACTGCCAAATGCAAAGTAGGTAGCTGGTGGGAAGCAGCCGCATAGCACAGGGAGATCAACTCAGTGCTTTGTAACCACCTAGAAGGGTGGGATAGGGAGGGTGGGAGGCAGACGCAAGAGGGAGGGGATATGGGGATATATGTATACGTATAGCTGATTCACTTTGTTATACAGCAGAAAGTAACACTACAATGTAAAGCATCTATACTTAAAGATGTGAAAAAAAGAAAGTCATGGTAAAGCTTAAAATCAGCCTAACATAGATCTTTAACCTGAAACACTTTGAAGACAGAAATATTTCATACAGAAAAAAGAGGAACAGTAAAAAAATATGCATGTGGGACGTCAGACTTGCCATTGCTCATTCAAACTGAGTATACCTTTATGAGAAATTTAATGTGAGAAAGCTTATCAAGTCATCGTAAAAACTGGTCTAGAAATTCCATATATCAGATGTGATGATGTAATGTATTTTATTTGTTTTGAGAGTTAGAGGAAAAATGGCTCTATATAAATTCTTCATCTCTAGTTAAAGATGTTAAAGTACTAGTAACTGGGTGGCAAGCAATTTGGCAAGAGGGTAGAATAATCTTGCTAGAGTATTTTCCATATGTGTTAGGTACAAAAGGTAAGAAGATAAGCATCTGAATTAAAACAGCCAAAACTTTGAAATTCTTCATAAGAAACAGACAATTTGGCTCATTTGGGGAACAAAATAGGAAATGTGTTTTAGGTCACTAACAGGAAAATTGGGTCTCATCAGACAATTTATAGCCTGCCGTGGCAGTGACCAAATAGCTATATTAGGGTGCAGAAGCAGATGTAATTTAATAGGAGTTCAGATGGGACTTTTGACAGTCTATCAGAGAAGAAGTTAATGAGCAAAATGCTAGACTTCAGTCTAAGTGCTAGCTTAGCTAGCTAAAAACTAGCAATCTAGCTAAAAAACTGATTGTAGCCTAAAATATATAGGATAGCAGTAAATCGTAGCAAATCCTCGTGGAGAGGTGACAAATGGAGTCCTTCAGCACGGATTGCCAGACCCATTACTTTTTAACACACTGTATAAGTTATGGTGTCTGAATTAGCTGATAATATTAAAAATCCAACTTTATCTTTTGGAGAAGTTATTAGATAGAACATTTCAGTTGCTTTGAATTTTTTCTTTTAAGCTATGACTTCTTAGACTAATTTCATGAACTCTCACATTGTTTAGGCTTGTCTGAGAGAGAGAATTTCAAGTTCATACCTAGAAAATATGTACCCCTTCATTATTGCAGGTAATTATGTATGAATTTCCAATTATTGGAAATATTGGTTAATAAATATTTATTGAACACTTATTATGTGTAGGACTGCCAATAATTTTTGGTAAGAATGCATAATACAAGGATTATGAGAACACAGATGAGGGAAGCCTGCCTAATCTAGAGTTCAGGGTCATCCTAATAGAAGGAATATTGGCCTAATCTTGATGTATAATTGAAAGTCATTAGAAAAAAGGAAGAGTGAAGATGCAAAAGAGGGCACTGCCTATGTAAAGGCTTGGAGGTAAGAGAGAGAATCTGACTCTCTCAGACTGCTACAAGCATATAACCTAGAATCTTGGTTGGATAGTAGATTGTAAAAATGGCTGCGGTTATTCCCCTCCCTGGATCCTTGACATTAACAATATGACTTTTCAGCTCCTCCCATAAAGAAATTGAGTCTATTTATTCACCCCTTGAGTCAGGGATGGCTTTGTGACTTACTTTGGCCAGTAGAATGCAGCAGAAGTAATGGGCCAGTTCTGAGCAGAGACTCAAGAAGCCTTGACACTTCTTACTCTCCTGGAAGCTTGTCCAGCCACTATGTGAACAAGCACAAGCTGAGCTACCAGAGAATAAGAGACCCTGAGGAGTGAAGCCAACCATTCCAGCTGAGGCCTGCTGCAGCCGACCTGGCTGCTCATTACAGACGTGCGGGTGAACCCAGCTGAGACAGGAGAACTGGCCAGCTAAACCTGGCCTAAGTCACCAGACTGAGTGATACAAATGATGGGTGCTTAAGTCACAAATATAGGATCATATGTTACTCAGCAAAAGTGAATTAATACAGTAAAATGTGAGGCGGAGATAAGAGGGTAACAAGATTATGCTGTCTCTGGGGCTCTGTACTGAAGGCTCTAGTAGTCCCCCGAATTTCTGGCTTTGATTCTTCCTAAATTGCTAGTTTCTGAGAAGTGTAATTATATCTTGCAAGGACACTGAGGTGGAACCATCTTCAATCACCTATTTATGGGTACCGGAAGAAATGACCATATCTAAGTTATCTGAAGGTTGAATCAAATAGCTTTATACATATCTAATTCTACATATCTAAGTCCCAAGATGGGTTCAACTGTGCCAGAAAAACTTAATTCTATCCCATGTAAATACACTCAGCAAAGTGTATTCTGGGGAAAGCAGGATAGCTTACTTGAAATCGTGTTCTGGAGTCTCTCTTATAGTTTATGGATGGTATTGCTACCCAGAATTCGTTCCCCTACCTTATTTTTGCCAACACATCTTTTTTTTTTTTCTTCTATTATTTATTTATTTATTTTGGCTGCATTGGGTCTTTGTTGCTGTGCACAGGCTTTCTCTAGTTGCGGCGAGCTGGGGCTACTCTTCATTGCAGTGCGTGGGCTTCTCATTGCGGTGACTTCTGTTGTTGCAGAGCACGGGCTCTAGGCTCACAGGCTTCAGTAGTTGCAGCACACAGGCTCAGTAGTTGCAGCTTGAGGGCTCAGTAGTTGTGGCTCGCGGGCTCTAGAGCGCAGGCTCAGTAGTTGTGGTGCATGGGCTTAGTTGCTCCACAGCATGTGGGATCTTCCCAGACCAGGGATCGAACTCATTGGCAGCCGGATTCTTAACCACTGCACCACCAGGGAAGTCCCTGCCAACACATCTTTATCCTACTTCTTCATCCTGATCTGCATGTTCCTAGTAACACCGTATTCAGTCTGAAAATTATAAGTTGTCATAGAGAAGCTAATTGTTCTGGCTGATGTGTGGTGATGCGTGACCTTTAAAGGATATGCAGCAGCTACTTTTGACTGAAGCATGGGACACAGTCACCCAGAAGCTTTGGGTATATAAGGCTGAACAAGCAATCCCTGATTTATAAAGCAAAGATTATGCCAGGTTAGCATATGCACTCCTGGGGAAATGCTCTTCTGCTAAGTCAAAACTAGAATGATTGAATGTGGCATTGTTGGAAGGTAGGATCAAGGTGAGGCTTGGGGAGAAGAAATGCTGCTTTTAATTTTTTTTTCTTTTTCTGCATGAATAGGGAGGATCACAAGATGTTTGTCACGTTTCCTCAGGGGCCAGTTCTATATTTGAGGGGTGTATGTGTGTCCTGGTGGGTATATATGTGTATTTAAAGATGTTGTTGGGTCACATGTACCTGCAGTAGTCATCGATCCTTATCCTTGGCATCAGTGGTAACAGTTAAATAATCACCAGCTATTGACTAACAATTTATTCTCTTCTCAGCATGATACTAGTTTGGAGATGGACTCGAAAGAAAAATAGAATCCCTGACTTCAAGGTACACATTCCCTAGATAGCAAGGCTAACCCATGTGAAAAGAATTAAAGAACAGCACACTTCAAACATTCTATTTTTATGAAAATTATAGTGAACTAAGTTTGAACACAGCCTTGCCCAGTTGCATGTGCTGGAATTTTTTTTTTTTTTTGCAATACGAGGGCCTCTCACCGCTGTGGCCTCTCCAGTTGCAGAGCACAGGCTCCGGACGCGCAGGCTCAGCGGCCATGGCTCA
Organism: Grampus griseus; assembly: GCF_964374135.1. NCBI lineage: Eukaryota > Metazoa > Chordata > Mammalia > Artiodactyla > Delphinidae > Grampus > Grampus griseus. Next base: position 90,495,212 of record NC_138998.1, read on the forward strand.
CGGGCCCAGCCGCTCCGCGGCATGTGGGATCTTCCCGGACTGGGGCACGAACTCACGTCCCCTGCATCGGCAGGTGAACTCCCGACCACTGCGCCACCAGGGAAGCCCCATGTGCTGGAATTTTCAAAAGCTTATTTCAGTGAACTCTTTGGTCATATTTCGTACTTGACCTATTGTGTCTTGTGAAATTCTTATAAGGCAATAATATTATTGTTGAGAAATTATTCCCCTTCGAAGCTATCTTTTTACAAAGGGGTAGGAAGCAGGAAACCATTCGAAGCCTGTTCACTCAGCAACCTTATTTCATATCTAGTTTCTGAATCCCAGTCTTCCGTCCCTTCTCTGGTAAAGAACTGTGACAAAGTTCATCAGTGGCAAAGTTAATTGGGTTCTCTTGCTCTCTTAAAAAGTCTCCTCTCCTCAGGGATTTCTCAAGCCCCTGTCAAGAGGGCACTTAGGGAAGAAGTCTTCTTCAGAGGTTTCCTTCGTCAGGGGAGATAATATGTGTTCAGGGAGACAAAAGTGGTGTTTACACATCAGGGGGCAGTAACAAGATTATAAAGCAGGTGAGGCTTGTAGTCCTCACCTCCCCAGTCTGAAGCCTCGTCCCTCCACGTGGGTCCCCCGCTTGTATTCCAGCGGTCCTCTCTCCGTGCAAGCTTCTTCCTCAGGCACCCATCCAGATCCACCTGCTGTGGGAATAGTTCTTGACCTTTGCTTTTCTTCTCCTCCCTAGCCAAGCTTATCTAACCTTCAGCCCACTTGCTTCGGGCCTCTTTTCTGTTAGAGAATGATCATCCCCCGTGTGTTAAGGTAGCAGTAGGTTTTAATGAGACCCTTCGCTCTCTTCCCACCCCCCGTATAACACATTACGTTTTAATAGGGGCCTTGGGGGACAACGGTTTAACCTAAGAGAACAATTTCAGCCACAATGTGTGATAAGTTGGTACCTTTAAGCAGTCACCAAACACTTTTGGCTTCTCCTTGTTACAGTGAAAATGTATTACCTTTCTCAGAGTTGTAGGGAGTCAAGTACATTTGATTCTATCTGAAGAAAATGGAAAAGTGCTGGAGTCCCAGCTAATTGCCTCACCTCTTTCCTATTCCCCTGTCAAAGCCAGCAGCAAAATTTTGAACATACTTTCTTTTAAGCTTTTATCCTAGTAAAATAAAACCACAGTGTATTTTAAAATTTTATATTTTTTGTGCTTTAAAGGAGAAAAAAATGTGTGTATGAGTGCAGGCAAGTGTGTGTGTGTGTGTGTGTGTGTGTGTGTGTGTGTTGTTATGTTACTAGGGGCTTGTTAACTTTCTATTACTGCACAACAATTGTATTATGCACTTAGCAGCTGAAAGCAACACCCATTTATTATCTCACTTTTCTGTGGGTCAGAAGTCCAGGCATAATTCAACTGGGTTCTCTGCTCAGGGTCCTCTAAGGCTAATATCAAGGTGCTGGCCATGTCCAGGTTCTCATTTGAGGGTTAGAGTTTGCTTCCAAGACCATTCAGGTTATTGGCAGAATTCATTTCCTTTTGATTGTAGGACCCAAGTCCCTGTTTTCTTGCTGGCTGTTGACTGGGGCTGCTCTCAGTTCTTAGAATGTAGTTGTTTATTCCCTTCCACATGGCTCTCTCTAAAACATTGCTGTTTGCTTGGTCAAGACCAGCAGGAGAATGTCTCTGTTGCCTTGAATCTCTAACTTCTTTCTCTTATTTCTAAACCCTCTTTTAAAGGCTCTCACCTGATTAGGTAAGGCCCACCCACGGTCAAGGTGGGGAATTGTACTGGATGCATATACCAGTAGTGGAAATTTTGGAGACTTTCTTAGAATTCTGCTTACCACAGAGCTTTTCTTGGTTTTCTTCTAAATATTCAGTGAAAAGGTGGAAATATAAGAGGGGAAAATAAATGAATAGATGTAATAGGAGGAGAAAGTAGAGACTCCCCCTTGAGGCTGAAACCACACACCCAAATATATGTAGCACCCTGCCTTTCTCTGGAGACAGCACTGTCCAACAGAACTTTCTGCAGCAATGCAAATGTTCTATATCTTCTCTGTCCAATGTGGTAACCGTTAGGTGTATGTGACTACTGAGAATTTGAAATGTGGCTCGTAAACACTGGATTTTTTATTTTATCTATTTTTAAATATATCCTATTAGTTCTCATTCCAAGGAAAAAATTTGTTTCTATTTCTTTAATGTTGTATCTAAATGAGACAATCGATGTTCACTAAACCTATCGTAGTAATCATTTCATAACGTATATAAGTCAAATCACTATGCTGTACACCTTAAACTTATATAGTGCTGTATGTCAATTATATCACAATAAAACTAGGGGAAAAATTGAGAAAGTAAAAAAAAAAAGTTTAAAATTCCATAGCCATATGCCCCTGGTGGCTGTCATAGTGGGCAACACAGCTTGAGAGCAATATATACCTCCCAGTTCCTCTTCACCTTCCTGAGTTATAGAATCATCTCCCACATGCTGAAATATTGTCTGGTGTCTATATGCTGTTTTTATTTTCCACCTGTACCTGGGCTTTTAGTTTAAATTCCAGTTGCTATCTTTATATCAACATTTTATATCTGCCTCTGGCTTCCTGACTAACTTGCAATTTTGGATATTGAGTCATTTCCTATATAAATACATAATTATAAGATGTTCTAATGTCATCTAGACTAATCTCCTAATCAAAGTAGAAATCCTTTCTCCTCACTGCCTTTGTCACTCCATGCACACCAAAATCTACTTGTTACCTTCATTGAGTGTTTACTTTCTATGCAAGGCACTGAGCGAGGTGCTTCAGACATGGTCTCAATCAATCTTCACAATAACCCATGTGGTATTATTACGATTCCTATTTTACAGATGAGGGAACCTATATTTGGAGAAGTTAAGTGACTTCCTAAAGTCTCACAGTTATTTAGTGCTGAAATAGAAGTCAACCTCAAGTTCACTGTCTGCAATCACCCCTGATTTTAGTCTCTAAACTACATCACCATTTCCTACAAACATTCTTGTACCTATGTGCAATTATGTGCACATAATTATGTGCAATTATGTCTTGTTCTAATATTATTAGTGGCAGTGAGCCCATAAACTTGAAAGACAATGCATTCCATTTACAGCTTTAAGAGAGCTTTGGTCCTTCTGTGGTCTTTTAGTGGTTTCTCAAGCAAAAAATGACTATGTCATCTACTTCTCTGGGTTTTCTCCTGTAGGTTTGATCCAGGTTTTAAATGTTGATTCCCAAGCATGAGCTTTAAACATGAGTCATTCTCTGGTCTTGAGTGCAAATCTTTCTCCCAACAGTTTCTACTCATTGTTCTTAATTTAGCTTCTTGAGCTCTTCTAAACAAATGGGTGCTCTTAGACTATGGGGTAGAGATTAGGAGCTAGGGTTTGGGATTCAGGCAGCTCTAAGTTTAATTACTGGCTCCACATTTTATGAGTTGTGTGACCTTCTACTTCTCCATGCCTCTCTCTCACATCTATAAAATGGGATTAAAAAACCTATCTCAGGGCTTCCCTGGTGGCGCAGTGGTTGAGAGTCCGCCTGCCGATGCAGGGGACACGGGTTCGTGCCCCGGTCCGGGAAGATCCCACATGCCGCGGAGTGGCTGGGCCCGTGAGCCATGGCCGCTGAGCCTGCGCGTCTGGAGCATGTGCTCCGTAGCGGGAGAGGCCACAGCGTACCACAAAAAAAAAAAAAAAAAAAACTATCTCAAAACAATTGTTTCAAGGAAGAAATGAAATGCAGTTGATGAAGCACCTGGAAGAAAGTCTAGCATACAGCAAGCACTTGGTGTTAGGTAGCTACTCTTATTTTGGTCTTGTTATAATAGAAGATAGCTTTCATGTTCCCCACCCCCAGTTTTCCCTGTCACAAAATAAGATATAATAATAACAAATGGTTATGTTTCTAACTTTCCTTGGTTTTCTCTCTTAGATTTGATACAGGTTTTAAGTGTTGCTCCACGAATTGTGAGCTCTAAAAATGAACATATTCCATGAGCTCTTATAAATGCTCTGCTTATACCAAAGACAAATAACTTTGTGCCATGTTTCAAGCTAAACGAGTAAGGTCGAATAAGGTTGCCCCTGCAGTCCGAGCAGTGAGAGCTGCATAGGCTTTTATTGGAAAATATAAAGAAGCTGCAGTCTGATTGAGAAGCAAGACGGAGATTCTGACATAATGCAACAGACATCACTTCTACTGGGTAGGCTTTGAGTAGGCAAACTTACAGGTCTGGTGCAAAATGAAAACATGAGGCCACTTTTTCAAAAAGCAAAAAAAAAATTGCTGTTAATAGTATTAAAATTAAATTTATAAAAGCTGTTTCTCCTGCAGTTTTTCTTTTGGTTTGTCAGGGTTTGTTATATATTTCCTGTTTAATGCTGTTCTAAGTTAAGAAAAATTAACATTTTTAATTTTAGTGTAACTTTTTAAAAAATTAATTTATTTATGTTTGCCTGCGTTGGGTCTTCGTTGCTGCACGGGGGCTTTCTCTAGTTGCGGCGAGCGAGGGCTACTCGCGGTGAAGTAGCGAGGGCTACTTCATTGCGGTGCGCGGGCTTCTCATCGCGGTGGCTTCTCTTATTGCGGAGCACCGGCTCTAGGTGCGCGGGCTTCAGTAGTTGTGGCACGTGGGCTCAGTAGTTGTGGGCTCTAGAGTGCAGGCTCAGTAGTTGGGGTGCACAGGCTTTGTTGCTCCGCGGCATGTAGGATCTTCCCAGATCAGGGATCAAACTCGTGTCCCTTCATTGGCAGGCGGATTCTTAACCACTGCACCACCAGGGAAGTCCCAAATTTTATTGCAACTTTTTATGTTTATCCTTTATTTATCTTGTGTGATGCTAGTCTTAAATGCAAAAGTAAGAACAATTAACTCATATCCAGAGTCACCAAAATCACATAATTTGCATTTAGCAGCTCACATGGGCATATGTATTTTGTTCTGAATAGAACAATAGAAATGCTGCACAAACTGAACTCGACTTTTCTTTCACTTCTTAATAACATTCTATCTTCAGCTTGGTGAGTAAGGAAGGACAGAAGGGAAAAGGATCTGTAGGTTGCCCTATTTTTCCTTTTCCTTCTGTGTTATCATTTTCAACATTAGTTAGTGGTTGGTTAATACAGAGAAATAACACGGAAAAGAAAGGATATAATAGGATTCCTTGATGGATTGTGTTTCTAGGAATGTCATCACTGTGGTCAGTGATTAAATTGCTTACTCTGCTCCTTCTGATATATATTTATATATTTATATATATATGGTCTCCACCTCAATCACCATCTAGAATATATATTTAAAATTTCTTAGTGATCCATTTAGAACCCTGTACTTACAAAACCCACACTATTTTATTTCCTGTGGCCGTTTTGTCCTATGTATCTTTATTTTCTATTTCTTTAAAAAAAATTCTCCAAATATGAAAAAGCTTCTTAATATCTATGCTTTTGATCAAAGAGTTCCTACATGACACTGGCACCCACATCTTTTAATTCTTTGTTTTTTCACCCCACAATTTGTTTTAAGATGAATTAAGGAATTTTCAGTTTTCTTTTTTGTTTGCATTAATATCTAGGAACACCATCTTTGAATTCATCTTTCCTTCCTTCAGCCATAACTACAGCTTTTTAAAAGTGTGTTTGTGATATAAGTCCATTGTGATATTGAGTTTGAAAAAACTGAACTATTTGTGGAATACCTACCATGTGCTATACACTGTGCTAAACATTTAAGTTATTTCTAATCCTTGATATATTCTTATCAAATGTGTATGGTATTTAAGAATTAGTATGGATGCCAGTGACTGACTGGGGTATAAGAAATTACTGTACATGAAATTTAAAGCTATTGTTATATCCAGAAATAGAGCCATAAAATCAGGATTGAGTTGTTTGCGTATCTTTTTCTTAAAGAAAATAAAATCAAACAAAAACAAACAAACAAATGATACTGGTGACAATATCCCCAGATTATAGAGGATTTGTTATCATCCCATTAAATGAAGGCCCTGAAAGGAAGAGACAATATCCAATGTTTTGGGCTTGTTTTTTTTTTTTTTTTCCCTAGCTCCAGCTGCTAATGTTGTACCTGGCACATAGCTGAAGCTCCAAATGTGTTTGGAGATTAAATTCAGAAAATTTAATGAGAATAAAATAAGTTGCTCTTGAGGTTTTCTGTGTTAAAGAAATGTATTTTAAGGTATAGTTTTTCATTAGGTTTTCTCACCAAAGAACACATACCATTGTACCATTAGAACAATCAAGTTTTAGTTTGAGTACTTTTGAAATTTATCAACTTGTCTCCTTCGTGCAAAAATGAGGCAAAGGTCCTAGAACTACTGCATAGTTGCAATGCCACAGACTTCTTTATGTTCGTAAACCTATTTTCCTCTGCTCTCCATCTTCGTACCCTAACAGTCTTGACCAGAAACTGAAGTGCTGCAGCAAGAACAATTGTATAATTAGAAGACAATCATTTACTTTGGCAGCATCTAGAAAGCATGCGTTTTAAAGAACAATTAAAACTTCCGTGTGTTTGATTGGAATGTGTTTATCCTGATGACCAGCTTGCAAACATTTCTTTCTCTAAACCTTCGCTGAGAAAATCTCAAAAAACTTTTAGCCTCCATAGGCTTTTAATTCCAGAATAATCAAAGGCTTATACTGAACTTAATAACTCATTCCATTTATTTCCCCCATGACAGCAGAATTGCTTTAAATAAAGCATTCAATCTATCTGTAGTTCTACAGAGAGATGCTAAAAGTCAAAATAATCAAATAAGAAGACCAAAGTTCCAAATGTGGCATAAATTAAATCATCCTCACTTGCCAAACTTGAGAATAATTTTCAAATCATGTCATTAATATAAAAGAAAAAGGCCCATATTTCCTCTTTGGAAAGACAACTGCAGAGGTTAATAACACCCAGTTGCCTGCCATTGAGAGCATCTGCATCACTAGGACAGTTTGATAATGAGATTTTATACAAAAGAAATAGACATTTTTTGAGAGAAGTCACGATGTAAAATGAATTCTTAGCAAGACAAGTAAGAGAAGCTGAAATAAAATCCTTGTAGATTGCAGTGGTGAGAATATTTCTAGAATCAGAGCTCTCTGGTTGATAATTTTTTGGAACTTGTTTTAATTGCAGTACTTATATGTCAACTCATAGTTTTACTGGGACCTATTATTTGCAAAGTGCTTTTAAATTTACAGAAAATGTTCCTATATGATAAACAACTAATTTCTTCATTTTAGACGTTAAGAATTAGAGTTTAAGAATGTTGCTTAAAATCCTATGAAACTTTTGCAAAAATAAGAGAATATGTGCCCATTTTCTCAGTTTTTTACTCTTACATTATTTCCTTGGCCTCAAATCCAGAACTTCATGATCACATTCCAGTGCACTTTTACCGTAGAGCAAACTAGTTAACTTCTTCCTAATCCCTCTTCATGAGAAATTTACAAATCCCTTACAATGAATTCAGACTAAATGCTGTATCTGGAGATCTTGAATCCAGGGATCTATCTGAACAGACATGAGGCAGGTTGAAAACAAAATGTTGGGGTTACTTTAAAAGTTGTGCCTTTCATAAGTATGCTTTTAAAAAAGGTTGTAATTAATGCAAGATTAGTGTTGAAAGAAATTTCCCTTCTTTTAGGTTATTTCCATGATGATACATCTGGTGATAATGAGTTTGATTTTCTATACATAGGCGTTCATGACTATTTGTATTATCTGTATTTATGAATGAAAATTTGAGTCAGGTCTTTTTCTTCACAGTCGTTCTAAATCAGATCAGATGCCTATTAATCAAATCACACATATTCTATTATATTCTGCCTCCCACTGCTGTATTCAGAAGTAACTTTTAAAATTCTTCCTAATATTGTTCTAATAGAACTGGGGTTGCTGGTTTAACAAATAAAAATATAGGGTACCTAGTTAAATTTGAATTTCAGATAAATGATGAATAATTTTTTATATTAGTATGTCCCTAACACTGCATGGGACATAATTATCCTAAAATAATTATTCATTGTTTATCTGAAATTCAAATTTAACTGGGCTTTCTGTATTTTATCTGGCAACTCTAAATGGAACAAAAGGGAAATTAAAATGGTTTTATCATTGGTTCCATGTGTGATGAGCAATAGCCAGAAATAAGGGCAGAGTCACTGAGACAAGAATAAATTGTCCATGAATCTGGTTAAAAATACCCTGATGAGTGAGGGATTATATTTTTTTCCATATAACTGAAAAATCAGAATAAGAAGAAATCAGTCCCCAGGTACAGTATGATCAACAGTTCAATAATGACCTCAAGGACATGGTTCCCTGATAGCTTTCATCTCTCTGCTAGGGAGCCCTCTGGCATCCCTTCCTGTGTGCATATAGCTACAGTAGTTCCTGGGTCACATCAGGAAGTGGCAATGTCCAGAGGCAGAAAGGAACACTTCTGTGTTGTTTTCTTAAGAGCAAGGAAACTTTTCTCAGAAGCCCTGTGAAGACCTGACTTCGTGACCACATGCCCCCTCTCCCCAAAACCAGTCATAGTCAGGAATAATGGGATCATGAGTTTTATTCTAAGAGCTGAGCTCATCAGTGAACAACCATTGTATGGAAAGGATATGTTTTAGTGAAGAGGAAGAAAGGAAACCAATACTTTCCTCCTGTTTCAAGTCTTACAGAATCTTTCATGTTCCTCTAGAGTGGACCTGGGTTTGTTGTTTAAGATCGTATTTCAGACACCCACACAGAAATACGGGGAACTCAATTTATCTCAGTTGCAGCAGGAGAACTGTGAGTCACCTCCAGTGACATTTAGTTGGTTTGCTGAGAATCTGTGTTTTGAGATTAAAAAAAAGAACCAAACAAGAAGATATTCTTTCTCCTCTTCTCCTCTCCCTCCTCCTCCTTCTTCTTCTCTTTCTTCCTCTTCTTCTTATTATTTTATTTACAGCTATTCTTAATCATAAACAAGACTGTAACTTAAACTTTGATGGTATAGTTTGGAAAAATTGTATTCTTGTACAGTGGAAATTTCTACTCTATTTGAGCTGAATGAATATTCTTGGGATTTGGAATAAGCAAAGTAACTATAATTAGTTTGACATATGAATGAACTGTCATGTTTTTCTTTCTGGCTTTAGCTTAATATTGAATTTCCTTATGCTACAAGTATGCAGGACTCCCATACTGTGTTAGTAGCCTAATGGTGCTAAAGTGATTAGAAGCACAGAACGCAGAAAGTGAGTAGACACACACACTGTTTTTAACTTAATTTTTATTGGTGTATGGGTGCTTTATAATGTTGTGTTAGGCTCCACTGCACAGCAAAATGAATCAGCCATACACATATAGATATCCCCTCCCTTTTGGACTTCCCTCCCATTTAGGTTACCACAGTGCATTAGGTACAGTTCCCTGTGCTATATAGTATGTTCCCATCAGTTGTCTATTTTATACATAGTATCAATAATGTATATGTGTCAATCCCAGTCTCCCAATTCCTCCCTCTCCACCCCTTTCCCTCTTGGTATCCACAAATTTGCTCTCTACATCTGTGTCTCTATTTCTGCTTTGCAAATAAGATCATCTATACCATTTTTCTAGATTCCACATATATGCATTATTATACGATATTTGCTTTTCTCTTTCTGACTTACTGCATTCACTCTGTATGACACTCTCTAGGTCCATCCACATCTTTACAAATGACCCAATTTTGTTCCTTTTTATGGCTGAGTAATATTCCATTGTATATATGTACCACATCTTCCATTCCTTTGTCCATTTATCCATTCCTCTATCAATGGACATTTAGGTTGCTTCCATGTCCTGGCTATTGTAAATAGTGCTGCTATGAACATTGGGGTGCATGTATTTTTTTGAATTATGGTTTTCTCTGGGTATATGCCCAGTAGTGGGATTGTTGGGTCATATGGTAATTCTATTTTTAGTTTTTTAAGGAACCTTCATGCTGTTTTCCATAGTGGCTGTATCAATTTACATTCCCACCAACAGTGTATGAGGGTTCCCTTTTCTCCACACCCTCTCCGGCATTTATTGTTTTTAGATTTTTTGATGATGGCCATTCTGACCAGTGTGAGGTGATACCTCATTGTAGTTTTGATCTGCATTTCTCTAGTAATTAGTGATGTTGAGCATCTTTTCATGTATTTGTTGGCCATCTGTATTAGACACACACACCTTTAGGAACTCTTTAATCTACCTACCAAAGCATTAGCCCTTACTACTGGGAATAAGTCCTCTCATCACCAATGAAAACAAGGTCTCTGGTTCTGATTCCTCACAATAAATTCCTATAGTTGCTACTCTAGAGGTAGGGGTGAGACACAGATGTTTTCCTGTGAACCATAAGGAAGCTGGTAGCTTCACTAAATAGAATATAAGTAAAAGCAGCAACCTTGAGAAATGTATCAAGTTATAAAAGTGGGGAATTGAGTGATAGGAATATTACAATGACACATATCAAGAGAATCACATTCCAGAAGAGTCTTTGAAATGAACAAGGCTCTTAGGCTCTACCCTACACCATCCAAAAAACCACAGATTAATACATATATCTAGTGAGCTCAGCAAAGAGAATATTGAACGACTACTATGGCTTAATGGTAATGTTCCAGAACAACCTTCATGTCTCTTTTTCTCTGAATCTATATCTAGTAATTTTTAATTTTGAATGTTTTAAAATAGTTTCTTCTTCTAGTATGGACTAAATATCAGGAATGCCTGTTAGTTATATTTCTTGGTACAAATTAGTAGATTAATTTGGCTTTTGTTGAGTTCTGACAGTATTCTAGACACTAGGGACACAAAGACAAAAAGGATGGGGTAGAAGCACAGGTATGAAGATGACAGTACATTGTCACGGCTCTTCTGGAAGAATGATTGTTACCTTCAGGGAGCTTACATTCTTGTAAACAGAAAATGATTGCCTATTAATTAATACTTGCAGTAAAGGAGACACATGTTCTTGTAAAACAAATACAAATAGAGAAAGCACCACAGTGTTACTAAATATAACATGGACTGGAGAATATGTGGGGCTTTCTGGGAAGCCTTCGTGAGGGATGTAAGGTTTGAGATGGCTGTGGAGGGATGAAGGGACTGTTTTCAGGGAGAGAAGGTAACAGGGAGAAATGTGAGAAAAAGCATGAGGGGTGAAATAAAGTATGCTGGTCTGTAAGTAATTCAGTGTGACTGGAATATAAGTATGGGTTGTTGGGCTGAGTGCAAAGGCCTTCTGTAATCCAGCTGAAGGATGATGAGACTACAGACCAAGTCAACAAGTGAATGGAAAGTAGAAACTGAAACGAGTTGTCAGCGAGCAGGTCTTGGTCATCAAGTGAATGTGAAAGATGAGGAAAATGGTGGTCCTCCTCAGGGTTGTTTACTAAATAGCTCCCTTTTTTTTTTCTAAACAGTGTTAGTCTTGCACTTTCTTTCCCCGTCCCGTGAAGTGAGGTGGGGCCCTGTGGCTTGCTTTGGCCGATAAACATGAGCAGAAGTGGTATAGGTTGCTTCTAGATGTTACTCCTTAAACAATTTGACATGCTTTCCTCCCTTGGCTGTGGTAATCATGAGGTGTGTGTTGAGACAGATCGTGTTAGCTCAGGTCCGCAAACAACTATGGTGAGCAGAGACCCCTGCCAGCTCATGTGAAACATGTTTTGTGAGTAAGAAATAAATGTGTTGTGTGAAGCCATGGAGATCTGGCAACTGTTGTTGACATAATCTACCCCCACCAGCATACATACCATCCAGCATTCCAGAACACACTCTTAATTCAAAAGTACCTGTTTGACCTGAGTGAACTCTTAAATTCATTATTTAGACTTGATTCCATGCCGAGATTTAGATTTTGAACAAGTTCTATACATCAAGTCATGCAGGTTAGCTGCTTATTAGGGTCATTGTTAGATGACCTTGTTGGAAGATGAAGACCCCTTTTTTCAGTTTTAAATCAGAATGTAGCACAATAGTCACCAGCAAGAGCATATCTGAAGAACACAGTAGTATTTAGTTCACCAGACAAACCTTAAGGACATATGGATTCCTACCTTAAAATCACATGTTGTAGAGTCTGCAATACTGGACAAAGGAGATATGTAACACTTTCCAGGAAAGGGCAGAAAAATGCTCCATTCTGATTGGAAAATGATAGTTGTTGAGGTATGTACAGTCAGAGAAGAATAGCATATATGGAATTAGATTATCTTTTGTCTCTGCAGTGCAAGGGTCAATGAAAATACGGAGAGCTGTGGAAAAGCATGCTTTGTAGTTAACTCCTGTTCATGTGTGAGTTGTTTCCTCAGCTCTTTCCCTTCTTGTCTGGAGCTTTGTGAACCTGAGGCTGAGTCTGTGGCAGCAGAACACTTTTCCAGGGCTGCAGACTACCTCAGCCTTTTCAGAGGACCATGTCTCCAAGAGCAAGCCCTCTCTGAACTCCAGGAAACCTAAAATCTGTCCCACAAGTTTCTGCAGGGCACCAACTAGCTGCATTCACCATGACTAATTTTTGTTCTTTATTATTATTATTATTATTACATTGACACTTTCCAGTTTAGTTCCATGCACACCTCCACTGCTTTACAATATTATTGCTTAATCTTTATATTTTTAATAAATTTTGAAAAAGCAAGAGAAATCAATGGGGAAAAAAAAATACAGTTTCGTTACTAACTGAAGTTAACCCTTAAGTGGCTCTCTTGGGATCCACCCATAGAATTGTCAGATCATCTGAAACAGTATTTTTCAAAATTATTTGATGAGGTTCCACATAAGAAATAATTCCATATCACCCACACAAATATAAACATATACTTAAAACAAAAATATACATTAAGCAATACTTATCCTTACTGTATGTTACACACACATACATAGTCATGGGGATTGTTCAGTTGGTAGTTGTACTTATTTGGAGGGAAGAGGGGAAGGAAGCCACTACCTCACTTCTCAGCATCTACTATGTGCCTCTAAGTCATCTAACTCTGCTCAGAACTGCTGAAGTCCTCAAGCCACAAGCTTGTTTCTCATTCTAACATAATCTTTTACAGGATACTAGAAATTTCTGACATTTGATTATCCTAGGACATGGAAACTCTGGCAAGGTGACAGTTTTATTGTTGGCTGCTGTTGTAGTAGTAGCTGTTGTTACTGTCTTTAGTTTAAGAAAAATTCTGTGTTCACAAGAAGAGTGGACTACAGAGTGGACTTGGAGAGTTAAAAAGAAATCCCAGAGCTGTGAGAATTGTCAGAAATTCCAAAAATAATGTCTGGGCACCCTATTTCCCTCTTATATCCTGGAACCTTTATAGCCTAAAAATTATATCGCAAGACTCGCTTTTCAAACTGTAAGTCAAAAAACAATAATGAGACTTAAGAATTATTTAGTGGGTCATGATCACACTTTTTTTCAAGGAAATATATAAAATATAGAAGAATAAAATAGAATGCATTGCACATCATAAGGTAATTATTATATGATGGAATTTTTGTTTATACACACATGTAAAGTGTGTTCTTGTTGTAGTAAAAGTAGTTCAAAAAATTGTTTATATTTTAACAGTGATTCTTACATGCCAGAATTATTCTGAGTGGCTATATGTTAACTCCTTTTATCCTCACATCTGACCTCATAATTTTTCCCATTTTACACTGAAGCACGGGGAGCTTGAGTGATTTGCCTGACTTTACAGAACTATTCAAATCTAAGCAGTTTTGCTCGGAAGGTATCTTAGCTCAGGCTGCCATAACATATTACCATAGATTGGGTGGTTTAAACAACAATCATTTATTTCTCACAGTTCTGGAGGCTGGCAGTTCGAGATCAGGGTGCCAGCATGATCGGGACCATGGTAAGTGCCCTCTTTCTGGTTTACAGAGGACCATCTTGCTGTGTCCTCACATGTCAGTGAGAGCTCTCTCTGGCCTCTTGTTATAAGGGTACTAATCCCATTCATGAGGGCTCCAACTTTATGACCTAATTATCTCCCCAAGGCCCCAACATGACCCAGTGTGATGAAATACCAACACACTGGGATTAAATTTTCAACATACAAATTTGAGGAGGACACAAACATTCAGTCCATTGCAACAGGCTACAGTCATAACCCGTAAGCTATCTATATTGTTCTCTGTGGACATTGAAAACATTGTCCTAGGAGACCACTGGCATAGGGCAAGAAGGAAAATTTATTTGGAAAACAATGAGTATAGAGAATGAATCATATGGACCAAAACAGGGAATTCCAGGCATAGGTAAAATATGTATGGAGAAAGAGGTGGTAGAAAAGGAAAAAATAGTAGGGAGAAATTCCAGTGCAAAGGCAAAGATTTATGTAAAAATTGGTGGGGATCACTTGCTTAATTTAGCTGTTAGGAGGGGTCAACCCATTCTAGACGATGACATTGCGTACTCCATAACTTCCAGTACACCTTTGATCATCCTTGTTTCTATTTGACTTGGAATTTAGACCCTAGAATTTAAACTTCCCTTTTTCTTTGGAAATACTTTCATAATTGCCTAAATTTTAGGTTGGGAAATATTTCCAGAAAGTCACTCTACCCTTATCAATTCAATTTCCTCTCCATCCTTTATTTATACCATTTAAAACAACTTCTCTGCAAGTCACATATTTGCTGACCATTATCATCCTCTCTCTGGCCAAACTAAACAAATTTCAATGTTTTCATGTGAGTTTATGAGTCATCCCCCTCCTGACATTTCTGTGGTACACAGCACCCCAAGGACCACTGCTCTCACCACAGTGGTCCAGGTGTGGTTCAGACTCTCACAGACTCTGCTCAGCCCCTCCAGGCTCAGAGCCAGGTGTGTGGGTGAGAGAGAGGCCAGTGGCTGCATGATAGGAAGGAGGGACATTCATGCTTCCAGTCTCTAGGGACCTCTGGGAAGCTGTATCACCTTTTAAAAGTTTCCATACTTTAGCTACGTCCCTTGAGACCAAGAATTACCAGCTTGTGTAATCAGAGAGATTTCAAACAGATGGTTTTGCCTGTGGACTTTCTTGAAAATGTCTTATTTATTTGCCCTCCAGGACAAGAAGGATAACTTGTTTCCTTTTCTGTAGATTTTTAAAAATCGAATGAATTATCCTATTAGTAAAAACAGGTCACATTCACATCTATTTAGAGACCAATTTAAAACAAACACACACACACACACACACACACACACACACACACACACACACACACACTAAATTCCAGACATAGATAGTGGGTCTGTGTCAATTTCTTGGTATTGCCTTTTCTTAAATATAAGAAAAACTTGCTGAAATTGTTTCTTTTATTTAAAAAAAATTTCTGTTCTCAGTCCCTTCAAGAATGATATAATTCCATTTCATTGTATTTTTAGAGATAACTGTGAAATAAATATGGCCTGACCTGAAAAATGCAGCATTTCTGTTTCCAGAGAATTTATGGGAAAAGCTGAAGCTCTTTGGTTACCAAATATAATGGAAACAAACCACACTTCTTCCTAACAAAAAAGACTAGCAGCTGCATTAGCAAAGCCACTGCAGCTGAGGCTGTGGTTTCCAAGGTGTTCCTTATTCTGAACACTAGAGAGCACTGATGATTTACTCAACTTTTCTCGGTTTCAGGGCTTTTAAAAATTCAGTGTGTTGCCAGCAACTTCTCAACTTTCAGTGGGCAGGAATGGAGTGGAAAATAACTGTTCAAAAGTCTATATTTTGAGAGAAAGAGAGAGAGGTTAAAAATGTTCTCTGCAGAACCTATCAGGCGAAAGAAGAAAAGTGGCCAATCTCTCTTATATGCTGGTTAACGGTCCTCATCCAGTTGTCCTGGGTTCAGACTTCATCACTTGTTAAAACAAATGCCAGAAATGAAGTGTAAAATAAGAGATGGCTGGTTCCAATCCTATGTTTGAACATACTGTTTTCCTTTTGACTCTTACTTTTGCTGTCACATAATGAAATGGTTTTGTATGTATTGGAAAGACATTCTGGGCCACAAACACTGATTAAACGGAATATGTTCATTTGGACATAATGAGGTGAGACAAAAAAAGGATTAAATAAACAAGGGCATGAGAGTATAAGATACCTTCACAAACAGAGTTTAAAATAAAATAGCAGAAACCCTAGTTATCTGTATGATCCGTGCTCCCAGTGCTTTGAGGCACAGGGGAAAAACAGATGACAGTGCAAAAACGACTGAAAAAAATTTAAAGAGACACCAATATTTGATGTGAAACATTGAAGGAAGCTACCAATTAAAAGCATTGACAATAAATCTGTTACGTGTGACCAGGAATCAAAGCAACAGCAAGCAGAGGCCACTATACAATTTACTTGGTCTGTAATTATTTTCCTATCCCAGGTTATTTTTTAAAACTCATTTCATATTTCCCCGAAGCTTATAGCTAGAGAATTTAGAAAGGGAAGCCTATTTTCTTTTCAGAATCTCCTCTTGCCCAAATATGTCAGTTCTTACCATGGGCATGGAGGGAAGCGTGAGAGAGAAGGTACTGCATGTTCTTAGCAGGAAACACATACTAATAGTGGCCAGCGTTAGCTGTCTTACTACTTCAGTGTTACCCCCTGAAGAACTGGGTCACTCCAGCCCTGAAAGACTGCTTGATTCCCACTCCGTTCTCTCATGTATCACTGCTGAGAGTAAGTCAACTGCAACAGCGTTGTCTTCTTGTAACACTGTACACTGTGCGCTGTGGCAGTACATAATGGTGACGTCTATTGGGCAGAGTCACATAGAATCCTGTTAGGAAGAGTGTTTGCCCAGGATAATAACTACCAACTCAGAGCCTCCTCTGGAACTCAGGTGTCTACTCTCTAATATGTTAGTTTCTCCTAATCGCAATAAGCTTCCTTTGACCTAAAGACTTATTTTGCTAACTGGTTTCTACTTCCCGTCCAGATGACTACATTGTTTGGTGACTTCAAAAGTCCTTTTGTGTCAGCTGAGGAGATAATGGTTGTTTACTGACAATGATCTTTAAAACAGTTTAACCACCCAGAAACTCTCATAGTTTATAGAGACGGATGGAGCAACTTACTCTACATGATGTTGTTAACAGGAAGATTTACCTTTCCTCTCATTGCACTTAATCCTCTGAAGAGCAGGTTGATAAAGAATCCATATTATTAAAATGCACAGAGAAGTAAAACTGTAATATATATTTGCTTAGTTTATAGAACAGTTTTCTCTTGGTGGGTTTAGGTATTGAAGGGGCATGCACATACATATTAAAACCTTGGAAACAATGTTATTGAGGATGCACAGATCAATGGTATGGAGGTAGTGAGGTAGTGAGGTAGTTATGTTTTGACTTATACTGTTTACATTTCTTTTATGAAGTGGCTATACATGTCTATTATAAAATGAAAAACCTCATAACTGTTTTATAAGCCTCTGTATATTCTTGTACATTCTTATGTTCAGTCACACACACACACACACACACACACACACACACACACACTCGTTTATGACCAAGAGTCAATTTCTAATTTATTTTTCTGGGAAAGAGCTAATAAATTTTGAGTCATTTTTTTTGTTTCAAAAGTGACTGACTTTAGTTTGTTACAATAAAAAGTGGAATGGGACATAGAAGTAGTAGACTTCTTTCTTAAAATTCTCCTCTCTTCAAATAACATTAACTCTATTTTAACTATGTGTGTGTGTGTATTATCACACACTATTACATACACATATATGCACACACATATTTTTAACTTTTACAATTTCTAATTTAAAGTACTTTAGCTCTATTTAAAGACTTCTTCACTTTTGTTTAAAGGTAAAATTCTTGATTGAGACATTGTTTTTCCTGGTGGTAACTAGTTTAGAAATTCGGGACATTTTGACTTTATTCTGTTTACTAGCACAGACTTTGTAGGAAACATTTAGGACATGATTCTTCTTTGGTGACGGCTGCTCAAGCTTCCACATTCTACATACCTCAGGGTCAGAAGGTGGTTCCTACTCATTGCTCCCAAGGGCTATTTTAAGATCATTATTCTCTTGTAAAAAAACAAAACAAAGCAAACAAATGAACTCTGTTCTCTCCAAATGTACACTATTGGCACCATCAGTTTTCACCTTGTCTTTTTCAAGGTCACCCATTAATGTTCTGGTACCTGGCTCATAGTTTACCTCTCCTCTCCAAGTCCTCCCATGAGGTCAGGTGACTGACATTTTCATGTGGGCTCAATTTCTTGAATGCTGTGTATGCAGTGACTCCTTTCACCCTTCTATTGGGCCATCCACTCCATTATGCTTTGGACTTTGCATCACCTTGAAAGAACTGATTTAAGATTGTGTTTCTTGACCATGACCTTCTATCTTTCTCAAAGATTCTGACTCCGTCTTTCCTTTATGAAATTTTCAACTTTTTCTCTAGCATCAACCTCCTCCTATTTTGACTTTGCTGGGTTATGGAACCAAATCAGTAACCCAGAGAAGTTACTTTTGTTGTTGATATTCTAAACTCCTCTGTTGTTTTGTCCTTTGGAAGCCCATCTTCAGTCCATTTTCTCTGCCTTTCCATCTTCCTAAAAGACTCCCAACCCTCCCACTGTCCCTCTCTGATACATTCTCAGTCTGGAGAACATGTACTCCACCTTCAATCTATGGCTTAGATGTAGTATGGAACCTTCTGTACTGTAATAGCCTATTAGCTTTATCTCATACAGTCCTCGAAATGAGTTTCATTTCCCCTTGTCCACTACTTACTTTGGTAACCACATGTTCATTGTCTTATCTTCTCAAGTGTTGCCTAAAAGCAACCCCAACTGAAGGAACTACAAAATCTTAGTACCTGCCTCTGTGTATAGCAGTCTACAATAGCTAATGAAGAAATACCTGTTGAATGAATGATACATGACTTTGGGAATCTAATCAAATGATTTTAATGTTTCTCAGGAAAAGCTTACTTCCTCTAACTCCCTGATGTCTCTGTCACTCCCTGTTATCTTCACCAATTCTATTGTCTTTCTGGTTTTAATAAAACACTTAATATTTGCTGAGTGCTTAATAAATGCCAGTCACTGTGACAGGTGTTCTTTATACAATATTACATAACCTTCCCAATCATCTCTTGAGATAGCCCCATGTTTTTTCCAATCTTAGGGATGAAGATCTGTAGATTAAGTTGCCTGCCCAAGATCAAGGACTAATATGGAAAACTGAAGACAGGAACCAAAGTCATTCTGGCTACAAGCCCATGGTTATATTAATAGGGTCTCCAAGAGTGTGTTTAAGCTTGGATGAAAATAATATTTTTAAGTGGGGTCTTTTCCATTTCTAGCAAAGGTGGGTTGGTTAAAATTCTACATAATATTTGTATTTCATCCCTGGGTTGCCTTTAAGATCTTGGAGTCTGATATTTTGTACTGGCTTCCTCTTCTCATTCCACACACTCTTGTCAGCCTTATAGTTAAGTGGTGACAACTAATAAGAAGATTCCACCACATGCGAATGACAATTTGTTCACAGGGTGCATCTGAGCATGACTCTATGCTCATCAATCTCCTTTTCTTCCAGTGCACGAAAAAGTCTTAATTTTTCACCTTCATTTGTAGTTGACTGAATCCACGTGACTGGACTTTGGTTAATGGTACAGGGGTTGAAGGGAATGCTGCTCTCAGGATCAGTCTCTAAAATCCCTCCATTTTGTTTGTCTGTTGCTGCAAAAAATTACTCTAAAACTTAGTGGTTTAAAAAATAAATACACATTATCTCAAATTCTTTGTTGATGAGCAATCTCTAAGTGGCTTAGCTGGGTGGTTCTTGCTTAAGACCACTCATGAAGTTGCAATCAAGTTGTTAGCTTGACTGTAGTTATCTGAAGGCTTGTCTAGGGCAGGAGGATTCAGTTCCAAGATAATCTACTCACATGGCTGTTAGTAGGAATCTTCAGTTCTTCACTGGTCATTGGTAGGTCCATTATCACATGGCCCTCTGCATAAATCTGCTTGAATAGCCTCACATGGAGCTGGCTACATAATCTGTGGAGCTCTGTGCAGCATGAAAATGTGAGACCTCTTGTTGAAAATTATTTTAAGACTTTTTTGGTGTGGACCATTTTTTAAAAGTCTATTGAATTTTCCACAATATTGCCTCTACTTTTATGTTTTGGCCCTTTGGCTGCGAGGCGTGTGGGATCCTAGCTCCCTGACCAGGGATCTGACCTGCACCCCCTGCATTGGAAGGTGAAGTCCTAACCATTGGACTTCCAGGGAAGTCCCTGAAAAATTATTAATAATTGTAATATGACAACCACTGTGCACTTAAACAAGTATGGGACCTTTCTAAGTATTGGGCCTATGAGATTACACAGGACATACACTTGTGAAGCTAGCCCTGTGCTCAGAACCTGGTATCTGGATTTTTCCGAGAATGTTGTCAAAGAAAGAAAGAGAGAAGCAAGGAGGAAGCTGAATGTGTTTTGTGATGTAGTTTCAAAATTTACTCACCATCACTCCTGTCCCATTCAGTTAGTTTAAAGCAAGTCACCAATTCCAAACTACACTCACAGGAAAGAGAATTAGCCTCCACCCTTTGATATGAGGATTGCAAAAGAATTTGTAGACACATTTTAAAATCACTGTGTGGTGTCTACATCCAATATGTTTTCTTTTCTTCCTCGTCAGGTAAACAGGTAGAGGGAAACCAGTGGAGAGCCTCAAGGAGTCCCTAGGGAGTGGCAGAAGCATAGGATAGAAAATTCTAGATCCCTGAGTCACTATTTAGAAAACAGCTACCCAGGAGAGCAACCCAATCCTACCTTAGACTGTGATTTAAGGTAGAAATAAACTTTGTGCTAAGTCACTGAAATTTCAGGGTGGTTATAACATTAATTACCCTTTCTAATTCATAGGCCTAATTCAGAATTTACTAACACAGTTTCAAAAAGAACAATCTCAAGATGTATAGAAAAAAGCAATCTCTATAGAGAAAAGTCTCCATGTCCAAGTAAGTTAGAAAAAATACTAGATACTATATTTCTCTTTTAAAGACCCACAATGTATACTACCAATTAAAGCTCTGAGAATTCCCTCAGTAAAAAATCTGTTTAACTCCATTTAACTCAATATTTGCCGAATGTATATAACTACACTAACAGGTAAACAGGACTGATATTCACAATGATGCAATTATATTGGTTGTTCAAAACATTGAAATGCTTTCATTTTGGTTGGTAAATACCATTGCCCAAGCCATCCAAATGTCCCTGTCCCCACTGCCCTGCCCCAAGGTCACCTAAGTGGATACTTTTGATGAGTTGTTCTGGTACCCACCAGCCAAAGCACTAGCCCATGAACCTGCCATGACACCTGTGAGATGGCTTCAATCACCAGATGTAACCCTTTGTTCTGAGCAGCCTCCAACTCTGTCAGGGGAGAGAGACAAATGTTCAGTGCCTTTTTGGTCCCCTGTAAAATATCACGACAGGCCAATATTTCCTCATATGATCTTTTGTTGCATGTGGCAATTTTAGGAAATTGCATCTTCTAAAATATTGCCTACCAGTGGTTAAACATTTTTAATCTCACTTCTTCATGGAACCACCAGTATTTTAGTCAATTTCTGTTTCCAGGAAGACATTTTTAAAAATCTTGACTTGCTGCCTTACCAATGTACAGTCAAGGTGAAATAAACCTATTATTTACTTTTTTATTTTATTTATTTTTGGCTGTCTTGAGTCATCATTCCTGTGCGCGGGCTTTCTCTTGTTGCAGAGAGCAGGGGCTACTCTTCGTTGCGGTGCACAGGCTTCTCATTGCGGTGGCTTCTCCCATTGCAGAGCATGGGCTCTAGAGTGCAGGCTCAGTAGTTGTGGCACACGGGCTTAGTTGCTCCGTGGCATGTGGATCTTCCCAGACCAGGGCTTGAACCCATGTACCCTGCATTGGCAGACGGATAATTAACCCCTGCACCACCAGGGAAGTCCTGCAAAATCAATTTTATATCTATATACTGGAAATTTGGAAAAGAAATTTTTAAATACCATTTATAATATCAATGAACATGAAGTACTTGGAAATAGACGCCATAACATATGTGCAGGACTGAAAACTACAACATATTGTTGATAGCAATTATGGAAGGGCTAAATTAATAGTCATGCTATTATGGATTGAAAGACTCTATATTGTTAAGATGGCAATTGTCCCCAAATTGATTTGTAAATTTAACACAATCCAAATCAGTTTTTCACCAGGGTGCATATGTGTGTGTTTGTATGTATGTGTGTTTTATAGAAACTGACAAGTTGAGTCTAAAATTTATATGAAATTGCAAAGAACTTAGAGTAGCCAAAACAATACAAAGTAAAATAAAGTTGGCATACTCACACTACCTGACTATAAGACTTAATAAAATGTGATAATACTCAAGAAGGTGTGGTAATGGCATAAGGAGAAACGTAGATTACTCTAACAGAATAGAATGTCTATAAATAGACCACACACATGTGGTCAATTGATGTTTTACTACATTCCTGTGCATATACAAACAGACAAATAAACCCAAACAACTCTAGGACTTTCATACAACAGTATGAATCTTAAAAAACATCATGCTAACTGAAAGAAGTCATACACAAAAAGGGTACATACTGCACGATTTCATTTATACAACATTCCAGAAATGGCAAAAGTCATAAGAATGGCAATCAGATCAGTGCTTGTCTTGAGCCAGGGGGTAAGGGCAGAGGATTTACGACAGAGCGTCACAAGGGAATTTTTAACTTTATATAACTTTATATCTTGCTCCAACTATATAGAGAAATACAAAAGCAAACAGACAAAAATTCAGTCTTTAATTATTGTCTCTTCCACTAGCATGACTTGGCAATGGGCAAGATAATTGAGATAAAAGTTGTAACATTTTGAACTGAGTCCAGTCCTTATAATGTTGACCTACTTTACTCATGTCTAGACCATCCCTTGAGAACAATTTCTGTCAACAGTTGTGAGATAGCCTGAAAATCTTTAGTTAGTACTTTTTTATTTGACAAATCTTGAGCTTCTGTCATGTGCCAGGTACTTTTTAAATGCTGGAGATAACAGTGATCAAAACAGAAAGATATGACTTCCCCTTGGAGCTCATGTTCTAGATAGACAGTATAAACAAGATAAATATGACGTACACTTTGTTAGGTGGTGTAAAGTTTTAAGGATAAAATGAAGGCAGGGAATGGGGGCTAGGGTGTGTGAGGTGTTGCATTTTTGATAGGGTGTCAGGGAAGGCTCCAACTGAGAAGGTGACATTTGAGTAAAGCCTGAAATGAAGTGATAGGGACTTGGTCATGTAAATATCCAGAAGAAGCACATTCTAGGAAGAGAGAGTGTAAAACATATGAAGAAAGAGAGACCTAGGCTGTAAGAGGAAAAGAAGCAGCTAACAGACTGTTGTAACTGGAGCCAATAGCATACTTGGGCAGAGTGGTAACGGTGAACCAGAATATATAGGACATTGTAAGCCATTGGGAGGCCTTGATTTTTACTCTGACTGCTATGGGAGCCTTTGGAGATCTTTGAACAAAGTGGTGTCATGATCTGACTTTTGTTTTTAAAGAACCACTCTTCCTGCTGTGTTGACAATAGACTGGAAGGGAGCAAGGATCAAAATAGGGAAAATGATTAATAGGTCATTGCAATAAACCTGGAAAGAAATGATAATAGCTTGGATAAGGGTAGTAGCACTGGATGGGGTGATAAGTGTTTAGATTCTGGATGTATTTAGATGGTATAGATGACAGGATTTACAATCAAATTTTTTTAACATCTTTATTGGAGTATAATTGCTTTACAATGTTGTGTTAGTTGCTGCTGTATAACAAAGTGAATCAGCTATATGTATACATATGTTCCCATATCCTTTCCCTCTTGTGTCTCCACCCCACCCTCCCTGTCTCACCCCTCTAGGTGGTCACAAAGCACCGAGCTGACCTCCCTGTGCTATGCGGCTGCTTCCCACTAGCTAGCTATTTTACGTTTGGTAGTGTATATATGTCAATGCTACTCTCTCACTTCGTGCCAGCTTACCCTTCCCGCTCCCCACATCCTCAAGTCTACTCTCTATGTCTGTGTCTTTATTCCTGTCCTGCCCCTAGGTTCATCAGAACCTTTTTTTTTTTTTTAGATTCCATATATATGTGTTAGCATATGGTATTTGTTTTTCTCTTTCTGACTTACTTCACTCTCTATGACAGACTCTAGGTCCATCCACCTCACTACAAATAACTCATTTTCATTCCTTTTTATGGCTGAGTGGTATTCCATTGTATATATGTGCCACATTTTCTTTATCCATTCATCTGTCAATGGACACTTAGGTTGCTTCCATGTCCTCGCTATTGTAAATAGTGCTGCAATGCACATTGTGGTACATGTCTCTTTTTGAATTATGGTTTTCTCAGGGTATATGCCCAGTAGTGGGTACAATCATATTTAGGATGTAAAATATAATAGATTTAAGAAAGCAATGAAGATGATTGCTGAAATTTGGACCTGAGCAATTGGGAGGCCAGAGAAGCTTGTTTGGCGTATGGTACGTATAATGTGGTACATTGAAGATGAGAAGCTCAGTTTTTAGCATGTTAAGTTTGAGATGGCTATTAGACATCCAGATGGAGACAGTGGTTAGGCAATTGAATATTCAAACCTACAGCTCAGGAAAGAAGTGTAGGCTGGAGATTGAGACTTGAGCGTCATTGGCATATAGACAGTATTTAAAGCCATGGGAGAAGATGAGAGTGAAATAAGAATGAGGGATTAAGTGTGGAGAGAGAAGAGAAGCTGTCCAAGGACTGTGTCCTGAGACACAGATGGTGGGAGATGAGAATAATCCACAAAGGAAACGAAGAAAGACAGAGACAAAGAAAAAGCAGGGAGAATGTGGTATCTTGGTTAAAGAACTAAAGTTTGCAGAATTTACAGTTTTATAAACGAAAGTGGATCCAAAGTTATTTCTGTGATAATATCACTCCCACTACCTGCATCCTGATATGCTTTTTTTTTGAGTAAGAAAGAAAATGATAGAACCTCAAAGCTAGCAGGCCAGAAGCTGTGCAAAAGCAGCCTGTCTTGCCCACACCACTGTCTAGACCAGGTGATCATTACTGGCAGATGATTAATTAATGTAGCAGTTAAAACAAAATAAACAAGCAACTAAACTGCAATGTCAGTTTCTGTTTGCTTTTCCATTTACTCCACCCTATACCCCAGTCCTTTTCAAATACTGCAGGCAATATCCAAATCTGGATATATCCATGCAATAAATCAATTCATGAACAATATGTTCCACATGCTAAATTAGGAAAAACACTGAGAATCTCAGGTAAAACTTATTAGAGGTACCTCACTGGCCACATCTGTGTTAGTTTTTTGGTCAGAGCCACATGTACTTCTTAGTGTAACAGTATATCAGTAATAAGCTTTGTGCTTTAATAGGTTTTTCAAACAGCAAAGGGCAAAGTGTCTATAGATTAGATTTTGTGGCTCTGTAATGAAATTCGGGCCCTGTGCATTTCATAGCAAGTGCTTTTCTATGGTGACTGGTTCATAACTAAAGCCAATGTTAATCCACATATTAATCCACAAATAATGGGTAACCAGTGATATGCAATCTCAGCAGTATCATTCTTCTTGTTGGTATAAACCACAGGAGCCAAAGGAACCAATTCTCCCAATTACATTTTAGCTTAGCTTCCATGCGTATTTTTCATCATATATTACTGAACGTGTTACTTAACTATAATTAGCTTATGCTTACTCAAAACACAGATTAGGGCTTCCCTGGTGGCACAGTGGTTGAGAGTCCGCCTGCCGATTCAGGGGACACGGGTTCGTGCCCCGGTCCGGGAAGATCCCACGTGCCGCGGAGCGGCTGGGCCCGTGAGCCATGGCCGCTGAGCCTGCGCGTCCGGAGCCTGTGCTGCGCAACGGGAGAGGCCACAACAGTGAAAGGCCCGCGTACCGCAAAAAAAAAATATAAAACACAGATTAATCTAATATATATTGGCCCTAACTGCGTGGACCATATTACCCAAGGATATTAGAGTAATTTAATATTAGGGTAGAAATTCTTATTATATGGCATATATCTAAATTTGTTATTTCTCTCATTGTTCTAAAACATAATGATACCCTAGTTTTTAAAAATGTACAATGTGATAAAATGGAGATGCTACCCATGAGACTTAACCTAGATCTCGAGGTATTACCATGCAAATAATGAATTAAGATTAGTGAACTGTTTTGAGTTTCTCAAAATATAGTATATAGTTATCCAGAAAAAAAAAATGTATGATGTGTTAATGAAATTACCTCCAAAGGCAAAATAAATAGTTTTGCTTGATGTTGCTTGGTTTCCTCATTTAATTTAGATCTTTATCAGAGCTATACCTATGTAAATTATTTTCTTATTTAAATATAATTTTCAAAAACTAGGTTATAGATTTTAACAGTGTTTGCTGCCACTTGGGTTTTGTTGTTGCTGCTGTTTTGCTGTGATGCCTACATCTGGGTTGCCTTGCAGTGTGTTATGCCTGATGGAATGAAGGCATAACTCATGGTTTTGGAGGTGGTCAGCCTTCAGTTCCTACGCCTTCTCTGTCACTTCACTGGTAAAGTTGCACTAGCTATTTTGACTTAGTCTCACATGTGTAAAGGAAGTGAAACTATATATCGCCACACTAAAGGATATACATACGTAGACAGACACATACACACGATCTTTAAAGAGCATGGTGTACTGGCTGATTTAAGTCCTTCTTGTCTTCATACCTTCCTGCCTGCCTTCTACATCAGACTTTATTTCTCTACCTTAAGTATATTAGTCTCCACTCATCAGGATGTTTATCTATCTGAATGGTTGTCTGTCCATCTGTTCTTCCTACTGTCCTTCCCTCTGTCTAGCCATCCATTAGTGTGCCTGTTGATTCATTTGTCCTCCCATCTTCTCAGTTCGTTTGTCTATCTGTCCATAGGATCGCCTATCCATTCACCTTTCTATTTTTATCTAGAGGTATACCCATCTATTTCCACTAGATCCACGATACTACAAAAATAGGCTTTCAGTTTCACCTAGTAAAACACCTTGAACATGTAAAATCCAACATACTTAAATGTAGAAAAGGCCTTAATTTTTGTTTCTAGTTCAAACTTCTCTAGTCACAGATTACGGAAGTAAAGTGAACTGACATCTATTATTACTATCTAGTAAGCATCATAGGTACTACATAAACTAGTATCAAGGATTCTCGACTCTCTTTAAATTTCTTTCCTTAGACAAAGTTTTTCCCAAAATATTTTGTGTAATTTGAACTTTTGTTAATTTTTCCTAATTAGGTTGATTTTAGCTGCAAATTTCAGAAAATGGAATCCAGCTGGCTTACCAAGCAATTGGGGTTGGCGTGTATTTCCACTTCTTCCATCTCTAGTCCTTCAATTCTGTCTGTCCTCTTTGGTGTCTTACTTTTGTCTTTCAGATGTTTTTTTTTTTACTCAGGTATGTCAATGGCTGGCAGCAGCAACTGGGACAACATGCATTCTTGTTCACCTACTTTTGCCCATTACCAAACTCTACCAATTATGACATATTCATGTTTTCTCCTCTGTTCTAATTCAGTCAGCTGAAGTCATATAGCTACTGCTGGGTCAAAAACACTCACCAGAGTGATGCTGTGCTTGGCTTGGGGGATGGAATTATAACTATTGGTTTTAGACCATCAGAATCTGCTCTTAAACCCTAAATGGGTTCCCCTTTTTGCTCACTTGTGCTACGTAGACAGCTGTGTATACCTCAACAAACTTGGAATTACATATTTTGAAGAATATATAACGTAAGAATATATAATTTATAACAAAGGCAGTTAGCAGTGTCAATTGCAGGCACTTATCATAAAGGTCTCTTTTGTCCTCATCTGAATTTTTTATTGCTTTTATTTCTAGATTTTTCTTTTTAATAAAATTTATTTTTCTGCTATAAAAACTGTTATCCATTTACTCATCCACTGAATTTTCATGGTACAAAAGCTGTTATCCATTTATTCATTCGATTTTACCTTGTCTAAGCCACTTGAAACACATAAATTTCTTTTGCATTTGTTTGTTTTCATGGTTTTGTCTTGTACTACACTTAAACTCTCATAAGCAAGAATTGTTTCTTTCAACTTTGCATTTCAGTGTATTTAGTATATCATAGGTACTCAATAGATATTTATTAGATCAACAAATAAAGAAACAGACTATCCAGTAAAACAATTCAGCTGTAAGACAGCCTAGGGTTTTTTTTAAGATTTATTTATTTATTTTATTTTTGGCTACGTCGGGTCTCAGTTGCAGCACGTGGGATCTTCCTTGAGGCATGCGGGGTCTTTCGTTGGGATGTGCAGTCTTCTCTCTAGTTGTGGTGTGAGGGTTTTTTCTTCTCTAGTTGTGGTACGTGGGTTCCAGAGCGCGTGGACTCTGTAGTTTGCGGCATGAGGGCTCTCTGGTTGAGGCGCGTGAGCTCAGTAGTTGTGGCACATGGGCTTAGTTGCCCCGTGGCATGTGGGATCTTAGTGCCCTGACCAGGGATCAGACCTGCATCCCCTGCATTGTAAGGCGGATTCTTTACCACTGGACCACCAGGGAAGTCCCAACAGCCTAGTTTTATTATACTTTTTTTGTATGTGGAAATATATAAAAGGAATTTAGTAGTTAAAAATGGGAAAGTAGTTGGGGAGAGTATGGTATATCAACAAGAGAGAAAAAAGTATGCATGAGAGAAAACCTTAAAATATTGAATAAAAAAATTAGTATACTAAATTATATACATTTAATATAAAATATGTAATTTATAAATAAAGAAAATATTAATAGTGCTTATGAGAAATATTTTCATATTTAGATTTCTCTGTGCATGCTCAAATTCCTATTTTTTAAATTGAGGTATAGTTGATGAACAATATTATGTAAGTTGCTGGTGTACAGTATAGTGATTCACAATTTTTAAAGGTGAATTTTATATTCCATTTATAGTTATTATAAAATATTGGCTATATTCCCTGTGTTGTACTATATATTCTTGTAGCTTATTTATTTTATACATAGTAGTTTTTACCTCTTAGTCTCCTACACTTACCTTGCCCCTCCCCCCTTCCCTCTCTCCACTGGTAACCACTAGTTTGTTCTCTATATCTGTGTATCTGTTTCTTTTTTGTTATATTCACTAGTTTGTTTTATTTTTTAGATTTCACATGTAAGTGATAATCATACAGTATTTGTCTTTCTCTGTCTGACTTATTTCACTTAGCATAATACCGTCCAAGTCCATCCATGTTGCTGCAAATGGCAAAATTTCATTCTTTTTTATGGCTGAGTAGTATATACACACCACATCTTCTTTATTCATTCATTTGTTGATGGACACTTAGGTGGCTTCCATGTCTTGGCAATTATAAATAATGCTGCTATGAACGTTAGGGTGCATGTATCCTTTTGAATTAGTGTTTTCTTTCTTTCTTTCTTTTTTTTTTTTTGGATAGATACCCAGGAGTGGAATTGCTGGATCATATAGTAGTGCTATTTTCAATTTTTTATAATGAAATTGTGTTTCAGGATGCTGTGAGCAATAAATAAGTCAATTAGTTTATTAAGGAATACAAAAGTTTACACATAACAAAATACCCTGAGATAGAACAGTTCTAGGGTTACTTAATTCAGCAGCTCAGTGACATTGACAAAAACCTAGGTTCTTTCTTCTTTCCGCCTTGTCATCTTTAGCACATCAGCTTAACTCCACCAGCAGTTGCAAAAGTATGCCAATTTCCAGGATCAAGGAAGACATGACAAGCTCCAGCAGAGAGAGTGCCTTTTCTTCCTGTATGTCTCTTTTTAACAGCACAGAAAGTCAAACTAGGGGTCTTCCAACAGGTCTTCTCTCATATATCATTGGACATACCTGAACCATATGCCCAATTCTAAATAGATTATTGGAACACATAGAAGTATCACGCCCAGCTGAGTCACTTGATACACTTCTGAACAAAATCAACAAGAGAGCTCAGCTCTAAAAGGGGGAGAAACAACAGGCTGCTCAAGGGCCAACTAACACTGTCTGCAACAGCATGGAAGCAATATCAATTGCTGAGGTACTTTACTCCTTTCTGTATTTTATTCCATTGGCAAATTAAATCACACAGCTATCAGTTGATTTGTAAAATTTTTTTCCATTGTTTCTGACTATTACTTAGAACAAACTTGGGTCTGTACTGGGCCATTTTTAAATTCTGAAAGAATGTGCTAGGTTTTTCACCTAAGGTAAATTTATTTCCTTCATCTTATTATTCATACTAACATAAGTTTTTAATATTTTCTCCACCTTCGAGTGGTGTTTTAATCAACTCTTTAATTGCTCTGTGCTTTATATCTCTCAAAAGTGGAAAGGCTAGATATAACTATTATTGATTCTATTATACAGGATTCAAAAATGTATGAATTTCTTAAGAAGAACATCACACATAAATGAAACCAGTAAAGATTGGGACTACAGATGGTCAGCTATAAAATAAAATGTAATATATGTATTTTTAAAGATTATACATTTGCTTCTACTTACCTAGCTATTCTATCTTCATCTTGGAACAAAAATACTAGTAAGAGATTATTTTTGATTTTCTTATACTTTAAAAAAATTACCTCTGGTAATTCTTTTTTTTTTTAATTTTTATTTTATATTGGACTATAGTTGATTTACAGTGTTGTGTTAGTTTCAGGTGTACAGCAAAGTGATTCAATTATACATATACATATATCTATTCTTTTTCAAATTCTTTTCCCATTTATGTTATTGCAGAATATTGAGCAGAATTCCCTGTACTATATCCAGGGCTAAGGATAAGACCTAAATATATTTCCCTCTTAATCGTTGGGTATTTGAAACTATTACTCAAAGCAAAGAAGGAAGAAAGGAAGAGAGAGAGGAAGGAAGGAACATAGAAGAGAAGGACTGATTAACTCATGGTAAATGCCATGTTGTACAACAGCAATTGATGATTATTATTATGATTAGTTTAGATAGGGTAGCAGAGGGAATACCAGCAAAATAGAAGTGTTTTTGTTCCTTTTCAGTCGTGCCATCTAGGTTGCTCTCTACTCAAAATACTCCTGACATTGGTCCTATTTGAATATTCCAGGTGAAATATTTTTGTTTTCCAAGGCTCATACAGCCATCTACCCTCACTAAGTTTTTAAAGCACAGTATTTATTTTTCCTTGGGTGGAAATGATTTTCAAATAAATTCCCAGAAGTATACATAGTTTAACAACACAAAACCTACTGGAATAGATTACCAAAAATTATTTGATGAAGAAGATGACATAGAATTTATTGAGCACCTACTTCGATTCAGACACTATATCTAGCACGTTCTAATTTATGGTCTTATTTAAATTTTTATAGAAATGATCTTACCAATAAGGAAGCTGATTTAAGCAAGTCAGATCACTCAAATAAGGTAGTATATGTAACGCCCTTAGGGTAAGGCCTATCTAACACATGCTCAGTAAATTCCATTATTGCCAATATATCTTTTCCCGGAGTCACACTACTGGTGTGAGATGAAGCCTTATTTCGAATCTAGGGCTCTTAGCCTGTGAAACATTTTTTTAATTCCCATATTCTATAATGCAATTTTTTTTCTGAAATGTGCACCTCAATAGCAATCATTTCCTCTCCCTTTGGCATTCTACTCACCAAGTAGACTCACAATGACTACAAACTGAAGTCAAAGTAAAATATCTGCATAACAGCTCTTCAGTGTTAGTGTGACAAAGCCTGCAAACCCTGCTGGATTATATCGAAATGTGCTGAGACCAGTGGTTTCTTCAGCAGTAAAAGGAGTCAGTGTTCTCTAAGGGTTATACTGTTTCTTCCTGCACTTTTGTGTATCGGAGACTTCCCTGTAAATACCAAGTGAATATAAGACAACCTCAAAGTAATATTTAAACCACTACACTGTTTCTACTGTTTAGCCAAAATCTTAGAAAATGATTGGCTGTTTACTCAAGCTGGTTTTGGATCATTATCTGTTCTGTTGAAGTGACTTTAATGGAAATACACAAGGACTCTGTCTCATTAATTTTCTAGGGCTCATCACTGATGCAATATTATTTCTTTAGAAACAAAACTTAACAATAACAACTGCAATTATAATAAAAATCCTATCCTAGCTTTTATGTTTGTTAAATCTCTAGGACACCAAGTCGCACCATCAGCTAGTATCTATACACTTGAAAGCTTATGACCTAAGAGTTAAAAAAAGAAAGTAGTAGAATCCATGCTCTCAAAGAGATTGTAATTTATCAGGAAAGCAATTCAATCCAACCAATATGCAAATGCTATAGACACAGTCATTGCTAATGTCATGATCCAGGCTTGCGAAATTTTGGACTTTTGAGGATTGCAGTGTCCTGTGTTTCATATTGACGAAGAAGGTATGGTTTCTCTAATGAGAGATGCACCTATACTTTTCGAAAGGGCAGTCATGAATAAAAGGTGAACAAAGTTAGAGCGTGGATATGTCTGAAATGTAATTCCTACGAAGAGCTTAGCAGTTTTGTGGGCTTTTCTCTTGAATTTTGGGGACAGTCAAGTGAAGTGAATTTCTTTCCTTCTGTGTTTTATTAACCATTATTTACCACTAACTCTTTGGAAAATCTAATAGATCAGCCTTCAGATGGGTCATGTTGAGGATAAAGGGATGGAGCAATACAGGGAAATGTGGTTTGGCCCACATTCACCTCTCTGTTGTTGCCTCTGTGTACAAAAGCAGCCAGCAACCTGTCTATGAGACCATCTAGAAGTAGCAGTTTTAGCTATTGTCCAGAATTAAGTGATTTGAGACCCAGCTGGCAACTGGGGGCCAAAGAAGAAGCATATGACATTGAGGTACAAGAGGGCAGCCTAGTAACAGAAAAGACCCACCTTCCCTTTGCCCAACATATGCTTGAGTGGCATTTCTCAAAATATGGTCACCAGGCTTCCCACGTCATGATAACCTGAGGATACTTTCTAATGAAGAATCCTAAACTTTGGCGCATATTTGTTGAATCAGAATCTCTGGTGATGGCACTAGGAATACACACTTGAACTCACAAATTGATTTTTATGCACACTAAAATTTGAGAAACACCAGGTTAGAGGATAGTGACCCTTGAGGGAGAGAGAAGGTGTTGCTCCTGGTTTTACTGCTTTAACATGTGTTGGCAGGGTGCTGCATAGACACTTGACTGGGTCACATTTCCATATGATCAACACAGTGACAATCTTTGGTTTGGTTTCTGGCTGCATTAAAAAAATTTTCAGTGTTATCCTGCTTCTTTGCTCGCCAGCCTTAGGTTTAACTAAAGCAGACCATCTTTAATTTTAGCGCCATAGTTTAATCTGTACTTCCCTCTGTTTGTTAGAAGCACATACATAATTTTTTAAAACATATCTGCTTCATAGTATCTAACCACGTCTTTTACGTACACTATGATTCCATCTTTAAAATTTTTCTCACACTCAAAAATATATGTGCATTTATATAGGGTGTTGCGTTTCAGCCTTTATTCAGTTTAACTGAGTTGTTTAGCAATGAGCATTGCTCTAGGAATAGTTGACTGGTTATAATCTAGGACTTTAATGATCCTGTCCTGCCATCTGACATCAAATGGGACTTGGGAGTAATGCCGTTCAGGAGCTGGAAGTGATATCTGTGACAACACACAGTCACATACGACTGACATCTGTGGCAGGGTTGCTGTCATACCTGATCACCCATAGCTGACTTCACAGGTTCATAGAATTTTAGAACTCTAATGGGATCTAAGAGTTCATACAGCAGACAGAAATATTGTCACTTGATTAATTAGGACTAGAACCCAATTATGCAGGTTTTTAATTTGAGTTCAGTTTTTTAAAAACCGGTCAGTGCATTTGAGGACAGTGTGCTTCATAAGGAGCAGTGTTATTGCAAAATTTAGGTTCAAATTCCTAGGAAAATATGGAGCTAACAATTTGATTTCCAAGTCCAGGATGATCTAAAACCTTAATCTTCTACAATATT
Source organism: Grampus griseus (assembly GCF_964374135.1). Classification (NCBI taxonomy): domain Eukaryota; kingdom Metazoa; phylum Chordata; class Mammalia; order Artiodactyla; family Delphinidae; genus Grampus; species Grampus griseus. Next base: position 90,529,369 of record NC_138998.1, read on the forward strand.
TGTCAAAACTAAAAAGCTGTGATAATTCTTGAAAAGCAGTTAATATTCTGCAAGTGTGTCTGAGGAATAATCTGCATGTGCAGTCATGTAAATTTTATCTTAAATTGTTTTGAAAATGCATTAGCCTTTTCATCAAAAGTATTACTAGATTAGTAAAATGACTCTGTACATGTTAAGCATGCCTCTCAGAAGTCTAATCTCAAATAGAGTAACTGAGATTTATCTCATGTGATCCTATTTTATTTATGAGAAGTGGGTTCAGACAATAAATCATTAATTCATTTGAAAAACCCTTGAGTACCTACTATGTGTAAAATGTGGTACCAAACATTATGGTGGATCTAGTGACTTTTTTTTTTTTAATAAAAGACATGGTTCTGTAGGGGAAACTAGCCTCTCCATCATTAACAGAACTTGTTCTAAGTGCTAAAAATTCAATTGACAAAAATGTAAATGGCAACTTCTTACTCACTTCAAAGTACCTCATACCCTTTTTATAAATCTTCAGTGTCCATATCCTTTGAACAAAGAGTATTCCTCAACTTTAGAAACATATGTTGGGCAAAAGGAGGTTGGGCCGTTTTCTGTTACTAGGCTGCCCTCCTGTACCTCGATGTCATATGCTTCTTCTTTGGCCCCCAGTTGCCAGCTGGGTCTCAAATCACTTAATTCTGGAAAATAGCTAAAACTGCTACTTCTGGATAGTCCCATAGACAGGTCGCTGGCTGCTTGCATATACAGAGACAAAAACAGAGAGGTGAATGTGGGCCAAACCACATTTCCCTGTATGTATATATATACTCACAGACAGGTATGTATGTGTATATGCATGAATTTACAACTCTGACCAAAGCAGAGTATGTTAAATATCATAAAAGATAGTATGTTATGAATGTAAGGGGAAAAGATTCCTGCTTACTTGGGAGAATATGAATATTCTAGATTTTTAGCATAAGTTTTAGGGCACTGAAATTAGTTTCAAACTGTTAGAATTCAACTATATTAATGGTGTTGATAAAGATTAGGTCCAGAAAAGGCTGTGAATTATTTCACTGTTGCTTTTCTATCTACCTCAGGGACCCAGTGCTTTCATGTTGCTTCTTCATTTCACTTGCAAAACCTTTTCCTGCACATGTATTTTTGTGTCAGTTGCTGTGCTGGGTCATAGGGAGAGACAAGAGACTGATGATGACAGTGTGGTGGCAGGGTTGGATAGGGATACCACAGGGCAACATGGGAACCAGAGGAGAGGCATCTAGAGAGGATTGGCCTCTTAGGAGCACACAGCAATAGATTTTTTTGTGCCATGGACTTCTTTGGCAATCTGGTGAACTGGTAACTCTGGCAATATATGAGCCCCTTCATAGAAGAATACATTTAGATTTGTATAATAAAATATGTGGGAATTTGAGGGAATCAAGAATAATAAAATACAATTGTCAAAATATTTTTAAAAACACATTTGTGCTGCTTTATTAAAACATTAAATAACAAGATCTAGCAGCAGACATGACAACTACTATAATTTTGAAGTGTAATGTGCATAAATAATATTTAGAGATAGGCAACTGTGATGTGATATAAAAATATCTGTCAGTTCTTTGGTTGGAAAATTAAAGGTACCGCTGATGCAACTGCTGTTGTTGCCAACATTTGTCACTAAAGAAATGTTAAATTTCAATGAGATTTTCATGAAAGTAGAGGTGAAAATTTTTGCTCATCCAAGTTAATAAATTTCCTGAATTTTCTCTACTCAGTAATGCTTTTGGGGGGTCATAGGCCCCAGGTTAACAACCCTGCATTGAAGCTCAGAGTTAATGCAGTTTAGGAAGAAAAAGGAGCAAACGTTCGTTATACAGGTGCCATAGATACCTAAGAGAGTGACTCACCATCCCTGAACACTCTAAAGGACCTTACTTCTTACTGCCGCCTTTATATTTAACAGCCTTGTTTCCTTTCAGTCAGAGGTCTGCTCTGTGTTAGTCTAGGAGCAGTAATCCCTGTTAGCTACTTATGTGTTATCAGAACTGATACAAATATTTTCATTCTAAACATTCCTTGTCATTCTTATTGAAATCCTGTTTCTATTTGGAAATTTCACCTGTAACAAGCTTGGGGGTTAGGAATTCTCATCAGATGAGCTAGGGAAAATTTTATGTACCTTCTTGTATGATGATTAATAAGTCCATCTTTGGTTATCTCATTCTATATTCTTGAATTTGTCTATCACTTTTCTTTTTAAAAATTACTTAAGTATTCCAGTCTTGTTTAAAAAACATTATTCATATATAATATGAAAAATGAAGCATAAAATAAAATTAGTTATGCTACCAGAAGGAAAACTCTTCTTCCCTATGTCCCTACCACATGGAATAGCCAATATTTGTTAGTTTTTTTGTGTATCCTTTCACAGTAGATACACAGGTTTTGTTTGTTTGTTTGTTTTTTCAGATTCTATAAGTACACATTTTACAACATCTTTATTGAGATATAATTTCTATGCCATGAAATTCAACATGAAATTCATTACAAAATATACAATTCAGTGGTTTTTGTATATTCACAAAGTTGTGCAACCATCACCACAATTTGTTTTGAACATTTTTGTCACTCCAGGAAGAAACCCTATATCAACAGTCACTCCCCATTCCTCCGCACCCCCTCCCTAGGCAACCCCTAATTAATCTATTTTCTGTCTCTATAGATTTGCCTATCCTTGGATTTTCATATAAATGCAGTCATGTAGTACGTAGTCTTTTGTGACTGTCTTCCTTCACTTAGCATAATGTTTTCAAGGTTCACCCATGTTGTAGCATGTATCAGTACTTTATTCCTTTTTATTGTCCAATAATATTCCATGGTATGAATATAATTGATGTATGGATATTATTAATATCCATTTTCTTTATCCATTTATGGACATTTGGGTTGCTTCCATTTTTTGTTTTTTTTTTACATCTTTATTGGAGTATAATTGCTTTACAATGGTATGTCAGTTTCTGCTTTATAACAAAGTGAATCAGTTATACATATACATATGCTCCCATATCTCTTCCCTCTTGTGTCTCCCTCCCTCCCACCTTCCCTATCCCACCCCTCTAGGTGGTCACAAAGCACTGAGCTGATCTCCCTGTGCTATGCGGCTGCTTCCCACTAGCTATCTATTTTATGTTTGATAGTGTATATATGTCCATGCCACTCTCTCACTTTGTCACAGCTTACCCTCCCCCCCATATCCTCAAGTTCATTCTCTAGTAGGTCTGTGTCTTTATTCCTGTCTTACCCCTAGGCTCTTTATGACATTTTTTTTCCCTTAAATTCCATATATATATATATGTCAGCATACAGTATTTGTCTTTCTCTTTCTGACTTACTTCACTCTGTATGACAGACTCTAGGTCCATCCACCTCATTACAAATAGCTCAATTTCATTTCGTTTTATGGCTGAGTAATATTCCGTTGTATATATGTGCCACATCTTCTTTATCCATTCATCTGATGATGGACACTTAGGTTGTTTCCATCTCCTGGCTATTGTAAATAGAGCTGCAATGAAAATTTTGGTACATAACTCTTTTTCAATTATGGTTTTCTCAGGGTATATGCCCAGTAGTGGGATTGCTGGGTCATATGGTAGTTCTATTTGCAGGTTTTTAAGGAACCTCCATACTGTTCTCCATAGTGGCTATATCAATTCACATTCCCACCAGCAGTACAAGAGGGTTCCCTTTTCTCCACACCCTCTCCAGCATTTATTGTTTCTAGATTTTTTGATGATGGCCATTCTGACTGGTGTGAGATGATATCTCATTGTAGTTTTGATTTGCATTTCTCTAATGATTAATGATGTTGAGCATTCTTTCATGTGTTTGTTGGCAGTCTGTATATCTTCTTTGGAGAAATGTCTATTTAGGTCTTCTGCCCATTTTTGGATTGGGTTTTTTGTTATTTTGTTATTGAGCTGCATGAGCTGCTTGTAAATTTTGAAGATTAATCCTTTGTCAGTTGCTTCATTTGCAAATATTTTCTCCCATTCTGAGGGTTGTCTTTTGGTCTTGTTTATGGTTTCCTATGCTGTGCAAAAGCTTTGAAGTTTTATTAGGTCCCAATGTTTATTTTTGTTTTCATTTCCATTTCTCTAGGAGGTGGGTCAAAAAGGATCTTGCTGTGATTTATGTCACAGAGTGTTCTGCCTGTGTTTTCCTCTAAGAGTTTGATAGTTTCTGGCCTTACATTTAGGTCTTTAATCCATTTTGAGTTTATTTTTGTGTATGCTGTTAGGGAGTGATCTAATCTCATACTTTTACATGTACCTGTCCAGTTTTCCCAGCACCACTTATTGAAGAGGCTGTCCTTTCTCCACTGTACATTCCTGCCACCTTTATCAAAGATAAGGTGTCCACATGTGCGTGGGTTTATCTCTGGGCTTTCTATCCTGTTCAATTGATCTATATTTCTGTCTTTGTGCCAGTAACATACTGTCTTGATTACTGTAGCTTTGTAGTATAGTCTGAAGTCAGGGAGCCTGATTCCTCCAGCTACCTTTTTCGTTCTCAAGATTGCTTTGACTGTTCGGGGTCTTTTGTGTTTCCATACGAATTGTGAAAATTTTTGTTCTAGTTCTGTGAAAAATGCCAGTAGTAGTTTGATAGGGATTGCATTCAATCTGTAGATTGCTTTGGGTAGTAGAGTCATTATCACAATGTTGATTCTTCCAATCCAAAAACGTGGTATATCTCTCCATCTATTTGTATCATCTTTAATTTCTTTCATCAGTGTCTTATAATTTTCTGCATACAGGTCTTTTGTCTCCTTAGGTAGGATTATTCCTAGATATTTTACTCTTTTTGTTGCAGTGGTAAATGGGAGTGTTTTCTTGATTTCATTTTCAGATTTTTCATCATTAGTGTATAGGAATGCCAGAGATTTCTGTGCATTAATTTTGTATCCTGCTACTTTACCAAATTCATTCATTAGCTTTAGTAGTTTTCTGGTAGCATCTTTAGGATTCTCGTGTATAGTATCATGTCATCTGCAAACAGTGACAGCTTTATTTCTTCTTTTCCGATTTGGATTCCTTTTATTTCCTTTTCTTCTCTGATTGCTGTGGCTAAAACTTCCAAAACTACGTTGAATAAGAGTGGTGAGAGTGGGCAACCTTGTCTTGTTCCTGATCTTAGTGGAAATGCTTTCAGTTTTTCACCATTGAGGACGATGTTGGCTGTGGGTTTGTCATATATGACCTTTATTATGTTGAGGAAAGTTCCCTCTATGCCTACTTTCTGGAGGGTTTTTGTCATAAATGGGTGTTGAATTTTGTCAAAAGCTTTTCCTGCATCTATTGAGATGGCCATATGGTTTTTCTCCTTCAATTTGTTAATATGGTGTATCACATTAATTGATTTGCATATATTGAAGAATCCTTGCATTCCTGGAATAAATCCCACTTGATCATGGTGTATGATCCTTTTAATGTGCTGTTGGATTCTGTTTGCTAGTATTTTGTTGAGGATTTTTCCCTCTATGTTCATCAGTGATATTGGCCTGTAGTTTTCTTTCTTTGTGACATCCTTGTCTGGTTTGGGTATCAGGGTGATGGTGGCCTCGTAGAATGAGTTTGGGAGTGTTCCTCCCTCTGCTATATTTTGAAAGAGTTTGAGAAGGATGGGTGTTAGCTCTTCTCTAAATGTTTGAAAGAATTCACCTGTGAAGCTATCTGGTCCTGGGCTTTTGTTTGTTGGAAGATTTTTAATCACAGTTTCAATTTCAGTGCTTGTGATTGGTCTGTTCATATTTTCTATTTCTTCCTGGTTCAGTCTTCACAGGTTGTGCATGTCCAAGAATTTGTCCATTTCTTCCAGATTGTCCATTTTATTGGCATAGAGTTGCTTGTAGTAATCTCTCATGATCTTTTGTATTTCTGCAGTGTCAGTTGTTACTTCTCCTTTTTCATTTCTAATTCTATTGATTTGAGTCTTCTCCCTTTTTTTCTTGATGAGTCTGGCTAATGGTTTATCAATTTTGTTTATCTTCTCAAAGAACCAGCTTTTAGTTTTATTGATCTTTGCTATCATTTCCTTCATTTCTTTTTCATTTATTTCTTTTTTTTTTTTTTTTTTTTTTTTTTTAAACATCTTTATTGGAGCATAATTGCTTTACAATGGTATGTTAGTTTCAGCTTCACAACAAAATGAATCAGTTATATATATACATATGTTCCCATATCTCTTCCCGCTTGCGTCACCCTCCCTCCCACCCTCCCTATCCCACCCCTCCAGGCGGTCACAAAGCACCGAGCTGATCTCCCTGTGCTATGCGGCTGCTTCCCACTAGCTATCTACCTTACGTTTGGTAGTGTATACATGTCCATGCCTCTTTATTGCTTTGTCACCGTTTACCCTTCCCCCTCCCCATAGCCTCAAGTCCATTCTCTAGTAAGTCTGTGTCTTTATTCCTGTTTCACCCCTAGGTTTTTCATGACATTTTTTTTTTCTTAAATTCCATATATATGTGTTAGCATACGGGTCTCTTGTAGACAGCAAATATATGGGTCTTGTTTTTGTATCCATTCAGCCAATCTGTGTCTTTTGGTGGGAGCATTTAGTCCATTTACATTTAAGGTAATTATCGATATGTGTGTTCCCATTCCCATTTTCTTAATTGTTTTGGGTTTGTTATTGTAGGTCTTTTCCTTCTTTTGTGTTTCTTGTCTAGAGAAGTTCCTTTAGCAGTTGTTGTAGAGCTGGTTTGGTGGTGCTGAACTCTCTCAGCTTTTGCTTGTCTCTAAAGGTTTTAATTTCTCCATCAAATCTGAATGAGATCCTTGCTGGGTAGAGTAATCTTGGTTGCAGGTTTTTCTCCTTCAACACTTTCAATATGTCCTGCCACTCCCTTCTGGCTTGCAGAGTTTCTGCTGAAAGATCAGCTGTTAACCTTATGGGGATTCCCTTGTGTGTTATCTGTTGTTTTTCCCTTGCTGCTTTTAATATGTTTTCTTTGTATTTAATTTTTGACAGTTTGATTAATATGTGTCTTGGCGTATTTCTCCTTGGATTTATCCTGTATGGGACTCTCTGTGCTTCCTGGACTTGATTAACTATTTCCTTTCCCATATTAGGGAAGTTTTCAACTATAATCTCTTCAAATATTTTCTCAGTCCCTTTCTTTTTCTCTTCTTCTTCTGGAACCCCTATAATTCGAATGTTGGTACGTTTAATGTTGTCCCAGAGGTCTCTGAGACTGTCCTCAGTTCTTTTCATTCTTTTTTCTTTATTCTGCTCTGCAGTAGTTATTTCCACTATTTTATCTTCCAGGTCACTTATCCGTTCTTCTGCCTCAGTTATTCTGCTATTGATCCCATCTAGAGTACTTTTAATTTCATTTATTGTGTTGTTCATCGTTGCTTGTTTCATCTTTAGTTCTTCTAGGTCCTTGTTAACTGATTCTTGCATTTTGTCCATTCTATTGTCCATTCTATCTCCAAGATTTCGGATCAACCTTACTATCATTATTTTGAATTCTTTTTCAGGTAGACTGCCTATTTCCTCTTCATTTGTTAGGTCTGATGGATTTTTATCTTGCTCCTTCATCTGCGGTGTGTTTTTCTGTCTTTTCATTTTGCTTATCTTACTGTGTTTGGGGTCTCCTTTTTTGCAGGCTGAAGGTTCGTAGTTCCTGTTGTTTTTGTGTCTGTCCCCAGTGGCTAAGGTTGGTTCAGTGGGTTGTGTAGGCTTCCTGGTGGAGGGTACTAGTGCCTGTGTTCTGGTGGATGAGGCTAGATCTTGTCTTTCTGGTGGGCAGGTCCACGTCTGGTGGTGTGTTTTGGGGTGTCTGTAGACTTATTATGATTTTGGGCCGCCTCTCTGCTAATGGGTGGGGTTGTGTTCCTGTCTTGCTAGTTGTTTGGCATAGGATGTCCAGCACTGTAGCTTGCTGGTCGTTGAGTGAAGCTGGGTGCTGGCGTTGAGATGGAGATCTCTCGGAAATTTTTGCTGTTTGATATTATGTGCAGCTGGGAGGTCTCTTGTGGATCAGTGTCCTGAAGTTGGCTCTCCCACCTCAGAGGCACAGCACTGACTCCTGGCTGCAGCACCAAGAGCCTTTCATCCACACGGCTCCTTAATTTGGGATGATTGGTTGTCTATTCAGGTATTCCACAGATGCAGGGTACATCAAGTTGATTGTGGAGCTTTAATCCGCTGCTTCTGAGGCTGCTGGGAGAGATTTCCCTTTCTCTTCTTTGTTCTCACAGCTCCCAGGGGCTCAGCTTTGGATTTAGCCCCGCCTGTGCGTGTAGGTCGCCGGAGGGCGTCTGTTCTTCGCTCAGACAGGACGGGGTTAAAGGAGCCGCTGATTCGGAGGCTCTGGGTCACTCAGGCCCGGGGGTAGGGAGGGGCACGGAGTGCGGGGCGGGCCTGCGGCGGCAGAGGCCGGCGAGACGTTGCAGCCTGAGGCGCGCCTGTGCGTTCTCCCGGGGGAGTTGTCCCTGGATCCCGGGACCCTGGCAGTGGCGGGCTGCACAGGCTCCCCGGAAGAGCGTGTGGCTAGTGACCTGTGTTCGCACACAGGCCTCCCGGTGGCGGCAGCAGCGGCCCTAGCGTCTCATGTCTGTCTCTGGGCTCCGCACTTTTAGCCGCGGCTCGCGCCCGTCCCTGGAGCTCTCTCAAGCAGCGTTCTTAATCCCCTCTCCTCGCGCACCAGGAAACAAAGAGGGACGTAAAAGTCTCTTGCCTCTTCGGCAGGTCCAGACCCCTCCCCGGACTCTCTCCCGGCCAGCCGCGGTGCACTAACGCCCTGCAGGCTGTGTTCACGCCGCCAACCTCAGTCCTCTCCCGGCGCTCCGACAAAAGCCGGAGCCTCAGCTCGCAACCCCGCCCGCCCCGGCGGGCGAGCAGACAAGCCTCTCGGCTGGCGAGTTCCGGTCGGCCCGATCCTCTGCGCTGGAATCTGTCCGCTTTGTCCTCCGCACCCCTGTTGCTGTGCTCTCCTCCGCGGCTCCCAAGCTCCCCCACTCCGCCTCCCGAAGCCTCCACCCGCGAAGGGGCTTCCTAGTGTGTGGACACTTTTCCTCCTTCACAGCTCTCTCCCGCTGGTGCAGGACCCGTCCCTATCCTTTTGTCTCTGTTTAGTTTTTTCTTTTGTCCTACCCAGGTACGTGGGGGGTTTCTTGCCTTTTGGGAGGTCTGAGGTCTTCTGCCAGCGTTCAGTAGATGCTCTGTAGGAGTTGCTCCATGCGTAGATGTATTTCTGGTGTATCTGTGGGGAGGAACGTGATCTCCGCGTCTTACTCTTCCGCCATCTTCCCGGAAGTCTCCTCATTTATTTCTGATCTGATGATCTTTATGATTTCTTTCCTTCTGCTAACTTTGGCTTTTTTATGTTCTTCTTTCTCTAATTGCTTTAGGTGCAAGGTTAGGTTGTTTATTCGAGATGTTTCCTGTTTCTTAAGGTGGGCTTGTATTGCTATAAACTTCCCCCTTAGAACTGCTTTTGCTGCATCCCATAGGTTTTGGGTCGTCATGTCTCCATTGTCATTTGTTTCTAGGTATTTTTTGATTTCCTCTTTGATTTATTCAGTGATCACTTCGTTATTAAGTAGTGTATTGTTTAGCCTCCATGTGTTTGTATTTTTTACAGATCTTTTCCTGTAATTGATATCTAGTTTCATAGTGTTGTGGTCGGAAAAGATACTTCATACAATTTCAATTTTCTTAAATTTACCAAGGCTTGATTTGTGACCCAAGATATGATCTATCCTGGAGAATGTTCCATGAGCACTTCAGAAAAATGTGTATTCTGTTGTTTTTGGATGGAATGTCCTATAAATATCAATTAAGTCCATCTTGTTGAATGTATCTTTAAAGCTTGTGTTTCCTGATTTATTTTCATTTTGGCTGATCTGTCCATTGGTGAAAGTGGGGTGTTAAAGTCCCCTACTATGAATGTGTTACTGTTGATTCCCCCTTTTATGGCTGTTAGTATTTGCTTTATGTATTGTGGTGCTCCTCTGTTGGGTGCATAAATATTTACAATTGTTATATCTTCTTCTTGGATCGATCCCTTGATCATTATGTAGTGTCCTTCTTTGTCTCTTCTAATAGTCTTTATTTTTAAGTCTATTTTGTGATATGAGAATCGGTACTCCAGCTTTCTTTTGGTTTCCATTTGCGTGGAATATCTTTTTCCATCCCCTCACTTTCAAGTCTGTATGTGTCTCTAGGTCTGCAGTGTGTCTCTTGTAGACAGCATATATATGGGTCTTGTTTTTGTATCCATTCAGCCTGTCTGTGTCTTTTGGTGGGAGCATTTAGTCCATTTACATTTAAGGTAATTATTGATATGTATGTTCCTATTCCCATTTTCTTAATTGTTTTGGGTTTGTTATTATAGGTCTTTTCCTTCTCTTGTGTTTTTTGCCTAGAGAAGATCCTTTAGCATTTGTTGTAAAGCTGGTTTCATGCTGCTGAACACTCTCAGCTTTTGTTTGTCTGTAAAGGTTTTAATTTCTCCATCAAATCTGAATGAGATCCTTGCTGGGTAGAGTAATCTTGGCTGTAGTTTTTTTCTCCTTCATCACTTTAAATATGTCCTGCCACTCCCTTCTGGCTTGCAGAGTTTCTGCTGAAAGATCAGCTGTTAATGTTATGGGGATTCCCTTGTGTGTTACTTGTTGTTTTTCCCTTGCTGCTTTTAATATGTTTTCTTTGTATTTAACTTTTGACAGTTTGATGAATATGTGTCTTGGCGTGTTTCTCCTTGGATTTATCCTGTATGGGACGCTCTGTGCTTCCTGGACTTGATTAACTATTTCCTTTCCCATATTAGGGCAGTTTTCAACTATAATCTCTTCAAATGTTTTCTCAGTCCCTTTCTTTTCCTCTTCTTCTTCTGGAACCCCTATAATTCAAATGTTGGTGTGTTTAATATTGTCCCAGAGGTCTCTGAGACTGTCCTCAGTTCTTTTCATTCTTTTTTCTTTATTCTGCTCTGCAGTAGTTATTTCCACTATTTTATCTTCCAGGTCACTTATCCGTTCTTCTGCCTCAGTTATTCTGTTATTGATTCCTTCTAGAGAATTTTTAATTTCATTTATTGTGTTGTTCATCGTTGTTTGTTTCCTCTTTAGTTCTTCTAGGTCCTTGTTAAATGTTTCTTGCATTTTCTCTATTCTATTTCCAAGATTTTGGATCATCTTTACTATCATTATTCTGAATTCTTTTTCAGGTAGACTGCCTATTTCCTCTTCATTTGTTAGGTCTGGTGGGTTTTTATCTTGCTCCTTCATCTGCAGTGTGTTTTTCTGTCTTCTCATTTTGCTTATCTTATTGTGTTTGGGGTCCCCTTTTTGCAGGCTGCAGGTTCATAGCTCCCGTTGTTTTTGATGTCTGTCCCCGGTGGTAAGGTTGGTTCAGTGGGTTGTGTAGGTTTCCTGGTGGAAGGGACTAGTGCCTGTGTTTTGGTGGATGAGGCTGGATCTTGTCTTTCTGGTGGGCAGGTCCACGTCTGGTTGTCTGTGGACTTATTATGATTTTAGGCAGCCTCTCTGCTACTGGATGGGGCTGTGTTCTTGTCTTGCTAGTTGTTTGGCATAGGGTGTCCAGCACTGTAGTTTGCTCGTCGTTGAGTGAAGCTGGGTGCTGGTGTTGAGATGGAGATCTTTGGGAGATTTTTGCCATTTGATATTACGTGGAGCTGGGAGGTCTCTTGTGGACCAATGTCCTGAAGTTGGCTCTCCCACCTCAGAGGCACAGCACTGACTCCTGGCTGGAGCACCAAGAGCCTTTCATCCACACGGCTCAGAATAAAAGGGAGAAAAAGTAGAAAGAAAGAAAGAAAGAAAGAAAGGAAGGAAGGAAGGAAGGAAGGAAGGGAGAGAGAGAAAGAAAGAAAGAAAGAAAGAGAAAAAGGAAGGAAGGAAGGGAGAGAGAGAAAGAAAGAAAGAAAGAGAAAGAAAGAGAGAAAGAAAGAGAAAGAAAGAAAGAAAGGGGATAAAGGAAAATAAAATAAAGTAAGGTAAAATAAAATAAAGTTATTAAAATAAAAAATAATTATTAAGAAAAAAAATTTTTTTAAGTAAAAAAAAGGACAGATTGAACCCTAGGACAAATGGCGAAAGCAAAGGTATACAGACAAAAATCTCACACAGAAGCATACACATACACACTCACAAAAAGAGGAAAAGGGGAAAAAATCATAAATCTTGCTCTCAAAGTCCACCTCCTCAATTTGGGATGATTCGTTGTCTATTCAGCTATTGCACAGATGCAGGGTACAAGTTGATTGTGGAGATTTAATCCGCTGCTCCTGAGGCTGCTGGGAGAGATTTCCCTTTCTCTTCTTTATTCGCACAGCTCCTGGGGTTCAACTTTGGATTTGGCCCCGCCTCCGCATTTAGGTCGCTGGAGGGCGTCTGTTCTTCGCTCAGACAGGACGGGGTTAAAGGAGCCGCTGATTTGGGGGCTCTGGCTCACTCAGGCCGGGGGGAGGGAGGGGTACGGAGTGCAGGGCGAGCCTGCGGCGGCAGAGGCCAGCGTGACGTTGCAGCAGTCTGAGGCGTGCCGTGTGTTCTCCCGGGGATGTTGTCCCTGGATCCCAGGACGCTGGCAGTGGCGGGCTGCACAGGCTCCCCAGAAGAGGGGTGTGGAGAGTGACCTGTGCTCGCACACAGGCTTCTTGGTGGTGGCAGCAGCGGCCTTAGCGTCTCATGCCCGTCCCTGGTGTCCACGCTGTTAGCCGCAGCTCACGCCCATCTCTGGAGCTCCTTTAAGCAATGCTCCTAATCCCCTCTCCTCGCGCACCAGGAAACAAAGAGGGAAGAAAAAGGCTCTTGCCTCCTCGGCAGCTCCAGACCTTTTCCAGGACTCCCTCCCGGCTAGCTGTGGTGCACTAACCCCTTCAGGCTGTGTTCATGCTGGCAACGCCAGTCTTCTCCCGGCGCTCCGACCGAAGCCCGAGCCTCAGATCCCAGCCCCGCTGCCCCGGCGGGTGAGCAGACAAGCCTCAGGCTGGTGAGTGCCAGTCGGCCCTGATCCTCTGTGGGGGAATCTCTCCGCTTCGCTCTCCGCACCCTTGTTGCTGCACTCTCCTCCGCAGCTTTGAAGCTCCCCACCTCTGCCACCCGCAGTCTCTGCCCGCGAAGGGGCTTCTAGTGTGTGGAAACCTTTCCCCCTTCACGGCTCCCTCCCACTGGTGCAGGTCCCGTCCCTATTCTTTTGTCTCTGTTTTCCCTTTTTTCTTTTGCCCTACCCACATACGTGGAGAGTTTCTTGGCTTTTGGGAGGTCTGAGGTCTTCTGCCAGCATTCAGTAGGTGTTCTGTAGGAGTTGTTCCATGTGTAGATGTATTTCTGATGTATCTGTGGGGAGGAAGGTGATCTCCGCGTCTTACTCTTCTGCCATCTTCCCCCTCTCTCCCACAGTTTTTTTTTTTTTAAATTAAGTGTAATGTAGGTCTTTTTTAAAGTTTTTACATTCTTTTTTAAAATATTTATTTAATTAATTATTTTTTTGCTGCGTCGAGTCTTAGTTGTGGCACTTGGGGTCTTCATTGCGGCGCCAGGCTTCTCTCTAGCTGTGGCATGAGCGTTTTCTCTCTAGTTGTGGTACGCGGGCTCCAGGACCCATGGGCTCTGTAGTTGTGGTGCCAGGGGTCAAGAGCACATGGGCATTGTAGTTTGCGGCATGCGGGCTCTCTTATTGAGGCATGCGAGCTCAGTAGTTGTGGCTCACAGGCTTAGTTGCCCTGTGACATGTGGGATGTTAGTTCCCCAACAAGGGATCGAAGCTGTGTCCCCTGCATTGGAAGGCAGATTCTTTGCCATTGGACTACCAGGGAAGTTCCTAGATACATAGTTTTTTTGTGTAAAATATATGATCATAATATATAGTCTGACAATTTAATAGACTAATTGCATTGTTCATTCATTGCATCCTAAATTAGATGTCTTGACATTTGTTTATTTTTTTCAGAGTAAAGCCTTATGAAATTTTTGATTGATGTTTGAATTTGGAAAGTTCTTACATGGTCATTGTTTGGCATACTTGAACATTTTCATCAAGACAAAATTGAGCCTGAGGCAAGGAAAAGAACTTTTGAGGATCATGTGGATTTAGAGATGTGACTTTCAGTAGAGGGGGAAGGGGTGATGAAATAGTTTGGAAGACAAGTTATTAATTTTCAAGAAGATAAAACTAAGGGAGTGGGGGCAAAGCAGCTGCTTCTGTACTTCAGCCACTGCTCTGAAATTTTGCACAGCTAAATGTCAGTGGAAAAAGGACAGTAGGTTGTCATTGGTTAGACAGGTTAGATTTTTTTTTTTTTTTTTCCGGTACGCAGGCCTCTCACTGTTGTGGCCTCTCCCGTTGCAGAACACAGGCTCCAGATGCGCAGGCTTAGCGGCCATGGCTCAGGGGCCCAGCCGCTATGCGGCATGTGGTATCCTCCCGAACCGGGGCACGAACCCGTGTCCCCTGCATCGGCAGGCGGACTCTCAACCACTGCGCCACCAGGGAAGCCCGACAGGTTAGATTTTTAATACCTCATCAGCCACAATATATTATCTCCTAGGTGCTTAGGTGTCTTCCTGATTTCCTTCACATGTTGCAGTTCTGCTCCAGTCAAAAAGTACCTAGAAAACAAAGACAGTCACACACACATACAGAGTCACGTTTCCCCTACTTACATTTAGCTATACCTCTGTTACTGATGTCCTTCAGCGAGCTATGAAGGTTAGTGAACAGCCCTGACTACTTCATTACTGCTCAACCTTTATTTCAAGTGAAGCTAAAAAGATAATTTTAGAAAGCAAGAATGCATACTTTCAAGAATAGGTAGATGACCAAGCTGAAGTAAAAAGGACTGTGAAAAATGTTTAGTGAGTAATGTTATGCTCCCATGCTTTTGGAATTTAAACCACAATCACTTAGTAGGAGGCATTTAGCCCAACTGATACCAGAAGCCTTGAAAACATAGCTCTCACTCAGAAAGCCACATACATGGGGCCGTGTTATTGTAGATCCCATTGACATCTCTAGGCTTGGCAGCCATGGGAAATTTACTTGTCTTTCTTGTCACTAAGTGATTTCAACATACATTCTTTGGAAAGTAGAGAATGACCATCTATTGTGGGTAGGTAATGTCTGTTGTGTTTTTTGTTTTTTAACCTTCTGCTGCATTGGTTTGAATTTGCCACTAAATTACTTATATTGAAAAAAAAAGCTACATTTTGACTTAACCAATTATCTACTTAGAAGCTTAATATGCAAATGTGTGCTAGGAAAGAAAGAGAATAAATTTTAAAATATAGGGTGAAGGACTTCCCTAGTGACACAGTGAGAATCCACCTGCCAACGCGGGGGACACTGGTTCAATCCTTGGTCCGGGAAGATCCCACATGCTGCAGAGCAACTAGACCTGTGTACCACAACTACTGAGCCTGCGCTCTGGAGCCTGCAAGCCAAAACTACTGAGCCCACGTGCCACAACTACTGAAGCCCACATGCCTAGAGCCCGTGCTCCACAACAAGAGAAGCCAACACAATGAGATGCCCACGCACAGCAACGAAGACCCCAAACAGCCAAAAATAATAAATAAATAAATAAATTTTAAAAAATATATAGGGTGAAAATTATGAAATTGAGGAAGGAAGAAAATTAGGTAAAGTTCTAGCTTGATTTTAGCATTAGTGTTATACTCGGTAGTAAGTGAACTTTGTTGCCAATTCCTCTGTGTATCAGAGGAATTGGAGGGGATGACTTAGCCCTGTTTACTTTCCTACTGTGTTCCTTTATTATGCATGCATCCACTGCCTTTGTAGATTCACCTGTCTGATGACTAACATTACACTGTGACCTTCTGGAGTGAGGATGTTCTTTGGCTTTTCCATCAATACTGCCTTTACCATGCCTGGCACTTCTTTTTAAAAGAAATATGAAGGTAAAACAAATTCCTAAAGTGTAATAGTTTTTCTTTGTGAGTTTTACACTTAAAGAGGCCAAAATGACTATATTTGAGAATCATTAACTACTCTTAATATGTGTTAAGAATCATAGGCTTATGAGGAGGATGAGAGTGTTAGCAGTGGGGACTTGATCCTTCAAGTTAACCTCTGAGTACTCTGAAGTATTCCATCAAAATGCTCTTACTTTGGGATTAGTTGTATTTGCTAAAAGACAAACATGTTCTCAATAAATATGATAAATATGTTTTAAAATTAGAGATTCTATGTTATTTGCATTTTATGGCCAGGAAGCAGTGATGCTCCAGTGCTGTGTGATCAATAATGAAATAATGTAGAAAAGGAACAATATAGCACTGCTCTGTCTTGCTGTCTTTTCTTTCTCTCTCTCTCTCCCTTTCCCTTCTTATCCTTACAAAGGTAACCACAGCCATGGGAACAAAAACATACATTTGACAATGACTAGGAATAGATGGAATAAATATAATGGAATTTAGACTTCCGTTCCAGACTTTTCTTACTGTACAACCTTAGGCAATTCACATAATCTCTCTTAGCCTTACCATCCTCATTTGTAAGATGGAGATACTAAGCAATTCTGTTTTGATTACTTACGAGATTGTTGTGAGATTCAAACAGTGGGATATTTATAAGGGCTCAATAAGCTGGAAATCACTAAATAAATATTGCTTTAAAATGGTTTCATGAATTTTGTTAGTCCCTTTTGTAAGAGATGTTTTTGATTTGTTTTGTTTTGTTTTTTAAATTTATTTATCTTTGTAGACATCAGTTTCTTATTAGTTATCCATTTTATACATATGAGTGTATATATGTCAATCCCAATCTCCCAATTCATCACCCCACCACCACCCCCGCCAGAGATTTTTTTAAATGAATAAATATTATCAATGATGTCAGATTCCTGTTGTATATAAGAACCATGGTGGGGATATTTTAGAAACTCTTCCAGAAATAGCATGTATTCATTCTATGTATCTAAATTACTCTTGAGGAATGATTCATATGGAGTAAGAACTCAAATTAACAGACCTCAGTGTCTATAAAATGTAGTATCCTAGGAAACCCTATATTTACCATACTACGGAATTCAAAGTAAGAAAATTCTTAAACTCAGTTATAGTTTGAATTATATAGGCAGAATATTGAAATTTAGTTTTTGAGTCCTTTAAAAATTTGCTTATAAAGTTTATATAAATTTTTTTATAGAATGCTATTGAAATATAGACAATTAAACTTCTCAGAAACCCAAGAAGGTAGGATAGAAGGGCAATGGAGCAGAAACATTGAAGGTATTTCTGAATATGTGAGACATGTTAAAATAATGGCAAGAAAATTTAAGCTGAGGAAAGAAAAGAAAATGATAATACTAATAAGCACTACTACTACTAGTTCTTATTTTATGCTAAGCACTAAGTACTTGACATATATTAGTGCCTTTTTCTGCTCACAACTCTATGAGGTAGGTATCATTATTATTACCCTTTTTTATGGATGAAGAAACCGAGGCATTAAGAGGTTAAGTTGTCTGATGCCACGCAAGTAGAAAGAGGTGAAGCTGGCATTCAAACTCAGGCAGCTTGGCTCCAAACCCCATTTGTTGTGTGCCTCTTGATAAGAAGGGAGGACATTTGAATTAATTTACACCCCTAGCACTAGCTTTTGACAATCTACTTTAATCTTTTTCCAGTTGATAGCCAATAAATGCTATTTTATTGTTGCATTTATTAATATTTCCTTTATTACTAGGGATTCTTAATACATTTCATATATTCATTATCCTTTTATATTTTGTCTTTTGTGGGTAGCATACTCACATTTCCACATATTTTTCTAAGGAAGCATTTAACTACTACATTTAAAAAAATTTTTTTTAGAGTCTTGTGTACAGGAGGGATAGTATTCCTTTTCTATATATTGTATTGCAAATTTTTCCCCATATTTTGTTTATCTACATTTTATGACATTTTTTCTATGGAAAAGTTTTAAGCTTGTAGGTTACCTATATGTATCAATATTTCCCTTATGATTTCTAGCCTTCATGTCATGCTTAGAATGACTTTCTCCATCCCAACACTGTATCGCTCTATCATTTATATCACTTTAAAGTATTTTTACAACTTTACTTTGTAATTATTTACATTTCTGGTATACTTAGAAACTTTACTGGTATAAAGAAAGGAGAAAAGGTCATTTCCTATATATATGTTTCTATACAACTTGTTCTTGACCTAGTACCATTTACTAAATAATCTATCTCTTTGCCACTAATTTAAAACGTTGCTTTGTGTGTGTGTGTGTGTGTGTGTGTGTGTGTGTGTGTGTGTGTGTGTTTGTTTCTGCTTTATAACAAAGTGAATCAGTTATCCATATACATATGTTCCCATATCTCTTCCCTTTTGCGTCTCCCTCCCTCCCACCTTCCCTATCCCACTCCTCCAGGTGGTCACAAAGCACCGAGCTGATCACCCTGTGCTATGCGGCTGCTTCCCACTAGCTATCTATTTTACGTTTGGTAGTGTGTATATGTCCATGCCACTCTCTCACTTTGTCACAGCTTACCCTTCTCCCTCCCCATATCCTCAAGTCCATTCTCTAGTAGGTCTGTGTCTTTATTCCTGTCTTACCCCTAGGTTCTTCATGACATTTTTTTTCTTATATTCCATATATATGTGTTAGCATACGGTATTTGTCTTTCTCTTTCTGACTTACTTCACTCTGTATGACAGACTCTAGGTCCATCCACCTCATTACAAATAGCTCAATTTCATTTCGTTTTATGGCTAATATTCCGTTGTATATATGTGCCACATCTTCTTTATCCATTCATCCGATGATGGACACTTAGGCTGTTTCCATCTCCTGGCTATTGTAAATAGATCCGCAATGAACATTTTAGTACATGACTCTTTTTCAATTATGGTTTTCTCAGCGTATATGCCCAGTAGTGGGATTGCTGGGTCATATGGTAGTTCTATTTGCAGTTTTTTAAGGAACCTCCATACTCTTCTCCATAGTGGCTGTACCAATTCACATTCTCACCAGCAGTGCAAGAGGGTTCCCTTTTCTCCACACCCTCTGCAGCATTTATTGTTTATAGATTTTTTGATGATGGCTATTCTGACTGGTGTGAGATGATATCTCATTGTAGTTTTGATTTGCATTTCTCTAATGATTAATGATGTTGAGCATTCTTTCATGTGTTTGTTGGCAGTCTGTATATCTTCTTTGGAGAAATGTCTATTTAGGTCTTCTGCCCATTTTTGGATTGGGTTGTTTGTTTTTTTGTTATTGAGCTGCATGAGCTGCTTGTAAATTTTGGAGATTAATCCTTTGTCAGTTGCTTCATTTGCAAATATTTTCTCCCATTCTGAGGGTTGTTTTTTGGTCTTGTTTATGGTTTCCTTTGTTCTGCAAAAGCTTTGAAGTTTCATTAGGTCCCATATGTTTATTTTTGTTTTCATTTCCATTTCTCTAGGAGGTGGGTCAAAAAGGATCTTGCTGTGATTTATGTCACAGAGTGTTCTGCCTGTGTTTTCCTCTAAGAGTTTGATAGTTTCTGGCCTTACATTTAGATCTTTAATCCATTTTGATCTTATTTTTGTGTATGGTGTTAGGGAGTGATCTAATCTCATACTTTTACATGTAGCTGTCCAGTTTTCCCAGCACCACTTATTGAAGAGGCTGTCCTTTCTCCATTGTACATTCCTGCCTTCTTTATCAAAGATAAGGTGACCATATGTGCATGGGTTTATCTCTGGGCTTTCTATCCTGTTCCATTGATGTATATTTCTGTTTTTGTGCCAGTACCATACTGTCTTGATTACTGTAGCTTTGTAGTATAGTCTGAAGTCAGGGAGCCTGATTCCTCCAGCTCCCTTTTTCGTTCTCAAGGTTGCTTTGGCTATTCGGGGTCTTTTGTGTTTCCATACGAATTGTGAAATTTTTTGTTCTAGTTCTGTGAAAAATGCCAGTGGTAGTTTGATAGGGATTGCGTTGAATCTGTAGATTGCTTTGGGTAGTAGAGTCATTTTCACCATGTTGATTCTTCCAATCCAAGAACATGGTATATCTCTCCATCTATTTGTATCATCTTTAATTTCTTTCATCAGTGTCTTATAATCTTCTGCATACAGGTCTTTTGTCTCCTTAGGTAGGTTTATTCCTAGATATTTTATTCTTTTTGTTGCAATGGTAAATGGGAGTGTTTTCTTGATTTCACTTTCAGATTTTTCATCATTAGTGTATAGGAATGCCAGAGATTTCTGTGCATTAATTTTGTATCCTGCTACTTTACCAAATTCATTGATTAGCTTTAGTAGTTTTCTGGTAGCATCTTTAGGATTCTCTGTGTATAGTATCATTTCATCTGCAAACAGTGACAGCTTTACTTCTTCTTTTCCGATTTGGATTCCTTTTATTTCCTTTTCTTCTCTGATTGCTGTGGCTAAAACTTCCAAAACTATGTTGAATAAGAGTGGTGAGAGTGGGCAACCTTGTCTTTTTCCTGATCTTAGTGGAAATGCTTTCAGTTTTTCACCATTGAGGACGATGTTGGCTGTGGGTTTGTCATATATGACCTTTATTATGTTGAGGAAAGTTCCCTCTATGCCTACTTTCTGGAGGGTTTTTGTCATAAATGGGTGTTGAATTTTGTCAAAAGCTTTCTCTGCATCTATTGAGTAAAACATTGCTTTTATCATAGAATGCAGTCTCACATATATTTAGGCATTTTAGCCTAGTAATTTCCATTGATCTACCTATTCTTATGCCTGAACTGCATTGTTTTAATCACTACAACTGAGTATTGATTTTCTTCATGAAATGCTATCTCCACTTGACATCCATGGCATTGCACACTCCTCGTTCTTTCTCCACTCTGGCTTCTGCTTTGCTGTCTCTGGTGTAAGTTACGCTTACTTTGCCTGCCCCTTAAATCCTGTTGTTTCTTAGAACTCAGTCAATCACTTTCTTTTCAGTCTGCACATTTTTCATGGGCACTCTTGTCTATTCCCGAAGCTTCAACATTATCAAAAATGCATTGACAACTCTGAAATGCAAGTGTCTGGCTCAAAATTCTTTGCTGAGCATTAGACATATTCCCCAAGTGTCTGTCTACATGGATGTTTCAGAATCATCTTAAATTCAAAATGTCAAGTATTCATTATCTCTTTTATGTCATTCACCCCAAACTTTGTTTTGTTGCCATATCCCTGATGCTATCTCATGACCAGTACTGCCGTCTACCCACTAGGCCCTAGTCACGTCCTCTTCATCACTGTTTTTTAGTTAATAAGCTTGTTATGCCAATAAGTACCACGTCCTCACTTTTACCTTTTGATAATGTCCCAATCCTTACTGTCAAGCCCTGTTTTGAGCTGCCATCATCTTTTTCATGGATCATTTCAGTAACCTTGACCCTTTTCAGTATATCTTCCACATTGCTTCCAATCAGATCTTCCTAAAATGCAAATCTGATCATTTCACTTCATCTGCATAAACTCCTCACTGTTTTTCTCTATATTAAGATAGTCCAATTTCTAAATAGCCTTTAGAATGTCCTTCATGGTCTGGCCCTTGCATACTGCATCTCTTGCCAGTGTTCCCCTTCTATTAATAATCTGGGAATACTGAACTTCTTTCTGATCTTCAAACATGTCCTGTTCTCTGTTGCCCAGGTCTCTGCATCCGCCTCTCCTTCTGCTTGGAATACCCCTGGTCTTCTTCTCTTCCTAACTGCTGCTGTTCTTCCATCTGTCCTCAGCTGAGACCTAACTCCTCCAGGAAGCCCTCCTCAAACTCTCCAGCGTATGCTTAGTACCAGCGGATGTGCTTCCATGACAGTCTGCGCTGCTCCATTTTAACACAATGTTTTGGAAATGCCAGGCTATTTTGTATAATAAACCAAATTGTAAAACACATAAAAGGAGGAATTTTATCTGATATATTCACCACTGTGTCCCTAGTACCCAGGAGAGTGCCTGGGCATTCAGTGTTCCCAAATATGTGTGGAAGACAGAAACGAAAGAGAGAGGGAGGAGAGGGCGGGAGAAATATAATATTCACACAATGTCTTTCTCTTTCTCTCATGTACACACAATAAATACACAGGCATAATTCTACACAAACATATAAATATCGCCCACAAATTTCATACACAAAATATTGAAAGCAAATGCCACAAAGTGTTACTGGTTACTTGTGGTATTGTAAACAGATTTATTTTCTTCTTTAAAAGTTTCTGTATTATCTAATAGAAAAAATAAGAAAATCTATCATTAGAAAAAGTTTTTCAAATAAGATGTACAATTATCTTGATTTTTAACTCCTAAAGTGCATTAACGTTCTTCAGTAAAAGTATCTTGGTTTGCGTAGTACTCATTCATAGGATTGCTGTAACAAAATGCCACAAATTGGGTGAGGTAAATCTACAGATATTTATTCTCTTATGATTTTGGAGTCTAGAAGTCCAAAATCCAGGTGTTGGCAGGGCCATGCTCCCTCTGATTATTCAAAATCCTCCCTTCTTCTTCCTAGCTTCTCATTGTGGACAGCCATCCCTGATGTTCTTTAGCTTTTGCAATTACAGCACTCCAATCTCTGCTTCCATTGTCACATGGCATTCTCCTCCTGTGTGTCTCTCTTGCCACTTCTTAAAAGGACACCAGTCACTTGGCTGCAGAATGACCTCATCTTAATTTAACTAATTATATGTTCAATGATTGTGATTCCAAATAAGGTCACATCACGAGGTACTGGAAGTTAGAACTTCAACATATCTTTTGGGGGAACACAGTTCAACTCATAACATGTTATACATGCTTTTTTGTCTACTATTATATACGTAATGACGAATAATGAGGTTATCCACGTTCTACTTTTAAATTCCCAAGGAAACAGGCTGACTTATTACGATACATATGTAGTGGTTCATCAGTCACTAAGATGTAGAGTAGTATGTTCTTCCTATTACCATGTTCTTCTATTCTGTTACTGAGGAAAGAGTATTTCTTCCTTTTTCTATTTATTATATTTGCATAAGTTACGAATTGAGTTTTGTTGCCAGTAGCAGATCTGGCCATAGTGTTTTGTTTTTTCCATGGGGAAAAAGGGGGCAGCTAAGAAAGCCCCTGCTTTAAAGAGTGTTTTGCTCAAGCCTCACCACCAATTTCTACAGTAGCTCATTGGTCAAAATGGTGTCACCTAGCCACCACTGTCTGCAAGGGAACTTGATTAATGAAGGAGGTTTAGCTGCGCACATTGCCAACTTCAACAGAATCAGAGTTCTGTTCCTAAGGAGGAATGGGAAAAGATATTGGGAAGAAGCTAGCTGTCTCTGCCATTACTCCCTTCACTCCCTCCACAAACTTGTTGACAGAGGATGGATGGATGGAAAAGGGATTTGGAAGGGAAGACATTCAACCTGTCTCTTTCCTTCCCCCCAATCAACCCATCAAACACAGAAACTTATAAGCACTTGGTTAATCCCAGTGCTGGAGGTTTGTGTGATAGTTTGAGGAACAAAGTCATCTAATTAGGTCAGGTTTACTTTTGCAGATACTATAATTTAAATACGTGACAGTAAAGCTTAGGCACTGAAACAAGAACTTTAAACTTTAAGTGGAGTCTACACAAATGATTTTCAAATGCTGATCTAGGTCTTTGGTTCAGGGACACTTTTATAGTCTATGGAAAAATAAGAATAATAAGAGTAATCTGGTGAGTTTTTCATTAGGTTACATTGATTCAGTTTAAAGAGCTGTCATTCATTCTGAAATTTTGTCCTTCTTACCCTTTCTGAGGAGAATTAAATGTCCTTTCTTAC
Source organism: Grampus griseus (assembly GCF_964374135.1). NCBI lineage: Eukaryota > Metazoa > Chordata > Mammalia > Artiodactyla > Delphinidae > Grampus > Grampus griseus. Next base: position 90,553,169 of record NC_138998.1, read on the forward strand.
ATAAAATGTTGGTAATAATAATAAATTGCAACTTTTTTCTTTTGCTGTTTGTTTGCTTACTCAGGGAAAAAAAAGTTCTGTGTTTTTTTTAAATTTTATATTTAAAATTTTCTGCCTCATGAAATCCAGAAATCTGAGAACCATAGGCAATTATTTACCTTGGTATATATATTTGGTATATATTTTATATAAATGTCTGTAAGCATTTATATTTTAGTATTTATATTATCCTTTGTATGGACATATATACACTACCAAATGTAAAATAGATAGCTAGTGGGAAGCAGCCACATAGCACAGGGAGATCAGCTCAGTGCTTTGTGACCACCTAGAGGGGTGGGATAGGGAGGGTGGGGGGGAGATGCAAGAGGGAGGGGATATGGGAACATATATATACGTATAGCTGATTAACTTTGCTGTACAGCAGAAACTAACACACCATTGTAAAGCAATTATACTCCAATAAAGATGTTAAAAATATATACCCTTTGTCTTTAGATGAAAAGGTTTGAACACATAACCGTGGCTTTCTTGCATTCCATCTTTATCTTGTTGTCAGCTTACACACCTTCTAAAGAGCATGGGGTTAAAGAATTGATGATGTGGTGAAGATTAAAACACATAGGGCAGCCTGTTTTGGCTGGATAAAAGACTAACCACTTTATGTATATTACCATTTCTTCCTTATTGCCCCTCATGGTGGTGCCTATAGTCCTTTCATCCTACAGTTAAAAGATCTGATATTCACAGACTTGCCAATGATTCACAGAAGATAAAGAAAAAGTCAGAATTCAAACACAGTTCTGTCTCCTTTAACAGACGAAGCTTTGAATCTATTGAGAGAAAACATTCTACTCCTTTAACTCCTATTAAAGGTGAGGATATTCCTTTATTCAACATAACCCTGACTTTGTAATTCCAGAAAAACTATTCCTGTGCCTAGTAATGAGAATATTTTCCCCTGCAGGGGTAGTCTTCTACAGAGGCCAAGCTATCCCACATATTTTTTTCTAAATTGCTTGCTTATGAAGACTACAATGAATATATAACTAATATTTACTGTTGAGTTGTGGTTGCCTTTTTAAAATAAAGAAGTATACTAGCTTCACTGAAATTTTTAGAACATGAACAGACATTTAGATCTTTCAATTCTCAAGCAGTCAAAATAACTAAAAGAATATAGACTTCTGATGAAAAAAGGAACAGGTTCTGGTTTAGTTTGGAACAGCAACAGGGAGGGTTGAGGATTTGGGCAGCTAGAGGCTTCATGACCCACCTAAAAAAGGAAGGTGCTAGTAGTCCAAGAAGATTATTGTCCAGATGATTATTTTTCCCCAGATCCTTAGATTTTCAAGAGAAGTTTGGAATGTCACATTTCATGTGCAAGTTCTCCATTTTCAAAGGCTGGCTAATAGCTGAAATTTAAATATCTTACTGGTCAACACTAGATGGACCAGACACAAATCTCGGGGGAGAGTCAGTCCATGAGCTAATAGGCTGCAATGTCGGTTGGATTCAGGGTTTTTTTTCACATGCATGTGTAATCAGTATGATTATACACAAAATGATTAACCAATCACATCCTAAGCTATTATTCCAAAGGAAAAGGATGAAAGACAGCTTTGCAAGTGTAAAATTTCAGTTTGACTAAAACCAAATGAAACTCTTCCCCAGGAAAGAATTTTAAAACTAGTCTCAATGAGAAAGCATACAGATAAAGCAGACAAGATCCTTCAGTGAGAGAAACTGAGTTCTAACTCCACTGTTTTCAGACTTTAAGAAGACTTAATAAACATGATAAAAATATCACTTTAGAATTAGTTGGAACCTGGGGCAGGAAAAGGGCATTCAGAACCCACTAGAATAACTAGAATATGCAGAGGCAATAGGAAGTGCTAGACACAGATGATTCCCATGTGACAAACACAGACTGTTTACTTAGCAAAATGGTTAAGGCTCATGAAGAGTTTCTTATTGAGGAGTTAGAGGAGACAACGTCACAATCCATTCTACAGGCTTTAGAAATCATTCTGACTTTCACATCAAATACCTTGTTAGTGCTTCCAAAGTGCCAGAAACTGTTCTGATAATCTGGGGGTAGAATGAAAAGAAAGCTCCAACTCTCAGCTTACATTCTCCAATAGAGTCAATCAATCAATCAGTCCATCATATTGTTTTGGATTGTGTTAGACACTCCACAGAGGATAGAAGAAATCAGATAGGATGATAAGGTGGGAGCGTGGGCGCATGGCCCGTGTGGTTGGGGAAAGCCTCCTGAGCTCAGACCTCAATGGTGAGAGAGGTGAGCTCTGAGATGTGCAGCAAAATGATTCAGCAGGAAGCAGGAGCAACTGCAGAAGCTTTGAAGCAGGGATGGGCTTCACGGACTATCACTTGAGTGTGGATCTCTTTACAGAGTGTGGTTGCAATCACTTCCAACAGCACATTTTGTCCTTATTTAAAGATGCTGTGAATATGAACACCTACACTGTTAGAATTATGGTTTAGTTGCTCAGAGTGAGCAGAAGCAGTTAGGCAACCTCCTCGAGAAACATACACACACGCTCACACACACACACATACACTACACTCCCCAGTACTTGCACCTAAAATGCTATTAATTTCTGTAAATGCATTTTTTAACATCTATCAAATCTCAACTCATTTAAGAAAGAATTGTACAGGATGCAAAACTCACTTCTCTCTCTTTCCTTTCTTTTTCTGTTTCTTGAATAAAAAGTCAGTTAGGTTGAAAATCAGTTTATCCATAATAAAAATGGAGTGGCTAAAAAAGGGGACATAAAGACATAGAATCAGTTCACTGTGTTCAGTGTTTCCTCTAATAAACTCTTCATGACTCTCCTTTTAATGCTGGCTAGCCTGAAACAAACTTTGAAACAGGATCTGGCTACTGCAGATGCATTTACAAGAAAACCCAGAGGCCTCAGAGGAGGCTGCACTTCATGGGGAAGGCAGGAAACATCTGTGAGTAGGGGAGAACTGTGGAGCTATGGTCAGATGGTCCTGCCAACTTTCCATGTTGTCTCATGCACCCCAGTCTGAGGAATATTCTTGAACACATAGCACACTGTAGGAGTAGAATATGGCCTGCAGTCAGCCCTCATAGCTGGTCCATGCCTAGAGTGAGCCTGTGTCCCATATCCCCTGTCCCACGTGGTTAAGTACCATGTATGACTGGCATTTCCTCTACCAATCTCTAAACCCCTTTGGAAACAAGATCCCCTTTGTATCTCCATATAGGAGTTTTTCTGGTTGTATTTCAGAAGACGAGATATTGTGTGAAGCACACAATTTGATTTCCCTGATCTCTTAGCCTCTTAGTTCTGGATAATTTTTTTCCTTTATGGCTACCTGTCTTAGAGTCCCCATATCCCCATATTTTTTCCTCCTTCTCCTGAAAGAAAAAATGTGTCCCTGGGAAAAGTCCTGATAAATTCATTTACACTAGGAAATAAACTTCCCTTTAAAATGTTCCTCTTGTTCTCCTCTCATGAAATTTTGCATTTTAGCTAGTCCAAGAAAGACTTTGGTGGAAGGAAGAAAAAAACAGTGCCTAGGACATTTCAATCTATATCTCTCAGGTACTTATGTATGCATGGAAAGTAAGTTTTATAGATGTGTTTGCATAACACCAGTTAAGCAAATGCAAATTCAATACACACATTATTAGAATTTAAGTATTTCCAGGGAATTCCCTGGTGGTCCAGTGGTTAAGACTCTGCACTCCCACTGCCAAGGGCCCGGGTTCCATCTCTGGTTGGGGAACTAAAATCCCACAGGCTGCATGGTGCCGCCAAATAATAATAAAATAAAATAAAATAAAATAAAATATTTCCAATTCAATCTCAGGTGCTTGAGTTTCAGGAAATATTATATACATTCACCCCAAACACTTCTTCTGTTTAGCTTTTTTTTTTTTAAACATCTTTATTGGAGTATAACTGCTTTACAATGGTGTGTTAGTTTCTGCTTTACAACAAAGTGAATCAGCTATACATATATCCCCATATCTCTTCCCTCTTGCATCTCCCTCCCTCCCACCCTCCCTATCCCCCCACCCCAGGTGGTCACAGGGCACCCAGCTGATCTCCCTGTTTCTGCTCCTCAGTGGAACTCCCTCAGTCTATCTTCCTGCTCCTCAGTGGAACTCCCTCAGTCTATCTTCCTTCCTCTTCCCTTGCTCTCCCCACTTCCTTTCCTTCTTTCCTCCCTTCCTTCTTTTCTTCCTTCCTTCCTTCCTCCCTCTCATATTTCTTGAGCATCTGCTATGTTCTAACACTACCCTAGATGCTGACAGTATAGATATGAATAAGGTGCAGGTGCAGGCTAGAGAAGGGTGCTGAAAAGTAATCAAATAAAATGAATTTAATAAGAATAGATTTGTCTTAGAAGTATGAAGAAAAGAACTCTGAGGATAAAGTAGATGACTCTGTTTAGGAGAGGCAACAATATTCTACAAAGAAAGGACTATTAGGTACAGCTCTTGAAAGATGACTAGAAAGTGCTACCTAGGAAACAGTGGAATAGCATTTCAGATAATAGGGAGAATGTGTGTAAAGGAATAGCAGCTTCGATAGCAATGGTAATACCTGTGGAAAAGCATCTGGCCCCTGTGGTCAGAGGTAGAGTATTTGACATTGCGGTAGGAGACAAAGCTGGAAAATTAAAGTTAATTCATGTACTTAACTTGTCAGCAACAATCTTTGCACCCCTCCGATGTGCTGATTCCAAATAACTCATTTCAGTCCTGAGACAGACTGCATGGCCTCCTGGCTTTCTGCCCATTTCATTGGTTGGTCTTGCCCCGTTGTGCATTGGACCTCTAACTGTCGGTGCATCCAAGGCTCAGCCCTTCAACCCTTCTCCCCTGGTGTTTTCTGTTCTCTATTGCAAGAGGCTCCTTTGCAAAGTACCCAAGAGCTCTCTCACAGGCACCAAACTGCCAGGTTTCAATTCCCAAACTCTTCACCTGTTAGCTGACAGAGCTTTCTCCTCCTGTTGCCTCATCTGTGAAACAAAGATAGTAATAGGACTTATCTCAGAAGGTGGCTGGAGTCAAATAATTTAAGACTTGTGCAGAAAAGAGTCAACAGAGCAGTGTTGGCTGCTTATCTTTAGAAAGGCTTCTGATGAGGTTGGCCTTGGGCTGGCCTTTGGGGACTTGGATTTCAGGAGGGTTCCTAACCACCTAACTGATAAGGGTGCCCTCACTGCACCTAAGCTGCTCATGAAAACAATATGGTTTCTGCTGAACACCAGCTTTCCCTCTTGGAGTCTGGAATTTTGGCAAGTGCCAGGCATAGGCTGCCTACGTGATCTGCCCCTAATAAAAATCCCGGGCACTGAGCCTTTCATAACCTTCTCTGTTTGACGATATTTCACAGGGGTTACCACACTCATGGCTGGGGTAAGGAAGCACGTCCTGTGTGACTCCACAGAGAGGACCTGGTTTCCCTTAGACTTCACCCCAGGTGCCTTTTCCTTTTCCTGATCTTGCTTTGTATCCTTCTGATGTAACAAATCACGGCTGTGATTATGACCATATGCTGAGCTCTGTGAGTCCTCCTAGCAAATCATAAAAGCTGGGGTGGCCTTGGGGACTGCCCAGCATAGCATGTAAAAACCACTTAGCTGAGTCTTAGACATACGGTAAGCATGTAATGAACACTAGCTATTTTTATTATGTACCCTTTTTCCTAAGGTGAGCCCCTCCTGGCTTTAAGGACCACCTGTATGCTGATGATTACTAAGTTTATATCAGCAGTTTAACCCGGTCCCTAACTCAAGATTCATATATCAAACTTCCTGTGTAGTATCTTCATTTGAGTTTTTAATGGACATCTCAGACTGATCGTGCACAAAAAAGACTCTGGGTTTCTGCTCCAAAAACATCTGTGACCCCAATCAAGATGGTTAAAATCACTACTATTCATCCCATTGCTTGGAGTCCCCACTGTTTTGTCTTCACTCTCTACATCTAACCTATGAGTAAGCCTTGTTTGATTTACTTCCAAAAGGATGTCTCAAACCTTAAACAATGGTCACCAACTCATCATTTTTTCTCCCTGACCCTTGGCAGGAACATCCTAGCCAGTCCCCCTGCCTTACCAGGGGGTAAGTCCATGCTTACCCCCTGTTGTCTACTTCTAGCAGAGCAGCTACTACTGTCTCTCTAAATCTGAAGTAGAGCCTATCTCTCCACTACTTAAACCCCTTTGACAGCTTCCCATGTTAATTAGAATGTGACCCAAACTTCATGCCATGAGCCATAAGGTCTGCACCATCTGGCTGCTGCACACCTCCCTGTTGCCTAGCGTGGTGCTTCCCTTGGCTCACTAAGGCCTCCTGTCTCTTCCTCCAACATGCCAAGCTCACTCCCCCTGAGCACCTCTGGATAGGGAGCTCTGTCTGCCTGGAGCACATTTACTCCAGATTTTCTCTTGGCTACCCCCTCTCATAAGTCACTCTCAGACCACCCTATTTAAAGTGACCACCACTCACTTATTTTCTAGTGACTCTTTTATTTTAATCAACTAGCACTACCATAGTTTTGCTTTATTTACTTTTTATTTTTAAAATGGTACCACAATCATTAAAATTAGCCTCTGATCTACCCCTCTGTCCTCCTTTTATTCCCCAGAAGCAACCCATTTGGAACCATTTCTGCTTTGTTTTCTTCTCATAGTAAGCTTTTTATTTCTAAATGATATATATTTCATCATTTATCAAATTTAGTCATATCTGTTTACTTCTCATGTTGAAAGATAGAACTTCCGTTTATTTGCATTGCTCTTAATTTTCCCTCATTCCTAACTCCCAAAGTCGATAATTTTATTATCATTTACTTCTTCTTTTTGCTTTTAAACTTTGAATAATACACAAAATTTTCAATGCCCTCTTCCATCAACCTTAGACAGTATCTCCTTAGTCCCCACCATGAGAAATATTTGTGTTCCTGCTCTCCTCTCTATATCTACTAACCACCTCCCAATTTCTGTTATGTGAACAATTTTTCTTTTACATTATGAGGATTTATAACATTGAGATTCTATTCAGAAGTCATATTTTATTTTTTCTGTGTTGATGTATTTCTGTTTTAAAAACCAACTATGGAGGAAGTAAAAAAAAAAAAAGACTTCAGATTCTTCTTTTTTTCCCCCTCTTCTTATCAAAATATGCTCCCTAAAAAGTATTTGATTACTCATTCAGACTAAAATGGAAATGACTGATTAAATCCATTATAAACATGAGGAATAAAGACTTATTGGCCGAATTTCAGGCTCAAATCATGTTTTGAGTTTACAATCACTTATCTAAAGTTTTTGTTTTCAGATTATTTTACAATTAAGACTTTTTGAACTTTAGAAGTTTTGCACACAGCATATATTCTAAATCACATAGCACTTTCAGCAGGGACTGAGGCAAAACCACGTAGTCAAAAAATTTCTTCAGTAAAATGTATGAATAATCATACTACGAAATATAAACAGAGACTATAAATATTTTTACATCACTTCAGTCTAGATTTTCTTGCTCAATGAGTATACACTCACTGTATACAAATTGTATACACTTATTGTATGTTATCAAGTTTTTTTTTCAATTTTTAGAATGTTTTGGTTGATGAAACTATAGATGTAGGATTGTGCAACAACATAAGTGACAGCTTATTAATTTGTAAACGTAACTTTGCACTTAGTTTCTCTGCTACTTGTTTTTACTCTTACATGACATGAATTTGCACCTTGCACTTTCATGTGATGCCACTGTAAACCCATTAGCTTTGGAAGAGCAAGTTAGTAAGATTGATTGTTCTATCCACCAACATTTTGTCTTCACTTGAATTTATGTATATTACAGTGACATAACAACAGTGGGTTAAACAGGTGGGTTGCTAACTTATTGAGTTGATTGAGAACTAGTAAATTTCTTTAGGTTGCAATATAGGAACATGAACTTTACCTGCTTTTTCACATTTAATTTCTCCAGCTGAATTTGGTTGAATGGGAAACGCTTTGAAATCATATCAAAGGCTGTCCCTTCTTTACATTTCTGGAACATTGTAGACAACATACTTTATGGTTAATCACTCAGGATTTAGAGTCAGAGATTGTTCATTTAATCTCATTTCTACGCCTTGGGTAGACTTTGGGAAAATTATTTAAATTCTCCAAGACTCAATTCTCTTATTTGAAGAAAAAAACCCACACAGCGATGGTATTCATTTTATCTTGTGGGAGGCTATAAGGTAAAATTGAGACACAGCTTATAAAGTGTTTAGTGTAGTCTCTAGCAGGGGCTACATTTTATTTTTACTGTTTTAAACAGAACATCCTCTAAAGCTATCTGATGTATGTGTCTTCATGAAAAAGCAAGCAAGCAGCATAGATATTTATTTATTTATTTATTTATTTGCGGTACGCGGGCCTCTCACTGTTGTGGCCTCTCCCGTTGCGGAGCACAGGCTCCGGACGCGCAGGCTCAGCAGCCATGGCTCACAAGCCCAGCCGCTCCGCAGCATGTGGGATCTTACCGGACCGGGGCACGAACCCGTGTCCCCTGAATCGGCAGGCGGACTCTCAACCACTGTGCCACCAGGAAGCCCAGCATAGATATTTATGATACCACCCAGGAATTTATGTATAGTTGCCTACATTTGTTCCAAAATATTAATGTATTTTTGGCCGTCCAAATCAGAATGTGAGTTCTAATGTGAATGAATATCATTGTGAGGGAGAATCTGAATTCTAACAGATAAAATGGTGAAAGTATAGGATAAATGTATCAGTTAGCTCTTGCTGCATACCAAGCCACCCCAAAACTTAGTGGCTTAAAAGAAAAGCTATTCATTTAGCTTATATTCTGTTTGCCAGCAATTTGAGCTGTGCTCAGCCTTCTGGTTCTTCTGATCTCAGCGGGGCTCACTCACGTGACTGCAGTCAACTCTCAAGTTGGCTGGAGGCGAGCTGGTCTACGATGGCTTCGCTGAGGTGGCACATCTTCGCTCCACTTTCTCTCCCATCACAGAACACACAAGCCTGGGCTTGTTGAAATGGCAGTTGAAAAAGAGTAAAAGTGAACAAGACCTCAAGAGGCTTTGACTCAGAACTGGCATAATGACATGTTACTGTCCAAAGCGCATCAAAATTTCAATCTAGACTCAGTGGCAGAGAAATGAACTCTTCCTGTTAATGGGAAATGTTACAAAGTCACATTACAAAAAAATATGGATATAGGGACAGGGAAGATCTGAGGTTATTTTTGTTATCGATGTGAATATGTAAACTTTTGTTAAAATCCTTAAACACTGAATATTAACATCAGGAAAATTAAAATGATTCATGTGGTGCAAGGAAGAAAAATCAATGGTAAGAAAAATAATGATTGGTATGTGAAAAATATGAGAGTGAAAAACTGGAAATTAAAAATGACTGCATGTAATCTATAGTTCCCCTGTGTATTATTAAGAAGAAAGATTGAACAAAGGCAATGATTTATCTAACCTGACTCGGCAGAAATGCAGTCCTCTGCATGTGTATGGGTAAAATTTCTGAACAGGAAAATGTACCCAATTTAGTGGAATATGGAAAACCCAGATATTTTTACAAAAGGAATTCCTATTAATTTTCACTTTTGTAATTATATAGACTAATGCATCCTAGTAAAGACATTAGATGTTAACTAACATTTATCTTACATTATAAGTGTTTTAAAATTAAAATATTTTAATCTCATATTTGAAATTTGAAAATTTCTAAACAACAGCACAGCCTACCTAGTGATTGAGAGTGAAATTAAAATGTAACAAAAGAAAATATCCTTCTTTACTGTTGATTTAGCTGCATCTCTGAGCCTAGTTTCCCTATGATAACTTATTTTTGATACCAGACATGTTGGCATTTCCTAAATGAACAAGAAAATCTGTCTCTGATATGGGATTAATCCTTCTTAGAGATTCATAGAGGTAGACCCATCTGGGAAGGGAGTTTGCAAACTATTGAATACATTCCTGGTATATTTTCTGCTGTAGGTAAACCAAATTTAGTGCTGAAAATTGATCTTGAATAGTGCTCGTGACTCTAGACCTGATATATATATTTAAGGCGGTGCAAAGGTCCAGAGAAAAAGCTTTATATGCTGGTTGCATTTCCTACTCAATTGTAGCTCCTTTCCTAATTTTAGTAAGATAGTTTGTTGTTTTAACTTTCCTTGGACAAACTCTAGAAAAAAACTCACGTAAAGAAACTTAAATTTTCATCTTCTCCTGCTATAAACTTGCTGCTTATAATTCTTCTTGGTTACATAGGCCAACTCTTCTCAGATATGCCCAGTTTAGTTTTTTCTTACCAGTCACCTCATTCATTCATTCGTTCATTCATTCATCTATTCTCTTTAGGTTCATTATTTCTCAAATATTTTTAACTATTGTGCTCCTTTAAAATATAAATATACATGTTTAAAATGTTAAAATATAAATTATATAATATATAATATAAATTATATATATAATATATATAAATGTTTAAAATGTTTAAATATATATAAACATTTATATAAATATAAATGTTTAAAATGTTAAAATATAAATTATATAATATATAATATAAATTATATATATAATATATATATATAATATATATATGTAGATAAGATCACATAAGGAAGGACAATTTAGAAGGGGCCCCCTCCCCAAAGCCAGGGTTCAGACCTCATTGGAATAACAGTGGTTATAATCTACTGGATGGCAGGCAAGTTTGCTGAGTTGTCCAGGCCAGAACTGGTCCAGAGTTACCAGGAAAGCAGGAAACAGCCATCTGGGTACAGGCAGACAGATCTGCACATCTGTGGGTAGGCAGGCATGGAGAAAGTTTTAGCTGTTAGGAGCCTGACTGCTGGCAGTGGCATGTGGCCTGGCGAGCAATGTGGTTGTATTGGGAGGGCTGGAGGAAACAACCCTCCCAGCCCAGGAGAGCTGAGGCTGATGTGCAGGGGCTCAGAGGGAGACACTGGCATGCTGTTGCCAGCAACAGGCCTGACTCTGGCAGTGGTCACTGTGACCCAGCTGGGCTGCAAGATGGCTGAGGGACTGTACACTCTGAATGTGCAGTTGGCGCAGAATGACACTGGATGTGAACACACACACACACACACACACACACACACACACACACACACACTGATGGATTGTTACAGCAGGAGCAAAAAGGCAGCATTCCAGAACAGGAAGAGAGGCCCCTTTCAATGTCCCTCAGCACCCTATACTGACAAAGCTGGACATCATGCTCATAGTAGAGGAGAAATGCTTGGAGTCCAGGTCATTATGGTGGAGCAGCTAGGAGGGAGTGAATGTGGAGCTGAGAGGCTGAGAATAAACTGAGAACTGGCCCAGGCTGTTCCTTTCGCTACTCAGCTACCACCTACACTCTCACATGCACACTTCAACCCCTGTAAAACAATAAGACAAGGCTAAATGTGCAACTAGACCATGCTGCAATAAGAAATAAACCCCTCTAATTCAGTGGTTTGTCAAAAATAAGATTTATTTCTTACTCATATTTATTCTACTTTATGCAACACAACTCTCCTTCAAGTGGTGAATCAGGGACTTGAGTTGCTTCCTCTTAGAACTCCAAGACCCATGTGTTTTTTAATTTCTGATTATGGAGAGACACAGAGAAGGGTGGAGGGAGAAACATTCATTCTTAACCATTTTAGTGGAAGTGACCCAGCCCTACATCCCTCCATTTGATATTCCATTGCAAGAATTTACCACATGACCACACCTAGAAGCCTTGGGGCAGGGGAGATGTAGGAAATATCTCCATGTTTGGTGAGAACCAATGGTCTCTATCACAATTTGTCAGATATATAAACATAAATTATTTTTAATGCTTCATAATACAAAATAAATTGATCAAATAAATGAGTTAAGGACTGAGAGCCATGAACATAAACACCAGTTCTGGTGTTTTCACAACATGCAAATTTTGTTGTTTAGCACAAGACAACAGAGTTGTTTTCTGAATTCTACTTGGGGCTTTTTAGTTCCTCTGAGCTGTTATTTATTGCAAATCATTTCTCAGGGGTGTGTCATTAAGTGAGGCTTACTCACTTGTATCCAAGAAAAAAGAAATAGGATTTGGCCTTTTCTACTTAAATAAGGTGACAACAGGAAATAGTTTGTGTAATTTGCAAAAATAAAAAAGAATGAATTTAAAATTTATTTATTTCAAACTGTTTTCTAATAAAGCCATTTGTAAGCAAAGAGATGCTAATAAGAGCCAAATTAAAATAAAATATAGAAAAATGCTTGCATGTTCTGAATTTGCTGTCCAGTTATCGCCAGAGTGAGCTTCACTACTGACTTTTGCCCCACAGAATCATCAGTTCATACTTTATAAACAAGGCTGAACATATTCAACAGACTTAGTGCTCAGTTGCAAAATACACAGACCCATGTTTTTACATCTCTGAAGTACCCAAGTTATAGTAGGAGAGCATCTAACAATATAAAAGTCAACAACATAAGTGAATCTAGAAAAATAACTAGGAATATATGCACTGAATGGCAATACTGCTTATAGAGATGGTAAAATTATGGGTGATATTTTTTCCCTTCTTGTAATTTTCTGTATTTTCAAAATGTATTTTTTTATCATTTTATATATTACAATAAACATGCATAGCTTTATAGTTGGGAAAAAAAGATGATAAGGAGATCAGCCAAGATGGCAGAGAAGAAACCCTAAGTTCACCAACTCTCATGAGAACTCCAAAACTCCTAACTATTTGCAGAACAACCATCAATGAAAAAGAGCAGAACATACCAGAAAAGATATACACTAACAACGAACTATCAGAAAGAGAAATTAAGGAAACAGTCCCATTTACCACTGCACCCAAAAGAATAAAATACCTAGGAATAAACTTACATAAGGAGGTGAAAACCGGTACTCAGAAAACTGGTGTTCACTGATGTTTTATCAGTGAAGACACCGATGAAAGAAATTGAAGCGACACAAACAGATGGAAAGATATACCATGTTCTTGGATGGGAAGAATTAATTATTGTGAAAATGACTATGCTACCCAAGGCAATCTACACATTCAATGCAATCCCTATCAAAATACCAATGGTATTTTTCACAGAACTAGATCAAATAATTTCAAAATTTGTATGGAAACACGAAAGATCCTGATTAGCCAAAACAATCTTGAGAAAGAAGAATAGAGCTGGAGGAATCATGCTCTGTGACTTCAGACTATATTACAAAGCTAAAGTTATCAAAACAATATGGTGCCAGCATAAAAACAGACACATGTATCAATGGAACAGAAATCCCAGAAATAAACCTATGCACTTATGGTCAATTAATCTATGACAAAGAAGGCAAGAATATACAATGGAGAAAAGACTACTTCATTAAGTAGTGCTGGGAAAACTGGACAGCTACATGTAAAAGAATGAAGTTAGAACATTCTCTAACACCATATACAAAAATAAACTCAAAATGGATTAAAGACCTTCATGTAAGATGGGAAGCCATAAAACTCCTAGAGGAAAACACAGGCAGAACACTCTTTGACATAAGTTGTAGCAATATTTTTTGGTTCCATCTCCTAAAGCAAAGGAAATAAAAGCAAATGAACAAATGGGACCAAATTAAACTTAAAAGCTCTTGCATAGCAATGGGAAGCCATCAACAAAACGAAAAGACAACCTACTGAATCGGAGAAAATATTTGCAAATATTATGACCAATAAGGGGTGAATATAAAACATATATAAACAACTCATACAATCAACATCAAAACAAACAAACAACCCAATTTTAAAAATGGGTAGAAGACCTGAATAGACATTTTTCCAAAAAGGATGTGCAGATGGCCAACAGAAAAGATTCTCAACATTGTTAATCATCAGGGAAATGCAAAACAAACCACAATGAGATATCACCTCACACCTGTCAGAATGGCTATCATCACAAAGAACACAAATAACAAATGTTGGTAAGGATGTGGAGAAAAGGGAACCCTCCTACACTGTTGGTGGAAATGTAAATTGATGCAGCCACTGGAAAACAATATGGAGCTTTCTCAAAAAACTAAAAATAGAACTACCATATGACCCAACAACTCCACTCCTGGGTATATGCAGTAAATCCCCTACATACCAACCTTCAAGTTATGAACTTTCAAAGATGAGAGCATGCATGCCAGCTGTTGTACTGTACTACTGTACTTTTCAAGGTACTGCACTGTAAGATTAAAATGTCTTCTTTATTTTTTGTTTGTTTTTTATGTACATATTATTTATGTGAAAAGTATTATAAACCTATTACAGTACAGTACTATATAGCCGATTGTGTTAGTTGGGTACCTAGGCTAACTTTGTTGGACTTACGAACAAATTGAACTTACAAGCGCTCTCAGAACAGAATTTGTTCGTAATTTAATGTTCGAGTTAAATTACTCATTCGTAATTTAACCCTCTGAACCCTAGATTTTTTCTCTATCTTATAATAATTACCACCACTACCCAGTGGGGCTGTTTTAACTATAACATGATGTGTTTTACCTCTAGCTTGGATCAAGAGACAAATGAAACTGATTCATTAAGTTAAATACAAGAACAAAAGTAAGAGTTTTTCCCTTCCTTGTTTTCAATCATCCTCTAGAAGTCCAGAATCCAATCCTCCATGGAAGGGAGTAATGTAGATGCAGAAGTATACTTTGCTGATGAAAAGTGATAGGTAAATTAGGCTGGGATCTTTGGGGCAAAGTATAGAAAAACCTAAGGGCATCAGCTCTTCTGGACAGTCAGCTAGTACCATGTTGATGCAATCAAAGGGAAATCCTCAGTGGAAGCCACTAGAGAGGACGATTAATGTATTTCCTAGGTGCCAGTGGTATATGTACTCACACAGATGGAGTCTGGACAGTTTTGAACATGAATTCTGCTCCTACAGAGCTCCTTGTCACTGG
This sequence comes from Grampus griseus, assembly GCF_964374135.1. NCBI lineage: Eukaryota > Metazoa > Chordata > Mammalia > Artiodactyla > Delphinidae > Grampus > Grampus griseus. The sequence goes on from NC_138998.1 coordinate 90,568,174, forward strand.
CAATAGGTGGTGTGCCTTGGAGCAGAGGTTAGAGGTTCTTGAACGGTGGCTCATTTCCTTTCCACAAGCTTCTTCTGTATCTGGACCCCTTATCCTCATCTTGACCAACCTCCATTTCTCTCTTTATACCTTAACATCTCTTCTATCTCTTTCCCTCTTTTTTTTTTTTTTTTTTTTTGTGGCAGTACGTGGGCCTCTCAATGTTGTGGCCTCTCCCGTTGCAGAGCACAGGCTCCGGACGCGCAAGCTTAGCGGCCATGGCTCACGGGCCCAGCCGCTCCGTGGCATGTGGGATCTTCCCGGACTGGGGCACGAACCTGTGTCCCCTGCATCGGCAGGTGGACTCTCAACCACTGCGCCACCAGGGAAGCCCTCCCTCTTTTATAGTCCCTGGATGGATAAATTCTCTCTTATTCATCAATTTTACTTATTTATATAGTATGAGTTTCTCACATTGTCTTGAGAGTTAGATGTTTAAAATCCAATAATCCTTGTCTATTTATTTCTGTGATCCCTCATGTCATACTTTTCATGAGTAGGGAACATGAAATGACTGACTCAGTGAGAAAGTGGCCAGAAAGTAGAAGGAACTATGGAGAATAGAAATCCTATCAATTAATATTTCAGAAGTATCTTACATTGTAATAATATGAGGAGGCAGTGAATGTGCAATGTTCAGCACGCTGCTCACCACGTAGAAAGTCTCAATGTAATATCAGTTTCCTACTTTAAAAGATGATGTTTTGCAGAGTCTGTTCTAGTATCAAGACATTTGACTACATTCTGCCTGATGTCTTTGACCTCATACCTTGTATCTTTACTTAAGGATTTGCTTATTACCCCTTACCTAACCTACATGATTTTTTTTTTTTTTTTTTTTTTTGTGGTATGCGGGCCTCTCACTGTTGTGGCCTCTCCCGTTGCAGAGCACAGGCTCTGGACGCGCAGGCTCAGCGGCCATGGCTCACGGGCCCAGCCGCTCCGCGGCATGTGGGATCCTCCCGGACCGGGGCACGAACCCGTGTCCCCAGTATCGGCAGGCGGACTCTCAACCACTGTGCCACCAGGGAAGCCCTTTACATGATTTTTTTAATAACAATTCTGAAATTGTATTCAATAGTCTATTGATTTTTATATATATATATATACATTTTTAATTTTATTTTTGGCTGCATTGGGTCTTCGTTGCTGCATGCAGGCTTTCTCTAGTTGCGGTGAGCAGGGGATACTCTTCGTTGTGGTTCGTGGGCTTCTCATTGTAGTGGCTTCTCTTGTTGCAGAGCACAGGCTCTAGGTGCGCAGGCTTCAGTAGTTGTGGCTCGTGGGCTCTAGAGCACAGGCTCAGTAGTTGTGGCTCATGGGCTTCATTGTTCCGCAGCATGTGGGATCTTCCCAGACCAGGGCTCGAACCCATGTCCCCTGCATTGGCAGGCAGATTCTTAACCACTGCACCACCAGGGAAACCCACCCACATGATTTTTAACTAAATTTCACTTGCTAGCTTATCTTCAGTTTTCAAGTCAAAGAAGATAAATGCATTAATGCATGAGCAGAATGTGGTGAGAAAATATGGACACTAATTGTTCTTACTAGTTTAGGTGGAGGATTATTTTGAGTTTATTGTCTGTGATGATACTGATCAGTAAGGCCACAATTATTTGAGAAATTCATTCAGTGTGGGAAGATTGATTCTAGAAAATAATGGACTGTGTAAATAGCAAATTTAGAGTTAGAGATTTGGCAACATAATTTTAAAATTATCACAAATAAATAAACCAATAAGGTTTTTTGTTTCCCATAGGGTGTGCATTTATCAGTGTGAAGAACTATGTACTGTGGATGTGATAAAAATTATGACAGGATCATTGAAACTGACTGTTATAGTGTTTAACATTTGCAAAGTGTTATCTCCCAGAGGAAGGAGGGTTATTCTGATTTTTAGGGTCTGGAGTTGCTGGTTACCTCTAACTGAAAGCAAAATTATATAATTTCACTGAACATCTGTAAAATGAGATTAGAGCATCAATCTCCTCATAGTTTTTTTTTTTTTTTTTTTGAGAATCAAATGAGATAATCCGCTAAAGAACTTGGGCACAACAGTTGGCACATTTATTTGTGGTGTCTAGACCATTTATCTTTAATGTGGTTATTGACATGGTTGTTTACGTCTATCATCTTTCTTTTGTTTTCTGTTTGTTTCATCTCTTATTTGTCCCATTATTCTCTTATTCTGCCTTCTTATTGATTAGTTCAGTATTTTTCATGACTTTTTTCTTTTATGTAGGTTTATTAGCTGTAACTTTTTGTTTCACTATTTTAGTGGTTGCTTTAGCATTTATAGTATACATCTTTAACTTATCAGTTTACTTCAAGTGGTCTTTTACCACTTATCATGTGGAATAAGAGCCTTACTACAGTATACTTGTATGTCTTCTAGACTCTGTTCCAGTGCTTTGTTCCATTTCGTTTTTACATATAACTCTACAATATGTTGTCTCTTTGTTTTTAACAGTTATCTTTTAAACCGATTTAAATAATGAGGAAAACTTCGTTATATTTACTCATTTAATTATTTTCAGTACTCTTAATTCCTTTATGTAGATTTGAATTTTTGTCTATTATAATTTTCCTTCAGCTTGAGGACTTCCTTTAACATTTCTTGTAGGTGTCATCTGCTTGTGATAAATACTTCCCATTTTTTATGTATGAAAAAGTCTTTAGGGCTTCCCTGGTGGCGCAGTGGTTGAGAGTCCGCCTGCCGATGCAGGGGACACGGGTTCGTGCCCCGGTCCGGGAAGATCCCACATGCCACGGAGCGGCTGGGCTCGTGAGCCATGGCCGCTGAGCCTGCGCATCTGGAGCCTGTGCTCTGCAGCGGGAGAGGCCACAACAGTGAGAGGCCTGCGTACAGCAAAAAACAAAACAAAACAAAAAGTCTTTAGTTCTTCTTCAAGTATGAAAAATATTTTTATTCAATCTAGGTTTTACTTTACATGCTTTAAATATGTTATTCCATTGTCTTCTTGTTTGTATTGTTTCTGCTGAGAAATGTACAATTATACTTATGTTTTTCCTCTGTACATAATGTTTCTTTTTCTCTAATTGCTTTTAAGATTTTCTGTGATTCGTTTTGAGAAATTGACTATGATGTGCTACAGTGTAATTATCTTGATGTTTCTTTTTTTGGAGTTTATTGAGCTTCTTGTGTCTGTGGATTTGTAGTTTTCCTCAAATTTGGAAAATATTTAGCTATTCTTCTTTAAATACTTTTCTGATCACCTTCTCTCTTTCCTCCTCATGGACTCCAATTGCACATATGTTAAGCTGTTGCAGTTATCCCACAGCTCATTTCTTTCAGTTCTTTTTTTCTCTGTGTTTCATTTTGGATAGTTGCTATGTCTTCTATTTCACCATTCTTTTCTTCTACGATGTCTAATCTTCCAGTAATTCTACTCATTGTATTTTTTGACTCAGACATAATTTTAATCTCTAAATTTTTGATTTTGGTCTTTTTTTGTATCTTACTTGTGTCTACTTTTCAACATGTGAAATTTAGAGTGAATCACTGTCTCAATGTGCTTGTTTTTAATTTTAGCATCTCTATTGGTTCTGGCTCACTTCAATTGTTTGATTTTTCTCCTTATTATGGGTTACATTTTCTTGCTTCTTTGCATGCCTGATAACTTTTAATTGGATGCCAATTATTGTGAATTTCATCTTTTTGGGTTCTGAATATTTCTATATTTCTATGTATGCTTCAGTTTTGTCTGGACTTTAAGTAACTTGTAAAGACTTTAATCCTTTTTGGTTGTGCCCTTAAGATTTGGTAGGCAAGACCAAAGTCATGTGTAGTGGAAGTCTGATTTGTGCCCAATGCCAATGAATTATGGCGTTTTCTAGTCTGGCTTGTGGGAATGGGCATTATTTCCAGCTCACTGTCAGTGCTGGGTACGGCTCCCTCAAAACCTTTTGGGTGATTCTTTCTTGAGCGTCAGGTAGTTTAATCACCTACAAGCACTAATAATATCTCTGCTGAACACTCAAGGGGGTCCTTCTGCCTGTCTCTAGAGTTCTTCCTGTGCGGTTCTCTCCTTTTCAGTACTCTCTTATGAGAACCCAGGCTCCCTCAGTCACCTGAGACTTTCCGCTCTGACTCCTCAACTCATGCTATATGCTGGGCCCTGCCTCAGTTTCCCTCCCCTGTGTTGCAGCCTGGAAACTCTCTAGGTGCAGTAAGGAGGGACAGTGGTAGAGCTGAACTCATTTGTTGGTCATCTCTCAGGCAATACTGTCTCATGAGGCCTGATGTCCAATATCTTGGAAACCATTGTTTCATAAATATCTGTGTATTTTTATTGTTTCAGGTGGAAGGGTTACTCTATCTTGGCCAAAGTAGAAATTATTATGTGGCATTTCTGATTTTAAATAGCAATATTTCATAGTGAAATTCAATTGTGTCTATTTTTATTATTTTACAACTTTCATTCTTACTAAAAGTAGATGATTTTATTCTAATGTATGTGAGAGAACAATCACATATATGCATTTGTAGAAATGCTATCAACCTCTATCTATCTATCTATCTATCTATCTATCTATCATCTATCCATCTATCATTATAGCTAACTTCAGCATAAGGCTGTAGGTAAGGAAACATTGGTCATTAACAATCAAACATTAAGTATTAGAGCAACTTTATTAAATCATGTTAAAGAAATGAGAAGGAAAAAATTTTAAATAACATTTAAAATATTTTTAGAGTCAGTAAGCATGACCCTCTTATTCTTTTATGATGCATTTTAGTTACAGTGATAAAATTTGTATGTAGGTCTTCCTTGCTTTTGTAAAAACATACAATGTAATCTAATGTAAAGAGTATCATAATCAGATTTTTCATCTGGTTTCTTCTTTTAATTTGTTAAAACCATATTAATTTTATGCTGTTTTAAATTTTATTTTTGAACATATAGGCAAAACTAAGGAAAAGGCTGTTATAAGTTGATGTTGGAGAAATAGATGTAACTACTACTTATTGCCTGGTCATATTTCAGTGGGGAGAACAGATGTTAATTTGCATTTGAGGAATACAGACAGTATTGACTATGGCATTCAGCCTCTGCAGGATCTGAGCACTAACTAAAGAAAGAAGTGCCATAAGGTCAATGGAGAAGACATTGTAGTTGGAAACAGATATTAGTGAGCATGAAGCTTTGTTTATGCTCCTACCCCAGCTCCTTAAATTATGGTCTGACCCAAGAATAACCAGAATTATGGTGCTCAAAGTGTCTTTATAATAGATTTTACTGAATAGATATTTCTCAATTTATAAATGGGCTAAACATACAAAAAAGTTAATTTGTAAGGAGTTGCTTTTCAGATTAGAAAACAATTTTTATATAAACAAATATTTTAAACACAGGCATCCCTCATAGATATTGAAGGTTCCGTTCCAGACCACCACAATAAAGCAAGTGTTGCAGTAAATCAGGTGAATTTTTTGGTTCCCCAGTGCATATAAACATTATGTTTACACTATACTGTAGTTTATTAAGTGTGCAATATCATTATATCTAAGAAAAACCAAAGTACATACCTTAATTTAAAAATACTTTATTGCTAAAAAATGCTAATCATCTCCTGAGCTTTCAGTGAGTTGTAGCAACATCAAAGATCACTGATCACAGATCACCATAACAAATATAATAATAATAAAAAGTTTGAAATATTGCCAGAATTACCAAAATGTGATACAGAGACAGAAAGTGAACAAATACTGTTGGAAATATGGCATCAATAGACTTTTTAGATCCAGGGTTGCCTCAAGCCTTCAATTTGTAAAAAACACAATATCTGCAAAGCTTAATAAGGCAAAAAACAATAAAACAAGGTATGCTTATAATAATTTCCTCAATATTAACCTCAAAAAGATAACAATCATATATATACTTAATACATACAGTCAATGGAAATATTTTAAATACATGTAGCCACAATTCCTAATGCCATTTATATAAAAAAACGCACTTCAATAACAACTTAGGATACCAGAATTTTATGTTTCTTCATAATTCTATTAGAACATTAAGAACTACTGTAGTTCTTAGGTTAGGGGGACATTACATGGGAGATAGCCACTTTGGGGGAATTACTTATTAAATGGATGAATATTCTAAAGAAATATGTATTTGCATAAGATAAAGTATCTTTATTAGTTACCTACTCCCCAAAAGTTCCGAATTGAATAAAACAGACATAAATCAGGGATGCCCAGCAAGAAACTTTCCCTTCTCCTTCTTAGGCTAAATTTTCTTAAATGGGATCTTTGTTTATAAGTTGTTTAATGTGAACAGATGGATTGAAAAAGTGTCTTTGATTAGTTCGTGAAAAAAATAGGGATAACGATGATGATGAATATTACTGACTTGTAAATCCAATGTGAATAGATCAATATTTTATTCTCTTTTCAAAGGTCTTACGTCATTTGACATAGCTAATAAGACCTCTGTTGTTGCATTTGTTAATTTTTAAGTCACTTTCATATACAGGTGTCTCATTTGATCTTCAAAGCCCAATGCTTAAGAAATGGAAAGTTGATTATCATATGTATTCTATTATATCATATGTATTCTATTATTTATAAATAGCACAAAATATATCCACTGGAAATTCACTTAGTTACTAAGTGTTCAAGGTATCAGCAATATGAAATTGTAGCAATTCCAGTTTATTTTGTCACAGACATCCAATTACTTAATATATTAAAGTGCACTGAGCCTTAAAGACCTATCTAACTCTTTAGAGCTTGCGCAATACATTATTGTCTGTGGTTTATTTATTCTGCCATATTTATTTAACAAAATGCACAGCAGTGAAGCTTTTTAAGGCCTCCTTTAAAATGAAATAGTTTCACAAGTCCCAAATATAAAATAAGATTATGGATTATAATGGCAATAATAGCTTCTGCTTCTTCCTCTCTGCTTTCTTTAGTAACTGAAAACTTGAACTTTCAAGGCAGCTTAAGAATAGATTTACTATTCTATTTTTAATATATTTTTTCATACAGTGTTTCTTAGAACTCATTTTGCAATGCATTTGTTCCATTTTTTTCTTTTTTAACCCTTTTTTCTTTATGCTTGCATGCAATTTCAGTGGATATTATTTATCACCATTTCAGTACTCTTTATAAAGGATTTGTCACCCAGATGCCTGCTCCTTTCAACAACAAAACAACCTCAGTAAACCTCAGTGCATGTCCTGACCTAACAGCTGAAAAATCACGCTGGAATTAAGGCCATAGTTCTGGTTCTTTAATCTAATCGGATGTCTAGTTTATATATAAATTCTGAATAAATAAAATCGACCTGCAAACAGACAAGCTTAAAGATATTAAACCCAAGCCTTCTAACTGATAGACAAGCTGGAGAGAAATGCTACGGTGTGTAAGTTCCTCTCTTTTGTGTAAAAAGGTTATCTGTCCAGGCAAGCCTCTTAGGCTAAGTGTAATTAAAATCAATGGATGGAAAAGCATAAGCATTTTAAAAATGCAACTTTAAAAAATGGCAGTGGGGAAAACTTTGACTGTTTGTACTTCCGGAGGTGAAGCAAAACGGTTGGGAGATTCTGCAATTTCCTCAAGCAAGCAAGAGGTAAAACTGCACACCCCTAGTTAAATTCTACGGTGACTCGCCAAAGCAAGGCTTGATAATTGCTCCACTGAGAACAGCGCAGGGTTGAATGTGCTCGTGATGTGTTTTATTGTGATTTGCATTTTTCTGCATAGTAATTCATTGGCTTTAATAAAACATTGATTTACATGCTGTTACAAAGTACATCATCTTTCAGGCTTTAAATTAAGCATTTCAGCAGTGCGTGTGTTGGTGGGAGTGGGGGTGGGGTATACATTAGCTTGATTCTCTGCGCTAGGGAAAAAGTCATTTCTTTCCCATCTGGCCTCTTTATTTTATTTATTTATTTATTTATTTATTTATTTTTTTGCGGTGCGCGGGCTGTGGCCTCTCCGGTTGCGGAGCACAGGCTCCGGACGCGCAGGCTCAGCGGCCATGGCTCACGGGCACAGCCGCAAGCGGCCTGTGGGATCCTCCTGGACCGGGGCACGAACCCGTGTCCCCTGCTTCGGCAGGCAGACTCTCAACCACTGCGCCACCAGGGAAGCCCTGGGCTCTTTAAATGCAAAGCCTTAGTTGAGCATTTTTTTGTTCATGAGTAGTTTGTCACTCTAATTTCTGTTAAATTTCTTAAGACCTGACACATTTGCATTTACATGGCTGTTAGATAATGTTTAGCACTTTTCATCTTCAAAGTGCTTTATAAATATTAAATAATCAAAGCTGCCAGCACACCCATGAGGCAGAGAAATATTGGGTTGTTTTATCTTACTTGGTTTACCTTATGGGGAATTTGTCATATGGCTGAATGTTAATTTTTTTTAACCAGTTTTAGGTAGCTTCTCTCTACTAATAGTAAAGAATTGCACCCTTTCTGGGGTCTGAACATGGAAGCCTGTGATTCATTATTTACCACATGTAGCCTTGAAAAGTTATTTGAATTTGTACACCTGTCTATTTTTTTTTCCTTAGATGTAAACCTCATTGCAATAAAAATCATCATTTATACTTTTTTTCTTTTACACGGTGGCTAATCTAATACCGTTTTCATTTACTCATTCGTGCATTCCAAAAACATTTAATGAGTGCCCACTCTCTTCTAGGCATTGTATTAAACACTGAGAACATAAAGTTAATGAACACCTAAATTCTACTCTTTGGGAGGATATGGTAAGATTGAAGTAAGAAAAGTACTGCACACTCAGAAGAGTTGAAAACATTAGATGAAGGAACTATTTAGCAAACACTTAAGACACAGGGTTAAGAGACCTAAGCAGCACTGGTGAAGACCCAGGGACTAACAGCAGTGGGAAGATACTGCCTACCCTAAGGGGAGGAAGGATAAGAGCTGAAGCTATGGAATAGGATCCATCTAACAAGGGATGTGATGTTAGAAAATGAAACCATTCCCAGGACTATGGACAAGTAAGGAGGGAGTCAGGGAAAGAAGTACACCTAACTCTCCATCTTGCCACCTTCCTGTGTCCTACCAAAGCCTGGTGAAAGCTAACTGGAAACAAGAGGTAAAGGGAGCCTGGGTAGCATGGTCCATGGAGGTGACAACATACATCACAGGACATAGAAGGGATGGAAGGTGTACAGAGGTTAACAGACAGTATCCAACACAAGAATCTTATGAGATAAGGATTGAGCTAGGCAAACATATATGATTTTACATAGGTATATGTACATATATATATATATATATATGGAAAAAAGCACAAATACATTTCTGTGTGTGTCAGAAGTGGAGAACAGTGTTCTGTCTGCAGACATTAGGAAAGCATTTAAGAGAATGTGAGCTTTTATCTAAGCCTAAAGGCTGATACTTTGATTGAATTACTAGGACTGTGAAACCTTAACATTGTTTTTCTGGTTTGAAAAGGTACAAATGATAGAACAACTGCCCTTGTACTCTGTGGTATGCATTAGATTTTATTTGACTAGTCTTTCAGATGTTTAACATCATTGAAGATTGGCAGTTGATCCAGATAACTTCTATTCTGACCACTTATTAAGCTGTTGATTTAAAAACAAATCAATACAGTCAATTAAAATCACTCGGAATGTTCTCTTTTTTAAAAACCATTTATTTTTTTCTCTTCCTTTAATATTCTAGCATAACACAGAGGAAATTTAGCATGGCAGTGAATGTGCTATAACTGCTTCCCCAGGAGTATCATCTAAGGTCCAACATCTACACTTGGTGCGTTCCTATCTCTTTTTCATTTCTTTCAATTAAAAGCCCAATAAATAGATAAAAGATGGCTAGTTTTATTTAAATAATAAGTTTCTATAAAAAGCACTGATTTCTGTATATTTCTCAATCATATAACCCTTTGAAATCCATCCAGATCTTGATTATCACAAACATCTTTTTTCTTTATGTAAATTGGTTTTAATTTCTTTATTTTCTCCAGAAGCAGAAATAAGAAATAAATTGATTTCTCAGATTTTCTCCCTTTTATCATCCCTGAATTCATTTTCTCAGTATATTGGTACAACTGATTCTTTTTAGCGAGTGTGTTATGGTGAATAAATATGTACAAAGGGAAACAAATTCAGGCAGATCTGTGGTTCCAAGCACTCCCTCAGCTGTGTGTGTGAATCTGCCTCACTCCTTCCCCACATTTGTTTCCAAGAGCTTTACTTCATATTGGAACTTGGTTTTCTGTTGGGTAGCAAGGAAGTGTCTCCAAAATAGTGATTACAGTTTGAACTACTGACCTTCCTATGCACTTTTTTCCCCCTCAGTTCTGGTGATGTTCTTTTTCAGGGTTTCATGGGGGAGAATCTGTGTAACAATTTCCTGTGCAAGGCATGAAGGCAAAGACAAAAAACAAGTGGAGATGTAGTTCTAGCAATTATCTTATCTTGCATCATGTCTAGATTGAACATTGCTGAGTGTCATGGGAGTATTATTGGAGGCAATCATATTTATGGTGTTTGTTTGAAGGTATATTTGAAGGTATATTTTGAATGACTCAGATACCTATTTTACTCTTACACTCAGCCGCTGCTTCTAACCATTTTGTGCTTAGGATTGTTAAATGCAAAGATGAGTTTCCCAGTCAAAAGAGTGAATTTATTAGTCCCATCAGATGGCATAGTCCATAAATCTTGAAAAATGCAAATATTCAAGATACAATTTAACATGGTGTGGACTATCTTTTTACTGCTCAATAGTAGATCATGGAATCTGAGGCAAACTTAAAGATTCATTATGAAAAGCATTGTTGCAAGTAAATGACACTAGCTAGGGAGTAATAAATGCACATAATTACCATTCATCACTATACAAAAGGGATACCATATGAGAAGTAAGCCTCTCTCCCACACTCCCATGATCCCTCTCCCCAAGTGTAAGCATTATTCTCAGTTTCCTTCATAACGTTGAAGAAAAAAATGCAAATACCTACATAATTTTTATAGTAAATGGGATTTTATTAAACTTGTGCATATTTTTATTGTACTTTTTCCTTTTATTTATTTTGGAGATACATCAGTATATGCATATATCATCATTTATTTAACCATTCTTCAAATGATGGCCATGTCCCCTTATTCCCAAAGTTATGGGTAATAAAGCAATGTAAAAATAAACATATATTGTGTGTATGTATATACAGGTGTGTATTTATGTGTGTGTATATATATGTATATATGTATGTATAGTATGTATATATGTAAACTTTTACCATTATACACACATAAAGTAAATCATTAGCGTGAAAATGCTGAGTCAAATGAAATATCCATTTTACATTTTGACGGCTATTGCTAAATTGCCCTGCAAAAATATTATAATTTATTCTACCACAAACAATGCATACAAATACTTATTCCCTCCATAAAGTCTTGTTATTATCAAACTTACAAATTGCCAATCAAGAAAGTGAAAATAGTATCTTGCATTTATTTCAGTTTGCATTTGCTTAATTTCAGTGACTTGATATTATTCATTCACAAGGAAATATGAATGATGTGTCTTATCATAAATCTCAGAGTTAAAATTTTGATTTGATATTACTAAACCTTAGATGAGGAGAAAATACTCTCTGGCTGTTTTCAGAAACTACAGAAAAAAAAAATTACTTTTCTAAGCCATTCCAGTGGAAATATGTGCAGTTGTGTAAAACACAGTGATAAAGAACAAGAATAACGTAGAATTGAGAATCCAGAGTTCAGATCCCACTTACTAGCTATGTGACCCTAGGCAAGTCACTAAATTTTCCTTATTTGTAAATGACGTGAGAATGAACTTAGAGTGTTGTTATGAGTAACAAATGAAATGATGGGCGAGAAAGATATTTGTATGCTACAGTGCTCTTCAGTTCGTTATTATTACAAAGAAATAAATTATTAAATGGGAACCTAGTACTTTAGAAAAAAATACAGTTGGCAGGGTGGGGTGTCTACCCCTGGGTGATGGTGGTCAGGATAGCTCTTTTTAAAATTTTTATTTATCTTCATTTTATCTTTTAATTTAATTTTTATTTTATATTGGAATATGGTTGATTTACAATGTTGTGTTAGTTTCGGGTGTACAGCAAAGTGATTCAGTTGTACATATACATATATCCATTCTTTTTCAGGTTCTTTTCCTATATAGATTATTACAGAATACTGAGTAGAGTTCCCTGTGCTATACAGTAGGTCCTTGTTGATTATCTATTTTATATATAGTAGTGTGTATATTTTAATACCAAACTCCTAATCTATCCCTCCCTGCCACATTTCCCCTTTGGTAACCATAAGTTTGTTTTAGAAGTCTGTGAGTCTGTTTCTGTTTTGTAAATAAGTTCATTTGTATCTTTTTTTTTTTTTTTAGATTCCACATATATGTGATAGCGTATGATATTTGTCTTTCTCTGTCTGACTTACTTCACTTCGTATGATAATCTCTAGGTCCATGCATGTTGCTGCAAATGGCATTATTTCATTCTTTTTTATGACTGAGTAATATCTCATTGTATATATGTACTACATCTTCTTTATCCATTCATCTGTTGATGGACATTTAGGTCGCTTCCATGTCTTGGCTATTGTAAATAGTGCTGCAGTGAACACTGGGGTGAGTGTATCTTTTCGAATTATGTTTTCTCTGGATATATGCCCAGTAGTGCGATTGCAGGATCATATGGTAGCTCTATTTTTAGTTTTTTAAGGAACCTCCATACTGTTCTCCATAGTGGTTCTATCAACTTACAGTACCACCAGCAGTGCAAGAGGGTTCCGTTTCCTCCACACTCTCCAGCATTTATTGTTTGTAGACTTTGATGATGGCCAGGAATAGCTCTTGCCTAGTAAATCTCAAGGGGTACCCAGTCTGACTGAACTGGCGAGGTGCATCAATAGGTCTTCCCTTGCTCTTTCATGGTCCTGCATACAGAAAGTTACTCTACAGGATGGGTTTGTTTGAAACACTGAAAGGTTAAAACAACCGCTAGCAGCCTAGAATGGTAACCTCCACTTGCAAAGAGAGTAATAGTTTATTTTGTAGAATGCCCTGTCCCTTTTCAGGTTTTCCTTTTGGAAACAGTTCTTTTTACTCATAGGGGAAATTAAACATTTCTCTAGTCACATAATCAAGTTTACATATACCCAGTCAAACTTGTCTTTCCTAAACCTGACACTTAGTGACTTTTATCCTAACTCTTACTCCTCGTTCCTTACTCTTTAATATTTTAAAATCAAAAAACAAGGTTGAAAACATTTTTATTGATTTGGATTTTCTGAGTATTATTATTACTATTTAATTTTGGGAATCTAGACAACTACTAGACTCTTCTATTGTCAATTATTACTCATCATTTTGTTGGTTTAGTTTTTTTCCAAGTTTAGTTGCCAAAGGAACATCTAGCACTGGTGCATTTACCTTCAGACAATAAACTTAGTTTCAAACCTTATAACCTTAGCTGAAGTGATTGTATTTCTTAAATTACATTAGGCTCCCCTGAAGCAGGTTAATTGAACTGCTGTTTACTGTTTTGTCAAGATTTATCCCCTTGTATAAATCTACTGTCAGCTCTGTAGCACATTGATCTGAAAGAAAACTACCTGCTCCTAGAAAAACCCTAAACAAGGCTCAGTAATTAAATAGAATGTGGAGACCGACTCATCCCAGCGCTGATTTGAGAGGAAAAGTGTCCTCCTGTGGTTAGAAAGTTTCTGAATTGTGTTTTTTGTTTGGGAGATTGGTTGTTAGATAGAGACAAAGGTCCTTGAGAAATCTTTCTTTCATCTGGTAGAGAGCAATGAGTTGGAGAGGAGTGAGCACTATAATTGTAATAAATGGTTTGTATATGGAGGCTCAAAATCTAGGCTGCCTTTTGTTGTGAGGGTGACATTTGCTTTTGTGCTATTATTCGACCAGTTCTAAGAACAAGTTAATACATATATATGTGATAATTTATTATATGACTTACTACTTGTACATAATTATAAAATTATATAGTTTGTAAAATTTTAGCAACTGAAGCTAGAGTTTGTCTTAAACACTGGTTTAAAATAAAATCTTAATAGTTATTTGGGGATAAGATAGAGTTCTTAGGCTGGTTTGATAGAGGGAAAACTTAAAAAAAATAAAGCTGGTGCACAAATTGAACAGTATTTTGTGGATAAAAGATATAAAATGGAGGGTAGAAGAGAGTGAACAGAATTGCAGGAGGTTTGGGCCTGGGAAACAAAGGTGGGTATTAAGAAATTCCCACTCAATAAAAGTTAGCCACTGTTTTATGACTACAAAGGAATTCATGATCTTGTTATTCCCATCACCAAATTGTATAGCTCATTGCAATTTTGGAGTTTGGAGGAGAGAGAGGTCATTTAGAGTTGGAGTAGACCAAAAAGATTTTGTGGAGAAATTTTCACTGGATGTATGGGGAAATTAGGTGGGACTTAACTAGGAAGAAAGGTGAGTTAAATTAATCATGGAAGCAAGGAACAATAAAATTGGTGTCAGAGACAGAAGGACAGAAGCACTGGGATGGGAAATTGCAAGGATATGTTAGAGTTTGACTGTGGAGGCCTGGCTTCCAGGTCAAAGTAGATTGAGCTTAATCCTACCAACCATATGTGTCTTCCAAGTCTTATTAACAGGGATCTGAACAACTACTGGCTTTTCTAATCACCTTAGTAACGAATGTTTAGAACACAACTAGGAAGTCTTCACTTACCTTTCAAGATACAGGGTTGAGTTCATTTTCCTTAGAGATTTTATGACCCTGTTGGGAGCTCTGGGAGCTCTCACATTTTATAATTAATTGGTTACTATGGTCTCTCCACTACTAGTCTGGGAGACCCTGGTGAGGGGGCAGATCTGTGTCCTACGAAACTGTTGTAGTTCCAACACCTAACAGAGCGAGAGGCAAACAGTAAGCACTTATTGAATATAAATTAGATGAATGGATAAATCAATGGTGAGATGTTGAGTACTTCTCATTTTTAAGGCATCATGTAAGATTTGTGGGGAAATATGTAATTATTATTTTTGATATCTGCCTATAAGGAATTTAAACTTTAGTTTGGCAGCTAGAACTTGGATACAAAAGTAATTAGCCATTTTTGATAGTTTATACTTTCTGCTTCCCTTTTCTCTGATTGATCACCTACCTTTAATCTTTATATGCCTCTATCACTGTGTCTTGTAAGGTTACTAAATGACCTCCTATTTGTCAAATCCAGTGTTTGAATTTTCTTAATCTGCTTGATCTCTATCTAGCACTGAGCACTAGAGAATCCAATCTTTTGAAATTCTCTTTTCCATTTTGGTACCAAGACACTGAACTGGATTCTGACATCTCCTTCCCTCCACCACTATGCTGGTCATGCAGCCTCCATCATCAGCATGTTCAGTGTTCCTACCTGATGTGTCATGTGCTTCCCTGTCTCTTCTTTTCTACACTGTATGTCCTTTAGAGTGTTTCCTAGGCTAATACATCTGTTCATGATATAACTTGTATGTGTAAACTCTATTTCTGTCACTGAGTATCATCACTTGAATACCACATCATCCTCTCAAATTCAGTGTTTTCAAGACTAAACATTGTGTTTCCCCTTAATCCCCTATCTCTTATTCTGACACGGTACCAGGAGTTTCCTTGTCATCCAACCTTGAAACTTGGTACACATTTTCTCCTCTTCCTTACTTTTTCTATTCAACCTTTGGCTCTTATGGCAAAGATACATAGATTCTTTTTCATTGCCACAGTAACTACCAAGGCACTGGTTTCCCTGCAACCAGGTTTTGCCTTCTTGAGTCCATGTTCTATGTTGAATTGAGCCTCATAAACTATCCACATTAGCCCAACTCCAGAATCCTTCTATGATGGTTATTGCTTGCAGTCTGCCTCGCCAAGCCTAGAGTTTGAGGCCCTGTGTACAATGTGAATGACAGAGTTCTCCAGCTATTTCACCCCCTCACAAACCCAATGATTTAGTGACAATGTACTGGTCAACGTGCCTGATTTGGTGCATTTGCTTGCACCGTTCCCTTTTCTAGAATGAGTTGAAGCTCAAAAATTACCTGAACTCTGGCCTCATACTGAAGTCCAGTTAAAGTCTAAGGATCTCCCTAAAGCTTCCTGCATAGTAGTGTTTTCCAAAGTGTGGGGGACATAATTTTAAGTGGTGCATTAAAAGAAAGGCATCAAAAGAACATGAATTATTTAGTTAAAAAAGTTATTCCCTTTTCTGTTTCCTTCACTCTTTCTGACTTTATCAAGGAGAAGACCTCAATTTGGTTAAACAAATTTTGGTTTTTAACATCACTCTAACATTTAATAATTTTTCTTTTAATCAGTGAAAAAGCAGGGAGATAACTCAGTGCATTTGGCAGTCACCATTATCTAGTTAGAAATAAATAACGTTATTTTGTTTAGGTTTGTGTGTTACCTTTCATTTATGGTAAAAATACTGGTGTTTCTTTAGGATGATAATATTAATTTAAATAATATTTAAATGTAACATTAATTAATAGTTAAACAATCACCCGATTTTAATATTTAAATATGATTTAAATATTTAAATCATGTTTCACTTACATACACAGAAAAATATCAGGTAAATAATAATATATGTAGCAATTATTAAGAGCGAAATTAAAGAAGGTGGGACATAGGAGTGCCCAGAAATTATAAAAACTGCACATGAATGACTGCAATCTGGGGAACTCTCAATTACCATTTTAGCCTACAAATTTTTTTTTCATTTTTAAACTGAAATTTTAGTCACTCTTCTAAGTTTTTCTGTATTAACTAATGGAATTCTTTCAAGAATCCTATGTAAGATACTATTGTTTTCTCTATTTTACAGACAAGGAAATGGAAGACATAATTTGCCCAGCTTCTCTCAAGTGGCAAAGTAGAGACAGGTTTTGAACCCAAGTCTTTAGCCGCCAGAACCTGTTCTTTTAGCTACAGAGCAACTCTGCCTCAGGAGAAGCACATCAATCTTTGATGTGATAATAACAAGTAAGATCTTTTGTGTTTACTATCGTTCATCTGTCTCTTTCACCCAGAGGGAAAATTTTTATTCAGACCTGAAGTCCAGCTCTGTAGAAACCTCCTATAAGTAATTGTATTTAGAATTGATTTCCATCTCTACAAATGACTTGAAAAACTTTTTTTTCCAACAGTTTAGTTCTTAAAACTCAGGGAGTACTCAGTACTACAGGTTTAATAACAAGTAGGAAAACACGTCTCTGCATGAATAACTTTTATAGTTTGTTCATTAGAAAGTCCAGGAGCATGATGACCAAGCACAATTTGCATCTGCTTCCTCAGCAGACTGCCCGGTAGATGAACAGCCCTGGGCAGTTCAAGTGAAATATTTAGTAACTAAACAGGGAGTAGTATGAAAGCAAATTATATACATTGGAGAAATGCATCACAGAAAATGTTATGGTTAGACTTGATATTAGAAAGGATCACCCTTACATTTGCCTTTTCAATTCTCGAAAAAAAAAACTGAAAGGGCACTTTTCTGAAGAACTGAAATACCCTAATTTTATAATTATTGGAAATCATATTTTGATGTAAGGATTTTATAATAACCAGATATATTTCCAGCATCTAGGTATTTAAAATATAACACAGAAATTTGCTCGTAAACACTCAATATTTGCTTTTTAAACCCACTTAATATAACTAAAGTTGCTGTATTTCTTTCATAATTCTACTATCTACTAATTATTGGTCTAACACAGGAGTAGGCAAACTATGACCTGCATTTCGAACCTGGATATGGCCTCTTTTTATGTGGCTCACAAGCTAAGAATGATTTTCACATTTTTAGGCGTTAAAAAGAAAAGAATTATATGACAATGACTGTATGTAGCCCATAAATCCTAAAATATTTACTATATAGCCTTTTACAGAAAAGTTTGCCAACCACTGATCTATCTTCTTTGTTCTTCTATAATGTGCCTCCAGCTTTTATTTTGCTATGAATTTATTTCCTTTTTCTTAAATATCTCTGATTGAATTCTGGTCTGGTAGTACTTCATCTTTCAGTTTACAATATGTGATTCTGGTGCTGTAATATAGTCAGTCAGTTAAAGTCATCTCATATTTTACCTAACCTAGTGTTTGTTATGCTGGAAACCTGCACTTTAGGAAATGCACTTGAGCAACCATCTCCAAGGATGTCTATTTAAACCAGGATATCAGAACTTAGCCTGATACTGATTGGGGCGGGGCGATGGTCATTGGGGCATAGTGTATTGCCTGTGGGAGGAATGTAAGTCACTGAAGCCAGGGGGCAGACAGTGTTATATCTAGAATCTAAAGGTGGCCTGCCTACAAACCATGCCTCCTGGTATTTATACACCTGTAGAGTCCCCTTCCACACTGAATTTGAGTTTGCCTTTGGTACTTAACAGAATGCAGCACAAGTGACACCATATTACTTCCAGGCCAAGTCATAAGTCTTGTAGCTTCTGGCTTGTTCTCTTGGAATGCTTGCTCTTTGAATGCTTCCTCTCAAAATCCAAAAAAATTAGCTAAGAATCTCAGGCCACGTAGAAAAGACACATATAGACATTCAGCCCCAGCTGAGCTCCTACACAAAAGCCAGCATCAATCACCAATCATTTGAGTAAGCTATGCTGAATACCTAATCTCAGACTATCAGGTGATTCCAGAACCAGCTGCCATTTGTTTGCAATCATTTGAGAGATCCCAAGCACCAAGCACCCAACTGAGCTTCTACCACCATGAAGGGTAATAATAAATTATTTCAAACCATTAAGTTTTGAAGTGATGTGTCCTGCAGCAATAGATAAATGGAACAACATGTTCCAGTAATTCTTTGAGTATGTCCTTATTTACAGGCTTATCTTGTTCTTTCCTGTGACATGCCTGGGGTCAACTATTTCTCCAAGAAACCCTAATTTCTATTAGTGGAGAATGATATTTAAAACTAAGATATGGATGTTAGATGATCTCCTTGTTATAATAGGTCTCTACTTTGAGGTCCTCTCAGGGGCCAGTACTAAAATATACAATATACGTTATTTATTTTATCTATGATCTAACCATGTATTCACAATGAAAATTTTCAATTCTAAAACAACCACACAGATTATTGTAACCATTCCCTTTAACATATTTGTACCTCTTATTGCTGTCAATATACTTACTTATTTGATCAATCTCTCTTACTTCATACCAACTTTATAATGAGGGAGCCCTTTCTTCCCTCAGTGTAGATGCCCTCCTTACCCTACTCAAGTTTTAACTCCAAACCCAGCAAAGACACTAATGCTACACCCATCTACTATATGAGCTCCAACCTTTATTGCCCATCTAATGACTTTTGACAAAATGAGACAGGGAAAAAGGGAGGAAGGGAGGAAGGAAGGGAAGGAGGGAGGGAGGAAGGAGGGAAGGAAGGAGAGAAAAAGGATATGTTTTAATAGTGATTTTTGAGGAGAAAATCTGGCACATGTTGACTTATTTTGAGATTGGAGTATGAAGAGATCAGTGTAAAATTGGCCAAGAGGATATCTCAAAAATCAGGCAGAGCTGATGTGAGAAAATGGAGAAAAAACATTTTGAAGAGAAATTTGAGCTTAAGAGCTGAATAGGTACAGGAATTTATACAGAAAAATAAGTAAAAGTTGATTCCTAAGTACAAGACTTTTATTTTGTTGGCATGTAGAGAGTAGGGCAAAGAAGATATGTTCATGTGAGTGTTCTTGGGGCTAAATAACCTATTAAACATATTGCTGCATAACTTTGCAACTGTAGATTTGTGATGCAAATATGGAAAATTAAGTCAAATTTTCATGTGGTTATAGTCAACAAGAAGAACCAATGGAATAATGTCTAATTTAACAATACATTGCAAACTCAGGTATAGTAACTATGCTCAACCCTTAAATATAACACTATAGGTTAGTGTTTTACATGTAAAACAGGCTCAGAAAAAAGATGAATTCAGCACTGGCCACATCACAAGTTCATGCAGTAACTAAAAGCAAAGCATTTCTCAAATGATTTTTTTAGCTTGCAAACAGATTGCACTCTCTTGTTAAAACGTACTGAAATCTGTGTTATGAAGCTCTAATAGGTTATGCCATAGTAAATTCTTATTCTTCTGTCAGTCAGTGATAGAAAAAGAAGCCTGATTTGAAGAATTGAAATTGATTTACAATGAAAAAGAAATTCTTATTTTTTCCCTTTGAGCTACAATTTCTCTTTTCTCTCTCAATGAACTGTAAGTAAAAGTAAGACCTTGTCATCCATCAGTCACTCACACCCTCTGAAAATCTACTGTTTCAGTCCCAGCCCTGTGATGACTTGGAAACTGGTCATTAACTTATTTATTACTGGTCAGCTGAGCCCACATTCCACACTCTCATTTTCTCTAGAATAGAAACAATTACTATTCTCAGTCTTATTCATCCACATCTTCCATATATGATCTGTCTCAATTTTTCAGAAAACAGTTATTTTATCTATTATTCACAATATGGTTTTCAACATCCACTATTCTCACTAACCATGGACAAATAGTTTTCTGCATTTCCAGATTTTAATAGGTAAATAGTTTCTTCATGGAGAAAAAAATCTATCTTTTAATCTGCTTTATAATTTATGGACATACACTATTTTTTAAAAATATAAAACAAAACCAAACAAACCAAAACAGACATTCAGCAGGCTGGATGCTCAAAAGTTATCTAATTTATTCAAAGGCAACTTGTTGCATATTTCTTTAAAAACAAATATTAGCATTATTAAAGAAGTAATTATTTATAAGAAGTAATTAGATTGTAATAAGTCAAGGATGCTTGTTGTAATATTTAGGGAACCCAGGAAAAGAATTCATACCTAACAACTTAATAGAAAGTTTAAAAAATGGAATTTTTGGTAATAGTAATATGTGATCAATCTAAAAGATGAACAAGAAGAGAGAAAAGAGAACATAAAATATAATAGGTCAAATAGAAAATATCATTTAGATGATGGAGAGAAAAATGGCCAACTATTTGGGAACCTGTAAATATATATACAGTTTATACACACAAATATATAATTGAAATAAAAGTGAATTCTATAAAACCTATAAATTTCAATGAAGAAATTAACTCATGAAATATGAAGAAATTATGAGTGGATATTTATATAACCTAAGAGGTAGGGATAACTTTTTTCATTTGTAAGATTAATGACTGAATCTCTAATGAGAAAGTGTTAGAATTGACCATGTGTTTAAAACATCTTGACACCAAATTGAAGTACATAAACAAACAAACATAAAATAGACAAATAGGAAAATGATGCAATATATACCAAAAGATTATATTTCTTGATACATAGAATGTTCTTAGACAATAATAAAAAACATTTATATAATGTTTCTTTGCAGTAACTGTAGCTTTGTACCATCAGATTTAGAAAATCATAGAGCTGAGAGAAATTAAATATAAATCTTCATTTTATAAAAAAAAAACAAAACATGCGAGCACTCCAGTAGAAAAATGGGAAAGATCATCAACAGGCAATTCAAATGAATACCATTAGATAAATTATAAAATATGTTACCTCAAGAGAAATCAAAGAAATATTACTTTAAAACTCATTTTAAATTATTATACTGGAAAATGTTAATGCAATAATGTGTTGGAGAATGGACATTTTCATATGCAACTGTCACACTGTAAGTTTGTATAAGTCTAGAGGATATGATGGAGCCAAAAGTTTAATGCATTTCTTTATACTTCAAAATTCCATTTTTAGGAATATTCCCTCCTAGGCAAGTCACTCGATAAGTGTAAAAATTATAAGTATATAACAACATGACTTTAACAATTTTGTAAGTAATAAGAAAAAAGATACTTTAAAAAAATTTTATTGCAATATAGTTGATTTACGATGTTGTGTTACTTTCTGCTGTACAGCAAAGTGAATGAGTTACACATACACATATATCAACTCTTTTTTAGATTCTTTTCCCATATAGGTCATTACAGAGTACTGAGTAGAGTTCCCTGTGCTATACAGTAGATCCTTATTAGTTATCTATTTTATATGTAGTAGTGTGTATATGTCAATCCAAATCTCCCAATTTATCCCCCCTTCCTTTCCCCCCCAGTAACCATAGATTGTTTTCTACACCTGTGACTCTATTTCTATTTTGCAGGTAAGTTCATTTGTATCGTAGAAAAAAGATACTTACAATATAAAATTATTGTTAACTTTATTTCACCTCATGCAGTCATAGGTCCTTCAAGAACATGTGAAAAGGTAGTCTTCGTACATATACTTTCGATAATGGAAATTTCTTAGGGTCAAAAAATATCCTCAGATAATATTTTATTAATTTTTATTGGAGTATGGTTGCTTTACAATGTTGTGTTAGCCTCCACTGCACAACAAAATGAACCAGCCATACACATACAGATATCCCCTCCATTTTGGACTGCCCTCCCATTTAGGTTACCACAGTGCATTAGGTACAGTTCCCTGTGGTATTCAGTATGTTCCCATCAGTTGTCTATTTTATACATAGTATCAATAATGTATATGTGTCAGGCTTCCCTGGTGGCGCAGTGGTTGAGAGTCTGCCTGCCAATGCAGGGGACACGGGTTCGTGCCCCGGTCTGGGAAGATCCCACATGCCGCGGAGCGGCTGGGCCCGTGAGCCATGGCCGCTGAACCTGCGCGTCCGAAGCCTGTGCTCCGCAACGGGAGAGGGCACAGCAGTGAGAGGCCCGCGTACCGCAAAAAATAAAATAAAATAAAATAAAAATAATGTATATGTGTCAATCCCAGTCTCCCAATTCCTCCCACCCCACCCCTTTCCTCCTTGGTATCCGTAAGTTTGTTCTCTATGTCTGTGTCTCTATTTTTGCTTTGCATATAAGATCATCTATACCATTTTTCTAGATGCCACATATATGCGTTATTATATGATAGTTGCTTTTTCCTTTTTGACTTACTTCACTATGTATGACACTCTCTAGGTCCATCCACATTTCTACAAATGACCCCATTTCATTCCTTTTTATGGCTGAGTAATATTCCATTGTATATATATACCACATCTTTTTTATCCATTCCTCTGTCAGTTGACATTTAGGTTGCTTCCATGTCCTGGCTATTGTAAATAGTGCTGCTATGAACACTGGGGGGGGGGGGTGTTCTTTGAATTATGGTTTTCCCT
This sequence comes from Grampus griseus, assembly GCF_964374135.1. Lineage (NCBI taxonomy): Eukaryota > Metazoa > Chordata > Mammalia > Artiodactyla > Delphinidae > Grampus > Grampus griseus. The sequence continues at coordinate 90,591,471 of NC_138998.1, forward strand.
GGGTATGTGCCTAGTAATGGGATTGTTGGGTCATATGGTAGTTCTATTTTTAGTTTCTTAAGGAACCTTCATACTATTTTCCATAGTGGCTATATCAATTTATATCACCAAAAGGGTATGATGGTCCCCTTTTCTCCACACTCTCCAGCATTTATTGTTTGTAGATTTTTTGATGATGGCCATTCTGACCAGTGTGAGGTGATACCTCATTGTAGTTTTGATTTGCTTTTTTCTAATAATTAGTGATGTTGAGAATCTTTTCATGTGTTTGTTGGCCACCTGTTTGTCTTCACTGGAGAAATGTCTATTTAGGTCCTCTGCCCATTTTTTATTGAGTTGTTTGTTTTTTTGATATTGAGCTGCATAAGCTGCTTGTAAATTTTGGAGATTAATCCTTTGTCAGTTGCTTCGTTTACAAATATTTTCTCCCATTCTGAGGGTTGTCTTTTTGTCTTGTTTATGGTTTCCTTTGCTGTGCAAAAACTTTTAAGTTTCATTAGGTCCCATTTGTTTACTTTTGTTTTAATTTTCATTACTCTAGGAAGTGAGTCAAAAAAGATGGTGCTGTGATTTGTGTCAAAGAGTGCTCTGCCTATGTTTTCACCTAAGAGTTTTATAGTGTCTATTCTTACATTTAGGTCTTTAATCTATTTTGAGTTTATTTTTGTGTATGGTATTAGGAAGTATTCTAATTTCATTCTTTTACATGTAGCTGTCCAGTTTTACAAGCACCACTTATTGAAGAGGTTTTCTTTTCTCCATTGTGTATTCTTGCCTCCTTTATCAAAGATAAGGTGACCATAGGTGTGTGGGTTTATCTCTGGGCTTTCTATCCTGTTCCATTGATCTATATTTCTGTTTTGGGGCCAGTACCATATTGTCTTAATTACTGTGGCTTTGCAGTATATTCTGAAGTCAGGGAGCCTGGTTCCTCCAGCTCCATTTTCAGATAACTTTTTATCCAAATTTTTATGTACTCCTCTAGCTGCCAACATTCCCATACGGACTTGCTGTCAATATACACTAAAAGGTATGAACAGTGCAATGTGAAAAGCCCCTGACGTAATTTCAAATATATGAACTTCATTAAATTGTTCTGGTTCTTTATTGAATTTTTCTTTCATCCTAGTGTCTGAGATTGATTTCAAGCAAATGCAGCAACAAATCAAATGTTCTTCCTTGGGAATAGATGAATGTTTTGCTGCTTGTCAATCTCTAAGTTCCATTACCATTTCTTTCTCTTTGTGTGGAGTTTTGATTGTCTGTTTGTTTGTTTTAGACATTTTATGTCTATCATTTACAGTTCTGGTACCCTGAGTATTCCAAAATAATTTAATACTGAAGATGGACTCTGGATTTGGGGATGCCAGTCTCCCCACAATCAATAAGGCAGCATACCTGATTAGAAGCACCATCATATATCACAATCCTACCAGATAGTCTGATCTGCTACAAAGGTTGTCTGAGGTTGCTGGTGGTAAAACTTGGGATAAGTCACTTGAAGATTCTCCCTGGTCTTCACTGTCTTATTGTAAGATGATGAATTTGATTGCAGTAGATGGCTTTTGTAAATAATCTCTTTCAGTTCAAAATTAGTGCAGTGCTCTTAATCCCATACCTCTACCTTGCCCCTTCCCCCTCCCTATACCCACTGGTAAACCACTAGTTTGTTTTCTATATCTGTGAGTCTGCTTCTGTTTTGCTATATACATTTGTTTTATTTTTTAGATTCCACATATAATTGATATCATACAGTATTTTGTTTGTCTATATTTGAGAAATGTCCTATTTTGTTATTCTTAGAATACTTCCCACCACAGAAGCCAGCTACTGGTTTTCCTCATCTCCCTTGCAGCTATGAACAGGCATGTGTACTGGGTGTTGCTAATCACATCACTGAAGGTAGAGGCTTATAAAATAAAGGTCTACGTCGAACTTATTAGGTAAGGGTTATGGTAAAGGTAGAAGCTACATTTAATTTCCAGTGGTAATTAAGGAAGCTTCACTGTGACTTCCTGCAACATTCCTGAATGTTTTATCTTCAAGAATTTTTTGATCCTTCCATAGATTATTTTATTTTTATTAAATAATCTTTTCCACTTAAATTAGCCAGCTTTTTTCTACTGCTTACAACCAAGAACTTTCACTGCAACATTAGCACATAGTAGTAGTCTTCAAATGGTGGTGGTGGTAGTTAATAATAGTTATAGTAGAAACTGTCATATTATTAAAATATGAATGGCTAAATGTTGATCATTGTTGGAGCTGGATGATGAGTATACAGAAGTTTATTACACTATTCTCTCTTCTTTTATGTATATTTGAAATTTTCTGTGATAACTTAAAAAACACAAATATATGCATGACAGACACATGTGATGACAGTTGGAAATTGATTCTTAACAGATGCTTTATAGTTTATTTTTAAAACTATATGAAAGATATCTGCAAGAATTGGCAGTTCCAAATATGAGGCTATATTCAGCTTTATTTTTTGTTTAATATTGTGAATATCTACTTGGCCCACCTGGAGGATGCAATCACAAATGATATGAGGGGTTGATGAGAGACTTGAATTCATTATCCCATCTTAATATATTAACCAGAGATAAGTTTTGTGTTTCAAATTTTGATCATGCAGTTTCTTCAAAGAATCATATTTTATATTAAAATGTGGTGAAGCAGGGTGCAAAATAAAATTACAAGTAATTTTTAAAAAATTGTCTTAGATACTGCTAATAAAATTATGTTTTTGTCAAATGATCTGCTTTGAAGTATAATACTATGTCAATCAATGTCTTTTTTAACTTTTAAAGGTTGCATTTAATTATTGTAAAATATTAAAATAACCAATGTCAGGGATATGCTTGGTAATTGACATTAGACATTATGCATATCTAGAGATATTATTAATGCAAATAAGATGTTTTCTTTAACCCACTAAAATGCATAGCCAGAAAAAATAATATTTTTTCATGGTTAATACTTTATTTTCTTTTAAAATTTTATGCCATTGTACCTTATTATAATTACATTTCAATGTTATATTCTAAATTCTATCTCTTAGCACACTAACTCGAGTATTTACTCAGTGTTATCAAAATCTTTGCAGTGACTGCCTCATCACTCTTGTGTCATCATAACCTAGTTCAATTAAGGATTCTTGCATGAGAAAAAATAATATTTTTTAATATTTCAAGGTACAATTTGTCTATATAATCATGAAGTGGAAGAGAATAAATCTAAATCAATAACCGAATAGAAAAACAATTTTGTATTGCACTGTAAAGTGTTATTATCATATTTCATGAGTGTATTGTTCTAAAACAAGACTCCTTAAGCTCTTTGTAGATAGTAGCATAGCCCGAAGCTAAGGCCCAATATCAACGTCTAATTAACAAATGGAAATCAACTGGGTGAGAGTTACTCCTTTTGCATACCCTAATAATACCCTAATATTGGCAACAGATTCACCTGAATCTATACATCTACCAATTTGTTGAGAACTGTGAAATCATAAAAATTTCTTCAAATTACGATTATGAGCTTCAGTCTTTATATACATAGAGATTTGTAAATTTGCGTTATTCGGTATAAAATAACCTTTAATAGCCTCTAGAACCTTTAATATAAATTATATCAAGAGAGTATCTTTGTTTAGGATTTTATTATTTTAACTCCATACTAGTTTTGCTTCCTAAATGCAACTCGAATTCTGTCTCATATATCTAGTGTTAATGTTTTAGTATAGGTTCTTATCTTTTTCCTTGACCAACACAGATTCCATGTAGCCAGTTTTCCTAATTATTATCTATCCTCTTTCAATTCCTCTTCAGTCACCATAGTTTATTGATTCTAAGTACACAATTTTTCATATTTAAATTTCTTGGAAATTAGAATACTTCTTACAATCACTGTCAGCCAGATGGCAGTCATGATGAGATTATTAGTGTCTTCACCCAAACATCAAGTGTCCCAGTATTATAACCTGCATGAATGTCAGCGACTTAAAAACAAACAAACCTAGAATAATGGTAGAACAACATTCCTAAAGAGAAAGTCAAAAGTAGTCTAGCTTTATATGACTGCACACCTAACTTTCAAGCACTAATGGCTTTCAGTTCTTCATCAGTTCTTTAAGAAATGTTGTATTACCAACATTCTTGATGTAACAGAGGAAGATTTAGAATGTAAAATCACAGATATGGACCACTCTGAGTTGAAAATGACTCAGTATTTCATATGAATACATTCTAGTTATGAAGAAGTTTTGAAAATACCTTAGCCATTTTATTTCCATTGTAATATCCTTTCTAAACATATGCACGAAAGTTATAACTAATAAAAATCAATGTTTAATTCTAAAAATAGCTCTTTCAGCAACTATAAAATAATAAAGTGATCAGTAAGCATTGTTTCATAGTTTAATTAGTGGTTTTTTATTTTCAGTGTACCTTAAAACCTTTGTCATCTTTGTTCAGTAATTCAGTAATTACCTTGTGTCACCTTTCTAATTAAAAAAATAGCCATCAACATCTCCCTGTTGCCTATGAAATACAGTCACAACTCATTAGCATGATGGGGCCTGCTTTAGGTTGGGTTATCTAGAAGTAGAGACCAAAACAGAGTTCTTGCACAATTGATTTGCTGAAGGGATGCTTCCAGGTGAAACCTGTGATTGTCTGGGAAACAGAATGGGCAGAAGAAACATCAAGGTAAGAATGTGTGCTCAGCTGAAGTCTATGTGAGGTCTCTGTAAAAATATGTGTTCAGCTGACCCTATGAAGAGCCTGTGGTGGTGGTTCTGTGCTGTGTCAACGTAGTTAAGTTGGAACTATATTCCTAGAATCTCTTTCTCATTATGGTTTTGGGTTTATGGTTGGCCACAAGAGAAATATGCATGAGATCTGTAGGGCAGAAGTGAAGCAATAGCCATTGTACTCTGAAGGTCGGTGAAGGGCACCGGGTGCTGGTGCAGATTGCTCCCGCTGTTGATGAGCTGGCTCTCCTGCTTGGCCGGAGGCAGCAGCTGGGGGTTCATAGCCGCTCCAGCTCCTGTTTGATCTCCTACAGTTTCTCTAAGTCCTGGGCCAGCTGAGTATGCAGCTCCATGGTGTGGGTCTCCAGCTTCACCTACAGGTCAGCTATACCATCATGGTTGGAGGCTGTGGGAAACAGACATGCATTTCAGTTTGTGCCTGTTGGTTCTAGTCTGCCTTCATGAGTTCTACTTTGCTCTTTTTCTGTTCCACTGTATGTCCATCTTTTCTTCCTAACTGCCCTTCTGACTTTTGGCAACTTCACCTATACCATGAGATGCAGAGGCCACAGTTTTCTACAGACTCTTTCACCATGGCTCATGTTTGCATAGGTTTACACTGTCCTACAATTTACCATCTATGTAATTCGTCTCCTCATTTCCTGATACTTCACATGGGCCCTGATTCTGACCATAGTTAGTCTTTTGTCTATTTTCCTAACAACCATCCCTTTCTTTTCAGGTTCTAAGGTTGGTTTGTTTCTTTGTTTTAATTTTACTGGAGGATAGTTGCTTTACTATGTTATGTTAGTTTCTTGCTGTATAGCAAAGTGAATCAGTCATATGTATACATATATCCCCTCTTTTTAAAATTTCCTTCCCATTTAGATCACCGCAGAGCACTGAGTTGAGTTCCCTGTGCTAGGCAGTAGGTTCGCATTAGTTATCTATTTTACACATAGTAGTGTATATATGTCAGTCCCAATATCCCAGTTCTTCCCACCTCCCCTTCCCGCCTTGGTAATCGTAAGTTTTGTGCTCTACATCAGTGATTCTATTTCTGCTTTGCAAATAGGTCCATCTGTACCATTTTTCTAGATTCCACATATAAGTGATATTTTACAATATTTGTTTTTCTCTTTTTGACTTACTTCACTCTGTGACAGACTCTAGGTCCATCCACCTCACTACAGATAACTCAATTTCATTTCTTTTTATGGCTGGGTAATATTACATTGCATGTACGTGCCACATCTTCTTTATCCATTCATCTGCTGATGGACACTTAGGTTGCTTCCATGCCCTGGCTATTGTATTATAAATAGTGCTGCAATGAACATTGGGGTGCATGCATCCTTTCGAATTATGGTTTTCTCCAGATATATGCCTACGAGTGGGATTGCTGGGTCATATGCACAGCAAAGGAAACCGTAAAAAACGTGAAAAGACAACCCTCAGAATAGGAGAAAATATTTGCAAACGAAACAACTGACAAAGGATTAATTTCCAAAATTTACAAACAGCTCGTGCAGTTCAATATCAAAAAAACAAACAACCCAATCAAAAAATGGGCAGAAGACCTAAATAGACATTTCTCCACAGAAGACATACAGATGGCCAACAAAACACATGAAATCACTAATTATTAGAGAAGTGCAAATCAAAACTACAATGAGGTATCACCTCACGCCAGTCAGAATGGCCATCATCAAAACTTCTACAAACAATAAATGCTGGAGAGTATGGAGAAAAGGGAAGCCTCCTACACTGTTGGTGGGAATGTAAATTGATACAGCCACTATGGAGAACAGTATGGAGGTTCCTTAGAAACTAAAAATAGAGGTACCATATGACCCAGCAATCCCATTCCTAGGCATATATCCAGAGAAAACCATTCCTTTTTATACTCCAGACTAGACAGATTTTCTTCTCTGTCTGTCTGGAAAGCTACTGTGCAACCTAATAGATTATCCTCCAATGTGCCTTCCTCTGAGCTATCACATCACTCTGGACATGCCTTCAGTATAGCAACTATCAATATTTTATTTTCATTACAGCTACATCTTTGGTTTTTAGGTTATTTAGTAACTTGAGGTTTGCTGTTATTCAAAGTAGATGGAGTTTGGGACTTCCCTGGTGGTCCAGTGGGTAAGACTGAGTGCTCCCAGTGCAGGGGGCTGGGGTTCTAACCCTGGTCAGGGAACTAGAACCCACATGCATGCCGCAACTAAAGATCACACATGCTGCAACTAAGCATTCCGCATCAACGATCCCGAGTGCTGCAACTGAGACCTGGCGCAGCCAAAATAAATAAATATTTTTTTTTTAAAGTAGATGGAGTTATCACTGAAAGCTTAAATTGCTTTGTACTGTACCTTGGGTAATTGAAATTAGAATGCTAGCAGTATTACATTTTTAAATCTTAATATTTATAATGTATGTGTACATTAAGAGGATTCTAATTCAGCTTTGCATGAGTTACCATATTCTTAAGGACAAAGACAGGGCAATTGAGAATTAGGGACATGTGGACCAAAGTTCCTGTAAGATTTCTTTTTTGCTTTGTTTCTCAGTTTTTGTTTTTGTTTAATTTTTATCACCCCTCCAAATGAATAGCTCAACAGAAAAACTGCTTGAATTTATGTGTGCTCACAAAAAAAATCCATGTGAGGTTCATTTTCTCTCCTATACTCTTCTGACAAGCAGTTCTACTTTCACTACTATTTTCACATACTGTATTATTAAAGCTACTAAAAGAAAGATAAGTAGAAAAAAAAGTAAAAACATATTTTAAAACTAAAATTCTTCTGATAATTATGAAGAGTTTGCAAATTTCAAGAAATTGTGAGAGTTTTAAGACCAGACTGGAATTACATGTACTATAATTTATAAAACCCGAATTTGGAACTGGGGAGATGCTTGGGATATGGAAGGCCTATGTAATTCAAACAGGACAGTGGTTAATGAACAAAATAGATTGAAGCACACATGTGTAGAACCTGAAGATTTTTCCCCAGAGAATATTGTCAGGAGAGAAAAAAAAAAAAAAAAAAAAAACAATGAAAGATATGAACAAGGAAAGGACTGAAAAAATAACCCAAAGGAAGAAAGACCTCAGAAAGCTACACATAACATGCTGAAGATTAAAGAACTCAAATTTTAAGTTGTTCTCATTTGATAGAGATAGTGAATATTTTTAAGTAATTAATGCTAGCTGTTGTAACAAAAAATTCAAAATTACTATTGATTAACACAGTACAGTGTTACTTCTTGCTCTCCTCACAGGCTAATCAGATGTTTGGCATGTGGTCCTCTTCATAATTCCTAGAACTCAGTCAAATAACTGAATTGCAAGGGAGGTTGGACTTGTAGGCTAGATGTGTGTCTGGAAAAGTAAGAACATTGGTTTAGGTAAGCAGCTAGCATTCTCTGCCACACCTACTTTACAGTGTATCTCAGAGGACACCCCTTTTATAAAACCTTTCCTGATTCCCCTTAGTTCTACTGAATTTCCTTAAACAGATCTGTCACCTGTCTCATTTGACTTCAAGTCTGGGCTTCTGTTTATTTTGTACTGGGTTTGTCCTTCCCATTAGAATGGATCTTAGCTCTTCTGAGGGCAAAAACTGAGTGTTAATCATCTTTGTGTCTCCTGTAATAATCAGTGTAGTACCTTTTGCATTTAGAGACAATTGTATTTGAATTTTATTTGGTTTAGTGGAAAGAAATAAATTCTCAAAAAAAATTAAACTCACTAAAATTACAACTGGCAGCTTTATATAGTTATCTGTTTAGCTTTATTTGGGAGATTATTTTAAAGCTTAGCCTGTATTCTAATAAAGTCATACTTTAGAAAATGCATTTCAGGCAGGAAAGAGTGATGGCATATGTGTTGCAGATGGAAAAGAACAAAAGATGCCACTTACACTTCCAACATACTGAAAATTATATAATGAAGGCTCTCATAAATGACTGTGCTTCTCTCATAATGAATTAAACAATTCACAAGAACAAAAGGACAATTTTAGAATAGAGTGGTAAATGTAATAGAGCTACTTAGTGAGGAAGGGAGTCATTATTGAGAGATGAAAGAGAAAGAAACAAATTGAAACAATGAGACTATATTCCATGATTGTTTTCCCATTTTTACTTTAGGAAGGTAGGTGAGTTACAGAACTCATCTTGATTCTGTTAAGTGTTTAAAGTAAAACTAGGAATAAAATTTTGAAAGTGTTCTTTAAAAAATGTGAATGCCAGTATTGACCGCAGCTGCACACTAATTAAGGAATCTCTTAATAATGATAAGAAAACTGGCTCATTCCCAATTCAAATTGATTATCACCAGGACAGACAGTGTAAGTGATGGCCACACAATACCATTAAGATATATATCAAAGAGTCTGAGAGGGAAACTTTAAGATCTACAGTAAGATTGTCAATCCATGGCAAAATATAGTCAAATCAGATCAATTTTCAATTTTTTTCTTTCGTAAATACATGTGTAGAATGAATGATCAGTTCATGGTATACCACAAGTGAAAGAGTGGTTCAGTGACATTGTATACTCTGTTAAAAAATTAAGAGCCACCTAGCCAGAGCATTGGTCATGCTGATCCCATGTTTACATCTTAAAATGTGAATGTAATTCAGATGCATGAGATAAAACCTATACTCTTAAAGTGCTGAGTTTTATTTCAAATCCAACCATTGTATTGAGGGACTTAATTCAGTTGTATTGGGTTGGCCAAAGAGTTCTTTCGGGTTTTAAGTAAAAATATAAAAGACACATTTTTCAGTTTCACCAAGAACTTTATTGAACAACACATTCACCGTTTTGTTCCACTACATTCTGCCATTTTTCAGGCAACTTCATAATTCCATCTTACCAAAAATTTTTAATCTTTTTGAGCAAAGAATTGTTCCAGGTGCCTTTTACAGTCTTCCAGGGAATTGAAATTTTTTCCATTAAGAGAATTTTGTAAAGACCAGAATAAATGGAAATCCAAAGGTGCAATGTCTGGAGAATATGGCGAATGAATCAGAACTTCCCTGCCAAGCTAACAGTTTTTATCTGGTCATCAGAGAAACATGAGGTCTTGCGTTATCCTGATGAAAGATTATGCATTTTCTGTTGACTAATTCCGGACGCTTTTCACGGACTGCTGCTTTCAGTTGGTCTAATCGGGAGCAGTACTTGTTGGAATTAATCGTTGAGTTTTCCGGAAGGAGCTCATAATAGAGGACTCCCTTCCAATCCCACCATATACACAACATCACCTTCTTTGGATGAAGACCGGCTTTTGGTGTGGTTGGTGGTGGTTCATTTCACTTGCCCCACGATCTCTTGCATTCCACATTATTGTACAATATCCACTTTTCATTGCCCATCACAACTTGTTTTAAGAATTGAACGTTTTTGTTACATTTAAGTAGAGAATCGCATGCAGAAATACGGTCAAGAAGGTTTTTTTCGCTTAACTTACGTGGAACCCAAACATCAAAGCGATTCACATAACCAAGCTGGTGCAAATAATTTTCAACACTTGATTTGGATATTCTGAGTATGTCAGCTATCTCCTGCGTGGTATAACATTGATTGTACTCAGTTAGTGTCTATTTGATCACTATCAACTTCAACTGGTCTACCTAACCGTGGAACATCATCCAGCAAGAAATCTCCAGCACGAAACTTCTCAAACCACTTTTGACATGTTTGATCAGTCACAGCACCTTCTCCATACACTGCAAAAAAAATCTTTTTTTTGCGTTTCAGTTGTGTTTTTACCTTTCTTGAAATAATAAAGCATAATATGCTGAAAATGTTGCTTTTTTTCTTCCATCTTCAATATTAAAATGGCCACGCAAAAATTCACCAATTTTGATTTTTTTTTTTTTTTTTTTTTTAGTGCACGCTGATATGACAGCTGTCACAATGGAATCTAACAAAATTGTTTCAAATGAAGTTAAAGACAACTAAGCACTGCTAGAGTGAGCGTATGGAAAAATACGAACGAACTTTTTGGCCAACCATATTTAATAAGTACACTTTTCTTTTTTTTTTTTTTTTTTTTTTTTGCGGTACGCTGGCATCTCACTGTTGCGGCCTGTCCCGTTGCGGAGCACAGGCTCTGGACGCGCAGGCTCAGCGGCCATGGCTGAGGGGCCCAGCCTCTCCGCGGCATGTGGGATCCTCCCGGACCGGGGCATGAACCCGTGTCCGCTGCATTGGCAGGCGGACTCTCAACCACTGCACCACCAGGGAAGCCCAATAAGTACACTTTTGAAAGTTTCATGTGATAGAATTTGGCTGTAATGGAATTTGTTGTTCTGTTTTAAGAATAGAACATAATTTAAGTTTTAAGGATAGAATACTCACGTACATTGTCAAGCATACTATTACCTAGATTTGGATAAATTACAGATCAGAATATGTCTCTGCCTGAAATGTTAAAAACCTTACCCACTAACTCAGTTGTCTTATACCTGGTTTAGTCAGATCCCACAACAGTAGCATTCTAAATATTCTATCTTACTTGGTGTGAACACAAGGTCCGAGGACTGTTTGGGATTAAAGGTTAGTATTATTTCTGACAAAAGATCAGGTTTATTGTTTCTGGCAATAATTGATATAGTTGGGCAGACTCTGTCTCCACCAAGAAAATATGTATTTTACTTGCCAAGAGAATATTAAATTTGCAAATGAATCTAAGATTTAATTTAATAATATTTTGAGATGATAACAGAGTTTTAAATTTTCTTACAGAGATCAAAAATTTTCTCATTGTCCTGAGGCCATTTGCCCAGTGACTCAGTGGCATTTATTTATTCTGGGAAAGAGTTGACACAGAATAAAACAAAGGAGTCTATTGATTTCTGAACACATTTTTAAAATATAGAACTGTCTTGGGATAGAATTGAGTCTCTATTGCAAATACTAGAATTTTTGTAGACAAAAGGATTTGGGTTCTATTATGTTAAAAAACTAGTGAGCTCAGAACAGAAAGATTATACATATACCACATCACAAATGAAATCTATGAATTATATAAGAGCGCATTTTCCTGCTATAGTAAATGGAGAAAACAGTAGAACTAATCAGATGGAGAGAGAGGTAGAGATTTAGAAAAGATATGGCTAGAACTTTAGATGCTTCTTGAGTCCTTTGGAAAGGATCTAACATCTTCTGTAGGGCAGATTGCAAAAGGTGGGTGTGAGAGTAAGTTTAGTGGGGTCTAAGACAGACATGTCTCCCTTCCTAGGTGATAGTGTGAGATATTAGATTCTCTTAGAGTGATCCCATGTCCAGACTGAATCCTGAGTGGTTATCGTAGCAATGGACATGGGTGGAGCCAAAGGGAATGGGCTTCAAGTCAGATTTGTAGGGTCCTTGCATTCCATCACTATCTGGGAGTGTCTATGAAAGTTCCCTAGGTCCAGTTAGAGAGTATGGTTCTGGCTGAGAACAAGTGAGCCTAACCAAAGATATACATGGAAGCACAATGAGTCCTAGACCTGGATACCAGAGGTCATGGGCCGATCATGGACATTAGCGATAGACACCAGCATACAATGCCGCAGACAAAGAAGAATGAGTTACTCTCAGTGTAGGCCGAAGCAGATGAAGAATAATGGTAGAAAAAAATTCCCCATGATGCCAGGGCAATAAATAAGCCACCCTAACCCTGCTCATCAAACTTAGATCACTTCAAAGAGAAGGAAAAAAGAAAAGAGAAGACTACTGAGGAAGATCCATAATTGACTGACTAGTTACATAAGTACCTAACATAAAAACTGAACTGATTACCTAAAAATAAGATAAGAGGTATTGAGCAAAATGAGAAGTTCTAAAATAAGCTGAGTTCAATTATATAGATAAAAGTCATCTAACCATAAGCCTACTGTGTGGCTAAATTCTTGTGCTTACTATCTAGCTATTATTATTTTACGAGTCATAATTTTAACATATTTAATTATATTTACCTAACAAAATGAAACACCAAATTAGAACTTTAACAAAAGTATATTTTAATCAAAGTACTAGCTCTAAACTTTGGAAGATCAAACTCCAACTGACTAGTAGTTAAAGAAGAAATAGGAGGAGGTATAATTGGGAAAAACACACATATCTCCCTGGAACTCAAAACTGGAACTTTTCTTACCTTGGCACATCTTCTCCAAAATTTAGTTGCATTTTGAAATCCCCCATTTCAAAGCCCCATCCAGTAAAAAATACTTCTGATATGCTCAGTAAAAGAAACCTAATCCCATATTTGTCCTGTGATAGGGGATTTAAGCTCCATTTCACTTACAAAATACCCCCTTGTACTTATTCAGGTCTACCCTGAGTTACTAAATATATCCTTTTAATATCTTTGCTCCAGTATAAATAATAGGATAGACATAAATCACACTTTAAAGATGTTGTAAGAAATATTTAATAAGGCATGAAAATAAAACATTTCTGATTATTAGTACTTTAAGAGCTAATTAGAAAATAAGCTAATCTGTTTTCTCTTCCATAATTAATTTTAGGTACAAATAATGCTAAGACATTTGTAATAAATAGCTGGGTATAAAATAGTCAGTAATTAGACCAATAATTTTTATTGGTCATCCATTTTATCACAGTTGGAAACTAGAGAGGAGCAGTAGAAAGACCCCTGGATTATGGTACCAGATTACTGGGTCACATTGGGCACATCACTTATCTGAGTCTTTGTTTACTTATAAAATGAGAATGTAGACATTATTGCTAAAACTTCTTTTTGTTTTTTCATCATGTAGATCTTTTTATATTCTGAAAGAGGTAATGCCTGAGATGAATCTTTGAAAGATAAGTTAGGAAGAACAGCAAGGATTTTGGAGAAGGGCATGTGAGATTGAAAAAACAAAATGGCAGGCACAAAGATATGGCAAGAGAGTTCATGGAGTATACTGGGTACTGCCAGTATGCCTAGGATATTAAGGGATAAGTTTGGAAAGGAAGAAAAGCCATGTCATACAGGCTGGTGGGTGGCATTCTGAGTAGATTGAGGTTTAGATGTCAAGACACTTGAGTTTTAGACCGACCTGCACTTAAGAAGCTTTGGGGAGCTGGGCCGGTAAATTAACTCCTGGTGTCTTTTAATCTATGAAAAAGGGGAGATTTAGAGTTGATAAATTTTATATCTTCTGTTCATATTTTTCCTTTACATTTTTGTGATTATACAACCTTATCAATCAAAAATAATTACTCCTCATGCTATATATCTACACATGTAAAGTTATTTTCATGTTTATTAGAAATAAAGAAAATATTAATAAGGATAAAAACAACTAAATGCTATTTCAAAAATACTTTTAAATTTTATTTATTAAAGTAACAAAAGACCCCTATGTTTTTACTAAATAATACAATTAGCAGTGGAATACTTTTCAATAATTTTGAAAATTTTGGTTTAACATTTTGTGATGCAGCAATATGTTCCTTTATCTTAAAGGCACAAATTAAGTATGTTTTTAATAGATTCCTACCCATAGCTGCTTGCTATGGTAAAGGTTAAAAATTTGAAATTTTCATCTTTTTGTAAAAGAAAAAAATTTATTTAATGCCTAAATTTAACAACTATTTTATGGTCTTTGCTGTGAGTTAGCTTATGAAAATTCATGAGCTACAGAATATTTTCATAATCACACTTGATAACATTACAAAGTTTTGTAAAGATTTTACTACTTAAAGGTCTTGTTTCTATAAAATTAACTACATTAGTGTTATCCCCATGTTTCCCTCAGAATTATGCATATATCATTGTGACGACCAAGTGGAGTGAGTACCAATATGTATATTAAGAATAAATTAAATATTTTTTAAAAATAAATAAGTAGAAAGAGAAGCTCTATTGTTTTCATCCTACATCCCAATACACCACTTTGGAACCCATTTCTTTATGTAATTAATTTAGAAAAAAGTTATATGAACAGGTTTTTAACTCAGTCACATTGGTAATGCAACAAGATCTCTATTTAAGGACTTAATTTAACATTAAGATATTGTTTTTTTGAAAATATGAAATTCTAAAAGAAACTTGATGCCAGTGCCTTTTTTCCTTTGGACAATTATGAAGGTTCTTTTCTGTAAAGCATAATTTGAAGTTTTATCTTTTAGGCTATAGTTAATTAGCATAAGTTGCTTAGAGGATGTTTTGGGAAAGGACAAGAAACCGGAAAGGCCACCTGCAGAGCACAATAATCAGAAGTTCTTACTGGAGATTTTAGCATTAACAGTTTTACAAAGAAAAGGCACATACTCTAGTGATTATTGATTGCCTCTTGGGGAAGGGCAGGAGGGGGTGCAAAAGAGAGCGGGGAGCTTGAGAGAATTTAAGGGTTTGAACATCTGATTAAGAAGCACAATTAAAGGATCCAGTAAAGGAAATACAATTTGTGCAGATGGCTGTGAAAGAAAAATGATTGTCTTTGCTGTCATGGGTCATAAATTCACTCTTTTTCTCACAAAAGAGATAATTGATGCTTCAAACATTATGGACCAAAAGTACAGCAGTGAACCCACAGTTAGTATTGAGTTCATATTGTTTTTTCTTAAATGTTACTGGAAGAATGGCTTTTAGGACAAAACGAAATTCCATTACTGATGATAAAAAAAACTATTTCAAAAGAGGGAACCAGGGTGATTGCTTCCTCCTTATGAACTGATCTGTTTTTTGCCTTCATGCAGTGTTCGTTTTCATCAAACCTTGTAGTTTTTTCAGAAAATGACAGGGATAAAATTAGAGAAAAAATGATCTGCTCTTTTAATTTATTTTAAAATTTTTATTTAAAAAAAATTTTTTTTTAATAAAAAGGAAGAAGGAAGGAGAAGAAATCCTAGAACAATAGCATATATGAGGGTAATGCTGCGATTTCAGTTTCTCCCAAAAGGTCATTATTTCCTTCCCTGTGCTCTCTTTATGCTCTTCCACGTGCTCTCTTTATGCTCTTCCACATCCCCTTCCTTGCTCAGCAAAGCACATTTTCCTTCTCTTGTTAAAGCAAAACCCATCCTTCTAGTTTCCAGAGGAGTTTTGTAGTTGAATGTTCTTTGTTATTATTATCTTTATGTGAGATTGAGCAACATAATCTCCCAGAGCTTCAATTATTTTTGTAAAATGGGAGTTAATAATTTGTCCTTTTCACTATAAATCCTTGAAAGGTTGAAATAGGTAGCTTCTCTCTTTCTATTTGTGGTATATATCATGATACATCACACATAATGGTAGCTCAATAAATATTGTCCTTTTCTGAATAACAGACTGGCAGTTGTTCCCCCAAATGGTCATTATTTCTTGAGCTAATATGTGTGAAATGACAATATATAAATATATTTTTATAAATTAAATCACAAAGGAATTTAATTATTCCCATTTTATATAAATCATATCTAGACACAAAGAAGATTCAAGACAAAACGGTATAATAACCATCAAAGCAGGAATGACTCATATTATGGATGAGGCACTTTGACTCTTACGTATTTTAACTCATTTATTCCTTAACACAAGGCTTCACCTTAAGTTTGTCCACATTGGACAACAGAACTTTAATTCCAATTATCATATATGTACAACCCTTTTAGAACACCTACATACAACATATATAATAACAGGACATTTTTAATTTGTCTTTAATGCAAGCTTTCGTGGAGTTGCCAAAAGAGTTTGTTGATACTGATGTCTAAATTTACACTTGTAAGAAAGATTAAAATCAGCTCAATTCTACAGATACAAAAACTATTATGAGTTTACACATCATTCCCCAGATCTCTTCCACCAGGAACTGATGGTAACTTTCAGTGTAACTAAGGGATGTAGCCCAGTTAGATCCAGTTCTGCAGGTTTTATATTGTTCTTGTCCCATGCTGAGATGTCCACTTTTTGCTTGTAGATTTTTTTTTTTTTTTGAGTTAATTTTCTGATTAACCTGGGAAGTTACCATGGAAAGTTTTTACTCTGACCTGAGTTGTTGCATCCAGTGTTCTTGTGAAATGGAAGAGGGGTCACAAAAAAATCATTCAAACATTTTTGTCAGTGAGACTCTCTTCTTGTTTGGATCTTGAATTCAAAATGGCTTCCCCATGTAATAAGAGGCATCAAAGCCATAACACACTCTTGTTCTGTACCATAAAATGACAGCCTGTCCTCAAGTCTTATGGGACAGATAATCAGTGAAATCATGCTGTTTTGACTGCTGAAGACCAGTTTCTGATGACTGCCAATGCCGTGAGATCCTGTGTTCTGTGTCTGAATTATTCTGCAATAGATCTTTCCAGAAATATCGTTCCCTCTTCTCTACCTTCCTACCACACTTATTCACTTGCCACTTATTCCCCTGCTAGTCTTTCCTCAATATGCTCTCTTAGAGCATTATTAGATTTTATACACTTAGAACATTATTAAGTTAGTGTTTAGTTATATTTTGTACCATGATCTTTCGTTTCAGATATACTAGAACATATACGCAAGCCATTTCATAAAGAGAATTCTTGCCTAAAGACTGCTAAATATCAAAGCTCCAAGAGAAGAGGTCACTTAGAAAACGGTTGGCCATGTGTTTCTTTGCATTGCTGGCAAAATAAGTTCCCTTTGAAATATTATGAATAAGTCATCATCTAGGCTACAGGCCAGCTTTAATATTTCTGTTCTCTGGAATGCCCCAGTGGAATGTTATGCAAGCCCAGCAGATAGCAGGTGAGGCTTTCAGGGACAATGCCCCAAATAGCTTTCAGTGCTGCAGACTTCAACTTTGCTTCAAGTTGAACTGGCATCATGCCCAAGAAAAGCAAAGAGTTCATGGTTTAGGGGAGCAGCCCTGATCCAGATACCTAATATCAGACAATATCTTCGCTGAGACATGAGCTCAAAATATGCTTTTGACATTGAGTATGCCACAATGTCTCTCTCTTTTTCTTTGCATCTATAATATCTATCAGTTATAGGAATGACAATGATAAATGACAATGAAAAAAGAATGACTAAGCAGTTGAGTGTATTAAACATTCATCTCCCGGAGCCACTAAGCTAATTATTTAGTCTCAGGTCATTCGTGTTAGGTTCACTCTCCCTCACAGCATATTTTCATCCCCAAGATATATTACTTCCTATTTGTCAAAATCAGTATAAGAAACAGTAGCATCAAGTTCCCAAGAATAATGTTCTTTAAAAAAAGGAAACCCACTATCCTTGCAAACTAATATATTATTCAGCCATCAATATATCTACCTATACATCCATTCATTCACTTGTTCATTCACCCACTTATTTAACAGGAAGATTTTTTAACGCCAAATTAATTTCTAAGCACTCTGCTGGGTATTACGAGATATGGAGGTGAACAAGCCAGAGCCCTTTTCTGAGGGAGGGATTACAATCTTTTGGCTTAATAAGATTAAAAAAATCAAAGAATTACAGTAGGCAGCCCTACGGTAGGATTTTGCTCAAGACTATTTTAACATAGCAGAAGAACACCTGATTGAATTAAGAAAATCAGGAAGTTTTCTTGAGGAAGTAGCACTTGAATTATGTCTTGAAGGATAAAATGAATAATCCAAGTGGATAGAGGGAAGTAGCAGTGCTCTATGCATATGCAGCGCCCTACAAGCATAAAGTGAACATGACATATTCTGAGCTACATATGAATAGGGAGGTGGTGGTGGGATGATGTGTAGGTTGCATAAGCCAACTGTTGTATGACATTTTAAGAAACTTCTATTTGATTCTGAAGCCAGTGTTTATTCACTGAAGTATTTTAAGCAGTAGGCTTATGGATTTATTAGGGTCTGGTAGGGGAAATTGATTAGAAGATTTGGGACAGTTGACAAGGAAATGAATCAGGAGGGCTTGGCACTAATGACCCCTTTACCTAATTAAGTCCTCTTCTTCCTATTAACCTATTTACTTTCTTCTCATCATAAATGGTCTTATCTTTTGCTAATCTACCTGAGATATTTTAGAGTAAATTTGATTAAAATATTTATTTAAGATAATGTGTGCACAGCACTATGAGGAAGTAGAGGAATAAAAGATAAACATGGATATTTTCTCCTCTCAAGAAGTTTTTTATTAAATTGGAAACATTCAGGACCCAAGTGTCTATACAGATAGGATGGAAGAAGAATGTTTATGAGAGAGATTGAAAAGAAGGAGAGATAATATCTATCTGAGACAGAGGGGGATTGTGAAAGGCTTCAAGAAGAAAATTATCAGAAGAAAATGACTAGAATTTCAATCAGTGAAACTAAGCAAGAGGAGAAGGAGAAATTTTAAAGAAAGAGATGTTATGCAGATCTTCTGGCATGCATCATGTAGTGTTTTTTTCCTTCTTTCTTTAGGGAACAGAGGGAATTAATGGATTGTGGCCAGTTCTTTAGAATCTAACCAAGGTGGAGATGTCCTTCTGTAAGTTATTTGTATATTGTATAGTGACAAAATGAACAAAATATACTAAGACCCTGCTTTAATGTATTTGAGCAAATATTTATTTTTCTCCTTCTATGTCGCAGGTACTGTTTAAGGTCCTAGAAATATAATGGTGAAAAATACAAGCAAAATGTATGTCCTAAATATCTTACATTCTATATGGGGAAGACATATAATAAATGTAAACATTTAAAGAGATTAGGTTATTTCTGTAAATGTTAAATTCTATAAAGGAAATAAATCTGAGTAATGAGATAGACTCAGGTAGATAGGGCTTGGGCAGGCTGTCTGGATAGGTGATCATGAGGAACTTCTGAATAGTTTAACTTTTTAAAACTTTTTAATGAGGTTATTATATACACAAAAAAAGTATAAAAAATCACTAACCTTTTAGGCATTGCTTTATATTTTGGGAGGGATATATTTTTACATGTTCACCATGTAGATCAAGATATGGACCATGTTTAGCACCACACAATTTTCCCTTTGGCCCCTTCGCTAACAATACCCTGTTGTCAACTTCCTGTTGAGTATTTTACATTTGAAATAAGAATAATGAAAAGAGATCAACCCTCTGAAAATCTGCAAGCAGGGTATTCCAGGCAAATTGAACAGCAAGTACAAATACTCTGAGGCAAAAATAAAAGCTTGATTGTTTAAGACACAAAATTAATGTCAAAGTAGCTATAAAATAGTGAAACATAGAAAAATGGTGGAAGATTATATCAGAGAGTTATGCAGCAGGAAGGTTATGTAAGGCTTTTGCTTCCACAAAAGAATCTGGATTTTTCAGCTTCCAATGTAGAACCTGTTGAAGAGATATAAAAATGTGAAATATCATCGATTGTTGTAAACATTCATTCCAAAAATGTTCATACAGAAGGTATGTGGAGATTGAACTATGACAGTGGGCATGGAAGCTGGGAGCCCAATAATGAGTTTGTACTCAAGAAAATAGATGATGGGGTCATGAATTTTGGTAGTAGCAGTGGAAATGGATAAGGTTTGCTAGATTCAATAAAAATGTAAGGAAATGAAGCAAAGTAATGGGACAGATTAACTGGATGTGGCATATTCAAAACAGAAATAA
Organism: Grampus griseus; assembly: GCF_964374135.1. Taxonomy (NCBI): domain Eukaryota; kingdom Metazoa; phylum Chordata; class Mammalia; order Artiodactyla; family Delphinidae; genus Grampus; species Grampus griseus. Next base: position 90,611,770 of record NC_138998.1, read on the forward strand.
ATTGAGGATGATTCTTAGGCCTAAGCAACTAAGTGACTAATGGAAATATTCATCAAGATGGAGAATACTTGGCAAGAGTTAGGGATGTATGTAAAGACATGAGTCTAGTTTGACCATTTATGTTTGAGATGTCCAAGGGAGATGTTAGACAGATTTCAGATTCAATTTGGGGATTCTGTGTTAGATACTATATTTCAAAACATGAGACAGAATGAGATTACCCCAGGAGGGAGTACAGATAGAGAAACAAAGAGAACTGAGGCATAGCAGCAGAGAAGTACAAACTAGCAAGGGAGACTTGGAAGGAGTAGAGAAAGATAAGAGAAAAATAAGAGAATGAGATACAATAAATGCCAACTGACACAATCTCTTTCAGACTCAATGTCACAGAGACTTGGATAAGACAAAAGGTTGAGAGTTGGCCGTAGGATTTGGCAAGTTAAAGAACTTTGGGGAACAAAGAGGTTCTATTTCTTATTAATCTAGTATTCTTTTACCTGTTGATTTAGTCATTATTCAAGAAAAATTTACACAAAAGCCATGGTCTTCTTTTTCTTTTTTTCTTAAAAAATTTTTTTTATTGATGTATAGTTGATTTACAATATTATAAAAGTTCTAGGTGTACAACATAGTGATTTATAATTTTTAAAAACTATACTCCATTTATAGTGATTTTAAAATATTGGCTATATTCCCCATGCTGTACAATATATCCTTATAGCTTATTTATTTCATCCATAATAGTTTGTACCTCTTAATCCTCTGCCCCTATGGTGCCCCTCCCTCCTTCCCCTTCCCCACTGATAACCACTAGTTGGTTCTCTGTATCTGTGAGTCTGTTTCTTTTTTGTTATATTCCCTAGTTTGTTTTATTTTTTAGATTCCACGTATAAGTGATATCATACAGTATTTGTCTTTCTCTGACTTATTTCACTAAGCATAATACCCTCCAAGTCCATCCACCTTGTTGCAAATGGTAAAATTTATATTTAACTCATGGTCTTTAAAAGGGAATATTTACAAACTTTAGGCTTTCTTGGTGCTTGAACGATACTCAGTGTCAGCAAGGCCACATCCTCACTGAGAAAAACAAGTAACAAAAAAGATAATGTTAAGGTGACCCTGAGTAGTGTTTATATCTCTACTTCCAGCTTTTCAGCATTTAAAAAATCCCATTACTCAGTCCACCAGTGTTTCTGATTTAATATTCTTTTACATATATGGTTCTGAATTTAGACAGAGAGACATAATCACTAGTCCATTTTCCCAAAGCAGTTCACCTCTTACTGTATCATAGCTGGCCACTGCCGTCTTTATAACTGAAGAGAAACAGGATCTACTTCTACTTTTCACCAAATGTGGTTAAGATATATAATTTAACACAGTTTTTAATGAAGACAGTATTTTTTAGAGAAGTTTAAGTTTCACAGCAAAATTGAGAGGAAGGTACAGAGATTTTCCATATATCCTCTGCCCCCACACCTGCATAACCTCTCCACGGTTCAACAAAATTGTAATAAACATGGTGCTATAACACAAGAGATTAAAAAAATAAATACAGTGACAAAATGTGTGCACAGAATTTCTCCTTTTCAAAAGAGAGTATTTGTTGAAACTAAATACATGTGAGCACGCGCACACACACACACATATACTTTTTTCTCCTTCCCCTAAAACAAAAGAGAAGTGTCTCTCCAAAGTATATAAATTCTCTCACTTGAAAGGCAAAAACTCTGTGTGAGGGGATATACACTTCTGGCATTGTGACTAGGAAATGTGGGCCAATCTTCCCAGCATGAACAGATAGAAAAGCTAATCAAAATATATTATTAAAAAACTACTTGAAGGTATCATAAAGGCAACAAGCCACTAAAAAATTAGTAACCAAGGTCTTAAAGAAGAAAAAGCCTAGATAGAGAAGCCTGGTATATGGAAAATGCCAAAAGGCAAGTGAGAAGCTGAACAGAGCTTTCTTTTGGGGCTTGGAGTGACACAGCTGAAGTCCAGAGCCTGCCAAGGAAGCAATGCCTATAAGCACACATGATAAGGACTGTACTCTAGGAGTTAGGGTGATCTAGAAATCGTCTGGTTCTCACAGGGTAAGGAAGTCCAACTTCATATCACCTAGCTTCCTACAATTAGAGTAAATTCATAGAAGGTTATTAGTTCCCTAGACATACATCCCTTTTGAGGAAGAAAAGACATAACACTAGGCTTAATTATATACAATTTATACAATTTATGTTACCCAAACTAAAATCATCAGGCATATGAGAAAAAAGAACATTCTCTTTTTAAAAGAGAAAATATGGGTAATAGAGCCAGACATATAAATGATCCAGGTAATGAAGTTATACAATATCTTTAAAATAATATCCTGAATATGTGTAATAATGGCATTGCACAATGACTTTAGCATAAGTATCCTGAATATTTTCAAAGAAATAGATATAATTGAGAGGTTCTGAAAAGAAATAGTGTTTAAGAAAATGAAAATCTGGGCACTGAAAAACACAGTAACTGAAATTAAGAATATGATGGAAAGGGGGCTTCCCTGGTGGTGCAGTGGTTGGGAGTCTGCCTGCCGATGCAGAGGACGTGGGTTCGTGCCCCGGTCTGGGAGGATCCTGCATGCCGCGGAGCGGCTGGGCCTGTGGGCCGTGGCCGCTGGGCCTGCGTGTCCGGAGCCTGTGCTCCGCGGCAGGAGAGGCCACGGCAGTGAGAGGCCCACGTACCACAAAAAAAGAAAAAGGAATATGATGGAAGGGTTTCACAACAGATTACAAACACCTGAAAATATCATTAGTAAAATGGAAGATAAGTCAGAACACTGTGTGAAGAAGTATAGTGAATAAAAATGATGGAAAAAGCACAAAACAACATGATATACCTAGGAATTACAGTGAGGAGGGCTACCATATGTGTAACTGGAGTCCCAGAAAGAGAAGAAAGAATGGAATAGAAGCCATGTGTGGAAATACATGGCTGCAGTTTTCTAAATTATTAGAGTTTTGAAAATAATAACTCAAGAATAACGATGAACCTCTAAAAAGAAGTGAAATTGAGTTATTTGTAGTGAGGTGGATGGACGTAGAGTCTGTCATACAGAGTGAAGTAAGTCAAAGAGAAAAACAAATACCGTATGCTAACACATATATATGGAATCTAAAAAAATAAAAGTGGGTCTGAAGAACCTAGGGGCAGGACAGGGATAAAGATGCAGATGTAGAGAATGGACTTGAGGACACAGGAAGGGGGAAGGGTAAGCTGGGACGAAGTGAGAGAGTAGCATGGACATATATACACTAACAAATGTAAAATAGATAGCTAGTGGGAAGCAGCGGCATAGCACAGGGAGATCAGTTCCGTGCTTTGTGACCACCTAGAGGGGTGGGATAAGGAGGATGGGTGGGAGATGCAAGAGGGAGGGAATATGGGGATATATGTATACGTAGAGCTGATTCACTTTGTTGTACAGCAACAACTAACACAACATTGTAAAGCAATTATACTCCAATAAAGATGTTAAAAAAATAAATAAAATAATGATGAACCTCAAGCAGGATAAAAACAAAGAAAGTTGTACCTGACATAGCACAGTAAAGTTGCTGATAAGGGATAAAGATAAAAATCTTAAAAGCAAACATAGAAAAAGATAGGTTAAAGTAAAAGGAGCAAGAATTAAACAAAAACAGGCCTTTCCACATCTAAGAAGAGGATTGTATTAGTTATCTATTGGTGCATAACAAATCATCCCTAACTTAGTTGCTTAAAACAATTAGCATTTATTGTTTTATAGATTTTGTGGTAGTAATCTGGAAGCAGCATAGCTGGATGGTTCGGGCTCAAGGTCTCTCAAGAGATTGCATCCAAGCTGTCCACTGAGGTGTGGCTCTCTCAAAGCTCAAGCTGGGGAGGGTCTATTTCCAAGCTCACTCAGGTGACTGTTGGCAGGCCTCGGAAGATCTTCCAGGCTTATTCACACGGCTGCCTGTTTGCCTGATTTCCTTACTCTATGGCTTATTCACACTCAGGCTGCCTGAGTGTTATCATGGCACTCTTTCCAGGGCAGCCTCCCCACATGGCAGCTGGCTTCCCTCAGAGAGAGCGAATGAGGGTGAGAGAACATACCGACATGGAAGTCAATGTCTTTTTTATAACCTAATGTCCAATGTGGCATCCCATCACTGCTACTGTGTTTTATTTACTAGAATAAAGTCACCTGGTTGGCCTTGTGCTTTCTTGATAGAGCAGCATTGAAGTGTCATGTGGAATTGCTATTTAACAAGTTACCACAGACTTAGTATATTAAAACAAGCTTTTTATTTGATTCATTTTTGGATCAGGAAATAGAGAGATGGGCTGAAGTAGGTGGTACCTACCGCACTGGGTTGTCCAAGGTAGGTTCTTCATTCACATGACTGGTGCCTCAGTTGTTCTTGGTCTGACTGTCTCTCTGTCCACATGATGTGCCATCCTGTAGAACCTCTCCATATAGCTTGTATTTCTTATGGCATGGTGATCTCAGGGTAATCACATTTCTTACATTGTATATGGCTTCCAAGAGTCAGGAAAAGAAAGCTCCCTCGCCAGTCAAGGGCCACACCCAGGACCAGTGCTGCATCGCTTCTCCTGTATTCATATTGTCATGGTAGTTGCACAGTCAGCCTAGATATCAGGAGGTGGGGATGTAAATGTCACTTCTTAATTAGGAATTAGGAAGGTCACATTGCAGAAGAAAATTGTTTTAGAGATAATGTTGTCATCTTTGGGACAATGTAATATTTCACATTCTGCTCTCTGGCCACAACAACCTACATCCCATTTACATGCAAAATACACTTACCCTCTCCCTGAAGATTTCATCCCATTATGGCACTGAGGTCACATTTTACTGGTAGGGGGCTGAATTTGATCCTTGTTTTGAGGCTGCTCCTTAAATTGAGGATCTTTTGTTATCTGAAGCTAGAAGCTAGCCCTGGCTCCTTTATAGATCCTCAAAATCCATATTGAAAAGTGATCAATTCCCTCTTTATTTCAACTTTCTGTAGCCATATTTCATTATAAATAACTAAAAAACCAGTTGGCATTTCCAACATTCTACTAAACATCTGTTAAACCAGATCCTCGAGTTCATAGGCACATTTTTACTTTATATTTCCTTCTATATTATTTATTGCTTTATAAAATAAATACCCCAAAACTTAGCATCTTAAGACAATATGAAGCAAAATTAATATTCTCACATATTTTCTGAGTATCAGGAATCTGGAAGTGCTTTAGATGGATGGTTCTGGCCCAGGATCTCCCATAAGGCTGCAGTTAAGATGTCAGCAAAGGTTGCAACTGTCCGATAGCATGGCTGGAGCTGGAGAATCAGCATTCAAGATAGCTCACTTAGAGGGTATTGGCAGAACACTTCAACTGACTGCTGGCAGAAGGCCGCAGCATCACAGGACAGCCTGGGAGTCTTCCCAGCATCACAGATGTTTCCTCAAGAGTAAATGCTCCAAGATAGAGGGCAAGAAAGAAGCTGCAGTTCTTTTTATGACCTAATTTCTGAAGTCATACATTTCCATTTCATTCTAGTAGAAGCAAATCACTAAGGTCAGACATACTCAAAGAGGGAAATTAAGCTTCACCTCTTAAAAGGGGGGGTATCTAAGAATTTGTGGACATACTCTATAAGTGCCACATCTACTTTACCTCAGTCAATAGGTTTGCTAAATTTTCTATTACTATGTAACACAATTTATCTTTTCTCCAGCCTTCAATAACACTTTTCTCAGTTTTGTTCCACTGCCACAAATCGTTTACTTGAGGTCCTTCACACTGCCATGCAACATGTGGTCCTAAATCCAAAGCCATGTGTTTTACATTTCTGTTATAACAAAAAAAAACCTACTTCCAGCACCAAATTTAGGTTCTGGAATATATTTATGAATAACAAACCCTCCCAAACTATCAGTGGATTAAAACAGCAACCATTTACTATGTGTGGTCACCCTGTGGGTCAGGTGTTTTGTCAAGACATAATGGTGGGGGGCGACCTTCAAGATGGCAGAGGAGTAAGACGTGGAGACCACCTTCTACCCTACAAATACATCAAAAATACATCTACATGTGGAATAACTCCTACAGAACACCTACTGAATGCTAGCAGAAGACCTCAGACTTCCCAAAAGGCAAGAAAATCCCCACGTACCTGGGTAGGGCAAAAGAAAAAAGAAAAAACAGAGACAAAAGGATAAGGATGGGACCTGCATCTCTGAGAGGGAGCTGTGAAGGAGAAGAGGTTTCCACACACTAGGAAGCCCCTTCACTGGTGGAGATGGAGGGTGGGGGGGGAAAGCTTCGGAGTCACAGAGGAGAGCACAGCAACAGGGGTGCAGAGGGCAAAGTGGAGAGATTCCCACACAGAGGATCAGTGCCAACCAGCACTCACCAGCTTGAGAGGCTTGTCTGCTCACCCACTGGGCCAGGTAGGGGCTGGGAGCTGAGGCTTGGGCTTCAGAGGTCAGAACCCAGGGAGAGGACTGGGGTTTGGCTGTGTGAACACAGCCTGAAAGGGGCCATAGGTCCAGAGCTATGTGGGAGGGAGTCCAAGAAAAAGTCTGGACGTGACTGAAAGGCAAGAAACCATTGTTTTGGGGTGTGCGAGAAGACGGGATTCCTTCCCTGTCTGCCCACAGACGGCTGAGCACCCCCTAAATGAGCTCCAGAGATGGGTGCAAGCCACAGCTCTCAGCTCAGACCCCGGAGATGGTCATGAGACGCTAATGCTGCTGCTGCTGCCACCAAGAAGCCTGTGTGTGAGCACAGGTCACTATCCACACCTCCCCTCCTGGGAGCCGGTGCAGCCCGCCACTTCCAGGGTCCCGTGATCCAGGAACAACTTCCCTGAGAGAACACACGGTGCACCTCAGGCTGTTGAAATGTCATGCCAGCCTCTGCTTCTGCAGGCTCTCCCCACATTCCAATTATAACTACTGTACCCCTCCCTCCCCATGGCATGAGTGAGCCAGAGCCCCCTAATCAGCCGCTGTTTTAACCCCATCCTGTCTGAACGGGAACACATGCCTGAGGACGACCTACATGCAGAGGCAGGGCCAAAACCAAAGCTGAATCCCAGGAGCTGTGGAACAAAGAAGAGAAAGGGAAATTTCTCCATGCAGCCTGTAAAAAGGAGACAGCCAACACAGTAAGTTAAACAAAATGAGAAGACAAGGAATTATGCAGCAGATGAAGGAGCAAGGTAAAAACCCACCAGACCAAACAAGTGAGGAAATAGGCAGTCTACCTGAAGAAGAATTCAGAGTAATGATAGGAAAGGTGATCCAAAATCTTGGCAGTAGAATGGAGAAAATACAAGAAACATTTAACAAGGACCTAGAAGAACTAAAGAGCAAACAGACAACCATGAACAACACAATAAATGAAATTAAAAATTCTCTAGAAGGGGTCAATAGCAGAATAACTGAGGCAGAAGAACGCATAAGTGACCTGGAAGATAAAATAGTGGAAATAACTACTGCAGAACAGAATAAAGAAAAAAGAATGAAAAGAATTGAGGACAGTCTCAGAGACCTCTGGGACAACATGAAATGCACCAATATTTAAATTATAGGGGTCCCAGAAAAGAAGAGAAAAAGAAAAAGTCTGAGAAAATATTTGAAGAGATTATAGTTGAAAACTTCCTTAACATGGGAAAGGAAATAATCAAGTCCAGGAAGTTCAGAGAGTCCCATACAGGATAAATCCAAGGAGAAATACACCAAGATACATATTAGTCAAACTATCAAAAATTAAATACAAAGAAAAAATATTAAAAGCAGCAAGGGAAAAGCAACAAATAACATACAAGGGAATGCCATACGGTTAACAGCTGATCTTTCAGCAGAAACTCTGCAAGCCAGAAGGGAGTGGCAAGACATATTTAAAGTGATGAAAGGGAAAATCCTACAACCAAGATTACTATACCCAGCAGGTATCTCATTCAGATTTGACAGAGAAATTAAAACCTTTACAGACAAACAAAGGTTAAGAGAATTCAGCACCACCAAACCAGCTTTACAACAAATGCTAAAGGAAGTTCTCTAGGCAGGAAACACAAAAGAAGGAAAAGACCTACCAAAACAAACCCAAAACAATTAAGAAAATGGTAATAGGAACATACATATCAATAACCACCTTAAATGTAAATGGACTAAATGCTCCAACCAAAAGACATAGACTGGCTGAATGGATACAAAAGCAAGACCTGTACATATGCCGTCTACGAGACCCACTTCAGACCTAGGGACACATACAGACTGAAAGTGAGGGGATGGAAAATGATATTCCATGCAAATGGAGATCAGAAGAAAGCTGGAGTAGCAATTCTCATATCAGACAAAATAGACTTTAAAATAAAGACTATTACAAGAGACAAAGAAGGACACTACATAATGATCAAGGGATCAATCCAAGAAGAAGATAGAACAATTGTAAATATTTATGCACCCAACATAGGAACACCTCAATGCATAAGGCAAATGCTAACAGCCATAAAAGGGGAAATTGAAAGTAACACAATCATAGTAGGGGACTTTTAACACCCCACTTTCACCAATGGACAGATCATCCAAAATGAAAATAAATCAGGAAACACAAGCTTTAAATGACACATTAGACCAGATGGACTTAATTGATATTTATAGGACATTCCATCCAAAAACAACAGAACACACTTTCTTCTCAAGTGTTCATGCAGTAGTCTCCAGGATAGATCATATCTTGGGTCACAAATCAAGCCTTGGTAGATTTAAGAAAATTGAAATCGTATCAAGTCTCTTTTCCGACCACAATGCTATATCAATTATCAGATATCAATTACAGGAAAAAAAACTGTAAAAAATAGAAACATATGGAGGCTAAACAATATGCTACTAAACCAAGAGTTCACTGAAGAAATAAAAAAATACCTGGAAACAAATGACAATGAAAACACGACGACTCAAAACCTATGTGATGCAGCAAAAGCAGTTCTAAGAGGGAAGTTTATAGCAATACAATCCTACCTCAACAAACAAGAAAAATCTCGAATAAACAACCTAACCTTATACCTAAAGCAATTAGAGAAAGAAGAACAACAACAAAAAAACCCCCAAAAGTCAGCAGAAGGAAAGAAATTATAAAGATCAGATCAGAAATAAATGAAAAAGAAATGAAGGAAACAATAGCAAAGATCAATAAAACTAAAAGCTAGTTCTTTGAGAAGATAAACAAAATTGATAAACCATTAGACAGACTCATCAAGAAAAAAAGGGAGAAGACTCAAATCAATAGAATTAGAAATGAAAAAGGAGAAGTAACAACTGACACTGCAGAAATACAAAGTATCATGAGAGATTACTACAGGCAACCGTATGCCAATAAAATGGACAATCTGGAAGAAATGGACAAATTCTTAGAAAAGCACAACCTTCTGAGACTGAACCAGGAAGAAATAGAAAATATAAGCAGACCAATCACAAGCACTGTAATTGAGACTGTAATTAAAAATCTTCCAACAAACAAAAGCCCAGGACCAGATGGCTTCACAGGCGAATTCTATCAAACATTTAGAGAAGAGTTAACACTTATCCTTCTCAAACTCTTCCAAAATATAGCAGAGGGAAGAACACTCCGAAACTCATTCTATGAGGCCACCATCACCCTGATACCAAAACCAGACAAAGATGTCACAAAAAAAGAAAACTACAGGCCAGTATCACTGATGAACATACATGTGAACATCCTCAACAAAATACTAGCAAACAGAATCCAGCAGCACATTAAAAGGATCATACACCATGATCAAGTGGGGTTTATCCCAGGGATGCAAGGATTCTTCAATATATGCAACAAATAGTAGTAGGAACTATGCTCTAACTGTTGGTATATATCTGTAATAATTGCTTTCACAGAAATGAAAGCCAAATAATGAAGCTAGCAAAGATAAGGTAAAAAATACAAAAGAAGAGAAAAAATGCCTTTATAATTATACAGTACCAAATTACTAGTGAACAGGAAGGAAAATGCACAATTCTAGTCAGACAGTGATAATTATTCAAATGTACATTATATGGGTAATTTGTGAAAATGAGCTAAATCTCTTATTAATTATATATTCAATGGGCTAATTTTCTAATTTTTAGAAGAAAGTATATATTTAGTCTTTATGAAACCCTAAAAAGTATTTATAGTCTTTAGTAATAACTTGAAAGTGAAAGTTACTTTTATGGCTTTTTATTCAAGATTTTCAAAATTTCATCTTTGTTGACAGATCATATTGATCCAATGGATGGTCATTGGAATTTTTCCTATGCCATGAATGGAGGAAAATTAGAATAACATTTCAGTCTTAGAAGATGATGAACGTTATCTTTGGAAGATATATGCAGAATAGAAATATTTATATATTCATATATGAAAACTTCATTTCTATATGTGGAAATACATATTTTACTTGATGACAACTTTCCAAGTTACAGAATTTTCTCTCCCTGAGCAAGGAGTGCTAGTTTACTGTGTGGAGGGATTAAAAGCAGTGCATTAAGAGGTGTTAGATTGTAGAGTATGCTCAGAGAAAAGACAGGCGCAGATTATTTTGTTTTCTTTTAAGAGCGTTCCATCCACATTTCTCAAGTTTACCTTTGGCACGGCATATCTATGTTGATTACCATGAGGAGGCAGGTGAAGTGTTTGGAATAATTCCCTGCTGGATTTTTTTATTTGTGGTAAGAACATGGTTTAATCCCACTGTGAATCCCTTTATAGAGCCTCTAGAAATTTTAGAAAGTATAGAATTGGCCCTAGAGTCAGTTTACAGATCTATTGGTGTACTCTCTGAGAAGAATGGGTGACTCAGCCTTTTCCCAGTCTGTAGCAGATGAAGCTGGTGTCTGCCGTATCCCGTCGGCACTCCCTGGAGCTCACCTTCAGCTTCAGTGGAAGGTCCCCATATACACCTATTGCTTTGCCTTGAGCACTTGTGACTCTGCTTCTGAGAGCTTAATCTGACCCCATGAGTGGAGCAGGACAAAGGTGCTGGGGAAGTAATGTCCCAGGAGCAACTCTTTACCAATGAGGGTTTGAGGCCTATGGATAGAACACCCAGCTTCGGGCCCTTGTGGGTCCTGGAGTGCTGAGGTGTGCTCGATTTGGTTTCTCAGAGCCCCCTTGAGACTCAGGCTCAGTTGCTCATAGTGGTAACCCTGTCGTTAACGCACACTTTCTGGCTTTCCTCCCTCCCTTCTCTGACTTACTTCCCCACTCCCTCATTGTGCTTTCTGGGATCATCTCCCAAATAAGCTACTGGCACTTGTCTCAGGGTCTGCTTTTTTGTATGCCTCATGTAAATGTTTGCCTGATCTTATTTTTTAAACGCCAACAGTGTCACTATTCTGGAGGCACAAGATTGAGGAAAGAGGAAAGAGTCTCTGCTCCCTGATTGCATTTGTGAAGAGCTAAAACCATCTATTTGTCTCTGTATTTTTACCATGGGGGCCATGGCCTGCTGTCGTGACTGCTTCTTTCTTTTACCTTTACATCTGCCATGATTTGAGGCCCTCTCTCCCAGCATGGGCACAAAGGAATATATGAATGAAAATTATTATTAACAAGAAGGAGTGGCTTCACTGAGATATTTATTCTGATGGATTTCAATACTTGCTTCCTGCTCACTGTACATTTCTTGAACGTTTTCTTTATGACTATTTAAAATAACTGCCTGAGGAAATGGGACTTAAAATATTGAAATTCTGTGGTCCACAAAGCCCGTTATCCTTTGCCCTTATTTTTCCTGTGCCCAGTCCACCCCAACATTCCAGCTTCCATGAAAGCAGGGGCTTTGTTGTTTTGTTTATTGCTCTATCACTGATATAATAACAACGAAAGTGCCTGGAAAACAGTAAATTCTTCATAAATATTTGCTGAATGAATCAGTTGAATCAATTCAATTTCTTGATAGCCTTATAAACTTGGGCAAATTGGTTAACCTCTCTATGCTTCACTTTTCTCATAAATAAAATGGGGGATGATGAAAGTCCCTTCCTTAAATGATTATTGTGAGGTTTGAATGAGATTTTGTATGTAATACACACAGTGTAATCCCTGACACATAATAAATGCTAAAAAAGCATAGTTTATATTATTATTGTTACAGTTAATATATATTTATTGAGGGATGATTATATGACAGGTACTATTAGTTGTTGGGATTACAACAATGAAACATACATACAAGGTCACTATGCTCATGTAACTGTACTATAATGAGTGTGATGTATGAAAAATAGACAATCCCTATATAAATATTTTAGCTTAAGGAAATTCAGTTTTTTCCTGTAGATATTGAAGAACTACAAATTATAAATCAGGGGAATGACATTTTTAAAAAGCATATCTTAAAATATAAAGATAGATTAATTGGGAAAAACATTGAAGGCATGAATTCTTAAGAAATTATTGGATTGGCCAAAAAGTTCGTTCAGGGTTTTCTGTAACATCGTGAGGAAAATCCGAACGAACTTTTTGGCCAACCCAATACTTCAGTGTTTCAGGCAAAAGATAATAATAGTAGTAAAATGAATACATCTGAGAGACTTTTCTGGATGAGCAAAGGTAGAGCTGGTGGATGGCCACTCAGTTAACTGACAGGAGAATAAAAAAAGAACAGGTAGAGAAAGAGATTTAAGATAACTGTGTGTTCCCTAAGATCCATTGGAGAAAAGCATTGCAAAGGAATTGGGAGCAAACAGGAGTTGGGGAAGATGAAATGGCTCTTAAAGCTTTGCAGAAAGTAGTAGGAGCACAAGATCTGTCTTGTTACCTGGAATGGTGAGTTGGGAAAATAGAGAAGTTGGGGGTGAGGATGAGAGGAAGAATGAGAGCTTGTGATGTATCTGGGGAGAGGGAGATTGCTCATAGAAGAAGTGAAAGAAAAGAACAGGAACATTATCGAAGTATTTTCACAAGGTGCTGTCTCTTCTTGTTTCAAGGTTGTTTCTGTCATCACTCTGTTCAGAGTGACTCAATTTCTAATTCAACCCAGAATGCTTCTCTCCAGCTCCCAAAGGGGAACCAAGAATCTTAGTGTCTCTATTTAGTTATAGAAGGATTACCTTACTCTGAATAAGATATTCTCATTCCATCAAATCAAAGCAGCTTTCCAACCTTTCTGTTTTCTTTTTAATCTCTAAAAGATAAAGATTCTTGCCTTTAACATAAACATAATACTATCAACACCGGTAAAAATAATAATTCTTTAATGTCATCATACGTAGCCAGTTCAACTTTGTGTGTGTGTGTGTGTGCTTTTGTGACTCATCGATTCCTTATTTTGGCAATATATCAGCCCTAAATTTTTATTATTTCCAGACTTGGTTTTCTTCCTCCTGCCAAAGTTAAAAAACAAATAAAAAATTGGATTCTCATAAAGGTTCTCCCACTCCTTTGGGGATTTAAACAAAATACCACTAACTAAAATCATCTGAAACAACAGTTTCTAAGATCCTGAAAATGTAAACATGTCAGCAGAATCAACTGTGGCTCATATATATGTAGCTCAAAGGTATTAAGGCCTAAAGTAAACGCTGGAGTGTGCCTGCTTTCTAAGAGAAGAAAGGGCATTGCAAGTTCATGACTAAATGAAAGACTTCAGTAATTTGAATATGTTTCCCAACAGCCAGAGGACTAAAAAAGGTGACTACACAAGACTTGAGCAAGCCTCCAGATTATGAAAATTAAATATTTTAAAAGATAGAAGTGGTTGTCCTTCCACTAAGATAAAACATCCTATGAAAAATATCTAGTTTGTGGCAGTTGCTCTGTTAGGAATTTTCATATGTGAACCCAATCCTCACAGTAAATGCATAAAGCAGGGATTATCAAGCCCACACTACAGACTTGTAAAGCAAGGTTGTCTAATGCGCCCAAGATCGCATAGCTAGTGTGTGGATTTGCTCCCAGGATTGTTAGACTTTAAAATGCGTGGTGTTTCTATGACTATAACAGGCTGCCTCCTCTGGGCTTCATGAAGGTATAATATTATCAGCTTAAGGTAAGGATGAGGAAAATCAAATTCAATATATACCTATGTAAACACAATGCTGAACTGTCCTCTATGGAGAGAATCTGCCCTGTGCACCCCAATGGCCAATGAGGTGAAGCATGCAATCTTAGAGCAGCTTTAAGATTCTAAATTCTGCTTGCTGGAATTTGGTCATAGCTAACTTTCTTATGCATGTGCATGTAATTAACATTTTCTCTTTAAATTAACCCTCTGTATCAATCAGAGTTCAGTCAGGAAAACATAGCCACCATAAAAATTATGTGAATAAAGGGTTTACAATATTTATTAGAATAACGAATTATATTAATTAGACCTTACGCTAACGTGCAATAACCTGGGGAAGTGAAGATCTAAAAGTGGGAGTGATAGGCACCAATCATTCCATCGGACACACAGGTATGAGTATCCAGTCAGAACTATAGGATAAGGTTGTCAGATTTAGCAACTAAAAAATAATATGTAACACCCAGTTAAATTTGAATTTCAGATAAATAACATTTTTTAGTATTAGATGTCCCGTGCAATAAACGAGATTGTATTTATGCTAAAAATTTTTCATTGTTTATCTTAAGTGTAAATTTAACTGGGTGTCCTGTAATTTATCTGTCAACTTCATAGTGGGAATATTTGAGAAGCCAGATACGTTGGCCTCTGAAGTGGTACTGTGGAGAGGAAGTGTGTGGAGACTCTATGGAAATAGGTACCAGCTCTGTGGCTATACAACTAAGTGTGTGGTGGTGAGCCAGGGGGTGCTGTTGACCAACAGGGTCAGTGGTCAAGTAGAGGGGCTGGATATGGAGCAGCAAGAGCAAGCCAGAATAACCTGGGACCTGCCGGGCACCTCTGTGCCCAGAATGATGACTTCACATCTACCTTCCGAATTGCACAGGGACCTTTCTTGGCCACACAGGGAAGGAGGTTCTGGGAAAGGCAGTCTCTGGTGTTAGTCAAATCAGTGTAACTCAGTGTAATATATCTATCCTTTTTGCCCAAAATAAACTTTCTCTCTCCCTCTCTCTCTTTGCTAAGTTAAAATGTATCTAAAAATGCATGGGGGGCTTCCCTGGTGGCGCAGTGGTTGAGAGTCCGCCTGCCGATGCAGGGGACGCGGGTTCGTGCCCCGGTCCGGGAAGATCCCACATGCCGCGGAGCGGCTGCGCCCGTGAGCCATGGCTGCTGAGCCTGCGCGTCTGGAGCCTGTGCTCCGCAATGGGAGAGGCCACAACAGTGAGAGGCCCGCATACCGAAAAAAAAAAAAAAAAAGCATGGATTTTAAATATAGCAGTTATATGAATTTTGACTAATGTACACACCTGTTTAAGCACTACCAAATCAAGATGCAGAACATTTCTGTCTCCCTAGAAAGTTCTCTCAAGCCCCTTTCCAGTCAGTCCTCTCTCTCCAATAGGTAAACAAGATTGATTTTTTTGATCATAGTTTTGCCACGTGTGGAGTTTTCTATAAATGGAAGCATACAGTATTTTTCTTTTGAATCTCACTTCTTTCACACAATATCATGTGCTCATCAATGTTGCCACACGTATCAGTAGTTTACTTTTTTTTATTATTGGATAGTAGTCCATTGTACAAATATATCCATATTGAAAATAAGATAAATTTATTGAAAAGGTAACTTTATTCCGACACTGGAACTATTGTCATATGTAGAAGATACGCATGCAAAATATTACCATAAAATGTAATTTAATACTAGTAAGTTGTACTTGTTCGTCAAGTGCTCTAAACCCCTCTCATTTCCTATTGTTATTTAGAGTGGTATCAAATACATATAGGCACTGACAAGAGACTTCTTTTTGAGTGATCAAAAGTATTGATGGATAAAAGAAGATAATTTATTTTGATGCCCTGACTTCAAACAATCTAAAATTATTTTGCTCACAATCAGAGTTTACTGCCACCACCTCAACTCCCACACATTCTGAGAAATATTACACTAGAACATGATGTAGGAATCCTTGGAAACCGGGGAATTGGGGTACCGTGCGGTTCCCAGTGTTCCATACTTCAAACACAACCCTGGAAATCAACTCGTTCCAATACTGAGCCTGTTGCAAGCCTAGAAAAGATTTTAACAGAGCCTAGAATACTACTCTTGGCCATAACTAGAACCAATTTAATGAGCTGGAAAGGACTAGACTTGGACCTGACTTGGGAAGAGCCAATGGGCATGAGGATGGTGGCGATTTTTATCAAACAAATGACACTCTAACTGGATGCTTAAAATTTTGCATATACTTCTCTGTACTGCTTTTAATGCCTGCTTCTGTGATCTGTCTCCTTGAGGATAGAAGCCATGTCTTTTAATCTGTGCATCTCCATTGCCTAAGAGGGTGCATAACATTTGCATGACACTTGAATAAACAGCAGTGGCAATACCAGGACACATCATAGAAATAGAGTGTCACACACAACCTGTGATGAAGTTGGTGGAACAGAGTAATGGAATGGGGATGATGGAAACTCAGGCTCTCAGGTGAATTCTGGTTTGTGGTGAGACTGCTAGACTTCAAGATGCTCCACTCTATTCCAATTGTCTAAGGAACAAATGTTTCCTAGGGTGAAATTTTTCACACCTTGCTGGAATATTTCATCTACCAGTTAGCTCTACCTGAATGGAATTGTCAAAAAGAGAGTCAGTAGTGACAGGTGTCCTGGGAGAGGAGTTTATGATACCTGAAGAAGAAGAGCCTTTTATTTGGGGGATAGATGGAGAATATTGTTTCAAGACAGTGCCCTCAGTAACTGGACCAATCACCTAGTTAAGAGATGCTAATATGACCTAACCATGGCCTGAAGGAGACAGGTTTTCTAACAGTAAATAGAGTTGTTTTATAAATTGGCTAAGGACTCAAAAAGACAATAATGAGCATGGAATATGAGTATCCTTGCTCTCAATTGGATGGATGGAGAGATAGAGATAGGTGATAGATATTAGATATTAAAATAATAATAATAAAAGCTTAAAACATAACTTTAAGTACATTTCATGGGACTGATGCAATGAAAAGGATTTTTTTAAAGTACTTGTTAGATACAAGAATAGTACCCTCCATGCTTTCTTTCCTGATTCCATGTTGAACAAGGAAAGTGAGAACTAATAACAAATTCAGAGACTATACCATATTCTGTTTGTGCTAATATTAGAACAATATTTTCAAAGATAGGAAAACATAAAGTATGTTGTGAAATAATCTATAAAAGCTCCCAGCACGATGTCTGGCTCAATAATCAGTCGATAAGTGTTAGTGTCTTTTCAGCTATTAAAATCCCAGGATTAGGAACTCTTGTACAGCCTAGAAAATGGAATTGATAACTATCACTGATAAAATAGTTTTTAAAAATGCTTAAGATGAATAGAGAAGATACTAAAACTCTTTTGAACTTTAACCTAGATTAGTTCTATAATAATGAATGAATAGCAGAAATGGTTTCAGTGTAAAGTAAACAGTCCTGTTGTTGTGAATGAAAGCTGAACTTACCTCATAGGTTCTCCAGAGAAATCACTTTATTCATGCCATGTGTACCCAAAAGAAGTTTTTCAACCATATTTTGCTATTTGGCATGAAAATTGTTTTCTGACTCTCTCTCTTTGTTTATAAAGCCTGCATGTTTTGACTTGCCTATAGCAGCGCCTAATAAATATTTGCAGGATAAATGAAAGGAAAATTAGGCAACATGGGAAACTAAGTGGGCAGGGAGGGCTCTCTTTACATGAAGCTCTCTTTACAACATCAGAAAGAAATTGTGCTGGAAATTTGTCCTCAATATATTGAGAGAAAGAAGTGCATAATACTTTGAAGAATCATTTTTACAACGTGTAAAACAAGTTTCAGCAAAACTATGTTGTCACTGGGTTGCTTTCCCGAGCTTTAAGTGAACTTTCCCCTTCCTCCTGGGCCCCTTATCATTGTTGGTCCCACTCTTTCTGGTCTCAATCCTGTGCCCTGGTCAGTGTAATCGAAACAATGGCTGATGTGGACTAACCGGTCTGCCAGGCCACGCCCCTCTCCCTCAGGCTGCCTTTCTCACCAGATCAGGTCCCCAGGGCCTGGTGCACCTACAGTCTTTACTATACCAAATTGAACTTGGGTTTTTTTTTCTCTCCATCCTGTGCTGGCTTCATGCTCAGAAAGCTTCTCTCCTTGTGATTAAGAGATGGTTACAGTAGGTCCAGCCTCACATTTTCTCAGGTTCAACAGAAATATATGTTTCCTTGTAGTTCACGTAACTCCCTCTGCTGAGTTGAGTGTTCAGCCCATCCCTGAACCAATCACTCTACTTCTACCTAGGTAGTTAGATTAGGAAGTGGGGAGAGAGAGAGACAGAGACAGAGACAAAGAGATAGAGACAAGTGGCGGGGGGAAGAAGGAATCTCTCTAAGGCAGATTGGTGTCTCTTATTCACCAGTTTTTTCCAGTTTATTCCAAGAGTTTGGTACAATGCTAGGCCCATAGTACATATTCAATAATATAAATTGAACTGATGTTAAATTCAGTTCCCACATTATCGATTTTTCAGTTTACTATTTTGCTAGATTATTTTAATTCTGCCAAGACAATTTTAAAATTCCTCCAACTTTTACTTATCTAATTTCATTTAATTCCTTTCCTTTGCATGTTGTTCTGTTATCTTTGAATCACAGCTTCTTATAGGTTCATGCTTCTCTTTTAGAGTGGCTACGTCTGTTAGTATCACATGAAATATCTTAAGAAGCTTCCTAATTTGTTGTCTTGTTGAGACTAAAGGGGTGAGGGAGGGGGACAGTGGAGCAGGGGAAGAGTGCATTGAGAGTTTATGATGGCTCCACATACTCCACGTGTATTAGCACCTTCAATCCTAAGAGCAAATGCTTCAGGTAGAAAAATTATCCCCATTTTATGGGTGAGAAAACTGAGGTATAGAATGGTAAGTTACTTGCCCAAGTTTTCAAAGTAGGAGTAGATGAGCCAATTCAGGAAAAACTTCGTATCAGTAAATTGTTGATTGGTTGGTTGGTTTTGAACTTGAAGGGGTAATATACCCTGTCTTTCATGGTGCAGTTTTCCTTCAGAACTTCCATTTTATTCATTGGTGGTGTTGAATATTGACTTTTTCCTCTAATAAGGGAAAATATATTCAAACCTGTGTTTGCAAAGCAGACTTTGGAGGTGGATATTTGAGTAGTGGTTAAAGAGGGTGGGAGGGAGATGCAAGAGGGAGGGGATATGGGGATATATGTATATGTATAGCTGACTCACTTTGTTATACAGCAGAAACAAACACACCATTGTAAAACAATTATACTCCAATAAAGACGTTAAAAAAAAAAAACCCTTCTCAAACAGACAGCTTGAGAACAGGTTAGTATGTATGTTTCCTGACTGCATTTTTAAACTTAGTAGCTATTTCATCTAGCAAGACTCATGTTTCAGTGGGATTTTTTTCCTTATCCTACTAGATATTCTTCTGACATGCTATATAGGGGAGTATATGAAAAATTATAATCACTGCCATTTGGCAGTAAATGACTATGAAGTTTTCTGCTGGAGTAGACCCTGGCTCCCTAAGCAAGAGGCTGTGCGTCAGTGGGAAGCGTGCTATGGGTCCTCATGTTCTTTCAACTGGAGGATATCATGTTTCATGGAGCAAAACATGAAGTAAAATCATTTCCCACCCTTCATCTAGTCCCTTCTAACTTATATTTACTAGAAATTCCTCTTACATACCACTGATACATTATATGATCATCTTGATATTTAGGTCTTGTGAATTTACATCTTTGCATCATTACATAGATAATTCTATGGAAATTTATAAGGCTGTTAGCCAGAAACCATATTAAACCAGACAACTCATTCATTAGGTTCATTGATTTTTCTAATTTAACTATCAGAGGGTAATCTGTATTTCCTTACTTACAAGTTATTGGTGGGGGAAATGAAACTCATTTTTCTCTCTTGAGCTCTAACATTATTATTTTATAAACAACTCAACAACATAAAGATTAAGTAAATAAGAGGAAAAGAAAGTTTAAAAAAAAGTAGCTAAGTACAAGCTATGATGTTTTTATTTAAAATCAACCAGTGCCACTCACTACTTTAATATCGTTTCTACCTTAAACGTTTGTTTATATATTTATTTATGTAATGATTTACTTTGCTTCCAGAAATTGAAAAATGCAAGGGCCTTAAAGGAGTTGTTAAATTCATGAATTCAGCAAATGTAGGTACTGACTGAAAAACAGGTGTAGTGTTCTGGAATTCTGAGGTCAGAGTACTAGGGACTGAGGTCATAGTGTTCTATTGTGTTCCTCCTTATACTGTTTTCCTGCAAATAAATCACTTGTTTTGTTGAGCCTCAATTTTCTCTTCTTTAAAATGGGAATAACAAAATATATCTTGTAATAAGATATGTAATATTATATATAAGAGATTATAGATATTGATAAGATTATAGGTATAGATAAGTTGTGAATCTTGATGAATAATATTTAGGGAAATGATTTGAAGAAACAAATACTTCAAATGTAGGAAATGTAGGAATTATCCTTGATAATTATGAAAACACTTATTTTGGGTTTTTTTGCAAAGTATTTGTAATGATATTGTTTGGAGATAGCTCTGGTCCTCAATTAACAACTATTCTAAAAGAAAATGTCACCCCTAGGTTTAAGAATGTCACTTACCTCATCTTATTTTTTGAAATTTCACATGCAGATTAAAAATAGAAATAGCTCAAAGTATGTCACTTTGTATCTCTTTTTCCATTTGAATAAAGTCAGGCTCTTACCTTGTTATTTTTGTTTTCCATTGAGAAATGTCTACTTACATGGCCAAATTACAAACTAATTTGAGCACTCTCATCTCTTCTTAATCAAAGACAAATATACACAAGCAAGTCTTGTTCATTTTTTCTCCATTTTTTAATAGCCTTTCTTTTAAAATGATGTTTTAAAAAAGATCTTAACCTATTTGAATAACCCAGCACTCTATTACAAAAAATCTAAGATTTAAAATATTCTCTGGAGAACCTTGTCCATTTAACTCTCTCATCTCTCGTTAACGTCATCATCCTTGTCAGCCAGGATGGCTTGCTTGTAAACAAGCTTCATACATTCAAGCTTTTAAATCAGCCCACGTATCAGTTCTTATGTCCAAATGCCCTCTCTCTCCTTTCTCACCTAATCTTATTCCTCTGCTAAAGAACTGTCTGCTCTATAAAGCTCTCCAAGCATGATGACATCTAACTCCAGGCACCCCATAGTGCCATTTCTACCACCTTTTCCAAGATAGTGTATTTGAATTTTGAATTTTATATTTCACTCCAATATTAACCATTACTTTTACATACTGACATATATGCATAATTGGTCAAATCTCAACTATATTTTTTTAAAGAAGACTAAGAGTAAAATCACTGGTCTATTAATTTTACTAAGTCATCTTTTGCTTTGCCACCTTCGAGTCTATTATTTCATAAATAGAACAGATACTTAGTAAATATTTGTCTTTTCTCCCATTACTCCCCCTGCCCCTTTCATAAGTGAAGGGATGAAGTTTATTCTTCATCCATTACAGCAATTTTAAAAATTCTTATTTTCCTTACTATATAGTCATGCTCTGATTTTACAAATGGCTGTTATGTTTATGGCCCCATCCAATGCCCACAAACAACTCTTTGATGAGGGTATTAGGCATCTTTTTAGAGATGTGGAAACAGAGCCTTAATTAGTTCATAGGACTTGACTGAAATCACACAACTAGTAAGTAGTGGAACCAGATATTTGACCTGGTTCTTGAACGATTGAGAGGCAGAATAGATTAATGATTTCAGAGCCTAGTCTGGAATTAGGCTGCCTGGGTTAGACTTCTGGCTCCTACACTTACTAGCTGTATCACCTTGAACTGACTGGCTTAGTTTTCCTCATCTCTGAAAAGATGATCCTAGTAGTGTTCACTTCCTAGGACTGTTGTTCTGATTCAATCTGTTAGTGTATGTAAGGCACTTAGAACACAGGGGTGGCCCCTACTAAGTGCTCAGTAAGTATAAGCTGCTGATCTGAATAGAAGGGAGAGATAAGTGAAGACTGAAGGAATAAGTTCTTCACTCTAATTTGGCAGAGCTTATCTCATTTAACACGAAAACTATTGAAAAATGGCAAGGAAGAGAATATAAAATACAGGAACCTACTAGCAAGCAGAAGAACAATATTATAGGATTAGGTTAGATTAGCCTACTCCTATTACATATACGATTCCCACTTGCATGTCACAAGGCATTAAAAATTATACAATGAATTGTGGGAGCAAGAGATGCCAACACAGCACCCTCTGAGGATAATATCATTGCCCTGCTGGGAATGAGAAATGGCACATAACGATCTGATGGCCTCTCTGAATAAGGATAAAATAGAAAAGTCCAATTCAAGTCCTTTTAAGTACATTTCCTGAGATGTTGTCAAGCTCAACTGAACCGTGATGCCTGCTAAGTTAAGAGTTGTTGACTCCTTCCTTGGGAATAAAGCAGCAACTAGCATGATCTGTAAAATTCATTGACAACTGAAACTTTGTGTACCACTGACCAGCTGAAGGGCTGGTTATTCTAAAGGACACAAGCAAAGAGAAGCAGAATCTCAGACCCTTCACAATGTGGTAAAAATCTGCTATATTGCCTACCCACTTTACTGAAAATTCTTATCGTTTTTGTACAAAGAATTTTATTTTAATTAGACTCATACCAGATACCTAAAAAAATTTATATGACTGACAAAATGCATATCATCATCTATTAGAACTCCTAAAATAAAACTGAAGGATTGGTGTATGATAAAAATCTTCCCCAAATTATTGAGAAAATATTTTCTCCAACAGAGAAGATACTTTAGCTGGCAAAATTTACATAGTGGCTTTATTTTCAAGAAAGCCTGGCATTGTACAAAAAAATTTTAAACATTTAATGGATTTAAATTTAATAGTTTTAAGTCACTGTGAGATAAGCAGATAATTCTATGTTTCTATTGTAGGGAAGACTGTCATAATCATGCGGTGATAATAATTTATCCATATTTGGCAAGGTGCTCATCAATAATATATAAGAAAGAATTTACAAATTAAATATAAGATACTAGATAAATGCACTAGGGACTATTATCCATTCATTTCTCTTACTTTATTTTCCAAGTCCTATCCCTGTATCATTTTAGATAACCAGAAGATATATCTAGACCTTCCTGGCTGAGCTAACAGTTCACTGTCCTTATACATTTTCTTGGCTTTTAGTAAGACATAGTAAGAGTTAAAAGATGGACAAGTTTTAATCTTGTGAAAAAATAGTCACATTTTCCTTAGTATATGTTCCAAGAAAACATGTCTATTCCATAGAACTTTGCATTTATTTTTATCTTACAGTGAGAAACATGTAAACCCCTATGGTTTCATTTTTGCTTTGATTCCCACCATGTTCAAAACAAAATTGAGTGTTCAAATATAGTAATCATTGCATCCAAATTCCTGGAAGAATTATCTCTCTCCTTTCCTGCCTACCTAACCTATATAATTATATAAGCACAGTGGCCTGAGTGCCATGATATTTAAAAAAGGTTTGTTTTAAAAAGCAATAGAAAAATAAATGATAATTATGTAATGTGATAGAGGTGTTAGCTAATGCTCTGGTGATAATCATATTGGAATATATAAATGTGTCAAATCAACATGCTGTACATCTTAAACTTACACAATATTCTATGTCAATTATATCTCAATAAAAAAATGAAAATCAATAAATATGTAAGTCACCTAAAGTCATTTGTATAGTAGACATGGTGAAAATTCCACTCTTATCACTATTATTCCAC
Organism: Grampus griseus; assembly: GCF_964374135.1. NCBI lineage: Eukaryota > Metazoa > Chordata > Mammalia > Artiodactyla > Delphinidae > Grampus > Grampus griseus. Next base: position 90,635,718 of record NC_138998.1, read on the forward strand.
ATAGTATTGGAAGTCCTAGCCCCGGCAATCAGGGAAGAAAAAGAAATAAGAGGAATACAAATTGGAAAAGAAGATGTAAAACTGTAACTGTTTGCAGATGACATGATACAATACATAGAAAATCCTAAAGATCCACCAGAAAACTACTAGAGCTAATCAATGAATTTGGTAAGGTGGCATGATACAAAATTAATGCACAGAAATCTCTTGTTTTCCTATACACTAACAATGAAAGATCGGAAAGGGAAAGTGAGGAAACAATCCCATTTACCACTGCAACAAAAAGAATAAAATACCTAGGAGTAAACCTACCTAAGGAGGCAAAAGACCTGTACTCGGAAAACTATAAAACACTGATGAAAGAAATCAAACATGATACAAACAGATGGAGAGATATACCATGCTCCTGGATTGGAAGAATCAATATTGTGAAAATGACTATACTATCCAAAGCAATCTACAGACTCAGTGCAATCCCTATCAAATTACCAATGGCATATTTTTAAAGAATTAGAACAAAAAATTTTACAGTTTTTATGGAAACGCAAAAGACCCTGAATAGCCAAAGCAATCTTGAGAAAGAAAAACAGAGCTGGAGGAATCAGGCTCCTGGACTTCAGACTATACAACAAAGCTACAGTAATCAAGACAGTATGGAACTGGCACAAAAAAAGAAATATAGATCAATGGAACAGGATAGAAAGCCCAGAGATAAACCCACACACCTATAGTCACCTAATCTATGAGAAAGGAGGCAAGAATATACAATGGAGAAAAGACAGCCTCTTCAATAAGTGGTGCTGAGAAAACTGGACAGCTACATGTAAAAGAATGGAATTAGAACACTCCCTAACACCATACACAAAAATAAACTCCAAATGGATTAAAGACCTAAATGAAAGACCAGACACTATAAAACTCTTAAAGGAACACATAGGCATAACACTCTTTGACATGAATCACAGCAAGTTCTTTTATGACCCACCTCCTAGAGTAATGGATATAAAAACAAAAATAAGCAAATGGAAAAAAAGAGAAAAAACAAAACAAAAACAAATAAAAATAAGCAAATGGGACCTAATTAAAATTAAAAGCTTTTGCGCAGAAAAGGAAACCATAAACAAGACAAAAAGACAACCCTCAGAATGGGAGAAAATATTTGCAAACAAAGAAATGGACAAAGGATTAATCTCCAAAATATACAAACAGCTCATGCAACTCAATATCAAAAAAACAAACAACACAATCAAAAGATAGGTGGAAGACCTAAGTAGACATTTCATCAAAGAAGACATACAGATGGCCAAGAGAAACATGAAAAGATGCTCAACATCACTAATTATTAGAGAAATGCAAATCAAAAACACAATGAGGTATCACCTCACACAAGTCAGAATGGCCATCATCAAAATATCTATAAACAATAAATGCTGGAGAGGGTTCAGAGAAAAAGGAACACTCTTGCTTTGTTGGTGGGAATGTAAATTGGTACAGCCACTGTGGAGAACAGTATGAGGTTCCTTAAAAAAACTAAAAATAGAACAACCACATGACCCAGCAATCCCACTACTGGGCATATACCCTGAGAATACCATAACTCAGAAAAGTCACATGTACCCCAATGCTCATTGCAGCACTATTTACAATAGCCAGAACATGGAAACAACCTAAATGTCCGTCGACAGAGGAATGGATAAAGAAGATGTGGTACACATATATAATGGAATATTACTCAGCCATAAAAAGAAATGAAACTGGGTCACTTGTAGTGAGGTGGATGGACCTAGAGTCTGTCATACAGAGTGAAGTAAGTCAGAAAGAGAAAAACAAATACCGTATGCTAACACATATATATGGAATCTAAAAAAAAAAAAAATGTTCTGAAGGACCTAGGGGCAGGGCAGGAATAAAGATACAGTCATAGAGAATGGACGTGAGGACACGGGGAGGGGGAAGGGTAAGCTGGGACGGAGTGAGACAATGGCATGGACTTTTATATACTACCAAATGTTAAATCGATAGCTAGTGGGAAGCAGCCGCATAGCACAGGGAGATCAGCTCCGTGCTTTGTGACCACCTAGAGGGGTGGGTTAGAGAGGTTGGGAGGCAGATGCAAGAGGGAGGAGATATGGGGATATATGTATATGTATAGCAGATTCACTTTGTTATAAAGCAGAAACTAACACACCATTGTAAAGCAATTAAACTCAGTAAAGATGTTAAAAAAATAGTGTTAAAAAAATCTAAGACCACAGGTCTCAAATACCAAAAGAAACCCAAAAAACAAAAACCAGAGAATATACGTGATCTATGATAAATATAATCAGGAAAGTTGAATAAGAGTTGCCGAGCAAGGGATATTTAGAGATCGAATGCAAATGTAAGTGAACTAATAAGACAACTTTTCGGAAAAGTTAACTTTTCTATACATGGAAGATGTATAGAAATGGTTGTAATGCTATGATCGATTTTTATTTTCTCCAAACACATGTTTGTAGATTTTCAATATTTCCTGAGTGATTTTCCCTCTCTAAATCTACACTCAAAACTTGCCATGAAGAAGGACTAGGCAGTAAAAATAATTCTTTGCCCGAAAGATGCTTCTTAGTAAAGTGGAAGAGTAAACTTCTTACTAGATGGTTCCATTAATATATGTCTTACGATGGCCTATGTTATCACAGCTTTAAAATCACTGTTAATTTAGAGCATCCAAAATATATTACTGCTGTTTTTTATGGAGCCAAATTATAGCTGTACCCAACTATTGTAACATTAATAACACAGTCTAATGCACCTTCATACTTATAAAGTCACATTGTGTTCAACTTCAAAATAATAAATCGCATCAGAATATGAATATCATTTACTCCTTACAAATGAAAATATGTGATTTATATTGCCATGCTTTGAATATATGGGCAGGAATCTTCTATCAATCATCAATAAGCTATATTATTTAAGAGCTTTCTTATGGCAAATAATCTGAAAACGATTTGCTATTTTGGTTTTCCTATACAATGAAAACTTTGTATAGGAAATACAACCTATATTACACCAATGTATCCATATTCTGGTATAACAGGCTTTATCTGTTGATTGCTTGATATTTGGAGTGTATATGCCTCATAATAATTGTCATTTCAATAGTATACTGAAAACTTCAGAAAAAATAAAATAGAAGACTAGTGAACCTAGGAGTAAATCATACTAACTGGTTAAGTTCTTTATAAGCTTCCCAGGCTTTCACATGCTAGGTCATTTGTTCATTTACATTTGGAAACAGTGAACTATATGGCTTCTGGGCCAAATCTGATGCATCACCTGTTTTTGTAAATAAAGTTTTGTTGGAACATCGCTGTGCCCATATGGTGACATTTTTATGTATGGCTGCTTTCTCACTACAATGGTAGAGTTGAGTAGTTGTGACAGAGACATATGGCCTTCAGAGTCTAAATTATTTACTCTCCACCCTTTTATAGAAAGTATTTGCTGACTCCCTATATAGAGGTTCTTGGGAATAAAGTCTACATTTTTTTCAGTGATAATTTTTTTAGGAATTTTTTTCTTAATTCCGGGAACAGAAGAAAGCAGTCATTGCCTTTCTATTTAATAAACATATTTTGGACAAGAAGACATTATTCCTCTCCTAGATAGTAGGGTGATAACTGGTTCTTTACCAGTTTTTATTATGTATCTGACATTATACCAAGATATTTGCATGGATTAATTCTCACATTTTTGATTAGAGATTGACATTATTAGGTAAAATTATTGTATTGATGGACCCAAGTATTGCCTCCTTTTCTGCTTTAACTTTGTAGTTTCCATCTATTTTGACTCTGGGCTAACCCTGTGAATTGCTTTAGCGAAGTAACATTTGGCTAATTATGTCCTCATGCTCTTAAAACCCTGCCATTAGCATGAGGACTAATCCAGGCTGAGAGACCATGTGCAGCAGAGCTGAATAACCCAACTAAAGCTCTCCTAGACCAGCCAATCCTCAGCTAACCTGCCAGCTGAGAGTACATCCTGAATAAGTCATGTTGAGATCAGTCAAGTCCAGCACAGAACATCAGACCAGCCCAGACAACACACAGAGTCATGAGAGATAATAAATGATTATTGTTTTATGCTGCTAAGTTTTCGGGTTTTGTTACACAGCAAGAACTAACTGATGCGGTATTGTTTTATATCCCACTTTCCAGACAAGTAAACTGAGGCAGCATTAGGTTACCTAATTTGATTAAGAATGTACAGATAGTTAGTGGAGAAGGCAGGATTAGTAACGAGTAATCAAATTCCAGAGCCTTTAAGAACCATTAAGATCCAGGTAAGCAGGGCTATATCTGAAATGGCCGGGTGTGAGGACTCCTTCCTATTTCTTACTGGCAAAATGTGTTTGGAGAAGATTAGACAGCATCCTATTACCCCCTCATCTGTGAGAGGCAGTAGTGCAGGGACTAGACAAGTAATAGCATTGTCTGACTGAGAGGCTGACTGACAAAGCAGTATGTTCCATCTTTGCAGTAGTAATAAAGTTCCTGAAACAGTCCGTAAAGCTCAGTAGCCAAAGGGGACAAGTAGATGAGCCGCCTGGAGATGCAGCAGATGTCCAAGAGAGGTGCTGGAGCTAATAAATCAGAAGTAGACACTTGGTGCTGAGAAACTTACACAGATAGTTTTCTGAACAGAAATTCGCCAACAAATTTCACAAATATTTCGAGTAAAAACACATACCTTAATACACGCAATATGAAATAATAGGCAGGAGACAGAGTACAGAAAGATTTCCTTACTATTTTCTTTATGATTGTCAGGGCATGTTTTCATTGCCTATGTGAAGTAAAGTTTTCTTTGTGTTTTTGTTTTTGGTATATTGGAAATTCTGTGGAAAGTGGGTACAATGGTGGGGAATGAGAAGAGAGGTTCAAACTGCAGAAACAGAGGGGAGAAAACAATAAACAAAGCTAAAGAAACATCCGTGGCCTACTTCCTAAGTAGAATCAAACAATGAACCTTGCACAGTGTAGTTACTTCTTTGTGGATCTAACAGGAAGTTAAAACCTAGATTTTGTTTACATTTAACAATATCTGATGAAAATAAGTAATTTATTTTTTTTAATATTTATTTATTTAATTTATTTATTCGGCTGTGCCGGGTCTTAGATGCAGCACGCAGGATCTTTTAGTTGTGGTATGCGAGATCTAGTTCCCTGACCAGGGATTGAACCCAGGCCTCCTGCATTGGGAGTGTGGAGTCTTAGCCACTAGACCGCCAGGGGAGTCCCAGAACTAATTTATTTTTAAGAGTGAAAAATAAAAGAAAATTTTAAAATGGAGGCACTTCAAATGTCCACTGACTAAAAACTGAATAAATAAAAAAGTGTGATATTTGTACAATGGAATAATATTCAGCAGTGAAAATAAAGTTAACTCTATCATCTAGATGAATGTCACAAGTTATATTAAGTAAACATAGTAGACAGCAAAATGAATGAATTTATAAAATTCATTTATAAAAAAGTTAATAAACACATAAAATTAAATTTTGTTGATTAGGGATACAGACATAGGTGATAAAGCTATCAAAAAAAAAAAAGGAATGGGCTACCTTTGGATGTGGAATAAAGGAGTTGCTATTTGGGAGAGGCACTGGTGGCTTTCAAAAGCAGTGATGATTAATTTCTATTGGGGGAAAAATGTACCCATGTTTATGTTTAAGTACTATGTATACCTTACATATAAGCTACATATGGTGGAGAATCCACATATAATAACTCTATGATAGTGTTCCCTCAACAGATTGATTAGTACATTTATTTCCATAATAAACTGAAATTTTCCTTAGTTCATATAAAATGGTGTCACTGACCTTCTTATGTGAGTGACAATGGAAGTAGGGCACTTCATACATTTTAAGAAATTACCTATAAAAACAATCTTTGGTCCACAAATACTAAACTGAAGGTATGTTAGGATATTAGTCCATTTTGATTCTTGCATATCAAGCACATCATAATAATTTAGTTTTCTTTGAGACATCTTGAAAATGAAAGTGACAGAATATTGAATTAAAAAGAGCAAAGAACATGAGACAGTCCATTAGCAGATTCAGTATGCATAAAAAATGGAAATGCTTCCAGTAAAATAGCTGGGTTTTACATCCTAATAAACTTATGACCAGGGTCCTTCATTGCCTTCAAAAACTGCAAAACTCTGTCTTCCTGGGCAGTGGAGGGTCCAGCTCTGAGGATCACTGGGAGGTGACAGAAATAGCTGCACAAATAATGGAGTTTGTACTTGCTCCCAAACTGCTAAAAACACTGGATATGGATTAAATTTTCATGATAAATTTTCCTCCCCTTTTTTCCTGTGTCTTTTTGGTCTTTATTATTCTTCTTTCAAAAGCATAAAGAAAAGATCACATATACATACTCCCATACTCCCACATGTGAGGAAACTGTGCAAAAGTACTGGCACATTCAGAGATGAGCACAGGTCTTGTCAGGCACTGGAAGTTGAACCAGACTGCTTGACAAATCTGATAGAAACGCGTCCTTGCCCGCAATGCAATTTCTATGGAATTTGTGACTGCTTTCTGGAAAAGTCCAGTGTCTTTTGAGAGGAGAGGAGATCTCTCTAATAAGAAAGACTCAGTTGGGATAGGCTGAGGACCAAAAGGCTGGGGCCAGGATTCTGAGAGCCCCAAGCATTCCACACTGTCTTAAAATTCCTTCCAGCTTCAATTTTGAAATCAGAAGGTGGAGGAGAAAAGGGTACTTTGGAAGGCAGAAGGGTAGTTTATGATGTTTCTCTTTTGATGGATTACCTGTTCTCTGCTACAGCAACTGAGAGAGACGGCAAGGTTACAAGGAACATAAAGCGAAGGAGAGCACTGGCATTTCCTGAATTCTACACAGGTCCTGCAGCTTTGATACATGACTGCCCTGCCTGCACAAGGCCATCAGTTCTCTGTGCAGCACCACGGGGAGTGGAATATGCAATTTGTATGATTATAGTTATCATTATTACATCAAGCTGAACAACATTTTCAGCTCTGTGAACTAGAGGGAGGAGAAACACCAGAGGGGTTGGATTCAGGCTGACAAAGGAGTGGAGAGGGAGAGGTTTGGAAATTCCTTTTATTCTCTTTTCTGCTGGTTTCCAATTCTTGACAATGGAGTGCATATCTGGGCCGTAATCTAATAGATTCTGATTCAGTGTCAAGCGGGCCAAGGAATCTACTTTTTATAAGCACCCCCAGGTGATGCTGAGGACATTTTTTAAATGGTACAAGACTGGATATATCATGAGATTAAATCCCCCGAAAACATCTATCTGTTTACTCTGAGAAGCCTGAGGTATATTGGTTAAACCTTCGGCTTTTGTGAGATGATTGGTTATAAGCTCCTTGAGTGACAGGACTTTGCTTGGTTCCCCTGCCCCTAGAAGAGTGTTTAACATAAGGTAGGCATCAATCAATAAACATAAGATTTAATGAATGAGGATATGCATACTCTGAGTCAACATTATGGTTACACTTTAGATGCTCTTGGACATTAGCTTCTCCATGTGGCACCTATTTGGGAAGCTGGAGGAACAATGTATTCCTGTAATGTCATGATAAATGTTTAAAGGAAGCTCAAGCCTTAACCTAGATTTCTCACTCATTTGCTCGATGGTCTTAGATTGTGGTTTAAGAAAACGTAGTATAGATTTGTTTAACGGTGCATTTCCTAGTAGTAAAATAAAGCCCCTGCTTCTCTCTTTAGAGCACAGATCCTATTGACAGTGGCTTTATGACATATCTTCCCCAGTAACTGGGGCTAAATTTTAGTGTAGGACATGAGTTTTAGATCAAAACAATCTGTCCTCTGTGCATTGCTGAGTTTTCCTGTTCTATAAGAAGAATGAATATTATTAGTAAAATGGAGATTGCAATTAAATTTTGGAAAATAACAATCTCTGAATTGGTAAAAGACAAAGAACACTATAAATATTTAAACTTTTGGACTTGGGCTGAGTCAGTTTAGGCTGACTACCCTCAGTATGGGAATAGTCTTTCCTAAGCCACTGACTTGCATGTCAGCATGTCATGTCTTTTTTTGTTTTTCCCAGTAACATTTTAAGCAGTCCTATTGAGGACTCCAGAGGGAGTATTAAGATGTATGTATAATGGGGAATGTCAACAACAACAACAAAAATATGTCATTTGAAAACATCTGCCATATGATTTTGAAAATTCAAATGAAACAAACCTCTAAAAACATTATAACCTTAGGTAACTTGAAAATACATAATTTGAACTTGTTTTGCTGGATAAATGAATGGAGATGAATTAATTTCAAAATTGAATTTTCTTATTTAGGTAGATGAATTCAAAGGAAAAATTTAACTAGAATATTGACATTATGGAAATGCTAATGATATGTGCTACAAGCTTAGAAGAACATCCAAACAGTCATAGCACAGTCAATTATGTAAAAGTCGAAAGCTGCAGCCACAGTGCCAGAAGAGATTTAACGTAAATTTTATTTAAAAATTTTTTGTATGTTTTGTATATATATATATAAAAAATATCAAATTGTAATTGATTCATGGATAATAATTCAAAGAAAGGATGTAGGGCCTTGAGCTTCTTACAAAGGGACATTTTAATTGCTAATAACATAGAGGCATTAGGGAGGGTAAATATAGTTTTGCTCCACTTATAACTGTATTTGAATGAAATGCTAGAGGAAGTTCACTGACATTTTTAATTGTTTGGTTTTTGCCTTTTGATATTTTGTTGATTTGTTTGTTTTCTTTGTCTACTTCCTAGAAAACTGCTAAAGCTTGTATTTGTTCTAGTATGGGGAGACCAGGCTTCTCCCAGTTGGGACAATCTGAAATGTGTGTTCTTTGTGAATAATCAAGCCTAACATTGTGCTGAATAGTCAGTGAGTCTTTGATGGTGCCTTGCTCAGTTTCTTAGCAAAAACTGAAAATGTTTCAATCCATGGAATGAAATGTTAATTTAAATTGTTTCCCAGGAAATGAAAATGCCTTCTTCCTATATAGTTTGTAACAGTGGTTGTCCTTTGATAGATGGAATTGTAGCTACATTGTTTTCCTTCCTTTACATTTTTCCACACATATGTACACATGCACATACATATTTCTCTGTAATTATTATATATTTCCCTTTTAAAAAGAAATAGCTTTTAAATTTTTATTGGAGTAGAGTTGATTTACAATGTTGTGTTAGTTTCAGGTGTACAGCAAAGTGAATTATGTATATATATTCTTTATTAGATTCTTTTTCCATATAGATTATTACAGAATGTTGAATATAGTTCCCTGTGCTATATGGTAGGTCCTTGCAGTTTATCTATTTTATATATAGTAGTGCATATATATTAATCCTAATCTCCTAATTTATCACCTCCCCCACCACGTTTCCCCTTTGGTAACTATAAGTTTTTTTTTCAAGATCTGTGAGTCTGTTTCTGTTTTGTAAATAAGTTCATTTGTATCATTTTTTTTAGAGTCCACATATAAGTGATATCATATGATATTTGTCTTTGACTTACTTCACTTAGTATGATAATCTCTAGGTCCATCCATGTTGCTGCAAATGGCATTATTTCATTCTTTTTTATGACTGAATAATATTCCACTGCATATATGTACCACATCTTCTTTATCCATTCCTCTGTTGATGAATATTTAGATTGTTTCCAAGGAAATAACTTTTTTAAAAAAGCAAAAGAATGAGAAATAATCTCATTATACAGAATTATATGATAAAATGGCTTTCATTAAAACAGTATTCTATCTAGATATGTTGTGAATATTCTTGGCAACTTTTATTGAAATAAAAGTTTATTCATGTATTTAAGAAATACTTATTTAGCTTCTAGCAAGTGCCAGGTACTGGTTCGAAGTGCTGGGATATAAGCAATGAACAAAGGGAAGTTCCTGATGTCATGGAGCTCATGTTGTCATGGATGATAGACAATAAATTATGTAATACGTTCAGGGATGACAAATGCTATGAAAAAAATCTAAGAAAATAGGGTGAGGAGATGGAGAGTGATATAGAAGGTGCTATTTTGTATAGGTTGGGCAGGGAGTAATGAAAGTATCTGAATAGATACAGGGACATTTCAGCAGAAACCTACTTAAAGTGGGGGAGCTAAGGAAATATCTCTGAGAAGAACTTCATAGGCAGAGGACGTGTAAGTCCAGAGGCACTGAGTGGAAGCATGCTTGGCATTTTTAACATCAGGGAGGCCAAGGTGGATGGGGTGGACTTTGAGAAGGAAAATAGCACAGAATACAAAGTCAAACAGGGTGGTAGAAGGTCAGATTATACGGAGGTCTGATGGCCATCGTGTTCTGAGTGAGATGGAAAGTTGTTGGAGGTTTTGAGCAGAGATGATGTTCTGTTTCATAATTAACAGGATCATGCTGGCTACTGTGTGGACAGTAGGTGATAGCAGGAAAGAAGTGGAAGCCAAGAAGCCAATATGGAACCAATGAGCAGTTCAGGTGAGGGATGATCTCGCTTTCTGGGTTTCTGGCTGGGTAGTTCTTGGGTACATAGAAGTCCTCAGCTTTTCTGAATGCTTTATGTCTCATGAGATTTCTTCTGTGGTCTGAATGGAAGTCTCATTTGGTTACTATCCAAAGCAACTATGAACAAAGCTGCCTACCCTGGCTTGAAATTATCTCCAACTTATTGCCTATGATGGGAAAAAACATTATAAAATTTGACAAAAAATAATTTTTCAATTTTATTTCCATCATTTTGCATATAATTCAGCCTTATCAAAGAATCATTTAGAGAGAAAGAATATTAGCATTTAAATGATTTACGTTAAAGTCTATTATACCTATTTAGGTCTAAGATTGATTTTTATTCTTATGATGTGGGAGAGAAGAGAACAAAAGGTCTTAGGTTATGAATTTGGAATTGTTGAATCTTTTCTCTGCAGGAGGTGGTGTTACTTATATGCAAGGGTCAGGTGAGTCCAGAAAACTAATGCAGAAAGAAGGACTTAGCCTCCAGAAAAATTTATATCTAATTTTGAATCTCTCATGGCAGCATTAAAAAAGAGAAATGAAAACAAAGAGTGGAAAAGGGGAAATTAGATAGCAGAGTAGATTGTTTACTTTCCTTTGCCTCCTGGATTTTCATTCTTTTCTTTTATCTCTTCAGCCTTGAGGATTTATTGGCACCCATTTCATTTGTCTTTCTCCAGGTTTAAAATTGAGGTGATGAGATGGAATATTACCTGTGTGCTTCAGAACATCCATGAGTGACATGTGATAGTTGCCTGGGAAACTAGAGATGAAATTTTATAGGCCTTTGAAATGCTTTACATTTGAGAATTAAGCTCAGCTGAAGTTTAAACAGCATACTGACAGTGAGTATTGATCTCTCACATTATCTGTTAGGATATTTGAGGTGCAGATAACAGAAAAACCCCAACTCCAAGGGGTTTAACCAACAAAGAAATGTATTATCTAATATAACTGGAAGTACAGAGGTAGAATGAGCTCCAAGTGTGTTGTAATGAGAAGCCTAATATAATCGAGGATCCAGCTCCTTTTCGTCTTTCTCCTCTGTTGTACTCAGCTACCTCCTAGGGCTGGTTGTCCTTATGGTTTCAAGATGGCTGCCAGTGACATCCTGAGCAACATTAATTCTTATTAACTGCCAGCAGGAGAGGAGAGGGGAGCTTTTTCCCTTAAACCTAGAAAATAGTACTTTTCTTCAATCTGATTGGGAAAACTTAATTCACATGTCTACCTCTAGACTAAGGAAGGCCATGATCTAACTGGCACAAACAAATCAAAATCCTCCTTGAGGACTAGATGTATTGTGAATCTCTGGATTAAAAGGGCTTCTACTAGGAAGAAAAAAGGGGGGAATTGGGAATTAGGCATTGTATATATCATACAATGGAGAGGCAAGAGTTAACAACACATTCTACACTGGAAAAAACTTTCAAGGAATGGAATCTGCCCCAAATTTTGTTATTCTGTCCCTTGTCATCAACGCCGTGGATATGTATCTCCCTCACTAAGGATGAAAAGAGAAGGGGAGGGAGTTCTGGTGAGTCCAAAGTTTCTCCTTTCTACAGTATTTTGAAGCACTTCATTAAAGAACTCAGCAATAGTTATTTTAAAACATAAGTTGTTCTAAGGCCTTTGTTCAGCATCCAAAACTTAAAATCAATGAATACTTGTGATGTTATAAGAGTGGTTTGTTGCTTACAATTTCCTGTATTCTGAATTCTTTAAGATACCGGTAATAATCTATTTCAGCATCTTTATTAGCTGTATCTATAGATATAAATATTAGTAAGCAATTAAACAAGGCTTTTGAGACATTTTCCCTTTTATTTTGGAATCATGAAATTTTCTTTGTTAAAAATAATTTTAGCATATTAGAACCCAACCATGCAACAGCAGATATATGACAAACTTGCTTTTTTGCCATTTATTTATAAATAATTTATTTATGTATTAATTTTCTATTGCTGTGTAAAAATTACTGTAAACCTAGTGGCTTAAAGAAATGCAAATTTATCATCTTACAGTTCCTGTACGTCAAAAGTCTGGGCACGGTGTAGCTAAGGTTCTCTGCTCAGGGTTTCACACGGTTATAATCAAGGCTGCCACCAAGTGTTGGTCACACTGTCATCCTCGTCTGAAGCTCCATGTCCTCTTTCAAGCTCATTAAGCCTGTTGGCAGAATTCAGTTCCTTGTAGTTGTAGGAATGTCCCCATTTTTAAATAATGTTGCCAGGGATCCCTCTTGGCTCCTAGAGGTCACTCACAGTCCTTTATTAGTGCTTCCTTTTTTCCAGACCAACAGGAACATATCCGACTTTGAGTCTCTGATTTCCTATGTCTCTAGACAAAGATCTAAGGGTGCATGTGATTAGGTCAGGCCCACCTGATAATCTATCTTAAAGTCAGTTGACTGGGGATTGTAATTTGATGTGCAAAATCCCTTCAGAGTAGCACCTAGAATTGACGACCTGGGAGAAAGTATGTGCACACCAGGGAGCTTCCAAACGTAAAGGCTGGGCTTCCATCTCTCAGTGGAAGATCCAAATATTGTTTGCTGGGGTCTCATGTGTTGGACACTAAATACTTCAGAAGAACTATTCTTCTCTCTCTCTCCTCTCCTTTCCCTCTAGCTAGATACAAATCAGTTGAATTTCTCCCCTACAGGAAGAAATATATAAAGAATTACCTCTGTAGGTTGCAAGGGCAGGATGAGAAGGAAGATGAAGATAATGAAAAACTAGTATTATGTCTGAAGAAAATAGGGGAAAATATAATTGAGGAGAAGATGTGAGAAGGAACAAAGAACAACCCAAAAAGCAGGCATCCGTGAGAGAGAGTTGGTGTCAGGGTTCTATGGGTTTGAGATAAAGTTAGAACAAAAGAAATCATTATATGAGTATGAAAAGATGGAAAAAACAAGGCAGAGACATTAGAGTGCAAAGTAATAATAATGATGGCATTTGCGGCCATGGATTTGCTTTGAACAAGGCACTCTGCTTCTTTTTCCTAAATAATTTCCTGTGGTGAAGGAAGGCTGATGGCAGCAAATATTTGTGTATATATCTTGATCTTGTTAACAGTATTTCTCAACACTCACTTTGTTATGGTCTGGCTGCTGCTTTGAGGAGCCAGACAAAACAGATAATATTACACTTAATAAACACATATGAAGGCCAAAAACATAGCTACAAATGAAAGAAGTTTAAAATAACCCAAGGTGGTCTTGTAGTCTCCTTGCAACAAACTGTTTGGACAAGAAAATGAGAATATATATAACCCAGTGTGTTGTTTTCTCCTTTTTCTTTTTCAAAATACTAACAAGGTTGAATATAATTTGAAAACAACTTCATAAATCCATTTTCCCCAGAGCACCGTAAAGAAATATTCCATGTGAGTACCAACTGATTACTAGTTACTAAATCAGAAGTGATCAAATAAAGTTAATGATAGAGGGTTGGCTAAGCTGAGACTTTCAGTAGCATGTTTGTGTGTGAGTGTGTGTGTGTGTGTGTGTGTGTGTGTGTAAAATCCAGTACAGATATATTGCAAATATCTATCCTTTAAGCATGCCGTATGCATCTCTTTTAAAATAAATCGTGAACTATTGCAGAATTAGTTTCATTTTAAGAAGAAGCAACATATATCACAAATGCAGGAGACTTCGTTTTGGCTTCTGACTTTTTGATGCCCCTGAATCTTCAGGTTCTTAGCTCCATAAAAGAAGGGCCTAGGCAGAGGTTGAGAGTTCCTATGACACCATCAGTCAGTAGCAAACAAGTGAGTATGCCAGGCTGCTCCTAATGTCCTCTATGAAGATTCACTTTTCTCTTTGACTGGACATTGTTGCCATGGGGTTATGCAGTTGACTCATTTTCATTTTATTGGGGGAATTGTGAGAGTGCTATAAAGAAGGGAGATGAATTGGAGGAAACAGCTCTCTCTTTCCTTCTCTGCCAACAAGCTTTAGAGCATAGCAGAGGGATGGTTCAGAATCCAACATACTTGTGACTCTGATGCCCATTCTAATTAGATGACTACTTGTTTGGGCTTTGTAAGACATCTCCCACAAGAATGAAGAGGAGTTTTTCTGAGAATAGAGGCAGAGATATATTTGCAGGGTTGTTAATAACAGCTGCCAAAGACAGCAATGATGCCAAGATTATTAGCCTAAAAGGAAGACACAGTTTAGGATAATTTTTTGGAATTAATTTACTAACCAAATCACCAACATTGACCTCAGGTATGTGCACCTACTTTTCCCCCTGGCTTCTAGATCTGACTCCTTGTGTATGAGTTACCGTTCATGGATTACCAGGCATCATTTTTCTCATCAAGTATTTAGATTAAAGAAATGCCAGTGTTCCATTCCCCATATTTCTCAGGTTTAAGTGTTTGTTACTAAAGTACCAGAAAGCAATGACACTTTGTGGCTTTTGGGATACATATGGCTTTTCAAAATGCAGTTCATGAAAGCTTCCAATTTCTGAAGGAGTGATATTTTTCATCACAGGGGATCAGTAGTCCTATGATTCTTTGGTTCAGGAAAGCTTGCCATATCATTTTGCAAATTATGACTACAAAATACTGAAGGCAATCTTGTCAAGAGGATGTGTTCTTTCTGTTACTTGAACTTTATTTTGGTTGGGTCTCAGCTCTAATGAAGACTGGCCTGGGTGATTCTGGTTTGAAAAGGTCACAGGTATACCAAAGTCTATATAAGTATTTTCATCTTATTATGTCTCTACCACACAGCTGCTATTGAATTTTCCTGGGAGAATATACTAGGAGGGCCAAGATCCTTGTACCAGATTATTGATAGCAGCTCTTAATATATGTAGCTCTTGGGGAAAGAAAGTGATTTAATTCATAGTAGTATTCACTAATGCATAAGTAGAATCAAAATTAGCTGCTTATAATTTGTTAAGAAATCAGAATTTCACTTGGGAGTAAAAATTACTTCAAATATAAAATAATAATGCTATCATTATGCATTCTTTTTTGAAAATTTGTGAACATTAATGACTTGATGTTTCTGGAGAAAGTTCTTATGAGTGACATTTTTGTTTGTTGCTTTGTCTTCATTTGACAAACCAAGTTGCTAAGTCCATATTAATGGGTTAAACTGATTTCTTTAATTACATTTGGAATGCAAGAGCAAATTAAGAATTTATTAAATTAATTGGGTTATTTTATTCAAATGCTTCCAGGGTGATTATCATGATACCTAAGTAATTAGACTCAATCTAAATAAATTAATTGAATAAAATATTAGCCTAGTTTGTGCCTTAATGGAATCATTTCATTAATACTGTCAGGAATGAGGAGAAAAGTTTCCAGGCATTTTAAAGAGCACAGCAGCATAAATGTGGTCAATACATTATAGCTGGCAGTGGAGTTTACCAAGTTAAGGAAACTATATTACTGATTAGAAAAGGCCTGATGATATTACTCCTCCATTTTACTGAGAAATTTAAGTCTCCCCACAAGCCTCCCCACAAGCCTACCCATACTCATCATCCAATTTTTTCATTTCTAAAACCACTCGATAGCTTCTCCCTCTTTTCCATTTTACAGTCTCTGAGAAAGAAAGAATCTTTTTTAACCAAGGCTGATCCTTCCGCTTGTGCTCTAATCCTACTCATTGTTCTGTCTTCTCTAGGGCTTTGATTTATCAAATATGTCCTGTAAAATTATTTATCTATCTACATATATTTCTTTAATTTTTCATTTACAACTACTTTCTTTCCCTCTGCCTGAAAATATACTTGGGATAAGCAACACACAACCCCCTGAGAAAAATAAACAAAAATACAAACACACTTCTCTGATTATTGCTGCCCCCAAACTTCTTACTGTTTTGTCACTTTCTTTCCATTTTCTTTCAGCAATCTTAGAAAATGAATTTACCCTTGGTGCCTTATCTTCCATATAGTTGACTTATTTTATATACTTAGGATTCTGTACCTAATGAAACTGGGGTCTCAAAGATCACTAAACAATTTTAACTAACACATTTATTTCATTCCTCTTCTATTCTGATTTCCAAGGTTGAAGTTTTTCTTGAAATATTTTCCTGGCCAGTGTTCATCATTTGCCTCCTAAATTTCTTTTTTTTCCTCTCTCTTCTCATTTTTTATTTTTTAAGAAAGATTTAGGATTTTGTAAGAAATTACTGTTACATTTTTAAAAAATCTGTCAAGTACTGCAGTAATGGAATAAATAAATAAGATTTTTAAAGTTCAGTGTTTATAGACATATGTATAAAATAATGACTGAGTTAGAAGACATTAAATAATGTTGATACACACCAGGAAGGGATTAGGCAAGGAAAGGCACATCATTTCATCACAAGAAATAAAGACCATAGTTGGAAGTTAATGACCAGCCAAAGCTTTAGGTCTTGTGGTAGTTTTCATAGCTCCAGGGGGTCATTATGGTGGAACCTTCTTTATGGTACTTAGCTGAAATAAATAGATGGCAGTTGGAGAATTTTACTCTGGGACCCCAATGTGGTGTTAAAAAGAAAGCACTGTTTTAATAAGCCTGGTGTATGAGGAGGGAAGGAAAACAAATCCAAAATGGTTTGGTGATACTGAAAGTCCTATTGACATATTAAGGAGAGTTAAAAAAAAAAAAGTAAAATAAGGTTAATCCTCTTGTCTCGCTGAACTGGAATTCGTGCAGTTACAAAGTTAAAATTCCATGTAAACACTTCCTTTCTTGTAAACAGACACAGTATAGGTAAACAACCGTGATATTTCACCTCAGATGAAGCTATATGCCAATATTTTGGGAAGAAGATCTTAGGTAATTTCCTTATTTTTAGATAGCCTAAGTCCTTGAAAATAGCACTAATACCTCTGGCTGACAGGCTATCTACAACAGCAAAGTGAATAGAAGTTTTGACGATGATAAGAGGTTTCCCAAAGAAACTAGAGTTTCCAGTTAAACACATACAGTTACTACACTGAGAAGTCCAACAGACATCAGAAGAACTTGCTTTGGGTCAACCCCTTACTACCAATTTTCTTTGACAAATTTGTGCCAAGAGTCTACCCATTTTTTTCTGTCTGGACTCTGAACCTAGATTAGTTTGTCTGATAAATGGACTCACTCAGGTTCCATATAAATTTTAGCAGTATTAAGAAACCATCTGTGTGAATAAATAAAATGAATTTTCAGGATGAAATGACACACACCCACACACAGCCACACACACACACACACACACACACACACACACACACACACACACACACACCACAAAGTTAAAAACAATTGGGCGGGGGAGATAAGGGAAAATATTAATGTAAAAAAATCATAAAAGTGACAATTGTAAAGCAAGCAGATTCCCACTCATGCCACACGATATGCCTTCATTAAGGTGTACTCTTTCCAGTTGGTATGAGGGGCCCAGACGAAGAGAGCAGAAGCCATGAACTGTAAGGGAGCTGAGACGCAAGCCAGGCAAAAGGACCATCTGAATTTGCCAGACACATTCTCAGGCAGCTCTAATTTCTGGTGGAGTAGTTCAGTTCCAGGAATGTAGAAACTCACTGAGCCCAGGGTACACAGACCCACAAGGAGATGGAGAATGCCTGTGGCAATGGTGGGGGTACAAGCTTCAGCGGATACAAGCACAAAGTCCAGTCAAAGCCTCAGAGCACATCAAACCTAGACTAACAAAAGGTGAAAGGAACTGGCAGCGCCAAAGAGGTCCGAAGAAGATCAATCCCACCGTTCTAGTTTCCAGGATCAACAAATTTCTCCATGAACTGCTCATTTAGCATGAAACTCATGCATTTTGTGACCATATCAAATGACTCTGTCATTTCAGGTGGGCTGTACTAGTATGTATTTTGGGGTATAGTGATACACCGTCTCCACAATGCCACTGTGCCATTATATCGGAAAAGTTCATCATTATGTCTTTTCATCTGCCTCATCACTAGCAAAGTCATTTCAGATGCTTTTGTTCAAATCACTGGAATTTTCTTGAACTGGACTTCGATACTCATACCAGAAGTCTGTGCCAATTGCGGCTGCCGTATAGATGGTAGAAGTGGGGCTAAGTACACAAGCAATTACAAATGCTGTAGCAAAATGGTTATCCATTGTGGCATTCAGACTGCTGGCCCATCCTCCTGCTTCACAAACTTCACCCTCAAGCTCAAACCGCAGCACCCTGCTCTCCCCGTGCCCCCTCTGGCACACTTCCCTGCAGAGCCCACCCCCTGCACTCCAGCACCTCTGCCTTGGCCCTCACCCTGGCTGGGCCTGACCCAGGACTGCCTCCTAAATTTCTTTATTTTATTTTATTTTATTTTATTCTATTCTGTTCTATTTTTTTAAAACATCTTTATTGATGTGAAATTGCTTTACAATGTTGTGTTAGTTTCTGCTGTATAACAAAGTGAATCAGTTATACATATACATATGTCCCCATATCTCTTCCCTCTTGCGACTCCCTCCCTCCCACTCTCCCTATCCCACCCCTCTAGGTGGTCGAAAAGCACTGAGCTGCCTCCCTGAACTATGCAGCTGCTTCCCACTAGCTATTTTACATTTGGTAGTGTATATATGTCCATGCCACTCTCTCACTTCATCCCACCTTACCCTTCCCCCTCCCCATGCCCTCAAGTCCATTCTCTACGTTTGTATCTTTATTCCTGTCCTACCCCTAGGTTCATCAGAACCTTTTTTTTTTTTTCAGATTTCATATATATGTGTTAGCATACGGTATTTAAATGTTGGAGAGGGTGTGGAGAAAAGGGAACCCTCTTGCACTGTTGGTGGGAATGTAATTGACACAGACACTATGGAGAATAGTATGGAGGTTCCTTAAAAAACTGAAAATAGAACTACCATATGACCCAGCAATCCCACTACTGGGCATATAGCCTGCGAAAACCATAATTCAAAGAGACATGTACCACAATGTTCATTGCAGCACTATTTACAATAGCCAGGACATGGAAGCAACCTAAGTGTCCATCGACAGATGAATAGAAAAAGATGTAGCACATATATACAATGGAACATTACTCAGCCATAAAAAGAAACAAAATTGACCACCTAAATTTCTGAATTCACTATTTCTTCCCTCTTACTTTCCTTTTCCACTCACTTTTACTAACTTTCAAAGCCCTGGCTTTACCTGCTAGCCAAATTCAGGAATTAAATGAAAGTCCTGACTTTGTTTCGCTTCACTATTCTCTACATTTATTTTCTTGGTGACCATATGTGTTTTCTTAATCACAAGATCATTTCTATTCTATTGAGTCCCAAGTCTATTTACTGATGATCTAACTTATTCCTAGGATGCTAACCTTCAATTTTAGATAGGAATAACTGGCTAACACCACAATTTCAAAAATCTAAAATTTAAATCGATTGACAATATCTAAACTTAAACTTTTTAATTTTTTTTTTTTTTTTTTGCGGTGCTCGGGCCTCTCACTGCTGTGGCCTCTCCCATTGCGGAGCACAGGCTCCGGACGCGCAGGCTCAGAGGCCACGGCTCACGGACCCAGCCGCTCCGCGGCATGTGGGATCCTCCCGGACCGGGGCACGAACCCGTGTCCCCTGCATCGGCAGGCGGACTCTCAACCACTGTGCAACCAGGGAAGCCCAAACTTTTTAATTTTTTTAAACCTTTTTTTTTTTTTTTACCCCCAATCAACATTCCCAAGATACAAACTTGAAATCTTGGTGACAAAGTTCGCTTCTTCTTTCCTCTAACCTTACACATCTACTTAGATATCCTGTCCATAGATGAATTCTCCTAAGTGTTTCATTTGTATTGTCCTTTCTTTCCATGATTATAGCCAACATTTGAGTTCAGGATTTTGTTACCTCCTAATATATTGCCTTATTTAATACGACAGTTTTCCCATAGGGTACCCTCATTCAATGTCTTGTTTACAAGATTGGTATATACTAATAGCCTCTCCTTCCCACTGCTTTATCTCTAAATCCCATGAGATGATGGTGCCTTTCCCTACTGTTCTTCTGACACTTCTCTCTCAATAAATGCTTTTTCATTCCTATAGTACAGTTTGAAAATATCACGTTTTTGCCAAGAAGACTTTATACATTTTTGATTTGTAACCCAATTGAAGAAAAATTCTTACCCTTACATTTATTTGCCATAATCATCAAAGCCACCAACATCATATCTGAAACCAAAACAACTTCTAAACTATAATTTTTTTCTACTTTATAGATACCTGCTCATTTAATTGTCAACAAATCTATGAAATAAATATTTATATTTCCCCTTGTTAAATGGTGGAGCTGTAACTCAGAAAGTTAGCTACTCAAGACACAAAAATGTATCCTTCAGGGTAGGGAGCATAACAGACCATGGCTCCAGCTGCTGGGCTCTGAAATCCATCACCATTGTGCACCAAAGTCACAGTTCCTAAGGGCTATTCCTAGTCAGTGACTGGGAGATACAGGACTCTTCTAACAAACTTTGGCTCAAAGACTCCCTACCAATTTTGTAGAAATTTCCTGAGCTACACTGCAGTCCTTCCTTCCTTCTCTTTCTCTTTAAAAGGTGGCAGGCCTAAATCGTAGTCTGACAACTTTCTTGATCTTCTCTGGCTATCTCCCATTTTCCCTCATAGGCATTTACTTCAATCAGCTGTTGTATGGCTAAATCTGTCTTGGTATGTGCTTCTCAGAAGACCCAGACTAACACAGTCACACTACTACTTAGAAGGTGAGCTAAAATTTGTACTCTAGCTAGGTATCTAGTTCCAAACCCAGTATACTTAGCCACTAATATATGGTCTCCATCCACATTTACAGATTTTTACCCATCTTTAGTCCACCACTCTCCATCCAAACCAGGCTACTATCCATTTCCATTTCATTGCTTTCCATTTTGAATGCCTTCCAGTCTCCCTCTCAACATATAAGTTACTTTTCAAGGTCTATTTCAAATATAACCTATCCTTTGAAGCTTTTTTAAAAAATCATTTGCCCTAAATTGAATTCTCTTTTCAGTATCATCACTACCTGTGCTTCTTTTATTAGTTTAGGGAATATTTTAACATTTTGTGTAAAATAGGGCCAAAATATGTGTTAGCTACATTCTCATTTCTGCAGTTGACTTCCTATGTGACTTTAATTATGGGTCCGTGGGACATGGTGCCTTATATGCCTCACTTTCTTCTACCTTACAGTAAGCAGATATAAATAGAAACAATTTCCAAGCTACAAAAATAATCTTCATAGTGCTGAGATCTCATGAGACTCGAAAATATCTATTATAACATTTGTTTTAAAATAATGGCTTTTATTCATTAGGATTTCTATAGCAACAATGAAATAACTTGCATGATATTACCAGTCAATTATAAGATTCCTAAGAGTAGCTATTTTTTTTCCATTGATGATCTCTCTCTCTCTCTTTCTTTCTAGAAGAAGAAATACCATATGCATCCATTTTTCTTTTCCTATATTCAGTTGACAGGAATATGAAGAACACAATATTTCCTTCAAACATAGTTACAAAGATAAGTTGATTCTTCGAAAAGTAATTTAGATCTAGACATTAAGCATCTATAGCTGTTAACATCACAAAAAGAAAGATGACTAGATGTTATCTCTCTTGACAGAGAGATCTAAATACATACAGCTATGGAATAATCTTTTCAAAAAATAAAATGTAGGAGAAACTTAATTTAGAAGACATCTTTAGATCCAAATGCAAATTTAATTATATGACTAATGAACATGTCAAGTGACACTACAGGGATGCAATCAGCACCTATGTTCTTTTTTCCAACATTTAAATTGTGAGTGAGAAAAATAAAATTGAAGGGGATCCTTATAGATTAAAGAAGATTTAAACAACATATCAACTATTTGCAATGTGTGGTCCTTATTTTGATCCTGATTCAAACAAGTGTTAATAAAAATAACATATATGAGACAATTGGAACTTTGAACATTTAAGCAGGTATTCAAGGCTGTTAAGGAGCTATTGTAAGTATTTAGGTAATAACGGTTTTTAGGTTTTTATTTTTTTAAAGAGACATTCTTTAGAGATACATACTAATATATTTATTGTTGATGGACTATGGATACATAGGGCTTTATTGTGGATTCTGGCTATTTTCTATGTTTGAATATCTATAATAAACAGCCTAGTACAATTAATATAAGATAAAGAGAGTGGCTGATTGCATAAGCAACAAAGGCTAACTACCCTTTTTGCTGACTCTCTCATAGTCAATTTTTGATCCTCTGTATTAGTCTGCAATACAGATTGGTCTGTGTTAGTTCCTACCACAGTGATGAGGCCTCAGGGAATAGTCGTAAGCATTAAATCACAAGTTCCTGCTTGATCAGACATAAAGTAATATTATTAAGTGAAAATGAGGATTAGAACAGCCACGAGGTTCAGAATACACCTGTATTTTGCCAAAACTTTTTTTTTTTTTTTTTTGCGGTACGCGGGCCTCTCACTGTTGTGGCCTATCCCGTTGCGGAGCACAGGCTCCGGACGTGCAGGCTTCAGACCCGCAGGCTCAGCGGCCATGGCTCACGGGCCTAGTCGCTCTGCGGCATGTGGGATCTTCCTGGACCGGGGCACGAACCCGCGTCCCCTGCATCGGCAGGCGAACTCCCAACCACTGCGCCACCAGGGAAGCCCTGTCAAAACATTTTATTCCTAGATGGAATAGTGAAATTACTGTCATAAAGATTTTTTTTAACGAACAAAGAATCAATATAAATATACTAGATGATTTTACGAAATAGTATCAAGACTGATATATGCCCACCTTTACCACAGGGATAAAACTGCTAAACAGACCAGGATACCTGTGATAACAGCCAAAACAGCCCATTTCTATTAAATAAGGCCAGGATTATACTGAGCAATTTTTGCTGTTTGTCTCTTGTATTTCAGACTTGAGGCAGACCATTTTTGTTATTATATTGTCAAGTGTTTGGATGCACAGGGCATAGCTTGTTTATCATTGCATCTCTCCACCGGTACAATTTTGTAACGTATAATTGGCACTTAATAAATATTTATTAAATAAATAAATAGATAAATAAATTCATGTGACTTTTACCTTATATTACATTCATTACATTTTATATTAGCGTCCTTCTGAGGGATTCAGGATTCTAAATAATGAGCCATTAATTAAATGCAATAGTTTCATCAGTTTTATATTGATAATCATTAGCTTCGGTGTCAAGGGTACATTTTCTAAGTAGATCTGCATACACCAAGGCTGTAGCCTATCAGGAGTGTATAGCATCACATAGTGTAGAAAACAGAGTGTGGGTTTAAATCCCAGCTCAAGATAATCTTTACCACACTAACCTATTTGCTCGTTCCCAATGGTCACAGCTTTTTGTCTTCCATGTCTTTACCTATACTGTTCCCTCTGCCCTGAATGCTCTTTTTCCTTGTTTGGCTAACTGTTACTTTTCCTTGAAGACTCAACTCAGTCCATGCCTCCTGGCCTGGATGAGATAATGCCTTTTTTCTGTACTAAGAGACACATCAGGTTTGCCACCATAGAGCTTATAGCCCTGCAACATAATCATCCATTTATTTGTTTCTCCCCCAGCCCTGGTTGCTACTCGACTCCATCTTACCCCAGAACACACACACACACACACACACACACACTCTCTCTAAAAAAATGTCTAAGGATAAGAACTATGCCTACCTCTTTGTATCTTCAGTGCCTAGAATAATGGATGACACTCAACTGATGCTCAGTATATCTTCACAGTTGTTGACATGACTTAAAATTAAATAATTGTATGAAGTTGTTGTTAAACTTTTGTCTCCCATTTAAGTGGAAAATTTTTCTTTGTCCTGAGATAAAACAAACATATACCTCAAAGTGATATGACTTCTATTGGTAATAAAAGGAGAGTCACCTTCACAACCAATTTGACATCACAATTACCTGGTATGATTTAGGGAGCATCAAAAGGACCTAGCCTTCCTACTCATAAATAATATTATGGCTGTGACACAATGCCTGAAATAACCATAATCATTCACTCCTATAGTTTAAGTAATAAGTGCTGCTGTTACAGTAAAAAAGTTAACTTACAGAGGAAACTTCTTTGATAGTTCGCCGGGCAGTATGGCATTTAAGTAATGAACATAAGTCAGATAAATTTGAAAAGAGGAAATGAATTCCAAATACATAGAGAATGGTTCTATGGTAACCCAAGAGCATCATGAGGACACAACTCTAATAAGTTGTTCCTGGATTATAGTAGGTACTAAATATAAACTCACCATTTTCCCCTAGTACCAGTTCTGAATAGAACCCTCTTAGTGATGCTACTGACTGGAGATGGACAGTAGGTCATTCAAGAACTTCCTAAAATTCCATCAATCACATACAACTTTACTAATTTTGCCATATCCGATAAAGCAATATGGACACTTCTTTGGCACCAAGAGAGTGATACACTGAAGTGCAGAGTAACTTCAGGAAGCCTCAGGTAGGAGAAGGG